>NC_140587.1:304829951-306060166 GCF_964204655.1 Triturus cristatus | reverse complement strand
GTTGGGGAATCCCCTAATATGAGATGGTTGCCACCTTAATGTGATGATTTGTTTGACATCCTACTAAGGTGATTCCGAGTTCACCAGTTGAACAACACTGCTCCACAAAAAACTGTAATATGAGCACAAAAGGGGAGCCGTTTTGGGTTCTCTAGGTGAGCCATTTGCAAGTTTAGAGAACAGTCATGCTTGTTTTCTTTCCTTCTGACAGGGACATCTGCCCCACTTCCTGGTCAGAATTTGGTCCCTCGGTGCTAACTGCCTCTGATATGTACTTTTGACCTGCTTGTCTGGCTGTCCTTATTTTGGGCCTCATTTCGAGGTCGGGCGGACGTGACGGTTACGGAATCGGGGCCAGTCAGCGGTTCCAACCGCAGTATTAGGATGCAACCGCACATGGTGTAGTCGCACCCCCCCATTTCTATATGGGAGCTTGTGCTGTGGCCGGACATCGTCCGCAGCCCAAGCTCACATAGAAAAATGGGAGTTTTTGTTAATCCCTGCACCGCGTGGCAGGCACCACACGGTGCCTGCCACTTGGTGCAGGGATTGACAGGGGGTCACCATATGTGCCCCCCAGTCTCCTAGCCGGAGGCCACTGTTGCAAGGGGGCCTTGTTAGGGTCCCCCAAAACATAACTTTCTGACAAGCTTTTAATGTCGGAAAGCCCAACATGAACAGCCTGTGGAAACCGACATTGAAATCCCGACTGTAGAAACGCCGTCCTTAACGGATTACATGTCGGTTCCGACTGCCCGTCAGAAGCCAGCCGGAATGACTGCTCGGTTTCAATTTTGACCCCTGTATTCACAATACGGTGGTCGGAATTGAAACCGAAAATGTTGGCCGGAAAGTCTTCAACCGCAGGTCTGAGGTTTTCTGACCGACATCAAAATCAGGGCCAAGTGTCTCATTCTCACACTCTGTGTTTAGCATCCTTAGAGTTATTCCTTTTGGGGTCTTTACAGTTCTTTCATTGCTGAGCATCTGCTCTACCTTAAGGGATGCCACTGAGGTTCTGGCAAGCACCCGTACAATGAGTGTCCACCTATGTGGCTACACTGTATGGTACTACAATCTATCATGCTGAAATGTTCTTTTCTGCCATAGATTTTCGATGCTGTGCCTGTCACAAGTTTGACTACTCAGTCCTGATAAAGATCCTGTGTAAATGACTTTTTTCCATAAGGGTTGAAGTGTTGATGTTCTTTCTATTCGACTGTCCAAAAACATTTAATTGACTATATGTGTTTCGAAATTTGAACTTCCATATTAGCCACTGATACACCCGGACTGTAATTTATAGCTTTCTAGAGAGCCAGTAATTACTTTTGTCTTTATCTTTTTATTTTAATGTGATATTATTTTATTGTGATATATTTTTTACATGTAGGGCACTCAAGCACCGTACTGTCACTTAATAATATTTTTGTAGTTCCTCACTACTATTGGCAATAGAATTTCCGTCAATATTCATTGTTGACTCATATTTGTTGTGCATGTTCTAGCTTCATTTTGTCACATTTATTTTTATTAATGTCCTCAAAACTTGCAAGAGTGTTCCTCTGGAGCATCCAAAAGGGCTTCACTTTTGTGCTTCTATTGTATTCTACCCACTTCCCTATGGGTATTGGTTATGTTCCGTCCTTTTCTTGTAAGAAATAATTGCAGCAAACACTCAACAAACAAATGTGGTGGACACAGGTGGTGCTGCTACATTTGTATAAAATATTTGAAGGAAGTGCTAACAATAGTAAATTCATACAAAATGTTGCCCATTATTGGACTTAGACCACAATCGGTAAGCACCATTATTCAAAGATTGTTGCAATTTGCTTATGGATATGTTCTTCTGAGGCACCACCACACTCAATTCAATTCAATAATTTAAACAAAGCCACCAAAGCACAATATTCAAAAATACATTAAAAAAATGCATATCGAAAATGTCATGCTAATAAAGTAAAAGAAATTGTGTTATTGGTAGAAGGAGGGTGAAACCCTACTCAAGCAATAACCACAATCCTTGTCAGGATGAAACACAAAATTATCTGTGCTTAACCCTTTGGTAGCTTGGCTTTAAAGCTGTCAGGTTTATTTTTTGGGCAATGTGTAAATTTGTGCAGCAATAATAAATTGAAAACACAACACAAGAAAAACCGTAAGCAGTGGGCTGTTGTTTCTGAAGTGCAAACTGCAGATCTCATATCGCCGGTCATCGCTGGTGGTCACTGTAGAATGAGAGTCAGATTGACTAGAGCTTTACGTTGGCAGTTGTCAAGTGCAGCAGAGTCTCACCGCGAATGGGCGCGTTTGTGAAAAGCTCAGAACTTCAGGATTTCTACTTTTCTTGAAGAGGAGTGCACTATGATGCCAGTCAAGAGTCCAGGACCTGGGGAGTCACTCTAGCAGAGGTCAGAATGGCTCAGGCGGGTCCAGTAACAGGTCTAGTCAGGTCCAGTTGCAGATTCTACATATGATCCCATTGTCACCCTGGCTACCCCCGAGGGCTATAAGGTCCCCAAAGCTGATCGCCCAGAGGGGAGGGGGGGCGGAGTGGCCATTATGTATAAGAATAAGTGGGACCTTCGTAGGGGTGATGTTACTTCCTGGGGAGACTGTGAGGCCCTTGATTTTCGCATTCGCTTTTCATCTCACTTCACTTTGGGAGTCTCATTGATCTACAGGGTCCCGGGTCCGACGGGCCCCTTCCTTCAAACTTGGGGTGATGCTGTTATTTCCCAGGCCCTGCAATTCTCCCGCTATATTGTGTTCAGAGATCTTAATATCCACTTCGATCAGGCAGTCAAAAAGGACTCGCTTGACTGTCTGGATATTCTGCACCTGGCTCAACTCTCCCAGTGGTTCAGCCTTCCCACTAACCAGGCAGGCCATACACTAGACCCAATCTGCACTAATTTTCCCATCTCGTTGAAGGATCCACGCCCAGTTTCATGGTCTGACCATTTTCTAACATTTTTTTTCGTGGGAAGTTACCAATGTGGAGCCATCAGCACGATCCTATGGAAAACCAGTCTTTGGCAAAATGAATCCTCTTGTGCTTAGTCAGGCCCTGGATGCTTCTAGGCCCTCCATTTTGGGGGACCTCGAGGGATGCCTTGCCGGATTAACTAGCTGGGTTTCCAATGCAGTAGATTCGCTTGCCTCGCCCCCTTCGTCCAAGGTTGTCCAGGGAATCTCCGTCTAAACCCTAGTTTACTCCTGACCTTAAAGCACTGAAACATGAATGTAAGATTCTTGAGCGTGGGTGAATATTGCCCTGATGCTAAGCAGAAGCTCAGACTCAAACAGAAAAGCTACTATGGGGCTATAACTCAGGCTAAAAGGCATTTTTAAGCATCTCGCATTGATTCTGCCAAAAACAATACCAAAGAAATCTTTTCAATTGTCCAGAGTTCTATGTCCCCTGCTGCTCAATCTAGGGAGTCTTCATCCACAGACCCCTGGTGCGAGAGACTCTCCAATTTCTTTAGGGATAAAATCCTTTCCATTCAGGGCGGCCTTTTCCTCCTGTGATAATGGGACTGAGGCAGCTTTGGTGTCATCTCCTGCTGACCCCAATCATGCTTTGCATGCTTTCAGGCCAGTGGATCTTCCTGATTTTCCTAAAATTCTTACAGGCCTGAAATCAGGCTCGCCCTTGGACCCTTGCCCGGCTAGATTGTTGGCGGCAGTTGCTGAGACCATCAACAATGAAGTGAATGACATTATCAATCTGTCTCTTCAGGCAGCCTACGTCCCTGAGGTCTGGAAGCAGGCCAAGATTCTGCCTCTGTTAAAAAAAAACGTTGCTCGACCCATTCAGCCCAGTAAACTACTGTCCCATCGCTCTCCTGCCTGGCTTGGCCAAGGTGTGCGAGAAGGAGGTGAACAAACAACTCACAGAGTTTTTTGAGAGGGAGGGTCTGCTGCATCCTGCCCAGTCTGGGTTTAGAGCCTCCCATAGTACTGAGTCTGCCTGGTGGTGGTTTTGGAGGCAATTAGGGAGTGTCTGGATGCTGGCGGGAGGTCAACATTAATTTTGCTTGACCTGTTGGCGGCGTTCGACACTGTCCCGCACTGTCTCCTCCTCTCGCGTCTTACCGAGATCGGTGTGTCGGGTACAGTTTGGGGCTGGCTTAGGTCCTTCTTGGAAGGACAGGCTCAGCAGATCTGGCTTCCACCATCCTCTTCTTCTTCCCAGTTAGTGACCACAGGAATCCCCTAGGGGTCCTCCCTTAGCCCCCTTCTTTCTAACATTTATGTCACACCTCTGGTGTATCTGGCAGAGGACCTTGGGGCTAAGGTTATGGCCTACGCTGATGACACCCAGCTTCTCTTTACTTGGGGTAAGAATGTGGACTCTGTTTCCTCTGCTCAACACTGCTTGTCTTCTATTTTTAACTGGCTAGCCGCCGCACAACTCAAGTGTAATGAAGAAAAGTCGGAGATTCTCCTCTATGGAAAGTTTCCTTCCAACTTTAGGGAAACTCTTTGGCTGCCTGAGTTCCCTCCTCCCACTTCTACAGGGAAGCCCGCCAAGAACCTGGGGGTGTGGTTTGAGGAGAATCTTTCCTTTTCTACTCAGATCAGGAAACTTGCTGGGACCTGCTTTGGCCTTTTGAAAACCCTGAGGAAGTTTCTCCCTCTCCTGCCTAGGGCGGCGAAAGGAACTGTCATCTGTGCCCTTATTCTGTCTTGGCTGGACTATGCTAACGCCCTTTATGGGGGCATTCTGGGCTATCTGCTAAAAAACCTCCAGGTCATCCAAAATGCGGCAGCCAGACTTCTTCTTGAGATTCCCTCCAGGATTAGCATGAGAGCCCACTTACGCTCTCTGCACTGGCTTCCCGTAGCCGAACGGGTCAAATTTAAATCTTTAGTTATGGCTCATTGCACTCTTCATGGGCATGGCCCTATCTATCTGCAAAAACTCTTTTCTTTCTACACTCCAGCGCTAATACCTGCGTTCCATGTCCCAGTGCCTCGCCCAGATCCCCCACTTTAAATGTCAGAGGCTTTGAGGCAGCTCTCTTGCTCGGAAAGCTGCTGTTGCATCGAACGCTGTTCCTTTCGCCCTTCAAAACATTCAGGGCCAGTTGGTTTTCAAGAAGAACTTGAAAACATATTTCTTTGTTTAATATCAGACTTTTTCCCCTCTTTGCCTCGCGTCGGGACACTCATGAGTATCTGTGCGCATTACAAATTAAAATAACATAACATAACAAGGTCAGCTGGGCGGATGCTGGGAGGCCTCTGGAGCTTGTTGTGTCACTGTATCTCAGAATAAGAGGTCATCCAACTGACCCTTGGAGTCGTTCAGGTTAGACTAGGATGAAGGGAGGAGGTCCAGTCTTCCTTCTTAGACAGCAAGTCAGGCCTCAAGCATCAGGGCAGTCCTCTGGAAAACAAAGCAGGCCTTAAGCAGCAGAGCAGTTCTCTAGGGAGCAAGGCATTTCTTCTTCTGTAATGTTCACAGTTTTCCTTTATTTCTCTTCCACCTTCTTTGTTCCTTTTCTACCTCACTTTCTTTTGCTCAGGGTCAAAGAATGAAGACGCGAGCAACCACCGACGTGAAGTAAGCCCTGTTTTGAGGTTGACCCTTGACTGCTTTGTCTGTGTAGTGGTGTAACAGCCAGAGAAGTGGCCATCTTAGCTTGGTATTATCCTTTTGAATGAGGTCCTCAGACACAAAAGATATGTCACCAGCAGCCCATCCTCATAAATACAAATAAAGGACTTAATGGGCCCCAGCAGTGGCCATCTTAGATTGGACTTAACTACAATAAAGAATTAGCGATAACCACAATTCCAAAAGCAGTGGCCACCTTGGATTGGGCAATCTCCCAGTAAGAAATACCCATAGAAAAGCGATTTCACTGGATGGGCCAGCCACTACCAATAACAACCCTACTGCTCTTATACCCTCGCCCCCTCAAAATCTATACCCTATAGATAACCACTACACTTGTGGTGCTCTCCCCTTCCCCACCACACCTTCTCTACTCCACAACAATTTTGACCGAACAAGTGAAAGTTGGGGCCAACTGCTTTGAGATCATTTATCCTCCCAATCTGTCTAAAGCATTGGATTTTTTTTTTAAAACATAACACCTTTGAACAGTTTCCTGATTCCCTGTTCATTGACCAATACCACAGCAGGCGATGTGGGAGGATAAAAACTAACCTCATTTTCCTCACCAACAACATCTCATCTTGGACCACTGTCTTCAACATCTCATTTAACTTTACTTTCTCCTCCTCAATCCCACACAGGAACCAACTAAAAACTTCCCCTTCAGCTTGCTTACATGAATCACTCACTATCTACCTCTACAACAACGGGAAGGTTATGATCCAAGCTAAAGACACTTGTCTCTGTCTTTTCGACCATATGTTACTTTCCATTCTCATCATCCTTGGCACTCCAATACCTCCTGACTCTCCAATGGACTCCTTCCTCACTTCACTCTCACCTTTCCAAATCCACCTGGACACCAAAAGGCAGCTTCCCCAAGAGGAACAGGATTCCTCTCTAGCACACCCACTCCCCTCCTTCACCCCCTGTTTCCCCTCCTCCCAATCTCTCCAGCCGGGACATTATCCTCAACACCCCATCCGAACCAATGGCCAGCGCTATGATTTGGCCCCATGTCACATCCCGGGACTTTGGAGAAACCCTCCCCCCACTAGATTATTCACCCCCCTATCCAATCTGTTTTTCTAACAGCCAGACTACCCAGCTCACATAGCGACCTCTCTTCCTTCTTATCCACCCCTCTTCTTCCCCTGCTTCTGCTCCCTTTAACCTGAATCCGTCCCACGTCCCACACCCCACACACCTCTCCACACCTCACCTTCATTACTGTGCTGCCACTTGACCCATTACTCACCAATGGTAACCTCTTCCTTTCCCCTCCACTTTTCTCTAACCAAGAAGAACCATCCACATTTTATATCTACCTTCCTGGAAAATTCTCATCGTCCATGTCTCTGGCCCCCACACACTCACACTACATAGCTCACGTGCCATCTGCCCTCCCTCCTCTCTTCACCTGTCAGACCCTTTTCTTCGAATGCCATCTCTTCCCTCCCCACATACTATTATCCCACCACAGCCCTCACCCTTCTCCACCTCATTTAATACACAATACATCTATCTCTTTCAATGAATGCCCTGAGAATGTTTTCTTCTCCACAATAGCACCCACACTTATTTAAAACCAACACCTGACTCTGCATCTACATATCATAATCCATTACCCCAGCAACTCTTCTTTCCTCCCTCCTCACTCGAGTTGAACTCCCCTCAGAACCCGTCACCCCTATCGAGCAACAGACCGTTCCGTGCCCAGCTCTGCTCTCCTTAGAAAATAAACTAGGACATCTCATCTCCTCAATATTCCAGCTTGAAGCTACCATCTCCCACCTAAGTTCCAATAGATCTACTTTACCCAACCTCCTCCTCCCTCTTGCGAGTACAAAATTCCCCAAACTCCTCATCCCGAGGAGGACTCCCCTCCCACGCCCCTTTAGAGCTGCACACAATCTGTCCCCAACTGAAATCTCCCATTTACTTGCTAGCTACAATAACTCTATATCCCCAACCTTCTCATCTCCAGACAACATCAATCATTGCACTATACCAACCATCTCTCTGGTTTGAACCAAACGCCAGCCATTTACAACCCAGACACCAACATACAGGAACATCACCCCTATCGCTTCTAAAAGCCCTGACACCCCTTCACCAAAACAGTCATATCAGAACTGCGCTGTATTCTTTACAACTGTAGATCTGCTGCTAAACACAAGCTAGAAATCTCAGACACCACTAATCAATACAATCTTGATGTACTTTTCCTCACTGAGACCTGGTACAATGACGCCCATCACAGTACTTTCGATCTACTGCTCCCTTCGGACTATTCCATTATCAGGAATGATAGGGAGGGTAAAGTCGTGGGAGGTGTCGCAGATATCTACAGAAACTCCCTTCAATTCAACTTACCAGTAGCTCTTTCCTCACCTTCAAATGCATTTCCCTGGAACTTAAAGTACAGCACAGCTCCCCTTTCAAGTTTCATGCCATTTATCACCTGCCAGGTGACTGCTCTGCCTTTACCGATTTTTCTAGTGACCAATACTCACAAAGTGATAAATTAATCTTTATAGGATACTTTAATCTTCACCTGGGCATTTTGAAAGATTCAGCTGCCAACCAGCTTGCCACATTTCTCTCAGGAAATGACCTCTTACAACACAGCGCAAAACCAATGCATTCCAAGGGCGCCACACTTGACCTTATTACTTCAAAGAACATACTCTAACAGCCATTGATTCTATACCAGAGACTGGTCCAACCACTTCTTCATTCCCTGCTCAACGCACCTATTTCGTTCTGTAAACCATGGCCAACCTATAAATGCTACCACCTGGTTTCACAACATCAAAAACCTTGACCATGACACTGTCTACAACACAGGAGTTAAGGCACTTCCAGTCTTCAGCCCCAACTCTGACATCAATGACTTGACCACCCAGTGTTGCACTAGTCTTTCCGTCATGACAGACAATGTTGCTCCACTTTAAAGCAAAATGAAAAGGCCTACACCTTCTGCACAGTGGTTCAATAAGTCCCTCTATGAAGAAAGAAAGAACCTGAGGTACCTGGAGAAGCAATGGAAACAATCCCTTTCATCATTAATCTCACGAATCTCCCTTATGCAAGATCACGCTATCACAAACACATCTTTAGTGAAAAAGCGAATCACTTCAGAACCCTCCTCAACTCTGCCAAGAACCGACATAAAAAACTATTTGACCTAATCAAAACGACCAGCAATTTTTCTACACAATCAAGTTTGATGACCCTTTCAAGAAAGCTGCAAAGTTTGCATAATTAATTGATTGAAAAGTAAAATTGCTCGTTGACCATGTCACTCAACCTACCCCCTTTGAGATCTGCAAATTCAAAGTCTCCTGGTGAAGAATTGATGTCATTTTTGGGACAACATTAACAGTTGACATACAGGCATGAAGGTGTTTGATTTTGTGGAAATCTGCTAAATTATAAGATAGTTTCTTCCGCATTGTACATCTTTGATGATAAGAAATGTTTTTTTGTTATTTTTAGAGTTGTGTCCCCGACGAATGGCCCACGGCCCGAAATGCATTGGGCATGCAAGACAAATTGAAAATACTGGAAATGCTCAATAACAATTGAAAGAAAAATATGTTTGTGTTACAGAATACATTTAATTGTTACAGTAAATCCATAATTTCTGCAATATGTATTATGATTTTTGTACCATGTTAAAAAAAAGTTTTGTTGTATATCACCCAGATAATTTTGGGAAAACTCAATTAAGGTTTTAAGTGTATACTACATTGCAGTTGCATTAAGCTACTATGCACATTGGTCAAGTTTTAGGACTTGAATTAAGGTGATCACCAAAGATCCCCTCATAAACAGCATTCTAAAAACAAAACCTTCAAACCATTCTATTGACCCCATCCCTAGCGACTTTGCAATTGACTTCTACACCTACACGCTCCCGTACTGGACTAGTCTGGTTAATCTCTTCTTCAGCCAAGGCTTCCTTCCTGTTGCCCTCAGAACAGGTCAGGTTACTCCACTTCTAAAAAAACTCTCTGCTGATGTGAATGACCTTAGCAATTTCTGCCCTATCACCGACTGAAACAGCCCTGCAACAAGTTATCGACGATGCCCTGTGAGTACTTGACTCAGGCAAGTCCTGTCTCCTGATCTTTCTAGACGTATCTGTAGCCTTTGACACTGTTAATTATAACACTCTTTTGAACACATTACAACAATGAATTGGCTTTGAATGCACAGTGCTCAAATGGTTTGAATAATACCTCTCGAGCAGATCTGAGATGATTAAAATAGCAAACTGTGTCTCTACATCTAAGGCTGTGGATGAAGGCTTCCTTCAAGGCTCAATCCTCACACCCACCCTTTTCAATCTTTACATGGAACTGCTGTGAAACCTTCTAAATAAAGTCTGGGATCTACTATCACCTCTATGCTGATGACACCCAACTCTACCTAAAGGTGTCCGCCACACACAACATTTCAATCCTTGACACCACCGTCAACTCCATCCAAGATTAGATGACATCTCATCATCTAATTCTGAATTCCTCTAAAAATGAATTACTTCTTCTTTCTGCCTCAAATTCTCCTCCTCCTCCTGTTCAATCATTGATGGATAATCTGAACATTCATAACAACAAACCTACCATCGTTGACAGTGCCAAATCCTTAGGTCTGATCCCAGACAAAAACTCAACCTACATTCCCTAATCAACAGCATGGCCAAGAACGCACGCTACTAACTATGCCTTCTCTGGGGCAACTGGCGTTTCATTCCTGAGCAAGAACTGAAAACTCTGGTCCAATCTTTGGTTCTCTCCATACTGAACTACCGTAATTCTCTCCTTGCTGGCCTCCACATATCCCACCTATCCCCTCTAAAATCCATCCTCCATTCAGCGGCACGTTTCATCTATGGGGCCAAAAGAAATGACCATATTACACCCATAATGATTTCTCTTCGCTGGCTTCCCATTAAAGCTAAGTCAATTTGCAAGACTGCCTGCATCCCCCATAAAGCCATACACACTTCCGACCCATGCTACCTGGCCAACAAACTCAAAGTATCAAACGGCTCCAGACCTTCATGCAATGCTGAAAATGTATTGCTTGAACCTCCAACTTTCAAAAGGGAAAGACTAATTGGGCAATCCTTCTCAGGTAATGCGACTAAAATTTGGAACTCACTACCTCCAAACCTTCGGACCACCGCCTCTTTTTGGAATTTCAAAACAAATCTTAAAACTCTACTCTTACAAAAACACGTCTACAAATAATTTGCCTCATCCCATGTCATGACCCTGATTGACACATGACACTCACAAGAGCTACATTTCTGCACTTGTATTACCCTAATCGTGCCACCTTTCGTATTTTATAATATTGAATGTATCTGTAACATGTTAATATGTAACTTTCACCATGAGTACCTATAAGTAGTTTGACCGACTTCCATGCGACTCTCATTCGTTATGTAATTTCCTTTGCTCTATTGTAGAGCGCTCTGACACCTCTGGGTAAAGTTTGTGCTATATAAAAATGCATAAATAAAGAAATAAGTAGACATGTCATTGATGTAGGCATGTATATTGTTGTAAGCCAGAGCGCTTCTTTGTGCATCCTGTTGCCCGCCTTTACCTGCAGCACATCACTGATGCTCCCCTTCATCACACTACCTTGTGTCCCCCTACTGCACGTGATCCTGTGCTCCCGGATGTGCATCAGTCAGTGCCTGTGCTCCACCCGGGTATGTAGCATTGTTTCTCTGTGTGCATCCTTTGCCCACTTTATAACATTTTAACAAGTCTCATTGTAAATGTTTCTTTTTTATCTCCAACGCGACACTATTTCACGACTTTTTGTAGTAAGGAAATGTGAAGGAAGCCTCCCAGCTTCTTCCTGCAACAGACCATTAGGTTTTGCTCCACCTACCGTGTCATCACCCCAAATGAACTGACATAAAACAGACACTGACTTCTGTCACAGTCCGCTATTCCGAGAGTGAAAAAAGGACCAATGTAATGTATTATAAATTAATAAAGTCATGTTACAAGGCAGGCAGCCTCAGATTATCCAGCATCTCACTCTCACAAAGTGATGATTAGGAACACTGACACTTGGGGCTTTTGCTGTCTCCTTGGATGTCAGAGGGGCATTGCTAGGGATTACATGGGATTAGCTCGTTCAAGCCCTATCTACATGTGAGTGCACTGAGGGGGGTCTGGAACACATTACTGCTCCATCAGTCACCCGGATTTACAGTTGTCACTAATAATCTTTACAACGAACAGCATGCACTTTTCAGAGACACTTGGCCATGACACGCTTTATTCCCTGCAGTTTGTTTGAGTATATTAAAGTATTAGCAGAAACAGAGAGAAAGTGCTGTCTGCAGATATCAGTCCTGGGTGTGTATACAATAGAAAGGTCCAAGCAGCAGACTGTTTACTGCATTTTTGCTTTCCCAAAAGCAGCGATTTCACATTGGGTCAGAACTGTTGATGTCATGTTTCATTCAAGTGACACATTAAAAATACATACAAAGAGCCAGCAGGCGATAACTTCCGGGGTCATGGGATCAGACGTCAGAGCCCCTCTTCGGTGTCCACCACCCACTATCAATAACCACATAGGCTCAGTCTTACTCAAAACTCTTCATTTGCAAATTAAAGGCCCGAGGTGTGGAGTTTGAAAGGCCAAAGCGGTGTTTAATGTTCATAAAAGGTTACTGTTGGGTGACTGAGACTAAAACAGCTGAATTATTCAAACCAATACAGAAAGGGGTGCAGCCGGCTGCACAGGCGCTGGGAGCAGGGATGCTGCAACAACTCCAAAATAAAGAAGGTGAATGAGCAATAAAGATGCCCTTAAATTTCTTTTTTTATCTTATTACATTTGCTGTGTTTTCAAAGATAGAGGTCCAATGTCAGGCTATGTCTTCTGATAAATTGCTGCTTGATCTTTTATAGTGGATATTAGTGTTTACTTTTCTTTCTCTGCCCACATAACAAGAGGATTTTGTAAAGTGAGCAATGTGATAATCTTGTTGATTGAAAGGAAAAGCTGTAAGGTGTAATTTTTTTCTAACTCACAACAAAATGTGAATACCTGTAAAATTTACTGAACAAATATTTCAAAATATATCAGCAGTTAGGAAAAGCAGAGATGCACATTTTTAATTCTGAAGCATAAAGGAAACAGTAATTTAAATAAGAACCAAGGGCTTGATTACGAATGCCGCGGTCATAAGACCGCCACACAAGCGGTGGCCTGTCTGCCGTATTACGACTACATATAGTTGTTGCGGTAGAGGGCTGTTCCCTGGCAGTGGCAGAGCTGGACCACAATGTAATATGCTCAGGGGGACTAGTGTAGTCCTTTTGAGAATATTACGAGTTCCTGCACCCCCAGCCAAAAGGGGCCCTACAGGATTCCATCTCCCCTCGACCCCCGCCCCCCTTCCACCCCCCCCCATGGGGATACATTCAGGGGGGCAGTCTGCATTCCCTCAAAGTTCCAGCGAGGCATTTAGGTCACCGTCCATGTCGTGCTGGAACTTTTTTTGCCATTCCCATTGCGGTGCCTATTTTCCAGACACTGCCATAGGAAAGGCAAAGGACCGTCCAACTCATAATAAGGCAGGTGTTCCTTGCGCTGCTTTGGCGCAGCCGTTCCAGCAGAGAGCCAGTGCAACTGCGCCAAGTTGTAATCAGCCCCCAAGACATTTGGTAAAGCACAAATGTTATATTTGTTGAAAACTGTTTTGACACATTGTTTGTGCTGTATATATTTTTATAAGTAAAACTGAATGCCTGTGCAAATTCAATGGGCAATTCAATGGAAAATGTGCTGTCTGTAAATTGCAGTGCTCTAGCCTTAGTAATATATTTGCAACCCCGCTTCAAAATGCACCAACTACATACTGTCTTGCCATTCTCCAGCTGAATGGACGTGGCTCATTTGCTACAGTTTTTTTTTATGTGACACGTGGATGTATCACAATCACTTTGATTTCAAAGATGTAACATTAATAGCAGCACACCACTCTAAAAATTGTTCTAGCACCACTGGCCTACTAATGGCTGTACCTGGAGTATTACATTCTAAGAGACAGTTGTGCGCCCTGCCTGTGTATGTGGGTGAGTGAATGTTAGCCTCAACTTCATTTTATTAAAACTCCCCACCATCTATGCCATATAGACTGCCCAAATAATCAGCAACCACTCCCATACTTAACCTGAGGAAAATGTTCCACATGTCCAGCTGCCCTGATACTGTAGAGCCCCCACCAGTGGATGATCACTTGATACAGACCAGGTCCCCTTGCTTATGCCCCAACTAGGAGCAAGTAAAACAGTGGGGTGGGAAATGAGGCGCCCTGGGCCTCTACCCACCAAAACCTTCCCTCACTATACTGGGCCCTGTCTGGGCCACTGGGTATCTCTCCTTCACTCTGTAGGTGGAACCTGAACCACCCTCCTCAGTATCACTCCCAGGTACCTTTCCAGGTACTTTGGTACTAATCCAGAGGCCTGCCTCCTGTGTAAGCACCCTGAGGGGGAGCAAGCTTGCAGTCAAATCAGTTGTTGGTGCATGTGTGCTCTCACAATTAGATCCTACAGCCATTCACAACTACTCACTTGGCTGCTCTTCACTCAGCCATTCAGTGCCTTACTAGAGAAATCCAGAAAATCTATCAGTTTGTGACTGTCTGTAAATCATAAGTGGTATACCTCTGGAGTGAGGCTAAAGTTAGTGATAAAGGCTGCTTTCATGGGGTGTAGGACATCTGGTCATCCACCTCATGAGCTAACAGGGTATCCCTCCCTATAGCTGGCATGTGTCTCCACAGACTGGCACCCCAGAACTCCTTGATGATCCTATGCATTCTAAGGACTACTTCATAGGCTGCAGACCACCTATCAATATCATTCCCTACCTCAAACCTTGGGAAGCAGGTTTCGGGATGTAGACTTTCCTGACCTAATTTGGACACGGCAGTATCTCTGCTACCATTTCTGCTGGACGCTGCCAGCTGTTGCCGTTCAAGTCCAGCTGCTTTAGACTCACATCATGAGCCTCAGCCTTTCTCTCCCCTGCTAAGGTTTTTCGGCCTAAGTTCTCCTCTCTTCTGCAACTAGTCTGGCTAACTGTAGCTTCAGTATCTTCTCAGCCTGTCTGGTTTTCAACTCTTCAGTAAACAGGTTTTGAGAGGATACACTGCTTCCAGCAGGGATCCAGCACGGGACCCAATCTCTGTGGCCCGCCTCCCTCTTCTGGAGCCATTGCCAAGTAATTTCCCTCCTTCTCCTCATCATTCTTCTCAATGCCATCACCCTCTTAGTCCTCTGAAGGTCTCCCCCACCAGTGTGATACCTCAGAATCATACAGGGTATCAAGAAGGCCCTGCGTAGTGGACCCCATTCTTTATGGCCAGGTCCCTCTCCTTGCAGAACTCCGTCATCTCCCTCATTTTGAAGTATGATAGGCAGTTAGGATTCATTTCCATTCCGGCAAGATCTCACAAAAGAGTCCCAAGTTTAGGAAGGTGAGGTAGGAATTAATTTTGGAAACATTTTAGAGAAAAATGAAAGAATTCAAAAAGGGGTTAAATATGCTATTAAATTATTTTTCTGGGATTTTAGTGTAACACAAAATCACAGTAAGGCACTGTACAAATACTAGTCCTAATCTCACCACTAAGCACATTAGTGGCCTACCAATATACAACATTAGCATGCAATGAGTACAGTTTGTCTCCAAATATATAATAAAGATACATTGATATCAGGGAGGCATATACATATAGGTGACAGGGATGTGTTTAGTAGCAGAGCCTGGTTGGTGCCCTTCCACAGTAGTAATAATGCTTCAGCAGTCCCTACCAATGCAATTGATATGAGGACTGTACAAAAGAAAGATATAGTGCAATAATAATAATTTAATAAATGTACACTTCAAAAGGGGAAAGATAAGGCTGAGTGTGAGTAAAATGTGGGAAATCTGTGCCTATTTTAGGTGAGGAGGAGAATGTGACAGGAGTGAAGAAGTTGAAATGTATTTGAAAGATAAAGGGGTTTTAATTCTTACCTGGCCTGATGCTGGAATTCCACAGAATAGCCAATCCATACAGCAGGTCAAGGTGCCTAAGTGATAGGACATGTTCATTGAGAGGGATTGCTGCCTGAACCAAAACTATTTTAGAGGCCCAATATGCATCCCTGGCTGGAATTAACAACCCTGCTTTCCACAGGAGAATAGCCTTATGCCTGTGCTCAAGAGGTTGTCTGTTGTCAGCAACTGTCCTTGCATGCAGACACCAGGGTGTTCTATTAAAGGGAAACCATTCCATGATGGCTGCTGATGCATACATATGCATGCACATGCAAAGCAAATTAAAAAGCAAGCAAGAGCACATAGTAAAGGATACGTGAGAAAGGATGCAAAATAGAGAGGGGCAGAATTACACACCCCCCATGCGTCATTTATGCGCAGCTGTTGCATCACTTTTCGTGACGCAGCAGCAGCGTAAAAATGCGGCACATTTACAACGTGACACATCTAGGGAGATGCGTCACGTTGTAAAGCCCTGCGTCAGGTATAATGTATGCAGGGTGGGCATTCCAACGTAAAAAAGCCTTGGAGAAGTGACGCAGTGAAATCTACAAAATTTCACTGCTCCACTTCTAGGACGCCACTGCGTCAAATTCTTATGCCTGCTTGAAGCAGGTGTAAGGAGTGACGCAGCATAATGATTATAGGCCTCGCCCTGCATTGCTGGAGTTGTGTCATGCTTGCGACACCACTCCAGCAATGCGTGACTTTTGCGTCAACAGATGCACCTTGTGCCATGGTGCGCCGTATTGTAAATACGGCGGATCCATAGTGGCGCAAGGGTTTCTAATGGTGGCGCAGGGAAAGTGACGCATCTTTACAGATGCGTCACTTTCTTGTAAATCTGCCCCAGAGTGTATAGGGTGCACAAAAAGAGTAACAGGGGAGTGGGAGTGGTGGGGAGAAAGCAAATTGTAGCATGAAGATCAAGGAAACACATGATCTGTCATGGAGTGCTGAAAGGGAAAGAGAAAAGAGTACCCTTAAGTTAGCAATGGAACGATTCAAGTCTCACAGCCACACTACTGTGAGACAAACATCTTTTGGGTGAGACAAGCAGAGGAATAGCATGCAAGGCCATGGAATCAGGAGAAGAGACTTGAAACAGACAACTTAACCATGTAATTATGAGCAAGGTGCTGACACAAAGGCTACTTACTATATGTTATGTATTGTGAACAATAGGTCTGAAAAAGTCTACTAAAGCTGTCTGTAGCTGAGAACTAAAAAGGAGGAAATACTTGCTGCAACACCTAGTCATTTGGAAACTAGTGTTCCATCACTATCAAACCCAATGTTTGACCTGTCACTCAAGCAATTGGCAAAAGTGGATATTCGGGTTGTCAGAGGATTAGTGGAGAGAGGTGTTTGGTGGATCACAGAGAAATTTGGGATCTCTTTTGTTTTTCCCTCAAGGTAGCTTTCTTAAATCATACCACTTGCCCTCACCTCTCAATGGACCCTCTTGGTAGTAGCTACAGTAGGCTTGACCATACCATGGAGAGCCTGAAACCACACAAGCAAGAGAGAGTATATTTACAAAATGCACTGCATCTCTTTTACTAGTGGTGACTAACATAGATACATAGAGAGGAAACTATTTACATTTGAATAGTTCTGTTGTCCTCCGATGTCCTACCTGACTAATGACTAAGAGGAACTGGGATGTTGTGGTCTCCTCCACATCGATGTAAAAATTGAAGTTGTTCTCATTCTGCGTGAGAGGTTGTTGTTAGGGTGAAAGGGGCTTACTCTCCACTGCAAGGCCAGCACATGCATCAACTGTAAATCTCTTGAGACTGAATTGATAACTTCTATGTTTCCAATATGCTATCAGATACTGTTAAAAAATCTATTTGATTCAAACAGTTGCATTTTTACTTTTATTTTCAAAACGTGCTCATTGGTAAGTAGGAGCAAATTACTTGCGTTTTGTCGGGTGTTGCTTTTTGCATGGATGGTGTGCCACCTTCTCTTTTTGCTTTATTATCAATGAATGCTGCAGCATCAAAACTTTAAAAGTGCCAATATTTACGAACGTATTACACCTTACTGTATAATTCAAGTAAAATAGGCATGATTTTGCATGTATTTTGTCATTTGCATCTCACACTGGGGTTCTCTTTACAACTGAAACTCTAAAAAGTCTTTGTACCCTAGTTACAAAAAAAGACATTTCTGTACACATAAATTTCTGCCCTAGTCTGGACAGTGATTTCTGCCCAGATGGGATACACCATATAGCTATACAGAATCCCCTTGGGAAGAGTACAACCTGAATGACCCCCTCTTCGGGTTATAATTGCCACTTCTGCAGTCATCACCCGACCATGATCCCCTTCTGGTTCTCAAGTCTATCTTGCTCAGACTTCTTTCATGAGCCAGTATAGCATTTCTATGTTATGTTCAAACAGTACCAACAATTTTAAAACAACGCCACACAATAAAGTTCCTAAACGGATCTAAAAATGAGAGAAAATGCAGTGAGCACAAAAACTCTTAAAATTAGATAAAAAAATTTAAGACAAGAAGTGCCTAGAAAAGGTATCGATGTGAAATCTCAGTTCACGGTTAGTCCAGGAAGTAGGTGTAGTTTTATGCTGAGTGTGATGGAACAGAGGTTGGAAACGTTTACCTTCAACAGCTCACTTTTTAAAACAAAAGTCTTCCAGTGGAACAAGGCCAAAGGCTGAAACAGGTGAGGATCACTTTTATCTAGATATATATTTTCATAGATCTCCCAATGAAGCCATTGGTTTTGGTGCCAAAAGCTCCAGGTGGGACACAGCTAGATTTCCTCGCTCCTGAGGTTGCTTCACTATTGGGAAAGATTTACTTTTTTGTTTTGGTTCAAGGGTTTGCCTTCAAATTTAGCCCCATTTTTATTCCCAAAATCCATTAATGGGCCAGGGCTGGAAGATATAGCCAGTCAAGGCTCCATGAAACTTCATACTTTGACATGGTTTCTTGGCTGCCTTGGAGGAACCCTTAGCGCCTTGTTCTGATCCTCCGAAAATGGAAAAATATGTTTAAGTTCCACTTTCATCCACCTCAAAAGGTGAGTGAAAAACAGCACCTTATCTATTAAGATGGTGTTGTGTTTTGGATGGGGAGCCTTCTAGTACAAAAACTAGACTTTCTATTTTTCCCACTTTGTATTTCTGCTACACAGTATAGCACAGATGCACAATTTGAAAGTATGGAGAAATTAAAATATTTCTCCTCTGTTATGCCTGCCTTGAGGAAGCATAACATTTTTTGCGCGAATCCCAGTCTACAATAGTATTTACGGATTTGTATCAATGCTTATATGGGAATGCCCATATACCACCAATGGAAGACCCCATTGACACAAAGTAGCAAAAAGTAGTGCATAGTGCTACTTTGCATAATTTTGACTAACATTCCAATGCAAATCCTGATTTGTGTTCGAAAGTATATACCACCACAATACTTTTGATAATATTTGTGTTGTAAACGTAATGCAAACCCTGCACAGAGTGCTATTAACCCCTTGTATGCGCATGACGGCTCCCGGCCATCATGCATCACGGTGGGCGTGTGTGCACGACGGCCAGGAGCCGTCGTAATCCCGCCCACCGTTTATTTCTCCCGCACAGCGCGGGAAATAAACCAGGGGTTAAATCGGGGCCCAGGTCTCCTAACAGCCAAGACTTTTATACGGTCCAGTGCTCAGTAGTCAGCTGGACAATTTTGGAGTCAGAAATGGTTCTGCTTTTTTGTGTCCCTAGAACAGGCAAATAGGAGGGCAGCCACTTGACCTTTAGAAAGCAGTTACAGTCCCTTGGTGCCAGCAAGAGTCAGGAGTCATTGTGTCCTTTTCGTCCTGTAGGATCTTCCTTTTCAGGTGTTGTCTTCCCTGACCCAGGAAGATGAGGAAGTGATAGCCTCATCCTCGGGAGGTGTGTCTTAACTTTGGCCGGGCCAAGTCCCACCAAATCATTTTATTTTTTTTTTTTTTTTTTATTTATTTTTTTTTTTTATTTCCATGACAGTTCCACTATTATAGACATACATGACTTCAATGCAAAAAAAGAAAAAAAAAGGAACAGAAAGCAAAAACCGAATCACAGATACTACGATGTACTTATACTATCAGAGAGAAAATTCATAAGGGCTCCCCAAATTAACATTCCCAAACATTTCTTCCTGGTTCCTTTCAAGGCATACAAATGCATTTCAATTTCATAAATACGATACAACTTAGCTCTCCAAAATTCAAAAGTCGGGGGCTCAGATGATAGCCATTCTGTTGCAATACATAACCGGGCAACCGTCATTGCAAGAAATAGAAAATACCCATGTTCTTTTAAGATCTGATGACTGTATGTTTTTTGACAGCAGCCCAGTATCATAAGTGAAGAGGAGATCTTCAAAGGACAAGCTAGTACCAATGATATAAATCTTTCGACATCAGCAAGAAAATGCGAAAGTTTTGTGCAATTATAGAAAATATGCAACATGTCAGCTTCCTGATCTCCACACCGAAAACATTTACCATTGTATTTATCTCCCCAAATTGCCATACGTTTAGGAGTGTAATATAACCTAAAAATCGTTTTATAAACTTGAGCTTTTAGATTAGCTGCCAAACAAATTTTTTTAGCGAGACATAAAGATTCAACTATTTCAATTTGAGGGTCTCCCAGTTGGTTAATCCAATACTGGTTATATTTTTGAATATCATCGTTCCTATATTCCATTAAAATCGCATATAGTGAGCCGATCCTTTTTTGCAGACGGATCCCCTCAATTAAGTTATTAGGAAGAACGTCAATCTGGTTTTTCAAGCAAAAGTCGCGAACTTGAAGATATTTAAAGAAAAACGTCTGAGGAAGCTGATATTTGTCCACTAATTCTACATATGTTGCGAATTTTGCATTTGTATCATATAAGTCACCAATTCTTGAGATCCCTTTTCTAATCCATATCTTAGCATTATCGTCCCAGAACACAGAGGGGAGTATTTTATTGGCATCAAAAGGAGTGTAACATATGATTTTACCTAATTTAATCATTTTCTTGACATTTCTCCACAGTTTAAATGCTGAAGCAAGTACCTTAAATCGTGTGTGTTTGTAATAGTTGCCCTCTAATTCTTTTAATAAGCAACCTTTTGCCTGTTCTCCTAGAAGTAAAAAAAAAATAGATGGGGCATCCGCCTCATTTTTTGGAGGTTCCCCTGTCAATACATAGCCCATTTTTTGTAAAAAACAAATATAATAATATCAAAGAAAATCAGGCAAACCACGGCCTCCTCTTTCTTCCGGTAACGTGAGCCATTTCATGGCTCTACGAGGTTTACCAGGAGCCCACACGAATTTCCCACATATATTTTGTAATTGCTGTATATGCTTAAGTGAAAATTCCAAATGTATACTTCGAAATAAATACAAAATCTTGGCTAAAATATTCATCTTGATTATGTTCCCTCTTCCGATTATTGATAATTGAAGTCTGCTCCATCTGTCTAATGAATATTTAATTTGAGCTATAGTCACCTCCCAATTACTTTCAACAATCTCTTGCATTTTGGTTTTAATCTGAATGCCTAAGTAAGTAACCTCATTTGTAACCCGAGAATCATTGAATTGTATGTTCTTTGTACAAAGAATTTGGGTTTTTTCAGCATTTAACTTGTACCCAGACATTATTCCAAAGTTTTTAGATAATGATTCGATCTCCGCCATAGCCTCTCTAGGGTCAGTAGTCACTATAGCGATATCATCTGCATATGCAAATACTGTATATAGAATGCCTGTAACTAAAAAAGGTTTGATACATGGAGAGTTCTGTAAGCTGATAATAAAAGGATGAATATATAAAGCAAAAAGTAAAGGAGAACAGGGGCACCCTTGTCTTGTTCCTCTAGTAATGTTGATCTTTTCAGATTTTAGACCCATAGCTGTGATTCTGGCAATTGGTGCATTATATAATACCTGAATTGCAGTTAAAAAAGCTTTCCCAAAACCCATCCTTCTCATCACTTCCCATAAATAAACCCACTCTACATGATCAAAAGCTTTTTCAGCATCAAGCAGTATCAAAGCTAAGTCCCTCTTTTCAACATCTGCAAAATCAAATAAAGTAATAACTTTTTTAATACGGGAAACCGTTCCTCTTTTAGGTATAAAACCGTGCTGATTTATGGTTACTAGTGAAGATATGACTTTAGATATACGGTTAGCTAACATTTTGGAGTATAACTTGCTGTCGCAGTTAAGCAAGGATATTGGACGATAGGATCCGGGTGGTTCAGGAGGTTTCCCTTTTTTACTGAAAATGATATGGAAACGTCGTTCCATGTAGCTGGTGCTGTTCCCGTTTGTGCCATCCTGAATCATTTCTTTGTTCAGAAGAAGCTCTGGCACTCCTTCAGACACTACCCTTTTTAGATGAGGTCTTCTCTCTCTGTAAGGGCCAAGAACTGTTTCCTACTGCTGGTGATGGAGCCAGAAAGTCTAGGATGGCCCAGAGCAGATCCTATCAGTCCCATTTGGCACCTCTAAATCTCAAAAGGCAGTGTGAAGCTGTCCTTTGTTTTTTCAGTTTTACCATCCATCTTCTAGGTGGATAATCTCTTTTTAAAGCTAATGGAAACAAGCTTTGTGAAAGGCAATAGCTGGGACTGTTACAACCAATATTAGTTTTCCAAGGCTTGTGCTCACAGTATGGTCACCTGAAACACATTCTAGGTTTATTCTATTTTATTTTATTTATTTGAAAAGTTTGATATAGTGATGGCTAGAACCAGAGGTATCAGAGCGCTTTACATGAGGACGAGCATAGTTTCATAGCATAGTTACAAGTTACATCGTTACAAGATACACAGTTTTCGAGCATAGTTACCAGTTGCTGGAGCGCAGTTGCATGCGTTAAAAACGATTACTTAAGGGAAAAAGCAGGCAAGGGGAGAGATTCAGAGGAGAGAGGATAGGAGCAGGAGAGGAAGACCAAGAATGAAAGAGGGGAAGAGGTAGTGGAGGGAGATGAAACTTAACCAGGAGACACGGAAAAACAGTGTCCACCGTCCAGTGTGCTGTGATCCCAGTGGAAAAGGTGTTGTTCCTACACTTCCGCTGTGTGTGACTCCCTATACGCTGTGGACTCTCTCAGAGGGGTCACTGAGATTCCCGGGCATAAATACTGGATCCCTCCCCAACAAGGGGATAGGGAGTGCTTTGGCAAGGGGCGCCATTCCCACACCTCTGCTGTGTGTGACTTCCTTGACGCTGTAGACTCTCTCAGAAGGGTCTCTGAGACTCCAGGGAATAAATGTTGGGTCCCTCCCCAACAAAGATAGAAGGAGCGCTTTGGTATTGTACATTATAAAGTTAAAAACTGTGTTGACACCTTGTTCTGGCTATTTCCTGTATACAAACACTTTGGCTTGTTTATCAGGCGGGAACAGGTGGAACTTAAATGTTAAATAGAGTTGTGTAAGGGCCCGCGCAGGTTCGAGGATATAGAAGTGATTCTGAGTTTGGCAGATAATACTTGAAACAAGAGTTTGCACAGGGATTGGAATCATGACTTTTACTGTAATGTACTTGCCCTTGAATTTTCCCCTTGATACATTTTAGCAAGTCAAACCTAACTAATTGTATTGGGGTAAAATATGAGGAAAACGCAGACCCATGCAGAAATAAGTGTGTTAAGCACTACTTTCTGCATGGTACTGTCCTTTTTCCACCTTCAAAACCGTAATCAGCTGAGTTCTTTTCACCTGGCAAATACCTCACCGAATGGAATCGGTATGTACAAGCTGAGGTAAATACCCCGGAGTTCCACCGTTCTAATAATTGCCCATGTGTCCTTAGCATTTTCTTAACCTATATTTGCTTTTAAAACATGTAATCCACATTGTAATCAATCATCAGCATTTACATACATGTACCCGGACGAAAAATGACTCACAAATACATCATTTGACAGGCAATCGGCTTCTGGCACATCACACAATTTAATAATAGTGAACTGATATGAGAAGAAAAACTCGGGTAAATGGATTCCTCTGCTTTAGTGATAGAGGACAGAATAAAGTGGGGGAGAAATATTTACAATGCAAGGTAAAATCCGCCTTCATTTTCAGGTCTCAGCTAAAATAGCTTAGGAAGATATATTGTTTCCAAAATATAACATGTTTCCAATGGATAACACAACAAGGGGCTTTGGGTCAGCCCCTTGCTCTTGAGTGGATGGATGGGTTGTCTCTCTTGTCTCCTCTTCATTCGAAGGCTTTCCTCCCTATTCTTGTGCTTGTCATGCCCAGGAGTATTTTCGTCTCAAAGGGACAGATTTGGCCCACCGTAAAATCAGGAAAGTGAAGAAAAGAGTCTAAGAGACACAGACTTGATATGGTTTTACAATCCAGAACAAAACGTTTTTGTGCTGTGAAAGTGCTCCTTTTTAGAGCAAATAATGTTTTGAGCTGCTTTGTGCTACTTTGCTCAAAGTGGGGCATTCCATGGGTGGTACAAAGTTAAAGTTTTATTATTTCTCCAAATATTTCACACATTGTATATACCCTGCACTGCACAAATGAAGTGTGTGAAATGTTTTCAATTTATTATAGTATAAGATTTTGTTGTAGCAAAGCATCCTTCCCGGCCACAACCTATGGAAGACATTAGGCACATACGTTTGCACTGTAGTGTAAAGGTGTGTGTGTGGCGCTAGGCAGCCTGTGGGTAAGTAAGAAGCCGCAGACCGTATTTAGTAAATATGGTTCAGCACTGCTCTCTACCCCAAGCACAATGCAATGCAGCAACTTTGGTTATAATTTGGTAAAACTGCCCCACAGTGTCCTAATTAGATGAAGTGTAATGTAATGTAAATTGAAATTTATAAAGCGCTGTCACTCCGCGAGGAGTATCCTGGCGCTGAGGAATTGGAGGTGAGAGGGGGTCCTAGACATACTCGCTCGTGGCCATGTTAAATCATTGTAAGACAGCAAGCATCCGGGGTATTATATATCCATGTCTTCAGAGCCTTCCTGAATTGAATTTCTGTTTTCTGTAGTCTTAAATTGACTGGAAGCGCATTCCAGGCTTTAGTCCCCAGAACGGCAGCCAGGGGCGTAACACAGGCCCCCGCATCCCCCCGCAGTGTGGGGTGCCCCCAGGCTCCAGGGGGGCCCCTCAGCACTCCACTTCAGCCGGGGAGCTCCTGACAGAGTCCAGAGGGGGCCCCTCCACGTACCTTGCAGGGGGGGCCCCTGAATTATCGTTACACCACTGACGGCAGCATATCCTTTCTGTGCATATTTGAAAGGGCTCTTTTTTAAATGTATTTTAACACTCCATTGGTGTACGTGTTTCTTTACTCTCTCCCCATTTTTTCCTATCTCCTCATGCACTCTCTTTTAATTTGCTCCTCCCAGTTCACAGATATTCCTGCCCACCCTTTTCTAATTATTACTTTTTAAATGCGGGCCTAGCAGCTGGTAAGCGCTGCCAAGCTCCTTGTATCCTTTTTTAGGTCGAGCCTGGGCAGTGCATGCACTGCTCTGCGAGGCATGCTGTAGTCAGGTACGGACTTGAAGCTCCGCCCACTCTCCACCCATATTTGTTATTGGCTTGTGTCATTGTCTACTGTAAACTGTGGCTGTTCATTGGTCAATAGGCTTAGTAGTCCCTCCTTAGTACCGCCTTGTCCTACATATTGTAACCTCCCACAGTGACACGTGTGTTGTTACTTGGTAAGCTTAAATTACAGCCTCTAAGCACTATTTTCTCAAATAGCTTTGTCCTGCCTGCTGTTGCAGGCAAGACACGCTCTCTCCTAATGCTTTTTAAAAAAAATTATAGCACGGGCAACCAACGCACTTGCAATGCAATAGGTCTCGCATTTGCAAGACTTTAAGCTATTGGCATTGTAAATGACAATGCATTTTATTTATCTGTTTTGAAAACTACACATACATAAAAGGCATTGCTATTTACAATGGCAATAGCTCAAACTCTTGTAAATGAGAGACCTATTGCATTGCAAATGCGTGTTCCTCTTTGTGCATACTTTCTTTTTTTTCCATGGTAGTTTATTGTTGTAACATGGCTGTCTGCCATGTTAGAACACTTCTAGAACTGTAAATTAAAAACAGCACGACCATTAGTGCGCATCTTATAACGGGGTTTCCTTAATACAAAACCCATTGCAAGACTACCAGCCATGTGTGCGCATGTATCTTGATGCATATGCTTCTGTGCCATTAGCAAATTACATAGCTCTGCCTTTTAGAGCCAAGAAATATTGGCTTCTTCTGTACTTTTTTTTTAACATACTTTATTTAGAAATACACTCTTACATCTTTTTTCTTTCCTTAGGATAAAAAATGAAAAGGTTTGTAGAAAATGTGCAGGAGCCCAAGCTCCTTCATAAAGCCAATGCAAACACGTTCATGTAAATTTGTGTCAATTTTCGTCATACTAATTTATTAAAAATTATTGACTAGTGACTTCTGGGTAATATTCTGCACAGCATAACTATGTAATATGGCATCCTGTATGCTAATAAACTAACATGTTGGCGAGATCATATTTCTGCTATGTTTTTTTTAACTTGTTCCATGAATGTAGAGCCATCTTGAATTTTATGTGTCCAGAATCTGTTGATGTATGCCATGAAGAACTTTTGGGCCCTTTCAATAAAGTCCTCTGTAGACTACACCCAATCCATGCTGTTCAATTGTAAACTAACTGAGTGGCTATAAACGTGGCAAAACATAATCTGTTTATGGAATCATTGTTCAGTTGTGGTTATTGCATTGTGTAGTCTCAGCAGCCTTTCCATTTGAGATATCTGAGAATAGGTCGATGGTGTAATTTAGGCTTGATGTGACCAACAAAAACAAGCATTGGCAAAGCCAGTGGGTCTTGCGTTTGGTTTTGTCATGTTTTGTAGACAACTTTATTGTTTGGGAACCTTCTGGGCCCTCATCAATCTAAAGCAAAAATTGGCCAAAAGCAAAAAAGAATTGGAGTATCTAAAAAGCATACATTTTCATAGTATTCACTGGCACTGAGGAGAACTACTTTGTGTGCTCCTTGTGAAAGGGCAGCAAGCTGTCACTCATAGTTAAGTCAGCCAATGTCTGAAGTGGGCTGACAGATTGTACTTTGATGCATGCTGGAGTGGGTGGAAGAAAAATTTGAATGATGCAACCACAGACTAATGGAAGAAGAGTTATAATTTTTAATGTTAGTCAAATCTAAAGGTCTTGTTTAGCAGAGACTTAAAAAAGCCAATTGGTCTGGCATTGGCTGCCAGCTTCTTGCCCTTAAGGATGAAAAAAATAAGGAGGAAGGCAAGAAAGAAAGAGGATGGGAAGAAAGAAAGAAAGAAAATAAGAAAAAAGAAAGAAAGAAACCAAGAAACAATGAAACAAAGAAAGAAAGTTTGATGACAGGAAAAAAAGAAAAAAGGAAATAAATAATTTTCAGACTTGTTGCTATTGTTATAGCACCACACAGATTTTCATACAGACTGTTTATTTCACAGATGCATTATGACAGAAAGAATGATGGCCATACATAGAACACATAGCACCAGTAGGACAAATGTCCCATAACTTAATTCAGAACATTTTCGAATGGGCATAATTTGGTATGGTGTGAAAAAGCTGCAGTTCAAATTTAAAAAATGGATGGACAAAGTAGCAGAGCTTCATTCAGCTTCCAAGCAATATTTGTCATCAATCAAAACTAAGGGGAGAATGAACCACATAGGTCTCAATACCAGAGTCTCAGGGATAGTGTCTCAGAGACCCCTAACCACACTTTCACAGTCTGCGGTGTATATAATCTCTGCTTGGTGTGGTTCGTGGATAGTGGCATCATAGGGTCTGTCACTTCAGTGTCACGTTCTCCAAGTGCCATGATAACCTCCACGAGGAGGGAGACTGTCTGGATGTCAACAATGGTTGTTGAAATAAAATTACCTCCTATCATGTAGGTAAATCTTTATTGACGGGAAAAAGTAGGTGAGGGAGAAGACTAAAAACAAATTCACTGATCCACAACACTTGGTGATTGGGTCGACATGTTTCGGCTTGGAACAGCTCTTGCAGGTCTATGGCCTTTGTCCGGGCCTTAGATGTGGAAGCCTTGCACTTTAGGGCTATCCAAGGTTATGTACATGGGTGGACTCACTCGCCTGTCTTCATCAGAGCGCACACTTTGTTTGAGATGGAACGTGGTATAGGCACCATCTTTTTGCCTATAACTTAAGAAAATATTTCAAAAGCACCATCGTATGGAGGGTTTTAGGACAAAGGTTATGGCTTGACTCAGAATCGTCCCGCACAGTGCTGCTGCATATCTCTCTCCATCCGAAAAAAAGCATCTGTAAGATATACAAAGGTCACTCTGAAAGGAATTTACAACAGCATTGGCAGGAGATGAACTGATAAAAGCTGGAATGTGCCCTGTACTCGCATCTGGTAGAAAGGCAAAAATAAAGTAATTATAATACAGCAAAAACTAAAAAACTGGCACTGAAGGGAACTACCTTATGTGTGGATGTGCTCCTTGTGAGGGGGTTAAATGCAGTCATTCAATGTGAAATAAGCCAGAGGCTGAAGTAGTCTGACCCATTTCCCCATGTTGTATGCTGTAGTGTCTGGAAGCATACATGTGAGTGATAAAACAACAGACCAATGGATGAAGAGAAGTGCCTTTAAGTAAGTGTATTATACATATAAATTTATTAAAATCAAAAGGTGTTGGCTAACGCCAGACCTAAAACTTGCTTGTGTTTCTTATATTTGTATAGGACTTTTTAATGGCATACAAGGGGAAAATATCCATATTGGGTTGTTGCATAACACACAAGGCTCACCACTTGAGATTGTGGTTGGCAAGTACCTACTTCTGGTGAGCACATATTATCAAGGGTTTCTCGTTGCTTACCTACCATCAATATGTTTTCTCTTGGATGAGATTGGTTATAAGATTTTATTGAGCTTCTAATCTTTAGTACTATATAAGATTTCCTAAGTATGGTCATGATAACATCTGTTGTGTTTTTCTGTTGAATTATCCAACGTAGTCTGCACTATTTACAAACTCAAACGTCAAAGAATGAGCAAACTAAGCTAATGGTTGAAGTCAGATGAATAAAAAATAAAAAAAAACAGAAAAATGCAAATCCCTATGAGACCACACTTACCATGCTTTTTAGTTTAGACTGGAATATGGCATTGCCACTTATTGACCTAAGTTCGGAAGAAAAGAGTTCCTTCACTTGGGGAAGTATTACCATAATTACTGGCTTGCTGTAATTTTGTAATTAAGATATCATTTGGGAATGGATTTAATTAAAGTCAGGCCATTATGCTAATACAAGAAATTGTAAAATATCAATAACTAACAATTGTTACGTTTGTCTGTAGCATATGAACTACCACAGACCAGTTACATATGCAGAACGAGTTTCAGCGCTGGTGACACCTGATATGACAATCTTTGTTGGGCCACCCAATGAACTCCTTCTCCACTGCCACCCTCCAATGGCATCCCTCATCTCAACATAGTCATTCTCTCACATGTATTTCATTTCTTTTACAGCACTACTCATACCAATATAGGGTATCAAAGTACTTTACATCACACAGAGACAATGAATCATACAAGTGTGTAAATCAATGTATGGGAAATATCATGAGAGAATGAGGACTAGAGGTTGTAAGAGTCACATGTCATCCATACATTTAATCATTATATTTAAAGAATGCTTGGTTTGAAGAAGCACAAACTAGGGATTTAAAAAGTAACACCGGGTTAAGGATTGGCTTCAATTATAAGAACTATATCTACTCAAATGAATCATTTTTAGCATTCTTAGAATAGTGAAAGACGGTGGAAAAATATCAGGTTCTAAAGCCATGCACTGCAGTTTACATCCAGTTCCTTGATGCTGGTTCATAACTCACTCTGCTGTGATAGAAGGGTTGTAACTTATAAACTGCAACTAACAAAAGGATCTCCATGACAAAAACAAAACCCCACTGAGCTATCTCCATAAAATAAAATTCTGTAATTAGCATGTTACACGTGCTTTCCAGCAGTTGCATTAACTATCTGCATTACTTAATGATGAGTCAAAAGTGCAACTAGATAAAACTAATCTCTCCAGCAGGTACATTAATCTTCAGAGTTGTCTTGACATTTTTTATTATTGCCTGCAAATTTCTGGACACACAAGGAAACCTGTAGCAGGTTCTTCTAACCCCAAAAGATATTTCAAAATGCAGCGTCCCAGAGTTCAGTGCCTGGTGCAGTGGAACCGGGAACACCGCCCTAAAACCAGCACTGTGCATATGTGAGGCCTATAACGGTCAGCAAAAGGATAACTTTTCCACAGATCCAAAAGTGTCTCTGCTGGCTCAGTATGCCTTATTAGACACAAAAACCCATGCTGCCCTCATACAGAAAGTATATGTTAGCCATAAAGTGCTACTGTCTGTGTAACAAAATATACATGCTTATGTAGTTTGGTTTGAAGTAATAAAATTTAAATCATAATTAATATCTTTTAGTTTTAAAAATATGAGAGAGGCCAAGTAGTGTCTCTTTTCCAGTCAAAATAGCCTAATTAAATTGCATCATCCATTTGTCTTAGCCAGGACAGCAGGGTGATGATCCAAAATGACCTGGATATGGATAGGAGGAGCTGACCTGAACTACACCCCATGTCATCTCTTTTGTGACTGGGCCTGCAAATACCTTGGCCTGTTTAAATGTGAGTATCTCTTAGACTCTACCATTCCCTGCGGGATATCCATTGGTTTGATACTCCAAAATGTGCTGGGATTCTTTTGTGATTGGGAGATGCCGGTTGGTTAGGGATGAGTGTAGTGGTTGTGGAGTGGATTCGGCTTGGAGACTCCTACTTCCTTGTTGAGTTCAACTGCTAGGAGCTTTTTACCTTCCACAGGTCACACTCCAAGAGCAGGAAATACTTCTCACTGTTGAAAAAATGGAAGCGGATCCTTGGGTATTATTTTGATTGGTTTATGAATACCTTTCAGTGCCAAACTAGTTTACCCATTAAAAACACATTCTGCTGTCATGTCACTGGGCATCCGTAACAATCCTAGAATATAAAAGAAAGGAAGACAACTTTATGTTGTTGAGAGACACTCTTGGCACCGGCAAAGGAAAATGGAAGCGCAATTGCAAGCTCACAATTGGATATCTGTCCACCCAAGAACATGCACTGAAAGCAAGCCCATTGGCCCACTGGGGACAACTGGTAGCCTAGTGGGCATAAAACCTTCTCAAAGACTGAGAAAGTCCAGTGGCAGAGTAGGTTGCTGATCCAGTTGCAGGATCTCCAGTAAATTAGTATGCTATTAATTAGTGCTGAGACCTGCAGAGGTTGTGTGGGAGTCCATATAACTGTTTCCAAAATGTTATTAAGTGATGAAACAAGTCCAAGGGAATCATTTTTTGTGGAAAGTTCTGCTTTTTTCTTGAGACAAAATCTAAGAATGTGGACAGCCATAATGATTTTGCAGCATCCATCTGACCGTGGCACAACTTCATCAGATGTCCAAAAAGTTCTATCACATTCAAACAAATTCAGAGTCAACAAGCAGTATTCACTTAGGTCTCCTAGGAATCCACAATTGTCCCTTGGTCCCACTGATATTTTTACATTTGATGTCCAATAATCACTGATGGCTAATGCATCAGGTTTACATTTTCTACACCTCTTCCTTACATAGCCTCACATATAATCCTAATTAACATTTTCTTGCAACATAATCTATTCTAAGTGTGATGGCATACATCATGATTGGCACCAACAAACTTTTTCAGTCCAACCGTGTGAATCCTCCAGGTAGCCATTCAATGTGTCTTAGTCTCAGTCAGTCTTGAGGGGACAGAGAGACTTTTTTCACCACTATGCTATCTTTGATTTAATGTCAACACAGTATCTTTATATGAGATTTAAATGAAATATTTTTCGCCAGCTTTCTTTTCTCCATTTGTTTTATTTTTCTTCTTAACCCCTTTGCTGCTAGGCCTCCCCCCGTGATAAGCCTTTTTTGGCTATTTGGGGTATTTTGCACATAGGCCCTGTAACTTTTTGACGACATAAGGTATCCACACCAAATTTGCGTCCTTTTTTCCAACATCATGTGGATTCTAAAGGTACCCAGGGTTTGTGGGTTCCCCTGGAAGGAACCCAGAAATTAGCCAAAAAACTACTAATTTCTTTTCTTTTTGGGGGGGGAAAATGGGAAAAAAGGGATACAGATGAAAGTGTCTGGTTTTTTCCCTACAACTGGTATCAAAAAAAGGGGTGGTGGTGCTGAAATCACCATCTTCCCAGCTTTGTCAGAAAACCAAAATGTTTTACACAGTTTTGGCATTTTTCTTTCCAGTTAATGGTAGATATGGGTATGAAAGCAATAATGGATACTGGAAAGCTAAACATTTTAGAAAAGTAGACAACATTCTGAATTCAGCAAGGGGTCATTTGTGTAGATCCTTCAAGGTTTCTTTATAGAAACTAACCGTTGAATATAGGAAAAATTGAAAATTAGTTTAAAATAACAGCCATTTGTGTTAACGTTTTCACCTGTAACTTCTTCTAATTATGACAGCTGTTTGAAAGCAATATACCGTTACATCTGCTGGACCTTTCTGGTTGTGGGATATATAGGACTTGTAGGTTCACCAAGAACCCGACGAACCCAGAGCCAATAACTGAGCAGCGTCTTGCAATGATTTTTTATAATGTACCGGGTATATAGCAATGAATTTGGGAAAATATATACATGGAAAAATCGGTATGAAAGACACCTATGTATTTCTGAAATGGGACCAAATATAGAGTTTAGAAACAGTAGATATTTGCACATTTCCGAATTGTGAGTACCCATACTAGCATGAAAATTATAGGTCATTTTTCAAATGACTTCTTTCTTACACATTGTCTTTCATTTGGAAGGCAGAAATGCATCGAAAGTCAATAAGTAATAACAGTTGCTCTACAATTCTATGGCAGGACCGGAGGCTTCAGATTAGGCTACATCTTTCTTCAATTTATTACAATACATTAGCTCCAGCAGCCTTTCAAAGAAACACAATCCACATGAAAAATCAACATTTCCCATGAACACAGGGAAAATAGAAATAAAGAAAGCCCAACGGAGATAGCCAATCCAGCGCGAGGATCTGTCAACACTTCCCCTGCGGACACTCTGTCTTCCTCTTTCTTCGCTGCTCCAGCAGCATTGAGATGAGTGTCTTTCTCTTTCCTTCATGTTAGGGATTGTTTTATTGATATTTTGTGTTATCATTGCTTAAGGGCACAAGTTACTGTGGGGGATTGCCTCGTATTTGAATTTGTAGCGCTAACGCTGGATTTTCCTTTTCAGATCGTCCGTGGGAGTGTAGTGCGCTCCTACGTGACCGCAGCGTTCCTTTCAGGCTCTCTGTGCGGTGCGGCCCCCCGCCGCTAGTGGACTGCGCGTCTGCTTATTCTGAGCACACAGATAGTGTGTCTACCTCCCGTGGCGGTGACTCGTCTGTTTCCGCTTGGTCAAAACTTTACGTGGTTCAGACGGACTCGCTGCGGCCGCGGGGGAAGATCCCTGAGTAGCGTTTGGGCTTTGCATGATTCAGAGGGCCCCTGCCTGGAGCCAGAACACCCGCGTTGCGGGCAAGATCAATATCATATTAACGGGACCGGCCCAGGCAGGTGTCAGTCCCTCAGAATTGCGATATTTTTGTGGTCCGAGACCTTTTCACTAGCTTTCAGAGTGCACATTTCTGTGTCATTTCAAAAGGGTACTTCCCTACCTTAATCCCCTTGTTAGTATTGGCCATTGAGTTGCCCAGTTGCCTAATGGAGTTTGAAGACTACTATGAGGAAGAGGAGGAGGTCATGTACCTACCAGTAGATGACCATTTTTGTAGAGTCATGGATTCCTCCATTCTTAAGGCGGTGTCCCAGGTGGTTGAGCCTTTGGAAAAGAAAATCGAGAAGTTACAGGCACCATGCCTTTTACCCCTCGACCAGAGGGAAGATCTGTCGGGGCCTAAAACTCCCCTACCGCCAGACCAACCATCCAATAGTGCAGAGGACGAAGGAGTAGACATGGACGCTTTTGCACGCCTTAAGAAGGTATTTATGGAAACCAAGGCCTCCACCCCTCCCAGCAAGCCAGAGGAGGCTTTGGAGGGACCCTCTGGTGCTCTGGTGCTCCGGACGATGTGACTACTTTGGACCCAGATGAGTCCCCCCAGACCTTCGACGGAGATGGGGAGTCGGAGCAACCATGGCACCCATCTAAACCTGCCCCATCAGCATCTCCGGACCCAAAAACAGACATGCTTAATCGGATAACTTATTGCACCCGCATTCATCGCAATGGACCCCTGCCCCCAAGGTGGCAGCCTACATGGCGGCCAAACTGCGTAAGCCCCTGGACCAGGAAATGAGGTGTTGCCTCCGCGCAGAGTGTCCACGGCCCACCCTAGAGGGTAACGTCGCAGTGACCCCTGAAGTACACTCAAAGATGTCCACCTTTTTGGCAAAATGTATCTGCGATCCCAAGAAGGGTATCGACCGCTCGTGGAGAGCATGTCAGGATAAACTCTTGGACAAGGCTGGTCCCTTGGCGAAATTCTGGATATGGAGGAGGATGCCAAGGCTTCAGGTACCCTGATTTCCCCAGATACCCTCTCCAGTTGGGCACAGAGGTCTATCATCTTCTTGGGGAACGCCAATGTGGCGATTTCAACTGAACGGCGCAGGTCACTCCTTATAAAAATCTATACTAAACTTGGGGAGTTGGCCACCTCAGAAGCGGGTCCAGTTGCGGAGGGTAACCTATTCAGAGACCCCTTCGTAAAAGAGTTAGGCAAGTTCGTGAACACATTTAACTCTCTGGACAAGGCCCAAATGTCAATTAAGCGGATCTTCACCCCTCATGTTTTTGGCGCAGCCGGTCGTGGCATGGGGTGCTCGGCCGGCCGTCCTTATAGCAGTCCCATAGAGGACAGAATAAGGACCCGGAAAAATTCAGAAATTCCTATCCGACCAGGAACTTTCCCTGTCGCAGGGGAGGCAGAGGACGTGGAGATGATTCCTATAACAACCAACGAGGTAGGACTCCAGAGTTTGGGGGAGGTGAAGTTGGGAGGCAGACTAAAATGTTTTCTTCACAATTGGTCTTTGCTCACCTCCGACACTTGGGTTTTGCAAACCGTCAGAGGGTTTCACATAGAATATTCTGAACTTCCAACCCAACCCTTTCGCCCCAGATCTCTCACGTTCACGCAGGAGCAGAAGGAGCTTATCGACAGGGAGATTTCAGAGTTAGTACGCAAAGGGGCAGTTACACCCTCCACTCTTCACCCCCGGGGGTTTCTCAGCGACATCTTCTTAATGGAGAAACAGGACGGAGGCTACCGCCCCGTAATAAATCTACGAGAGTACAATGGGTGGCTGTTTTACCAACATTTCAAAATGGAGGGCATTCACCTCCTGAGGGATCTGTTGCAGGCTCAAGACTGGATGGTCCGTCTGGACCTCAAGGACGCTTACCTTACGATCCCGGTTTTTCCCCCTCACAGACGTTTTCGGCAGTTTCAGTGGGGTTCTCAGATTTTCGAGTTCGCATCCCTTCCTTTCGGGCTGTCTTCCGCTCCGTGGTGTTTCACCAAGGTGATGAAACCTGTGGTTGAGCGTCTCAGATCGGAGGGCGTCCGGCTGATAATTTATCTGGACGACATCCTCATTATGAGTCAATGACATTATGAGTCAATGTCCCCAATGTTTGATGGCTCAGCTGCAACATGCAGTGTTCCTCCTGGAGTCCCTGGGTTTTGTCATCAACGAGACCAAGTCGGACCTGAGCCCTTCTCAGAGGATGCAGTTTCTGGGCTTCATGATAGACTCAGTCGCGGCGACCTTGTCCCTGCCCTTTCAGAAGTTAGCCAAGATCAGGCACAAGCTGAAGCGTATGTTGTCACGGCCGAATGATTTTCCTACGCCACTTAGCCAGAGTGGTAGGCCTTCTATCGTCTCAAGACCTATCATTTGCATAAAGGCCTCACCTACTCTCAGGTTATGCTCCTCATAGAGAAGGCAAAGATGGGACTGCAATGGTGGGTCGATCATATTGAGGCCTGGAACGGCTGAGCGATTTTTGGCTCACAACCAGATCTGGTGATAGAGTTGGACGCCAGCGGTTCTGGTTGGGGTGCCCGTTGCGGAGAAGTATCTACCGGAGGAAGATGGTCCTCTTCCGAGCAGTCCCTTCACATCAGTTGCCTGGAATTGATGGCGGGCTCATTCGAGGTAAAGTGTTGAACAAAGGACAGGGTGCAAAGTTGTGTTCTACTAAAAATGGACAATGTAGCAGCGGTGCGCTACATCAATCATCTCGGAGGGACACGGTCCAAAGCTTTGTCAAATCTGGCATGCGATCTTTGGGAATATTGCCTATCCAACCATATATCCCTATCGGCGGAGCATCTGCTGGGATCGTCCAACCAAGTGGCACATTGGTGCTCTCGCCACTGGAAGGACACCAGCTTGTGGCAACTACACCCCAGCGTGTTCAGGGAGATCCAATCTCGATGGGGTCCCTTCTCGGTGGACCTCTTTGCCTCCCGTCTGGACGCCCAGCTGAAACGGTACTACAGTTGGCGCCCAGATCCGGAGGCATTGGCGGTGGATGCTTTCCTCCAGGATTGGAGCAATGGTATGCGTTTCCCCCCTTCACAATGATCATGAGGTTATCAACCCAGGCGAGGAGACAACAGGACCACCTAGTGGTGATCACTCCAGTATGGAGGTCACAAGCCTGGTTTCCGGTTCTGATGGAACTTTCCTGGGATTTTCCATTCCCTCTACCCCTCGGTCACGATCTCCTCAAGGATCCTCAGGGGAATCCCCATCATCTTCTGGTCACGGGCGGTCTGCGTTTGATGGCCTGGCGGGTTACAGGCAACGCTGGAAAGTCCCAGGCCTTTTGGGGGAGGCTGCCATTTTGCTCTCTAAGTCCTAGACCGAGAGCACTAATAAGAGATACCGGTCCACATGGTCATGGTGGGGAAGTTGGTGTCTGCTACAGCAGGTGGATCCGATGGGGACAGACATTGTCTATGTCCTTAACTTCTTAGCCTCGCTAGCAAAGGACGGACTGGCCTATAGGTCAATCAACACCTTTCGTTCGGCGATTTCAGCGGGTAATGTGCCATTGGATAATCGCCTGGTTGGCGAACATCCCTTAGTTTGCAAATTATTGAGAGGTATCCGGTTATCTGTTCCTCCGGAGCTTAGGTACTCAGTGTTATTGGATGTGAACACAGTTCTTAAAACCTGTTTCGATCCTGGCCATCTAACAAGTATTTGTCGTGTGAGCAGATGTCTGCTAAACTTGCAATGTTGCTGTGTTTGATTTCATGTCGCAGAGTGTCAGATGAGAAGGCCCTCGATCTCACAGGCCGAGTTTTCACTCCGGAAGGAGTTACGTTTCATATTTATAGAAGAACTAAGTGTGACTCATGATCTGTGTCTTATCCTGCTTTCCCGGACATCCCAAAATTGTGTGTGGTTAGAGCGCTAAAGGCCTATGAGGTGGCAACAGTAGATATACGTCCACAGGGCGTGAAACAATTGTTTATTGCTCTTACTAAACCACACAAGGCGGTTTCATCCTCCACGATTGCGAGATGGGTACGCTGGGGGATGCAGGAAGCAGGTATAGATACTTCCCGCTTTGGAGCTCATTTGGTGAGGGGTGCAATGGCATCCAAAGCTTTTTCCTTGGGAGCGCGGCTAGAAGATATTTTGAATGCCACAGACTGGTCTTCGGATTCCACCTTCAAACGATTTTACTTCAGACCTGTGGTATCACTGGGATCTTTGGTGGTGGACAAGCTTTAAACTAGCCTAATCTGAAACCTCCGGTCCTGCCATAGAATGCGAAATTTCCTAGCTAACATGCAGGAAAGTTTCAATTCTATTAAGGACGCGGAGGTGAGGATTAGCCCACCCGTTTTTCCTTCTGAACCCTCCCAGAACATCTGCGTACAAATGGTGAGTAACTGTTTTCAGTAATGTTTCTGGCAAAGTAATGTTGATCATGCCTTTGGTTTTGTGTTCTACTCATGTAATTATGGACAGGATGGTGGCAAAGAGCCCTAGTCTCTTGAACTTACCTAGATTGTTTTTCTTATCTTAGGATCGGATACTGGCAAGCAAGAATAACCAAAGACTACCTTGATGGGGTCGCACGAAGAAAGAGGGAGACGGAGCGTCCGCAGGGAAAGTTATGACAGATCCTCGCGCTGGATTGGCTATCTCCGTTGGACTTTCTTTATTCCTATTTTCCCTGTGTTCATGGGAAATGTTGTTTTTTCATGTGGATTGGGTTTCTTTGAAAGGCTGCTGGAGATAATGTATTGTAATAAATAGAAGAAAGATGTAGCCTAATACTCGCCTCCGCGTCCTTAATAGAATTGAAACTTTCTTGCACGTTAGCTAGGAAATTTTGCATTCTGTGTTACCCTAAGTCTCCCGATAAAAAATTGTACCTCACTTGTGTGGGTAGGCCTAGTGCCCGCGACAGGAACCGGCTCAAAACGCAACGTGGACACACTTTATTTTTACAGTGAAAATTGACCCTTTTTTTGTAAAGTGCCTAGCTGTAGATTTTGAACCCTAGCTCTACTGGAACCTAGGGAAACCTAGCAAACCTATACATTGTTGAAAACTAGACACCCATGGGAATCCAAGATGGGGTGACTTGACTGGCTCTCACCAGGTTCTATTACCCAGAATCCCTTGTAAACCTAAAAATGTGTAATAAAACACATTTTCCTCACATTTCTGTGGTGGAAAGTTATGGAATCTGTGTGGATCCACAAAACCCCCCCCCATCCAGCGTTCCCCAAAGTCTTCCAAGAAAAATGGTACCTCACTTGTGTGGGTAGGCCTAGTGCCCGCGACAGGAAACGGCCCAAAACGCAACATGGACACACCACATTTTCAAGGTGAAAACGGACCATTTGTTTGCAAAGTGCCTAGCTCTAGATTTTTAACGCTAACTCTGCCAGCACCTAGGGAAACCTAGCAAACCTATACATTTTTGAAAACTAGACACCCGGGGGAATCCAGGATGGGGTGACTTGACTGACTCTCAGTAGGTTGTGTTGCCCAGAATCCCTTGCAAACCTAAATATTTGTCCAAAAAAACACATTTTCCTCACATTTCTGTGGTGGAAAGTTCTGGAATCTGCGTGGCTCCACAAAATTCCACCCACCCCACGTTTCCCAAAGTCTTCCAAAAAAAATGGTACCTCACTTGTGTAGGTAGGCCTAGTGCCCGTGACAGGAAATGGCCCAAAACAGAACCTGGACACACCACATTTTCACAGTGAAAACTGTCCCTTTTTTTGCAAACTGCCTAGCTGTAGATTGTGAATCCTTACTCTGTCTGCACCTAGGGAAACCTAGCAAACCTATACATTTTTTAAAACTAGGTCCCCCGGGGAATCCAGGAGGGGGTGAATTGACTGGCTCTCACCAGGACAGGATGGTGGCAAAGAGCCCTAGTCCCTTGAACTTATCTAGATTATTTTTCCAATCTTAGGATCGGATACTGGCAAGCAAGAATAACCAAAGACTACCTTGATGTGGTCGCACGAAGAAAGAGGGAGACGGAGCGTCCGCAGGGAAAGTTATGACAGATCCTCGCTCGATTGGCTATCTCCGTTGGACTTTCTTTATTTCTATTTTCCCTGTGTTCATGGGAAATGTTGTTTTTTCATGTGGAATGTGTTTCTTGGAAAGGCTGCTGGAGCTAATGTATTGTAATAAATAGAAGAAAGATGTAGCCTAATCCTCGCCTCCGCGTCCTTAACCCCTTCGCTGCTGCGGACATTCCGCTGCAGCGCTGGGGGGGGCAGAGGGGCAGCGCGGTGGGCCTGTGCTCATGACGGAGCCGCTCCGTCATGAGCCACAGTTGAGCTGTGCTCATGACGGAACGGTTCCGTCATGACTCCGCCCATTTGCGTTGTCGCCCCGCACAGGCGGGGAAACAGCGCCGCGCAGGCGGAGCGGCCGCCAACAGGATTGTCATGACGGAACCGTTCCAACATGAGCACACGCCAACCGTGGCTCATGACGGAACGGTTCCGTCATGAGCGGGGAAGGGGTTAATAGAATTGAAACTTTCTTGCACGTTAGCTAGGAAATTTTGCATTCTGTGTTACCCTAAGTCTCCCGATAAAAAATTGTACCTCACTTGTGTGGGTAGGCCTAGTGCCCGCGACAGGAACCGGCTCAAAACGCAACGTGGACACACTTTATTTTTACAGTGAAAATTGACCCTTTTTTTGTAAAGTGCCTAGCTGTAGATTTTGAACCCTAGCTCTACCGGAACCTAGGGAAACCTAGCAAACCTATACATTGTTGAAAACTAGACACCCATGGGAATCCAAGATGGGGTGACTTGACTGGCTCTCACCAGGTTCTATTACCCAGAATCCCTTGTAAACCTAAAAATGTGTAATAAAACACATTTTCCTCACATTTCTATGGTGGAAAGTTATGGAATCTGTGTGGATCCACAAAATCCCCCCCATCCAGCGTTCCCCAAAGTCTTCCAAGAAAAATGGTACCTCACTTGTGTGGGTAGGCCTAGTGCCCGCGACAGGAAACGGCCCAAAACGCAACATGGACACACCACATTTTCACGGTGAAAACGGACCATTTGTTTGCAAAGTGCCTAGCTCTAGATTTTTAACACTAACTCTGCCAGCACCTAGGGAAACCTAGCAAACCTATACATTTTTGAAAACTAGACACCCGGGGGAATCCAGGATGGGGTGACTTGACTGACTCTCACCAGGTTGTGTTGCCCAGAATCCCTTGCAAACCTAAATATTTGTCCCAAAAAACACATTTTCCTCACATTTCTGTGGTGGAAAGTTCTGGAATCTGCGTGGCTCCACAAAATTCCACCCACCCCACGTTTCCCAAAGTCTTCCAAAAAAAATGGTACCTCACTTGTGTAGGTAGGCCTAGTGCCCGTGACAGGAAACGGCCCAAAACAGAACCTGGACACACCACATTTTCACAGTGAAAACTGACCCTTTTTTTGCAAACTGCCTAGCTGTAGATTTTGAACCCTTACTCTGTCTGCACCTAGGGAAACCTAGCAAACCTATACATTTTTTAAAACTAGGCCCCCCGGGGAATCCAGGAGGGGGTGAATTGACTGGCTCTCACCAGGTTCTGTTACCCAGAATCCCTTGCAAACCTAAAAATTTGTAAAAAAAAGCACATTTCCTCACATTTCTGTGGAGGAAAGTTCTGGAATCTGCGTGGATCCACAAAAATTCCACCCACCCCGTGTTCCCCAAAGTGTTCAGAGAAAAATGGTACATCACTTGTGTGGGTAGGCCTAGTGCCTGAGACAGGAAACGGCCCAAAACACAACGTAGACACGCCACATTTTCACAGTGAAAAACTGACCCTTTTTTTGCAAAGTGCCTAGCTGTAGATTTTGAACCCTAGCTCTACCGGCACCTAGGAAAACCTAGCAAACGTTTATATTTTTGAAAACTAGACACCCAGGGAAATCCAGGATAGGGTGACTTGACTGGCTCTCACCAGGTTCTGTTACCCAGAATCCCTTGCAAGCCGGAGACATAAAAGCATTTATTTGTAAGATTCTCAGGGAGGGAATCTTGAAAGATAGATTGGATATTGATCTGGATAAAGAGATTCAGAGAGTTCATAGAGACCCCTTCAAGATGCACCCCGCGAGAAAAGCCCCAAGGAAAATCTTGATAAACTTCCTTTCCTATGCAGTTAAGGAATTAGTTTTGGGGAGAGCTTTAAAAGAAACTACACTACAATGTGATTCGATTGAATATCAAATCAGGTCGGATCTTGGGGCAGTGGGACTTGAGAACTAGAATGCCGGAGTTGAGAAGCCGGGGAGCCCTGGTCCAAATGAAATTCCCGGCCATATTAAAAGTAATGTGGCAAAATAAGATGTATAATTTTAGCTCCCCTGATGAAGTAGACGTCTTTTTGGCACAAATGAAGCAGTAGAGTAGACCTAGACCAGTTTAAACATAGAGACGTATGGAGTGACTTGTCTGGCTCTCACTAGGTTCTGTTACCCAGAATCCCTTGCAAACCTCAAAATTTGTCAACAAACTAATTTTCCTCACATTACTGTGGTGGAAAGTTCTGGAATCTGTGTGGATCCACAAAATTCCACCCAGCCCGCATTCCCCAAAGTCTTCCAAGAAAAATGGTACCTCACTTGTGTTGGTGGCTCAAGAACTCGCGACAGGAAAGGGCCCAAAACCTATTGAGGCGACTTCAAAATTACCTATCACAAAACAACCTGGTTTTGCAAGGGGGGGTCCCATGAGCTTTTGGTCCCGGGCTCGGCGGCCATCTAGGGAAACGTACCAAACTCACACATTTCTGAAAACTAGACAGCCTAGGGAGTCCAGCAAGGTATGAAAGTTCTGGAATCTGCGTGGATTCACAAATTTCCATCTACATAGCATTCCCCCAGGTCTCCCGGTAAAAATGGTACCTCACTTGCATGAATTAAGTGAGTTTTTCCAGAAAATCCGTATAAAAACATTCTTCATGGATAAAGAGACGCCAATCGACGATCATACCCATACCTCCTTACGCATGAAATCGAATTACTGTCCACCAACATCCCTTATGTTCCCAGAGGGAGTTGCCTTTGAGGAGGGCGTATCAAAGGAGATTGAAGAATTACCAATCCGGATAGGCACCTATGGCAATCTCAGCAGAAAAGAGAGAGAGGCATTGAAAAGTTTGAGTACAAGAAAAGACATCACTATCAAGCCAGCAGGCAAAGGGGGTGCCACAGTCATTCAGAGCACCACGGCATACCGTACAACCTGCATGAGCCTCTTGGCTGACACTAAATATTACAAACAGATCAACAGAGATCCCACGGCACGATTGAAAGAGACGATAAATACACTGACCACTGACGCATTAGATCGAGACTGGATTACCAAGAAAGAACATGAATTCCTCAATCCGGATGACCCGAGAATACCGATATTTTATACAATACCAAAAGAAAATAAAGGTAAAATACCACTTCCCGGCAGGCCCATCATGTCCAGGATAGGATCACTTTTGGAACCCCTCTCCAAATATACTGAATGGTTCCTCCATCCCTTAGTTACATGGATCAGGTCATATGTCCAAGATACAAAACACCTGCTCAACCTGCTAAAAGATGTTACTTATGATCCTGCACATAACATCATGGTATGCTTGGACGTTGAAGCGCTCTACACGAGCATCCAGCAAGAGGAAAGTATCCGGGTCATTGAGAATCTTCTCAAATAAGAAAATTGGACATTGGATGCCCTGGTGAGCTGGGTGGTCACGTTGATGCACCTAGCACTCACGGAGAATTTCTTCAGGTTCGAAGACCAGCTATATCTACAGGTCCACGGAACATCGATGGGCAGCACCTTTGCACCGAGCATAGTGTGTCTGTACATGGGCCAACTACAGGAACAACATATTTGGCCCCCTAACCCTTACTCTATGAACATCAGTAAGTGGTGGAGATGCATCGATGACATCCTGCTGATATGGGAAGGCGACCCAACCACCCTTGATAACTTTTATGAGTGGTTGAACCAACTTAACCCACACTTAAAGTTTACCATGCCTTCTAGTTGTAAGGAAGTCTCTTTCTTGGATGTAAAAATCAGCGCCAATGATAACGGATTGGTCAGTTCCCTTTATACAAAACCGGCTGACAGAAACAGTCTGTTACACTTTGTCAATGTGCATCCACGTTCCCTCAGTGAAAACTTACCCGTAGGTCAATTCTTACTTCTCTGTAGGAACTGTGCTGATCTCAAAGATTACAAAGCGGAAGCAAAAACACTGTCAAAGAAATTGGAACAAAGAGCATATCCTAAAAGAATAATCGTAAAAGCAAGAAAAAGGTCTCGTAATACCCAGAGGGTGGCCATATTGGAAACACATCAAAAGGAGGAGAAAGACACACTTATTTGGGCAATCCCCAAACAGGGATCAACTGGGGAGGGGTACCATTGGAAAAGGAAGATTCTCCCCTTTCCAACGATACCTCTCCTGTCTTTTTACGTGCTCGTGGGGCTGAGATAGCCCCCTGAGCACATAGAAAGCAAAACTGAATTGAGCCTCAAGGCTCATTTCAGTTTCAGTTTCACTGAAATGACGTCAGCGCGACGTGCGCGCTGATCATCATTTCAGGGAAACCAGGGGGGGCCTCAAGAGCTGTTGGGGGCTAAAGGGAATCCTTGTGCCATGGCGTTGGACGTGCGGGGAGCCGTCCGACGCACAGGAGCACATGAGCACTTATGCGTCGGACGGCTCCCAGGTGTCCGACGCATAGAAGGGGTTAAGGCTTTTCTCTGAAGGTTGCCTTGATGTTAGGCCAAGGTACCATGCGTGAGACAAGGTTACACTTAGTGAAATCAATTAACCTTTATGGGCCTTTGGTTTGGAATGTATGGGAGCTCAGTCATATCTCAGATCTAGTCTGTAACCTTTCTTCTGCATAGCCTAACAGTAATATTCTCTACAGGTTTAGAGAGTGCTAACATATCAAATGAGATCACTGCTGTGGTAAAAGCTTACAGGACATTCTCAGTACACATTCCAGTCTGTTCTGCATAGAATTGAATTTGCTTTGTGCCTATAGATACAACTATATAGGGTGCAAGAGTGCCTTATTTGTAGGTTGGATTGTTTTGTGGATGAAGGGGTACCTTCCTACACAAAAACAATCCTATGAGACTTTTTCCTCTTTCTACGTGGGCCTCAGAATGGGGAGATGTAGCATTCTGATGCATTTCCAGGTCTACGCAGGTCCAAATGGTTTCAGCCACCTGTTTTGGTAAAATTAAAACCATAAGAAAATTAATTAACCTTCTGCCCAATGCATCCCGTAAAACTGTAGTACCTGCGCTGATAACCTCCCATCTGAATTATGCTAATGGACTATATTTGGGCATTTCAGTGGGCTTTCTCCGTAGAATTCAGACTGTTCAGAATGCTGCGGCACGCCTGATCTGTGGGGTCCCCCTGCGTCATCACTTCTCTCCCTTCTTAAACCAGCTTCACTGGTTGCCCATTGCCAAGTGAATAGCATTTAAGGTTTTGACCTTAGCCTTCCGGGCTTATAATGGAAAAGGACCTCTTTATCTAAGGAGGAGACTACGTCCCTATCATCAAGCTAGACTCTTACGGTCCAATAACAAACACCTCTTTGTCATCCCCCGGTTCTTAAAATCTAGAATCGGAGGCAAATCTTTTGAAGTGGGCGCCACTCAATGTTGGAACAATCTTCCCCTTCGCCTTCGCCTGATTCAGTCGGATCTTGAGTTCCGCAAGTCCCTGAAAACATGGCTATTTTGCCGCTGCCCGTTGGGGGTAGCTGTGCGCTTAATACAATTCTTTTTATTATTATTATTACCAGCATTCGTAACTCTGGGAATGCTTCAGAATCCATGGGTGGATTTGTAGGCATACCCATGCTTCACCAAAGGAACACCTCCCTGGGGAAGAGTAACGCAAGACAGTGACTTGGGCTGCCTTGTGTTATTCCAGATTTACTAAGCTATGCAGGGCCAGGCAAGGTGGCCTTGTGTGCCTTGGTAAATCTAATTTAGATTTTGTGTCACCCCAGTGCTCCCTTGTGAGGCACCAGGGTGATGCAAAAAAATAATAAATACGCCCCAGAATAATAATTTGTGCAATTGCTAGGGTTCCGGGAGTACTTCTGAAAGCACAGCATTATCAGGGCTAAACTCAGATAGAAGTATAAGAGGACAGGATTGCTCTAGGACCAAAGTCAATAGCTGAGGAATCCTTTCTGCATTGTGTCCAATGGACATTGAGAACATAGTATGGTACTACATTTGACTTTTAAATCCTTTCACCATATGTAATTTCGCACATGACTTTCAGCATTTGTGATATAGATTGCCAGTCCTCAGTCGTAACAGTCCAGACAAAGTACCATGGATAAGAAACTCTCAGCAAATGCATAGTACAGCCTTAAAAACTAGCCATCTTCCTACAAGAAACCACACTGCATATACACCATAACCTTCATGAGAATCCCATCCTGTTTCTATCCATCCCTCCGCTCCTATGTTCTAAATGGGCCCTAACACCTTGCTCTATAGCTGCAACCAGGTAAACATGGTCTACCACATATCCAAGTATTCTCTCTGTGGTTACCATAGTGGTTAAAGATGTATGGCCGCTTCTTCTGATCAGTTGCTTGCTCCATGCAAACTGACGGATGTGAATAATGGCAGGCAGATAACAATGCACCCCTTTTACATTAACAAGCACCTCTCAGCTGAAGCAATTGACAGACAAAAAACAGGAAAGTCTGTTTCACCACTCCTCAAATGGACTAGCTCGGCTTCTGACTGTTGATCTCAGTTTTGCCTGGGAATATTCTGCTTAGCTGTTGAAACTGATGGCAATAGTGTGACATTAACTGTTCTGCTGGTGGTATTTTTAAAATGAGTGATAATTAGCTCAGTACTGTTTGCCACTGGTGGTAATTATAGACCATTGATGGTGATATTGTATCACTGTACTGCTCGGTGGAACAATATTCTCAGCATAGAAGTAATTTACCAACAGATTAAATCACTATTATGGACAAGATAAATTAGAACAAATTAAAATATTATTAGTAACCAGCTTCACTAAAAAAAGGTATGAAGAAGAAGGATGTAACTGAAAAGTAAAAGAGATTAAGTCAAGGGGTCTATACAAGGTCGTGGTTGGTTGGTCTGTTCTGCAGCTTTGCAGATTTTGTCAGAAAATATTTAAGACTGAAATCTTAAGTGGAAGACTCGTTGACAAAACACCCGCACTCACGTCATTAGTCACCCGACAAATATCTGACACTGAAGAAGCTGAAAAGTGTTAACAAAAAAATTACCACATAAAAAGATAGAAACGTGCTAAAACGTCAACATAGAAATGCTTAGTAAAGTAGACGTTAGAAATTGTGCTTTTAATAAACATGGAAAAAGTGAAAAATGCTGCTTAAATTCTGCAGAAAGCTCTCATTTCTATAATTCTCCAACTGCTAGGCCACACTATTCTTTAGTCTTCTCTATGCCTTTAAGAAAATGAATGCTGTTCATAAGTATTAATTTAACGTTATAACTGGACTATAGAGCCTAACCTTTTTGTGAAATGTGCTGTTTCCTGGAAAATGTATTTCTCTTTCCCACACACCACATAGCTTCACTGTATTTAGATTGTTTTTCGTGCCACCTTTTCATAAAGAACAAGCGTATTAATGAAAAGAAAATACTTTCCTCAGTTTACAGCTCATGATCTAATCAGAACATACCAGGATTCAAATGTTTCATTCCATAGAGCAGCTCATGTTACACGATGGGATACTAAACAGCTCATAGAGTAGTCTTGCAAAAGATTCCCATGAGAACCATCGTAGAAATAACTTTTTGTAATACGTGTATCTGTCTATGAATGATTTCATGCCGACATGGATGTTTACCATGGAATTCGGGGATGAAGACGACAGACCATCGGAAGATCTTCCCCACTGGATGATGATGACATATTCACCTATTTTCGCAACATGTTTAGTGGCTTTTCTATATAGTATGCATTCCTTGCTAGAGAGTCAAGGCATTCTATGCAGTCCTACCCTGCCATAACCCTTAGCACTTTATTGTGCTATCTCAAATTGCCTTAACCTATTGCTGATGGTGATTTCCTTGATTTATCCTCATGCTAACTGAAACATAAATACTGCTCTGGTTCTCTCACTCTTGCCTGGTTAGATGGTTGCTACTGCAACTATACAGAGCACTCATCTCAGTCTCCAGAACTACCCTTTATGGGAAGTTTGATTCTTTTCTTAGTTATCTGACTTTGCTCCAAAACCTACTGGCTCTTTTCCAGAAGGAACTCTTTATGTAGTCTTGCTAGGATAGGATTGGCCATTTAGCTTAGAACAGGGACTATATTCTATATGGAACACACTATGTTCTATGCTTGTTCTCACCAATCTTATTTTGATTATTTATGCAACTTATTTATTTGTCTAATCCAAATAAAGAGAACAAAAATACTGACTAATCTCTTAAAGAGAAAATAAACTTTTGGAACTTCACCAAACCTCTCTTTATTGGCTGAACATCGAATGCAAATAATAATGACTTTGTTGTGAAATGCTCCATTCTAAAATGGTGGAAAATATTCATCGTCCTAGGAAGGCGCAGAACTTCCAGGTTCCCTAAGTAAGTTTAAATTGACATAATTTGTGGAAATGTTTATAAGATTTCCGCACTCGCAAATCTAGTAGCAGGGGTTAGGTTTTTACACTCTGAATGGAGCTATAGAATAGTACCCAGAAAATTATTATACAATTCCCGATTCCTGAAATCCGATTTCCAGACCTTGTAAATTCGACATAGTGGTACTAGAAGGCGGCTGCGGTTTGAAGGTGTGAGTATTAATCTGGCAAATATGTTGTGGTTGTGATTGTGTTATTTCTCTGGTCGAATGAATGTTGATTAAGAATGAGTGGGCGAGGGGAAAATAGTTTGACAAGTGGTTGAACAGGTATTTGATGATTTCAGACTTGTTGTATTCGAAAGAATCAGGGATAAAACAATAATTGAAAACTTGGTTGAAGAGATTTAGAGGTGTGGTGTGTGAGGTACCATGAACTACACAGCTAATATAGGGTAATTAAGTTGTTGTGATATGAAAATCCCCATATCCTTTTCCAAACAGGGGAAACTATATTGATTTGGGTGATTTCATGATGGTAGAAATTTGACTGGCAAATGCTGAAGAGATTCTTGAATGAATGGGAAGCTTAATTTCTTTAGTAGAGCAAACAAAGTGTTTTACGATTGAATAACAATTGAATAACAATTATTTGTGTAGGTACAAAAAAATTGTAAGGGAAGGTGAGTCGCTACAAGGAGTGAGGTTGTGCGAAACAGTGTTTTGCACCAGGATTGGTTGGTTGGTTGGTGACGCTTTCGCGCTGTGATTGGTTGGTGGTGTCGCAGTGTCACACTGGAATTGGATCGTTAAAAGTGAGTATTGAATTTGGATTTGTTATCAAGAGACTGTGAAAATAACAACTGGAACTTATTTGGTTTAGCAGCATATTGAGGTACATGGAACAAAACCATAACATTTATTTAAATTGGGCTGTTTCAGATTTTAAATTGTCAACTTGAAATGTTTTAAAGAGTTTAAAAATTTGGTGCGAGGGGATTTTACTATTGTGGTATGCAAAGGTAAAGGGGCGCCTCATGAAGGTATGCCTGCATATATTATGACTACTGAACATGGCTTGAATATATGTGATGGCTTTGCCAATGGAGTAGGATTACTGAGAAGGAGGGGGCTTTGAGTTTTCCTAGATATGGGTTATATTTAACACCAGGATTCTTGATCATTTGAAGGGAAAATTGTATGAAATGAAGCTATCACCTAGACCCCTTCAGCACTCCCTCCCATGCATTTAGTGCATGGGAGGGAGTGGCTAGGGAAAAGGAGAAGGAAAAATACCAGTGGAGGACTAATAGGGCAGTAAATAATTATGCAAAAGCCCGATTGGATGAAGAACAGTGCAGATTAAGAAAAGCTGTTATAGAAGGGACTAGATTATATCCAGTCCTTACTTCAGAGACTGATAAGAGGGGGAAGGGTAAAGATTCTATTAAGAAGAAAGTGGGTGAGTCAGATACAGATTAAGGAGATGAAATATTGACTTTGAGAACTCCATCATATGTGACCCCAGCAGAGCAGAGTATTTCAGGTGCTAGTACAAGTCGGATAGTGCAGCCTGCTCCAGTACAGCACAGTGCATCTCAAAGACCTCTGCAGATATTGCAAATTCCCTCTCCAGTAGTACTTTGACCACAGATTGCTGTTCTAACAGCTGCAGTGACCAGTATAGCCCCAGTACATGTTGTAAATGCTTAATCTATAACTCAGGTGGTAGCCAGTGCTCCTCTGCTTACAGAAACGAAACCTGAGACTCAATTAGTGACCATAGGAGTAGCCACTTCAGGATTTGTCCCAACTTCCCAGAGCTCAAAGATATTTGCTTGGAAGCCACTATTAATGGTGCAAACACTTATAGATGGAGGGATGCTAGTACTTACAGCCCCAATTTCATCAGAAGAAATAGTTGTGACTGAGGAGGGATATATAGGAGCTTGGTCTGAAGAAACAGCAAGATTTAGTAAGGTAGAGAATGTGGAAAACCCTGAGATATTAGAGATTGAAAAGGAAAAGCTGCTAAATGTCTCACAGCTGAAAGTTAAATGGGAAGAAATAATAATGGGGATGTTTAGAGTTCGAACACATAGAGCAGTCTCAAAGGAAATAATTAATGCACTTGTGCATTGAAGTTATGAGAAGAGCTGCTTTAGCTCATCACAAATTGACTGAACACATTCAGAAATATGAGAAAGACCTTACAAAAATTGTGCATCTATACAGAAGCTATAGGATCCGATTGGATGATCCAGCATTTGAAAATATGAGGATTACAGGACTGCAATTGAATATTATAGAATTGGTCAAGTGCATTCACAGGTGGGGTGAGATTGAAAAATTAGAAATCCAGTGGCCTAAGAAACATGAGAAGAAAAGGAGTGAAGCAGCTATTGTGGGGGAAGCAAGTCGAAGGAAGTGAGGGCGAAGCGAAGCAACAGCTTATCCAGTTAGAGAAACAGCAGGACAAACATATGTACATGTTCCTTGCAGTCATGGTGATTTGCCGGCATTCACAAACAATTTTTCCACATTGAGAGACAAGCGGGTGCACTGGTATGCACCAGTGGAAAGGTTAATAAACATTTCATAGGTATTGTGGACTGATTTGAATACGTTTTTTTTTTTTTAAAGAAATTTTTATTGTTTTCACAAAAGTTATAACAAAGGACACGAAATCAGATCGTATACACATTAAAGTAGACAAAACACCATACACAATCATCATTTCTCCAAGTAGACCTAGATCGGGCCCCCTGAGGCCATCATTATCAGTCACCCTCCCCTTCTTCCCTTCAGTTTCTCTAGTCATCTGAGTCAGAAGACTCCTCATCAGAAAGAGGTGGTGGATCACATATGTTGCCCCTATATTTGTTCCATGCTCCCCACACTCTGACCCATTTTCGAGGACAACCCCGCCTGATAAATACAAAACGTTCAGCAAACATAGCCCCATCCATGTCCTTTTTCCACATCGACAGTAGCGGAGTCTCCACCGCTCCCCATTTTTGGGCTATGATCCGTTTAGCCATCATGTTCCCTACCGTCACCCAGCCCTGCGCCTGGCGATTAAGATCTGTGGGCTCCCACACATTCAACAGACAGCATCTGGGTTCTGGCAGAAGTGATACCCCACATACCTGTGACATCGTTCGCAGCACTCGCCTCCAGAAGAGTTGAAGAACCGGACAGTCCCAGAGCAGGTGATAGAAGGTCCCCTCCTCCCCGCAACCCCGCAGGCAGAAGGGATGTGGTGCTCTGCCCAGTTTGTGCAATAGGCTTCTGGTGAAGTATGAGCGATGTAGAATACGAAGTTGCACAAGACGCAGCCGTGAGGGTATACCCGCCTCGCGCGGTGACGCCAGCGCCTCCCGCCAATCTGGGTCATCGAAATCGCCGACCTCGTCAGCCCATTTCTCCCGCAAGACCCCCATAGGGTCCGGCAAATTGTTGATCAGTTTGCGGTATGTGAAAGATGTGGCCCGCTTAGGCATGTATTCGGTCAGCAGCCTGTCTTCCAGTGGAGATGCCTCTGGAACCTGCACACCTGGGGTTAGTTGTGTCGTTAGGGCGTGTTTCATCTGCAGGTATTGGAACCATTCTGAGGGAGCCAGCTCATACTGTTGTTGCAAACGAGCGAATTGAACAACCTCCCCTTTGTGCCACACGTCGCCTATCACCGAAATCCCGATAGCGTCCCAAGCGGCAAAGCCCTTGCTGTCCCTGAGCCGTCCCAGTCGCTTCGTGTCCCAGAGAGGCGTAAGCTGCGTCAGGACTCCGCGCCACCCCAGCCTGGCCTGTGCCACGTGCCAGAGAGACACAGTCTGACGCAGAGGGCCAATCAGCTGCGGGGCCAGCCGGGCATCATACAATGGGGCTAGCATACCCCTTTCGCCCAGTATGTCCCTATCTGCCTTATACGCTGGATCTGACTGCGGCGCATGGAGCCACTGGTTGATCACCTTGAGCTGCGCCGCCCAATAATACAACTGGATATCTGGGAGAGCAATTCCCCCATCGTACCACCCACAGACCAGTTTCGCCTGTGCAATGCGTGCTGGTTTGTTGCCCCAGAGTAAATTAGAGACTTGCGCTGCAACCGCTCGGAAATAAGCCGGTGGCACCGGATAAGGAGTATTTTCCAACACATAGAGAAACCTCGGCAGGGCCATCATTTTAAAGAGCGCCGCCCTCCCCACCAGGGTCAAGGGCAACGTTCCCCAGTGCCGCACATCCTGCTTGAGGCGGTCCAGTTGAGGGCTTAAGTTACACCTGAAAAATTCCATCTGATCCAAGGCAACATGTATCCCCAGGTATTTGAACGACCCCTTCGCCACCTGTATCTGGCAGCCCTCCGACAGTCGAGGGGGGGGGCCCCTCAGCATCATGAGGACCGACTTCGACCAATTGATCGTATAGCCGGATGCCCGGCCAAACACCTCGCAAATATTAAGTAATGTAAGGATGGATCGCCTCGGAGATGACAAGTACAGCAGTATGTCATCCGCGTATACGGAGATGCGGTCCTCCCAGTTCGCCGACCATCGAAGGCCTCTCATCATAGGTTCCCACCGTATCCATGTCGCGAGGGGCTCGAGTACTAGGGCGAAGAGCAGCGGCGAGAGCGGGCAGCCCTGTCGCGTACCTCGCCCCAGGGGGAAATCCTCCGACATGTGCCCGTTGGCCGCGACATGGGCCAGTGGTTTGGTATACAGGAGTCGGATCCAGGCACAGAATTTCGGCCCAAACCCCAGATGAGACAGTACTGCGAAGAGAAAGGGCCACTCCACCATATCGAATGCCATACGGGCATCAAGGGAGAGAATAACAGCGGGTTCTTGAATTCGGTCCACTCGGGCCAGCACGCTATGTAAGCGCCTCAGATTGTGGGAGGTACTCCTCCCGGGCATAAAGCCCGACTGGTCCGGGTGCACTATGTCAGTCAAGTGTGGCGTGAGTCGGAGGGCCAACAGTTTCGCAAGGATCTTGGCCTCTGCATTAAGCAGAGAGATGGGGCGATAGGAGGCGCATTGGTCCGCCGGCTTACCCGGCTTTGGCAGTACCACGATGGTGGCCGTCCGTTGGTCCGCAAGGAGCTCCCCCATCTCCAGGCCATGTTTGTACATATTCAGCAAGTGTGGGGTCAGCATCTCGGGCAGCCTTTGATACAGCTCAATCGGGATGCCATTAGGACCCAGTGCCTTGCCAGGTTGTAATGCCGCAATAGCCACCTGCAGCTCCTCGACCGTAAGATCGGCCTCCAGGGACTCCCTGGCTTCAGGGGAGAGCTTAGGCATCTGCAGGTCACTAATGTATGTCAGCGCCACCTCCTCCGACATGGAGGAGTTGGAGGAATACACACCACGAAAATGCCCCGCCAGGGTGCGCACTATTTCTCGTGGGTCTGACGTTGTCGACCCCTCGGCCGTAGCCAACTGCGCGATCCATCGGGCTCCGCTGTCTCGCCTGTCCAACCACGCCAGTAGCCTGCCGGTTTTATCGCCGACATCGTAGACCGTATGCCGTGAGGCCTCAAGTCGCTGTTTAACCCGGTCTGCCAGGTGCTCCCTGTGTTTTACTTGAGCCACTCGTAGGTCATGGGAGGTTTCACGGGAGGGGGTTTCGGCCTGACGAGCCTCCGCAGCCCGGAGCTCAAGCTCCAGCGTCTGCAACTCAGACGTTTGCATGCGCTTATGTCCTGTGATGGCCGCCATCGCCTGGCCTCGCAGCACCGTTTTGTACGCTTCCCAAAGAATTGTGGGAGAGTCAACCGAAGCGGCGTTCTCGTGGAAGTAGAGTTTCGACCCCTGTGTGATGGATTTACTAATCTTCGGGAGACGCAGATAGCTGGGGCGTATCAGGTAAACGCGGCGGCACATCAGGTGGGAACTGTGGTAGTGCAGTAGGATCGGGGAATGGTCAGAGATGCCTCTGGGTCTAATGTCAATACTTTCAACGTTATGGAGGCATCCGGGGGAGCCCAGAAAGTGATCAATGCGGGTTAGACTGTTGTGCACCCCGGAATGGAATGTATAGGAGCGTGTCTCTGGGTGGTGCCAGCGCCAAAGATCTGTGAGCCCTAGCGCCGCCACGAAGCCTGCTAGTCGCGTTGCGCCGCTACCCTGTGCCCGAGGCGGAGACCGGTCAATGTGATCGTTCATCACCGCATTAAAGTCACCCCCAAGCAGCACCTCTCCCTCCGGTAAGGTAAGGAGAAATTCACTAAGTGCCGGGAACGCCGTGGCATGCAACCCAGGAGGGATATAGACCGACACTACATTATAAGGATGCCCTTCCCATTGTATGTGAGCCGCGGCAAACCGCCCGGCTCCGTCCGTGTGTACATCAAGCACCATTAATTGGGACTGTTTGCGCAGCCAGATGCCAACCCCTCGGGACCCAGAAGTAAACTCAGAGTGGACCACCATCTTATATCCCCATCTGTCCAGCGCTTTAGTAGCCGTGCCGGTGAGATGGGTCTCCTGAAGCAAGACCAGCGCCGGGGCGCACCGTTTAATACTATGCAGGACCAGACCTCGTTTGATTTTGTCTCCTAAACCCCGTACATTCCAGGTTAGTAAGGAGAGGGGCTGCACCGGGGTCAAGTCAGTGTCAGAGGCTATTGGAGTAGTCAAGTCTGACTTCACGGCGGGTGGAAGAGGAGATAAAGCCATAAGCGGGTAGAGCATAGTGTGGCCCAGGTTGTGTGCAGAACATGTGTATGATGTAAGTCAAAGAGCTGTGTCCTATCAAACCAAAACAAAGAAACAAAACCAAGAAACATACCCCGTCCCCCCACCCCCCTCCCTGCCTCCCTGCCACACGGACTCAGAACTGCCCGCCACCCCAACTTAGCAGAGTGCTCAGTCCCTTGAACCCCGAACAGTACTTGCGCTTTTTAGGGAGCGTGGAGTCCGAGGGGGACCCGGACATCCCCCGTCCCCAGGTCTCATTGTTCATGTCCCCAAAGCAGCCAGTGTGCGGACACTACATCAACATCAGTTCCCAGCGGGTAGTCTTGAACTGCAGTTCGGTCAGGATGCGAGCCGCCGCATCAACCCGTGGGTTCCTCCTCAACCTCCTCAAGGCGTTGTTCATGTCCAGTAGGATCGATCTCACTCCCGGGACGCCTTGTCCCTCGGCTCGAACGCCCTGCGCCACCAGCACGGCCCCACCCCTCCAACCAGTCATGAGCCTCCTCTGGTGTGTCGAAGAAGAAAGTTTTGCCCTCCGCCGCCACCCGGAGACGCGCCGGGAAGAGCATTGCATATGGAAGTTCGCGAGCCCGTAGTTTCTTCTTGACCTCCACAAAGCTCCGCCGCTGCGCCGCCACCGCAGCCGTATAGTCCGGAAAGAAGGACACTGTGGAGTTCTGAAGCCGAATCGGCGGTGCCACCCGCGCCGCCTGTAGAATGGCATCCCTGTCTCTAAAATTAAACAGGCGGGCCAGGACAGGCCTCGGAGGCGCCCCAACCTTCGGGCGCCCTCCCGGTACCCTATGTGCGCGCTCCACTGAGAAGAATGTTGAGAGGCCCCGGGGTTGCAACTTGGACTTAATCAATTCTTCCACATAGAGGTCCATGGCCGGGTGCCCCTCACTTTCGGGAATCCCAATAACGCGCACGTTGTTGCGGCGAGAGCGCCCTTCTTGGTCGTCCAGCCTGGCCGCCATGCGTTTGTTCTCCGACTCCAATTGCGACACTCTCTGTAGGAGGCCTTTGGAGTCCTTCGCCAAAGTCTCCGTTGCCTGCTCCACCTCTGCTACCCTGGCGGACATCTTCTGGAAGTCTGCGCGGAGCAGGGATACGTCCGTAGAGATTGACCCCACTGTGGATTGTACCTGCGTTAAGGCCATCATGATGTCCTCCAGCGTCACCTTCGGCGAGTCGGTGGTCGTCGCCATCTTCCCGGTGGGGCCGCCGCGGTCCGACACCTCGGAGTCCCTGGTGTAGGCGAACTTAGCAAGCTTGCCTTGGTGGTGCCCCTTGGTTCCTTTCCCGCTCATGGCGTTAACGATACCTCCTAAATGTCACTCCCGCAGAGCAACGCCTTCAGGCAGCGTAGGGAGCGATCCCCATCTCTGGTCGTCCCCGAGAGGGGGGGGGGGGGTCGGCACGGATCAGCAGGGGCCGGCCTCACGTCTCGGCGGGGCCCGATGCAGGTCCGGAGCGTAGTCTCCCGTGCAGCGCAGGCCCAGGGGCCGGCAGCAGCTCGCTTGAGCGCGGGCAGGCCCACCGGATGGACAGCGGATCCTTGCGCCTCTCACAGGCCCTTCGTCCCGGGCCGATGGGGGTCGTCCAACGCTCGCCTCACTCCCGCCTCAGCCACCTCAGGTGTCGCCGTTGCCAGTGTTTGCCGCAGGCGTCCAGCCTCCGCCACCGCCGCAGTGTAGATCTGTTCGGGCACGCCTCGCCCAGGGCCGCCCCGTCACTCGAGGCCCCGGTCGCACACGCTGAGGCAGGCCGCAGAGGTCCAGGTCTCGCCGATTCCGTCGTGGGCGTCCGAGGGACCCCGGAGTTGGACCGGGGTGCAACGCTGTGTGTCCGCTGCACGATTCCAGACCTTAGGGATCGGATCGCTGCCCGGATATGTTACGGATGAGAGGGGGAGTCGATCGTTCCCCCGGAGCCCAACTAGGCTGCGGCCATCTTGCTTGGCTGCAGGCCACGCCCCTTGAATACGTTTTTTTGACATTGTAGTTCTTGCAGATTTATGGGATGAGTGTACATGAGTATTATGAGATATTTTTGCAGGTACTCCTACAGCATAGAGGACATGACTATCCTGAGGAAAAGGATATGGGGATTTTTGTAACCCAGTTTGTATTAGGACTGAAGGCAGAGATCTGTTCGCACATAACCCAAAGAATGATCTTTTGGCAAAATAAGTCACTTGATGAAATCATGATATATGCTAAATACTCATTATCTCAGACAAAGATGGCTCAGAAAGGTTTTCAGAACCCTTCTTTATCAAGAACCATGGAAACATATAGGAAGTTGTGATGCCCCAATCAGGTTTTCAGGGGAGTCGAGCAAGAATTCCTCTGACACAAGGAAGAGGTAGATGTGTTCCTTGGTTACTGGATCTGGATCAGATATTGACGCTATGAAAAAGATTACAGCTTATCACATCAGTTATAAATGTGGACATTGGAAGAGAGAATGTCGTTATAATCCTGAAAATGCTGAAGGAAATAGGCAAATGCTACAAGGAATGCAAATGCAAAATGTGCTCGGTCAAAAAATGCAAATGACAGAAATGACAGTATAGGGACAGGTCCCAATGATGCCAATCATACCTGCACAGATGGAGAATCCCAGATTTAATTTCAAACAGATGCCAACTATGAATATGACCAAAAATGAATAAGAATCAATTTCAGAATGCCCTGCTACAATTTCAGAACCAAAGTCAGAATGCCTTACAACAATTCCCATTATTCAAATCTGATGGTTCTGTTTCGGAGGATTCTCAATGATGGTGCCTCAGAGAGGAAGAAGATTGTGCACTTGGCGCAGTCTTAGAGGTATACCAGAGTGGCCCAAATGTAGATTCACAGGTTTATGGACACCCCCTTATCATTTCTCATATATACCAGTTGGTGCTACCAGGTCCACAGTTAGAGCAGTTTATGTCCCAGACTTACATCTCTAGGGGAAAACTATCCAAGTTGTAGGAGTAACAAATAAACAAATTCTAAATCCAGTCTCTGAAAGTACTGTGAACCTATTAGAAGAGATTTGTTGTGCAAATTAAATTGCAGTATTTACTGTACACCAGTTGGTGTAGCATTTAAAAAACATGATATGGATGTGGATTGATCAGACAGCAAGCTGAGACAGGAATATTCCCTTTGCTAACTATTGATGAATTACCTGAAGTTCTGAAAGAAACAGTGAATGCCAAACTTTGGGATTTTACGGTGAAAGACTTCAGACTAATTAAAGGTGCAGAATCAGTCTGAATTACGGTGAAACCAAATGCTGCATATCCCAGATCACCGTACCATTTGACCCCAAAGACGATTGCAGGAATAAAACCAGTGATAGATGAGATGTTACAGAAAGGAATCCTGAAAGAACTGATTAGAAGTCCATGTAACTCTGCAATTATGAGTTTACAGAAAGCCAATGGTAAGTATAGAATAGTTGAGGATTTGAGAAAAATAAATGAAATTGTAGTACCCTATTGTCCCATGGTACCAAATCCAGCCACCATATTGTTTCAAATTTCATGTACTGTAGAATGGTTTACCATAATTGATCTATGTCAGGCTTTCTTCTCAGTCCTTTTGAATGAAGAAAGCCAATTTTTATTTTCATTTATCTTACAGCTGAAGGTCTTAACAAGGTGTCATGTCCCACAAGGGTATACAGAGAGTCAGTCTGTCTTTAACCAGATTCTAAAAAGAAGCTTAGAGACTCTGGTGATGCCACACAAATCCACACTTATCCAATATATAGCTGATTTGCTTGTGGCATTAGAAACGAGGAATCAATGTAAAAATGACACCATTGCACTCTTGAACCACCTGGCTGAGAACGGACACAAAGTGTCTCTAGGAAAACTGCAGTGCTGTCAAAAATATGTTCAATATCTGGGACAAATTATTGTGATAGGAGCTAGGAAAGTGTCACCAAAAAGAGTGGAAGCAATCTTGCAGATGAATCTACCACAAACCCAGAACGAATCCAGGATGTTTTTGAGAATGGTTGGCTACTGCAGGCAGTGGATACTAAACGTTTCCTTGGTGGCAAAGCCTCTGCTGAGGCTGACACACAGTGATATGGCTAATCCAATTCCATGGGATGATGAATGTGTGAAAACATTCCTAGAGTTGAAGGAAAAATTGTGTTGCAACCTGGCACTAGGAATGCTACACTCTACAAGATAACTCACACTGTTTTGCAGTGAGAGAGATGGGTGTGCTCTTTCGGTTTTGAAACAAGCATATGGAGGATCTTGAAAGCCTGTTGCTTACTTTTCTACCACCCTTGAACCTGTAGCAGCAGGGCTTCCCAATTGCCTTAAAGCGGTGGCCGCAGTAAGAACCAGTTTGGAAAAGAGTGAGAATATACTGTTAGGATACCTAGTAACTGTCATGGTCTCTCATTCTGTGGAGCTTTTGTTAGCAAGAACGATACAACATATGACCCATAATAGGTTAACTTGGGATGAGCATAATATTCTATCCCTGGAAAATGTTATTCTAAAATGTTGCACGGAATTGTACATCAATCCTCGCCCTGACATTACAGGAGTAGCCCCTGAATGAGCCTGATCATGTGTTATTCATAGATGGCTCATGCTTGAGAGGTAATGATGATACACTCAGAGCAGCATATGCCGTGTGCACCATAAACTAAATGCTCAAAGCTTCATGACTTCCAAAAGTTTTTTCTGCCCAAGTTGGCTGAATTGAATGCTCTTACTAGAGCCTGCAGTTTAACTTCTTAAATGAGAGTCACCGTATTCACTGACAGCCAATACGAGTTTGGTGTAGTCCATGATTTTGGACAGTTGTGGTCACAGTAAGATTTTCTTACATCCTCAGGAACCCCCATAAAAAACAGAATGCACGTCAAGATCCTAATGGATGCTCTGCAGTTGCCAGGAGAGATTGCTGTGGTAAAGTGCTTAGCACATCAAGGAGGAAGCGGATTCGTTACCATGGGCAACGGAAATGCTGTCTCAGTAGCCAGGTACGGTGCCCTTTTAGCCTCTTCATTTAATGGAGGTTTCACATCTGAGTCCGAAGAAGAGAGTTCTTTTGTCATGTTGATGAAAGTCACTGATACTTGAGATGAGCTGAAAAGGGTACAGAAAAATATGTCAGAAGCAGAACAGAATAGTTGAGTAAAAACAGGTTGTGAGAAAAATGTAAATGATATCTGGATGTCAGCAGACGGCAGACCCGTATTACAAAATAGTTTGTTGTTTCCAATGACACAATATTAGCATGGATGCACACATTTAGGGAGAGATGCAATGGTGAGACTTTTCTGACAGAATTGGTATAAACCCAGATTCAGAATGCTAGCAGAAGATTTTTACCAATGTTGCATACCTTGTCAGCAGCTAAACATAAGGAAGCGGACAAATGTCACACTAACACACCCAAGGAGATCAGGTGGCTCATTCAACAGGATACAGATAGATTTAATTGAAATGAATGTCCATAACGGTCTGAGATCCTGGTGATCGTGTGTGTCTTCTCAAGATGGGTGGAAGCCTTCCCAACTCAAAGACTCGACATCCTCACTGTAGCAAAGTTGTTGTTGCGTGAATTGATACCCAGGTTCAGCATACAGATTTCTCTTGAGTCAGATAGAGGAAGACACTTCAACAACGAAGTTATGAAGATGATATGCACAGCCTTACAAATCGAACAAAGATTACACTGCTCTTACAGACCTGAAGCCTCTGGTATTATTGAGCAGATGAATGGAACCATCACGTCTAGATAAGCCAAAGTCTGTGCATCCACCTCTCTGAAATGGGCAGATGCTTTGCCATTGGTACTAATGAGTATTCTGAGTACACGTGACAGGAAGACAGGTTTATCTCCTCATGAGCTATTGATGGGCAGGGCAATTAGATGACCTGTTGTTCCTGTAAATGCTCTCTTAAATATTACTGACAATATTATCCTGGATCACTGTAAAGGACTGGCTGACGTAGTCCGTTCTCTTATCAGGTCTCAGTTGCCACAAAGGATCTGCATCAAGAACAGTGCCACAACTTCAAGCCTGGTGATTGGGTTGTGATCAAGAGGCAGGAGCAGCCACGGTCCGTGCAGGTAACAGCGGTGGGGCGGTTTGGCCAGGTTGAGGGGGATTTCGATGGACGATGCCAAGGGAAAAATTAATAAATAATACATTTTCCCTCATTATCGTCTGTTGGAATTCCCCCCAACCCGGCCCTACCGCCCCACCACTGTTACCTGCACGGACCGCGGCTGTCAGTAGACTTGCCTTGAACCCAGATGGAAAGGCCCCTTTCAGGTGATCCTTACTACACATACTGCTGTTAAGGGCGCTGGAATGCCAAACTGGATTTATGCCTCGCACATCAAAAGAGTGAGCAATCCAGAAGAAGGGCCCTTGGTCTTTGATCCTGACTGAAGAGCACTGGTGGTTGCAACACCAATTGAGAAACCGTCTTGACCAGCAGCACCGCAGCCAGTTCAGCAGCCAGAGAATGAGAGGGGTCAGAAAACCAAGTGCAAGTTCCAGAAGTAATACAGAGTGGTATGGAGATCGCTAACAAAAGAGAAGCAGAGACTGCGTCACCAAAGGGAAGTGCTTCAAATGTCCTTTTGAGGGATGAAGATCCAGGTGAAGGAACTAGCACTGGAGTGAGGAGAATCAGTCGGCCAGCAGGATGGCCACAAAGCTATGAAAACAGAAATCTGAGTAGAAGCTTGAATAACAGATGTAATACCTGAAGAGGCTGAGTCTAGTGATGAAAGTAGACTAAACCCAAATTAGCAAAATCTTAAGCAGATCAAAAAGAGCACACGTGCCTTGTCAGCACCTGACTGGTCATACTTTGTGAACAGTGCTTTGAAAGTCACAATCGGAAGATTTGTTTAAAATGAATCCTAAACTATTTGAACCTCCTTGGAACATAAACAAGTGGGAGAATTTGAGAAGAAAATCTGATACTGAACAGAAGAGAAAAATAAACTTGAACTGTGTCTATTAGAGATTTGTTATTTTAAAAACAATACTGCCTCCAGCACACGCTACTATAAATATCTCATTATGCAAACAGATATTCAGTATAACAATTATAATTTCTTGTAGTGTGCACTTGTTTTTTCTCCGCCTGCCAGCTACTTCTTTGTTTTTTAGCCTTAAAGCCAATAAGTGTTTCGTCGTAGTGGGGTGTCCCACACAACTTCCTGAGGGCTGTATTTTTTAAGAGGACTACGTGGTAAATGGAATCCTGAAACGCCTCTTTCACTCCATAGTTTTATCTCCACAGTCACAAGTCCATATTAAAAGGTATTCTTATGCTATTCCGATACTCCCTTCAAGACTTCCCTGTATAGGGATGTAAGTCCATCTCCGTGTGTTTTCCTATGCACGTGCGAGTGAGTGCACTCTACACTCCGGCATGCTACTGTTGATTTCAACTGGGATGAAATTATAAAATGAATTTAGAAGAAAGATACACTAACATGACATGTACTGCTAACAAAAAATGTGATGATTTAGAGAATACATGCAGGAAAGAGGAAAGTTAATTTAGAAAGAAGATGGTCCACCCCAAACTGAGACTTGACATCTAACATAAAGAGAACATTTGCGTGTACAGAATACGGACACCTAAAAGAACTAGACATGTTGAGATTAGTAGCTGAGTACACACTTTCGAATAGACAGGTGGATCTTAGCAAATATTGCAGGGAAACAAGAATGTCATTCCATGGGTTTATTATATTTGTGATAGGATGACTTTTTTTTATTGCCAGCTTACTGGGAAAGGATCTGCTATTTAGGAATACTAATTAAAAATATGCATCATGTGAAAAGTATAAATGCACTAGCATGAACACCGGCACAAAGGCAGAAATGCATTACAGAAACAGGAGCTGGATTAGTAGGAGACATATTTGGAGCTGTCATTCCACCTGTAGGCGTCATTCCACCTGTAGGCATCATTTTAAATGGCAATAAGATTACAAAGCTGTCAACAAAATGGCAACTAGCACATCCGGAGCTTTGCTTGTAATAAGCACAGAACTAATAGCTACATGGTCAATGGTATTACAAGACCATCTTGCATTAGACATTTTACTTGCTGAAAAGGGAGGGGTCTGCCAAATGCTTAAACAAAATCACAGATGCATTTACATACCTGACAAGAGCAGGGAAATAGAAAGCTTTGCAAAGAATTTTCAAGCTCAGAACCAGAATTGCACATTTTGGAAACACCAAGTTTATTTGAAAATTTTGGGAAAGGGATTACAACAATTGGGAATTGGTTTTTGACAGCTGAAAAGGGTATTTTAAAAGTAATTTTTATGCTAATAATTATAGTGGGTCTTTGTCTTATATTTCTTTACGCAGTATTCTTGGGCTGTAAATACATGCTTCACAAAAGAAATGAAAAGTTCGAAAATAAACTGTATTAGAAGGATTTAAGCTTGAGGGATATTATGAATGATGACTAAATGAATTTATAACAATTTAGAGGTCTAAAAAGGAAAAGACGAGACTCAACTAACGGTGAAAGTGCGCGCTGAGATGGACGCACATGAGAAACATAGATATTTGATGATTTTTATAAATCATCACATGGGGAACTAAAGAAGTTGAAAACTTTTTACGAAACATTTACCACATAATAATATAGAAACGTGCTTAAAAGTCAATATAGAAATGCATAATAAAGTAGACGTTAGAAATTGTGCTTTTATTAAACGTGCAAAAGTGAAAAATGCTGCTTAAATTCTGCAGAAAGCTCTCATTTAGATTGTCCTCCAACTGCTAGGCAGCACTATTCTTTATTCTTCTTCAACCCTTTAAGAAAATTAATGCTTTTCATAAATAATAATTTAACATTGTAACTGAACTATAGAGACTGACCTTTTTGTGAAATGTGCTGTTTCCTGCAAACTTTATTTCTCTTCTCCTCACACCATCTGACTTCACTATGTTTAGATTGTTTTCCTTGCCACCTATTCATAATGAACAAGCGTATTAATGAAAAGAAAATGCTTTCTGCAGATTACAGCTCATGTTCTAACCAGGAGACACCAGAATTCAAATGTTTCATTCCATAGAGCAGTTCATTGTTACACAATGGAAACTTTTACAGCTAATAGAGTAGGCTTGCAAAAGTTTCTCCTGAGAACCTTTGTAGATGTAACTTTTTGTAAAATGTTGTAGCAACCTCTGAATGATTTCATGCCGACATGTATGTTAACCATGGGAATCAAGGATGAAGACGACAAACCATAGGACGACCTTCCCCATTGGATGATGACGACATATTCACCTGTTTTTGCAACATGTTGAGTGGCTTTTCTATATAGTATGTGTTCCTAGCTAGAGAGTCAAAGCATTCTATGCACTCCTACCCTGCCATGCCCCTTAGCACTTTATTGTGCTAGCTTGTATTGCCATAAGCTATTGCTGACGGCGATTTCCTTGATTTATCCTTACACAAAGTGAGGAGACTTTTTGCCTTTATGCGGATCATACCTACTGCTGTGGTTCTCTCTCTCTCTTGCCCATTTAGTTGGTTGCTTCTGCAACTGTTGGGAGTACTTGGCTGAGTCTCCAGAACTACCCTTTATGGGAAGCTCGAGTCTTTTCTTAGTTATCTGACTTTGCTCCAAAATCTACTTGCTGTTTTCCAGAAGGAACTCTTTAGGATAGGATAGGTCCTTTATCTTAGAAAACGGACTATATTCTGAATGGAACACACTGCTTTTTCTATGCTTATTTTGATTGTTTCTGTAACTGATTCATTTGCCTAAACCGAATAAAGAGAACAAAAATACTGACTATTCTCTTAAAGAAAAAATAAACGTTTGGAACTTCACCAAACCTCTCTTTATTGGTCGAACATCAAATGCAAATAATTATGACTTTGTTTTGAAATGCTCTATTCTAAAACAGTGGCAAAGATTCATCGTCCTAGGAGGGGAACAACCTTTACAACGCAACTTTTACAACGCACTACATTTACAACACAATTTTTACAACGCAACATCCACTACAACGCATTCCATTACATCGCATGACACTACAACGCAATTTTAAAAACTACCTTTACAACGCATTCCATTACATCGCATACTACCTTTACAACGCATACCATTACAAGGCATAATATTACACTACACTATCCAACACTTACCCTACTGTTGCACCCCCTGGAGTTAGAATAGTAATTTTTACCCCTATACTATCCAACACTTACCCTACTGTTGCACCCCCTGGAGTTAGAATAGTAATTTTTACCCCTATACTATCCAACACTTACCCTACTGTTGCACCCCCTGGAGTTAGAATAGTAATTTTTACCCCTATACTATCCAACACTTACCCTACTGTTGCACCCCCTGGAGTTAGAATAGTAATTTTTACCCCATACTATCCAACACTTACCCTACTGTTGCACCCCCTGGAGTAAGAATAGTAATTTTTACCCCTATACTATCCAACACTTACCCTACTGTTGCACCCCCTGGAGTTAGAATAGTAATTTTTACCCCTATACTATCCAACACTTACCCTACTGTTGCACCCCCTGGAGTTAGAATAGTAATTTTTACCCCTATACTATCCAACACTTACCCTACTGTTGTACCCCCTGGAGTTAGAATAGTAATTGTTACCCCTATACTATCCAACAGTTACCCTACTGTTGCACCCCCTGGAGTTATAATAGTAATTTTTACCCCTATACTATCCAATACTTACCTTAAATGCAATGTAATATTATGCGTTGTAATGGTATGCGTTGTAAAGGTAGTATGCGATGTAATGGAATGCGTTGTAAAGGTAGTTTTTAAAAATGCGTTGTAGTGTCATGCGATGTAATGGAATGCGTTGTAGTGGATGTTGCGTTGTAAAAATTGCGTTGTAAGTACATGCGTTGTAAAAGTATGCGTTGTAACGTCATACATCCGTCCTAGGAAGGTGCAGAACATCCAGGTTCACTAAGTAATTTTTAAGTGACCTAATTTGTGAACATTTTTATAAGATTTCCGCCCTCGCAACACTTATTTGCCTTTCCTAATGTTCTTTTCTAGAACACCATCTTACCTAACACCATCTGATTACTGTATTTTGTCTGTATTGGTTAAATGTACCATGTTCTTCAAACTGCGTGCAACATTTCTGGAAGAAATACTGACGTAAACAAATAAAAACAAATACAAATGCCATCTATCTATCTATCTATCTATCTATCTATCTATCTATCTATCTATCTATCTATCTATCTATCTATCTATCTATCTATCTATCTATCTATCTATCTATCTATCTATCTATCTATCTATCTATCCATCATCTGTCCATCTATCATCCATCCTTTGGCCTTCCAGTAATCCAGTGCAAAGACCCACCACTTCTACCATAATGACACTCAGCTCTACCTATGCACCTCCAACACACAAATCCAATACCTGGATCTATAGATCATGAAGAGCAAAACACTACTGTTTAACTGTAGGTGCACTACCAAGCTCTTCGAAGACTTAACTCCACCTGTCGCATCCAGCAACCAGACCAAAGGCCTGGTGACCGGATCACAAAACATATTTGTCTGCAGCAATTATATATCCTTGGTGGTAGGTAAGACTGTGCTTGGTTCAAATAGCTTTTAGTACCGCAATATGAAAGCAGATTAGTGGTTTCGGTAAAGCGTGACAAACATAGCTGTTTTGATGATGTTCAATGTTGCTCTTTGTGCTATTGTGTTTTTTTCCAATCTACTTCTTGTTTATTTAATATTTGCTATCAAAATTCTCTCCATGAGTTGCTCCAGCCCCCATTCAAAGCCATGTTAGGAACTTAAAAAGTGGACAGGACATGGTATCTGTGGCCCAGTACAGTACAAAATGGCTAGGACACAGTTGGCTTGAGCTGCTTCAACTTTCATCTCACTGAAATAACTGTAGTTTAATTTTCTGAGAAATGACCAAGCTCTGCAAGAAATAACATTACGGGGAGCACCACAGGAGTGTACTGCTAAAGCCTACAGCACATGTTCTTAGAAGGACGACCTACGGTTAAAGCTAAAAAGCATCTACAAAAAAAGAGAATAAGAACTGGTCATCAAAGACGAAAACTGCAAAGCCACCAGTGTCTTTGGCTAACACTTGGGTCCAAGGCTTTGCATGATGGACTCCTGATTCAGAGAAGCCCTATAGAGCCTTGATCTTGTGAGTAACCACTCTGATTGGCCAAACATTTTAGCGTCTGCTGGTTGAAGGGGCCGAATGCTACACCTGCATGGTACTGCAGCTTGTTCGACCATTTGTAGGCTTGGAGAAGCTGACTGTACAGAGGAGATTTGCCCTGCGCTGGATCCAGACTCAGCAGGCTGCTGGGGTCCTGGGTCACCACTCCCAGCCCCTACTGGACGCCCCCAAGGAAAGCTTTCTCGCATTCCTGAAGGCCCTCTTGTTTCTGAGCCCCTCCTTCAGAGAGCCGAAGATGTGGGTGACGCTGGAGCACAGCACCTGCAGGGCTGCGATTACCTGGGCGTAGGCCTCCAGCTGCACATCGTCTGCCATGCCATATCCAACACTATTGTGTTTTTGCACTACAATATAGCATTGTGTTACTGCCTTCTTGTAATGTGGTTGTTTTGTTTTGTTATAACTGTTCTGTTGTGTTGTGCCTGGTCATGTTTTTGTTATGTTGTTATTTTGCTTTTTGTTATGTTATTGTATTGTGTTCTATTGTGCTCTGTAAATATTTTAAGGGTGTCAACAAGTGCTACTACATTTCCAGCCATAACCATCTCATCCCTTTAAAGTTCTGGTGACAAATACCCATTTATCCCTGTTTAAGGTGGTAAGATACCACTGCTTCTGCTCTTCAACTGTTCAATATGTCAGTCAAGCCAAAACTGTGGCAGATACCCTGTCTTAAAATAGCACTTACAGTACTCACTTCATTTGATAGAACTTAGGAAGCATCTTGTCTTTAAATGATCCCCTGTACCCATTACTATGACCATTGTACCACTTTATCTCCCTACAAGACACAAATTCGCACTAAAATAAACATCATCCAACTCAGCATTGACAAATCATTGAACTAGCTACCGCCACGCGGTCAAAGACTATTTAGCTGGTACTAAGATTAAGGAATCCATCTTCCAACCACTGATGAATCTTCACGTAAAAGAACTAAAACAAATGAGCAATGAATTTGAACGCTGCATCATTGAGAGCTACTACTGCAACTAAAACAAAGCCCATCAGCAAAACACGCCGCACCTCAGAGAGGTGAAGATAGGGTCTAAACTTCATGAACCAGAAATTGGTTCAATGACAACCTGCCTCTCCCTCAGAAAACCCTCACTTTCTTTAAAAAAAGTCACATAGGGCCATATTAATGAGAGCAGCTGTGTCGTCGTTGCACAACGCAATGTGGTGCAATCACAATGCAAGTCCAAAATGAAATTTATGAAGCACCGCATGGCCACCTTGTGTGGCTCTGTGTGACTTCATAAATCTGGAGTAATGCAGAACCCCCATAAATCGCTGTGTTGCGTTACTCTGCCCTAGAAAGTCATTCCATGGGCCTTGCATGGGTGTTCCCATGAAACTCCCATGGGTTTTGACACATTCCTAGATTTACCAGAACTGGTAAACTTGGAAATGCGCCAAAAAGATGCACCTTCCCAGGGCAGGTGTAACAAGGAGAAATATATTTACAAATTTATTTTGGTAACCAGGTACTGCTAATGGGTGTTCTACTCTTGTCACGTGTTAAGTACACATTCAATTTTTAACCTTAGTTGTGCTCTAAAGGGAAGAAAGATTGGTTATCAATTCAATCTTGTAGTTCCCCTCCTCTGAAGGGTTACTAGAAACATTCAAAGTCAACCCTGAGCACACAATTAGTAAGCTTAATAGTCCACAATATATTGAGAAAGTCCAAAAAGTTCTTGATCCACGGTCAATGTATTTATTCAATCTTTCCAATTCTCAAAATGGAACCAGGTAAACTTTTCTAGATACATCTAGATGTTCAGATCACACAGCAAAAACAGTCAACACGTGTTTCGTCGTGCAGTATGATGCACAGTTGACTTCTTCAGGACTGCAATCCCAAGAAGAGCACAATTACTTGACCATTCTACATAGTACTTATAGGTTTCCGATCTTAAAGAATTTACACAATTCGGATATTCTATCATTTATTATTTATGAAAAGAAGCTGTTTATCAGGTGATTCTGGAGTGTTTTTGCGCCTGATTGTTTCTGTTCTCTGGTAATCATGATTGCGGTGACTTGATACAACTCTATTTTTTCTCACTGGACTTGGGTTACAACTCGGTGGTGGTTCTTCTCACTTATACTATGGTAGTGAATTAAACTCTTGTAATCCACCTTTCACTTTGATATCCACGCTTTACTATGTAGAATGGTCAAGTAATTATGATCTTCTTGGGATTGCAGCCCTGAAGAAGTCAACTGTGCCTCATACTGCAAGACGAAACACGTGTTGGCTGTTTTTGCTGTGTGATCTGAACATTCTTTCTATTACATTCAGCTGCTGCCACATGAGTTTTATAAGACATCGACTGTAATACTATGGAAAAAAGGTATTTGATTCCAGGTACATCTCAAACCTGGTTAGCAGGAAATTCTACCAGGACCTGCCTACTCCAGTCAAAACCCCCCCCTGAAGTGATTTGGTGTCACATGTGTAAGTGACAAGTGCCTTCTTTTACTCACCTATTATATATACATGTATCATCAGACCAATTTATATTTCTTTTGTCAAAATATAAAATAATATCGTAGCCAATGAAAACCAAAAATTCTACTAAATTGCAATCAAGCTAAAAATATGCTATTGACATATCTTCAGCGTCCTTTTCTTATGTAAAACTATAGTTTCATTCAGGATTCTGCCACATCCCTCAATAAAAAATGTTGTGAACATTTGTAAGGCCAGAACAGTACTCCAGTCTGCACTTTCATAAAACATTGCGAAATGCTTCTGAGTGGTAATTTTCCCGGGGGGTATCATTTTACTAAACATCTCCCTCAATTATTCTTGGCTGAAAGCGCTCTGTAGTCGCTTGGGGTGTTTCCTAGAACTGAAGGACTGGCTGTCAAGGTGATTTTGACCGCTAACCCAGTCGCTAGCTGTTTAAACTTTGCGCCACAGCAGTGGTTGTTTTTAGGAAAGCTCCTTATTACCAGTGTTATTTTATTTTTATGTCTTTGGCCTTCTTACAGCATTAGTACGTGATCCAGCAGGAGGTTCTTGCTTGTTTCCTGTGTGTTGTAATGAGTCTTCTTAGGGAATTAATGCTCTTTGCAGCAGTCAATCAGATTTTTTTTATGTGCTTCTACAAGCATCCTATCTAGATCCATCTATCAAAAGCAGCACACGTGGCATCTGTATATTCTTTTTAATGCAATATTTGACGTCCCTTCTCTGTTAAGGAGTTGCCCCGGTGATAACATTAGGGTTTAGACACAGGTCTGCTTCATGCATCATCTTTATGGTTCTAAGAATCACATGCTGGGCTGGCTGGCTGAATGTTGGCTTTGCTGTCCATCCCAACAAGGGGATGAAGGAAAGACGTGTGTGGGGAAAGTAAACCCTTGAACCTGTGACCATGTGGTCAAACACACATTCCGGAAGTGGATGCATTAGTCTAGTGATCCGCCAGACACCAGACTCTTTTTGCGTATTGTCTGCCTGGACTACCTGCTTTTCTTCTCTCCTACAGGACTGCTCCTGTGCTAGAAGGCTCGATTTTATGTAAAATCACATGTGCATATGAGGTGGCTATGGTATAAAAGTAGCGATATATTTCTAAGATCCACATACCAACCAAAAGCAAGACACACTGCTCGACCGACCAATTATTACACTGTAGACAGTCCTCACCAGACACACTCAACACACATCCAATATTCCATAATTACTTTTATCAGATATTCAACAGCACTTTCCACACAATGTTAGCACTAAACACACTCATTCCAGTTACTTTTATATAGACCCTTTCTGAAACAGCACACACTAGATTGAACACTTATATCCTCGTTGTGCTCAACATGACATCAAAAGCATATTGTTGGCCAAGTGCTGCTTCCTCAACGGCACTGCCCTGCACAACATCTTAGAACCACTTAGATAAAGACAGCATACACCCATCTACACAGATATGCAGTAAAAAGACCTTCAACTAAATCAGACTTGCTGCTTTTTCACATTAATCTGGAGAAACCACTTCTTAACCAAATACTCAACAACTCTCTACTATCAATATGCAACCCAATGCTACCAAACAGCATGTGCAAAAGGGTGTCAGATCGATAAAGAGCTCCAGTGCCATACTGATTGTCAAAAATCTCTCTCCAAATGCCCATGACATAACTTAACAAAACTATATTGAGGTTCAAATATTATTAACTTGTGGTGTAGAAGCAAGTCCTGACACCTAGAAAATATATTGAGCTGTGCTTATCCTTTCACCCAAGATGGAAAATGCACTAGCATAGTAAACACAAAGTTGTACATTGCACAATTTTTACACATGCACAGAAGGAGCACAGTCCCACACTACTTTCGAATAAACAAAGGCCCATCTACTTGGAAAACAAATCAATGTCTAGCCATCCTCGTAATGGCTTTGAAATAAATGTGGAACCCCATAGTCATGGCCCAGCACTGGTTCTGAAACAAATGTACAACTGCATAGTCAAGTTCCAACAATATCAGATAAACTTCATTCAGAGTGCGAACTGCACCGGCATATGACCCATGGCATCTTGCAGGTCAAGCAGCTTCCTTACTATCTCAGCTGATTTCTTTATATAGCAGAAAAGTTTGCTGTTTCCAAAGATCCTAAAGCTAACAGTATGGGTGTTAATTCCTTAGCAAAAATCTCCCCTATGTTAAGGGAGCGCAGAAACAGGCTAGTTTTGACATTATTACTGTTGGACTTGGCCCTTTTTGGCTAAAGTTCCCTAAACTTTTTGCCTTCCCCCTAGACCTTTTTTTTGACAGGGTGTTGCCAACTTAGATGCTTTGGGCACTTTGCCACTGACTGAGCAGTGTCAAAGTGCAAGTGCTCCCTGTATAAAGTATTATGATAATTGATTGTCCATAATTGGTATATTTGTTTTACTAGTAAAGTCCCCAGTACAGTTCACTATGTGTGCCAGGGCTGGTAACACAAATGCTACTAGTGGGCCTGCAGCACTAATTGTACCACCCACACCAGTAGCCTTAAAGAGGGAACTCAGGCCTGCCACTGCAGTGCCTGCGCGCTGTTTGTTAAACTGCCTTATTGTCCTGACAAATGCACCCACTTGCCAGACTCTACCCTTCCCTTTTTATGCACATCAGACTCCCCTATGGTAGGCCCAAGGTACCCGCCTGGGCAGGGTGCAGTGTATGTGAAAGGAAGGACATGAACTGAGGTGTGTACCATGTCCTGACAGTGAAATACTCTCCATTTCGTTTTTCACTGTTGAAAGGCCTTCTTGCTTATAGGACAGAATGGGGGAGGTTGTGTAATATGTTTCCAGCCTATCTTCAGGTAGGCTTAAGCTGGAGAGATGAAGTTTAGTGTGCCTGAACTCACAATCTAATAACACATCTTTTTGTGAAGGTCCTGGATCCTAGACTCAGCCTTGGTACATTTCCTGAAAGCAGATGAGTAAATGCGTTTCAGTTAGAAGTACAATGTTTAAAGAATATTATTGCATTTCACATAGAATGACCAATGTTATCCTATAGGAGGAAATTCACTTAGCAGGTAAGTTATGTTAACAATACCTTTTCTTACTCAGTGCTGGATACCTAGATTCAGCAATGGGACATTTCCTGAAAACAGTTGAAAGAATGCGTTTTGGTTATTCGGTTGATTTTTAAGGAATATTTGTAATTTTCAAAAGTCTACACAGAAACTTTTTGGGAGAAAAAGTGTCAATGTTATCCTATGAGGAAAAAGAGGTTATCGGTTTCTAGGTAGGTAATCGGTCTTTTGAGTTAGAGTTCTTGGGTAAGACTCAGGAGTCTCCCAGGGTCAGTGATGCACTGTTATTGCACCCCCAGTGGCACTAGGACGGCCGGGTGCGATGTGTTGAGGCCCAATGTTATCCTATGGAGGATAGGGGAACTCCGGTTGGTGGCTGCTGGCAAGCAGGCCACGGGGTTGTGGGAGCAAAGCTCCTAGGGTTAAGCTCATGGCAAGGTGGGGAACAAGTTAGCACCAAAGGGGCACCCTCAGCGGCACTAGGGCGGGTGCAGGGTGCTGTTTTGTGGTCGGGTGCCCTGTTGATTTCAATGGAGATTCTCCGGGACAATGAAACACTGCAGGCTCGGGGACGAGGATCTTCCAGGAGTGACCACCTCTTTGAAGGGTAAGTTGGGATGTTGAGGGTTGGTTAGGCATCGCTGGGTTGGACACACAAGGCTGTGGGGCGTCCTGTGCAGGGGTGCCTTGGGACGTCGGATTTTCTTACCCGCTCTGGTTGAGGTAGGGGGGGTCCTCTGGATTGAGGCTGCAGGCGTCGTCTGGAGGCTTGAGGCAGGTCAGGGGTCACTGGATCTCGGGTCAGGATCGCCGGGGGGACCTCCTCATGGTATTTTTCCACTCGAGCTCGGGCTGGGTTCGGCAGGTGCAGAGTGGGCTGAATTCGCGGTTCCTGGCTGGCACCTGAAGCTGCAGTTCAAACACATCCAGTGTTCACGGGAGAAACAGCTTGGAAAGTGAAGGCAGGCAGGACCTCTGGGGTTTTTGAGGTTGCTGTCCGCTGGACATGCCAGGGTTTTGCAGGAGTAGGTTCGAGGGAAGACAGGCCTGTAGAGCTGGGGCCAAGTCAGTAGGCGTTGTCTTCTTGTTAGCTCTGCACGGCTTCTCGTCCTTCTTCTTCTCTTCTTTTTCTTGTGGATGCTGGATCTGAGGAAAGAAGGTTCAGGGTGCCCCTAAATACTAAATTTAGGGGCGTCACAGGTAGGTAAAGGGCAGGGACCAAAGGGTCCCTTCCCTGGGGTGGGTACACCCCCTATTCTGCCATTCTCCAGTGGGAGCGGGGGCAGGAGCCTGTCCCTGGTTGGCTGGGTCACCCATCCTCAAGATGGCGGAGACTCGAGGTTGTGCTTCACCTCGCCTCCCCCACGTGAGGGGTGGAGTTGGCAGAGGTGGGCACACCTCTCTTCCTCACTTGTTTTTCCCACCGGTTCTCCCGCCCAAAGTGGGGATTAGAACCAGTGGGGACCAGTTGCTGAGTACAGCAAGTGGTCTGGAGAAGCTCACAAAGGCGGCAGGCCTTTGAAGCTTCCCCTGTCCATCCTGGGGGAGGGGACCCAGCAGGATGTGCATTGTTGCAGGCCCTCAAGAGCGGATGGCTCTCGACCCAGGGGTCCAGCAACATGTCTGGTGGGTGGCAGCTTAAGCAGCCACTCAGTCGGGACACTGGTTGTGGGTCGAGTTCAGGGGGCATTTCTAAAATGCCCTCTGTCGTGCGTTTTACATTGAAACCCACACTGGCATCAGTGTGTGTACAATGTGCTGAGAAGTTTGATACCAAACTTCCCAGACTTCAGTGTATCCATCATGATACTGTGGAGTTCGTAATGACAACCTCCCAGCACCATATACTCTTTAATGGTACACTACACTTACAATGTTTGAGAATGGGCTCAGACACTGTAGGGGCACAGGGCTCATGCCTCTGTGCCCTCACCACTCTCATAATGCACCCAGCTAGAGGGGTGACTGACCTAGGCCAGGGCAGGGGTTGGTAGGCATGGCACACAGGGATGTGTGCCATGTCGACTCTTCACTTTTGATCTGCACCAAGACAAGCAGCCTCCAAGGCAGTGTGTTTGTGAAAAGGTACAGGGCCCCTAAGGGTGGCACAATTGGTGCTGCAGCCCTTAGGAGCCTTCTCAGGTCACAGTGCCTTGGGTACATGGGGTACTATTTACCAGGGACCTACCTGTGGCCAGAGTTGCCAATTGGGTTTTGTTTTGGGGAAAGAACACAGGCCCTGGGGTCCTGATTGGCAGGGCCCCAGAGCACATCAAGTCAAAGAGCACCAGTAGTCTGACAACAACAAAAAAGGGGGTGTTTACTGCAACAGAAACCCACTTTCTCACAGGCAGTTTAACAATCTGCGTGCAGGCACTGCAGTGGTAGGCCTGAGTTCCCTCTTTAAGGCTACTGGTGTGGGTGGCACAATTAGTGCTGCAGGCCCACTAGTAGCATTTGTGTTACCAGCCTTGGCACACATAGTGCACTTTACTAGTAAAACAAATATACCAATTATGGACAACCAATTACCATAATACTTTATACAGGGAGCACTTGCACTTTGACACTGATCAGCAGTGTCAAAGTGCCCAAAGCATCTACGTTGGCAACACCATGTCAGAAAAAAGGTCTAGGGGAAAGGCAAAAAGTTTAGTGAACTTTACCCAAAAAGTGCCAAGTCCAGCACAACCCCCTCCCAGCCTAATGCCAGTGTATGCCAATCAACTACCATGATGGACTTCCCTGCTTGGGGCGATAGAACACGGACGCAGGCCCGCTACCGCAGGGACACCCTCCTGTTCTATGCCTTCCTGACCCCAGGGGGTTCTCTTGGTCACTACTCCCTGGACCAACTATGCTGCTCCATGGGTACTTCCTGGCAGTCGGGGGCCCTCTAGGGGTGCTGTTACCATGCCAACTCCCACCTAGAGCTGTACCCCTGGAAGACCCACCGGTCAGGATACTGTCTCCAGTTATCCTGCCCTCCAGGTTAGAGGTAGGTTTACCCCGGTCACTTCTAGGGGACCTAGCCCTATTGGCTGGGCACTGTCCCATGGGTTTTCCCACGGGGGGCACCTTCCTCCCTTAACCTTCCATTTAGATTTCTGTGCCTGCCATTTAGGAATGCTACCCACAACCTTCAGGACCGCTGGAGCTCTGGTTACAGACGCACCACACCCTCCTGACGCTAGGTGTTCTTCCTCACACAGCTGGCAAGTAGGCGCTAGGCCTCCTACCTGGTGCTCCACTAAGGAACTCTCCAGTCTCTGGGGTGGGGTTGTGAACCACTGGGGACGCCGCTCACACTCCCTCCCTCTCCTTTGAGACAGGGCACTAGCCCGCATGCCCCCCCACTACTCTGGGACCTAACTTCTCTACTTTGCTTCTCTTTCCCTCCTTAATGCCTCCTCAGACCGTTGAACCCATGACCAGGGGTCGGGCTCTAGTGCAAGCTCCCGGGACTCAAAGAGCTCGCACCCTAACAAGAGTTGGCGCAATCCTGGAAAACAATTACTGAGCCTAGGCTCCCTGAGGGCCAAATTGAACAACCCCTTAAAATCATTTGCCATGCTAACCATCACCCAATCATCCAGTGCACGCTTGTACTCATCCACACTTGGCACTGGCTGTGTGCTGCCACCATTCGAACTGGACTCCGCCTGTTTAACCTTAATGTCTAGTTCCCTCATGCTTAGCTAATGAGCTAAGAGAATCTTCTTCTCTTCCACTCGAGCTTTAAGTTTTAAAACCTCCAACTAATGCTCTCTGACCCTTTAGTTTTCCTCCATCTCCTCTGGGGAAAAACTCCTCCCTGAATGGTTACTACCAGCCCGGAGGCTGGTCCTTCCACTGGCAAATCCTGTGGACCAAATCCATTCCCTGGGTCATCCTCATCCACCTCAACATCACCTGTCTCCTGGGCCTCTTTGGCTTCCCACCCGGCCCTCAAGGCCGTTTGCAGCTCCTACTTCTCGGCGCTACTTTTCATGGGACATCCCAAAGGTCTTCAGAATTGCCTCAATTGACCAACTTTGTAGGTAAGCAATGCCTCAATGTCAAACTCCAATTCTGCAACCTCACTGGCTACGTGATTCCTCTGAAACACGATGTGTGGCTTCAAGGTCACTCAAAAATAGAGCCAAAAATCAAAACATAATATGTGGTTGCATCGTGGTCTGTGCTAAACTAGTGATGTACACCAATCACTGTGAGTGAATTTGCAAATACACGTTCAAATCCCCAACTGCTGATGAACAATGTTAGACCTGGGGGTCTCTAGTTGGCTGAGGTTGGTCCCTTAGGCCAAACAGGGACCCTTGCTTCTAAGTCAGGGAAAGGAAGGACACCTTCGCAGATAGACCCTGCTCACCCCCTTGGTACCTTGGCACGAGCATACAGGCTTATCTCCAAGGCAAATGAGTAAAGTATTTGCAACCACGCTCTCAGTAACCCAATGATAACACCACAAATGGACTCCACACGAGTTTCATAAAAAAACAATTATATGTTTATATAAAAAGATATACGATGAGACCACACGATCAAAATCCAACATATGCCTATTTGTAATATTTCACCTGGCCGGTTATTAGGCCAGCAAGCCCTTGTAGGTTCTTGCAGTATTAATGAGCAATTTTCGATGATCCAATGCAATCCTAATGCAATGCTATGCAGTTCGTAATGCAAGAATCAGGCACTTCGTAATGTAAAAATAATGCAGTTCGTTATGCAACAATCAGGCAGTTCGTAATGCCAAAATAATGCAATGCCTAATGCGACAATCAGGCAGTTCGTAATGCAAAAATAATGCAATGTGTAATGCAACAATCAGGCAGTTCGTAATGCAAAAATAATGCAATGCCTAATGCAACAATCAGGCAGTTCGTAATGCAAAAATAATGCAATGCGTAATGCAACAATCAGGCAGTTCGTAATGCAAAAATAATGCAATGCGTAATGCAATAATCAGGCAGTTTGTAATGCCAAAAATAATGCAATGTGTAATGCAACAATCGGGCAGTTCGTAATGCCAAAATAATATACTCCGGCACCGATCGCGGTGCTCTGGACGGTCTCTATGCCACTCTTACTGACTCGCGGTCAGCTACTGCCAAAATTTGCCCCCAACACGGTTTAGGATGGAAAACAAAGTGTAGCTCCACACTTCGGCCCCGGTACTGCCACTCCTCGGCACGTACGGGCCGCTATACGGACTTCAGCGGTGGCTCGCGCTGCAAGTTGGGGAAAGACTGTGAGCGTTTCTCTCGTAGCCCGCACCCCACCCCAGGCACAACACACGCACGCTCGCTGAGCCATACCTGGGGTGTACGATCTCACTCTCTTCTCCTCTTCCTCATGGCTCGGTCCTCCGATGTGACTTTGTTGATCTTGGGCAGTGGAACACGCCCCCCCCCCCCCATGACGGGGATGGTTTGAGGTCCCTCCTTGGCAAAGGCAGGCTCGGGCCGGCGGCACAGCTCCTCTGGGGATGCAGGTCCGGGCCGATGGCAATAACAAATGTCTCAGGCTGCAACAGGGCACACGCACCCAGCGTCGCTGAGACTCACTTAAGCTCTGGGTGCCCACGATCACAGGGAAATCTTCAAGAAGGTCTCAGGCTGCACGTAGCAGGCGCGCACAGCGTCGCTGAGACTCACTTGAGCTTTGGGTGTACAAAGCTCAAGTTTGGTTGCTGGAAAGAGGAGTTTGAGAGCTGATGAATCAGACAGGCAGGTGAGGGAAATAATGAAAAGTAACCTATAGGAGCAAATGTAAAGAAAAGGGGCAGAGAAGCGAATATTAGGAGGACAAAAGGTAGTAAGAATTGATAATAGAAATGTATGAGGGAAGAACACTGATAATCACTGATTTTTCCATTTTTTTTTAAAAAAAACTCCAGAATTCACAACGAAGAGAAACTGAAAACAGAAAAGCAAATTATGATAGTGTCATTATAATCTAAACTGTTTGATCAGGAGCTAAACCTGTGTAATAAACTAAACAACAGTAGAACATAACAACTGTGAGAATCACTTAGTCCTGGTCTGCTGCATTTTTTGTTTCTTTGCTTCCCTTTCCTAGAACGTTGTATTTTAATTATGAACCTGCAGTCTTAGCACAATAGTATCAAACTCCTCAGTCCGTGGAGAAGGGAGTAAGAGTGGGCGGAAGGACCCCCTTTCTGGGTTACGTCCATTAACTTTTAGTCATTTGTTCCCACTCAGTGGCGGCTAGCAACATTAAAATATGGTAATGCGCGATGCAGAAAAACTCGCCATATATGCTGCGCCCCGTCCGGTGTGGCTCTCCTCTCCCAGCGGGATGTTGGTGACGATGAGCAGGAAAGGGAAGGACTTCCTTCCTGCCTAGTGGAACACAAATCCAACCAATCCAGGAGCTGCTCGCATGCTGGTTTCAGCATGAGAGCAGCTCTAGAATTGGTTGGAGCAGGCTAACCCAGCACTCATTTTGAGGCTAGGGGCCTGTGCAAGCAATGCCCCGGCTGTTTCACAGTGCTGGGATTGCTGGGTCTGTACTACACGTCAGCTGGCTGTTGCAAGACAGCCGTCCAAACCAACATGCACACTGATAGGGGCTGCAGGCATCCTGCAATCCCGCCCACTGTCCTCACACTTACGCTGTCCAGAGCCGGCAGCAAAGTAAAATGGTATTGCCATGCCATTTTGTTTATTTGTGTTTACCTGCTGCACTTACAGCAGGCGGAGCCTCCCTCCTCCGCCCTTTAGGGGGAACCGCCCCTGTTCCCACTCTTTCTTGGTTGTAACCCCCTCACCTTCTCTATTAGGTATTAGTGTGCTCCATATCATCATTAAATTGTATAAATTTAAGGACAAGGTTAGCCCAGGCCTGCACGTTCTCAGGGTCTATTATGCCTCTTCCTATTTCTACTTGTAGAACTTCTGCTTCACATTTTACCCACCGCAAGGTTTGCTTTTCTTATGGTATGTAACTAGTAGAATACACCAGAGGCTGAGATAGAGTTGTAGAAATATTAGCTGTTAGGAATTTGCATTTCTACAAGGGTATGGGGTTTTCTGCAAATCACACTTTCTTTGTAGAAGCTTGTTGCCTTTAGGTCTCTTTGAATAGTTGTGTGTCAGACGGTTCTGATGGGTAGTGTGAGCCAGGAATGGTCCATCATGAGTAGTGCTTCTTGACGAAAAATTAGCATTGGTGTGCTCAGCAGTCACTGGATGCTATCATTATGTGTTTGTTTGCTTGGCACGATTCATACCAACACAATACATGTGTCTGGGAGTTGTGTTCATGTGAATGCAGTTAGAGAGGGTGGTGCAGTGTGAACATTTTCATTTTCTTCATGAATTGCAGTTGCCTACTGCCCAGCATATAAAGTGTGCAGAAGATCTAGCAGGGTAGTGATGAACTGTAATGTGTTTTGTGATAATCTGCTTTCAGCTATGTTTCTAGTGTGTAGTTGTATTAGATAAGTTACAGAATGGCCTGGTATTGTATGTGTGGCACTGCCACTGTAATTTTGTTTGCATGAAAGCATGGTAAAAAGCATCAGCGTGGTATTGGTTGTGTGCTTAATACTGATGGAGAGTGGTAGTTTGCCATTTTAATGATATCTGGATTCTATGTTGATTGGATTACAGTGTACTGTTGACATTTCCAGAGTATTCTGCATTAGGTGTCGTTTCCAGTAAGCAAAATGTGACATGCAGTGTTCCACAAACATTCTCAAGGAAGGAATAAACATAAGCTCAGTGTGTCTTCTTTTACTTCTGACCTGGTCAGTCTACATTTATGGGCAGCGTTTTCAATGAAATCTGACCAAGATCTGCACACAGGCTTTTAGTTACTGCACCAGAGCATTTTCTCACTAGTTTCATCCAATTGCCAGTAAGAGTGTGAAGTGTCAACGTGTTAACAGGAGTGGGGACGGCAAAACGACACTTTCACAAATATATTATGACCAGTTATATGGTTGGTGATAACAAAGAACAAGCATTGGTAAGTGCATTTGGTTTTGCCTATGTGATTAATAATAAGCTGTTTTTTGGTGTAAGTTGTAGCTCGCTGAGTAGTTTTACAATATAAGTAACGGAAAGTCTGTTAAAGTGTTATGACTTGTTTATGTACAAAAAGTCCATATATTGTGCTGTTACTAGTGGTATGGTGCAGGTAAGTAATAGCAAAAGTTTGAAAAATGAAATGAAAGAGTGAAATAATAAACTTAATTGATGTAATAGCAATATTATGTGGTCAGAGGAACTCTGCACCTAGCGCCTTCAAGATAACTGCATTTGTGACTGCCTGTTCAGAAGTAAAATATAGCAATATTTGGTGTTTAGAGCAGTTATGACACCTTTTGGCCCGGGTGCCTCTGTAACTGCTGCACCCTTCAAATCCTGACCCTATTGCCTGTAAGGTAACTGCACTTGTGACTGCCTGTTTAGTAGCCAAATATTGCAATATTTGGTGTTTAGAGGGGTTCCTTGAGCTTTGGGCCCCGGTGTCACTGCACCTGCTGCTCAATTGAAATCATGACCTTGTGCCTACAAGGTAACTGTATTTGTAACTGCGTATTTAGTAGTTAAATATAGCAATATTTGGTGTTTAGAGGAGTTCTGACAACTTTTGGCCCCAGTGCCACTGCACCTGTAGCACCATTGAAATCATGGCCCTAGTGCCTGCTAGATAACTGCACTTGTGACTGTCTGTTTAGTAGTAGAATTTAGCAATATTCTGCATTTAGTGGGCTTCCTAAAGCTTAAGGACCCGGTGCCACTGTACCTGCTCCACCATTCAAATCAAGCCCCTTTTAACTGCAAGGTAACTGCAATTGTGACTGCCTGTGTAGTAGTAAAATATAGCAATATTATGTGCTTGGAGGAGTTCTGACAACTTTTGGGCCCTGTGCTACTGCACCTGCTACACGGTTCAAATCATGACCCTGTTGTCTACAAGGTTTCTGCACTTGTGGCAGCTTGTTTAGTAAGAACATATAGCATAGCTCTTGTTTACTATCTTTATTTGTGACATGCAATGTTTATTACAACATTTAAAAATTTGATCATAATGACCAAATAGATTACGTTAAAAAAATCTATCTGATAATCCCTACAAAGTGCAAATAAAGGTACAGAGGCATGAAATGGAAATGCCCCAAACGTTCTAAGGCTAAAGCACATGCTTTACACAACTAAGTAATAAAAAGCAAGCATACTGTTAGAAGCTGTCTGCCTTGTCCGTGGGAAGAGATCTTATCTTGACTGTGAATGGGGCTTAAACAGTGTGAAAAGCTTTAGTAGAAGTATAGTAAATGAGTGCGGCCACGAGAAGTTAACAAAAAAAAAGTTCCTCACAAAAGCAATTGAACACAGTAATTGGGCAGGGGGAACTGATAAAAGCCCCCTATTAAGATATATTAAAAACATGAGAGTTCACGAATATAGCGCAAGTGCTGCGCAGGCGAAACCTAAAAATGGGTTGAGCTAGCTTGTTCTATCAACCTAATACAGCATTTACAATGCAGCACGAACCACGCGCTGCCGTTTGAATGCAGGCATTACAACAAATGCTTCTTTACCACGTATTCCTTTACCACGCATATTGTTATAACAACATGCCTTAGGGAAATCGGCGCTAGACTTAAAAGTCCAACGCTTTTCCCTCTGTTGCGCAGACTGCAGTTGGAAATGTAAATAATGCCACTCCAAAGTCTAGTGGTTTGTCTAAAGCATGTTGTTGTAGCGATATGCGTGGTAAATAGGTATTTGTTGTAAAGACTGCAGAGTAATGGCATGCATGGTTCCGACATACAACCGTGGGTTACTTATGATAAGTAATGCATAGTCAGATGAAAGGCAACAAGGTGGCAATCTATGCTGACATGGATAATCTGATTATAAATGAGTACATCTTGAGTAGCTGTTTTCCATAGTTGCACCAACCTCCAGTGAACAACAAGCTCACTGGTGTAGAGAGGTTAAGAGTGAGACCGACAAGTGGGTTGGCACTCAAGAAATGAAAAATATTCACTGGTAAAATCAGGGTCCCCACAAACAAACTACGTTGCAAGAAGGAGTGTGGGGAACAAAACAGATTTCACAGCTGATCTCCAAACTTCAACTAAGGGGTAGCAGTCTAAGAAGATGGATGAATATGAGTGAGTGATGCTTCCCAGCCGAGCAGGTTGTGGTTTGACTGCCACCAACTAGGACACAAGAGAGGAGATTCAAATTCAAGAAAGAAAGCTCCCACTGGTTGGATAGCCAAAGGATAGGTGAGGGGCATTAGAGAGATCCTAGTGGACTTTCAAAATGGGGATGACATTTTTCTACTTTTGTTTTATTGGCGGTGTACCTTGAAGATCAACTTAGAGTACCTGAAATCTCTGTGTAATGCTTTCAGAAAGCCACAGAGATCGCACTGAGGGGCATCTGTGATTGTTGATCCATGAAGATTTCAATTAGAACATAATTTAAACTAACAAAACAACTGGAATTCACAAGTTACAGTGATCATAAGTAACTATAACTTATGCCCTAAGGTAACTTTAGCTCGCGCCCAGCGCCATGCATAATGTTGTCATCAATGCTTTAATTTGAGATGTCTTTAGGGATGTTATCAATGCAGTCATTGGACCTGCCTTGAGAGATTTAATATATGAGGGTATAAGCAGTGCATGGCGAGAGAACGAGTTATGGTTATTTTAGAACACAGGTTATAGTTACTTGAGATAACTATAACTGGTGAATTTCAGTGGTTTTGTTAGTTTAACACATTATGCTTTACCTGCACTTTTCACCTAACTATTGTGACCCTTTAACCTTCAAAATCAGTCAGAGCCAATTACATTAATACAGATCACCCACTAGCCAGGTCCACCCTGATGATCAACGTGACAAGATCTAGCCTCCCACAATTTGATCGCACAGCTTAGAAAATTAGCGACACACACACACACAGGAGTATATTTGTTCTGAGTATCATATGATACAGCATGGCAGGTCTAAGTTCTGTACATTTTAGTTTTTTAAGAAGAGGTATTAAAAAGCACTTTCTCGGCTGAGCAAATTGGGGAAAAATCATGACAAAGTGCTCCAGTGTTTAAACAGCCCAATCACCACAGGTACAAAGACCAACAGTGCCTGATGTAGACCAGCCCTTACGGGAGCTAATATAGGGAACAAAGAGATTGAACTTGAACCTTGTTAGAAGCTTCTGGTGGTAAACATTAGTTACCCAGGATAAATAACCTTCAATAGGCAGAATGATTTTTACTATGCAAAGGGCACGAACAGTATGCTTCATCAGTTCTAAACTTTTTCTAGAGGTCTGAATATGTGTTAAAAAGCTACTTTTAACCCATGTGTAGTCTGCTTTACAGATCTTATCCAGGGTAAAAAAATAAATCTGGGCAGCCCATACAGATACATTTCAGTTTAATATAGCCTAACCATGGTTTAACTTTCACATTATATAGGGAGACAATACCTGATTATCAGTCGATTTAAGGATGGTTCAGATTTATACCATACAGAAAATCCAACACTGTAGGAAAGTAGGATCTTCTTCCATGGTTACCCCCACTTTTTGCTTGATGTAATGCTGCTTATGACTAGTCTAACTAGGATCCTGCTAAACAGAACCCCAGTCTCTCTGCTTTCTCCCTTAAATTGTTATGGTAAGTACTTAGGTACATCCCATTTGGATACTGGGGTACCCTTGTCAGTCCCTCGTATATGGTACTAAGGTACCCAGGGCATAGGTACAACAGCGGTCCCCCATAGGCTGAAGCATGTATTTTGCCACCTGTGGGAGACCATTCAAACTATCTCTACAGGCCTGCCATTGCAGCCTGTGTAAGCTGGTGATAGCATCACTTACAAAAGATGTAGGTTTCCCTATAGCTTAGGTCACTGCACTTAAAACCTATAAGTCACCCCTACAGCAGGCCTTTTCAATCCTGAAGGCAAGGTGCTTGATTCTAAGTGTGAGGGTGTCCCTGCATGAGCAGGACACCCCTACAACCTTCGGATTCAATTCTCCTCGGCTGTAAGTGAGACAACCATATAACATATAGAGGGACATCGCACAGTTACACGATAGCCATCTCGAAACTGGCTGCAACTAACCCTGTCGTGTTTGGTATCAAACATGTTGGAATCATACCTCCCACACCGTAAACGGTATGAGAGGTATGATTCCAAGCCCTGTAAAGGCCCTCCATGCTCCTGATACCAGTCTTCTAGATCCGGACAGCACAACACGGCTGCTGCCAAACAGAGACACGATTCTACCCTCCTGCTGCTGAGCCTAGCTCAAGAAGGGGAAGGCAGAACAATAGGCATCCTGTCACAGGGAGGTGTGACCACCTCCCAGACAGGGTTTAATGTATTGGGGCAGGGTGGGAGCGCTTGCCAGCGCCACATAGTCTGCGTGCAGGGCACATTTGGTGCCCTCCATGCATAGTCCAACTCTTACCATTTCAGGGAGACGTTGGACAAAGAACAAGGGAGTAACCTCCCCCTTGTCCAGCCTTTCCTTAGGGAGGGACCCTTGTATTGTATCGTCCCAACTCTTTCCTTAGGGCATTTAAGGGCTTACCTGTGGGTGGGTCCCCAGATTCATCATGGGACATGATACAATTCAGACCCCACTTCAACTTCGACCTTCTGGGCACTCTGGACTTCACTGGACTTCACTCTGGGCATCAACCTTGAAGACTCCTGCTCCTCCTGATCTCTTTGCCCTGCTCGTCTGCTGCAACGTCTATGCCTGTGCTCCATACAGGAACCTGTGCATGGCCTGTGGACATCCAGAACACCTGAAGGAACCTCCCTTGAAGTGAAGGAGTCACTTCCCTGCATCTGTAGGCACCACAACTAAATTGACCAGTCTGTTGATCCTGGGCTCCTACAGACTTCGAAAAGCTTAGCAATACAGATTGTGGTTCTTCAAATTCCTCGAGGCTTACCCTGTCCAGCATCCCTCATCAGAGAAGCAGGAACCGAACCCCTGTGCAATTTGCAGTTGCAAAACTTCAGCAAGGCTCCAAGTAACCCCAACCTCAAGCATCTCCAGTGACCAAGATCTTTGTTGTCACCACATCACTTGCAACTCGGGGCTACTTCTTTGGTGAGCTGCTCGAGGTCCTCTTGCAACTCCAGTGCCTCTGGCCAGTGAGTCCTATTGAGGGTCACTTTTCAATCCTTTGGGCTCTCCTGATTGCTCGGGCCTGCACCGACTCCTCTGCTCGTGGTGAGTCTCCTGGACCTTGCTGGTCCCGACATTGCACCTTTTTCAACTTCCACCTTGGTTGTAGTTGCCAAGGCTTGTTGGTGCTCCCGCTGGACACCGAACCCTCAACTCCCGACATCCGACGTGGGAAAGCTCGTGTACGGCTCCTGGTATTCTACAGCTTCGCCTGGACCACACAGCTGCACTTTCAAGGTCACCGTCAGCTCTCCTGCAACACCCGACATCGGTGGACATTCGTCTTCCGTGCCTCCTGGTCACTCCTGAGTGGCATAGACTCTGTCCCCTCTGCTTGCAGGTTTTTCACATCTTGAATCCACCTTTGGGTTCCACCAGACTCTTTCACCTTCTCCAGCAGCGGCATCTCTCTGAAGTCTCCCATTCAGTTTGACGACGGTTTCCGATGCCACTTCACACCTATGCACCCGGCTTCCCCGGTGCAGGTATCCTGGTTCCTAAGGTATTCACGGGTGGGGTGGCTCTCCAACCTCTTTTCTTCCACGGTGTTTCTTCAAGGTCCACTGGAAAGGGTCCTCTTTCTTTAAAATTGCAACCGCGACTTACACGTTGATTTGTACGGAGAACACTGTCAGGTTCACACACTGCACACGACCTCCGTGGGGCTCCTAGATACTTACCTTAGGTGGTTCCTTGGGAGCCCGACACTTCTACTGCCTCTGACTATTGTCCTGACTCGAGTCGTGGTTCGCATACCACTATTTTAGTATAATGTTTGGTCTCCCCTGGGGACCAATGTGTTTTCCGTGCTACTTACCCGTTTCTATTGCAAAGCATTGTGTATATGTTGTGTATCTCCGGCTAGGAGAAATTTAAATGTGTTAGTGAGTGTCTTATAATAAATACATGTTTTTATATATACACTGTGTGGTTATTTTTCACTTCATCTATACCTATAAGATTATGTTCTGGTGAAACAAGCTGCTTTGCACTCCTTCTGGACTAAGCCTGAAGGCTGCTCTCCACAGCTTCCACTTAGAGAGCGTTCTAAGGTTGTCTAAGACCACTAAAATCACCATAAGGGTTGTCTTGATCACTGCAAGGTGTCCACCTAATTAAGTGAACATCATATACTGGGCCAGCCTCTCAGAAACGTAATAAGGGCTTAAGTGCAATAATCTCTGCAATGTATTTAAGGCCCAGTTCCTCGTGTACAGCAAAGGTAGGGGAGGACTGCGGGACCCCCCAAGAGACGCCCTGTAAATCTATTTTCCTCTACCTGGATTGAGTAACAGTCCTTTTACCCCTATATGTCGCTGCCATAAGTGGTGGCCAGAACACATTTAGCACGATAGGCCTCGATGAGGGACTTGATCAGTTTACCACCCACCCATACCCTGAAATCCATGGTTGCTCCCCACATACGGGCTAGCATGGCTCTTTTAGAATTAATGAGGGGGGGCCATATATAGGAGGTATGTAATTTTATAGTTAGGTGAACATTTCAGTGAGAACATAACGTTTTAAACATATAAAACCACTGAAATTCACCAGTTATAGCTATATCAAGTAACTAACTCATGCCATAAGATAACTATAGCTCGCACCCTCGCCATGCACTGCTAATTACCTCACATATTACATCACTCATGACATGATCTATGACATCATTGATAATATCACTGCAACATTTGCAATAAAATTATTGATGAGAAAACTGTACATGGCGGGGGCATGTTTTATAGTTACCTTAGTATTTTTAAATGACACCCTAATATATAAAAAGCAGGATGCTGAAACCTTATTTGTCTGTTTATCCAAATTCAGATTGCTGTCAGTCATTATGTATAGTAAACTGGGGGGACCTGGAGCCAATGTTTAAACAGATCCTGCACCCCTGCTCCACAGTAACTTGATTAATCACAGAGGACGGGGAAGGGGAGGTAATTTCCAATAGTGCCCTCACACACCCTGAAGGATGTCATGCTTCATCATTGAGCTAGCTCCTCGTCGGGCCGGCGCTGCAATGCCCGACGGGCACCCGGGAAGGGGCTCTTTAGCGGAGTTTTTTTGGTTGATGAAGCCGGTGGGTGAGTGCAGGTGTGTGGGCTGGATAGTGCAGCGGGAGTGAAAGGTCTAGGAAACCCTAACTTAATGAGTTTATTGTCACAGGGCCCTAGCCTAACTAAAAAATGTCAGCCCTGGCTGGGAAATTATGTTCCTAAAGGGCTAGAATGGTGTCTAAGGTCAACATGTTTCGTGCCTTGCAGCTCCTAACGGATCAATTGGCACTTCATCAGGACCAGAGTGAATAGAAAAGGGTACTCTACGCATTATGGGCCCGATTCACAAAACTAACTTAAGACAAAATCCTAAAGTTACTACCATTTTGGTATTCACAGAAGGCGCTTACTCATTTTGGTATTCACAGAAGGCACTTACTTATTTCGGTATTCACAGAAGTTAGGAGTCCTAACTTTAGGACTCCTGAATGCCTTCTGTGAATACCGAAAGTATTAAAGTTAGGATTTTTCTCAGTTTATGAGTAGTAAAGTTAGGAGTCCTAACTTTAGGACTCCTAAATGCCTTCTGTGAATACCGAAAGTCTTAAAGTTAGAATTTTTCTCAGTTTAGGAGTAGTAAAGTTAGGACTCCTAACTTTAGGACTCCTAAATGCCTTCTGTGAATACCAAAAGTCTTAAAGTTAGGATTTTTCTCAGTTTAGGAGTAGTAAAGTTAGGACTCCTAACTTTACTACTCCTAAACTGAGAAAAATCCTAACTTTAAGACTTTCGGTATTCACAGAAGGCATTTAGGAGTCCTAAAGTTAGGACTCCTAACTTCTGTGAATACCGAAATGAGTAAGTGCCTTCTGTGAATACCAAAATGGTAGTAAGTTTAGGATTTTGTCTTAAGTTAGTTCTGTGAATCGGGCCCATTAGCATTACTGGTTTGCCATTTGGCCTATTGCTAACCAGATGCGGGTAATGCCCTGGGTAACCGAGACCCGAGGTGGAAGACCCCAACCGATTGTGGTTGACGGCTGACGGAGGTGGCAGAGCAACGCTCTGATGGGAGGACTGCAGAGCAAATAGCTCTGATCCTACCCTTACTCTCTTCCCCGTTCTTAGGAACCGCATGCCTCTGTGAGTAATCATGTCAATCATCATGCCCAGGTTCTTAGCTTCTCCTACTGGGGTAGGAGCATCACCCAAAACAGTGGGCAACAGTGTGTTGGAAATTGATAATTAGTCAAAGCACAGCAGATACGTCTTATTACCATCCAATTTTAATGCATTGGTGGTCATCCATTTTACCACTCAAGAGAAACAGTTTTGCAAATTTAAGGCAGTTTTAACTTCATCTACAACTAAGACAACAATCTGAGTATCTTCTACCTATGACATTAGAGATAACCCAAAACTTTTAACAAGTGCCGCCAGGGGGGTTGATATATGTATATTGAGCAAAGTAGGGCTCAATGTAGATCCTTGTGGAACATCACACAATAGCTTTTTAGAGAGGCAAAGGAAGCTATTCTCACCATTTCTGACTAGTGTGATAAAAAACAATCAAAGTGTTGCCCCGATGTCTGTAGTCTCTGGAGTAGAACACCGTGGGAGACTGTATCAAATGCAGCAGTAAGATTCAAGAGGAACAATGCTGCATTACCTCTTCCATCCAATAACATCCTAATATTGTCCAAGAATGATTCCAAGGCAATCTCTGTAGAATGCACTGCTCTAAAACCAACTTGTGTTATATTAAGTATCTTCTTGGCCTCCAATTGATTTTTCAGCTATCTGTCAATATCTTTTTCTTATATTTTGGCAATGAAAGGCAGTCTCAAAATAGGTCTATAGTTTGACAAGTCACATGGATCTACTGAGGGTTTCTTTAGAAGAGGTTACATTTGAGAATTCATCCACTATGCAGGGTGATCTGCCAATATAATAGACAAATTGCACAAATCAGTAATGACCAGTGCTAGAACATTCACAGCCAAATGATAACAATAGGCAGGGCATGGATCTAAAGGGGAACCTAAGATAATTGTTAAGATTGAAGCTGGCACTTCATCCTCTTTTAGAGATTCAAACAAGCCAACACGTGGTGACACATAAGGGTCCACTGGTACCTCCATTTCCATATCCTCATTAGTGAAATGTTTCCTAATATTACTTATCTATTCATGGAAGAATTTGCCAAAAGAATCTCAGAGTTCTGCGGAGGCATCCATCTCAGTTTTAGAAAAAGAAGAAAAACATAAATCTTTCACTACTCGAAAATCTTCTTGGCCTGAATTTTCGGCTGAAAGAATTTTATGAGCATAGTATGCTTTTTGTCAGCATACGTTTTTCATAACTTTTCAATTCAGCTTTGTACTTCTTACCATTTTCTCCTTTGTATGCTGTTACCCATTGCTTTTCAATTTTTTACACGTTTTTTAGGTTGAGCTTTAGCTGCAGCGCGCATGCGCTGTTCGCTCTGCGAGGCATGTAGTAGTAGAGTATGGGGAGACAAGCTGCCCTCACTCTCCGCCCATATTTTTCATTGGCTTTTGTCTTTGTCCTTCGTAAATTCTGCCTTCTGATTGATTATGAGGCTTGTTAGTCCCGCCTTATTATGGCCATGCCATCATTTGTACCCTCCCATGGCTATTGGCCCCTTTATTTAGAGTGTTACACTGTACGGTACGTGTTATTTAGAGCAATATTTTTCCCCGTCCCCAGCCCGCACTCCTGTTGTCATTGCCCTCTCGACCCCCTCCTGCCCGAACTCCCGTTGCCGTGCCTTCTTCTCCCTCCCGCACTCCCGTTGTCTGTGCCTTCTCGCACCCCCCGCCCGCACTTCGGCTGTCCGTGCCTTCTTGCCCCCATGCCCGCCCACACGTACTCCTGTTTGCAATGCAATAGGTCTCGCGTAATGCGAGTCCTATTGCATTGCAAATACTTGTTTGCATTTCTCAACTCAACAGAGTACCAGGTGAAAGAGGGGTATTTTCTTCTATTATATGTTGCTTTCACTGGGGCAATAGAGTCTAGGGGGACATTTATAAAGCCTTCACGCAGCGCTGTGTGAAAGGGCAGTAATGTGTGGAATTATAAGGCTCATTCCTGTCCTTTCCTTGAGCTGGGGCACAATGTGCTGTCTAGCGCCAATGCAGGCACCCTTGCGCCGTGGTGCAAGAGTGCCTTTGTTGCAGGTAGCAATGGTTTTGTGCAGAAAGGGACACTTCCTGCCCAAAAACAATTCCCAGAAGCAGAATGCAGCATACATAGAAAGAGGAAAAAGTAGGAGAAATAAAGATATTTCTCCTTGTTACATCTCACCTGGAGATGCACAGGATTTTAACTCTTCCCCAAGTCTACTAGTTGAACTGGTCCAGATGCATCCCCAAGAATCAATATAAGCAGCTCAATATAACCAGGTGGTGACCCATTCCCATGGAGACGAGCACTTGTATTAATGCATGGGTGTCTGGTTCACTCCATGGTGTGGACCACTGTTTTTCGCAGGCTAGGGTTATTTGATTGTAGGTTAGGAACTGCCCCTTATGCTAATTATATTGATTTGTTAATTCATCAAAAGTGAGAAGAGGACCGACCTGCTAAAGATCTCCCATCGTATGGAAAAACACTTCACTGCATTGGCGTAAGTCCTGTTTAGTGAGAAATCCCCTGCCCTTAGAAAGGCCTAGCTGCAGGATTGTTGAGGCCTAGGTAGCAAGGTATTTAAGTTGTTGAAAACTATGGTGGAGACACTTAGAGGCTACCCTCACCTGTCGTGTAAGGTCACCTATAAGCTGAGGTTGTGACAAAAAGAGTTGCATTAGTACAGCAGGCGTCAGTAGGCCTTGAGTAGTAAAAACATCTTTTAGTGACTTTCCTGACTGCCATATGACACCAATCAGTTGGGTTGCTAGATAGTATTGTTCAAAACAGGAGCTCCCAGCCCATCCTTATTTTTTTGCAGAGTTTTATATAGCACGAACTTGACGTGAATCCGAATCGGATATCAGAGCGCTTTACATAGCACCAGTTACGTTAAATGAGGACACACATTCATTTTTTGTTAGGCACGGGGAGATTAAGTGATTTGCCCAGATGTTCAGCATCATTACCAAGACGCAAACCCAGTTCCCCACGTCCGAGGGCGAGCGCCCTAGCCGTTAGGCCAACTCCTCTCCATGTCAGTAACTGCAGTTTAGATACTGAAAAACGGTGTCTCATCCCTTTACAGACCACTAATGGTGTTGATATTGGTTTACCAACTCTAGCTCTGTTTCCGGGGGAGGAGTATAACTGTCAAGTTAGCCATAACAGATATCCATTGAACCCCATTTTTGCTAGTACTCTGAATAAGTATTCCCAGTGAAGTGTGCTGAATGCCTTTTCAGGGTTCAACATGAGGCAAGCAGAGTGGGGCAATAAGTGAGGGGCGTTCTCCATTATTCTATGTAGTCTGCAGATACTGAAGAGAGTGTTTCTCCCGGGTATGAAGCCATTTTAGTCTGGATGGGCCAGCTTTCCCTTCCCAATCCTTGAGGTTAGTTTTTTGCTGCAGTCTTTGCAGGGTCACCCTTTTAGCAAATGTCTTCAGTGGGCCTTAAGTTTCTGACCATTAAGGTGGTATTCTTGGTAGCAGTCTCAGTACACAGGATTGGGGATTGGTCGTCTTTTTGTTCAGGGCTCACCTCTTATCTATGCTGGATGCTGGGATGCCACTCATCCTGACCTAACTTTATTTCTGCGATATCTCTTTACCATAGACATGGGGACTTTGCCTTGCCTTTTTTCTTATTTCACCTGCCTCATCTGAGGAGGGATTGTTGTATTCTTTAGATGTACAGATGCGATCTCTTTATGGCATTCAAAACTTCGCTCTGTCGCTAGCTCTGGGATTGGTATTGTTTTGTGTAAAATGGCTGCAGTGGTTCACTTGATTCCAGGTCCCTTGCTAATTATCGCCCAATCGCTCGCCTCTCCTTGATCACAAAGATACTGGAGAGCTGTGTCAACTCTCAGCTGTCACAGCATATAGAAAACAATTCCTTACCTCAATATCTTCCAATCGGGCTTTTGTCAAGCCTTGAGCACTGACACCGTGTTGGCAATTATGTTCGTTTGATCCTAGACTCTGGTGGCTCAGCAGCCTTCATACTTTTTGACTTGTAGGTGGCATTTGACACGGTCTCTCATGACATCCTTTTAGACAGGCTTTCCTCGGCTGGACTACAAAGTATTGTCCTTGGCTGGTTCAAATTCTTTCTGAGCTCCATGTCACAAGCAGCCTGGCTTACACTGTTTCCGTCTTCTAAGTCTAAGCTCTGCCCTGAGACCCGCACTTTTTAACTTGTATGTGGTGCTCCACCTGATTTGCTTGCCTTTTTTGGCTTTCAGTTTTAATCGTATGCTGATGATGCGCAGGTGATTTTTCACCTGAAGGGAGATGTCAACTCCCTTCAGGACCACTTCAAAAGATGTCTTGTACCAACACCAATTCATTAAGACTCAATTTATATAAAACTGAAGTTCTGGTGTTGGTGGCCTCAGACTCTGGGCATGAGCCCCACCCTTTCTTCCATTAGTCGCAAACTTGGCATCATTTTTGACACACAACTTTCGAGTTTCACTTTGTGAACTTACCGCCACCTGTCTTTTTAATGAAGAAGGTTCTAAGAAAAGGCCTGTCACACATCTCTAGGGCCTATAGGCCTCTAGCGTTCTCCTTCCACATCAATAAATTAATGTGTTTCTCTTTTGCTTTAATTACCTATAATCAGGGGCCATCTGTTTCACCTTCCCTTAAGGCCACGAGACTCTTCTGGGTGACAGAGAGCACACATTCACAAAAGGTAGGTGGGAGATAGCACACATTTATCACGCTTGTTCTAGAATCTAGATGTACGATTTGATCGTTTTAGATCACTCTTCGGTAGCACTCCATCGCATTTTATACTCTTTACCCACCTATAATGAATCTATCTAACAGCCAAGGATGCAAAAGGAAGATTTGGGTGTTCGGCAGAGTTAAACTGACACACTTATGGTATGCGCAGGTAAGTCAACACGTGGAACTAGGGCCAAACTAGCCATAGCGAGCAACAGGCATTTCCCCGGGAGGGTGGAGGCCGGTTTTGCAGCTGTGGTGGCTAGTTTTCTTACTGGGGGCCGGTTTTGCAATATCCGTCCCCAGTAAAAAAAAAGCAGCAGTGCTTCACACCTGCGCCCCCCAAACCGCCCTTAACCGAGGGGCGGGTTGTCGGGGGCAGCTGGACCGACAAAATTGTCAGGGCCGCTTTGGGTTCCCAGTCCAGACCTAGGTGGGACACAAATCTCTAGACGTCAGATTTAGTTCCCTCTTTGCCTGAACGATCTCTCAGAGCTACAGGCAGCTGTGAGGGATGTTGCTTCAATGGGATATTTTTTTCTGGAGCCTGCAGATCTCCACTGAGAGTGTTCTTCCGCAAAATAATTCCCCCCCTTGCTTTATTGCACAGTCAAAGTCGTCTCCTCGTTTGCACTGAATGATGATCTTATACAGTGAGGTGAATTTTCACGTTTTAATGTGTGACTGTTGCATTGAAGGCTCCTCCTGCAATACCAGCCTTTGCCAAAAGATGCGAATTATTGATGGAGCAATTGTAAAATGTCTCCAAATCGCACTGCATTTTAACCACTGTCCGATCCCAATGGTGCAAGGCAATTCCAAAAGGGGACCTCATTTTACGAAGTGTGGAGCCGGCGTTTTTAATAGTGTTTACATTGACAATCTAGCACGCTTTTTGGTCCAGTGCACATGATGTGTTGGCATCATAAAAAAATCAGATGTTACATATTATCCCTTCTGAGCCTTCATTTCAGAAGTAAAAAGGCCATCGAGCCATACGAATGTTTTTCTCTAATCTACCCTTGATAAATCTACTGAATCCTTCGGATACTTTGGAAAAAATAGCTGTCACATATGAATGGAAAGAATGTTCTCACAAATCTAAAAATAATATATACAAAACATCCTAAGATGATTCTATATTAAATGGATAATACCATGCTATTTCCAGTGATGGAACTCTTAATTGGATGACAAACCAACAAAAACAAAAAGATATTGAATTAAAATACATGCGTTATCACCAATTCCACCTGTTAACATGTTTCCATGATGTAAAATTGTGTATTTTTCATTTGGAATTGAGGTAAACAATTTCACTGAAACAATTTCCCAAATATTTAAACATTCCGTACCTCTCTACACGCATTCTGTCACTGAAATCAAATTATGGCAGATGGGCAGTTTGATCACATTTTTTTTAAAACATCTGGCTCTGTACGAATACATTGCCATAGTCAAATGTGGACTTCAGTGGATTCCAATTGAACTGGAGAGAGAGAGAGACAGAGTGTGTGTGAGAGAGAGAGAGAGAGAGAGATTATTCTCTAATGATTTTACTTTAACAGACGCAATTGACAGAAAAGCGTAATCTGCATTTAAGAGATCATATGCGTGGTTCAGTTTTGGCATAGGGCCAGTTCATATGCCTCTAATACATCCACAGTTCTATTCTGGACTTCCAGAAGCTGTTTGAGTCCATACAGCACAACGAGGACCCTACAGCCATTTTAGTCCAGGTGAAAGTGTTGTCCCACTTCCAGATTTGAGTTTTGATATTTGTTTAGGCCTGGGCGAAGCACTACGCTACGCTCGCGTAGTTTGCGAAGTTCGCGCTACTTCGCACTACGCGAACTGCACGTAGCACAGTGCAAACACGCGTAGCGTAGTGTTGCGTAGTGCTGCGGTCATTTTTTGCTTGCTCGCGGTCCTCAACGTCAAGTTGGCGACCGCGAGCAAGCAAAATGACATCCCGGCGAGACTTTTTCCTTGTTCGCGATCGCGAGCATGGAAAATAAACCACCCGGCGAGATTCCCAACGCGAGGAGGTCAGGTTTCTCATTGCGAGGGCTCGCGTATGCTCGCGACCGCTCGCGATGAGAAACTACCAGTTCGCGTTGAGAAAGCTGCCGCTCGAGTAAAAATCTACTCGAGCAGCAGAAAACTACAGCTCGCACTGTGCAAGATGCCATTTTCAATGATTGCACAGTGCCGGTTGCTTGTCCGCACTGTGCAATCATTGAAAACAACATCTTGCACAGTGCGAACATGTTACTACGCAGTTCGCGAAGTGCTACGCGTAGCTCGCGTTGTGCGAACTTCACTTTGCGTAGCTTCGCGAAGTGCTACTTCGCGAACTACGCCAACCCTTATATTTGTTGGTCTTTGCCATTTCTGCAGGGTCACACCCAAACGTATTGCCTGCAAGTCTGCTGTTTTGCTGGATTCGTTTTGCTGCTTTTAGGACTCTGCACACTTTACCACTGCTAACCAGTTATAAAGTGCTTGTGCTCTCTCCTTAAAACATGGTAGAATTGGCTTTTACTCAATTGAAGTATTTAATATATTTGTAAGCCCCTTGCAAAGTGGCATTACCTGTGCACTACCAGTGTAAATTAAATGCTACTACTGGGCCTGCAGCACTGATTGTACCGGCCACTTAAGTAGCCTTTAAACATGTCTCAGGTCTGCCGTTGAAGACTGTGTGTGCTGTTTTAAACTGGTAAAAAAAATCTTTTGCCAGGATCAAACCTTCCTTTTTAATACATTTAAGTCACCCCTAGGGTGGACCTGGACAGCCCAAAGGGCAGTGTATTTAAAAAGATAGATATTTGCTTTTCAGTTTATATGTCTCTTAAATGTATTTTTCAATGCCGCAAGGCCTATCTCTTCAATAGGATAAAACTGGAGTTTTCTTATTACATTTATTAAGATGTGACTTACAAATGGAGATAGGTAACCAGTCCATGCTTGGTGTCTTTGGAATTGTAATGGAAAATCCTCTTTATGTGAAGTCAGATATAAAATTACAATTTTGAAAATGCCCCTTTTGGGAAGATTACATTTTCCTACATTAGGCATGTAGTGCCTGCAGCCTGTCTCTGGGTCACATGACTGGGAATAGATGACAGTTGGGCTTTGTGTATTCCTCCTGGATAGCCACACACAATAGAGGGCTTAGGTGTGCCTGGATGGGCCATCACTAGCAGGATGGGAGGGTGGAGCTGGGCAGAGACCTAATCACACTTGAATAGGATGTGTTCTGCCTCCACACAAAGGGCTGCATTCCACTCATAGTTAATCTGGAGCCTGGGCAAAGGAGGCAGGAAGCCTGTGCATTGAAGGGGAACCTCTAGAAGATTCTCTCACTTCAGAGGAGGTACCTGGTATAAATATTGGACCTCAGACACTAACTCTTACACACACTTGTGGACCTGTGTAAACTCTGTCAGGATGAAGGACGACTGTGCTGCTGAAAAGACTGACACTCTGCTGGACTGCTGCCCTGCTGCACTACTGCCTTGCTGAACTGCTGCCTTGCTAGATTGCTGACTGCTGCCCTCATGCCTGAGTCAGCACCTAAACCCAGGACTCCCAAACTGACTACAAAGGAGGCACCTGGTATAAATATTGGACCTCTGACACCAACTGTTCAGTACACTTCTGGACCAATGGAGACTGCTGGGCTGCTGAAATAACTGCCACTCTGCTGGACTGCTGCTCTGAAGGACTGCAGCCCTGCTATGCTAGCCTGCTACCCTCTTGCCCGAGTGAGAGGGACTGGACCTGCATCTGTTGAACCCAAGACCCCAGAGAGACTCTGTGGGATAGTTGGCTGGTCTCCGGGCGGAGAGCCTGTGGGACAGAAGGCTCCAACCACCTTGAACCCATCACCTGGACTCTGCCATCTGTGAGTCCTACCCTGCCAAGTAGTGTTACCTCAGTCCTGGAATCTTGAAAGTGGGCCTGAAGGTGTTCTGCCAGTGCATCAGTGTATCCAGCAGAACTGACACACCTCGTGCTGCACGGTGCAACAGTGAGCAGAACCAACACATCGCCTCTGCTGCGTGGACTTTCCAGATGCAAGGATTTCACATCGTAGCTCACAGCCCCATCTGAACCGCCACTGCGTGATACCCAACAAAGGCACTCCCATCGCAAGCCTCTCATCAACAGCTGCCTCAACGACAACACAGGAACCTGCATAGCAATCCTACAGCTTCTTCAGAACCAACCTGCACACAAGGCATCCTCGACACAAGACTTTGCATCACAAACCCCCTCATCGACAGCCTCCTCAAAGACGATGCTGGACCTTGCATCACAGTTTCACAGCTCCTCCGAACCGATGCTGTGCGATGCATCTCCAACCTAGACCTCGCATCGCACAGCTATGTGGCACATGCTCGATACTGAACTACCCAACTCTCCGCAACCAGGATTTAAGGTATTCTTGTTCAGCAGGCCTAGCTGGGTCCCTGTAGTTGGCCTGCCCTCCATCGTGGTCATCCTAAACTTGTGTCCCAGTGTAGTGCAACCAGATATCTACAGTTGCCGCTTTGGGCTTTTTGGTGCTATTTTCACTGAAATCTTTAAACCTGAATAGCTCTGGTTCTATTGATTTTATTTTAGTTCTTGTGGTCATAATTTGTTTATTAAAATGTACTCTAATATTCTAATTTGGTGTGGGAATTTTTTTGTGTTGTATTTTCACTTTATTACTGTTTGAAGTGTTGCATGAATACTTTACACATTGCCTCTAAGTTAAGCCTGACTGCTCTGTGCCAAACTACCAGAGGGTTGAGCACAGGTTGATTTGGGATTTGCTTATGCCTCTCCCAGACAAGGATTGTGGTTTCTGCGTGAGTAGGGTTTCACCTCCCCCACCCCAATCCAGCAACCCAGTTTCTTACAATAATCTATGGGCTTTGCCATCAGGTGCGGGGCTGCAATGGCTGGAAGAAGAACACTATGAATAAAATCTTGGAAACTGGAGTCTTCTGAGAGATCTTTTGTACAGATAATTCTGTTTGCTGGCTGAAGCTCTTTGGAGAAGAGCTAAATGGCATGGTACAGAGGTCTACTGAGGAGAAAAGAATATTAAAACCATTCAACTCAAACATGGGAAAAATTATTTTTCCAAAAGCAGAATCAGCAGTGGTATGAGCGGAAACAACCTTTCCCCTTTTGTGGCCGGGCTAGTGGTCGGGGTGCCACATTTGCTAGTAAATCCCAAACTCAAAGACAGTCCAAAAAAGATGCTCACTCCAAATAACTGTTTAGTATTTGGTGTTAGACTAAAGATCTTCCTTCCTCAGTGTATTGCTTATGTCACCGATTCTTGTGTTCTCTCGATAGTGCAGGAAGGATACAAAATACCTTTATAGCAATTTTCTCATTTCCCAATGTTCATGAATACACCATTGTAAAATGACAGAACAAAGAGGGAAGCTATGTTGTCAGGCATATAAATATTTGGTCATTTTTCCTGCCATGTCCAATCAAAAAGAGAGGGGTTTTATTCAACCGTGTTCTTGGTGATGACAGCAGATGGAACTTATCGTGCAGTACTGAACTTGAAAGCGTTAAACAAATTGTCCACTTGGAACTGCTTTGAGTGCTCTCATTACAGACATTCTTCTGATCAAAGAAGGTGACTATCTAGCGATCATGGCTTTAGAGGATGCATTTGTCCATGTACAATTGCATCCCGATAGTCAACCATGCCTGAGGTTTGCAGTGGAAGGGAGGCACTTCCAAATTCCAGGCACCACAAATCAGATTGTCAACATCTCCAAGAACCTTCATGAAGGTATTATCACCAGTAGTGTCAATTCTGCGAATTAGAGGATTTTCTATCTTTCCCAAACTTGATGATTGGCAAATCTGTGCTTACTATCTTTCTAAGGATCAGGGCACTGTGATCACAACAAAAGACCTCTAAATTGGCTGGGCTTCAAATTGAACAACTTCAAATCTCGATTGATGCCTGTTCAAGTGAAACAGGTCATAGGAGCAGTGTTCAACATAGAGAAAGGTTCTGTGTTTCTCCCTCAGGACAGGATCTAGTCACTACAGAGGAATCTGCGGGCTTACTCATCAGCATCAGTGAGGTGTTGGTTGAAGAATAAGGAGCTCCTGGCCTCAATGAGAGGAATAGTCTAATGGTCTTGATTCCACCTAAAACTCCTGGTGAATCACATCCTGAGTCATTGGGATGCGTCTTTATAAAATTACAAGACAGGGATTGTGGTGAGTTGGCGCATAGCTCAGACTCTTATTTGGTGGTTGCACATTCCCTGCTTAGAGAAGGGAATTTCCTTTCAAATTCCCTTTCCACTGTGTAGTTGGGCGGCAACCCTAGAGGACTGCTAAGGGAAGAGACAATGATCCCAGCGAGAAAGTCTTCACTGGAGAGAACCAACTGCAGTTCTGAAAGCAGTTAAATTTTCTGAGTCTCAGTTAGAGGGGAAGAGTCTAATTGTTTGTACACGCAATCAATTTGTACGTTGTTACTTGAATCAACAAGGAGAATTTTCATGGAGACACCCTAAGTTGCAATCTGTCTCCTTCAGTAGTATTCCACCTGGCAACTGCTCTGTTCTAACAAATATGTCACCTATTTTGGAGTCCACAGCTATACATGTTTGCGTCTCCACAGAATGCATTGCTCCCAATTTTTGGTTCAGAGATCAATTGTCCATAGGCATGGAAAGCGAATGCTCTTGTGGTTCGTTGGCCACATGGTCTTCTCCATGTTGTTTTCCTAATTCCCCTCCTCCCAATTGTGCTGCATAAGAGTTAAGGGGACAAAGTATTGTTGATTCGGGTGGCACATTTTTGTCCAAGACACCCATGGTTCTCCCTTCTGATGAGTCTGTACAAGAGCACATTCTTCAGGTTCCCAATAACTCTCTTGCCCTCACAATTTCTGGAGTTGCAGCCGAGCCAGCTATGACATCTGAGCATAATGGCTTGGAGTTTGAAAAACTCAGATTAATTATCCTAGGTTGCTATTCTCAGGTTGCAGAAGAGAATCAACTTTTTAGAAAACACTGTACTTGGGCCTCTTTTAAAAAGCATTAGAGCTCATTCTCAAAATGGTATTCCTATAAATCTTTAAATCCTGTTTCAGTGGATCCATACCGGAGAGTTTCTAAAAACCTAACTCCCTCGACCCTAGCATCACAGTCAGTGGGCATCAAAATATTTAGAGGATGTGAGGGTGATCTAGTCCATCTGACCCCGTTTGTGTGCAGTTACCAAAGAATTTCCATTTAAGGAAAACAAATGAGCCTTTGGATTCTACACAGATGGTATGGTTGACAGCGAAAATTGTCTTTTTATTGGCAATTACACCAGCCAGAAGAAATGGGGTATTGAGGTCATTTTTTTTAACATACCCATATCTTAAGATTCTTTCGGACAGGGTGGTCCCCAGACTGGATCCCAAATTCATTCCCAAGGTTAATTCCAAATTTCATCTGAAAAGGAGATAATTCTCCCATTACTTCAGTTGGATGAGCAGTAACAGGATCTGCTGTCCCTTGATGTAAGGAGTGCCGTTTTATTTTATGTGTAATGAACGAATGAATTTAGAGCCTCAAATTCGCTCTTTATTTTGTTTAGTAAGGTTAACAGGGGTACAAAGGTGTCCTCGTCCACTCTGAGTCTGTGGATTCAACAGGTAATTCCCCAGCCTTACAAGTCAATTGGAAAAAGTCTCTTATCCAAGGTGCAAGGTCGATCTACCAGATAAGTCTCAACTTCTTGGGGGGTTGGTGGGTGGAGTTCCCAGTTAGGAAACATGTAGGGCAGCTAGATTGGCATCTCACCATACATTTGTGAAGCACTACAGATTGGATGTATTGGATGAAAAATCTGATAATTGTGGTTCAGATGTTGTTAAGACTGCAGTGAAGTAATTGTTGTTTATAATAAACCTTGAGAAGTATCAAAGTCAGTGAAAAATGTATTTATTTTGGGGCTTGTGAAATACTCATTACGTAGTGGACTGGGAAGAGAGGAACCAATGAGGAGGTAATGAAACTATTACTTACCGGTAAACGTCATTATCCAATATCAGCCCCTTCTTGTCGCAGTCAGGGCCCCTCCATCCGTCCTCCGGGTATTTCTTGAGCACCTGCAAGCACTGCATGTACAGGGATCGGAATATAGAGTTGTGTGATAATTATAACAGCCTCACAGTTATCCCCTGATTAATTCTGGCAGGTCAAACCTGCTGAAATTTATTGAGGGAAAACTCCCGGAAAAAAAGGCAACACGTGTGATATTTGGTGTATTAAACACCAATTCCACATGGTATGTCTCATTTCTTGTTATAAACACGGAGTAGGAGGTTTACCTCATTCTGGGGTAGTGGTACTTAGAACCTGTGGCAAATACTCCACCCCATTCTGAAAAAAAGTTAATGAATTTCATCCAGTCACAGTCAACACACAAAATTGTAAGCAGCACGAGAAAATAGATGTACACAAATAAAGTAGAGACACACAAAAGCACACACAGATTGGTACACACATGTATACACTGACAGAGACAATATCAGAGAGAATGAAATAGGTGTTTAAATTATATAATTCTCATATTTCAAACCAGAGCATAAAAACTGCTATTTATTGCGAGTAGAGAAGACAAAACAGTGTTCCAAGCACTGCTTAGGATGCAATGTTGCAGTTTGTGATTACTACGGAAAAAGGACACATTTCATTCCGATTTGCAGTGATCTGGCAAGACGTCTTGCCACACTTGCACACCCCTCAGGACGGTCCTTGTCATTTTGTCAACCAGAAATACTTTAAAATACTTTCTGAAGATCTTTCAGAAGTGCCTATTACAATTGTAGCTCTTGAGGCGATTTCTAAAATAAATTCTGCAGTGACATTCACATTTTACCCCATTTTTTTCAAAACGATTCTCAGGGGCCCTCCTTGGGAAGATCGCTCACTGGCAAGGCCAATTCCATGTATGAACTTAGACCGCACCACTCTCTGCAATCACCAGCCACCACTGGAAATAACCACTGTAATCAACACTTTCGTATACTAGCTTTGTTTATTAGAACAGGACAGCTGTGAGGGTTATGCACCTTGGAATTCCATGTTAATGTTTACTCTGAGGCCATATTGTTTTGTTAATGGTGTAATTATTCCCCATTATTGTCAGTGCTGTAAGTAAGATCTTCCCAAACTTTATGAAACCACGACCCAAGTTTGAGAATAACAAACTTTGCGATCTACCTAGCTTTAATAAACATGAACACCAGATTAAAATTGCACATCGTAAAATTGAAGCGAAGGGAGGAGGGGTCGTGCGGGAGGAAGGGGTTCAATAATAAAAATTTTAAAAATTAAAACCTACCTTTCTGCTGGCCCTGGTCTTGCAACTTCACTGCTCGGTCTACTCCTGCTCTCCTGCCTATGGCAGGAACAGGAAGCAGGCATCCTCCCTCCCCTCCCCTAACCCAATCACAACGCTCCAGTGGGACTTGGACGCTGATTAGGACGCCGCCCAGCCAGGTGCTGTAGGGGATGGCATATTTTCCATGTAGGCTTGCAATGCAGCCTGCATGGAGAACTGCAGAGTGTGCATGACTGGTTTGGGCAGCCCGAGAGGGGCCTGAACTTTTACGACTCACCAAAATCATCTCGCGCCCAGCAGTTTGGGAAATACTGCTCTAAGTGACCAAGACCTAACAAAGCAAAAAAATGGGTATTGAATCACGGCTCGATTTTTATCATTCACAGGCTGAAGAAAAGACAATGTACGGCCTCGTGTCACACACTGAAGCTGCACGCAATGTATCTGGAACACCCCCTTTTAACATGGGGAAGACCTAATACATTGGATACTGTTGTTTCCCCTTGGTGTCTCAGAGTCTAAGACACTGAGAGCCCGATTCACAGAACTAACTTAAGACAAACTCCTAAACTTACTTCCATTTTGGAATATTCACAGAAGGCACTTACTCATTTCGGTATTCACAGAAGTTAGGAGTCCTAACTTTAGGACTCCTAAATGCCTTCTGTGAATACTGAAAGTCGTAAAAGTAGGATTTTTCTCAATTTAGTAGTAGTAAAGTTAGGACTCCTAACTTTAGGACTCCTAAATGCCTTCTGTGAATACCGAAAGCCTTAAAATTAGGATTTTTCTCAGTTTAGTAGTAGTATAGTTAGGACTTCTAACTTTAGAATTCCTAAATGCCTTCTGTGAATACCGAAAGTCTTAAAATTAGGATTTTTCTCAATTTAGTAGTAGTAAAGTTAGGACTCCTAACTTTAGGACTCCTAAATGCCTTTTGTGAATACCGAAAGCCTTAAAATTAGGATTTTTCTCAGTTTAGTAGTAGTAAAGTTAGGAGTCCCAACTTTAGGACTCCTAAACTGAGAAAAATCCTAACTTTAAGACTTTCGGTATTCACAGAAGGCATTTAGGAGTCCTAAAGTTAGGACTCCTAACTTCTGTGAATACCGAAATGAGTAAGTGCGAATACGAAAATGGTAGTAAGTTTAGGATTTTGTCTTAAGTTAGTTCTGTGAATCGGGCCCTATTTGATAGCACATGAATAACCAAGTTATGCTTCCAATAGACTTGTCTTTCTCTAAGGCACATTTTACTTTTAAATGTACCTTGTCAAGTTCTTTACTACTTATGGCACAGGATATTGCTGCTATATAAACTGTTAAATAAATATCTTGTTGACTTCAATTTCTCATTAGTTACATGGGCCATGTCTATTGTAAAGGCCTCTTAGATACTCTTTGCAGGACACGCTGCCTTTGGAGTCCCCCACAGCTTTTTCTTCCCCCCTTCAGCTCTGGTCACTTGCACTGTCCACATGTTCAGTGCAAATGTTTGCTTAAGATGCACATGCACCAGTGCAAACGTTGCAGTCCGGCCCTGGCGTGCATCATTTATACATACACCTCGTGTAATGTATATTCGTGGTGCCGCATTGTGGGTTCAAGGGTGCGTTTTGGAATCCTGGCCCTGCTTGCATACCTGGAATGGCTAAACTCAGCCTTCACATGTGCGCTGTTAGGAAATGTAGCTCAATCAATCAATCAATCAGGCTTTTGAAAGCGCGGCTAACCACGCGATAGGGTATCCAGGCGCTTGCTGCAAAAATAAATATGTTATAGAGTTTTTTTGTACTGCTAGCTCTGAAGGCTCTGGGAAACCCTGTAGGTTACTGCTCCTGTATTTAAACTGACAACATTTCAGCAGCAATTCATGTGTTATTGTCTGGATAGAGTTCTTTGAAATTCGCAAGTAACCCAATCAATGAAAGGAAAACAATTTAGTCTAACTCTGCTCAGCAGACGGTTCACGGTCTCCTGACACACATTGTGTCATTCTCACCTCGTCTATCACAGAGCTCCTGCGCCTGTCACACCGAGCACCAGGCTGTGTATCACCTTACAAGAAAGAGTCATTGTACTACAGGGGATGCCCACTGCTGAGGAACCACCTCAGGAACCGCCGCCCAATTCATCAGCTGTGCCAGACTCCCATTGGCCTCCTTCCTCCTGCTGCCCTTGGATGCCGCGTCCTTGTCAAGCCACATGTGAAGTTAAAGCTCAACTACACCTGAAAGAGAATGCCAGCAAGCTAGAAAATAAACAAAAAAATTAACGTGCACTGCGTCACAGCGGCATGTTTGATGTTCTATAAACATACACGTATACACATTGGGGCAGATTTATGAGCCCCTTGCGCCACTTTTGCGTCACTTTTAACATGGGAAAAGTGACGCAAAAGTGGCGCAAGGGGCTCATAAATCCGCCCCATTATGTTTATTTCCTTCCAAAATATTATGAAAATGCAGATTTGATTTCCCATAGGATACTGTGTGAAAGTCTAAATTAAGGCATGAAATGTGAAAAACCGATTGTGTGAAAATGTATCTATTTATTGGGTGGGGGTGAACATGGGAAGAGGACATACCTTATAAATTAGAGGACAGACAGACTTTTTCATTCTGGACTACCCATGGTCTCCAGGTGTGAGCGATTGGGGTGGTTCTGGTTGACCCGGTGATGTCCTTTCCAAATCTTTTGTGATCCTGCCTGGGCAAAAATGGTACTACAGTAAATAAAGTCTTTGAGAGATGAAGTCGATAGAGCAATTTGAATCAGCCATTAGTGTTGGTCTCAGTAGTCTGATTGTTAGTGAAGGGGACTAAATAACAAGTTTATATTATACCCTGGGGGAATTTCGAGTTATGCTTGTTGGGAAAGTTTCCCAAAATTGCATCATTATGCCACGTCACATAATTACGCTGTGTTCGCGGCAAAATTATAGTGCATGGGAACAATCGGAATGACCAGAACACGATGGTTGTCATTGAGTTTTTGCCCCAATTTTAGTAGCAAATTGCATACTTGTGTCCATAATCAATGCAAGGATGGTGTGCTAAGAGCCATATGTACAAAAGCATGTATGCAGTCGTGAATGGCCCATTCACAGAATTGGGCCGTTTCCGACCGCAAAAAGGCTTTTTCATATGTTCAAAACACAAATTGCTATTTGGTAATATTTTACCAAATTGCAATCTGTGTTTAGTGATTCAGTATTTCGAAGCGTGTGTTTAGGGTGTGACTTCCAATAGTAGTGGTATGTATGAATGTTTTGCGACCGAATTACAGTCTCAAAACATTCATATTTTATTGACACCTCAAAGGAGGTGGTAACCGTTCACAAATGGGAAGTGGTGCCCAAGGAACCTCGTCCCCTTTGTGAATGTTGAAACAAATATTTTTTAAGAGCAAGTAGAGGTCCCAAAATCCACTGCCTACTCTTAAAAAATGAAACGTAAACATTTCATTTTATTTTTTTAAAGACATCTCGTATTCTTTAAGGAAAACGGGCTGCCTTTCAAAAAAAGATTGCTTTATTAAAAAACAATCACAGACATGGTGGTCTGCTGACCCCAGCAGGCCACCGTATCTGTGATGGCTACAATTACTAATGGGTCGCAAATGGCAACTTACTTGATTAATATTCAGGAGCTAGGTCGATTTGCGACCCACTGGGAATGGCTATTTCAGACTTGTACTGTTTTGTACATTAGAAGTTGCAATTTTCTACTGGCGGTCCAGTAAGAATGGCAATTTGGAAATCGCAATCCATATATTTTGTACATATGGCCCTAAATGCCATACTTGTATTTTGTTCATTGACGTGTAAGTTTCCAGAAATTTGGCGTAACAAAGCAAATTTCTTACACCGTAGTTTAAATTTCTTACACCCCTGGATTATATGAGGGAAGACTTACAGTGAGCAGTAGGCCTTGTTGTTATAGGCACACCAGAAAGGATTGATCTGCAGGACCCTGTAACACTTCAGGAAGTCTCCTACTTTCTGTGTGGCAAGGGGTTCTTAGAGTGAGGAGCCATGAATATAAAGGCATCTGTCATGAAATATTTATCTGACTGGACAGGTGGTGTACTCTTGAAAAATAGTATTTGTGCAAAATAACCTTTAAATTGCAGGGAAATCAATAAAACACAGTTCTTCCGACTCGGTAGCTCCTCCTGGGGCTACCGCGATACTGAATACGACAGAGTCTAACAATTCCAGCTGACCGCGTCGATATGGGCCAGCTAAAGCGTCAACAGACTCAGACACAGTACCTTTCTTGTTGCGACCAACACGTCGGTGCGAGTCGGTTGGATCAAACTTCACAGTTGTGTTGTGAAGCGGAGCGTTGTGGCAGGCGGTGTCCTCACAATGTGGTGCAGGCAGCGGCTCGTTGACGGAGTCGGTGAGAACAGGGCTTGCGTTGAAGGGTGAGACGGTGCTTGCTGTGTTGCTGGCAAGTCACGGTGCAGCGACAGAGAGGGGCGATGTCCGGGTCAGGCAGCGATGGAGTTGGTGACATCCTTGCAGTGTGTAGCGCAGCGTTGCGGAGTGCGGTGCCCTCAGGACGCGGTGCAAGCAGTGGCTCTTTGACGGAGTCGGTGAGACCAGGGTTGCGTTGCTAAGTGAGGCATTGCTCTCAGCGGTTCTTTCCGGACACAGAATCCTGCGACGGACTCGCTAACAGAGCCGGTTACACTTTTCTTCTGCGGAGACAATCAGAGATGGTGCCCACAGACACGGTGAGGTCTTTGCTGTTCCTGAGACCTCGAGAACAGGGGGCAAGCTCAATTTCAAGCCCTTGGAGATCTTTTCTTCAAGCAGGGGACAAAGCAAGCAGCAAAGTCATTTTCTCCTTTCCTTGGCAGCAAGTAGCCACTGCAGGCCAACCCCAGACAGCAAACAGCCCAGGGGCAGTATTCCTCCTCAGTTTCTCCGGCTCTTCTCCTTGGCAAATGTTCCTCTTGATTTCTGAGCAGTGATCTAAAAGTCTGGGGTCTGGGCACCTCTTTTTATACACACAAATCCTTTGTTCTCTGAAGACAGAGAGTGTCTGTACCCAGCCAAAACCAGTTCTGTCCTCACTGGTGCAGCTTCCTGGCAGGAGGTGGAGACAGCATTGTTGAAGGCAGACCAGGCCCATTCAGGTGAAAGGAAATCTCCTCTCCCTACTCTAAATGCAGCCCAGGTCTATTCAGCCCAGCCCTGACTCATCAGACTTCTGGAGCCACTGTCCCTCTCCAGCCCCTGTCATCCAAAATCCAGACATGCAATACTCAAACCTAGCAGAGGCACACTGGAAGGTTAGGCAAGAAAATATCTAAAAGTGGTATTTTCAAACACAGAATGTAAAAATTACCCTCACTAAAAGATGCATTTTAACAATTTGAGTTCACACATGCTAAACTTTATTCTCCTACCTTGGTCCCAGGGTTAAATTATTTTTATAGGATGATATTAAAAAACACCCCATTCTGTCCTATGGGAACAGGTAGCCTTGCAATAGAAAAAAACGAAATTGGCAGTAATTCACTATCAGGACATGCCACACACATCAGGGCATGTCCTGCCTATCACATACACTGCACCCTGCCCACAGGGGTACCTTGGGCCTACCTTAGGGGTGCCAGACATGTAAGAAAAGGGAAGGTTAGGGCCTGGTAAGTGGGTGCACATGCCAAGTCAACATGGTAGTACCAGACTGCACACAGCCTCTGCAATGGCAGGCCATAGTTACATTTACAGGCTGCTTCTGTGGGTAGCACAATCAGTGCTGCAAGCCCACCAACAGCATTTGATTCACAGGCCCTGGGCACACACAGTGCACTGTACTAGGGACTGACTAGTAAATCAAATAGCCAATCATGGCAACACCAATCCATAGCTGTTCATTTCCAGAGGGAGCACTTGCACTTTGCCACTGAACATCATTGGCAAAGTGCCCAAAGTATCCAGACCAGCAAAACGAAGTCCAACACACAGCAAAAATACAGGAGGCAAAAGTAAAAAAAGCAGGGGAGACCCACGCCAATGGTGCTAGGTCTAAGAATGGGCAAAGAATCTTTCAACAGACTCAAGCGGAAGGGCACATTTCTAGTGATCATGTTGAATAAGGGAGAGGTGACTGCCAAACAACATAACCAGGATATGGTGCTTCTGGATCGGTAGCATAAGGAAATTTGACCATGTGAATGGAAGTGGTGAGAATTCAATAGAGCACATGACCAGGATTCTGTCTTTTTTTAATGTAAATATAGTATTAGATTGATTACATTAAAGCATTTTACAGAAAAGTGCAGTGACCAGCATTACGCTGTAATCCCTGGAAAGTCAAATTCTCCCCTAGGACTCTAGACTCCAGGAAAACAAAGAAGCACCTTAGGAGCACAACTTTCCCTCTCCCTTAATGTGCAGGAACACAAGGAGAGAGAGAATATGAGACAGAGAGAGAAATACCTTTGCTGTAAGGCTCACTGCACCTTCTGTCCACAGAGTGGCTGCCAGTAGTCACCGCCATTCCCATATGAAGGTAGGCTTCTTTGTCCTTGCGGTCAGTGTCCATTTTATAGGGCTCTCTCCCTTGGTGGGGTATTTTACGTAGTTTTCCACTGTCAGAAGTCCACATAACAACGAGAAACAAATAGAATTAGGAGGGCTGTTTCCTTTCTCTGTCCATTTGTGTCTGTGGCAGGTTATCTGTGATGGAGTCTACCTTAGATCAGGGCCAATTGTGAACCAGCACATCAGATACATGTTCTATTTTCCCAGGGAGATACTCTGGCTGATGGCAAATTCCATCCTCACTGAATGGCACACAGTCAAGCACTGGAGCACAAGCCGGCTCTCTTCAGGTTCACAATAGAACTCCTACCTTGCTCATATCAATGAGGAATGACATTATGATAAGGGCATTAGGGCTCCCCTGAAACCTCAGAGCCAGTGAGCTACTGATGATAAATGCTGAATTCCAGGATCCAAAAAGGGAGGGAACTATGAGAGCTGTACGAGAGGTTCAAGTTGAATACAAACCCTTTCATTAAGCCTGCAACTTTCTTCACATATGAGAGGGATAACATGTCTTAGATACTCTTAGAGATGTCCAAGACGTTTGATTAGTGATTTCATTTAAAGGCAATTCATCTAAGCTCTCGCTTCATTCAGAGTGCCAGTGATGGAAAACTCTAGACTTGTCAGCATTAATTCATTAATAGCTACGTTTGGATGTATATACGTGTTAATTGTATAAAGCAAACATAGCAGAAGGGCAGTACAGCTTTGTACAGGGTAAGAGGCTGTTGGACCTGGCATCATTGGTGTAGTTGTTGCCCTAAGTTTTTGCCTTCAACCCTCCTGTTTTAGTGATTTTGTTTTTGCTGACTTTAGGACTTGGTGCACTTTACCACTGCTAACCAGTGCTACAGTGTCAGTGATATCTCCTTAAAACATGGTAGAATTTGCCTATATCCAATTGACATATTTAATTTACTTGTAAGCCCCTAGTACAGTGGCACTAACTGTGCTTGGAGCCTGTAAATGAAATGCCACTAGTGGGCAGGCAGCACTAATTGTGCCACCCACTTAAGTAGCCCTTAAATATGTGTCAGGCCTGCCATTGCAGCCCGTGTGTGCAGTTTTAAACTGCCATGCTGACCTGGCAAAATAAACCTTTTTGCCAGGCCCAACCCTTTCATTTTAATACATATAAATCACCCCTAGAGAAGGCCTTGGACAGCCCAGAGGGAAAGGTGCAGTTTATTTAAAAAGTAGGAAATGTACTTTTAGGTTTTACCGGTCTTGATAGGAAAAAACTCTTAAACTCTTTTTTCATTACTGCAATGCCTACCTCTCCCATAGGATAAAATTGGAGTTAATGTATTACATTTATTAAGCTATAACTTCCAAACGGAAACAGGTAACCACTTCATGTTTGATGTCTTTGGAATAGTAATAAAAAATCCTCTCTTATGGCAAGTCGGATTTTTTATAACAATTTTGAAAATGCCACTTTTAGAAAGGTATAGCACTCTCCTTTCCCTCCCATACAGAGCCAATTGTGGACCTTTCTTACTTTGTTTTCCATCCGGTTGGATCCTTAACTACCACCACAGGTAGTTTTTCTCTCCTCTGTCTCCTTCCTGTTTGATTTACCATCTCATGGATATTTTATGGCCTCATTCTTGTTTTCTTTGACTTTATACAGCACCATATTGATTGAAGTAACCTGGGCCTGATGATGACCTGGAATCATACAGGTCAAAACGCTGTTGACCACTCAGCGTAACCTCTGGCATTACTGTGGTCAACCTAAGCAACTTAAACAAAATCCTGCTTTGTATATATTCTTCATTGTATTGTTGACCTCCAATTCTATTGTATATTCTTTTGCGCCGTCCACCCTGTTTTTCACTTTATTGTGTCACTGCGCCGTTCACTGTCGCAAGCACGACAAGTGCACACCGACTTTTAGGTTACTTGTGCATACACTGCACTGTAGTTACACTTACACTTACAAATAAGAATTTACTTTCTTCCTACAACCTTCTTGTGGTCTCCCTTTCTTCTCCTTTCCGATTGATTAATTCTTAATGTATCTGCCACCCCAAAATGATCACCGGTTGAGACATTGTTTTTTGTTTACATACTCTACCCGGGTCTTGACGGGGTTAATGGGTTTACTCCTGTTTTTCGATTCAACTTTTTTTACATTTTCCTCCCTTAGCTGTTTAATACATGGAGCCTGTCTCTGGGTCACATGACGGTGTGTAGCTGACAGTTGGGCTTTGTGCATTCCTCCTACACAGCCACACACAATAGAGGGCTTAGGTGTGCCTGGATGGGCCATCACTGGCAGGATGGCAGGACGGAGCTGGGCATAGCCCTACTTACACTTCAAAAGGCTGTCTCCTGCATCCACACAAAGGGCTACATACCCCTTGTAGTTAGATTGGAGTCAGGGCAGGTGAGGCAGAATACCTGTGCACTTCAAAGGGAAACCTCTAGAAGATTCTTCCACTTCAAAGGAGACACCTGGTGTAAATAGTGGACCTCAGACACTAACTCTTGAGTAGACTTGTGGATCTGTGGAAACTCTGCCAGGAAGAAGGACTGTTGTGCTGCTGAAAAGACTGACGCTCTGCTGGATTGCTGCCCTGCTGCACTACTGTCTTGCTGCACTGCTGCATTGCTGGATTGCTGACCTACTGCTCTGATGCCCTGCTGCTCTTCTGCCTGAATCAGAGGATTGTACCAGCACCTGAACCCATGACTTCCAGACTGACTACAAGGGCTAGTCTGCTGGCCTCCTGTTCAGAACCATAGGGACATAACAGACTCCCAACCAACTGAACCAGCACCTATATCCAGCTGGAGTAAGCCCCTGACATCTAAGTGGTACCCCTCAGGTCCTCTACACTTAGTCTGACCTCTGCAGAGCTGAATTGAAGTTTTAGGGCTCGTCGGGAGTGTGAACGGGCTCGTTGGCAACAAACCCTTATTGCTTGCACTGCCCGCCAGTGCAAAGTTACAGTAACCCGGCTCTTTGTGCTACAATATCAACCACTTGCATGGAATGCCATTGCAAAGCTATGTCCCAACCACCTGTGGCGAGAACACAATCTTCACACTACAGTGAAGACCGTCCACAATGCCCAGCCTGTCACGATTCCATCCCAGTCCAACACTCCTCAGGATTCGAGCGATGCTATAGGGGTTCCACCTCTTGACATCCCCAACTCCTGCACTTATGGCACGGAAGGTTAGGGCGATCAAGTGAGGGAAGGGAAGGAAGGGAACAGCGGGGAGTAGAACCTGTAAAAGAAAGACAGACCAAAACAACGTAACAATTAATACATGTAAGTCTACACTCATTAATTCTCGCTAGGACTACTGCTCCTTATGGCTTGCCCTTAGAAACCTCACTTTTACCACATAACTTATTTCTCATGCAACCTTCCTGATTGCACCCCCCTGAAGCCAGATTCAACCAACACAGCACACAACACACCTTTTAGGTGATTCAGGAAAGGAAACGCTTCTTCCCCCCTCAAAACAGAGCACTGATAGTGTAATCGTTAGTCGTGAATGACACCCCCAGATGCTTTATCGTTTTGTAGTTTTGGTGATTGGCAAACGGAAAATAAGTCACGGGAGAGGCTCCTCTCCTAATGCTAACTGTATTTTCTTATTGGCTTTCGACGGTTAAATCAACGCTTAAGGGACACGGGTGTCCTAGTTCGTAACTATCAGTGCGGGCGGAGCTCCAGCGGTTGACTCAGCGCTTTCGTGGCCAGCGTACCCCTCCACACTGGAACTAGATTGTCAAGACAGGCTCCCACGGTTACTTCACCACATGCAAACCACAAACCCCCACAAAGTCAGGAACCCCCTCTGAACCCGGGCTCTCCGGTTCAACGTTACTGGAGAGACCGGAGGGAGACGGAAACAGCAATACTCAATTTAGGTGCCCACACTCGTTTCAAGGACACCGCACTTAACTTGCCGCTGAAGCTCACGGCCTCGGAGTGCTCCTGTCGTTATTCTCTGGCTGCCGCACACATGCGGCTACGGTTGGGATGGGTCTCAGCGTCACTCCTTGTATACCGGCTCGCGTGTAGAAGTGCAGCTGGCTTCGGATCCTCGGAACGCTTCCTGCTATGGCTGAACATCGACGACGGACTATGTCCAGGAATTACGCACGTCTTGCTGTGCGTGTCCCGACGTCTTATACTCGCGGCTCCTCCTCTAATCCCGTGGCCTTCTGGGAGCTGTGGTACTGGTAGGCGCACGAACCTGATTCCTGACAGTATGTCCCCCTGCCCAGCGCCTCCTAACACCAGGCTTGTCAGGGTGGGTTTGGTAGAAGGCACGAACCCTGGCGGGGGCATGGACATGGCTGCTGGGTTCCCATGAATAGTTTTCAGTGGAATACCCTTTCCACGAGACTAGGTACCAGAGGTTCTTCCCCCTATACTTGGAGTCCACAATGCGTTTCACTGCGTACTCCAGTCCCTCCTCAGCTGCCACTGCCGGGGGAGCTTCCTCAGCCCTCCCATGGCTGGTTTCAGAAGGCTACAGTGAAAGAGCGGGTGGATGCGAATTGAGCCCGGAAGCCTCAATTTGTAGGCTACAGGATTGATCCTTTTCACCACTCGGTAGGGTCATATGTATTTGGGATGGAACACGCTCCTTAATTTGAATTTAATATTCTTGGTGGATAGCCAAACCATATCTCCGGCTTTATACTGTGGGCCCTGTACTCGGTGTCGATCTTCCCATCTTTTGTATGCCAACTTCGCTTTTATCAGGTGTCTTCTTACTCTCGCATGCCCCTGGCGCACCAATCGCATGTGTTTTAACACGGACGGGTGGTTGAGTGTGCTCCTTGGGAGAGTGATTGGCAGAACCCTAGCGCTGAAGCCGAAATTAGCTGCAAAGGGAGAGACACCAATAGAGCTATGCGTTGTGTTATTGTATGCCAGCTCTGCCATCCATAACATGGACACCCAGGACTCCTGTGCCTCATCGGCGTAACATCGCAGATACTTCTTCACTGTTTGGTTTGACCTTTCGGTTTATCCATCTGTCTGGAGATTTTAAACTAGTAGACACCGCTGACTCTATGTGTAGTGACCTGCACCATTCCTTCCAAAAACTAGCTATAAATTGGGGGCCTCTGTCCGACACTATAACCTGGGGGATTCCGTGGATTCTTACCACGTGTTGTAACACCAGTTGGGCCGTTTGACTGGCCGTAGGCAGGGTCTTGCATGGGATGAAGTGTCCCATTTTTGTCAAGCTGTCCACTGTCACTAGGATGGCGGTACATCCCTGGTCAGCTGGAAGCCCCGTGATGAAATCCAAGCTAATGGTCTGCCATGGGGATTGGGGTGTGGGCATTGGCATGAGCTTTCCTCTTTTCCTTGATGTGTCCGATTTGCCCCTTGCGCGGTCTTCTCACCTGGTGACCCATTGCTTGATATCTGGAACCAGAGAGGCCCACCAGAAATACCGTTGTACCAGAAGGGTAGTCTTTTGTATACCGGGGTGCCCGGCAAGCAGTGAATTGTGACACCAGGCAAACGCCTTTTTTCTCAGTACCGGGGTCGGTACGAACAGACGGTGATTCTGAAATGGCAGTCCTTGTCTAAGTTGTCTCTCTGGTTTTTTATCGGCCCAACGATTCCAATATCTCCGGGCTCTTGTTTTTTCGTATAGCATTCAGATAGTCTTCGGCCTGAAGCGCGTAGATCACCTTGGAGGCGGATATAATCGCCTCTTCCTGGACCTCGGTGTCTTCGTCTTTGGTCAACACTCTAGACAGGGAATCAGCCTTGCGGTTATCGGCTCCTGGTCTGAAAGTGATGACAAAATTGTACTCTTCAAAAAAGAGCATCCACCTCATTTGTCTGGGGGAGAGGCGTCGAGCTGTTCTTAAGTACTGCAGGTTTCTATGATCGGAGTACACAGTTATCGGAAACCGGGCTCCCCACAAGTACGGACGCCACTCCTGAAAGGCCTTCTTGATGGACAGCAGCTGCTTTTCCGCAATGTTGTAGTTCCTTTCAGCCAGTAGTAATTTTCTGGATAGATAGGCCACTGGGTGCAGCTGTCCTGTATCTTTGTCTCGTTGAGACAAGATAGCTCCAATGGCTTCATCAGACGCATCGGCCTCTACTATGAACGGGATGTCCAGTTGAGGGTGTCTCAACACTGGTGCTGTGGTGAACGCCTTTTTTAGATACTCAAAGGCCATTTCGGCTTCATGATTCCACCCAAAAGGCACGCCTTTTCTGAGAAGCCTGGTGATCGGGAGGGCCTTTTGTGAGAACCCTTGTATAAAGCGTCAATAAAAATTGGCGAAGCCCAGGAAGCACTGCACTTCCCTGACTGTGCCTGGAACTGGCCACTCCTGGACGGCTTTGATCTTGCACTCTGCCATACTCAGACCCTCAGGGCGGAGAATCACCCCTAAGAACTCCACTTCAGACACACCAAACTCACACTTGCTAAGCTTACAGAACAAGTGGTGCTTCCTCAAGACCCGCAACACCTGTCTAACGTGTTCCGTGTGGTTAATCACGGAGTCAGAATATATCAATATATCATCGATGTAGACCACCACTGTCCTGTCTACGTAATCCTTCAATACGTAATTTAAGAAATACTGGAAGGCACCCGGGGCGTTGCACAACCCGAACGGCATCACAGTATACTCAAAGAGACCGTATCGGGTCTTAAAGGCTGTCTTCCATTCGTCCCCTGCACGTATACCCACCAAGTGGTACGCGCCTCTGAGGTCTAGTCGGGTGTATATCTTCGCCTCGCGCACTTGGTCCAACAGGACGGGAATGAGCGGCAGTGGGTACCGATTGCGAACGGTGTTCTTGTTCAGCATGCGGTAATCACAGCAGGCCCTCAACTCCCCGTTGGCTTTCGGTATGAAAAATAAAGGGGACGCTGCAGGAGAACGGGACGGTCTAATGAACCCAATGTCCAAAAAATGGTCCAGATACTCTCTAAGATACTTGGTCTCTGGTTCAGAGAGCGCGTAAACCCGACACGTGGGAATAGTGGCTCCCTCCACTAGGTCTATTTGACAATCATACGGCCGGTGAGGTGGCAGCTTCTCAGCCTGGGATTTGCTAAATACGTCAGAAAAGAGGGCATATTCGCGGGGCAGGCTTACCTCCTTTTCTGCAGCCGTAGCTGCTATGAAGGGACTAGCCAAGGCCGCTGCACTTGACCCCCACCCCGGCAACAGGTGCTCCTGACAGCTTTCGGCTAAAAACTGCACGGTTTTTTCTCTCCAGTCTATGGTCGGGTTGTGATGGCTGAACCAAGGCATCCCCAATATGACCTCGTACTGTGGGGCTTCTATGATGTTTAGAGCCAAGGTTTCTATGTGCCGCCCCTCTCCTGTTCTGATGGTTAGTCGGAGGTTCTCAGTTTGTTCAATGAGTAACCCTGAGGTTAGTGGTTTACCATCAACCGCCAGTACCTCTTCTGGGATATCTCTAGAAACTTTCTGTATACCCAAGTGTTCCACTAGACCACTATCTATGAAGTTCCCCGTGGCCCCTGAATCCAGCATTGCCTTGGCCTGATATGATTGGTGACCGTTATCCAACCGTATGACCAACTCTATGTGTCTTTCGGTGTCTTTCTGCCTGGTGGTAGCAAGGGAAGGGATTCTCCAGAGTTGGTCGTCCCTATGCTTGGGAACACCCGGCTCCTGGCTGTGAGGATCAGGGCGCGACACTTTGGCTATGGACTTTCGAGTCCTGGAGGTCCCTCCTGGTTTTTTGGGTCGAGACGGGCATTCCCTGACATAATGGCCCTTTTTTCCACAATACATACACAGCCCCTGTGTTCTCCGGCTCTCCCGTTCTAAACGTGACAAGGGCGCACGGATGGCCCCTACCTCCATGGGCTCTGGGGATGCTTCGCTACCTGCCGTCTCTTTCTTGGCTCTCTCCCCTCGGAATCTCTCACCGCCCCTATCGGCTATGCGCCCATCTAGGCGTAAGGCCAAGCTAACCAGATCAGTGCAGGTATGGGGTTGAGGGTCTATCTTTGCTATGATGTCCTTTAGCTCGTCGCATAGCCCCTGGTAGAAGAGTGACATCCTTTTTTCTTCCGGCCAAGCGGCCTCAGCCACCAACCGATTGAAAGAAGTTAAATACGTCACCAATTCGTTTTTTTCCCTGTTTCAGCTCTAGCAGCTCCCTGTCTGCGCTGAATGTGGTGGTACGTCGATCAAACACCCTTTCTAGGGCGGCCCTGAATTCGTCCCAATCGGACAAAACCGGGTCGTTGGTTCGCACCAATGGCACTGCCCAATTGGCTGCATCGCCTGCCAAGTAGGAGATGGCAAACGCCACCCTGGAATGATTGTTCGGAAAAGAGGAGGGCCTACAGGAAAAATGCATCAATATCTGTGTCAGGAACACCTGGATCTTCTGGGGCTCTCCTGTATATCTTTCGGGGTTGGCTAACGGAATGGGTGGGGATACATTAACCTGGATGGGAGATGATCCTGTGCCTACATCAAAAGGGTTTCTGGTCAGCCTTTCTACCCTCTCCCGTAATGCCGCTGTTTCGGCCAGAGACGCCGCCAGCTCCTGCCGCACTGCGGCTAAAGCCTGCATCACTTCCTCCATGCTACTGCCCTACAGCACCCCACGAACCGGGAGGAGTTTCAATACTTGGGTGCGTAATTCTGTCACGATTCCGTCCCAGTCCAACACTCCTCAGGATTCGAGCGATGCTATAGGGGTTCCACCTCTTGACAGCCCCAACTCCTGCACTTATGGCACGGAAGGTTAGGGCGATCAAGTGAGGGAAGGGAAGGAAGGGAACAGCGGGGAGTAGAATATGTAAAAGAAAGAGAAACCAAACCAACGTAACAATTAATACATGTAAGTCTACACTCATTAATTCTCGCTAGGACTACTGCTCCTTATGGCTTGCCCTTAGAAACCTCATTTTTACCACATAACTTATTTCTCGTGCAACCTTCCTGATTGCACCCCCCTGAAGCCAGATTCAACCAACACAGCACACAACACACCTTTTAGGTGATTCAGGAAAGGAAACGCTTCTTCCCCCCTCAAAACAGAGCACTGATAGTGTAATCGTTAGTCGTGAATGACACCCCAGATGCTTTATCGTTTTGTAGTTTTGGTGATTGGCATACTTCTGGGTGAATAACAAGAACTCAGTTTTGATGGGGTTGAGCCTCAGGTAGGTGCTGGATAATCAGTTCAGTATGAAGTTTAGGCAGTGAAAAAGGTGTTGGGAATCTGGAGCGAAGGAGACATTCAGAGTTGTGTGTGTGTGTGTGTGTGTGCCGTTGGTGTATTGTTGTATTGGTGGAATTCATGTGCTTACTTATGAATAGAGGCCAGAGGGGCCTCAACGAGGAGTTTGGAGTTCACGGGGTGTGGAGAAGGAGTGAGATTTAACCCTGGAGTTCTCTGCAGGTAATAGGGAATTTCTGGGACTTAGACGTGTTCTTGTGAACAAGCTGGTGTTGCTTGGTTTGGTAGGTGGAGAACCAGTGAAGTACATTGGCAATCAGCCCATTTAATATTTCAATGTGTGGATAGACTAGCTGTTCAATGGTGTCAAAGGTGGCTCTACAATCTTACAACGTCAGGACACAGGGGGTTTTAACTGTGGTTAAGAGTTTAATGCCTATGATCTGTAAGATAGCATTCTCTGTGCTACAGCACGGTCTGAAGCTGAATATGCAGTTGTGCAGCGGATGCCGGGTGTTGATAAAATCTTGTAGTTGTACTTTGACTGCTTTTTTAATGATCCTGTCAATGAAGGGGTTGTGACTGATGGGCTGGTAGTTGGGCGATGAATGCATTGCCAATGATGTGTGGGGGTGAGAAAGTTTCTTTGTAGATGGTTCTGGCAAAAGACAAGGGTAAGACATGGTCTTCTTAGAAGGTGGCTTTGCTTTGGGGAGTTTAAGAAGTTGGTAAGGTTCACAATAGGCAGGGATTTGAAAGATAATCATAGCATAGCTTCAGAATTCAGGAAGAATGACCAAGCCCCTGATACAAACCAAAGTTTACATTTGTTACAAGTGGAGCAAAGTATTTAGTTTAAGTGGCACTATATATTACATAGGTGAACTGAATGCCCTCCGCTTGCTGTTTTCATAGTCAACAGAATATTAGAAGGCCTAACATATTTAAAAGAATGTCTCAAGTGGTGCAAACTCAAAAATACATTTCACAGTAGCATTAATCTACTTGTTCAAATGTATTTATTTATTTGATATTATACAACTCATACATACTACCGTTACTTTTTCAAAAGGTGTACAGCACCTAATTCCAAAGGTGTGCTCTATATGGACTTGGGGCAAGTGTTTAAGTATTTTCTTTGTTTCCAGTGCAGTAGCCTTTTCAGTAGAAGTCAAGCCATATGTCATATGAAACAACTATGTTCTTCTTTTAAATATAATTTTTAAAGGGGCAGTCGAAATGCTCCTAGACCTAAAGCAATGAAGCAACTTTCACCCTGTAACTAGTGGATTTTCCGTGTGATTTCACATGCTCGTTGACCTTGATGACAGCGCAGGAAGTGACATCACACTAACAGTGACATTAACTGAAACGAAATCATAAAAAATTGTGTTTTTAGGCAACTTTATTAAAACTATCAAAAATAAAAAGCATGCGCGAAGCACCATATTTATTTTAAAAGATCGCATGCATTACAAGCATCAACACAGGAGTAGCAGCTCAATTAGGCACACTGTTTATCACCTCCCCTAGAATGCTTAGGCCTTATTGCCCTAGGGGCTTCACTGAAATTATAATCAAAGGTTCATCAATCTTTTATTGAGCGCTTAATTTGATTTTTATAATAAATATTTCAAATAAAATTCCCTTCATGTATTTTCATGATCACTCATTTGTTATTCATTGTTAATTACTTAATTCCAATACAAATTTTTAAATGCCTTATTTCAATGTAATTTGATAATAGCCCTCTGGTTAGCACTACACAGGATCACATTATATGTCCAACCGTGCAAGGAAATACAGAAATATATGAATGTACAATAGAGTGCAATTGTAGCACAATATTACATCATAAACAGTTGGATGCAAAAATAGGCAGATGTTCATCCATAAACCAAATATACATGTTTACAAACAAAACAATTGCGGTGTTTGTTCCATGTAGCTGTTTTCAGTTATTTCCTGAATAGAGAGGGACCTTCAAAGGCAGAACTGTCGCTGGTATAGTAAGCCTTTTAGGTGCTTTTTAAGGATTGGCCAGTCCTGTAAGGCTAGTAGAATCTTTAAAAAATTGGGTTGTTGGTTGACTGGAGTGTGAGCCCTAGTCAAGCAGCAACCACAATCCTTGTCAGGGTGAGACACAGGCCAACCCTAAATGTACCTGTGCTCAACCCTCTGGTAGCTGGGCACAGAGGAGTCAGGCTTAATCTAGAGGAAATGTGAATAAATGCGTGCGTAGCACATTCTCGTATTAGGGGAAAACATGTGCAACCCACCATTAGAAAAAGATGCTAAATTAAAAAGGAAAGCTAAAATGGAGATTAAATGTAATCTCTACAACATGCCCTCCGGTCTATTCAGGACCTATCCTAGGGGTGACATACGTACTAAAAGGAAGGTTTGGACCTGGCAAAAGGTTTATCTTGTCTAGTCTAAATAATAGTTTAAAACTGCACACACAGGCTGCATTGGCAGCCCTAACACAAGTTTAGACTGCTACGTAAGTGAGTGGCATAATCCATCCCTCACCTTCATTAGCAATCTGAGGGATTTGTGGCCTGTCTAAACCCGGAACTGAGCACCAAACAGGTATATTCTCAGCTTCTTCAGTGCCCAGACCACTGGAAAGGGTTCCCTTTCTATTGCAATCCACATCTCTTTCCGGCAAAGGAACCTCCTCCTGATGAAGGCTACATGCCCTAGTGGTTCAGCTGTGAGAGCACGTCGTTCAGCTATGAGAGCACGGCCCCTATGCCATGCTCTGAGGCATCTTTCGATACAATAAACTCCTGAAAAAAGTCAGGGGTCTTGAGCACGGGTTCTAGGGATATGGCCACCTTCAGGATGTCAAAATCATTCTGGCATGCCTCCGTCCAGATCACCTGTCTTGGCTGCTTCTTAAAAGTTAGCTATGTCAAGGGTATAACTATGGTGCGATGACACCCCAACAAATCTCCAATAATAACCAGTGAATCATAAGAAGGGTCTACCTTCTGTCTGGGTCTAGGGGGGTTTCCAAACCAGAATAGTTTCAACCTTGGCCTGGAGGGTCTCACCCTGCCTCCCCCCACTTGGTGTCCCAAGTAGATCACTGAACCCTGCCCTATTTGGTACTTACAGGCCTTGGTAGTCAGGCCTGCCCACTGCAAAGCCTTAAGCACTTCCCTGAGGTGGTGTAGTTGGTCCTCCCAATTGAAGACCGCAATATCATCTAGATAGGCGGCACAGAAGTTCTCCAAACCAGCCAAAACCTGTTTGACCAACCACTGGAAGGTGGCACGGTTATTCTTCAACCCTAAGGGCATTAACCGGAACTGGAAGTGCCCTTCTGGGGACATAATGTGGACCTCTCTTTGGCCCCTCGTTCGAGGCAATCTGCCAGTACCCAAATGTTAAGTCAAACGTGCTGAGAAACTTGGCAGCTCCCAACCGATCTGTGGGCTCATCAGCTCTAGGGATGGGTGTATGACAGTCTTGGTGATCACATTGAGCATGAGTAATTTATACAGAACAGGAGTCTCCAACCTTTTTTGTAATAAGAGCTACTTATGTTCAACAAAAATCATCCAGATCCACTGGTGTTAGTGATGTGACAGTGAGAACCCCAACCAAGGCTGTCAGCAGTGATCACATAGGTGTATTAGGCAGAGCTGCCTGCCATAAAGTAAAACAGCACTATCAATTTTGAATACATCTACATGGGTATGACATAACATCCAAAGCTACAACCCCCATCACCAGAATTATAATGAGTATTAAATCTCTCCAACTCAAATATCTTTCAATTAATTTAGAAAATTAAACTTTTTCTCCATACATCATCTTATGAGGTCTGGAAATATTCACATTTTCATCTCGAATACATTCTTTTTAACTTTAGCATACGAATAATAATTCAACCAAGCAAAAGCTTCAAATTTTAAGTATAGGCTGCACACAGGAGTGCTACTCACAAGTAGCTGGAGAGCTACTGGTAGCTCACGAGCTATTCGTTGGAGGAGCCTGATACAGAACCTAAATTCTGGGGTGGCAGCTGGAGGAGCAACCTTGGGGACCAAAACCACTGGACAGGACCATGAGCTGTTGCGGGGCTCAATAACACATAACATCAGTATTTTGGAGGCTTCCTCCTTAATGCTGTCTCTCACCTTGTCAGACAGCCTAGAGATTTTACTCTTTGCAAGCATGCTATCCCCAGTATCAATATCATGGGTGCACGATGTAGTGAGTCCTAGGTAAGGGAGAAGAGAAAGGGTAACTGTCCCAACAACTGGTATGAGTCTCTCTTTTGTACTAGGGTCAGTGCAGGGGAGAGACTGACAGACACCATTGACCCATCCTGACCTTGGAAGAACGGAGGTCCAGAGAGGTTCACTCTTCCCCGCCACCATCTGTGACAAGGACCATGGTTACTTTGGACCTCTTGAAGTGGGGTTTGAGTTTATTTATGTGCAAATCCCTTAAGGGGTTCCTGGGAGTCTTAATATCTACCAGGTAGGTGACCTCACTCATGCACTCTTTCACCTCACAGGGTACAGACCAGGGATCTTGCAGGTCTCTGGGCTTCACAGGCTCCATAGTCCACACTTTCTGGCCAGGATAAAACTCAAGCAGAATGGCTTTCTGGTCATACCAACAATATAGAACCTCCTGCTTGGCTTTTAGATTCTCTTTGGTTTTCTTCCAGAAGTTCTTCATCTGGGTACGGAGTGCCAGCATGCAGCTGACCACATCCTGGGGTGCCTTCCTGGGAGCTTGCTCCCATCACTCCTTCACCAACCTGCGAGGTCCTCTCATAGGGTGCCCATACAGAGGTTCAAAGGGGCTGAGGCCAACGCCTTTCTGCACCCCCTCCATGTAAGGAAGCAAAAGGCATGGCAGGAGGATGTCCCACTTCTGCCTCAAGTGCTCTGGCAGGCCAATGATCATGCTTTTTAGGGTCTTTCTGAACCCACTAGTTTGGGGATGGTAGGGAGTGGAGAACTTGCAGGGTACCCCACACTCCTTCCACGTGGAGTTCCTGTATGCTGTCATGAAGTTGATACCTTGGTCAGATACTACCTCCTTGGGGAACCCCATGTGGATAAATACTACCATCAGTGCCCTGGCTACCGAGTAACTCTGGGGGGTGAACTACGCTACGCTTGCGGAGTTTTCAGAGTTTCCCACACTCCGTGTTACGCAGAGCTTGCGGAGTTCCGAAAAACTCCACTTCGCATAGCGTAGCAGAGTTTTTTTCAACCTCCAGGCGAGATTTTTCCTCATTCGCGATCGTCAACATCGAGTTGGTGAGTGCGTATGTGAAAAATAAACATCCCGGCGAGATTTCTCAACGCGGGGTGGTCAGGTTTCTCATTGTGACCGCTCGCGATGAGATACTGCTTGTTCGCGTTGAGAAAGCTGCCGCTCGAGTAAAAATCTACTCGAGCGGCAGAAAAGGGAAAGAAGGGACTGCTTGTGCTGTGCAAGGTGCCATTTGCGATGATTGCACAGTGCGGACAATCATCCACACTGTGCAATCGCCGCAAACTGCATTTTTCTATGGAACTCCGCTGCTTGCGGAGCTCAGCGTAGTGGGGCGGGTTTTTTTGCCACTTCGCGGAGTTCCAGCGCAACTCCGCAAACTCCGCCCAGGCTTACTACCGAGGGTGCAGTCACTGACCTCAGAGGTATAGCCTCTAGGTACCGGGGGTGTGGGCCACCAAGACTAGGATGAACCTGTTGCCAAGACCTATTTTGGGGTCCAGAGACCCCACAATGTCTATCCCCACCCGGGAGCCTTGCGCTTCACTCCTGACTTGCCACTGGCCTGGCAGGTAGGGCATTACCTTTCAGAGGTCTTGTCCTACCCTAGATGACATGCCAAGAGAACAACATGAGCCAGATCCAGTAGGAAGGCCCTGTAACCCTGGTGGACCACTAACACATGGTTTGCACTAGGCTCAGGAACCTTAGGCTTATTAGACAAGAGGCCATTCTCCCAGTAAATCAGGTGATCACCAGAGGTGTTGCTAGCTGCGTGGGCCTCAGCCTGTAACAGTAGGCCCTAAAGAGTAGGTAATTCCACCTGTATCGTGCAGAGCTCCTCCCTGGTGGAACCCCTTTCTGCTGCCACTTGGTAAGCACAGGTAGGTTACCCAGGGCCGCAATGTCCTCCCCTGTAGGTTACAAGGCCTGATCCTCAGGCTCAGCCTCCTCCTGGAAAGTGGGAGTTTCAGGAGCAGGTTTCCTGTGCCCCTTTCTCTTTTTGGCAGGCACCTGGTCCTCTAGACAACCCTCTCGGGCGACCATGGACCGTGTGGTCAGGCACACCCACTCAAGCAACTCTAACATCTCCATGTGCGACCTGAGCTCCACCTCCTTCCAGATGGTGTACTCTAGGTCACTGCCAGGCAGACAAATCCACAGGCATGGATGGACTCACAGCTACCCTCAAGGAACCTAAGACCTCCCCCCACTCAAAGGGAATCAAAGCCACTGGGTAGTGACTCATGGTTGTCAGCAGCAATAATCTGGTGAATGCTTTAGGGACTAGCTGCTCTGAGGTCACCATATGATATCTGACAGTTGTCATGCTGGCTCCAGTGTCTCTCAGAGCCTCCACGCTCTGCCCATTGACGGTGATCCACTACCTGCATTTCCTAATATTACTAGGCACAAGCTCTCTGAGCCATCTCGCCATCACCCAGGGATACTAGGGTAACCTCTACAATGGCCCCTATATTATCTGCGGCAATCTCCTCCCCAAGAATTACACTTAAGAAGAGAGCACAAGCACTTTAGCACTAGCTAGCAGTGGTAAACAATGCAGCAGAAATAAAGTCAGCAAACAGGAGGGTTGAAGGCAAAAAGTTAGTGGCTAAACCACACCAACGATGCCAGATGTAACAGGATCCACTTCCAGGCTTCAACTGTGTTGCCTGAGAAAGATTGGTTTACTTGGTTTACTATTTTTTCATCTTGAAGGAAGACATTTGTAACAGAAAGGTGCAGTGTAGTGCTTACTTTCTAAAGAAATAAAAATAACACCAGGCAGCTAATTTTTTTCTTGAGATGCCACCACCCACCTCTACCACTCCCATTGCCCACTTCCTCCATTGGCATTGCCCACTTACACCACTGGCATCCCTCAATACTGTGTTTCAAGACCACTTTCCTCAAGAGGGACTCAGTGGGGTTCTCCCAAAAATCCATTTGAAAAAATTGGTAAATTTTGAAAATAGGCTGGTTTCGCGCAGTAAAGGGCAGACACAATTTGGGTGCAGGTGGCCTCTTGCACATCTTGCTATGGGTGCCACTGTACCTGCTGTACTAATGACAGACATCATTTCTTTTTGTGTGTTGGGGAATATTGCACTGATATTGCAAGTGATGCGCATGTCTGTGTCTAACAAACTTTTGTTTCTGTGTGTCACATAGCTGTAGCAGTGCTTGAGGGAAGCTTGCATTATCCTTTAAGAGCATTGGCAATGTCAATATGTCTGGCTTATATCTGAAAATGCCTCTACAGCCACTGATGAGTTCAGGCACTCAATAAGTAACCATAGATGCATTCTGCCACTCGCCTTTGCACTCATAAATCCATTCATCCACCCACTGACTTGCTTTCACCCACTTACCTATCAACAATAAAACAGACACACAAACTAAATAAACATATGCACAGTACATTTAAATTCTAAAAGTAGAAAGAAAATGGCACTACCTAAACTTGGTGGGCATATGCTTGCAACACAAAAATAAAATTAAACATTGCAGAGGGCAGCCGTTTTGCAATGGTATTGCACATAATGTATCATTGTTTTAAGTTGCAATAGAGCTGCCACATTTAGAAGCATAATATTGGTAATATTGGTTTGGTAAAATCAATGATACACTATGCACAATACCACTGAAAGATTGCCACTCATTAAACATCACACTGTGTAGCAATCTTCGAATGCTAAACTGTAATAGTCACCAAAGGTGTCCAAAGTAATGATTCTAAACTTAATGGTCATCTTGGAATGGCAAAATAATGATACTCTGTGGACAATATTCTTCCAAAATGGCCGCCTAATTTAGAAATAGTGGCTGCACAGAATTCAGTCCTCTACTGATGACATGAGCAGCAAGTTTTGTTTTGGGGGGCTGCAGGGAGGTTAAAAAACAGGAGGAAAGAAATTAAAGGAAAGCTCTAAAAAAAAAAAATGGAAACTAAGGGACATATGTGTTAAGCTCATTTCCCGTTCGCAAACGGTCCGATTCTCAGAATCGGCCCGAAAGCTTTTTGGGATGTATCATTCCAAAAGGCCCTCGCAAAATAGGGAATCGCAAAATTTGCGATTCCCTATTTTGAGAGTGTATTTAAGGAATCACAAATTGCGATTCCTTAAATACAATGTAGGAAGCACCCAAGTTGTGTGATTTTAGTTTAAGAAATCGCAAATTACCACCAACTTCAGGTTGGTGGTATTTAGCGATTTCTTTGAAAAATGCACCTTTTTGCATTTTTCAAAGTGCCATGTGGCGCACACACATGCCCTTAGGGCATGTATGTGCACCACATGTGCACATATATATATTTCAGGAGTGCAACAGGGTGTCGTTTTGACACCCTTGCACCCTTGAAATTGCCTTCGCAATTTGTTAGTACCTAATGGGTACTCGCAAATTGCAAATATCTTCCCATTCATTCCTATGGGCCGATAGGCCCATTGGAATGAATGGGTAAAGGCCCATAGGAATGAATGGGAAGGTATTCCTTAAATGCGATTCGCAATTTGCGGGTCGCAATTAAGGAATATGTAGGAATCGCAATTATTATCGCGATTCCTACATACATTGCATTTTCCGAGTCATGTTTAGCGATTCGCAAAACATCGCTATTAAGGACTCGCAAAATGATGCTTTAATACATATGCCCCATTAGGACTGGCCACTAACCCAGATACTGAGAAAACTTTGCAAAATGAATGAATCAGGCCAATGACATTAATTATTTTCTTATCACTATCACCAAGTCAAGCCTCACATTTCATAAGCAGCTTTCAGGCAAACTGTCAGCAAAATTACAAATAAGTATACATTTATCAAAATAATATATAATTACGCTTAAGAAGATCTAACAGAAATAATCATAGTGCAAACCTTTTAAGTCAAGGGTTTATTCAAGGAGGTAACTAACACCAAAACCCTTGCTAAGTTAATTAGTGAGACTCCATATAACATAATACCCGTTTTTATCCTTCAACACAGTGTAGTAACAATTTACGCTTAACAACTTATTTGCTTTAATAAATGCATTTCAGATTACGAGAGTTGAGTCTATTGCCTTTGTCCTATCTTTCCATAAAACAGATCAGACCTGGTGGTGGAGAAGATAATGAGAAGCTAGAGTAAGAAGGGACAATCTGGCACAACCCTCCCGTTATCATGAGATAATTGCCCTATAATCTCTTTACCCACACTCGCCTTCATGTTATGACACATAACTTGGGTGGCAGACAATTTTGGTATGAAAATGCCCTCTACAACACTTATTATTGCTACATTATTCTACTTTATTAATATGACTGGAATTACCCTCAAAAGCAATACCTGAATATTCTGACAACAGGGGCAGATCATCTATTTCAACACGCAGTTTGTTGCCCATATTATTCTTTGCGTAAATGTAGGAGAAAAATGATTAATCATACAGAAAAAAGCAGTCAGTTACTAAACCCATCATCTTGTATCAAGACTAAGATCAAGATTTGATAATTGGAACATGCAGCATACCCTAGATCTCCCAGTGCACTGTTTCCTATGGCTTTGCATTGTCCTGACAATAGTCTACGTCATTGTATTTCGACGAGAGGCAGGGATAGGGAATTTGTATTGCCCGAAGCCTGGGGACAAGAAATCTTGATGTCTAGTTAGTCTCTGCCCACTGCCAATAAGGATGGCTTTAACAAATCCCATTACCATAGGAAATGCATTAATGCTGTTCACGGGAGAATTGTCCTTCATGCCCTGGTTTGCTGGGGAATGTCTGAGCCTGCACCCCAGGAAAAGCATTTATTTCCATTGGTGAGAACAGCCTGAGCGAATTTTCAAGGGTGGGCTCTGTGATGTTATTGGCTGTGAAACCCGAGGGTGGGTGCAGAAACAGCAGTTTGTACCTGCATTCTGCCAGAATAGGCAGACATATTCACAATTGACCTTGGGAGCCATCAGGCTTCTCTCCACTCACCAGAGACTGATGGACGTCTCCCTAAAAAGTAACTACCTTCCAGTGCCAAAATGTATCTTGTTAATTTGCTCATCCTTTCGGGTCCCCCTCCTCCACATTACTTCTTGGTACCCAAAAGCCTCCTCTTGGCATGGTTTGGGCATGGCTCATCTCCGAGGACTAGAGCCAGAGTGGCAATACAAGTATCCATGAGCAAACCTTGGAAATTCCCTGTCCTGTCATGTCATGTCTCATGTGGTACCTGGATCCAGATAGATCAAGGGGGGGAGGGGTCATAGTCAATAAATTGGTGCCTGTGTTATCACTGCCTGGTAATCACTGTTGATTAGACAGCCATCTTCCCCTCCTGAGAGAATTAGCACCTTTTGTGTGGTGTACCACCAGATGTTTGCACTGTTTTTGCTTGCTGTAGAACTCTGTGCACTTTACCCCTGCTATCCAGTAGGTAAGTGCCTGGGCTCCCCCTTTAATCATGGTTGAATTGACACACTCATGAATAGTATATTTAACTTACCTATAAGTCCCTAGTATATTGTACAGAGTGTATGCAGGGCATGGAAGTTAAATGTCATTAGTGGACTACTGCATCATATTTACTGCAGTGGCAGTGAAACCATGGTTTCAGGCCCACTATTGCACCCTTACTGTAGCAGTGTAAACACTGCAACCCCACCTCTCACAATAAAAAGGTCAAAACCCTCCTTTTGAATATTAATAAGCCACCCAAAAGTAAGCTTTATAACCCAAAAGTGGGTGCAGGATAGTTAAAAGTAGCCCATTTAGAAATTAAATGTTAACTAGGGGTGGGAGGAGCTCGGAGAATTGCACTATGTGGAATTCCACTGTGTTGCATAAAAAATCAGTGGAATTCCGTGGAGTTCTGCTCTGCCCTAACTAATGTATATGGGGTGGGCTTGTAGGCTTTGAGTCCTGACACCTGCAGTCCGTGCTCCAGGTCCCTCGGCTCCCACTCTCGATAGCCTGCGCTCCAGGCACAGAAACAGCAACACAACAGCCCGTCCCCCGTCCTCCATTGGTTGTCTGTCACTCACCTCCTACTAGCTGTTGGCCATTGCTCGTGTCAGTCACCAGGTCCTCGGACTATTGAAGAGCTGCAGCGCCCCCTCTTTGCCACGCACCGATTGGATGGGAACGCCGGACTAGCGATTAGACAGAGCGAAGCACACAGCTTGAGGTAGAGAAGCAAATTCTACAACTCTCCAGCCCAGCTTTGTCTCATTTTTGAAAAATTAATGAAATCAAGTTTTTATCAATTTGAAACCATATTCCATAACTAAAATAGGGGTGGTCTGGCGACTGGTGGCCGTCAAATTCTGCTACATGGGAGGAGGAGTTTGTCGCTGAAGTGGAAAAAACTTTGCAAGCTCCGCCAGCTGAGTAGTATTCACCTACCACCCCTAATGTTAACATGCCCTTTCCATGATTAGCATCCAAAAGCTATTTTCTCTGTAGGGAGGCTCTCAGCCCATAAGAAACACTGGGAAGCAATATTAAATATTAACTCTGCTATTGTAGGGTAGGGACCAGCTAAAAATATGATTTAACAAATATGTTTTATATTTTTTCAAAGCCCACATGGTGGTGAATTCAGGTTTTTAATAAATATTAAGGAAAATCACCTTTAGAAAGGCACCTTTTCCTATCTTAAGCCTCTAAAGGCTAATATACATTAGCATCCAGTTGCAGCCCTCTGAATGAATGCCCTTGAATGAGGAGTGAAAACTGCTTCTAGAGCACAAAGGCCTGAATGCAGGTAAGTCTTTTTTTGTTCCTCTGGCTGAATGATCTTTAGGGATGTGCCCAAGAACTTAACTTACTTCAGTGCGGCCTCTCCTGTCTCAGGCAAATGTTAGCTGATACCTGGTCAGGCCCCTTTGTTTGTGCCCCCAGTCAGGCAGGCACCAATCCCATGTGACGGGAGCTGCCCCCAGAACTGGTTTGGAGTGATCACAGAAGAGGAGCTGCTCATTTCCACACCTTAGTGACGGCACACAAACTCTGCAAAAGGGGAGAAGGATTAGACCATTTTGGATTTGAGGAGTGAGGGGTACTGTGGAATTGGTTGCAGTAGGGCAGACAGGAACTGATGCAAACATGGGTAGTGTTATCCCTGGGAATGTTTGCCCCATTGGTTAGGGAGGGACCAGGAGTCACCACCGACCACAAGGTAATACCAGGCATAAGTGTGGCATTGGCTGACACTCTCTTAGAACACTACTGGACCCATGGAAGAACAGAAGAGGACTAGACCTGCTGTCTGTGACCTAAGAGGATCCATGAAGGAATGGACCTGCTCCCTCTTATACCAAGGACAAAAACAAAAGGTGACTTCATAGGTCAGAAGGCTTACCTCCTGTTAAAAATATAGGAACACAACAAGTTACAAGAGGCCTTTTCTGCAACTGCCCTTCTGACCAGTATCAGCTGGACCTGCTCTGGACCCTGATTTTGGCCTCTGTTGGAGTGAGTCCTGACCCCTAATTGCTGTCCCTGAAGTCCTGAAACCCTTGGCTGTATCAGGCTGGACTTCTCCCCATCCCTGAAAACCTGGGACATGGACAAATGTTTTAGCTTCAAGACCTCCAGAGAACTAGAACCAACCTGTCGACTCAATCCCCCCAAGGTGCGTTATGGATGGGCTGATGATTCAGGTTCTCCCACAGCAGCAAATCTGATTCTGCTGGACCTCATTGAGGAGGTATTTGGCCTCATGGAGACCTCTCCAGACACAGTGTGTAGCATGCCTTCTGAAGGATCTCATACTGTGAAAAAGTGACTACGTGCGAATGTAGAAATCTTTACTGGGTGAAAATGCCAAAAGTATCCATCTGAGAGCAAAATTCAAATTTCTCCTGCTTGGAGCTTTTCTCGCCAGAATCAAAGGTTTCATCGGATTGCTAATTCAAAGATATTGCCACTTTTTAACCCCTTTTAATTTGGTTGATATATATGTTGTTATTGTGAATTTGAATGTGATTTTCTATATGAATTTTTTTTAAATGAATTATTAAAAAGTAAATAATCTTTGTACATGTTTCTCCTTCTGCTTTGTTCCTCCCTATATTATATTGTTGTGCATATGGTTTATTATATTCTGATTGCCTAGGAGTTAATTTCGTCATATAGTTTTACCCTGTCCTAGGAATTGAACTATTTACTGTTCAGGGGTCCTTGCTTTCCTCACTTGTTCATCCGGATTACGTCCAGTGGCTATCTGACCTTGTGGAACCCTCATCGGCTACAGCCTGCTGTCTCGCTCCACTGCAGATTTTCTTGCTCCCATTTTTTAGACTAAGTTCCAAGGTAAAACCTCCGACCATCTCTAACCTGGTTTCTGTATCTGACCCACCCTCCATTGTGGTTGCCATCAATTTGCACCTAGGTTGTGTTTAATGCTATTTGTATTTAAAACTTTAAAAATTTATAACGGATTGTTGGTGATGTGGTGTCATTTTAATGATTAAAATGTACTCTATTTTTGTAATTCATTTTGGGAATTTTATTGTGTTGTATTTTGACTTTATTATTTTTTGATACTACATAAACTTTACACATTCCCCAAAGTGAAGCCTGTTTTCTCTGTGCCGTAGCTAATAGGGGGCTGAGCTCAGCCCCCTATTAGCTACGGTGACAGTAAGGGCTCAGTCTGACAAGGATTGTGATTATTACACACACTTATTACTTGAGTTACTTCCCCCTCAGCTAATAACCCAAATTCTTACACCTCCTTTAACGCCTAGATTTTTTTCACCTGAATGTGGAGCCATTGACCAAGAGCATCTGGGACACTCAGGATACAAGACATCCATATTTAAAGGTATGAGAAAACAACTTTAATCCTTAAAAGAGAGATCATGTTGGGATGCTCAGTGTCATCATCTCCTTAAAATCCACTGAATGAAGCAAAACTTTTTGGAGTGAAGGGTGCGCCCCCTTAAATTGAATAAAGAAAGTGTGGATTGCAGTGGGCCTGTTACTTCATGGCAGTGGGCCTGTTACCTCTTGCAAATTGCTGGTGCTGCTCCCAAGACCACTGTGACCTGATACACGTCCTCTGTGATTGCCCCGCAGTACGAACTTTTTGGGAGGCAGTTGGCACCACACTGAGGGCCTCATGTAGGTAAATAAATTTTACCGGTTCTTAAATACCGAGCCGTACCGAATCGGTAAATTAGAACCGGTAAGTTATATGTAGGTAAAAATTCGGTAACAGTTACCGATTCGGTAACAGTCGGTAAATACGAATCGGAATTCACCGAATCGGTAAATACCGAGGTGGTATCCACCGAATCGGTAAATACCGAGGTGGTATCCACCGAATCGGAAAATACCGAGGTGGTATCAACCGAATCGGAAAATACCGAATCGGTACGTACGGACTCGGTAAATAACATCACATGACTTGACGAAACAGCTAATCCTGTGCAACGACAGCCCACCCAACCAGGAACTGCCCACACCCAGGCAGGTGTACACAATTAGCCGAAGTGGCCACACCCAGGCAGGTGTACATAATTAGCCGACCCTGGAGAGGCTTGGAGTGCAGAGGAGAGGCAGGGAGCAGTTGCATGTGCGAGCGGGAAACGAACAGCATGTCCAGCCAGAGAACACAGAAAGACGGAGGGGAAAGGAGGAGGAAGCTCAAATTCAGCCCCAAGGAACTCCAGGTGCTGGTGGAGGAGGTGGTGAAGCAGCACCAGAAGCTGTTTGGGAGGCAATCCCTGCAAGTGCCTGAGGCCGAAAAGCGCAACATATGGCTGGCCATCCAGGCGCAGGTCAATGCTGTGGGAGTGACCCACAGGGACATTGAGGTCCTCAAAAAGCGCTGGTATGACCTGAGGATTGTGACCAAGAGGAAGATGGGCGACATCCAGAAGGAGGCCAGCCAAACCGGAGGTGGAACCAACAGGGCACCTGCCCTCACCGAACTGGAGGAGCTGGTGGCGGCCACACTCGAGCAAGAGAGCGTCGTGGGTCTTGGGGACGCCGACAGCTCTGCCAGAGCCGCAACACACCAAGGTAAGACGAAAGCACAGCAATGTAGCCTCCCCTACCCCTATCCCACATCCCCCATAGTGAAACGAGAATCACACTGCAGTACACACGTGTCAGTGCAGACAGGCAATGCATTCCGGGAGATGTAGTCAGGGCAACACTAACCATGACGTAAATGTTACAGGGCAACAAGGCATGTCACGCACTCGAGGCACAAGGAGACAGAGGACAGATTGGAATGTGAAATGATTTATTGTGACGCTTGCAATGCAGCCCTTCGGGGACACTGAGCCAATGTTGTTTTTCTGTCCACAGATGTGACATCATGCAGTACAGGGCATGCTGCAGGGGAGACGGCACACCGGCCACAAAAATCACCTCTAGCCAGCACGAGTTCTGACCAGGGAGCAGGCCCACTTGCAGCCGCACCACCTACGCAGCCAGCCTCGCCGCACACAGAGCCAGCATCACCTCACCGAGAGCCAGCATCACCACCACCAGAGCCAGCATCGCCACTCATGTTCGATTCACCGGCCACATCTCCGCTTGCAGGTGTGAGAATGAGGAGGCGTCCAGCAGCCAGGCTACGAGCCTTAGACACCTCGTCAGACGACAGCATGGGCCCAGAAGACCGCACCGGGCCCCAGGAAGGGAGCCATCCCACTGTGCCCCACACCTCACAGGCAGCACAGACGGGAGCAAGAGGGCGCCGCAGGTCGCGTGTCCAGAGTCCACCAGCACCCACTGACGGCCATGGTGTCTTCTTGGGGCTCGAGGGCCAAATGTTGAAGCAACAGCGCCTGCAATCAAAGGCAGTTATGTCAGTCCAGAGGCACATGCGGGTGATGAAGACAAGCTTAGTCAACATGGACACAAACATTGGCGGCATGGCTGCGGGCATTCGGGACATGTCCCAGTCAATCCAGCAGTTGTGCAGCAAATTAGATGCTGACATCGAAGCACGGCGCCGGGAACGCCAGAGAAGGGACACTACCAGCAGGGCACTCAACCGTCTGGCAACTGCGACTTCCCTACTTTGCCGGCGCTCTGTGACGATGCAGGAGGGCCTAACACAGTGCTGCAGCGACCTGTCTTGGGGGATGGTGCAGGTGACAAGTGCACTAGGGGTGCTATTGACTAGTCAGGCGTCGACAACTGCTGCAGGGGATGCTGCGGAGAGCATCGACACCAGCAGCAGCATCACACCCCCCGTCCCCGAAGCACGCAGGAGCAGCAGGCGGCTTGGGGTTGGCTCTAGTGAGGATGCACAGGCCGTGCAATCCACCACTGCAGCGCGTATGCGCAAACATTGATGTGGCCCTGCTTATCCACTTGCCATTGGGTGACGTAACCCTGGACATACTCATTGTATAGATGGCATATTGCCAGATTGGCCTGTTCATGTGTTCATGGTGTGGTGCCACATTAAACTACGTCATGACTTCTCACAACTCGCTGTGTCCCCTCACTTACTCAGAAATAGTTGCATGTGATCTCTGCCCGTCTCTCTCTCCCATCGATTGCAGTTGGCACTCTAGCTGCGCTGCCCTCTGGCTGGCCTGACTCATCCTCGTTGTCCTCAAAATATGTTAGTTCCACATCTGTACCTTTTTTCGTGGCAAGGTTGTGCAGCATTGCACAAGTGGCAATTATCTTGCAGCAGGTGATGGGTTTGTACTGGCGTGCACCTCCGCTCTTGTGGAGGCAGCGGAACCTGCTCTTCAGTAGTCCAAACGTGCGCTCCACCACATTGCGTGTTGTTTTGTGGGCCACGTTGTATCGTCTCTCACTCTGGGTTGCTGGGTGTAGGTAGGGAGTGAGGATGAATGAACGGCATGCATATGCACTGTCGCCTGGATGAGTAAAAGGGAACCATCAGGTACATGCCTCTTTACACTCTGATTTGCAGGTTTCAAGGGGCGTCACTGTTACTTACCCAGCAGGTATCCCTCTCGGAATTCTCCGGCACTCAGTCGTGTGTAGATCCCACTATTCTGGAAGATGTAAGAGTCGTGGGTGCTCCCAGGAAACTTTGCAACAATATCTGTGATGATGTTCCCTGCATCACAGATCACCTGCACATTGATGGAGTGGGTGGACTTCCTGTTCCTGTAGATGTGCTCTGTATCAGCTGGTGGACAGATTGGGATGTGTGTACCATCAATACAGCCGATGACATGGGGGAACTGTGCCATGTGATAAAAGTCTGTTTTTGTTTTCTGCAGTGCAGCCTGTGTGTTTGGGAAGCTTATGTAGTGGTGCATTCTCTGCATCATGGCATCCAGGAACTTCCTGAAGAAACGGGACAGGCAACTCTGGGATACACCACCCACCGCAGCTGTCACCACCTGATAACTGCCGGTTGCCAGTAGATGTAGGCTGCAGAGCACCTGCACATGTGGTGGTATGGCGTGCGCCCTTCTTGTTGGCTGGTCCAGGAGTGGGTGCAGGTCCCTTATCAGGTCCATGATGGTTTCGGGGTGTAGCCTGTACCTCTCATGTATCTCTGCATCAGTCAGCTGGAATAGTGTGATGCGCTGTCTGTAGATTTGTTCCTCCCGTCGCCACACCCTCAGTCCTGCTGCCTGTAGACGTAGGCGCCTTGCAATGACGTACATGGCGGCCATGTTGTCCACGCTGTTGCATTTTGGGATTGCTTATGTGCATTGTTGATGGTTACCACCTGCTTTCCATCCGTGTTAATTACCGACTCTTATTTACCGATTTTCCTGGATTTCTTAATTACCGACTGCTCCTACATGTCATTTTAAATTTTTACCACTTCATATTTACCACTTCATATTTACCGATTCGTTAAATGTGTATTCGGTAAATATGAATCGGTATTTTAGAATTCGGTAACTATGAATCGGTATTTACCGCCTCATATTTACCGAAAAGTGGTTTTTGGACTCCTACATCTCACTTGTCTGAATACCGGTCGGTAACGGCATATTTACCGAAAATCGGCCGTTACCGACCGGTATTTCGCTACCTACATGAGGCCCTTAGTGAGGATCTACCGGTCCCGTCCTTTCTGTCTTGCCCCTGATCCTTCTACATGACCTTGCGAACTCTCTGAACGTCTCCAGCCTTCAGGGCCATCTATTGCTTACAGCGCTCGCAATGGCTAAGATATGCATTCTCCACCACTGGAGCTCCCCCACTCCTCTCGCATGATGAATGGCTCTCGACGATGTACCAGACAGCCTCTTATGAGTGGTCATTTACAATCTGCAGGACAACATAGAGACCTTCCTCTTCACCTGGGCACCTTTCCTCCGGGACGAAGCCCACTAGCTCTTAGTTGAGAGCACTCTTGTCCCCAAAGGGGTGACCAAATATTAAATAACACTGACACTGCCCTTGAGATCCTAGCTGGTCATGATGCTTGAGGGTTCATTCTTACTTCTCCCACTTTTTTTTCACAGAGTTTTATATAGCGCGAACTTGACCCGAAGGTATCAGATATCAGAGCGCTTTACACGAGCACCAGTTGCGTTACATGAAAACACATTCATTTTTGTTAGGCACGGGGAGATTAAGTGATTTGCCCAGAATGTTGCGCGTCCTTGCCGAGACTCGAACCCAGTTCCCCAGATTTTAGGTTGACTGCCCTAGCCATTAGGCCACATCCTCTCTCCCTTTTCCTCTCTCAGTCCTGCCTTTCCACATCTCTCTTCTTTTTTCCATTTTTCTGCCCCCCCCTAATTCTTGTAAAAATATGGATCCACTGGTCCTCCTTGATATTGCCCTCCCTTGTCCTTGAAGAGCCCATGCCTCATGGGAACACCACATGCTATGAACATAGCACTCTGCTTCATCTCGCACTGTTTTTTCGTATAGTATTACTGTTCATATATGGTACATTATGTTCCCAGATCACCCTTCCACTATACACTGTTTTGTTTTGATCTTCCAATAAAGAATTGTGAAACAAAAAAGAAAGTTCAGCTATGGAGAAGACATTCCAGCAAAGGGCGCAATGTAGATAACCTTGGTAGTTGAGGAAACCACAAGATTGCATAGGAACTGGTTTTCAAAGATTGTATTCATTAAAAAATGGCGCAGCATAAATTTGGCTTCACCATCTACATATACTGCATTTATATATTATGACATAATTTGTATATTCAACGTGTGAATTAATTCATTCACGTGTGTTACACTTTCATGCATTATCATGAATAACATTACTGTGCACATTTACCAGTTACACGTAGTATAGTGGAGCGAATAAATAACTCATGAATTTACACGTTATGTGGATGATAACTTGCTTCTCTATGGTTTATAACGTCATAATGTGTCTCTATATTGATTCTTGAGCTAGCTTAGCTTGACATTAGGCCTTAGCTGAGTGTTGCACATTTTGAATTGTCAGTATGCCATTTATTAATTTATTTGCAGGCGCGTTATCAGGTCCCTCGTTAGCTAGAGAAAGGCTCATTATTCTCTACTAGACTGATAATACTGATAATAAGGCATGAAGATGAGAAGCTGGCATCAAGGATGGAGAAAGGATGATTAAAGGAGGCTTCTGGGCCCAGTGTACCAGGAGGATGCAACTCTCAAGGACGAGCAGATGTGTACCTAATTGTGTTGAGATGGAAATGTAGGGGTTGCCAGCTCTCAACAAATGCTGCCATGGGATTTGCTCTGGACTGTGGGTGTGAGAAATGGATATTCTGGGACTTTTGATTGTGTGTTTAATCAGTGTACATTAGCAGTTAGAGTGGAAACCCTCTCCCAACTTCGAAGACAGTAAAACTCTCTACTTTTCTGATCTCCCTAAGTGTAAAGCTTCATGCTAAACACTCTTTCTCTTTCGTTTCTCTCTGAACTTATACCGAGGCTCAAATGATTCTGGCACCATCCTCATTTCCCCTTTAGAACTCCCCTTCACACTTTCATTACTTAATTTAGGTAGAGATAGTTTCTTCATTCATTACCTGATTAGCACATCTTGCATTCTTTGTATACTGGCAATTTGCATTCTGTATTTTATAATAATTCAATTCAGAGTCTTCAAACGTCTTAACATTTTCCCTCTAATAATTCATCTTTTTAATATTTGCCAATAAATTGATTTATTATGATTTATTAATTCAAGAATAAACCTTTATTGTTGCATACCATCCTCTTTGTCATCACTGTGGAACTATATTTGGTTCATTGAACTGTAACTGTAGTCTGAATGCAAGCTCTCCCTCAGCGCTTCAAGTCGTCCACCAAAGGTCCATACAACCAGTGGGGGATTCTGTTTGATGACTATACCAGGAGATTGAGGATTAAATACCCCTGCTCCATCAAAAACAAGATGTCTTTTTGTTTAGCAATTCCCTTTTTAGGTGCTTTAGAGAAGTGCCACATTCCATTTCAGTGGCAAGATTTTTCCCAGCCGAGTGTGGAGCCATTGACCGAGAGCAACTGGGTCCTCAGATCACAAGACATCCACATTTAAAGGATTGAGAAATCTTCAACCCTTAAAAGGTAGATAATTTTGGGACACTGAGTGTCATGGTGTTATGACTATATGTGCTGTACTCTGTCATGATATTCTGTGGATCCTTCGTGAACAGAGGTTCCGATGTCAAGTGGCGTTCCTCGCGACGCAGCCGAGTCAGCTGTTGCTGCTGGCTGTGGAGAGAGGGACACCGCGTCATCTATGTGCTCTGTTGAAATAAACTTCTTCCATTAATTCAAGTCTTTGTGTCATTGCCTACAACATGATTTTGGTGAGGATCTTCAGCCAAGACGGTGGGGCACATAGAGTGTGGTGGTGAACCAACGTGTCGTACTGGATTGGAAGTAAGTGACTATCCTACTGAGACATGGCCATGAAGGTAATCTGTGACATTGCTGCTTAGATAATGAACCCCTGTGGAGACTTGCTGTGGGTGCCTGGTCAAGGTGAACTGTTGCGCAGCGGTATGAAGGTAAAGGCAGATTAATTCCAGCCCTAATGGTAAATGGGGTAATGGTTGATTAATGAATGAGTCAGCGTTGTGCAGCTAGCGTTTCAAGCTACGAGCAGGAAGCAGCTTATTACAGAGAATCTCAACAGCTTACTGGCAGTTTGTATGGGCAGCCGATAAAGCCGTGCAGCATTACGGACTGCTGTGACGGGCAGAGTTGCAGCGAGACATGCTTGTGTGGGAGGAGTCTAGTATTGATCGAGCCATTCAGTAATGCAATATGCTGTGTAAGGCAGAGTTGTGGTGAGACACGCCAGTGTGGGAGGGGCCCAGTGTCTTAAAGGAGCCCGAAGATTTACCTGCAGGCTGTGAGGAGGTGAACCATCCTGCTTTAAATGGGTAGAGTGTTATTCACACGAGAGGTGGGTTTTTTTGGCATTCAATTGTTTTTTTTTCTCTTCGCTTCTTCCCAACATAACTTTATTTACATAGACATTTTGTCTTGTGGAGACATCAGGAACATCTTTGGATGCAAATAGAGGGTAACCTACTTTGCTCCCACACAGTTGTTGGTGCGGTTCACTCTTGAATGTTTTTTTTCATACAGCATTATCCTGGATGTAACAGCATTAGATGTAACAGCTGTTTCTACTCCACCCCATTTTCTAGCAAAACCTGTCAATCCTTGCATTGAGTGGGATGAGTGGATGGACATCTTTGACAACTGTCTAGAAGTGTTGGATGCTCAAGATTTCAGCTCTAACAGGAAAAGGCTGATTTTACTAGGGAAGGACGGTCAGCACATTTTTAAGTACCTTTCTGCAGCCGTGGATGATCGTGGCCAACCTACTGAGGATGTGTAGAGATGACTCTTACCAATGTATGTTCAAGGAAGAGGGTTTATTAAACAAGTACATCCGTATAAGAAGGGGCTCTGGAGCAACTGACACAGAAAGGAATGTTAGAGAGAGAATACTCATCTCTTGCTCCATGAGCTCATTGCATTCTAAGCCAAAGGCTTAGTGAATACACATTACCACACATCTCCCTTTTTTTAAAAAACACAAAAAGAAGTGAAGGAAATAGTAAAACAGAAATTAAACTCTAAAATATTCCTAAACACATACATTTCTAAATTGACAAAATGTACCATAAAACTTTCCTTTAAAGAAATGAAAAGATTAGGCAATTGAATGACAGTGAACAATTGAATGACAACAAATTGATTCAAGTTAAAATACACAGACCATCACCCCCCTCCTTTAAAACGAGAAACAAAGTCATCAAATCTTTTAGGTCTCAAGTGAACACGATCACTTCTTCTAAGTAAAACTGAACTGTCTTTAGAGTAATTTACAACTTTCTTCGGGACTGAATAATTACGAGGAATTCAAGCTACACGAGTAATACCCCACCAATTCCCATCAGAAAGTTTCACAGAGTTCTTTCTTATTTCACAAACTTGAACAGGATCTTTAAATTTTGAAAAATCTTTCCCAACCATAATGGGATTTTTGACACAAACCCAGTCTCCTATTTTTAATCTGCAGGGCTTCACAGGAACAGAGGTGTTTCTGGTAAAAAAATTAAGTTGATTAAATTGGAGCTAGATTCAGCAGATTTGCACCAGCTGTTGACATCCCCAGGTTTAGGCAACACTTTTAAAACCCAAAATGAACACAACTCAGTGGCAGCTTCTCAACCTCTCATTAGTTCAAATGGAGATTTTCCATTGACTGAGTGCGGTGTGGTACGGTGTGACCAAACCCATTCTTGTATTGATTGTGCAACATTCACGTTACTCTTAATTGAAGCTTGAATACACTCAACTAACACTTTGTTGAAACGTTCAACTTTTCCATTGCTCTGGAGATGATAGAGTGGTGTTCTTAAATGTTTTATCTTACAATTCTCTAAAAAAGAAGACATTTCTGAAGATACAAATTGAACCCCATTATCAGTGAGTAGTTCCTCTGGAAGACCCTCTCCAGAGAAAACTTTTTGAAAACATTCAAGTACTTTTTTTGTGGTAGGTTCCGACACAGGTTCAACTTCAACCCATCTAGAGAGGTGATCTACCATAACAATGAAGTATCTTAGATTGTAGGGTAAAATTTGATACAGGCCCAAAAAGTCAACACCAATGCGTTGCCAAGCTTTCTTAGGACAGAGGTTTACTGACTCAACTTGATGTTCAGTGTTAACACTTTATCACTTGACTTACATTTAATGCAATTTGAAACAAAATCTTCAATTTCTGAATCCATACGGGGCCACCAGAATCTTTCTCTGACCTTTCTTTTAGTCAAAGTAGTGCCTAAGTGACCGCTATGTGCCAAGTTTACTACCTGTTGTCTAAGAGAAAAAGGTACAACTATTTTTTCTCCACAAACTAGTAGGTTACCTTCTAAAGATAACTCATCAGCGATTTTCCAAAAGGGTTGCAAGTCATTCTTCAATTGAGATTCTTCAGGCCAACCAGATTTTACCAATGTAATCACTTTGTTTAAGATGCAATCTGATTGAAGAGCTGTAATCCAGTCATTTTCAGAAAAACTTGCATCCCCTATATAGGCAATGAAGCATTCTTCAATTTTGGCTTCCCAATCATGGTTGTCTGATTCATCAATGGGAAGTCTGGAAAGACAGTCTGCACAGGAGTATTTTCCTCCCGGTAAATATTCCACTGTAAATGAAAATTCTAACAATTTGGCTGCGAGTCTAGAGATTCTAGCTGTTGTTTGTTTGATTTTCTTTCCAGATAAAATGTTCACTAAAGGACAATGATCAGTTTTCAGAGTGAAATGTCTGCCCCACACATTTGCTTTAAACTTCTCTACACTCCATGCACAGGCTAGCAACTCTTTTTCAATTACTGAATATTTACGTTCAGCAGGTCTTAGGGTACGAGAAGCGAAACCAATAGTGAACTCATGCCCATTTTCAGTTTGAGTGAGGACAGCCCCTAAACCATATTCATACGCATCAACTGTGATGACAGTGTTTCTTCTCTCACAAAAAGATTGCAGGGCAGGAGCGTTAACAATCCTCTCTTTGATAACCTTAAAAATATGATCACAAGAATCTGACCAAGTGAACTCTACATTTTTCTTTAAGAGAGGTCTGAAGTATTCAGTTAGGTTGGCAACATTTTTCAAGAATTTTGCGTAAAATTCACAAAGCCCTAAAAAAGAAAGTAATTGTTCTTTGTTTTTTGGAGTCGGTGCATTCAAAATACTTTTTACAAGGTAAGGTTTGGGCTTTATACCTTCAGCTGAAAAGACATGACCCAAATATTCTATTTCTCTTGATTTAAAAGTACATTTGTCTTTCCTCAGCGTGGCTCCTCTAGATTCTATATGCTCAACACTTTATTCACAACAACGCTATGTTCTGGTTCACTTTCTGTAAATACCAAAATGTCATCTTGAAATACTGCCACCTGGGGTATATGATGAAACATACCTGACATCAATCTCTAAAAGACTGCTGCAGCAGATGCAATACCAAAATGCATCCTACAAAACTGAAAGGTTCCTTCTGGAGTGACGAAAGCAGTTAGATGATGAGAAGATTGGTCTAAGACAACCTGGTGGTATGCTGACCTAAGATCTAGTTTTGTGAACCAACAGGAATGACCAATCTTGGTGATGAGATCTTCTATCCTTGGTAGAGGAAAATTGTCAACTCAAATCGCCTCGTTGACACTCCTTAAGTCAACACACATTCTGAGTTCACCAGTTTTTTTCTTCGCAAGAACTATGGGAGACAACCAAAGAGTTCCTTCCACTTTCTCGATGATGCCTTGTTCACACAAATCTGAAAGCATGTCAGATAGTTCTTTTCTGATACTTAAGGGTATGTTAAATAACTTATGTTTAACTGGAGTAACCTGTTGTTTAACTTTTATGGAAAAGACAAAATCTGAAATTTTACCTAGTCTATCTTGAAAAACTTTGTTAAATTTCTTTTCCCAATCAAATTCTGAGGCAAGAGGAGTTTTATTATCTTGTGAAGTATTCATAGAGGCATTGGTACTTGAAATGTTGACTTTTTCAATAGTAACAGGATTAGAAGAACCAGGCCTTATGACTAAATTGAGCTCAGCTTGGTGAATCAAACCTAAGACATTAATGCCTTTACGAGCAACATAAACTTTCCCATTGATGTAAGAATCCAGAAATTTAATATTAGTTAAAAAATAACCAAGCAAGTCCACTTTGCTACTCTCAAATGCCACAGTAGTCACATCTGGAGGAAGCAGAGAATGTTTACTCCATGAAAGTACGTATTTTTGATGATCTATGATCCTGATGTGAGCACCAGTATCTACTGGAAGCTTGATGGAGATTCCATCAATCCAAACTTCAATTTCCGGATCTATGACTAAAGAAGAGTTAAGTTCTTTCACACATCTGACACCTAAAAGTAACTTGTTATTGGTATCAGAGTTGTCTGTTTAAACTTCACAACTTTCAGTGATTAACAAACGATTGGGATTGTTGAATCTACCACCTTTACAAACCTTTGAAAAATGACCCATTCTGTTACATTTTTTACATTGTTGACCATGTGCTGGACAATATCTAAAGGAAGAAACATGGTTTGGTGAACCACACCTGAAACAGATTATTTTTCTTTGCGGAAAAGTTTGAACAATGGGTTTGGCTGGAGGTTTGCTCTTTTTGTGGTCAATAGAAGGAATGGGTTTGTTAACAATAGCTCCTGAAATACTTGTTTTATTGAGAGACTCTTCAAGGAATTTCACGTCTTGACAAGAACCCTCAATACTTTTGGCTATGTCAATAGCTTTATCTAGGGAGGGGTTTTTGCAAGTGAGTAAACGTTCTTGAATTTTTTTAGAACAGCATCTGACAACAAGTTGATCTCTAATTAATTGAGAAGTGAATTCTTCAAATTCACACGTGGAGGCTAACACTTTCAATGCAGTAACATAAGTGTCAATATTCACGGAAGGTTTTTGTACCCCAGTATAAAACTTAAATCTATGAACTACCATACTTTTCGATTTTGCAAAATATTGATCAAGTTGAGCAATTGCCGCATCAAATTCATCAATCTCTTCGTCTGAACCATCATAATCAGGTAGGTGATCAAAAATGTTTTGTCCCTCTACACCAAGATGGTAATACATTAGACCTTTCTTTCTGTCAGGTTTGAACTTATTAGCATCAATTGCCACCAGATAAGCTTTGAATGAGCGAATCCACAGTTTCCACTCTAATGGTGTATCACCTGGATCTTGCATGCACAAATCAAAACAGAAAAATGATATAGGAGAAAATAAGGCGTGCAAATCGCTTTAGAAAAAAAACATTTTTTGACTGACTTGCACCTAACAATAAGCGTGCAAATCGCTGAAATTTGTAGAAAATCGATTTAAAAATACAGCAAAAGTGTGCAAATCACTGGTTAGCAGACATGCACAAATGATGAAAGCATGAAAATCACTGAAGAATAAAGTAGATTGTGTGCACATCACAGAAGGAGAAATGAGAGAAAGAAACAAAAAAATAATGTAGAGTTGAAGAGAAAAACGTGCACAACGTTGAAAAGATTGATTTTCACTTGATGGAACAATTGTGTGCACATCACAGAAGAACGTAGTGAAAAGACCGCAATTTCGTGCTGAGCCATTGGAAGCGCTTTTTAGACGAGTAATTCCAAGGCTCTATGACCTCCTTAATCATAAAGAGGAATCGGAAGAGTTAGGAAACTTAGTCAAGCTCTCGTGAATATAGGAATACGGCTGCGAGTGGTAAGAGACGTTTTTCTTTTTTTTACAAATACGTCAGATCGAATAAATATAGAGTTGGAGCGCTTACAGATGCAGGGAGAGCGAGTTGGAAGGAACACGCGAGCGTGTGATGATTTTAATACACGCTCGCGACGTGCGTTAGAAGATTCCCTTAAGAACATTGCAGAATGGTTACCGACTTATTTCAATAACGCGTTGTCGCTGGAGAAAGCGTAGATTCTGTCACACTTCTATGCCCAACGCGTTGCCGTTAGTACAAGCGGAAGTTCTGCCATGTTTCTATACACGGCTGCTTGGGATAATGTTCACAGCGTAATTGTCGCATGAAGTAAATATTAGCTTTCACAGCTTGATTCCCTTGAAACGTTAATTAGTTCAAAGTAATGTGCGCTCTCTGTGAATTACGTACTGACAGTCGCATAAGAAGTTGCTAGGTAGCAGGACAAACGTTGAGATGGTTCAACAATTAGTGTACATTTGTGGATAATTACGTGAGGTATGAAACGACGAGAAGTGAATGAAAGTTTAATTATTCTCTCACCTTGAGCGTTGACTTACTAGTGAAAAGTCCCGTCCAAAAATTATTTAAGTTGTCACTGGTTCGTTCTCTGGCCCCTTCTTTGAGAAATTCGAAATTCGGTTGAAAGGTGGGCATCCAAAATGATCCCGGTCGTCGCCAATTTTGAAGAGATGACTCTTACCAATGTATGTTCAAGGAAGAGGGTTTATTAAACAAGTACATCCGTATAAGAAGGGGCTCTGGAGCAACTGACACTGAAAGGAATGTTAGAGAGAGAATACTCATCTCTTGCACCATGAGCTCATTGCATTCTAAGCCAAAGGCTTAGTGAATACACATTACCACAGGATGTTTGTCAGGAGGCTCGCAAGAGGTTGGAGAAGAGGATTGCAAAAGAGACAAATGTGGTTATGAGAAGATCTAAATTTGATACCCAGTCGCATAGAGTTGGCGAATCCATTGACAAATTTGTTACCAGATTACGAGAACTTTCTCTCAAGTGTAGGTTTGGGGCGACGGCCAAGTAGATAACACATGATCAGTTGATAGTGCAATGTAGAAGCAGGAAAACACAAGAACAGTTGTGGGCTGCTAAAGATCTAACCTTGAAGGATGCCATTGAAAGTGTAAAACTATTAGCAGAGTCTGAGTACTGTATGAAGGAAATGGACCGTAGAGACTTGAAGTTGAGCACCACAAATGAAGGGGAAACAACAATAGTGGAGAGTGGCTGTGTTCATTAAATCCAATGTAAAAGAGGGAACATACATTTCCGGCAATTGGAATTTTCCAAACAAATTTGGGGGTAGGATGTGTGGCAAGTATGGTAGTAGCTACAATACATCCGATTAAAAAAATTGCTGGGCTCTTGTAAAGGAGTGCCGGAAGTGGGGCTGCACTCGTCATTTTGCCAGGATGTGTAGGGAAGCCAATAAAGGTAAAGTGGCTATGTTGTCTGAAGAGTCACCTTGCAGTGATTATACAGCCAGCCCTGACAGAATCCTTTGGATTGGGTCTACTCAGGAGGATGAGGTGAACAAGGAAGAGGTGTTAGTGGCAGGTGGGTCGAATATAGAGGTCCGATGGAGAAGTAGGCCCAAGGCAGAATTTGTCATAAAAAACAAGAGGGATAACCTTATGGTTGATTCAGAGTCATTGTATACTATAGTACCCAAGAGAGCTTTTCAGCAAGAGTGGCCAACGTGAGGTTGCTGCCAGAGGACATAAATCCGGGTGGGTATCAAGGAGAGCAAATAGACATAGTGGGCTACATGCTTATGGACATTTCCTTCAAGAACATTTCAGTTAAAGGCAAGGTTTACATAGCTGAGTCTGGGCCTCCAATCTTAGGTTGCTACCACCAGTATGATCTCCACATCAAAATTGACCCCCACTCTGTAGAACTAGTAATGGTGGTAGACGATCTCACAGTAGAAGACATCTTAGAAGGAGCTAAGGAGATGTTCAGGGATGAGCTAGGAAACTTAGAGGGGTATGTTCATAAAATCAAACTCAGACCAGGAGCTGTACCTTTTCAGCACAAGCTCAGAAGAGTTCCTATCATGGTGAGGGACAAAGTAAAGCAAATGTTGGATGACATATTATCTATCGGTGTCATTGAACCCGTGGAAAGTTCTGCTTGGATTTCTCCCATAGACATCACTGAGAAGGCTGATGGAAATTTGCATTTGAGTTTTGACTTGAGGAGCCTAAATCAGAACATTATTTCAGATACCTTTCCTTTACCAAACATTGACGAGCTTATTTTATTGATGCAAGGTGGGAAGTTATTCTCCAAATTGGATCTACGCCAAGCTTATCACAAAATATGTTTACATGACTCCTCTAAGCATCTTACAGCTTTCATCATTATGGAGGGTACTTTTCAGTTTACCTGGATGCTGCTTGGCTTATCCTCAGCTGCCAGAGTTTTTCAGAGGATGGTGTCAGGGGTATTTAAAGGCCTAAATATCCTCATCTATTTCCAGGATGATATCTTGGTATTTGGTGATAGTGTGAGCAGCCACAATTTGGCACTAAAAGAAGCTCTCGCAAGGTTGTTGGAGTCTGGGTTAACGCTACGCAGGGAGAAACGTGCTTTTCTAGTTATGGAGGTACAACATTTGGGGAACACAATTTCTTCGGAAGGGGTGAAACCGAAAAAAGATTAACTCGACTCTATAAGACTGGCTCCAGGCAACAAGGACCAGTTGTGTACATTTCTTGGATTAATTGAGTATTACTCAAAGTTGGTTAAAACATTTGCAAGTAGAACTGATCCTCTGAAAGTACTCATGAGAAAGAGGGTAATCTTTTCATGGGAACCAGAGCAGAAGAGTTGTTTTGAGGTTATCAAGGAAGAGATTTGTAATGCAGGAATTCTTGTGACTTTCAAAGTCAATGCCAACCCCATTGTCACAGTGGATGCCAGTGATACAGGCATTGGTGCTGTGTTGTCTCAGAGTGTGGGTACTGCATAAAGAAGTGTGGCGTTCACTTAACACACTTTGACAGCTGTTGAACGACATTATTCTGTCATAGAGAAGGAGACCTTAGCAGCCACCTGGGGTGTGGAATACTTTAGAACATATGTGTGGGGGTGAAAATCTTTCTCCCCACTGATCACAAACCTCTGTTGAAAACTTAGTCACCAGGTGGGGTGGGGAAAGGGTCAGCTAGACTGGCTCTACTGGCATCCAGATTGCAGGAGTACAAGTTTCAGGTTGAATTCATATCTGGCTGGCGTAATATGCAAGCAGATTGTTTGTCACCCTTGCCCCTGGATTGGGAAAAAGTGGACGAGGTTGGAGTAACCAAGAGCACAAGGGAAGGGGTTATAGCCAGTGTGGAAGATGTGGTTCGGTGGAGCAGTGGTGTGGTTAGTAAAGAAGAGTGGATGGATGCCATGCAGCAAGATGAGGTTTTGAAAGTTGTATTAAATCTCATTCTCAAAGGAGGGCGAAGGGAGAGCACTTTACCCCACAATGTGAGACCTTTTAATGCTGCAGTAGATGAATTATCTGCATTGCTGACCAAATTGTTATGCGGGGAGATAAGATTGTCCCTCCGTTTGACATTTGTAAAAGGTTATTTGACATAGCCCATGAAGGACACCTGGGGAATATATGACGTTACAACGCAAACAATTACAATGCATGCTTTTACAACGCGATTTTTACATCGCACCTACCATTACATCGCACGATTTTACAACGCATGCCATTACAATGCATTTTTAAAAACTACCATTACAACACATACCTTTACAAAGCATACCATTACAATGCATACCATTACAATGCATAATACTTTTAAGGCAACAGTGGGGTAAGGGTTGGATAGAGTAGGGGTAAAAATTACTATTCCCACTCCAGTGAGTGCAACACTAGGGAAAGTGTTGGATAGTGTAGGGATAAAAATTACTATTCCCATGTACCCCAAAACCCATACCAACCCTAAAACAAAACAATCTCCATTACTTACCTTATAATGCGTTGTAATGGCATGCGTTGTAATGGTATGCGTTGTAATGGCATGCGTTGTAGTGACATGCATTGTAATTGCATGCGATGTAAAGGCAGTTTGCATTGTAACAGTTGCGTTGTAAAGGTAGTGCATTGTAATGACTGCATTGTAATGGATGTTTCCCCTCCTGGGACAGGCTGTAACAAAGAAAAGATTGAGAAGCAAGTATTGGTGTGCCCCAGAATGGACGGTGAGGTGGTTGAGTGGGTTGAAAGGTGCCCTGAATGCAGTGAGTGTGAGAAGAGGTTGAAGGTGGGGCCACAATCAGTTCTGAGTTCCATTCATGACCCTGGGGAGGTGTGACATAGCGTGTGCCTCGATTTTATTGGACAACTGTCTGGAGTCCATCAACAAGAGGTTTGGGATGGTTCTCATGGATGTTTATTCTAGATGGTTGATTGTGCGTCTTCTTTCTCAAATTACTACCAGGGTCACCATAAAAGAGTTGTGCAGTATATTTAGAGAGGAAGGTTACCCAACGGTGCTTATAACAGATAATGGCACACAACTAACTTCTGGTGAAATGAGTGAATTTTTGCGGTGCTGTGGTATTAAGCACCCCCGTTCTGCACTCTGTAATCCACAGGCCAATGGTATCGCAGAGAGGGCCAACCGCATGGTTAAGGGAGCAATCGAACTAGCTCGCACCAATAACTTGCAAGTCGAGGAAACCCTGGCTGTGTTAGTGTGGGCTTATTGCACCACACAGAATGCTGCCCCCGCTGTGGTTCCTTTTGTTGCCATGCCAGGGAGAAAGCCTTCCACTAAGTTGGCACCCTCATGGGTGAGAGAGTTGGAGAGTAGGGGAAAGGAGTGAGTGTCAGGGGTAAGTAAGTATCACCCCCTGTCCCTGTGTGGGTGAAGCATTTTTCAATGATTCAGGAAAGGGACTGCTTCAAAGTAAGTTTGGGCCGTTGACAGAAAGGATTGAATAAGTTCCGGGGTCCTTTTCAAGTTAAAGAGGTTCACCAGTGGCGTGTTGTGTTGGTCAATGGCAAAAAATCAAATTTACACACGGTGGCAAAGTTTTGTTCAAAAGACAAGTCACCCAGGAGTTGGGTGTTGAAGGAGATGCATGTTCTGGCTACATGTTGGCGCATGATCACCAGTTGTTGAATAATTCTCATATGTAGTTTGAGGACAGCAGGTCCAGGTGGAGACAATTTGGGTAATCAGAGTTTCAATGATGGTGATTAGGAGGTATAGTATCCTCAGGTTAAACAACGGTGTCACAGACGCCTGCGTGTTAGGGGCCTCCCCACCACTTGCAGGATTTTGTGGTGGGGTAGTTCACTCTCTGTTGTACTTAATGTTTCATATAAGTTTTTTGTGTGAGCTTCTGCAACTGTGTTTTACTTACCTATGTAACTGTTTTGGCTTCAGTCTCATCTTTTGTATTCATAGGTACCTTCTTTTGTAACTTTTATTTCTGCGCCTATGTTACTTATTTTGTTTTATTTTTCATATTTGGAAACAGTATAAGTTTGTTACATTCTTCCTATGTGTTGAAGGAAGGGGATATGTTATGACTATTCTTGCTGTACTATGTCATGATATTTTGTGGAACCTCCGTGAACGGAGGTTCTGTTGTCAAGCGGCGTTCCTTGCGATGCAGCCGAGTTGGCAGTTGCTGCTGGCTGTGGAGAGAGGGACACAGCGTCATCTATGTGCTCTGTTGAAATAAACTTTTTCCATTAATCAAGTCTTTGCGTCACGTGGCCTCCTTAAAATCCTCTGAATAAAACAAAACTCTTTGGAGGGAAGGTTATGCACCCTTAGCTTAGATCAAGAAAGTTTGAGTATGGAGAAGAAGAATAGGGTTCTTGCTTTGAGTTATCTTTTTCAGAACTACTCTTAACTATTGGGTTCCCAGGTTTGGCTCCCAAATTATCTCTGCCTAGATAGGCATATGTATCTTTGATAATCTGAGGCAATTCGCGCCCCTGCTGTGCGGGAATGAATTCCCTCAGTCGGCATATAGTCACCGCTCCTGCCTCCCCTTTTATGTTACTCAACATAATGGTTGATACCTCGGAAAAATGGCCCATCAGTTTCATCCCCAGATCTAAGGCAGACACTGCCCCGTACTCAATCTGAATCTGTTTCAGTACATCTGGTATGGCTGCTATTGGAGGAGTACCATGTGTTCTGGTGTATACGGCAGGGAATATTGTAGCCCAAGTGGCACAATCTTCTAACTGGGGAGCCTTCCCCATCGACAAGCAAGTTGTCAGTATTCTGTTTTTTTCCTGTGCACCCGTGTGGGGAAAAACTGCTTCAAGCAGTGCTGTCTTTGGTGCTATCCAGAACGGGATTTGCTCCTGGATGGTGGGAACCTTTCCCATAATGGCATTGTGTTTGTGGGCTAATACCTGTAGTAGCGATGTGCGGTTGTGTAGCCTGAGTAACCCCTGCAGGCTGGACTGTAAGTGTTCTCATTACATATTGTGTTCGATTTCTGTAAATGATTACTAAATCTCGTTAAAGGTTGCACATTCCTGATGGTGTTAAGGCAGAAACGTCTGGATGCAGAAGTATGATGCTAAGATCGGCCAATTCACTCCTTCTCTGCTGAGCGGACCGAGTCTCGCATGTTCTGTGGTATGGGGTAGGGCGCCTTTAAACCAATTAATGTGCTCTTGGTATGTTACTGGGACTTCTATATCCACGTATGGGAAATACTCATCAGGTGGTTAATATTCAATGTATTCATGAAATAACCTTGTGTGTGCATCTGCAGGTGGGAATTTAACCCAAGAATAGAATATCTCTGTTCTGAATGCTTTGTGCTCCTCAACCACGAAGGTAACATCTCCCCCTGTTGCTGGGAGGCTATGTTGTAACAATTTCATGGTAATTGCCTGTCTGCAATTTTATGAAATATTTAGTCCAACTACCTGTTCTTCAATGTAATCACCTAGTTGTTTGGTCATTGTGAAAGCAGTAGTATTTAGCCAAATTGGCATAGAGATATGGTTTGCACAGTGTGAAAACTTTTAATCCTCCAAGCTTAATTAACCAACAGCCAATACATAGGGTGCCCACACCGCTGAGGTGGATTTGTTTCCCTTCCCACTACGGACGTCTCTGGTTAAAATGTGAGTAGGGGTCTCTGAGAAAGCACAACTGAACTACTCAGATATTACTGTTAAATAAGAGCCTAACCAACGTTGGAGGCGCCATGTTGTGTAGTTCCTACCAATCGTAGGACCTGTGCATTGTTTGGACAACATAAACGAAGGGCTTGGTGACAAAACTGATTCTGGACACCCTGAAGGATATGTTGGCCTATAGACCATCTAGCACACAGTGCCACTGTAAGCCCCCCTAACCTACCAGGGAGCAAATAGTTTCTGGCAACCACTGAACATGACAACCCTGAACCCTCAGGGATCCTGGAAACAGTACAGAACCTTTCGCTCAGTCACTCATGCTTACTTATTCTCAGAGAAATATGCAGAGAATACACAGTGGGACATTTTCAATAATATTTATTGAACCAAAGGTAGTCTTGCATAAAATCCGTGTGCTGCAATGATTAGTAATCAGAGAAACAGATACATTTGTTTACACGCGCCAAAAGCGTAAATAGTAGAAATAGTTCTACCGTGTTGCTAAACAATGTATATATGCAGGCATATAAACAAGGTAGTAATTTAGCATGCTCCTACTATGCGAACCTCGCTCCTTATTTGCTACAGACTCCACTAGAGAGACATTTTGAAAAACCTTCGACATTTGAATGTTGCTGAAACTGATAACAATCTGTAAGAATAATCCGGACTTTGTGTTTGTATATTCAGAGACATTAATGCTTGCCTGACAAACTCTTGATCACAAATTTCTAGATTTTGAGAATTTACAAGAAAGGTTAGAACTGTTATAAGGTTATTTGAACTTTGAAGACTTTTTTGAGTGTTGTTTGGTAGATAATGCAGTGGTATTAGCCACGGTCGGTAGTAGGAGTAACTGAAGGGCGGTGACGTGGGGAGGGGCAGGGTGTTTGTAGTAAACTATGGATTACAGAGGTTTACAGGTAAGTTAACATAGAAATTAATAAAAACGAATTTCGTTGCGTGCACTGAATCCCCAAATGCGATGCAGTGCACGCAACGAAATTCGTTTTATTAATTTATAAGTTAACTTACCTGTAAACCTCCGTAATCCATAGTTTACTACCCCCCACCCTGCCCCTCCCCCTCCCTACGTCACCGCCCTGCAGTTACTCCTACTACCGACCGCGGCTGAGTGGTATCTGTGTTACTGGTTGCCATGCGGATAATTGGATTTTGGAATGTTGAAGGGTAGTTCAGCTTGGGAACAGACAGCTAGAAGGGATTGAGAAGTGGACTGTACATGCCTATGCTCACTCTCTAATAAACAGTTTTTCTCCTAATTGTGGCATGCATCGTTCCTACAATTTGGCGACAAGGAGAACATGATTACTTACACCACTTTTGGGTGGTTGGAACAGGAGAGGAATTTGCCTGGAACAAAGGGATGCGGGATCTACGCGAAGGTGAGAGCGATTAGAGCAGGCAGCACAGACCATGTGAGACTACTGGAGGCATTTCCACCTGCAGCACAAACTTGGTGAGACATCAGGAGGCAGTTCTGCTGATTTTGGGCATTTTTGGAGGCAAAACCTGCAGGCACAAGCTCTGCGGTCAGGCGGTTGAGTGGCGTGAGCTTTGGGGGCGAACTTCATGGTGAAGGAGAGCGTGACCCGTGATGCATCACAACTACGACTCCACCATTGTAAGTTTGAGTGGATTTCTCTTTAACGACGTGACATTGCAGCCATTTCGGTATTGGCCGTGACACTTCTATATACAATGTATAAATAGTGTTGTGTGTATTTATGGTGATGTGCACACCTTATTTAACATGCAGTGCATATTTTATTATGATTACTAGTAATAGGCACCTGAGTGAACAAATCTTGACCTCACTGTGACAAAAACCCTGAGGGGCAGATTTACAAGCCCCTTGCGTCATTTTTGCGCTGCCGTTGCGTCACTTTTTGTGACACAGCGGTGGCGTAAAAATGCAGCCCATTTACAACGTGATGCATCTAGGGAGATGCGTCCCGTTGTAAAGCCCTGCATCACATTATACCTCCGTCAGGTATAATGTATGAAGGGTGGGTGTTCCCACGCAAAAAGCCTCGTAGAGGTGACGCAGTGAAATCTACAAGATTTCACTGCGCCACTTCTAGGACGTCACTGCGTCAAAACCTTATGCCTGCTTGGAGCAGGCGTAACGAGTGGCGCAGCACAATGCAGATAGGCCTCCCCATGCATTACTGGAGTTGCATCGTGCTTGCGACCGACTCCAGCAATGCGTGACTCTTGCGCCAACAGATGCGTCAGAATTTATGGCGCATCCATGGTGGCGCAAAGGTTTCTCAGGTTGGCCAGGGAAAGTGACGCATCTCTATAGATGTGTCACTTTCTTGTAAATCTGCCCCGGAGTGTTGATGGTGATCCGCACATGAGGCTGGATGTATTGAAGCCTTCCCAGCACCTTATGAGTACTCCATAATTTACTGTGCATAGACAGTGTGTGTCTGCAGTGATGCTCACACTGGATGCAATGTAATTGATGTTATGCTTATCCTGCATGCCTATGGTGATGCACACACCTGCTTATGTTTTCTGTGCTTACTTAGCATAAAAAGAGCGCATTTTACTTTGAAGAAAAACATTTTACTGCCCAGTTTAGGTCAGGAAGGCCTACGAGTTTATGGGAAAATGGAAAAGAAACTAAGGTCTGCGTAAGACTTTGATGTGTTCCAGCATCCCTTCCAAGATTTAGATTGCTATTACCAACCAGTTGTTTGTACTGCTATTCACAGATAAAAAAAATTCCAAAGGAAACAGGGCAAATTGGGAACTGTGGAGTATTAGATGTCAGCTCTAATGAAGTGGGCTGATTCTTTTCAATTTGGGTCTTTGCCGGACGAACTTATCTGGGATCAGATTATTATGCACACAAATAACTCTAGCATACAAGAAAAGTTATGCATCGTTGAAGGAAATCATTGCAATTGTCAGTGGAAATGTCTTATGCTCAAGCTGCTATAAAGAGGTCTGAGTCTGTTGAACCAAGTTCTGTATGCAGAGTTTCTGGGCCCTTCTCAAAAAAGGAGAATAGTAGTGGAAAACAGGCTGGGAAAGATTCTAGCATTAAGGCTCGGAGTGACATTTCTGGTATGGTCGACCACCCTAACTGTTTTAGATGAGGGAACAAGGGTTGTTTAGCTAGAGACAGGAATTGGCCAGCGATTGAGTTAAAATGTTCTTATTGTGGAATCTTAGGTCATTTTGCAAGGGTGTGCAAGAAAAAGAGGAGGAATGTGAAAGTAAAATGTGTTATGGATGGTTCAGATGTTGAATAAGTGGATGATAAGGAACCAACGAGTACTGAAAGTATTTTGAACATTGATGGGCTAGGTACTCAATGTTGACTTATTGTAAAAAAAAAATAAACTGACTCTCTCACTTGCAAGGATGAAGCCAGATCTTTTCTGGGTTTAACAGCATTTTACTTGAAATTTGTGAAAAATGTTGCAGTTAAAAGTTATGGATTGAGACAGTTGATAAAAGAACGCCAAGAATTTGTATGGAGTGAATCACTACAAAAAGAATTTGAGAGCATTAAAAATTACTTATGTAGAGTGGTTCTCTTGCAAGGATTAGACTTGATGGCTCACAGTAATTTGACCACCGATGCAAGTGGCAAACAGTTGTAAGCGATTTTGAGATAGATTTTGGCTGGTGGCTCTGAAAGTACGGTGTTTGTCTCCCTCCTGTTCTTTAACTCCTGCTGAGAAGTTTTCAGTAATTGAGAGCGAAATATTGGTAGCTGTATGGGCTATGAAAACATTGTGACAATAGTTATGGGGTGCGCATATCACTTTGTGCACTGATCCTAAATCTTTCTTGAACATTTTAACAACAGAGGGGGCTTTAATGGCAACACCTCATATAGCAAGATTATCTTTTCATTGCCTTGGTTACATGTATGATGTGGAATATTTGTCAGGCCACATGAATAGGGTGGCAGATTACTTGAGCAGATCTCCCTTAATATTGAAGGAACATGTAAATAGTGAATGGTATGAGAACAGAATTGCTTTGATTCCTGAGTTAAATGATGCAATTGTGAGTAATGACTCGATGTCTCATTATGAAGAGGATGAAACTTTAAAAGATGTATGAAGACATATTATTAATGCCTTGCAAAGGGAAATTGAAGGAAAATTGTAAAATATTTTAGGGATTGAAGAATAAGCTATCCATAAGTGAGATGGGTTCATTTTGAGAGAGAAAAGAGCTGGCCCACCCGATTGTCTAAGAGCAAAGATTTTCAGTATAATGCCCCTCATGGGCAGTATTATGGATCATTTAGGTAAAGAGAAATTCAAGAGATGTATAAGTCGTCATATTGGTGGCCTGGTATTGATTCTGACATAGAAAAGTGTGTAAGGCCATGTGAGAATTGTGCCAGGGGTTATAGGTTAGCTTCTGTTTTTGGACCTCCGCTAAGTTGTAGAAAATGTCCAGATAAGCCTTGGAAAGACTTAGGAATTGATATTCTTGGACACATTTTGGATGCTAATGGTGTGTCTAGGTTTGTAATTGTTCTTTTGGACTTGCATTCCAAGTGACCTAAGGTTGATAAGGTAGATTCTGCTGTGGTTAGTAGCTTTCTTGAAAAAATAAATTTGAAAGTGGGCATCCCTAAATCTCTGCTGAGTGACAATTGAGCTCAATTTACTACTGGATGTTTGGAAAAAATTTTAGCCAGGAATTTTTTTAAACCAAAATGTATACTTGTGTATCATCCTGCAGGTAATGGTGTTGTAGAAAGCTTTAATCATGTAATCATGGGGAATGTACAAACTGCTATAAATGCGGGGTTGGCTTGGAGAAAAGAACTGAATAGAATGATTTGTGCTTATAGGATCACTCCTACCTAGGATAGGGTACAAAACTTTTAGGGTCTTGAGGGATAGAAAATCATTTACCAGGGCCAATTCTGCATGGATGACTAAGAAATATCACCGCAGATGATCTCCTGCAGTAGTTAATGCTAATCTGAGGAAAGTGCAAAAGCTGTACAAGGAGTATTATGACAGAAAACAAGGAGTAGAGGAAGTGATCATAGAACAAGGCGACTGGGTTAGAGCTAAATTGGGTACTATGACTAGGAAGGAAAATAGTATATTCACAGAACCCTTTTCAGGTTAAACGTGTTCATTCAAATTTACCCTGATTGAGTGATGGGAAAGTATAGCATTTTCAACGTCTTACCAATTGCAATAAACTTTTGTCATGGAAGTTGAATAAAAGTTACATGGAGAGGGTGGAAAACAGAATGTGTGGTTGTCGGAGGAGGATGAGCTTAGTCATATAAATGTGGACAATGCAACCACACTGAATGATAATGTCTTTTTGGGAAATGCAGGTGGTGAAGATAATGAATTGCCTGACCTCGGTGGTAAGACATTTTTGATAATGGAAATAATTTGAATAATGATTTGGAACCAACTGTATTTGATAAGGTGGATCCTACCATGCTGTCAGGTGGGTCAGTAGTTCAGCCTGATGTTTCTACTCATTCGGGTAGGTCATCTGTACTTCCTGTCAAATATAAAGATAATATAGTAGGCTGATGCTTTGTTATTCTGTTAGCTCAAAAACAATTGTTATGGAAATGCTTGCACTCGTCAAATTGTGTATATTGTTATATATGTTTTGGAGTGCCACCACTCCCCATGTTATTAGGACAAGTAGTATTGTATTATACATTTTGATGGGAATGTTATATTTATGTGAACTATAGCCGTGTTAAGAGGGAGGATGTGTGGTATCTGGGTTACTGGTTGCCATGCGGGTAATTGGGTGTAGGAATGTTGGGGGTAGTTGAGCTGGTACATGTCTATTCTCACTCTCTAATAAACCTCTCCTAAATTTGTCATGTGAAGTTGCTACAAATGCATGTTATTTTTAACCTTATAGCAAAAGCAAACACGACGCAGCTGAGAGTGAAGTAAACTGAGGCACACCAGTGTGAAGTAACAACCTAGGCTTTCTTGTCTTATCTCAAATCCCATTCCCCCTTCCCTGGGTGGTTTCATGGATCACATGTATAACTTCGCTTGCTCTAGAAGCCACTCAGAGACACTGGAGGCAAATCTTCATACATCACTCCCGCAGGGCCAGATGACACAGGTTAGTCAATGTGGACTTATTTATTATTGTATACTCTAACACTGATGCACTGGTTTTCACTGTATTAGAAAAGTGTTTTCCTTCTAACAGGTTGAGCTATCTGTATAATATGGTCTTCTGCATTTCTAGTGTAGGGTAGTAACTGCACACCGCGTTTGAAAAGTTACTGTGTTTTGGTGGGGCTTTCACGTTCCCCTTTAGCTCAGTGTTCACAGTCATTCAGTGACTGTAAACAAAAATATATGCCCAATTTGTAAAAGTATCACAAAACCATTTGTGCATTCTTTCAATTTCAAAGTTACCATCCCATACCACAAATAATAATGCTAAGTGCATTCACAGCATATGGAAGTTTGCTAGTCCCAACGTGTCTTTCATTAGCAGATAGTTAAATCAATCTACTTCTTCAATAGATGAGACTCATTAAAGATCACAACAGAAAAATGAAAAGCCAGGGAAAGTTTTCTTTGGGGTAGACAAGAGGACGCTTGTATGAGTGGCCGTGGTGGTCGCTCCCAGCCGCCCGGGTCAGACTGAATGGAATATAGAGATATTCCCCAAATGAAGGCTTAATCAATGCTGAAATAAAGAAATGAAGACTTACTAGCAGGGCCCCTGGGCCATTGTTGATCTTGGGAGGAGGAGGAGGTGGAGCCAACAGGACCGGATGGCTCACAGCCAGGATCTGCATGAGTGGAAGGATGCCTCTAAAGGCAAATCACTCCGTGTGGGGCAAAAACACCAATATCAATGCAATTACTACAGCAGCAGCATCCCCTAATTAAAACTCTATGTCCCTGCAGCATTCTAAGGTGGGGAAGCCAGGAAATCTGAACCAGTATTGCTATTGCTAATCCTAAAATGCTCTCGATGGGAAACCAGAGCTTGGATAATTGTAAAAAATGAGAAAGGAGGGGGGAAGGAAGGTTGGAGAAAACTATTGGAGAAACACGAGACTCTCAGACGGAATATCCACTTCAACAGCAGATACAATCCCAGTCTCAATCTCAGCAGCAGCAGAGTATCACTGAATTTTTCCCTACTATTGTGATTCCTGCTAGAGACTCTGTGGCTGAAGCAGTGGGAGCCACTGGTGATGGCATTGCGAAGGATTTGTATGGAGATGCTGACAGCCTGGAGAAGATAAAGCCTGGCATCGACGGCACAGACCTTGCAAATAAGGTAGCCCAAACCCAGACAGAAGCGCAAGGGACACAAATAGCAGACATCCAATGGAAACTGGAAGATTTCGAAAACCGACAGCGGAGGAATAATTTAAGAATACTAGGCATCAAAGAAGGTATTGAGGGCAACGATATTCGGACTTATATGCTGAATCTAATGAAGGAAGCCTTTCCGGAACGCCAACACTGGAATTGGGACCTAGAAATTCAGGGGGTGAATCGCTTTCCACTGACAATAAAAAAACAGGTATGTCACATTATGGAGAAATTTCGAAACCAAGAACAATCTTAAATTCTTTTGGGAACTTCCTATTGCGTGAAGAAGTGTTTTCAAAAGCACACCCGACACCAAAAGAACGTATGAAGAACAGTCTTTCTTCGCAAGACCAGATTTTTGTCACTTTACAGTGGCAAGACGGTGGAGGCTCAGGCAATTGATCCAACCATGCCGAGCTCTGGGGCCAGAAGCATACCTGATGAATCCGGCTCATCTGAAAATCATATTTCAAAACAACACAAGAGTTTTTAGCTCTGAAATCCAAGCAAAAGAGTACATTAATAAACTGAAACAGACCAGGCCGAATAGCCCCGCTCTTTAGCAATTTAGTCCTGGTTTGGCATGCATGAATCTCATTGTCAGAATAAGAGGGAATGTAATGAGATATTTCTAATAACAGATCTAAAAATGGGGTAGAAGGAAATTTAAAAAAAGGCAGTTATGACCTGGTGGGTGGCGGGGGGCCAGAGTACAGGCTCCATCAGTTAGACCCTCGGTCTGCTTGTCTCACAGTGTAGGTGGGGTAAGTGGGTGGGGAAGCAAGAGCAGAGTGTAGGGGGAGGGGTTGAGTTAGGGGGGTGGGCCACCCAGGGTGGACAATGGGGGGACAAGCCAAAAACACAGTTACATGAGGAAACTAAAATGGTTGGGCCAGAAAGGGAGAAAATGTTTGTACGGCTTAAAACAGCACAGCTAGCATGCGAATTGCAACAGTAAATATATGCACGCTGAATGACCCGTCAAATTAACGGAAAATCAAAGAAGAATTGCGGATGTTGCATGCGGATATAGTGTGTTTACAGAAAACGCACATTGGGGGAAGTAGGAAAAATCTATTAGAGCATGTGGGATATTAGCTAGTGGCATACACTACGCAAGGGACCAGAACGAGGGGGTGGCCATTTTTGCCCGAAAGGGGGGCATTCTATTAAAAAAAAGGGCAACTGATAAATTTGGTCACTGGGCGCTTGTGGAGTGCCAATGCATGGGGCTTAATTTTACACTTTGCTCAGTTTATGGCTCCACGTGCGATGACCCTTACATTTTTTAATTTCTTAATTTGGAGCTCACCAAATGGCCACTACCAATTATACTTTGCGGTGACCTGAATATCAATGGCTTGGGTGGGCTATGGAATGGGAACTCCAGGAACTACCCTGGCCTGGAAAAGAAAGTCTTTTGTGCCCTCACTCAGCTGATGCAAGATAACGGGATTATTGATGTCTGGTCATATTTAAAACCTCAGGAGGGGGGTAGTACATATTTCTCTACCCCGCATAGAGCAGTAGCGTGCCTAAATTACTTTCTGGTTTCGCAGCAACTGCTTACGGCATGCACGATCAATAAGTTCCCCAGGGTCATGTCAGACCACAACCCCCTGGTTTTAGAAGTAATTAGCACAGGGGTAGAAATTCCAGAACAAACTTGGAGATTTGAGAGGGGTTTGCTACAGGATCCCGAAAATATTAGTCATATGAACAACTTGCTGGGAGAGTTTGTAGAGCTTAAAAGGGTAAGTGCGGGGTGTGGAGTGGTATGGGATGCTCTTAAGACCGAGATCAGAAGGGAGACTTTAGGCTTTACTCTGAATCATAATAGGAAAGTATCCCTTAAATAGGATTTATAGCTCAATCGTGGATATAGAAGAGGAATTGATCAGGGCTATAGCTAATGGCTTATGCATTGAGGGAGTCCTGTAGAAACTCGCCTTATCAAAGTCATACGGTTGTGAAATTTCGTCAGCAAGGACGGCAGAGAAATATATGGCATGGAGGAAAAACTTCTATGTATATAGTGAGCAAGTGGGGAATTTATTAGCCATATGGACAAGACAGAAAACTGTTAGGGGGAGATTTTGGAGATTAAGAATTACAAGGGCGAACTTGTCTCCGGACCCAGGGATATACGGGAGGAATTCCACAGATATTATGAAAAACTATATGGAGAGGAGGGACATCTGGACGTGAAGCGTATAAAGGAGTGCTTAGAGTCGCTCATGATTGAGCAATTTTCACAAGAAGATGCAGATTCCCTTGACGCTCCATTCACAGGGCAAGAAATACAAAGCTCACTTAAAGAACTCCCCTCTGGTAAAGCTGTGGGTCCCGATCAAATTTCACTAGAGTTCTATAAAGTTTTTTTTTCTGCTCTGGGGGCTGACCATATCCATATGATATGTCAAGTGCAGAAAGGAGAGGCTCCCCCAGATTTGTGGGCTGCGCGGATGATCTTGCGGTAATGACACCTAACCCCTATGAAGCCCTAAGGGAGATCGAGAATGAGGCAAACCATTTTGGGGTGGGTTCAGGTTACTTTCTTAGTTGGCATAAAACACAAATTGTAATAAATAGTAAGACCTGCCTGTCAGATCCACGTGTGACGAGATCTGCTGTCTCTATAACATCCAAACAGGGTAAAATTGTAAATGAAAATCTGGCCCCTTCAATACAAAAGGGAAAGAAAGATTTAGATAGGCTGAATAATTTGCATCTATCAATTGTGCGATGGTGCAATATCATTAATATGATATTTCTCCCAAAGATTATGTATTTTTTTAGAATGATACCCTTAGAGTTTGAAAGTCATTGGTTTAAGGGGATGGAAAAGATGGTTAATACGTTTATATGGGCACATGGAAAGACCAGAAGGGCGCTTAGATTCATGTCCCTCCCCAGTGATAGGGGAGGTGGGCTGTCACAGATTTAAAAATGTATTATTGGGCTGCAGTATTTCACTATATCTGGGGACTGCTTGTTGGCAAAGTTGTGGATTGGTGGAGACGTGATGCCCCCCCTAGATATATACGAATTGCTATTGGGGAAAGAGGCCTCTAATTGGCTTCTGAAATACAGCGAACCTAGCTACTAGAAAATAGTTAAATTCAAGCCCTTAGGGGTGCCATCTTCTGTCTTGAATATCGTTAGGAAAATACTAGGACTAGGTAGGATGAATTTTTACACTCCACTTTTTTGGGAAACCCGTCATTTCCTGAAATATTTCATGACGAAGTCATGTTGCGGTGGGATGCATTAGGAGTGGGGAAGATTGGGGATCTGCTTGATTCATGTGGAGAAGGACCAATTGAGAAGGTCCAGTTGTTTTTTAAATGTTGACCAGAAAGAATTTTTCAAATATTTACAGGTCCGAACCTATATTGGGAAAAAGAAAGGGGGGAAGAACCTTTTTTTAAAGAGCCCATAATGGAGGCGATAAGGGATCCAGAGGGCTATACTATCACCCAGATATATGGAGGGCTGAGACAGTTGTTGTCTGATGATTTAGAGAAACACTGTGAGAAGTGGCAGCAAATGCTAGGTATTGAGTGTGGCAAGTTCTTTGACTCACTCACACTGGGCCACTCCAAATTGAAATCGGCCGTATTATAAAACAATTTTTTTGCTATTATTTACGCCAGCCAAGATCTTGTTCGACCTTGTAGCCCTTGAAGACAGCTATAGAAAACTTTCTGAGGCAGTTCATGCGGATTAAAATAAGCCTTACAGAAGATTTAATATTATTAGGGGTCACGAAGGAAGGAGTGCCAGAAGCGCAACAAGAGTTTGTCTTTATGGCCATGGCAGTAGCAAGAATTATTATATCTTCTGCTTGGCTGGATCCGGCCCCCCCCCCCTCATTTCAATAGTGGCTTTTAGATATTTATAACTTCGAAAAGAGTATATATGAAAGGAAAGGATGGAGAGCAAAAAATTAGGGAAACATATCTGGATCCCCATCTATAAATGGAAAATGGATAGCAAGGCTGGTTAAAGCCATAGCCCAAATGACATGGTGTCTTTGGTGTTTTGAATACAGCTTAATAATGCTATTTCACCGTTAGTTATGAAATGTGGATAAAGTGTTTTTTTTATTCTCCCTTTTTTCACCTATTTATCATTGGTAGTGTTTCCTCCTGTATTTATAAATGTATTTATCAAGATGTATTTAACTGGTGGTGGCAAAACAAAATAAAAATGAAAGGACAATTTCTTGGCCCATCAGTCTATGGGAATAATATGGATTAAAATACACAAAACACCTACAGTTGCTAAAGTCACCCCAACATTTTACAATAGATTATTTTATACTCATTTTAAGCTAAATACGATGTCCAATATTCATGACCTCATATGCTGATATTGTCATACTGAAACAGGTAATATTGTGCCTAAGCTGTACTGCACAAACTGCACATTTTGGAAATCATTTGGACTCAAATGAATGACATTCTTGTGTTAAATTTAAATTTATATTCTTCTTATAAATAATAATACTTTTAATTCTGGTTCTGAAATACTAGATTTATTTGTAACCCTCTCTGTCAGCAAGCAATGTTTTGTTGGACAGAATCTTCTAAACTCATAGTTACTCATGTTATCTATACTAATCACAGAAAAGAAAAAGGTTATTCATGCACCATTAAAGAGTTTATTAAGAGAGATAGTTTTGTGTAACCATTAACAAACTCTCTCTTGCATCCAAGATGGCCGCGTAGGTGCGAGGCTCCCGAGGACCTCCGCAACCTCCTACGATTATCCTGAAATTATCCTGCCCTGAGCTGAGGTGGCACCCGTTTCCCGCTTCCGAATCGGACCTCGGACACCGGAGTGAGCACCGATTGAGGTTTACGGCCTTCCCCTCGCCGGACCCCGGATTTGCGCTGTGGGGTGATCCAGTGACAAAATGAACAACAGCGGCAGGCAGGGCCTGGCGACTCGCGTACCCCGCACTTTCGCTTTCGCTTTCACACCCCCTTGCCATCTCTGCGAGGTTGGGTTGCGGAGCCCTTGGTGTGGCCTTGCTGGGAGGCCCTGCCTGCCTGCAGGCTGTGATCCACCCCGCTGCTCTGAGGCGTCCCCCCCCGGAGCTCGTGGCCCTGCTTTCCTGCCCTACACGACGTGGCTGGTGCGACTGGGAGATTGGAGGCCATGGCCACGAAACAAGATGGAGACCGGGCAAAGACCAAGTCGACCCGGCGTGGCGCCGTCCATCAGGCTAATAGTATGGACCGCTATACCCTCCAGAAGGGATCTCCCGATGGACCGCGCAAGTCCCCTGAGAGCCCTCCTGATGCCCCAGACCTGCCCGCGGATCTGACTCTGCGAGATATCATGGGCGCCATTGCCGAGATGAAGGCCTCGGTGGGTCAGCGGTTTGATACACTGGCGCAGAAGATCGACTCGGTCCTCGTGGATGTTGGCCTGGTGAGGGCCGATCTTTCCAAAACCAACGACCGAGTAGATTCTTTGGCCCACACCGCATCGGGCCTAACGACAGATGTGGAGGCCTTACAAACAGAGGTGCGCCGGCTTAGTCAGGCGAGTGCGCTTATGGATCGACGCCTGGAGGACTCTGAGAGTCGGGCACGGAGGAACAACATCCGCATCATCGGGGTGCCTGAGGGACGCGAGGAGGCGGCGGCGGATCTCTTTGTGGAGGACCTGATTGCTACCCATCTCCAGCCACGGGGGCTGAGTAAATTCTTCGCTGTGGAGAGGGCCCACAGGGTTCCCGGGGGAAGGCCGAAGGTTGGAGCCCCTCCGAGACCTCTCATTGCCCGGATTTTCAATTTTCGGGACAGAGACGCTATCCTGCAAACCTCCAGACTGCATGGACCGGTCAAGTTTGACAATATGGAGGTAAATTTTTACCCTGATTTCACCCCAGCGGTCCAGAAGCAGAGACTGAGCTTCCTAGGTGTCAAACGCCGTCTTCGGGACCTAAACCTCAAATACGCCATGCTCTTCCCAGCTAAGCTGCGAGTGGAGGTGGATGGTCGCACGCACTTCTTTGATCGTCCCGAAGCGGCCGGGGACTGGCTGGATACTCTGCCCGGGGATTGTGATCGGGGGGGCGGCGGAGGGAGACGGCACGCTGGATCAGGACTGAGGGTTTAACATTGGGCCTCACTCTGGACGAAAATGATGCCACTTTCGATTCTGCGTCAGTCTTTGTAAGTTCCCCTCCTATGGAGGTTGTGTTGGGTCTGTTGGGGGTTCTCCCTCCTCCTCTAGGGGGCTAGTTAGTTTAACTATATATGGGGCGACAGGCACACTGCACGTTGGGGGGGCTGTTCGGGCTCATGCAGGGGTGCAGGGAGGGGGGAGTTCTGTTGGTGTGGGTGGGTAGGGATGGGGTGTTGTTCGTTTTTATCACAAGGCAAACGTACTTTTGTGTTAGTTCTACAGTGCTCTCCGGGGGACGAATGATGGCTTCTGTGTATGATGGGGGGTAGGGAATTAACTTTGTTGTCTTGGAATGTGAATGGACTGGGGGACAGGATCAAACGAGGTGTGGTCCTGCAGTTTTTGAAGTGAATCTCGCCCGATGTAGTCTTTCTGCAGGAGACACACCTCATTGGCAACTCCTTCTGCGCCATGAATCGGCGTGGCTATCGCCTAGTGGCTCACTCGGGCTTCACGTCTGGCTCAAGGGATGTGGGCATCATGGTGAGGTACTCGCTCCCGTTGGAGATTGATGAGGTGCTCCACGATGACAGGGGACGTTACACGGTCTTGGTGGGAAGACTGGAGGGCAAAGTGGTTGTCTTTGTGTCAGTATACATCCCACCGGGGCTGCAGTCGACCACCTTTGCAGACCTGGGGCGCCTTCTCCTTGGCCTTCCGGGGGGACTCTTAGTTGTGGGGGGGGATTTCAATGCGGTGGTATCTGGGACTGTGGATCGTCACCCCCCTAGGGACCTCCCCCGGGCACAGGCGTGGCTACCCGGCCTCTTGGATACATTTGGGTTAGTGGACTGCTGGCGTTTAAAACACCCCACGCAGCTGCAGTACACTTTCCACTCGGGAGCCCATGGTAGTCTCTCACGACTAGACTATGTCCTTGTCCCGGCGGCCTATGTTGGGAGGGTGGGAGAGGTGCGCCATTTGCCACGGGGTATTTCGGACCACTCCCCGCTCCTACTGCACTTTGATGTCTTTCCGAGGGGTGAGGGTAGGGTTGTCCCAATCAATCCTTGGTACCTGCGCGACCCCACCATTCGCGCTGAATTGATTAAATCCCTTCAGCGATATTTTGATGAGAATGTGGGGTCCGTGCCTTCGGCTGTACCGCTCTGGGAGGCCTTCAAGGCAGTACTCCGAGGGGAAGCCCTATCCCTTATTTCCCACGCCCGGAGGCGCGAGCGGGAGGAGGTGACCCGGATGGAGGCTGAAATAGCTGAGTTGGAGGGTAATTTAGAAGGTGGGGTGACGGATGCCGCATTACATGTCCTCCAACTCAAGTAAGCGGCCTATAGGGCCCTCGTCACGGAGGCGGCCAGGGGCCTCAGTAGAGAGCAACAGGGGCGACTGTATGATGTGGGTGATAAGGCTGGTAAACTGATAGCGTGGTTGGACAAAAAAGAGAGAGCGAATCGTGTGGTCCCGCTGATTGAGAAAACGGATGGTGTGTGTGTAACTGAGCCAGAAGAAATCGTCTCCTGTTTCGCGGATTATTTCCGTGGAGTGTATTCCCCGGTGTCTCCCTGCTCGGAAGAGGATTCCTGTGCCCTGCTCAGGGATATCGCGCTGCCGTCCCTTTCCGGGGATGACAGGGTGTTGCTGGACGCCGCTCCCACCTCCGACGAAATCGCCCTCGCCATACGCTCGGTCGCTTCCGGCAAGGCCATGGGTCCGAATGGTCTCCCTATCGAGCTGTACAAGTTGCGACCGGATACGCTGGCACCCCACCTCCGGGCTATGTTCCTGGCGGCACACTCGGTGGGCTCCCTCCCGCTGGACCAGCGTCTGGCTACAATCGTGGTCATCCACAAGGAGGGGAGACTTCGGGACCGGGTTACATCCTATCGGCCCATTTCACTACTGAATGCGGAGCCCAAGATTCTCGCCAAGGTACTGGCCAATCGGCTGGTCGGCGTGGTGGGCGATTTGGTTCATCAGGACCAGTCCGGCTTTATTCCTCATCGCAACACAGCCCTTAATCTGCGGCGCTTGCACGGTGTGCTCGCACGTGTCCCGTTTATACGGGAGCCGGCCATTTTGGCGTCCTTAGACGCCACCATGGCGTTTGACACGCTTGAGTGGCCATACATCTGGGCGATGCTTGCGAAGTTTGGATTTGGCCCAGGGTTCATCAGTTGGGTCAAATTGCTGTACTCGGGCCCATTGGCGCAGGTGGTGGTGAACGGAAGAGTATCGGCTCCGTTCGAGCTGGGCCGGGGCACGCGGCAGGGCTGCCCCTTATCGCCGCTCCTCTTTGCACTTGCCTTGGAGCCCCTGGCGGAGTGGCTGCGGTGGGAGCCTTCCATCCGTGGTCTCCGCTGGACCCCCGAGTATGAGGACCGCGTATCCCTATACGCTGATGACATCCTTCTGTACCTAGCTTCCCCACGTAAATCACTCATAGTACTGGTTGATGTTTTGCATTCATTCGGTCGTAACTCCGGTCTTGTCATCAACTGGGCTAAATCGTGTGTGTATGTTCTCTCCGGGGAGGCTCCTATCCTCCCGCGGGGCTGTCCGATCCAGGTCGCCCCGCAGGGATTTAGGTACTTGGGTGTCTTCATTACTCTGGACCCGGAGGATCGGTATGATCGGAACTTGCTTCCCCCCCTCCAGCGTCTGAAAGAGGATGTCGCGCGCTGGCGGCGTTTGCCGCTTTCGCCGCTCGGCCGGGCGGCATTGTTTAAAATGATGTCGCTGCCGCGTTTCCTGTACGCGTTGCAGAACACTATGGACCTCGTCCCAGCGCGCTACTTCCGCGAAGTGGAGAGTTTGCAGCGCCGCCTGTTCTGGGATGGGAGGCCACGTATTGCCCTGGCGAAGCTGACGCTCCCATGGTATGACGGGGGGATCGCCCTTCCGGATATCAAACGGTACTATTGGGCCTCCCAGCTAGCTGCGATTAATCAGGGCCTATATGGGCCCGCCTTCAACCCGGCATTTGAAATGGATAGGATGCTCCTTCCAGGTGGTGACCATAATCGAGCGCTCTATTCTAGCGCGCCCGACGCTCGCCTAACGGGCCCCACGCGTGTCATGGTGCGAGTGTGGCATGCGGCCAATGCAGCTATGGGGTGGAAGGACCGTTTGACCCGGGCGTCACCACTATACGCGTCTGAGCGGTTGGGCTCCTTGTGGACCTCGAAGGGCTTTGAGAAGTGGGACATAATAGGCATTAGCAAAGTGGGGGATCTCTGGACGAGGGGAGGATTTAAAACGTTCGAGATGCTGCAGACGGAATTTCAGTTGCAGGGCAGCGAGTACTTTCGGTATTTGCAGGTCCGTCATGCGCTGGGCTGCGTCTTTCCGGACGTTGCCTCCATCCCGGAGTGTTCCCCCCTGGAGGATAGAGTGCTGGATGGACACATCCCGGACAGCACGATCTCACTGATCTACAAAAAACTGATCAACGACCGCTCAGACTTGTTGACTGCCCTTCGTGGGGCTTGGGTGGCCGACGGGCTGGAGCTGGACGACGAGGACTGGACTTCCGCGGTGGCCTCCCCGAAAGAGGTGGCCATACCGGCTCGCCTTCGTTTCGTCCAGCTCAAGATACTCCACAGGGTCTACATGACGGGGCCAAGGCTCCTGCGTATGGGCTATGCTGAGGATGGTTTGTGTAAGCGTGGGTGTGGTGCGTTGGGGACTTTTCTGCATATCCTGTGGGAGTGCCCGGAGGTGGAGGGGTTCTGGCGTGGTGTGCATGAGGTGCTGCGAGTGGTTACGCATGTGGCGCTGTTGCCCGAAGCGAGGAGATGCCTGTTGAATGTGTGGGAGCCTACCGACTATTCGGTGCCGCAGACGTGGTGGGTGACTCTGGGGTATATGGTTGCCAAGCGTGATATTGCCCAATTGTGGGGATCCCAGAGGCCCCCAACTGTCTCAGCCTGGAAGGAACATATGGATTGGTGCATGTTTCGGGAAAAGGTGGTGTATGTGGCGAGAGGTAAGCCTGGGGCATGGGTGAAAGTGTGGGGCCCCTGGAACGCCTACCGCGGGGGAATCTGTGCTCCGCCGTTATTGCCTGATCCGTCGCCGGCCCCGTCCCCTTAGCCAACTCATCCCCCCGGCACCTGGGCATTGGGTTCACCCAGCCCTAGTTCTGGTCTCTCTCCCCTCTTGAGACTTCTATGGATGGCTAGGATTTCCCCTTTAGGGGAGCACGTGTTGCTATTTCCGATTGAGGATTGCCTTGTGGGTTTGTTTGTACTTGTTGTTCTTTAAGTTTAAAATGGAACCGTATAGTGGGGTCTGGATGGTGTGGCTCGCAATGATGTTAACTCCTATGCATGTTCTGCCACAGCACCTTGTGTTTTATAAATGTATATCGTATGCTCCTTTCACTGCTAGCGGCCGGCCGGAAGGTTGTAGGCCCATATTTGTATATTTTTGAGTCTTGTAATAAACGGTTTCAAAAAAAAAAAAAAAAAAAACTCTCTCTTAAATCTAGTGGAGTCTCCTACACATATACAGGGACTTTCAATCCTACATTAAGTCTTTCTTTTATTACTGTCTTGTTGCCAGTAGTTTTGCTTATTCATCAGCTGAATAAGGTGTACCGGTTTAATATTATTGACCCTATTTTAATAATTGCCTTCCCTCCTCTTTTTTATTGTTCCTTTCTTTTTCCTTTTACTCCTTTCTTTTATCATTTTTATAATTTTACATAGTTATTATTTATTTATTTATTTAAAATATTTATAAAGCGCGACTGTCACCTGGCAGGTATCCTGGCGCTGGTAGCTACTCTAGTGGTTTATTGACGGGGGTGAACTGGAACTGGCCGGTTTTTATAGGGACAGGGGAAAGAGCCATGTTTTGATACGTTTCCTGAATGGGAGGAGGTGAGGGATATGGCGAATGTCGACAGGTAGACTGTTCCATAGCTTGGCTGCAGCTACTCGGAACGATCTTCCTCCCATCCTGGCCTTCTTACATCTGGGCACTCTCGCGAGGCAGGCAGTTGTGGACCTGACTGTTCTGGTGGGAGTATACCAGGAGAACAGACGTTGAAGAGGTCTGGGTCCTATTCCATGTAGTGCCTTGAAGACCAGGCAAAGGGCCTTGAAGGCAATGCGTTGCCTCAAAGGCAGCCAATGCAACTCGGCCAGTGCGGCAGTGGCCGAGGATCTCCTGGTCCATCCCAGAGCCAATTTGGCTGCTGCCGACTGGACTCGTTGGAGTCTGTCCAGTAGTGTCGCAGGGGATTCAAGCAGCAGGGCGTTGCAGTAGTCAAGGCGACTAAGAATAGTACACCTGACTACTAGAGCTCTGGCGGAGGATGGAAGTAGAGGCAAAACTTTGCGCAGTGAGCGCATAAGGCCAGAGCAAGTTGCGACTGTTCTTGAGACCTGTGTTTCCATGCTTAATTGATGGTTGAGCATGACGCCCAGGTTGCGAACGGTGGTAGCTGGTAGGGGGTTGTTGGAGTTTTCCGGGGGCCAGAACTCAGCGGGCAGAGGGCGAGGTATGCGACTCGCAGGGCAGTACATCACCTCGGTTTTCGAGGAGTTGAACTGAAGTGAGTTCCGGTGCAACCAGCATGCCGTGTCTCGTAGGCAGTCATGGAAGGCTTGCAAGGGGATGGAGTCTTCGCCTTCCCACGAGAGAAGGAGCTGTGTATCGTCCGCATAGTTTACTGTGGTCATGTTGTGTGACTTAATTAACGTGACCAGAGGTTTTAAGTAAACATTAAAAAGAATCGGACTGATAGAGGAACCCTGGGGGACACCGTGAGGGACCGGGGAGAAGACCGATTGGAAAGGGGGGAGGGAAACAGCCTGTTTTCTGTCGCTGAGGTAGGAGTGAAACCAGATCAGGGCCGTGCCGTCGATCCCTGCCGCTCTCACCGCTGGAGCAGGATCCTATGATTGACAGTATCGAATGCGGCAGACAGGTCAAGTAAAATGAGGGCCACGGCTTGGCCCCTGTCTGCGCGCATTCGAAGCTCCTCCATGGCCGTGAGCACCGCGGTTTCAGTGCCATGGGCTGGGCGAAACCCAAATTGGAATTCGTCCAAAAAATGGTGCTGCTCGAGGTGGGTTGAGAGGCATTTACTGACCCAGCGTTCGAGCACCTTCACCGGGAAAGGCAGGCGTGATATGGGGCGGAAGTTGGACAGACATAGTTGCTAGTAGAATGCGAGTTCTTATCGTATACATTTTTATATCATACGCATACATATTTAGTCAATTGTTTAATGGTTAGTCAGTATTTTGTTCTATTGTTCTTATATGAGTGTTGTCATTTATATGAAAAAAATATTAAACATTGTTAAATGTAATCAACCTTACATGTTCAAAGAGACGCCACTGGATGCCAATCACAGATATAGCCCATTTTTGTAACAAGGACAGTGTGGACAAACATAGGACCATGCAAAACACTCTCAGATTAAGGGGAACGCAGGAAGTCTGGAGAGGACTAAAACACTTATGTTAATTAAGAAATGTGCAAAGTGAATGAGAAGAACAAAAATGAAGAAACTCTCCAGTCCAGTATATTAACGCAGGACCTAGATCACATATGAAAGCACAGTTTTATCTTCATATGCTGTGCAAACCCACACTCAGAAACAGACACTTGGATATTTATAATGGCAGAAGTGACACCATTCTGCTGGAAGGTGTCTAACTTCAATACATACAGCTGTAACACAAACCATATGGGACACATCTGACACTTCCTTATGATCTGTCACGCTGGTAAACATAAACAAAAAACACTTTCTTACGAATTAGAGACAGCTATGCTTTACCTGCTAAATATTGTCGAGCAGACAGTGACAAAATGTGTTGTACACTTTTTAGGCAAATAGTAGGGGCAACATTATACAAGGTGTCCTTGAGAGTGGGTGTGGAGTAATGGGTGTGTGCCCCTGAGGTTTATGGCCACGGGGCACTTTGCTAATACAGAACTGTCTGCAGAGGCCTGAGCGACCCCTTTTTGTGAAATGAATCATATTAGCACAACATATTCATAAATTCAATCACAAAGGGTATATGCTCATTTAGATTGGGGAGAGATTACATGAAAAACATTTACCATTACACCCACAAAGTATTACAGATTTGGGTGCAATGACAAAGAAGGCATCAGGAGGCACACTGATACTGAGCCACACAGAAGGTGGCGCACACTCAGTGTGCCACCTCAACGGCACTCATGTTGATGGAGTTGTACTGTGTCCAGAGAGTCTCCCAGGCACCCTCCTGTTGGCCAGTGTAGTCATTCACTGCACCGATCTCTGCTCCACTCTGAAAGTGAGACCAGGTCTCCACCTGCAGTGAAAGACAGACTGCGGCTTCAAACAATGGGTCTGCCTCATGCCTGCACTGTGAAAAACCTATTGCTTTGATGGGGCAGACTTTCTCCGGCACACATAGTTAAGGGGCACACCATGGCACAGAGTGGGACAGTGCATCCTCACTGTAATACAGCCCACAGAGAACAAAACACAGACACATATGTGAGGTCTAGGAAGGCTCATCGGCTCAAGACAGCAAGTCAAAAAAATCCTATCACAGCAAATGAAAACATTGATGTCACGTTTTAAGGCATTGGCAAAATGGGCAATTGCCCAAGGCCCCTAACGTTCAAAACATACCCCCCCCCCCCGAGGAAAAGGAGCTTTCTGTTTTACTTCTGTCTATTCTATTTCTCTAGGCCCAGATCTCTGTACTGGGGTGAATGTATGACATTGTTCTGTATTCTGTCCATCAACTGTTGTTTTTGCATTTGTCACCCCGAGTGGGACGGGTATGCTCAGACGTGAGTCTCGTGCTCTCCATGCCACTGGAATCAAGCTATCCTGGCTGAAGAGGGGTAAAACCCCGAAACCGGTCCTAGGATGCTTGTTTCCAGTCCAGGGAGGACCTGGCTTGGCTGTTCGGGCTGGACTGTTCCCATGAGGCACAGGGTCAAGACTGATTTGCATATGGCTGGGTTCAAACTGGAATGGCATGGTGAGCAAAAAAACGATGGATTTAGGCCCAGATCTCTGTACTGGGGTGAATGTATGACATTGTTCTGCATTCTGTCCATCAACTGTTGTTTTTGCATTTGTCACCCCGAGTGGGATGGGTATGCTCAGACGTGAGTCCCGTGCCCTCCATGCCACTGGAATCAAGCTATCCTGGCTGAAGAGGGGTGAAACCCTCAAACCGGTCCTAGGATGCTTGGTTCCAATCCAGGGAGAACCTGGCTTGGCAGTTCGGGCTGGACTGTTCCCATGAGGCACAGGGTCAAGACTGATTTGTATATGGCTGGGTTCAAACTGGAATAGCATGGTGAGCAAAAAAACGATGGATTTAGGCCCAGATCTCTGTACTGGGGTGAATGTACGACATTGTTCTGCATTCTGTCCATCAACTGTTGTTTTTGTATTCTATTTCTCTATTAAAACTTCTCTGCTTCTCAGCCTACCTCTACTTCTGACTCTGTTTAACCAGCCAGTGTAATTTTAAGGATTTTTGGAGTCCCAGCCAAGATATATTTCAGCTATTTTTGTGTGACTCTGTTAAAGATTAAAATATAATTTAGTACTCTTTGGTATACTGTATTTTTGGCTTTACAGGAAATGGATAATAAAAGAGAAATGTGTTATGTAAAGAAGCATCTAAAATAGGTCTTGCATGAGGCGCCTAAAATCCTCAAGATGGCACTGGTTGATGTACCAACTTGTACGGATGAAAGGGCAAATTAAATCAGTGATGATTTCTGACACGCCAGCTTGAAGGCTGTAAAAGCTGAATCAGTTCTTTAATAGGCGTACATTTACCATACGCTGAAGAACTGACAAAGACAATCAACAGGACAGTCTGCAGCCACTGTAGAGAGCTGTAATTCTTCTTTCTACCACTTCCTTCCAATCTCACACTGTCCTCATAAGTTAAGCTTCTATGGCATATCAAGCTCAGCTCTTTTCCCAGGCTAATGCTCCTTCAAGCCTTTGCCATCACCTTGAGGACACCGCTTTTGCTTATGGGTGATCAGTCCTCTATCACCTAAGTACACAGGGGGAGTAGTACCACTGTGGTTTGGGCACCTTGAGGAAACACCACAAAGCTGAGACGGTCGCTCCACAAACTAGAAGCATGGGGTGTCCGCGAGGGTTAACCGGCAGCCGCATGGATGTGGTAGGCCAATATGGGCTACGACCTGGGAAGAACCCTCGCGGACAGCCCATGCTTCTAGTTTGTGGAGCGACCGTCTCAATATCATCTAGTATCGATCAGGAGCGGCTATCACTATTACGCTGTAACCACAGTGAGGGTATACAGGTTTCTGCCCTGATCTACTTGAAGGTTATCGATCAGGAGCGGCTATCACTATTACGCTGTAACCACAGTGAGGGTATACAGGTTTCTGCCCTGATCTACTTGGAGGGTATTTTTATTTTTATGTTTACTTCTATGTCTCACGTGCACCTTCATTTTAGTTCTGGTCCTGAAGAAGCGCACACGACCGTTATGGCGACAGAAGCGTGAAACATGTCGACCTATGACCTAAGACACCTGGGCAAAGTGTGCCTCCAGGGGAATGTTTTATTAAGCAGTTAGACTCTGCTAAGGGTACATCTGTTCCACATTGGCTACATGATGATCCCTTTCTTAATCTTTTACACAATTGCACGCACTGTTTTCACCCTCCACAGAGGACCCACTCACCACACACCTGCATGCAACATCCGTCAGTCCTCAAAAGATCTCCGATAAAGTGACCCTTCGGGGGGCCCGTAGGGAATTGCAGCGCCGGCCTACGAGGAGCACTGCCCGATGATGAAGCATGACATCCTTCGGGGTGTGTGAGGGCATCAGAGGACAAAGAGTGGTCTTCAATTAGCTGAGTGGGTCCTTCACCTAGGATCTTTCTTCACTCTTCTCTCTCTTTTCTCCTTCTTTTTGGGCCTGGGTGACATTTTGCGCCTGGCCGTAGTAACAGTGTCCTCTTTTGGGTTTAAATACTTTCATACACTGTACCTGTAGCCTTATCCATATGACTCAATAAATTTGGATACAAAACAACAACAACAAAAAGTTGAACATTCAGAGTGCTCATACCTGTCTTGTGAATAGAATGTTCTACAAATAGCACAGGTAAATCTCCTAACACTACAGGTTCCTTGTGGCCAGGTTTGAGAATGATTCCCAGGTTCACTTGACCCTGCCATCCTAAAATATCCTGCCCATTCTCAGCCACATAAAATTTGGTAACAATTTTCCTTTCTTTGAAACAGATCACATTTGTGAAGTAACCCCGCATAAGTATGTCATAATCTCCAAAAGGCATCGGATTAACATCAAGGGATAATAACACATTTTTTACCGTAACTTTTCAAAAGTGACATCAGCAAGAATGGTCTTTGGAGAGCCAGAATAAGCCTTCACACTCAAATTGAGAGTACCAATCTTCATGTCACAAATGGCATCTTTGCATCTTTTACATCAATCATTCAAAGTATTGACCTCCACCGTCAACAAAAACATTGTTCAAATTTTCACATAAATTGACATCTTCCATACATATTTAGCAAACCTTGGTTTTGGTCTTGATAGATTTACAAACAGTATAAAAATACCCAATCGTTTTACAATTATAGCACCGCTTGCCTTGTGCCGGTTAAGAACCACTGTTTCCCATGTGATATTAGACCCACCCCTGTAACACGCCCTTCAAAACTTTTTCTCAATGTTCTTCTTCTTTTTGTATTTGCTGTCTCAATGTTCTTCTTAACCATATTCTTGTTAAACACAGTGTTGAAATCAACTTTATCCCTCTCACATACAGTGGCAACCTGTGCAGTGGTTGTTAGCCCATCACCCATCTTACTTCTCAGATCTTCCGTAAGAATTCTTGAGGATATTACAGTACGTTCAATGCTACGAGCAATGTCCAAAACCTCATTCAGAGACATATTTTTAAACACTCAACTGCGTTCCTGGATTTTCTTATTATAACAGTTAAACACTAACTGAACCCTTAAGTAAATATCTAAATTGGAACCAAAATCACATTTGGCTGCCAAGACTCTAAGAACAGCTAAATAGTACTCAACAGACTCTTCAACTATTTGCTTCAGTTTAAAAAAATTATGCCTTTCAAGCATGACTGAAAGCTCATCAGCAAACCGTTTAGACATTCTGGCAAGTGCTTCTACATAAACATCCCAAGCATCCTCACCACTGGGTGCAGATACAACAGGAAGATTGTCAAAAATGTACTGGACGGTTTCACACAAATGAATGAATAACAACGCAGCACGATGTACGCATTGAATTAAAAAGTGTCTACGACAACCATATTATTTTTAAAGACCCTAAGCCACTTATGCCAAAGCGTAGAGGGTTTGCATGGATTCTGCAAGAACAGTGGTGATTTCACAACATTGCTAGACATACTGGCCATAATACCACAATGTGATAAAATAGAAACAAGAAAAAAACCAAATTAGTATACAGTTAAAGTTGTATGCCAGTCAACTAATAAATGTCATTCAAGATAATGTGGGTACAAGAGTAGACAAAATATTAAATAAACTTGGAATTCACAATAAAGAAATCTCACAGTCACCAAGGATTCCTTTAACATAAACGGCTAATGTGTGCCAGTCACCGATACCAGCAGGCAGAAAACTGTGAAAATGCAGCTTATCACAAAGGCTCCTGGTTAATGGGTGCCTATCACTGAGCTTGGACAGGCAAAACGAGGTGAGCCTGTCATCAAAAAGAATAGAAAACACCCTGCATGCTGCGCAGAGTACACAGCCTCGTGTGTAAGGATACCTGCGATAATAAATGCCTTAAGCCTTCAAAATGGCCATGGCAGGGAGACTGGCAAAGGTGACCCCCCCAACTGATACATATCGACCAGAAAGGTTTAGTCCCTAAAAGATAAATTCATGAACTTACACTATTGTTAATCTGGACTATAGATTTAGCAGTTGCACGTTCGATCCCCCTGGCAGTGATCACTATAGATGCCGCCAAGGCCTTCGACCGCGTCAGTTGGGTATTTCTTTGGGCAGTTCTGGGATCAATTGGCTTCAGTGCTGACTTTGTTATGGCACTCCGAAGACTATATGAGTGCCCTACGGCAAAAACCCTCCTAAATGGTTCCCCAACGAAGAGTTTTAATATATATAGAAGGACGGAGCAGGCCTGTTCCCTGTCGCCCCTCCTTTTCGACATATATATCGAACCCCTGGCGCAAATTTTGAGGAATGATGATCAGATTGCCCCCATCCACCTATTTCCTTCCCGCAGCAAAATCGCTTTGTATGCTGACGATTTAATAATCTACACATCTGACCTGACTCGTACACTATCTAGGGTGGAATAACTGACAAAAGAATATGGGGCAGTATCCGGATCCTTAGTGAATCTATTGAAGACAGAGGTAATGTGTTTTAGTGTGGAGAATTGGGGAGGCAGAGTGTGCACAGAGGTTAAATATCTAGGGATAGTTATTGTTGAAAAAATTGAAGAGATCCCGCTGCGTAACTTGAAGAGGATGGCTAAGGAGGCTGATAGGTCATTATCCAGGTGGAAGACTTTACCTTTGACTATCTATGGGAGGGTCAACTTAGTAAAAATGGCTATTCTTCTGAAGCTAACACATCTTTTCAACTGTATCCCACTCAAATTCCCCAAGAAATATTTAAACAAAATACAGGGGAAAATAACTGGTTTTATTTGGGCATCTCGTGGGGTACCGCTTTCCTGGAAAAAGTTAAGGCTTAGTCTCAAGAAGGGTGGATTAGCTTTGCCAGGCCTTAGGCTCTATTGCATGGCATTCCAATGTTAAAACTTTTGTATGCTTATGGAGGAGCCCAATTGTTCCACCTGGGGCTTACTATTGGGGGAAATGATTAAAGAGTTTGGTCCAGCAGCCTTCCTGTATAAATTCGGAGCCCAAAAATTATTTTAAAAAGTAAGGCTGAAGGTGCTAAAAACCGCATTGAGTCTTTGATGTGGAGTTAGGAAGTCACTAAACATTGGCAATTTTCAGAAGTGGGGAGACTTGATATCAACAGCAGGCGTGCGACCCTGGGAGGTAGTGAGCGCAAAGATGGGCAATAGATTGTCTAGGTTTAAGTACATGCAACTTACATTATGGTTCTCAACTGCCTCACGGGAGGCAGGGGGGCTATGAGACTTTGAGGCCCTACTCCAAGAAGTAAGTCCGAAAAGTAAAGAAGTGGCTAAGTGGTATAAACAATTCCTGGAGGCAGATGAAGAGAAATTGAAGGCCCCCTATGAGATCTGGGTAGATGTACTCCAGGAAGAAAACATACAATCTCTTTGGAGGGATTCATTAAAATTATTATATGCAATAGTAACATCCGTAAACTTTAAACACCACAATTTTTTTGTTATCAACAGGCTGTATTGGATTCCTCTAAGAATGGCTACGTTTGTGTCACAGTCGGCACCCAGATGTAAGAGATGCAATCTCCTAAGAGCTTACGATGTACATGTTTTCTTTACATCCCCAGTGATAAAAGAATTTTGGAAGACTGTAGAAACCACCATGAGGGACATTTTAGGAGAACATGTAGTTTTGAATGAGGCCTTGGTACTTTTAGGGGTGTATAGCGCTATGCAAATCTCCTTGAATAGCAAGCAAAGGGGTCTAGCATTTTACTTGTTGCTCTTGACCAGGCGGGAGATCTGTAAACGTTGGCTAGATCCTGCCCCTCCTCACCCCAAAAGTGTAGTCAAGTGGACCAGCAACATGGACATTAAATGCAGTTAAATGCAGTTCACGGCAGTCAAGAGAAATTTGGGAGGATTTTATTAACTGGGCTGGCTAGCACCTATGATAACATCCAGGGCGGTCGGAAACACCTATACACTGTCCTGTGATTACACTAGGTCATGGACTTGGGGGTGGTTCATTCCCCCCCCCCCCCATATACGGCCAGAGCCTTCAGGATGAGTAAATGCAATGGACCACGAGATGGACTGAGGGTGCTAAAAAAGGTCCAAGAGTTGCAGTCACCATGGTGCTATGAGGACAACTAATAAAAAAATAAATGTAAAAAAAAGCCTTCAAAATGGCCGCAGCGGACACGCTCTATGTGCTTTCTGTATGAAGTAGAGCTTATTTGGGGGGAAACATGTGTAAGAGCGTCGGATGTCAGAAGCATCAGAAGTTGCAGAAGGATTCTGTGACCTGGAAACAAGTGACTCCTCCACGAACATCTCTGGAAGCCAAGAGATGAATTGGAACTCCTCCGCTCCACTCGGCTCAGCACACACGAGGTGAGATTCAAAGAATGCCGAACCCTCAACGTTCAACAGGAACGCTTGAACTTGAATCAAGAATAAAGTAGGCACAAACCAGGGAAACTAGGCAAATGAGGCTGAAATAGTCACGAACAAATAGTACATATGCTGCCGAAATTTAAATAACGAAAATGTAGTGGCACTCACTGCCCAACTGGATACATGCAAGCCAATGAATAAAGTTAACAGGATGATGTTGGGTCCAAATCCAAAATCACTCGCCGCTAATAAAATGTGGCATGGGCACCGAAGTGAGGGAGCCACCTGGCCCTCATAATACTATGTTGCACCCTGTAGCAATCCGTAGGATATAAATAAAGGGGCGCATGACCGCTCAAGGTCTTGGCCCACATGTTATATCTATGTGCTGGGGATTTTGTCCCAAGGCTAAGGCTGGGCGTCGCAGCGTGCCACCGGGCAGACCCCGCCTACCTACGCATGACAGGCACCTCGAGGAAACACCTCAAAGTAATACAAGATGGTTGAAGCTACCACTTTATTCCATCAATGAATCCACGACTGCTTCCCTGCACCGCAGCATGACAAGAGACTGCAGGGTGCTTATATTCTAGAACATCAGCTCATTGCATCATTACACATCCCATTCCACAATATTCACCATACTGGCATATTACAACCACTTTACAAAAAACCCAAATAAAATAAAACGAAATATCTGTTTCTATTCTTTTTATCTTTTAGCAATTTCAGCACATATGATTTTTACTTGGTAAAAAGTGTATTGCCGAATGCCATAGTGAAAGCCAACTGAGTCGTCTCAAACATTTCCAGACTGATTGCTTTTCCAAACACACCACAGAATCCTAATATTGTAACCTATTTATGCAGTTATATGTAGAAACTCTAAAACACACCCATTAGTAATACTGGGTTGCCTCTTTTGCTACAGTCTTGCTGCTCGGGGTTCTCTTGATTGAAATAGATGATACACAAATACATTAGTGAATAAATAGTTGTTGTAACCTCTGCTGTTCCTTCTTTTATGCTCTTAAAGCCTGTGACATGCCAGATGGAACGTGGCACGATGAAACCTGGGTAACTATGGAGATGGAATACTGGGAGAGTGGAGACGCATTCGCTGGTAGAGTAAGCAGCTGATCTTGCAGGTGAAAAATGAAAATAATAAACGTAAAGAAAAGCTACATGACTAGCGATTAATAGAATGTAATAATAATATCCAATTTGATTTTGGGTCCTGAGTGCAATTCTTATAACCTCTATTAAAATTATTAATATTCCACACTCGCTCCTGCCAATGAAGTTTGAGCTTCAAAAACTCGCATTTATCCCCATCCAAAATAAATACCTGTGCACCTTCATACACAATTGTATCATCGCTTACCTCATGAAAGGGGCCGAGTAATAGCTGTCAGAGCATTTCTTATGACCTGGCAGGAGGCAGCCTAAATTAACTTCAAATGACCTGGAGCAACGTTATTGCACAGCTGGAATTTTCCGTCGATTATCATAACTGGCTAATTGAAAAAAATGAAATTTTTAATTAGCTGCAGTCTGTGATTTCACTGGAGATTCGTTTTAAAGATCTGCTCTTTTACAACTGCACACGCTTTGAAGTGCCCAATAGTTCATCTTGGTGCAAATGCAGATTTGGACAGTTCATATGGTCCAGTTTCTCGCTGTCTAATAGACAGGGCAAGCCGTTCTCGTATGTGACCACATGCCATGACTGACATATAATCTACGTGATCATTCTGAAACGAAAAGAGAAAAACAAAAAGACATAGACAATTAGGTCACATTTGTAAGCAAGAAATCTATTTTGAGATTCATTTTTAGGTCATTCGAGACCTCTTGTATATACTTTAGTATATACTTATATGTGTATGTACTTTGTGGCCTTCGGAGATCAGCCCTAGGACTTGTCTGCTTCCACTTGGGGGCTTTTCTTTCTGTTCAACTCTCTATTTAACTGTCTTGAAAGAAAACGACCAGTAGAGGTCAGTAAAATACCATAATTGCTTTCTGCTTGTTTAACTGCCTCTATTTAACTGTCTTGCTTTCTGCTGAGTGTAACATTCTACTTAGTCTTTCTTTATTCTCTCTTCTCCTCTTTGTATTCTAGAATACTTCTTAGTATTCTAGAATATCTCCTCTCTGGGTATTCCGGCTTGCCTCTCTTCAGTGTAACAGCTGTTTCCCTGTGGGTCCGTTACCTGAATTCTTCAATAAAGAAGAAACGTCTCTACTTTGGATTCTGCAGTGATTATTCCGATATTACAAATTTGGTACCAGAAGTGGGGTGAAAGGGATGAAGAAACATCTCGTCTTCTATCTACCCTAATAACACGGATCTTGGCTATCCACGTCTAAGGAATCATCACTTGAATCTGCCTTGCCTCTACGGACCCGCAGGATACGCTCCATCAGGTGGGATCGCACTAGCTTGTTTTACTTTGAACATTTATTTATTGCGAGATAGAAGAGAGAAACGTCCTTCGGCCTATACACGCTGTATTTAAAAACGTGTGTCCTAGTAACCGACCACGTCTGAAGGCAAGCTCGCTCTCATCTCATCACGTGCTATCACACGTGCTACGAACAATGAAAGTTCTACAGTCTCTGGCCCAGCGCGAGCTCCGGTAATCTAACACCAGCCTTCTTACGATTGATGACGCATGGTGTTATCTGTATCCTAGCAACTGGAGCTTTCCCACATTCCAGTCAGAACGAGTGCTTTTCAAGCCTCGTGCTTTGGAACTTTCCTTTGTTTCTGCTGCAATTGTTTCCAGAGCATTTTTCTCTCTGAAATTTTCTCAACAAAGGTTACATAGTGACAGAACTCTGTATTGCTTTCAGACTTCACTAAGTTAAGAACATTCTTTATTGGAATACTTCTTTCCAGCATTTTAACCTTCCAATTAAGAAGGTTGATTGTTCTATTTATAAAAGCTGCCTGTTCTACATTATTTTTTAAGACGAATTTTAATATTAACTATATAAAGACCCTTAGAGAAAAAAAAAGGAGTAATAATTTTATTTTGGTTTATTAAAAAAAAAAAAAATATATATATATATATATATATATATATATATATATATATATCTGTGAGCCTTCCGTGTATGAGTTGCCTCCTCCTAAACGAGAGTTGCTTTGTTGGTTCCGGACCCCACGGAAGCCGGTCTCTTTAAAATAGCCTTTGAAGTCTTCCCCAATATTCTCGGAAGAAAAACGAAGCCTTGTGTGGTTGGCCACTGGCCAGTGAACAAGGGTGCAACGCACTCGAAACGCGTTTGGCGAGCGGCTGATTGAGGAATAAAAGATTTGCTCAACCACACAAGGCTTCGTTTTTCTTCCGAGAATATTGGGGAAGACTTCAAAGGCTATATATATATATATATATATATATATATATATATTTTACCAATAATTTACAATTCTCCTATTTTTACATTCTGCAAGTATTCCATTCCTCATCTAAACCATGTCCTCTTCGGATAGCGCATTACATCCTCCACCATTTCTACAAAGGCCAGGCAAACCAGAAATTGAGTGGAAACAATGGATTCACATTTTTGAAAATTATTTGGTTGCCATCGACGGAAAAGAATTCTCTCCAGAAAGGAAACATGCTCTCCTTTACAATCATTTGGGTGTTGCAGCACAAAAAAGTTTTTGACAACTTACCTCCTTTTCCAAGACCCTCTGGTGATGGAACCTGGAACGTCTACATTGAGGCAATTGGAAAACTTAAGAAACAATTTTAAGATGAACCAAATGTTCTATTGGAGAGACACGCCTTCTTTAAAAGAAAACAAGCCAGTGATGAATCCGTAGAAGACTATGTGTCTGCTCTTCGAGTTCTCGCCTCTACCTGTGAATTTGACAATTACACCGACATCTCTATTAGAGATCAATTTGTTTTTAATTGTTTTTCGAAGAAAATGCAAGAACGGATTTTGACTTGTCGTAATCCATCATTATACGAGGTTATTGATATTGGGAAAAGTATTGAGCGTTCTATAGTTTCTTCACATGCATTGTCAGGTCACGAGGGTCATTCTCCTATTTCCTATGTTTCTGATAATACAGATTCCTCTACTGTCTCTGCTATCAGAGTTAACAAAGAGTATAAAAGGTCTTTCTGCTTTTGCTGTGGTAACAAAAACCATATTGAAAATTTTCCATCTTGTCCTGCTTTAGGAAAAAAATTTGGCAAATGCAAAAAAACTGGTCACTTCCAAGAATTTTGCAAATCTCGACGTACATTTCCTATTGTTAAAGTTCACAGTGTGGAATTAATGAATAATCCTTCTTCATCATCAGCATCTTCTGTCTCTGATTTTACCAATACATTTTCCAATCTCATGTTATCCATTGATGAACCATTTGATTCCACTGATTTTGAACGTCCCCTTTGTCAAGCTTTTATAAACAACAAACCCTCACAAGTTATGGCTGATTCCGGAGCTCCCATCACAGTATTGGATGATACCCCTTTCTTTAATAACTGGGGCCACTCCATCGCACTTAAAGCTCCTGACATTTCTCCCAAAGCCTTTGGTGAAAAAGATTTTGATCTGCTTGGTTTCTTTGTCACTTCTCTACAAATACTGGGAAGATCTACTGACACTAAGGTATATGTTGCAATCAGAGGCAGCGATCTTGTAGGTTGGAAGGACTTAACCAGGCTAGGCATTATCCTTAAACCTGGTCACAGAAATCCTATTGTCTTGGGTGATCTTCCTTTACTGTCCATTGACAATTGTGTGGACAAAATTGGTTCTATTGACACCTTAAAGAATGAATTTCCTTCTGTATTCAGTGATAAAATTGGTAACATCAAAGGGTTTGAGCATATCATCAGACTTAAGAAAAATGCTACACCTGTAACTCACAAAGTCAGACCCGTTCCCATTAGTGTCAGGAATGATCTTAAAGTACAATTGGAGAAGCTCTCTGCAGATGGTATCATCACATCTACTGATTCCTCTGAGTGGGTTTCTCCCATTGTTCTCGCTAAAAAGAAAAATGGGAATCTCCGTCTTTGTGTGGACCTCAGGTCTTTAAACCGTAACATAATAGTTGATTGTCATCCTCTTCCTCATATCCAACAGATGCTTTCCAATATTGGTCACGCTAAATATTTTTCGACAATTGACCTACACTCAGCATATCATCAAATTCCTTTACATGCTGATTCTCAAGAACTTACTACTTTTGTCACCCCTTTTGGGGCATACAAATACTTGAGACTTCCCTTTGGCTTAGCCTCAGCCGCATCAGTATTTCAAAAAGTTATGGATGTTTTATTTAAAGATGTTGCAAATGTTCAGGCCTTTCAGAATGATATCCTTGTTTTTACTGAAAGTAGAGAGTCACATTTAGATACTCTACATAAGGTATTTTCCATTTTACGTGCAAGAGGCATTACTGTTCAACCTGATAAATGCGAAATTTTAGCTGAGCAGATTGATTATTTAGGCCATACTATCACGCCGGAAGGCATTAAACCAAAATTTTGCAATGTGGAGGCTATCGTTAAAGCTCCGCCTCCACCTGATAAAGATGCCCTAAGATCTTTTCTAGGTCTTTGCGAGTACTATGCTAGTTTTATACCAGACTATTCTTATTGTGTTCAACCATTAAGATCTCTTCTTAAAAAGGGAACTTACATTTGTTTGGTCCAATGATGCTAACACGGCTTTTAGCAATATAAAAAAGTTGGTTGTTAATGCTCCTGCTCTCAGTCCATTTGTTCATGGTCTCCATTGTACCGTCACCGTAGATGCCATTCTTAATGGTCTTTGTTGGAAACCGGGCAACCGGGTTAACAGTCACCAGGTTCCCAGCACCGTGGTAGCTTGGCTCGAGCGGTTGGGGGCAGGCACTGTGTGAAGCGTACGTCACACCCTCACAATAACCATGCGTTCATCCGTTCCAAAAACGACACTACACCGTAAAAATTATGAAAGAAAGTAGTTTGTCTTTATCTTATTTTCTCTTAGTTGCAGGTTCCAAAACATACATACAATACCATAAGACTTTTCTTGAAAATAGCAGGTCAAATAAATAATACCACAGTGGGGTTTCAATAAATAGGATCAGGTCATAAATAAGCAAGGAATAAATAGGGGTGCAATAAATACAAATGGCTAATAAATACTGTCAGACAATAAATACAATGCAGGAATAAATACGGTCAGACAATAAATACAGTCAATAAATAAAGCACCTTCAATAACTTAAATAACACAATTAATGACAATTACCGTTCACATCACTTTCCTGAGGTAGTTTGGTTTTACTATGCCCAAGTACAGCTTGTGGTCATTTGGATGACATGGGGGGGGGTGTCCCGCCTAGATTGGTCAAGGCTGGGCCTGAACTGAGGTAGAATAAGGGTAACCTAAGGATCTGGCTCTCCCAAAATACACAACCCCTCACAGAGGTCACTGCAGCAGTCTCAGTTCACCCCTGGCACTCCCAGGCTGGTTCTAACACCCCTCTAGCCCCTAGAATGGTCTTTTAGGGCTCCACAGGGCCTCAGATGCCCCTTCTACCACTTACTGCCCTTTTCACGATGATCGGCTCCGCTCGGCGCCGTGTCGATGTCGTGAGGCGGCTCCGGCTCGATGTCGCTGGGCGGCTCCGGTTCGGTGTCGCTGGGCGGCCTCGGATCGGTGCCGCTGGCGGTTCCGGATCGATGTCACTGGGCGGCCTCGGCTCGGTGTCGCTGGGCGGCTTCAGCTCGATGCCGCTGGGCTGCTCCGGCTCGATGTCGCCTTCCGGCGTCGCAGGGTCACGGTCTCCCTGCTTCCGGGTGTCTCCGGAGTGCGATCTCCACTCCCGACCTCCGGTGCACTTCACCTCAGATTCCGGCGTCTCCGGAGTGCGATCTCCACTCCCGACCTCCGGCGCGCTTCACCTCGATCTCCGGCGACTCCGGAGGGCGATCTCCGCTCCCGACCTCCGGCGCGCTTCACCTCGACCTCAGGTGACTCCTTACTCGACCTCCGGCGCGCTTCACCTCGATCTCAGGTGACTCCTTACTCGACCTCCGGTGCCTCTCCACGACATCCGTCGGCGCCCTCTCTCGACCTCTGACGGCTCCGGGTACGACGTCTGCTTTCTGTCAGCGCCGCTTCTTCACCTCAGGCCTCAGGTCTCCAGGCTTCTCGACGTCAGGACTCCAGGAGGACACCGCTAAACAGGTCAGGAGCTTACTGGTCTTCTTCTTTAAGGCCTCTTCACAATATATAGGTCCTTAAGATGGTTTTTCTGGTCTTGGTCCCACACAGGGCTCTAGGCTGGGCTTGGTCAGTAGGGACTAGCGTCAAGGGTGGGTTTCTGGACCCCACTCCAAGCACTGGTTTCCACCCCTGCTGCCTTACTCCGACCTCCTTCTGAACTGGTCCTCTCTCCTCTCTAGTCAGATGCCAACTGCCACTCTGAGATGGCCTCCCAACATTCTAAACTGCCTCTCACTGTCACAGGGTTCCAGAATGTTACGGAAGGTTCTAGAAATCTCCAGTGGGTTCTGATGATGTCACAGGTGACAATGGGTGGCCACCATTTTGTGTCTCAGGCCCTCAGACAGAAGTTCCAGGGGTAGGGAAAATGGCTCCCTGACCCTGCATCAACACTAAAAAGTCTGGTGGTTCCCAAAAAGGAAAAATTATAATAGGGTTTGAGGCAAAAGTGGGACAAAATAAATAATGATGAGGAGGGACCACCCAAAGGGCTGACAGGTCTAACACGCGTCCCCCCCAGCTGAAAGTGGGGAGAGCTACCCAACCCCTTGGGAGTTCTCATCACTAAGGCGGAAATACCTTGAGAGACCGTCTGCATTGGCGTGGTCCACTCCAGGCCGATGTTCCACCTGAAAGTCCATTCCCTGTAGGGAGATAGACCACCTTAGCAACTTGGGATTCTCCCCCTTCATCTGCATCAGCCAACGAAGGCGTCTGTGGTCGGTCTGAACTAGGAAGTGCGAGCCAAACAGGTATGGCCGCAACTTCTTCAGAGCCCATACCACTGCAAAGGCTTCACGCTCTATTGCACTCCACTTATGTTCCCTGGGAAGTAGTCTCCGGGATAGGAAGACCACGGGTTGATCCAGACCCTCTTCATTGAGTTGCGATAACACTGCCCCAATGCCATGTTCCGATGCATCCGTCTGGACAATGAACTCCTTGGAAAAATCTGGGGCCCTTAAGACCGGGGCCTCGCACATGGCTTGCTTCAGTTTCACAAAGGCCTGCTGGCAAGCCTCCGTCCAGACTACCCGTCGAGGTTGCTTCTTGGACGTAAGCTCCGTGAGGGGGGCCACAATGGTCCCATACCCCTTCACGAAGCGGCGGTAATATCCGGTGAGGCCCAGAAAAGCTCGGACCTCAGTCTGAGTCTTGGGGGGTTCCCAGGCCATGATAGCCTCTATTTTCGCCTGGAGGGGCTGCACCGCTCCCCTACCCACCAAGTGTCCAAGGTACACTACCGACCCCTGCCCGATCTGGCATTTACTGGCCTTGATCGTTAACCCAGCTTGTTTCAGGGCCTGGAGAACAGTTTGCAGGTGACGCAAGTGATCCTCCCAGCTGTTACTGAAGACGGCAATGTCGTCCAGATAAGCAGCGGAGAAACTCTCCATTCCGGCGAGGATCTGGTTCACCAGACGCTGAAACGTGGCAGGGGCGTTCTTGAGCCCAAAGGGCATCACGCAGAACTGGTTGTGGCCCTTGGGCGTGGAGAAGGCTGACCTTTCCTTAGCTCCATCAGTCAGAGAGATCTGCCAGTACCCGGATGTAAGGTCAAAGGTACTCAAATATTGGGCAGCTCCCAGCCGGTCAATCAGTTCATCCGCCCTCGGGATCGGATGAGCATCAGTCTTGGTTACTGAATTCAGTCCCCGGTAGTCCACACAGAACCTCAGTTCCGATTGGGCACCCGGTGGTGCAGCTTTTGGCACTAGTACCACCGGACTGGACCAGGGGCTGCTGGAAGGTTCAATCACTCCTAGCTCCAGCATCTTAGTGACTTCACTGTGAATGCTGGCCTTCACCTTGTCTGTCATCCGGTAGATCTTTGACTTCACAGGTGGGCTGTCTCCTGTGTCCACGTCATGGACGCACAGGTGAGTCCTACCCGGAACAAGGGAGAACAACGAAGAGTACTGCCCCAGGACCTGGCGGCAGTCCTCCTGCTGTTCAGGAGTTAGGGACGGGGAGAGAATCACTCCCTCCACCAACCCATCCTTTTCTTGAGACGCAAATAAGTCGCGGAGAGGCTCGCTTTCCACGTCCTCTGCTCCGTCAGTCACCATTAACAATATGACTTCGGGCCTCTCGTGGTGGGGTTTGAGGCGGTTGGCGTGCAGCACTCGTAGGGGCTGGCGAGGGGTCTTCAGATCCACCAAGTAGGTAGCCTTACCCTTCTTCTCCAACACTTCAAAGGGTCCTGACCAGCGATCCTGGAGGGCGCTAAGCTCTCCTGGTTCGATCACCCACACCTTCTGGCCAGGCTCCAACTCCACCGGGTGAGCATTGTGGTCATACCACGCCTTCATCACTGCTTGGCTGGCTTCCAAGTTGTCAGAAGCTTACTTCCACAACTTAGCCATTTGGCTCCGGAAGGCCAGCATGTAGCTCACCACGTCCTGGGGAAGCTTTCTGGGAGTTCTTTCCCATCCGTCTCTCACCAGGCTGAGAGGTCCACGCACAGGGTGCCCATACAAAAGCTCGAAGGGGCTGAAGCCCACTCCCTTCTGTGGCACTTCCCTGTAAGAAAACAATAGACAGGGTAGGAGGACGTCCCATTTCCTCCGCAGGCTTTCAGGTAGACTTCTGATCATGCCTTTCAAGGTCTTATTGAACCTCTCCACCAGACCATTGGTCTGGGGGTGGTAAGGAGTGGTGAACCGGTAGGTCACTCCACACTCCTTCCACATCGCCCGCATGTATGCTGACATGAAGTTGGTCCCCCTGTCGGACACAACTTCCTTGGGAAAACCCACTCGGGTAAAGATTCCCATCAGGGCCCTAGCCACAACAGGTGCAGTAATGGTCCTCAGAGGTATGGCCTCTGGGTACCGTGTGGCATGATCCACCAGAACCAGGATAAACCTGTGACCAGCTGTAGTAGGCGGATCTAACGGTCCCACAATGTCGATGCCCACCCTTTCAAAGTGGGTGCTAACGACAGGAAGTGGTTCCAGGGGAGCTTTCAGCTTCACCCCTGTTTTCCCACTGGCTTGACAAGACACATACGTCCGGCAGTAGGTGTCGGACGACACTTTCATTTGAGGCCAATAAAAGTGTGGGACAAGCCGGGCAAAGGTCTTGTCTTGCCCCAGGTGTCCTGCCAAGGGGATTTCATGAGCCAATTCCAGAAGGAAGGCTCGGTAGCGTTGAGGGACAACCAAGGCCCGTGACGATCCTTGCATGGGTGCCTTGGGTTCACTGTAGAGGAGGCCATCCTCCCAGTAAATGTGGTAGTTCCCCTCAACGTTACCTGCTGCCTGGGCTTCGGCCTGTCGCCTCAGTCCCTCAAGGGTAGGACACTCCCTCTGGCCCTTGCAGAATTCCTCCCTGGTCGGCCCTCCCTCCACGTGCCACTCGGCCGGGATGGGTAGGTTCTCCAGGTTGGTAACATCCCCCTCCGCGGACTCCTGGTCCACCACCTCCGGTGGCCTATCCATCACACGGGGCGCGGATGCCGAGGCAGGCTCCTCCTGCCTTCGGTTCTTCCCTTGGTTGGCAGCCGGCGGTGCCTTTGTTTCAGGCTCCCGCCTAAACGAACTCCCCCTCCGGGTAGTCGCAGACCTTGTGCTGACACAGGCCCAGTCAGGTGTACCCAGCATCTCAGCATGAGTCTGGTATTCCACCTCCTTCCAAGCATTATGCTCCATGTCATTCCCCAGCAGACAATCGACTGGCACGGCAGGGTTTACGGCAACTCGAAGTGAACCTGCAACCCCTTCCCATTCAAATGGAACCTCGGCCACCGGATAGTGACCCATTCTGCCGTCAGCCATCGCGGCAGGGTGGAGTACATGGGGAATCACCTGCTCTGGAGACACCAGTTGGCTACGTACCATAGTCATACTGGCTCCTGTGTCTCTCAGAGCCTCCCCTCTTTGGCCATTGATGGTGACCCATTGCCCATACTTTGTGGTATTTGCGGGCACCTGGATCTTAGGAACCATCTCCCATTCTCCCAGGTACACTAAAGTGACACCCGCCCACTCCCTTCCCTTACCTAAGGGCATCTCCTCCCCGAGCACTACACTAGCTACTCCGGGGGCCTTTCCTCCAATGGGAGGGGGTGGTCTTTTCGGGCACTTCACATCTCCCTTATAGTGTCCGACACCGCCGCACTCGTAGCAATGGACAACCCTTGGCTGCTGACTCTGGCCAGGATTAGGGTTTCTGGGGGGGTTAGCCCTAGGGGTGAATCCCGTTCCCTTCCCTTGGAAACTATTTTGGGGGCCTTTAGAGAACTCCGTTTTCTTTTCCTCTCCCTCTTTCTTCTGGGGGCGCCCTGTCCGGTCTTTTGAGAGTCCCCTCCAGTCCCCCTTGTGGACACCCGGGTACTAGCCCAAATGTCCGCCTCCTCAGCAAGCTTCCGGGGATTGGTCAGCTTGCTATCCACCAGGTGTTGACGCAGTTCAGGGAAACATTTTTCGAGCAGGTGTTCCTTCAACATCAAATCAAACAACCCCTCATAGTCCCTCACCTCACTGCCTTGTATCCAACCCTCTAATGCCTTCTTTGCATAGTCCAGAAAATCCACCCAATTCTGTGTGCCCAGTTTGTGGCTACCCCGGAACTTCTGTCTATACTTTTCGGGTGTTAGTCCAAACTTCCTTACGAGCGCCACTTTCATGGTGGGGTAGTGGGTCTGCTCATCCTGCTCCAGGGCCAATAATGTATCCCTACCAGCTGGAGGCATGTGTTTGAACAATCCCCCTCCCCAATACTTCTCTGGAACCCCATGGACTCTTAATGAGATCTCATAGGCCGCTAGCCACTTGGCGATATCATCACCTGCACTATAGCTATCTACTATGTCTTTTGGCAAATAGGGTTTGGATTCCCTGGTGATTTCTCTTTCTTCGCTGCCCCCACTAGGAACAGGGTGTGCCCCGACCCGTAGGATCTGGAGATCTATCTCCCTGAGCCTCAACTCGTGAGCCATCCTCCGTTCCTCCTTTTCGTTCTCCAGCTTCGCCAAATCCCATGTGAGCTGTCTTTTCTCCCTCCGGTCAGTGAATTCTGCTTCTAATAAGCCGTTGCTAGAGACACTGCTGCCCTTCCTTGAAAGTGTTCTGGGCCCCGCTACTAGGTTCCCCACCTCAGGTTGGTACAGACCAGCCCCCTCGCTGTCAGGCTCTCCATCCCTGTCCTCCTTCTCAACCTTACTTTCTCGTCGTGCCTCCCCCCAAGCCCTTAAGCTGGTCTGGAGCTCACCCTTCTTTGCACCTTGGGGACAAAACACCCCCTCTCGCTCACAAAACTCTCTGAGTTGGGCCACAGTGTAAGTTTCCACATCTTCCAATACAAACTCCATTTTGCCCACTCAGGATAGAAGACAGTTGCTTACAGAAGCTATGCAGGGGGGTACCTTTTGTAATACCTCCTCCCACCACCAGAAGTAAATTTGGAAAAAACAAAACTCAAAATTAGGAAGTCCGCTTGGAGAAAACTCCCGGTGTAGGCCTATGGACTACCCACAGTTATTGTCGAGTAGACGCAAGCACAGCTCTATCCCACCGCTGAACACCAATTTTATGTTGGAAACCGGGCAACCGGGTTAACAGTCACCAGGTTCCCAGCACCGTGGTAGCTTGGCTCGAGCGGTTGGGGGCAGGCACCGTGTGAAGCGTACGTCACACCCTCACAATAACCATGCGTTCATCCGTTCCAAAAACGACACTACACCGTAAAAATTATGAAAGAAAGTAGTTTGTCTTTATCTTATTTTCTCTTAGTTGCAGGTTCCAAAACATACATACAATACCATAAGACTTTTCTTGAAATTAGCAGGTCAAATAAATAATACCACAGTGGGGTTTCAATAAATAGGATCAGGTCATAAATAAGCAAGGAATAAATAGGGGTGCAATAAATACAAATGGCTAATAAATACTGTCAGACAATAAATACAATGCAGGAATAAATACGGTCAGACAATAAATACAGTCAATAAATAAAGCACCTTCAATAACTTAAATAACACAATTAATGACAATTACCGTTCACATCACTTTCCTGAGGTAGTTTGGTTTTACTATGCCCAAGTACAGCTTGTGGTCATTTGGATGACATGGGGGGGGGGTCCCACCTAGATTGGTCAAGGCTGGGCCTGAACTGAGGTAGAATAAGGGTAACCTAAGGATCTGGCTCTCCCAAAATACACAACCCCTCACAGAGGTCACTGCACCAGTCTCAGTTCACCCCTGGCACTCCCAGGCTGGTTCTAACACCCCTCTAGCCCCTAGAATGGTCTTTTAGGGCTCCACAGGGCCTCAGATGCCCCTTCTACCACTTACTGCCCTTTTCACGATGATCGGCTCCGCTCGGCGCCGTGTCGATGTCGTGAGGCGGCTCCGGCTCGATGTCGCTGGGCGGCTCCGGTTCGGTGTCGCTGGGCGGCCTCGGATCGGTGCCGCTGGCGGTTCCGGATCGATGTCGCTGGGCGGCCTCGGCTCGGTGTCGCTGGGCGGCTTCGGCTCGATGCCGCTGGGCTGCTCCGGCTCGATGTCGCCTTCCGGCGTCGCAGGGTCACGGTCTCCCCGCTTCCGGGTGTCTCCGGAGTGCGATCTCCACTCCCGACCTCCGGTGCACTTCACCTCAGATTCCGGCGTCTCCGGAGTACGATCTCCACTCCCGACCTCCGGCGCGCTTCACCTCGATCTCCGGCGACTCCGGAGGGCGATCTCCACTCCCGACCTCCGGCGCGCTTCACCTCGACCTCAGGTGACTCCTTACTCGACCTCCGGCGCGCTTCACCTCGATCTCAGGTGACTCCTTACTCGACCTCCGGTGCCTCTCCACGACCTCCGTCGGCGCCCTCTCTCGACCTCTGACGGCTCCGGGTACGACGTCTGCTTTCTGTCAGCGCCGCTTCTTCACCTCAGGCCTCAGGTCTCCAGGCTTCTCGACGTCAGGACTCCAGGAGGACACCGCTAAACAGGTCAGGAGCTTACTGGTCTTCTTCTTTAAGGCCTCTTCACAATATTTAGGTCCTTAAGATGATTTTTCTGGTCTTGGTCCCACACAGGGCTCTAGGCTGGGCTTGGTCAGTAGGGACTAGCGTCAAGGGTGGGTTTCTGGACCCCACTCCAAGCACTGGTTTCCACGCCTGCTGCCTTACTCCGACCTCCTTCTGAACTGGTCCTCTCTCCTCTCTAGTCAGATGCCAACTGCCACTCTGAGATGGCCTCCCAACATTCTAAACTGCCTCTCACTGTCACAGGGTTCCAGAATGTTACGGAAGGTTCTAGAAATCTCCAGTGGGTTCTGATGATGTCACAGGTGACAATGGGTGGCCACCATTTTGTGTCTCAGGCCCTCAGACAGAAGTTCCAGGGGTAGGGAAAATGGCTCCCTGACCCTGCATCAGCACTTAAAAGTCTGGTGGTTCCCAAAAAGGAAAAATTATAATAGGGTTTGAGGCAAAAGTGGGACAAAATAAATAATGATGAGGAGGGACCACCCAAAGGGCTGACAGGTCTAACAGTCTTGGAGCTGTTTTTGGTCAACAGAATTCAGGAAAAGATCATACAGTTGCCTTTGCATCTTGATCTTTATCATCTGCTGACTCCAAATACAGTACGATAGAGAGAGAGGCGTTAGCTTGTGTTTGGGCTGTTTCCAAATTTAAAACTTATCTCTGGGGGTGTCCATTTACAATTTTTACCGACCATAAACCTCTTGTCTACCTTTTACAAGGTGATGGCCTTGCTAAAGCTTCTGCTCGCCTTGTACATGTTCTCTCTAAATTGCAGGAGTACAATTTCATCATTAAATACATTCAAGGCGGGAAAAATTTCAGAGCTGACTGCCTTTCTCGACTTCCTTTGCCATTAATTGATGACACCATTGACGGTTATGACTGTGTTGTTGCATCCATTGATGCTTCTTCTATTTCTAATGGTACTATTTCAGAAAAGGATTGGACTGAAGCCTCTGCCAATGATCAGACTCTTAAAAAAGTTTCCAATTTTATCATTAAAGGTTGGCCTCCCATTCGTAATATTCCTCAGGATTTACGATCTTATGCTCAAGTTGCATCAGAGTTGTCATTAGAAAATGATATTTGCACTAGGAATGGTTGCTTCATTCCTCCCTGTTCTCTTAGGAACAGAATAATTTCTATTGCACATGCAGGTCATCTTGGAGTTACAGCCACTTAAAAACAAATCAGAGAAAATTACTGGTGGCCTTCATTGAATACTCACGTCTCCTCTTTTATAGATGTTTGTTCTCAATGTGTTATCTCGGACAAGCATTGGAAAATCACTCAGAATCCTCTTTGTCTAGTTCCTCTTCCAGACAGCCCATGGTCAAAAATTGCTTTAGATTTTGCAGGTCCCTTCATCCTTTTGCCTAACTCCTCAAAATTTTTACTAGTTTTAATTGACTATTTTTCAAAATGGATATATTTTTCCTTTGTGGATTCAGCTTCTACTCATTGTGTGTTGCAATTTCTCAAGTCTGTGTTTTCACTTGAGGGTCCTCCTAAAGAGTTGGTAACTGATAATGGGACCCATTTTGTTTCACATGCCATGAAAGATTTTTTTGAATTCTATGGATGTCAAACATATTCAAGTAGCTCTATACAGTCCCGCGGCTAATGGTCTTGTTGAAAGGGCTAATCGTTTTTTGAAGGAAGGAATTCAAACTGCTATTTCATCTGGTTTAGATGTTAACCTTTTTCTTAAAGAAAAGGTGAATTCCTACCACATTTCGTGTCACTCTACAACTGGTTTCACACCCTTTGAGTTATTGAGGGGTAGGAAATGTCGTACTTTACTCTTACCTTCTTGTTAGAAAAATACTCCTCCTCTTCTAACAGTATCAGTGATTCAAAGAAAAATGAAAGTATGCGCCAAACTGTCACTTTGGCACAAAATAAACAAAAGTTTCATTTTGATGTTCGGAAACACTCTCAATTTAAAGATTTTATTCCTAATTCATGGGTTTTAATTAAAAAACCCTATAGTGTCAAGAAAGGTGAATCTTCCTTTACCTCTCCTTACAAGATTGTTAAAGTTGGTCTTAGTTCTTGCCTTCTTCAAGATGGAAGATGGTGGAGCAAGAATAGACTTGTTTCTATCTCAGAAGAACAAGCCAAGATCTATCTCAAAACTGCAGTTACTCCTGATTCAGAGGATTACATTCTATTTGAGTCTCCGGCCTCTTCCTCTAATACTTCCAACTTAGTGTCTCAGTGTAGCACGTCCATTTCTGTGCCTCAGGACAATTTTGTCAATCTTAGTCCGTCAACAAGTCCTTCTTGTTGTTATTCTAACTTGGCTTCCAGAAGGACTTGTAGGCTACCTGCTAATTTTAAGGATTTTGTTATGTCTTAAAAAATTTTTTACAAAATGTGTACATTGTTTAAACTGGTTGATTGGTGAAAGCATATACTCTTATTTGTTTAAAATGTCAATTGTAAATATTTTAAAAATTATATTTGTAACTTTTGTTTCTCCTCTAAAGGGGAATATGTGTAACATTGTACTTAGTCTTTCTTTATTCTCTCTTCTTCTCTTTGTATTCTAGAATACTTCTTAGTATTCTAGAATATCTCCTCTCTGGGTATTCCGGCTAGCCTCTCTTCAGTGTAACAGCTGTTTCCCTGTGGGTCCGTTACCTGAATTCTTCAATAAAGAAGAAACGTCTCTACTTTGGATTCTGCAGTGATTATTCCGATATTACACTGAGGGACTTTATTTTTTTTAATTTTTATGGCACCTCCCTCTGTTCAACTTTCTTGATAGAAAATGACCAGCAGAGGTCAGTAAAATACCAGAATTACTTTAGCATTCTCTAGATTCCAGTCCATAGAAATTGTCTTCCACAAGCACCCGTAGACAGTAATATTTTTTTCAAATTTTGAATTTTCAGTGATATGATCACCGAAGGCCTTGATTTTATATTAAAAAAGAGCTTTGGACTGTACCATTTCCCGCTGAAAGGAAATTTTCTCTCCATGTGTTCCCATATCTGGTGTGTTGGCAGTTTGGTGCTTACTTTCCCTCCACATTAAAGAACAGTAGATGTTTCAGCACCCAGGCTAATGTGCTGCATAGCTAAATACATAGAAGGTCCCAAAGGCGAGACTGATTGCATTATCATCAAAAACTTTATTCGATCATTAATTAATAATCATAAAAGTACATACATACATAGGTATAAAAACATGAGGATTCAGCAAGTTTTAAATTAATCACATGTCATGAAAATGGTGCTTTTCCTCAAACTTATCGATTTTAAAATATATACAGCAGTAAAAAACCAGATGTCCTGTGAATTAAGTCCAAATAAAAGCCCCATGGCCGAAACAATATTGAATACATTATATTTTTTAAAAAGCGGTTTCAGATATACTTTTCGAAGATGGAGATAAAGAGGGCATAACAATAAAAAATGCTCCGTACTTTGTTTTGTAGTCCCGTCACACGGACAGGGGGCGGTAGTATAAGTCTTCATTACAGGATACGCAACAAGCAAATGAACAGTCCCCATCCGGAGTCTTGTCAACACAAATTGGTGGGAACGGATAGTAACCAATTTAAGGTATCCTGGGGGCCCCATTTCTTCCTTATTATACTTGTCATAAAAGACATGTGAGGAGAACTGGACAGTAGCTGCGTTACGCTTCATCATGCTAACCCTCAAAAATTCATGTTTAATCTCATTCTTCGTGATATCTAAAACACAAGAAGGGTTATCACAGACCCTAAAATTAAAAACATCATCAAATGTTCGGATAATATAGTTAAGCCACGGGATGCGGGAACATTTATCCAAGTAAAGACAATCAGAGATTATCTTTCTTGTAAAACCAGTCTGTTCCTTCGACCAAATAGATCTCCATACTAACAGGGGTCTTAGTCTGATCAAGTCAGATAGATGTTCTAAACCAGACTCTTGATGGATCAGCTTTGTTGAGGAAGAAGATGGTAAACAAAGGAGTTTTTTGATGAATTTGTTCTCCTCAACCTGGAGCATGTTGTTATTACAATGGCCCCACACTCCTGAACCATATAGGGCCAGAGCAACACATTTATGTCGATATAAATACAACATGTCTAGTATCCGTCTTGAGCCTAGCTTGGATGCAAACCTAAATAAGCCAAAAGAGCACTTGGCCATTTTGGCTCTTACATTTGTCATTTCGGAAGTCCACATCCCCCCACTATTAAAGGTGATACCCAAATAACAAAATTTGTCCACCACTTTTATGGTTTGGTCCATAACTGTAAAAGGCCTTAGGTTCTTAATTTTCTTCCCACAGGGCATTATAAAAGTTTTTGAATTATTAATTTTTAATTTTCTCCCCTTAATAAAATCTGCAAATTTATTCATAAGTTTTTGCAACCCTAAGGGGGTTTGTGAGAGCAGAACCGCGTCATCCGCATAAAGCAATATTGGGATGGACAAGCCACCAGCAGTCGGTGCATCTGCACTGGTGGACCGTAGTTCCGACTCAATTGCATTAATAAAAAGGGAGAAAAGGAGAGGTGCAAGGACGCATCCCTGCCTAATTCCAGATCCTATTTTAACACTGGGGGTACACTCCCCCGATTGCCCGTATCGTATCTTGGCTGTCAGGTTCCTATAAAGTTGGGCCAGGAAATAAATAATATCTTGAGGGGCACCCATATCCAACAAGGTTGACCACAGAAGACCATGGTCAACCAAGTCAAAGGCACTGGACAGATCGGCAAAACAAAGAAACAACGAGCCTTGTTTGGCTCGTGTATATTTGCATATAATAAGGTCTAGGTTAATGCACTGTTCTATAGTGCCCAACCCCTTGCGAAATCCGTACTGTGAATCTGCAAGGATCCCTTTATCTTCTGCCCATTCCTCCAGACGACTCAGTAATACTCTACTCATAATTTTTAGGGAAGCAGTAAGGAGGGAGATCGGGCGATAGTTTTTTGCCTCACCCCTCTCCCCTTTTTTATATACCGGAATAATAATTGATTCCCCCCAGGTCTGTGGAGCCGCAATCATCGCAACTGCATTAAAAACCTTTGTTAACAATGGGCTCCAAATGGAAATCTCGGCTTTATAAAGGTCAACGGGTACCCCGTCCGGGCCCGGCGCCTTTCCCCCCTTACTAGCCCGAATGGCTGCATCTACCTCTAAGATTGTGATATTGAGAGGTATGGGGATTAAAGCCATGGTTTCACTATCCCCCCCTACAGCTAGTCCTTCGGGGTTAAAAATACTAGTAAAATGAGACACCCATTGTTCCTCAGATACCTGGGCTGACATTACCGGGACTTCTTCATTTTGGAGGAAGGGACTATTTACAGTGGACCAGAAAAGCTTGGTATCCTTAAGGTCCACTGCCTTGGTCAAATTGTTCCAGGCCTCTTCCCTTAGTTCCTGTTTCCTATCCCTCAGATGAATTGTGTATTCCCTTCTGAGGGTTTTAACTGCTTCCTTATCTCTGGGTTTACCCTTAAGAGCAGCTTTGAGTCTTTGTAAGGATTTGGTACATTCTCTGTTAAACCATCCCCCATTAATCCTAGGGCCCTTTGGTTTTCTTCCAGTTAAAATTTCAGCAACATTTTTATTAATAATGTCGAAACTAACTAGAATATCAACATTATTCTTTCCAGGTTCGAGACAGCATTCCACCTCGTCTATACAGGCAGACACGATAGTACATAGTAAATGTTCCTCATTTTGCCTACCCCATTTAATCCTAGGGCCATTAGGTCTATGTGGAACTATATCTGTCACTTCACCATGTAACGCCTTTTCTTTGTCCCCCCACAAAGAAAGATACATTGTTAAACAGTTATGATCACTTAGGGCCGGGTCTACCATTACCGGTAAGGAACACAGAGCTGTAATACTGGTGGAGACAATGAGGTAATCGATAACCGTGGCACAGTTCCTACCAATAAAGGTTGGTACCGAATTACCCTCACTGTCTACCCTAGGTAACATAATGCATAAATCCATTTTAAGCATAAATGTGTTAAGGGAATCCCCATAATCCGAATGTATAAAGTGGGTCTGATCTTCCCCCACTTCATCCCCATGTCCACACACCCTATTGCCACCAAATGGGCACATGTGAATGTTAAAATCTCCGCCCCACAAAATATCAAAAGGCACATCACTGCACCCATATAGCCTTTCCACCTCCGCTTCAAGTTCATCAACCATATCTGTTTTTGAGTGGTTAAAGGCATTGTTGTAGTGGTTTATAACTAAAACATTTCGCCCATTCCTATTTTGTAACCACAACAACTGAGAGTGTAGACCGACGGTCCGGTGGATTTTTACTTGAACCGCTAGCCTCACAGAAAGCAATATCACCATTCCACCGCTGGCTCTCCCCATGTTGGATGGCTGGGCATGGCAATTATAGGCAACATACCCGTCAAGATAGACATCTTCGGCCGCCCAAGTCTCCTGGAGACACAGGATATCAAATTGGGTTATAAATTCTAACCATCCTAGACATTCTATCTTGTTATTCCATCCAGCGATATTCCAGCTCGCCATCTTATATCCCCGTTCTATTAAACTAACAGCCTCAATGGATGGTGGGGATAAGGTGTAGACATGGGTTGCTTCCCCTGGCACGGGATCTACAGATGGTAAGGTCAGGCTTGTACTTCCATTGGCCGGGGTAAAAGCATCGGAATTACAGTGAAGCTGGGCAGAATTACATGTACTACCCCCAGAACTACATGTAGCATTGTATCCATTGGGTGTGTTAATATCTGTTGAACCTTTTTCCCCCGTACCCCCACCCGTGTCTCCCCCTGTGTCACCACGGAATTCCTTCTCCCCCTTCCCTGTGGCTCGATGGCATCAATCGCAGTCTTCCAGGCCACTAAACACCTCAAACCTATTGGTGGTATCTAGGGGTGTAAAAGGTTTGAGATGATCCATTCTCCTATGTGTTAGGTGGTTATACCTTGGGCCTATAGTATTCCACCCATACAAATCTACAGCTAATGGTGGTTGCCTGTCACTAAATATAGGGCCATTATTGTAGACAGGTGGACGATATGGGTTTGGGAGCATTTGCCTCAATAACGATGGAGGGGGAGCTCGCTGTGATTGATGATTTGGTGGGAACACCACTGAGCGAGGATAAAAATATGTTAGGGGACGGGGGGTAATAGGTTTACTATCGTGGTCTGACGGCCAATTAAGTATAAAATGGACGGCATTCTGATCTCTAAAATTAATGACCACTATGTCTCCCTCAATATCTTTGGATCTTCCTCCCAGCCAAGGAAGGCGGCGGACATGTATAATTTCTCCATTGATATTATTTGCAATAGGTCTATATAGACTTAACCAGTGTGATATTTTATTTTTCAACTGGGTAAAGCTCTCCCGTTTGTCCTTCTCCAGCTCTGGTACCCCCGTAAGGACTACTACAAGGGGTACAGCTTCTGGTGGAAGTTCTGGAAGGGGACCCTTGTTATAATTATCTCGAGCCGGTCGCTCGTTTCCTCTCTCTCTATTTATATTCCCTGGGGCTTGACCAGAATTATTCCGCTGTCCATTAGACGTTACAGCCTGTACTAATGTGGGTTTACTGTTAGGTCCAGCAGGATTACTCCCTGATGTACTTCCACTCATATTAATTGAGGGTTGAGGCTGAATGGTAGTCTGATCAGGGGTAGGTATCGTTATTGTAGCGGATGTACCCGATGAAGAGGGTACCATTGGGACTTGTATAGAGGGGTTAAGCGACACTTTATTAATTACAATCTTTTTCTCCAATTCGTGTTCTATCTTCCCAAGTCTATCTTCTAGTTTGCTAAGTCTTTCTATGATAGCCAGGGAATAGGTCCTCATTATAGACTCTATGCTATCAATCAGGGCCCTGTCTGAAGATTCCTGTAACGTCACCACCGTTGGGGGGCTATCGGCGATGGAGATAACAGGGTCAGTAAAGGGAGTTACACATGGATGCGTAGGTGATATAGCTTTCCTTCCTTCGTCTGTTACTTTAACCAGTCCTCCTCTAGTACTATCAACCTTTTTAGTACCAAAGTCTGCCTGATTGAATTTCCTCTTTGGAAGGTTATTTTTACGCCGTTTAGCCGAAGGGGGGCCATGGATTTTAACTTGCGTGACTTTTTTTACCCTACTGTTGACTTCTTTTGTTTGTTTAGGGATAGAGGTAATTTGTGCTTTAGTTATAACAATAGATTTAGTAGTACTGGGAGTGATGACTGTAGTTAACGGATTACTAGTAGTGCCTAAGGATTCAGATTCACTCGTATATGTTCCTTCTCTAAATATTAGAGGGATACTGTCCTGCGAGGTGGTGCAAATATCCCCCATAGAGCTCATTAACGCAGGTGACACCGGAAATGGTCTATTCTTTAAACTTTCAATCGACCGCCGTCGTTCAGCCCGAAGTTCTTCAAGGGTAGGGGGAGTTGGGGAATCCAAAACGGTTTTCTTAAAATACTTATCTAATTTCCCATCTACCAAACCCACCGACTTCTCAGGGCCAGGTAACTCCAGGGTTAAAATTTCAGTAGTCATAATGGTTATATTATGAACCCCCAAACACTTACACAATAGTCCTATGATGATCTGTATTCGGGCAGGGATTCTGGCCCAGTCCAGTCTCTGTGGGTCTATGAGGGTCTTAGAGGGTCCGCCCTTAGTCCGGGCTTTGTCCCGGGTGGTGTCCCGCACACGCGTCCCGCTGACGCGTAGTGACCTCAGGTCTTATGCTGATTGTAGATAGAGGGGGCGGAGTCAAGGGAAGAGGCGGCAGGTGTGCTCGATGCAACACGCACAGCCTGCTGGACCTCGCAGTCCCGTCCTCCTCCACCGCACTCCCCAGTCTTTTTACAAAGTCCACAGGGGCTCCCAGCATACAGGTCCAATGAGGCCAGTGCCCAGCGGGGCTCCACACGACAACAGGCAAAGGGCTGGAACAGGGCAAGGACTCCTCAGCGAGCGGCGCCCGCGAAGCGGGGGCCGCGAGCGGTTTTCACCGGTCAGCAGGAGGCAGAGTCACGGGAAGAGGCGGCAGGTGTGCTCGATGCAACACGCACAGCCTGCTGGACCTTGCAGTCCCGTCCTCCTCCACCGCACTCCCCAGTCTTTTTACAAAGTCCACAGGGGCTCCCAGCATACAGGTCCAATGAGGCCAGTGCCCAGCGGGGCTCCACACGACAACAGGCAAAGGGCTGGAACAGGGCAAGGACTCCTCAGCGAGCGGCACCCCGACTGATTGCATTACAAATGCTTGTTTTATTTTGAACTCATTAAAGTGTATTGCTTTGTACAAATCCCCTGTGACGGGGTGAGGTGGACAAATCATTCTGACTCACAAAAAGAGGAATTTGCAACATTTTCCGAACTGCAAATTTGCCTTTTCCACAGAGGGATTTAATATTAAGTGCATAACAATCCTTAAACTCCTAGCATTAATTAAGAACTGATCATCTTTCCTTCTGCCCAGCCCTCAATTTCATGGTTTCACTTTCACTTATGCAAGTGGAAATGACAAGTCTGCCAAAGGTCTCTAGGTGCCTGGGACAGAGCAAATAAATAAAGAATGTGACAGTAGATGAAGACCACTAGTCCTCTGCTGGCAGTCTACTCTGTCCTTTCCGCTATCACTGCTCATCTGCTGGCAGTCTACTCTGTCATTTCCTCTGCCACTAGTCCTCTGCTGGCAGTCTACTCTGTCCTTTCCTCTACCACAAGTCCTCTGCTGGCAGTCTACTTTGTCCTTTCCTCTGCCACTAGTTCTCTGCTGGCAGTCTATTCTGCCCTTTCCTCTGCCACTAGTCCTCCACTGGCAGTCCACTCTGTCCTTTCCTCTATCACTAGTCCTCTGCTGGCGGTCTACTCTGCCCTTTCCTCTGCCACTAGTCCTCTGCTGGCAATCTACTCTGCCCTTTCCTCTACCGCTAGTCCGCCGCTGGCTATCTACTCTGTCCTTTCCTCTACCACTAGTGCCTGGGACAGAGCAAATAAATAAAGAATGGGACAGTAGATGAAGACCACTAGTCCTCTGCTGGCAGTCTACTCTGTCCTTACCGCAATCACTGCTCCTCTGCTGGCAGTCTACTCTGTCCTTTCCTCTGCCACTAGTCCTCTGCTGGCAGTCTACTCTGTCCTTTCCTCTACCACAAATCCTCTGCTGGCAGTCTACTCTGTCCTTTCCTCTGCCACTAGTTCTCTGCTTGCAGGCTATTCTGCCCTTTCCTCTACGACTATTCCTCCGCTGGCAGTCTACTCTGTCCTTTCTGCTATCACTAGTCCTCCGCTGGCAGTCTACTCTGCCCTTTCCTCTGCCACTAGTCCTCCGCTGGCAGTCTATTCTGCCCTTTCCTCTGCCACTAGTCCTCGGCTGGCAGTGTACTCTGTCCTTTCCTCTACCACTAGTTCTGCACTGGCAGTCTACTCTGTCCTTTCCTCTGCCACTAGTCCTCCATTGGCAATCTACTCTGCCCTTTCCTCTACCGCTAGTCCGCCGCTGGCAGTCTACTCTGTCCTTTCCTCTACCACTAGTGCCTGGGACAGAGCAAATAAATAAAGAATGGGACAGTAGATGAAGACCACTAGTCCTCTGCTGGCAGTCTACTCTGTCCTTACCGCTATCACTGCTCCTCTGCTGGCAGTCTACTCTGTCCTTTCCTCTGTCACTAGTCCTCTGCTGGCAGTCTACTCTGTCCTTTCCTCTGCCACTAGTTCTCTGCTGGGAGTCTACTCTGTCCTTTCCTCTACCACAAGTTCAAAGCTGGCAGTCTATTCTGCCCTTTCCTCTGTCACTAGTCCTCCGCTGGTGGTCTACTCTGTCCTTTCCTCTGCCACAGTTCTCTGCTGGCAGTCTATTATGCCCTTTCCTCTGCCACCAGTCCTCCGCTGGCAGTCCACTCTGTCCTTTCCTCTGTCACTAGTCCTCTGCTGGCAGTCTATTCTGCCCTTTCCTCTGCCACTAGTCCTCCGCTGGCAGTCTATTCTGCCCTTTCCTCTGCCACTAGTCCTCGGCTGGCAGTGTACTCTGTCCTTTCCTCTACCACTAGTTCTGCACTGGCAGTCTACTCTGTCCTTTCCTCTGCCACCAGTCCTCCGCTGGCAGTCCACTCTGTCCTTTCCTCTGTCACTAGTCCTCTGCTGGCAGTCTATTCTGCCCTTTCCTCTGCCACTAGTCCTCCGCTGGCAGTCTATTCTGCCCTTTCCTCTGCCACTAGTCCTCGGCTGGCAGTGTACTCTGTCCTTTCCTCTACCACTAGTTCTGCACTGGCAGTCTACTCTGTCCTTTCCTCTGCCACTAGTCCTCCGCTGGCAGTCTACTCTGTCTTTTCCTCCACCACTAGTCCTCTGCTGGCGTCTACTCTGTCCTTTCCTCTGCCACTAGTCCTCCGTTGGCAGTCTACTCTGTCCTTTCCTCTGCCGCTAGTCCTCAGCTGGCAATCTACTCTACCCTTTCCTCTGCCACTAGTCCTCTGCTTTCAGTCTATTCTGCCCTTTCTCTGCCACAAGTCCTCCGCTGGCAGTCTATTCTGTCCTTTCTGCTATCACTAGTCCTCTGCTGGCAGTCTACTCTGTCTTTTCCGCTATCACGATTCCTCTGCTGGCAGTCTACTCTGTCCTTTCCTCTGCCACTAGTCCTCTGCTGGGAGTCTACTCTGTCCTTTCCTCTACCACAAGTTCAAAGCTGGCAGTCTATTCTGCCCTTTCCTCTGTCACTAGTCCTCCGCTGGTGGTCTACTCTGCCCTTTCCTCTACCACTAGTCCTCTGCTGGCAGTCTACTTTGTCCTTTCCTCTGCCACTAGTTCTCTGCTGGCAGTCTATTCTGCCCTTTCCTCTGCCACTAGTCCTCCACTGGCAGTCCACTCTGTCCTTTCCTCTATCACTAGTCCTCTGCTGGCGGTCTACTCTGCCCTTTCCTCTGCCACTAGTCCTCTGCTGGCAATCTACTCTGCCCTTTCCTCTACCGCTAGTCCGCCGCTGGCTATCTACTCTGTCCTTTCCTCTACCACTAGTGCCTGGGACAGAGCAAATAAATAAAGAATGGGACAGTAGATGAAGACCACTAGTCCTCTGCTGGCAGTCTACTCTGTCCTTACCGCTATCACTGCTCCTCTGCTGGCAGTCTACTCTGTCCTTTCCTCTGCCACTAGTCCTCTGCTGGCAGTCTACTCTGTCCTTTCCTCTACCACAAATCCTCTGCTGGCAGTCTACTCTGTCCTTTCCTCTGCCACAAGTTCTCTGCTTGCAGGCTATTCTGCCCTTTCCTCTACGACTATTCCTCCGCTGGCAGTCTACTCTGTCCTTTCTGCTATCACTAGTCCTCCGCTGGCAGTCTACTCTGCCCTTTCCTCTGCCACTAGTCCTCCGCTGGCAGTCTATTCTGCCCTTTCCTCTGTCACTAGTCCTCCGCTGGTGGTCTACTCTGTCCTTTCCTCTATCACTAATCATCTGCTAGCAGTCTACTCTGCCCTTTCCTCTGCCACTTGTCCTCTGCTAGCAGTCTACTCGGCCATTTCCTCTGCCACTAGTCCACCGCTGGCAGTCTACTCTGCCCTTTCCTCTACCACTAGTCCTCTGCTGGCAGTCTACTCTGCCCTTTCCTATACCACTAGTACTCCGCTGGCAGTCTACTCTGTCCTTTCCCCTACCAGTAGTCCCCCGCTGGCAGTCTACTCTGACCTTTCCTCTGCCACTAGTCCTCCGCTGTCAGTCTCCTCTGTCCTTTCCTCTGCCACTAGTCCTCAGCTGGCAGTATACTCTGCCCTTTCCTCTGCCACTAGTCCTCTGCTTGCAGGCTATTCTGCCCTTTCCTCTACCACTATTCCTCCGCTGGCAGTCTACTCTGTCCTTTCTGCTATCACTAGTCCTCCGCTGGCAGTCTACTCTGCCCTTTCCTCTGCCACTAGTCCTCCGCTGGCAGTCTATTCTGCCCTTTCCTCTGCCACTAGTCCTCGGCTGGCAGTGTACTCTGTCCTTTCCTCTACCACTAGTTCTGCACTGGCAGTCTACTCTGTCCTTTCCTCTGCCACTAGTCCTCCATTGGCAATCTACTCTGCCCTTTCCTCTACCGCTAGTCCGCCGCTGGCAGTCTACTCTGTCCTTTCCTCTACCACTAGTGCCTGGGACAGAGCAAATAAATAAAGAATGGGACAGTAGATGAAGACCACTAGTCCTCTGCTGGCAGTCTACTCTGTCCTTACCGCTATCACTGCTCCTCTGCTGGCAGTCTACTCTGTCCTTTCCTCTGTCACTAGTCCTCTGCTGGCAGTCTACTCTGTCCTTTCCTCTACCACAAATCCTCTGCTGGCAGTCTACTCTGTCCTTTCCTCTGCCACAGTTCTCTGCTGGCAGTCTATTATGCCCTTTCCTCTGCCACCAGTCCTCCGCTGGCAGTCCACTCTGTCCTTTCCTCTGTCACTAGTCCTCTGCTGGCAGTCTATTCTGCCCTTTCCTCTGCCACTAGTCCTCCGCTGGCAGTCTATTCTGCCCTTTCCTCTTCCACTAGTCCTCGGCTGGCAGTGTACTCTGTCCTTTCCTCTACCACTAGTTCTGCACTGGCAGTCTACTCTGTCCTTTCCTCTGCCACTAGTCCTCCGCTGGCAGTCTACTCTGTCTTTTCCTCCACCACTAGTCCTCTGCTGGCAGTCTACTCTGTCCTTTCCTCTGCCACTAGTCCTCCGTTGGCAGTCTACTCTGTCCTTTCCTCTGCCGCTAGTCCTCAGCTGGCAATCTACTCTACCCTTTCCTCTGCCACTAGTCCTCTGCTTTCAGTCTATTCTGCCCTTTCTCTGCCACAAGTCCTCCGCTGGCAGTCTACTCTGTCCTTTCTGCTATCACTAGTCCTCTGCTGGCAGTCTACTCTGTCTTTTCCGCTATCACGATTCCTCTGCTGGCAGTCTACTCTGTCCTTTCCTCTGCCACTAGTCCTCTGCTGGGAGTCTACTCTGTCCTTTCCTCTACCACAAGTTCAAAGCTGGCAGTCTATTCTGCCCTTTCCTCTGTCACTAGTCCTCCGCTGGTGGTCTACTCTGTCCTTTCCTCTATCACTAATCATCTGCTAGCAGTCTATTCTGCCCTTTCCTCTGCCACTTGTCCTCTGCTAGCAGTCTACTCGGCCATTTCCTCTGCCACTAGTCCACCGCTGGCAGTCTACTCTGCCCTTTCCTCTGCCACTAGTCCTCTGCTGGCAGTCTACTCTGCCCTTTCCTCTACCACTAGTACTCCGCTGGCAGTCTACTCAGTCCTTTCCCCTACCAGTAGTCCCCCGCTGGCAGTCTACTCTGACCTTTCCTCTGCCACTAGTCCTCCGCTGTCAGTCTCCTCTGTCCTTTCCTCTGCCACTAGTCCTCAGCTGGCAGTATACTCTGCCCTTTCCTCTGCCACTAGTCCTCTGCTTGCAGGCTATTCTGCCCTTTCCTCTACCACTATTCCTCCGCTGGCAGTCTACTCTGTCCTTTCTGCTATCACTAGTCCTCCGCTGGCAGTCTACTCTGCCCTTTCCTCTGCCACTAGTCCTCCGCTGGCAGTCTATTCTGCCCTTTCCTCTGCCACTAGTCCTCGGCTGGCAGTGTACTCTGTCCTTTCCTCTACCACTAGTTCTGCACTGGCAGTCTACTCTGTCCTTTCCTCTGCCACTAGTCCTCCATTGGCAATCTACTCTGCCCTTTCCTCTACCGCTAGTCCGCCGCTGGCAGTCTACTCTGTCCTTTCCTCTACCACTAGTGCCTGGGACAGAGCAAATAAATAAAGAATGGGACAGTAGATGAAGACCACTAGTCCTCTGCTGGCAGTCTACTCTGTCCTTACCGCTATCACTGCTCCTCTGCTGGCAGTCTACTCTGTCCTTTCCTCTGTCACTAGTCCTCTGCTGGCAGTCTACTCTGTCCTTTCCTCTACCACAAATCCTCTGCTGGCAGTCTACTCTGTCCTTTCCTCTGCCACAGTTCTCTGCTGGCAGTCTATTATGCCCTTTCCTCTGCCACCAGTCCTCCGCTGGCAGTCCACTCTGTCCTTTCCTCTGTCACTAGTCCTCTGCTGGCAGTCTATTCTGCCCTTTCCTCTGCCACTAGTCCTCCGCTGGCAGTCTATTCTGCCCTTTCCTCTGCCACTAGTCCTCGGCTGGCAGTGTACTCTGTCCTTTCCTCTACCACTAGTTCTGCACTGGCAGTCTACTCTGTCCTTTCCTCTGCCACTAGTCCTCCGCTGGCAGTCTACTCTGTCTTTTCCTCCACCACTAGTCCTCTGCTGGCAGTCTACTCTGTCCTTTCCTCTGCCACTAGTCCTCCGTTGGCAGTCTACTCTGTCCTTTCCTCTGCCGCTAGTCCTCAGCTGGCAATCTACTCTACCCTTTCCTCTGCCACTAGTCCTCTGCTTTCAGTCTATTCTGCCCTTTCTCTGCCACAAGTCCTCCGCTGGCAGTCTACTCTGTCCTTTCTGCTATCACTAGTCCTCTGCTGGCAGTCTACTCTGTCTTTTCCGCTATCACGATTCCTCTGCTGGCAGTCTACTCTGTCCTTTCCTCTGCCACTAGTCCTCTGCTGGGAGTCTACTCTGTCCTTTCCTCTACCACAAGTTCAAAGCTGGCAGTCTATTCTGCCCTTTCCTCTGTCACTAGTCCTCCGCTGGTGGTCTACTCTGTCCTTTCCTCTATCACTAATCATCTGCTAGCAGTCTACTCTGCCCTTTCCTCTGCCACTTGTCCTCTGCTAGCAGTCTACTCGGCCATTTCCTCTGCCACTAGTCCACCGCTGGCAGTCTACTCTGCCCTTTCCTCTGCCACTAGTCCTCTGCTGGCAGTCTACTCTGCCCTTTCCTCTACCACTATTACTCCGCTGGCAGTCTACTCAGACCTTTCCCCTACCAGTAGTCCCCCGCTGGCAGTCTACTCTGACCTTTCCTCTGCCACTAGTCCTCCGCTGTCAGTCTCCTCTGTCCTTTCCTCTGCCACTAGTCCTCAGCTGGCAGTATACTCTGCCCTTTCCTCTGCCACTAGTCCTCTGCTTGCAGGCTATTCTGCCCTTTCCTCTACCACTATTCCTCCGCTGGCAGTCTACTCTGTCCTTTCTGCTATCACTAGTCCTCCGCTGGCAGTCTACTCTGCCCTTTCCTCTGCCACTAGTCCTCTGCTAGCAGTCTACTCTGCCCTTTCCTCTACCACTAGTCCGCCGCTGGCAGTCTACTTTGTCCTTTCCTCCACTGCTAGTACTCCGCTGGCAGTCTACTCTGTCCTTTCCTCTACCACTAGTCCCCGGCTGGCTGTCTACTCTGTCCTTTCCTCTGCCACAGTTCTCTGCTGGCAGTCTATTATGCCCTTTCCTCTGCCACCAGTCCTCCGCTGGCAGTCCACTCTGTCCTTTCCTCTGTCACTAGTCCTCTGCTGGCAGTCTATTCTGCCCTTTCCTCTGCCACTAGTCCTCCGCTGGCAGTCTATTCTGCCCTTTCCTCTGCCACTAGTCCTCCGCTGGCAGTCTATTCTGCCCTTTCCTCTGCCACTAGTCCTCCGCTGGCAGTCTACTCTGTCTTTTCCTCCACCACTAGTCCTCTGCTGGCAGTCTACTCTGTCCTTTCCTCTGTCACTAGTCCTCTGCTGGCAGTCTATTCTGCCCTTTCCTCTGCCACTAGTCCTCCGCTGGCAGTCTATTCTGCCCTTTCCTCTGCCACTAGTCCTCGGCTGGCAGTCTACTCTGTCCTTTCCTCTGCCGCTAGTCCTCAGCTGGCAATCTACTCTACCCTTTCCTCTGCCACTAGTCCTCTGCTTTCAGTCTATTCTGCCCTTTCTCTGCCACAAGTCCTCCGCTGGCAGTCTACTCTGTCCTTTCTGCTATCACTAGTCCTCTGCTGGCAGTCTACTCTGTCTTTTCCGCTATCACGATTCCTCTGCTGGCAGTCTACTCTGTCCTTTTCTCTGCCACTAGTCCTCTGCTGGGAGTCTACTCTGTCCTTTCCTCTACCACAAGTTCAAAGCTGGCAGTCTATTCTGCCCTTTCCTCTGTCACTAGTCCTCCGCTGGTGGTCTACTCTGTCCTTTCCTCTATCACTAATCATCTGCTAGCAGTCTACTCTGCCCTTTCCTCTGCCACTTGTCCTCTTCTAGCAGTCTACTCGTCCATTTCCTCTGCCACTAGTCCACCGCTGGCAGTCTACTCTGCCCTTTCCTCTGCCACTAGTCCTCTGCTGGCAGTCTACTCTGCCCTTTCCTCTACCACTAGTACTCCGCTGGCAGTCTACTCAGTCCTTTCCCCTACCAGTAGTCCCCCGCTGGCAGTCTACTCTGACCTTTCCTCTGCCACTAGTCCTCCGCTGTCAGTCTCCTCTGTCCTTTCCTCTGCCACTAGTCCTCAGCTGGCAGTATACTCTGCCCTTTCCTCTGCCACTAGTCCTCTGCTTGCAGGCTATTCTGCCCTTTCCTCTACCACTATTCCTCCGCTGGCAGTCTACTCTGTCCTTTCTGCTATCACTAGTCTTCCGCTGGCAGTCTACTCTGCCCTTTCCTCTGCCACTAGTCCTCTGCTAGCAGTCTACTCTGCCCTTTCCTCTACCACTAGTCCGCCGCTGGCAGTCTACTTTGTCCTTTCCTCCACTGCTAGTACTCCGCTGGCAGTCTACTCTGTCCTTTCCTCTACCACTAGTCCCCGGCTGGCTGTCTACTCTGTCTTTTCCTCTGCCACTAGTCCTCTGCTGGCAATTTACTCTGTCCTTTCCTCTACCACAAGTTCTAAGCTGGCAGTCTATTCTGCCCTTTCCTCTGCCACTAGTCCTCCGCTGGCGGTCTACTATGTCTTTTCCGCTATCACTACTCCTCTGTTGGCCGTCTACTCTGCCCTTTCCTCTGCCACTCGTCCTCTGCTGGCAGTCTACTCTGCCCTTTCCTCTACCGCTAGTCTGCCGCTGGCTGTCTACTCTGTCCTTTCGTCTACCACGAGTGCCTGGGACAGAGCAAATAAATAAAGAATGGGACAGTAGATGAAGACCACTAGTCCTCTTTATGGAGCACAGCGGGTGGTGCTGTGCGGGGTCTGGTGATATGCATTCAGGAATCGGTGGAGGCACTCCTCCGCATCTTCCCCTCGTTCCACTCTAATCAACAGGGCTTGGTAAGAGTCCACATGAAGCGCTCTATCTCACCATTGGCCTGCGGCCATTGTGGAGTTTTGTTATGTTATGTTATGTATTCCTGGATTTCTCACCCTTGGACTGGGGGCCTATTGTCAAACCTTATCTCGGCGGGCAGGCCCATCATTGCGAAGGTCCAATCGCGGACAGTCTTGACCTGCTGGAAGGCATTGGATGAGATGTCTTCCACAATCGGAAACTTTTCAATTAACCAACCTACCATAGGTAGGGCTAGAAACACAACTACTCAGTGCAAGGATACCTTCGCGGGTAATAGTACTCTATACAAATATACAGAAGATAATAATTTAAAGCCCATTCTACCATTCAATGACAGCTTGCCTACAGCTTTGTACCCCCAATTTAGTAAAGTGAGCACGAAGAAAAGATCTTCATTCCAAGAAAAGTGCAGGGCAAATGCATAATATGTCGCAGAGGTGGTGTCACCCTGAGGGGATGGGCAGCTTGGCACCTGTGTCACTGTTGAGACAGTAAGCTTGGTGCTGATGGCACTGGGAGGAGAAGTGAAGCTCAGCTGTGGTACATAGGAATTTCTGTGTTGGTATTGTCATGTGTTTCTCATATGGCCCATTGTCGTTTTCCCTATGTAAACCTAATCATGCACGTTGTAAGCCGCTTTGGTTTTGCACACATTACTAAATGGCACGCTTGCCTTTGTGCCACATTATATTTTCACACGGAGCCAACACGTTTTTGTATTTTATTACTTTCCTGGGATTTAGACTGCATAGCCTAGGCAAGGTCAAAAAACATTGCCCCTTGTTATTCTCTCTGGTCAGACACTAGCACCTAGACATGATAAAGGAATGCAGTTACTGTTTTTGAATACACATATCTTTTCATAAAACTAAGGACAGGGTTCTGGAAAAACACACAGAAAGCAAAGGTCTTGAGATGAGAGTGCTGTGTCAGTTGGAATTTAGAACATTCACCTATGCATGTTAAGGTACGGGGTCTGCCACTAAAATCCAGAGATCTATACTATATAACCAATGTGCTTCAGTAGTACAGGAGGCATTAGGCGGGTCTGTCAGATAACATGACAGGGCTTTCATGGTATACGGTTTATTAACCTTGCTGATGGTATTATTGGCATGTATTTGTTTTTTAATTGTGGCAGAATTATTGCATTTTAGCGTACAATAGTTTAAATAAACATTGTAATCTTCCTTCGTGTCTCTTTCTTATCTTACTCTGGGCAAGTACAAGTGAGAGAGCGTAAGGGTGTGTCTAGTTACCGCAATCCCTGAGAGGATCGAGAGGATTGTGTTCTGGGGTGCCAACTCACTTGTCTCTCTGGAAAGGTTAGGAGGGCAAGTGAGGCATGATAGCTAGTCGGACTCGGGCTTATAGATACTTAGGTGTTATGGTGACTAAGTCCCTACATGCTTATGTTCTATGGTCCCAAGCATAAATCAGTTCCCGAGCAGAATCCCTGCAACATGGCACTGCTAACATTTTAGGCAGGTACTTCTTTGCGGAAATCCTGAGTAGTGCTTATGCTTGTCCACAATACCATTGCACCTTTTACCGGAGAGATCCGTGATGCTGGGGATTATTCCTCCACTGTATTTAGGGATAACCTGATTCTGTTGGTTTTTCAAGCGTGAATATTAAAAGGTTAGAAACCACTTTGTGTTACACTTTAAATCCATCTTTGTTTTTCAATGGTGCAACCTACAGCTATTGCGGCTAACTGTTGACCGGTGGTCTATGCACAATTGACACAACATGGAATCCCTAATGCAGGTGCTCCTGTAATCTTTGTAGTAGAAGAGGACGCTGCATACTACTTTGAAGTTTTTCATCCTTGGGTCACATTTGCAGCTGTGAATGCTAACACTAACACCTTTCACGAATACACTGTCCCATAGGCACCTGCTTCATACAGACCTTATGCCCTCGTTGAAATTCCTCTTATGATCTGAGAGCACCAGACTTGGTTTAATGGTGCCCTTCCTCATGTGCCTGGGTCAGTTCAAATGGGCCCTCTCAGTAATGGGGGGGCTACTTGTCCGGCATTAGCTGGATATACACCATACCATAATATATGTAATCTAAATCTCGTGCAATCCCGAGGTTTGTACGATATTCTTTGTGTCTTATACAGACGCCTAACTAAGTCTTTTTTAGATCTCTGGAACACCCCAGCGGACAAATTCCAGCCCTTCAGCGAACGAAACTCAAATTCAGGCAACTTATATCAGCACATCCTGGAAAATTCTGAACAATCTTTCCATTAAAGAAAATTGGAATATTCTTCACTGCAGTTTATTGAATGGATTGACATGGTTGCATCTAACCTTAGAGGAATTACTAAGTAACGTCATATGCAAAGGAATGGGCATACCACGAATGACATAAACACCAGCACAGCACCTTAGTTAGCAGAATTACGAAATAGAGCCCTGAAGAAGTCAATGAGGATGAAACACGTTGGCTACTGTTTTAAGGTGAATAATAAGAGATAAAAGAAGAAGAATATGAATAAAGAACTTTCCACAAAAATACTTTATGAATTTTTGAAAATTATATGTCCTATGTATTTGATTTTCCATTATAACTGGGCTGAACTATTATGATCAAAAAGTGAGACACATTGAATAGTTGCGGTGCTGAATCAATTTTGTTTTATTCAGTTTATTTACATTGTTAACTGGTCCAGCAAACGTTGGCCTGCAAGTACAAGCCCAGTTGCCTACAGTGCCTGTTGTTAGTCATTTAATTGTTGATTCAGCTATGGGAAAAAGACCCACTAGTCGTGATAAAATTCCATTTTGGATTGCCCAAATAATCAGTCAACTCAAAGCTGAGTTTCCCCTTACGGGGCCACAAGCCAAGCACAGAATTTTAACTATGTGCTTACCCACTGGGGTGGTTCCCACTCTTGGAGACAGTAACACCTGGGGGACAACTTTTGCCACAGTCTGTAACATCTGTCATGCCACTCCCTCGATGGCCGTTTGACCAAACGTTCTCAAACAGAAACAGAATGAACATGGGGCAGGTCCTGCCCTAGATTTTGGGATGAAACAGATGGGTAATTTTCCTGTAGTCTACAAAATGATTATTTCTAATGTTAAAGGTGAAGCAGTATCGCTGGCTATGTCACTGACAGCTGTGAGTTGCCTATAAATATTGCTAACATGTATACATATTTAGGCGCATTAATTTGGGACCCAGGCCTTCAGCACCACCACTTGTCAAGCCTAATACTGACCAGGATGCCAGACTAGCCTGTGAGTTTGCTAAGACAGCAAGGGATAAATCTAAACAACAACAAAAAGGTACGCCTCATGGAGCTTCTCCACCCACGGAGATATCTGAGAGGCGGTACCATTTTTGTGATTGCACTAAAATCAAGACCCCAAACAGGTATCAGGTTCCTGCTACACATTCTCCTCGTTCCTTTCAGGGATCATCTGACCAGCAGTGCGAGAGAGGAAGGCGATCTGTACGCAGACAGGAAGAGTACGTGAAGCCGAAAAGGGAAACACACCGCTCGTCTGATGTGAAGCTAAAGGAGGACAAGATTCCTAAATATAAGCCCTGTTTCAGAAAGACAAAGTAGCGGCTTTGGCTGCTAAATATACCACAGTAAGAACCCTCCTACTGAACAAGAGTTGGAGGGTGACTCTCCTCGACAGCGCTGCAGAAGTCACAATAGTAACGAAAGCAACTGATACCTTTGTTACAGTTGAAACTGCGGATTCACGTGTAGCCCCTCCAGACATATTATATCACCTAGATATTCAAATTGTAGGTGACGTTAACCACACCATTAAAGCAATATTCCTGGGAAAATGTAACTTTGTCCTACGACATCCTCTTGGTGGCGGTTGATTGGCTCCCACTATTTGTGCGCACTTCCCCCCAAGGAGAGGATGTGATTGTTCCTTTCTTTTCTCACCTTTTCCCTGACGAAGTCAAACAAGCTTATGCAGCCGAATGGATCCTTGCATTGGCCCTTGCACTTTATCACAATCATGTTTGCTGGGACAAGGATTCCCCTTATCATATTATACCTATACGGTCCACACCACAGGTGAAGCCACAATATCCTATTAAACAGGATGCTAAAGCACCCGTTAAGGAGATTTTCTCCCAATTGGAGTACCAGGGAGTAATTGAAACCCCACTAGCTTGCACTGTGATAAATATGGTACCTTATACATTGATACCCAATAACAAGAGCTTCCTGTGATCAAGCCCAATCCACTTTCTCCAAGCAAACAGCGATACCTTGATGTGAGCAACCCAAATAAGGTTAATGTCTGAAGCTTCCAGCAGGCCATCCTTCATGTCAGGCCAACTCCAAAGCCACAACAAAGTCATTTTTCAAACAGTTTAAATCCCCAGAAGGTGCTATATGGGTGTCCGTAGTCCTTGCTTTTCATTTTCCCCTACCAGACATACGTGCATTGCCCACTAAAGAGAGAGGGTGGTGGTGAGGTCACTGCTCTGGTGAGCTATGTGCATCACATATACAAATCAGTGGAAACAGAAAGTGCTTTCTGAGGATGAGGATCTTCTACTGAATAAACCCCCACAAGGTGCAAATGAAGATCCAGCCCTGGTATTGACACAGCACAGGGACATCATTTTTGCACACAGGCACTTCAGAGCACCCAGACACATATACTCTGTATGACTTATAGAATGGCAATGGACTATTTTATTACACAAAAATGGCCTGAAGAGTATCAAGACATATTGACACAATTCATTGAATTGAACATTAAGAAACTGGATACATACAATTGACACATAAAATCACATAATAACATTCAATTATATAATAAACATTATGTACAGTATCCTACAATATCTTTACACTGTGGAAAATCAAGGATCTTATACATGGTTGGCAAATATCAGGAAGAGCAACCTGTGAATGAGCGTGATTTCAACCTCACCAGCAAAGGCAGACACCACAATGTGAGCCATCCCGCGCTGGAGCTAGAAAACAAAGGCCACCAGCAGAACAACATTCACCTTGAGCATACCCCAAACCAACATTGAAGTCATTTGTCAAACAGTTTTAAATCCCCAGAAGTCAACTTACGTATTTTCCATAATCTTTGGTTTTCAGTTGTTCCCACCAGTATCTGTAGGTTACTGAAATGAATGTACACCCACTCCGGCCATTAAAAAAGTTAGTACGGTGCATGCACCTGCTTAGGCATGACAAAAGGCATGACCAGCAGGAGATGGATTCTACGCAGATCTGCGGAACTTGACTAATAGAACTTTGGATGACCCCTCTCCCCCCTAGCACACATTGCATGTTCCAACAGAGTTGTTAGCATCTCAGCACCTTAAGGCCAACAATCAACAAACTTGATGTGAGGGGGTGACTACGCCATAGAGAAGATTCTTCTGCAATCATTGATATTAACCATTCAAAAATCATGCCGCCACACTTAGCTGGACCTGAACCAGACTAAACTTTGGGGTGGGTGAGCGCTTGAGAAGAGTGAAATTGCCTCTCTAAGCATCCCATATATACTACGTAGTAACCTGTGTTGTATGTATCTGGCTTCTCAGCCAGTGTGAATGTGATGCATGGAATGTTAGTGTGAGAGTCTTGAATGGAATGTTTGGGTGCCTGGATGCTTGAGTGTGTCAGTTGGAGTATGGGCTGAGCAGCGGGCAGACTGCTCCTGGTGGGGCTGTATCTCTACTACTTATTTACTTGTAACTGGTCTCAATAAATCCACTTGAAACTACATCCTGGCTGCGTACCTTGTAACTACAGATTTTTGGCAACGAGGGGAGAGAAAGAGGAGAAGCTGGGAGCTGGCCAAAGGAAACAAACCTTAAGACCTGCCTGCTCTTGGATGTGCCAAAGTGGGGAATGCTCCCTCCTTGAGGCTTCCAAAAGGAGCACCTGTCGGTGGTAGATTTCAACAAAAGGCACTGATAGATGGAGAGTAACCTGCATTCTGGAGTAGTGTTGCCACTTGGCCAGTTTTATATCCTCATGCCCAGTATTTAAATGTCACTGAAGATACAAAAATGAACAAATCACCTATAGATGGTATTTTTCCCCTATTGGTACATCCTTTGAGCAGTAAATATAGGAAGAAATCACTTTCAAATGTGTTCTAGAGCTGCCATAATGAATCCTGACAGATAATTAAAGTAAACAAGGACACAACGACCATGTTAAAAAGGAGTACAGACAATTTCAAATAAAATTGCAGAATCTTAAAACGTGAACAGATGACCAGTATTTTTCTCTGGGAAAGGTGGTAACCCTACTCTGGAGAGGAAGAACCTTTCCCCTCGGTGACACTCAGACAAGATGGTGGCTTGGACTCCTTGGAACAATCTAAGACCCTGCCCAAGGAATTGATCAGTATAGGGACACGTGTAGTGATCTGTGATAATGGATGGTATGTATCTCTGTGTGCACTATACAAGCACATTGGCATAGTGCCTGCTTTTCTGTCCCATGATTGCTTCCTTGCCTGCATCTTAGTTTTGTTTTTATATACTTACTGAGGGCCTGCAGTCAAAACTGTTTCTTCATCAATCAAGAAAATTCCAGACATCAATGAAAGCGTTTCCTCAGAAAACAGGAAAAAGTGAGGCACCAGAGTAAAAAAGTAAGGAACAAGGTAAGGGAGAAAAAAAACTGCAAAAGACTTGGGATCACAACACCAACACATACGCAATGCAATTCACAGCACAAGATATTACATTTTTTCAGCATATAAAGAAGAGAATCCCTTTGCATGTGCAGTTGCCATCAACTCAACAATACTCAACTATGCAGCCACTGGCCATCCATACGGACGCAGGGGCCACACCCCCTCACTTTTTTCTGGAGAAGGGGTCAGCCTGACTGACACTCTTCTTGTTCAGGTAGGGCAGCCTGGAGTTAGACATGCATAAAATGTACAGGTTCCTGACTGTCTGAGCTGAACTTTGCCAGGCTGAGGATTTCACAGCTCTGTATGCATATCCTCCTCAGCCTGGAAAAGTGCCTCGAGGCCCTCCCCTTGTAACGAGATTCACTGATGGCCTGGGTGCTTCATTTTTAAGCCCTGAAGTGCCCAGGGTCGAGTGTCAATCTGTTACACATCTTTACAGAGTGGGGTGGGGACAGCAAGTCTCACTGACACAATCCCACCCTGTGATGAGTGTGTGACTTCTGCCTCCCCTCATAGCTGCAGGGCAGGTACATTTTATGTTTTTGAATGTTTGGAGCGTGTCTGTATGAAGTTATGAATTTGTTGTGAATGTGTGTGTAAATGAGGGGGTGGTGCTCATTTGAAAATGCATGGGTGTGTGTGAGTGTATATGTGTGGCCTGCCCGCCCCCCTCCCTGCCAAAATTACCGGCCGCCACTTCAACTATGGCCAAACTGATTAGATCTTTTGGGTTACAAGCCTTATTCTATCCCGGTGACACACAAATAATTGGGACGATCACGAAGGACACAGAGGCGTCTAATGCCAACTTCAAGAACTGCATGCAGGCTGTGGCCAGGTTGGACCACTGCAATGCGCTCTACCTGGACATCAGTATGACGGCAATAGCCAAGCTGCAGCTTGTCCAAAATGCAGCGGTTAGACTCATTCTTGATCTTCCTAAATCCCATTGAGTATCTGCTGCGACTCGCAATTTGCATTGACTTACGATCAACAAACGAAACACATTCAAAGCTTTATGCATTATCCGCAAGGCACTACAAAATTCAGGCCCTGATGGAATTAAGAACCTGTTCCAACGATACATGCCATCAAGACAACTGAATTCTGCAGGGGAAAAGTTGCTGGTTATTCCTAAATTCCGAAAGGCAAGATGAGGAGGGAGAGCCTTTTCTGTGGCTGCATCCAAGCTCTGGAATACTCTTCCTTATTCTATTTCTCGTCTGCAAGCCAACCTTCCTTTCCATAAAGTCTTGAAGACCTAGCTCTTTTCTTGTAACGCCTCCTCTCAGGACTGGGGCCATCGAATTCTTCTCCTCCCACAACAGTCTAACTATGCTAACACCTTGACACCTTGGCCATTTGTTCGTGCTCTACAATTGCCAAATCAAATCAAATCAAATTAATAATAATAAGGAATAACTGCACCTCATTGGAAATGCCAAACAATTAATAACAAGAGGCCATAATTTGCACTTGACCCCCAGAGGCAGCGGGGGGTAGCGTGGCGCGGAGTGGGGGGGCAAGGGTAAGGGGGTATTAAAAAAGAGAAAAAACATACGTTTACGCCATGTCTCTCCTCCGTGTCGGACTCGGGCCGGAACAGGAAGCATCCAGGCTCCCATAAGCTAATCACAACACTACAATGCAGCTTTGTGATTGGTCTGAGCGCAGTGGTTCAGCACTCCGCCAGGGACTGGGCACCTGGGCTCTCCACCTAGGCTGTAATGCAGCCTGCATGGAGAACATGGTAAGTGTGCATGACTGTTTGGCCGGCCCGAGACAGCTGGCTAAACAGTCATGTGCACTTAGTATACCCCTTACTCCTTCTCCTGCTCCGTGAGCAGAGTAGCCCCCAACCCCACCCCGCAAAGCTGCTGCAGCAGGAGAAAATAAAATGATAACATCAAGTTATTATCATTTTATTTTTCCTTTAGTTCACTGCTGCAAAGCAGTGGGGCGCTGCGCTGCTCTTCCGCCTTAGCGGAGGAGCCGCCACTGTTGACACCTCTTTCACAGAACGTGAACACCCACGAAAAGAGAAAGCAAACACAAGGAGATGATGGACGGAGCGCTGAAACATTTCAGACCCTCACCCCCAGTCACACATCTGGGTTGAATCCATCATCGTTCTTTAGCTCACTTTGCCATCTCAGTTCAGACCCAGCTATATGCAAATCAGTCTGACCCTGTGCCTCATGGGAACAGTCCAGCCCAAACTGCTAAGCCATGCCTTCCCTGGACCAGAAACAAGCATCCTGCGACCAGGGCCGGACTGGGACTCAAAAGTGCTTGGCCAGCCCCCCAGGGGTTTGGGGGTGCAGACGAGCAGATTACCAGTGTGGTTTCTGCCGATTTCGTTACAGCGGCCGATATTGCAGCTATGCTACAAAACGGCCCAAAACTGGCCCACCAGGGAAATGCCCGGTGTCTGCTATGGCCAGTCCGGCTCTGCCTGGGACCGGTTTCGGGACAACATCCCTCATCAGCCGGGCTAGCTTGATTCCAGTGGCAAAGTGAGCAAGGGACCCATGTCTGGGCATACCCTGCCAACTAGGGCGAACAAAGCTAACTCAAGGAGATGATGGACGGAGCGCTGAAACTTTTCAGACAGTCACCCCAGTCACAGATCTGGGTTGAAGGGCCTCACGCGTTCTGTATCCTGTAACTTGAGAGCCGAGAACAAAAGTGTACCATGGTGTGGTGGAGAAGCAGTCTGTAAAGCACACTGTGCACGAGGGGGGGTACTTGCCAGGATGCGTTACACGTGACCTAGAAATGACCTATCTCAACACTAGAGGGCAATCCTAAGAGAACACAAAGAGGCGGGCCTTCTGACGGGCTTTTGAAGACTCGAGCAGCTGTGCACAATATCAATGTCGCACTTATTTATTCAGTCCCTGTTTATGTCACAGCCTTTGTGTGTAAGGTTGTGGGAGGAGGAGGGAACAGTGGAGTGATTGTGATGTTTCCAGCACCGTGTTTACCTTATTGCGCGAGCCGCATCGGCATTACATTGACTGCTAATAGAGCCCTTGTTCTGAGCGCTCCCCATAGGGAGGAAGACTGCGGCGGAGCCAAGGGGGAGACGACAGATGGGTCGATGGGCATGGATTGGGCACTCCACAACTCTAATGCTTGGTAAGACCATTGGGACTGGCCATGGAGGCGAGGGAGGGGCATTTGAGGTGAGAGAGTCTGGATAAGGAAGTGGCGTCTCATGGTGGAGGGAGCAGCGCGAGAGCATTGAGAAATATGAATCCTGTCGTTGCAAGCCATCACAGTTTCCATCTTACTAGCTCCAGCTTTTCACATCCTTACAACCTGGCAGCATAGTACTGGCACAGTTGAAGTAAAGGTTTTGAACTAGACCACGTTTGTGCAGCTTAGCTCGATTGATCTTTAATGGAGAGGAAGGCAATGCCAGAATTAGAAACGGACAAACATGTCAAAGCATTTGTGACACAGGAAAAAACTGCACTTTTCATCTCGTGGGCAAAAGAGTCAATTTGCACCTTGATTTCCGCCATCTTTAACCTCCGGGTCAGACTATTTAACCTCATTCGTTACCTATGTGTTAATTGCAAGTAAAATAAAACAGGGCGGCCAATGGCATTTCTAGGTCGTCTGCGCATTGAAAAGAAGTAGAGAGGAGGTGGAAATTGGGGCTGGGTTTAGCAATAGGATTGGGAATATCATCTATGAGTGTTAGCCTTTCTATAGGACGATAAGTAGGGTCTGCCAGACAAATTAATGTTATTCCCACTTGGTAACACTTTGTCTTCGCATTATATCTTGGCTTTGGAGTTTAAGAGAGCATGAAAGGTACAGTTGTTACAGAGCCATTCGCTCACTTGAGCCAAATCAAAAGAATCTCTTACCAACTCCAGGGCTGCCTTTAGATGGGTAGCTCGAGAGGAGATAAGCAATTGAGCCTCGTCCCTTCAGTAGCTCCGTACACTAGGCCCGTGTTATCATGGCAGCACAAAGGTTTCCATCTGAGGACTCATCAGAGGCACCTGCTTCTGGAATATGTGACTGGTCAATATTAAGGTGAGCCGAGCCTGCAACTTTCATAAATCATGTTTCTTTTCTGCCTGAAAGCTTGTATAGCTTCATCTGATGAATGGTCCTCTTCTTCTTGAGTCCAGTGGCATAGCTAGTTTGATCTGGTGGTTTAGTGGACCAGTGCGTCCACTGTGGGGGGCTGTGTTTGACCTCATGCTCACAGGTTCAAATACCAGTGGGTCCACTCAGACGTTCATCCTTCTGAGGTCGATAAAATGAGTACCATTGAGTTAGGTAACAATAAACATCTGTTATTCACCTCTGAGTGTGTGCTTTACAAATACACATGTTTTGTTGAGTCAAGTGGTGAGTGAAAGGAAGGAAATGGCTCCCTTGGCCGCTGTCTGAACTGTAGGTGCGGTCCGTGCATGTAACAGCGGTGGGGAGGTGGGGTCGGGTGCTGGGTATTCCGACAGACGATGCAGAGGGAAAAATAATTATTTGTTTAATTTTCCCTTGGCATCATCCCTTGAAATCCACCCTACCTGCCTCCACCACCCCAACGCTGTTACCTGCACGAACCGTGGCTGCTGAACTGTGAAACACAGCGACAATCAGGGTTCAGCGGTGGTTCACTTCTCTGGGCTCAGGTGCAGCTGCACATGCTGCACCAATGGAAGCCAGACCCCTGCATCAAGTCATGTCTCTTGGATGGAGGGTGATCGTTGGAAGGCATCTCTAGTAAAGACACTGTTGTATATGTTACTTTTAATATCTAGCGGCGCACAAACATGTTATCAGCAGTGAAATATTTTCCTATTCTTTAGTAAAATCTTTGCATATTGGTGGTGCAATGCTTCATATATAATAATAAGCTAGTTTATCTGAAATTCCAGTTGGGAAACGTGTGAGAGCAGCAGGGTTCGCACAGCTGGGAAAGTTACTTTAGACATATCGCTCCTACCAACCAACTTGTCAGCACTGATTGGAGTGGGAAAGAATAATGCGGAACCCTGAGTGTGGCCAGAGTGAGGCTAGAGTGAAGCTAGACAGTGGCGTATCAAGGTCAGGTGATACCTGGTGCGGAACATTTCTTGTCACCCCCGCCCACATTGAAATTATTGAAATAAGGAAAAAAAGATATCTACACATATTTTTGCCATTTTGTCACCCCCCTCAGTGCCATTTTGCCACCCTCCTCAGTGATGACACCCGGGGCGGCCAGCACCCACCGTACCCCCCTTCCTATGCCACTGAAGCTAGAGTGAGGCTAGAGTAAAGCTAGAGTGAAGCTAGAGTGCGGTTAGAGTGAGGCTAGAGTGAAGCTAGAGTGAGGATGGACTAAAGCTAGAGTGAAGCAAGGGTGAGGTTAGAGTGAGACTGGAGTGAGGCTAGAGTGAAGCTAGAGTGAGGCTAGAGTGAAACTGAAGTGAGGCTAAAGTGAGACTAGAGTGGGGCTAGAGTAAAGCTACAGTGAGGCTAGAGTGAAGCTAAATTGAGGCTAGAGTGAGGCTAGAGTGAGGCTACAGTGACGCTAGAGTAAGGCTAGAATGAGGCTAGAGTGAAGCTAGAGTGAGGCTAGAGTGAAACTGAAGTGAGGCTAAAGTGAGACTAGAGTGGGGCTAGAGTAAAGCTACAGTGAGGCTAGAGTGAAGCTAAACTGAGGCTAGAGTGAGGCTACAGTGATGCTAGAGTAACGCTAGAGTAAGGCTAGAATGAGGCTAGAGTGAAGCTAGAGTAAGGCTAGAGTGAGACTACAGTGAAGCTAGAATGAGGTTAGAGAGAAGCTAAAAACAGACTACAGTGAAGCTAGACTGAGGCTAGAATGAGGCTAGAGTGAAGCTAGAGTGAGGCTAGAGTGAAACTGAAGTGAGGCTAAAGTGAGACTAGAGTGGGGCTAGAGTAAAGCTACAGTGAGGCTAGAGTGAAGCTAAACTGAGGCTAGAGTGAGGCTACAGTGACGCTAGAGTAACGCTAGAGTAAGGCTAGAATGAGGCTAGAGTGAAGCTAGAGTAAGGCTAGAGTGAGACTACAGTGAAGCTAGAATGAGGCTAGAGAGAAGCTAAAAACAGACTACAGTGAAGCTAGACTGAGGCTAGAATGAGGCTAGAGTGAAGCTAGAGTGAAGCTAGAGTGAGGCTAGAGTGAAGCTAGACTGAGGCAAGAGTGAAGCTACAGTGAGGCTAAAGGGAGGCTACAGTGAAGCTAGAGTACGGCTAGAGTGAGGCTAGAGTGAAGCTGGAGTGAGGCCAGAGTAAAGCTAGAGGGAGGCTATAGTAAAGCTGGAATGCTGCTAGGGTGAGGCTAAAGTGAAGCTAGAGTAAGGCTAGAATGAGGCTAGATTGAGGCTAGAGTGAAGCTAGAGTGAGGCTAGAGTGAGGCAAGAGTAAAGTTAGAGTGAACTAGAGTGAGGCTAGAGTGAGGCTGTGGTGAGACTAGAGTGAAGCTAGAATGGGGCTAAAGTGAAGCAAGAGAGAGCCTTGAATGAGGCTAGAGTGAGGCTAAAGTGAAGCTAGTGTGAGGCTAGAATGAAGCTAGAGTGAGGCTAGAGAGAGGCTAGATTGAAGCGAGAGTGAGACTGGAATGAGGCTAGAGTGAGCTAGAATGAGGCTAGAGTGAGGCTAGATTGAATCTAGAGTGAGGCTAGAGGTAGGCTAGAGTGAGACTAGAGTAAAGCTAGAGTGAGGCTAGAGAGAAGCTAGAGTGAGGCTAGAGTCAGACTAGAGTGAATATACAGTGAGGCTAGAGTGAAGCTAGAGTGAGGGTAGAGTGAAGCTAGAGTGTGGCTACAGTGAAGCTAGGGTGAGGTTAGAGAGAAGCCAGAGTCAAACTAGAGTGAAGCTACGTTGAGGCTAGAATAAGCCTAGAGTGAAGCTAGAGTGAGGCTAGAGTAAAGCTAGAGTGAGGGTAGAGTGAAGCTAGAGTGTGGCTACAGTGAAGCTAGGGTGAGTTAGAGAGAAGCTAGAGTCAAACTAGAGTGAAGCTACGGTGAGGCTAGAATAAGGCTAGAGTGAAGCTAGAGTGAGGCTAGAGTGAGGCTACAGTGAAGTTAGGATGAGGTTAGAGTGAGGATAGAGTGAAGCTAGACTGAGGCTACAGTAAAGCTAGAGTGAGGCTGGAGTCAGACTAGAGTCAGGCTAGAGTGAGGCTAGAGTGAAGCTAGGGTGAGGCTAGAGTGAGGGTAGAGTGAAGCTAGAGTGTGGCTACAGTGAAGCTAGGGTGAGGTTAGAGAGAAGCCAGAGTCAAACTAGAGTGAAGCTACGGTGAGGCTAGAATGAGGCTAGAGTGAAGCTAGAGTGAGGCTACAGTGAAGCTAGGATGAGGTTAGAGTGAGGATAGAGTGAAGCTAGACTAAGGCTACAGTAAAGCTAAAGTGAGGCTAGAGTCAGACTATAGTGAAGCTAGAGTGAGGCTAGAGTGAAGCTAGGGTGAGGCTAGAGTGAAGCTAGACTGAGGCAAGAGTGAAGCTACAGTGAGGCTAGAGGGAGGCTAGAGTGAGACTAGAGTGAAGCTAGCGTGAAGCTAGAGTGAGGGTAGAGTGAAGCTAGAGTGTGGCTACAGTGAAGCTAGGGTGAGGTTAGAAAGAAGCTAGAGTCAAACTAGAGTGAAGCTAGAGTGGGGCTAGAGTGAAGCTATGGTGAGGTTAGAGAGAAGCTAGTGTCAAACTAGAGTGAAGCTATGGTGAGGCTAGAAAAAGGCTAGAGTGAAGCTAGAGTGAGGCTAGAGTAACGCTAGAGTGAGGCTAAAGTCAGACTATAGTGAAGCTAGAGTGAGGCTAGAGTAAAGCTAGGGTGAGGCTAGAGTGAAGCTAGACTGAGGCAAGAGTGAAGCTACAGTGAGGCTAGAGGAGGCTAGAGTGAGACTAGAGTGAAGCTAGCGTGAAGCTAGAGTGAGGGTAGAGTGAAGCTAGACTGTGGCTACAGTGAAGAGAGGGTGAGGTTAGAGAGAAGCTAGAGTCAAACTAGAGTCAAGCTAGAGTGGGGCTAGAGTGAAGCTAGGTTGAGGCTAGAATGAGGATAGAGCGAAGCTAGACTGAGGGTAAAGTAAAGCTAGAGTGAGGCTAGAATCTGGCTACAGTGAAGCTAGGGTGAGGTTAGAGAGAAGCTTGAGTCAAACTAGAGTGAAGCTACGGTGAGGCTAGAATAAGGCTAGAGTGAAGCTAGAATGAGGCTAGAGTGAAGCTAGAGTGAGGCTAGAATGAGGGCAGAGTGAAGCTAGACTGTGGCTACAGTGAAGCTAGAGTCAAACTAGAGTGAAGCTAGAGTGAAGCTAGGTTGAGGCTAGAATGAGGATAGAGTGAAGCTAGACTGAGGGTAAAGTAAAGCTAGAGTGAGGCTAGAGTTAGACTAGATTGAAGCTAGAGGGAGGCTAGAGAGAAGCTAGGGTGAGGCTAGCGTGAAGCTAGACTGAGGCTAGAGTAAAGCTACAGTGAGGCTAGAGGGAGGCTACAGTGAAGCTAAAGTAAGGCTAGAGTGAGGCTAGAATAAGGCTAGAGTGAAGCTAGAGTGAGGCTAGATTGAGGCTGGAGTAAAGCTAGAGTGAGTCTAGAGAAAAGCTAGAGTGAGGCTAGAGTAAAGCTAGAGTGAGGCTAGAGTGAGGCTAGAGTGAAGCTGGAGTGAGGCTACAGTGAAGCTAGGATGATACTAGAGTGAGGATAGAGTGAAGCTAGACTGAGGCTACAGTAAAGTTAGAGTGAGGCTAGAGTGAAGCTAGACTGAGGCAAGAGTTAAGCTACAGTGAGGCTAGAGGGAGGCTAGAGTGAGACTAGAGTGAAGCTAGCGTGAAGCTAGAATGAGGGTAGAGTGAAGCTAGAGTGTGGCTACAGTGAAGCTAGGGTGAGGTTAGAGAGAAGCTAGAGTCAAACTAGAGTCAAGCTAGAGTGGGACCAGAGTGAAGCTAGGTTGAGGCTAGAATGAGGATAGAGTGAAGCTAGACTGAGGTTAAAGTAAAGCTAGAGTCTGGCTACAGTAAAGCTAGGATGAGGTTAGAGAGAAGCTTGAGTCAAACTAGAGTGAAGCTACGGTGAGGCTAGAATAAGGCTAGAGTGAAGCTAGAGTGAGGCTAGATTGAAGCTAGAGTGAGGCTAGAGTGAGGGTAGAGTGAAGCTAGAGTGAGGCTACAGTGAAGCTAGGATGAGGCTAGAGTGAGGATAGAGTGAAGCTAGACGTAGGCTACAGTAAAGCTAGAGTGAGGCTAGAGTCAGACTATAGTGAAGCTAGAGTGAGGCTAGAGTGAAGCTAGGGTGAGGCTAGAGTGAAGCTAGACTGAGGCAAGAGTGAAGCTACAGTGAGGCTAGAGGGAGGCTAGAGTGAGACTAGAGTGAAGCTAGCGTGAAGCTAGAGTGAGGGTAGAGTGAAGCTAGAGTGTGGCTACAGTGAAGCTAGGGTGAGGTTAGAAAGAAGCTAGAGTCAAACTAGAGTGAAGCTAGAGTGGAGCTATAATGAAGCTAGGTTGAGGCTAGAATGAGGATAGAATGAAGCTAGACTGAGGTTAAAGTAAAGCTAGAGTGAGGTTAGAGTCAGACTAGATTGAAGCTAGAGGGAGGCAGGAGAGAAGCTAGGGAGAGGCTAGAGTGAAGCTAGACTGAGGCTAGAGTAAAGCTACAGTGAGGCTAGAGGGAGGCTACAGTGAAGCTAGAGTAAGGCTAGAGTAAGGCTAGAATAAGGCTAGAGTGAAGCTAGAGTGAGGCTAGATTGAGGCTAGAGTAAAGCTAGAGTGGGACTAGAGAAAAGCTAGAGTGAGGCTAGAGTAAAGCTAGAGTGAGGCTAGAGTGAGGCTAGAGTGAAGCTGGAGTGAGGCTACAGTGAAGCTAGGATGATGCTAGAGTGAAGATAGAGTGAAGCTAGACTGAGGCTACAGTAAAGCTAGAGTGAGGCTAGAGTGAAGCTAGAATGAGGCAAGAGTGAAGCTACAGTGAGGCTAGAGGGAGGCTAGAGTGAGACTAGAGTGAAGCTAGCATGAAGCTAGAATGAGGGTAGAGTGAAGCTAGAGTGTGGCTACAGTGAAGCTAGGGTGAGGTTAGAGAGAAGCTAGAGTCAAACTAGAGTCAAGCTAGAGTGGGGCTAGAGTCAAGCTAGGTTGAGGCTAGGATGAGGATAGAGTGAAGCTAGACTGAGGTTAAAGTAAAGCTAGAGTCTGGCTACAGTGAAGCTAGGGTGAGGTTAGAGAGAAGCTTGAGTCAAACTAGAGTGAAGCAACGGTGAGGCTAGAATAAGGCTAGAGTGAAGCTAGAGTGAGGCTAGAGTTAAGCTAGAGTGAGGCTAGAGTGAAGCTAGAGGGAGGCTACAGTGAAGCTAGAGTAAGGCTAGAATGAGGCTAGAGTGAGGCTAGAATAAGGCTAGAGTGAAGCCAGATTGAGGCTAGATTGAGGCTAGAGTAAAGCTAGAGTGAGGCTAGAGTGAGGCTAGAGTGAAGCTAGAGTGAGGCTACAGTGAAGCTAGGATGAGGCTAGAGGGAGGATAGAGTGAAGCTAGACTGAGGCTACAGTAAAGCTAGAGTGAGGCTTGAGTCAGACTATAGTGAGGCTAGAGTGAGGCTAGAGTGAAGCTAGGGTGAGGCTAGAGTGAAGCTAGACTGAGGCAAGAGTGAAGCTACAGTGAGGCTAGAGGGAGGCTAGAGTGAGACTAGAGTGAAGCTAGCGTGAAGCTAGAATGAGGGTAGAGTGAAGCTAGAGTGTGGCTACAGTGAAGCTAGGGTGAGGTTAGAGAGAAGCTAGAGTCAAACTAGAGTGAAGCTAGAGTGGGGCTAGAGTGAAGCTAGGTTGAGGCTAGAATGAGGATACAGTGAAGCTAGACTGAGGTTAAAGGAAAGCTAGAGTCTGGCTACAGTGAAGCAAGGGTGAGGTTAGAGAGAAGCGTGAGTCAAACTAGAGTGAAGCTACTGTGAGGCTAGAATAAGGCTAGAGTGAAGCTAGAGTGAGTCTAGAGTTAAGCTAGAGTGAGGCTAGAGTGAAGCTAGAGTGAGGCTACAGTGAAGCTAGGATGAGGCTAGAGTGAGGATAGAGTGAAGCTAGACTGAGGCTACAGAAAAGCTAGAGTGAGGCTAGAGTCAGACTATAGTGAAGCTAGAGTGAGGCTAGAGTGAAGCTAGGGTGAGGCTAGAGTGAAGCAAGACTGAGGCAAGAGTGAAGCTACAGTGAGGCTAGAGGGAGGCTAGAGTGAGACTAGAGTGAAGCTAGCATGAAGCTAGAGTGTGGCTACAGAGAAGCTAGGTTGAGGGTTGAGAGAAGCTGGATTCAAACTAGAGTGAAGCTAGAGTGGGGCTAGAGTGAAGCTAGGTTGAGGCTAGAATGAGTATAGAGTGAAGCTAGACTGAGGTTAAAGTAAAGCTAGAGTGTGGCTAGAATCAGACTAGATTGAAGCTAGAGTGAGGCTAGAGAGAAGCTAGGGTGAGGCTAGAGTGAAGCTAGACTGAGGCTAGAGTGAAGCTAGAAAGAGCCTTGAATGAGGCTAGAGTGAGGCTAAAGTGAAGCTACTTTGAGGCTAGAGTGAGGCTAGAGAGAGGCTAGATTGAAGCTAGAGTGAGACTGGAATGAGGCTAGAGTGAGCTAGAATGAGGCTAGGGTGAGGCTATAGTGAGGCTAGAGTGAAGCTAGAGTGAGGCTACAGTGAAGCTAGGATGAGGCTAGAGAGAGGCTAGATTGAAGCTAGAGTGAGACTGGAATGAGGCTAGAGTGAGGTAGAATGAGGCTAGGGTGAGGCTATAGTGAGGATAGAGTAAAGCTAGACTGAGGCTACAGTAAAGCTAGACTGAGGCTAGAGTCAGACTATAGTGAAGCTAGAGTGAGGCTAGAGTGAAGCCTAGGGTGAGTCTAGAGTAAAGCTACAGTGAGGTTAGAGTGAGGCTAGAGTGAAGCTAGAGTGAGGCTACACTGAAGCTAGGATGAGGCTAGAGTGAGGATAGAGTGAAGCTAGACTGAGGCTACAGTAAAGCTAGACTGAGGCTAGAGTCAGACTATAGTGAGGCTAGAGTGAGGCTAGAGTGAAGCTAGGGTGAGGCTAGAGTGAAGCTAGACTGAGGCAAGAGTGAAGCTACAGTGAGGCTAGAGGGAGGTTAGAGTGACACTAGAGTGAAGCTAGTGTGAAGCTAGAATGAGGGTAGAGTGAAGCTAGAGTGTGGCTACAGTGAAGCTAGGGTGAGGTTAAAGAGAAGCTAGAGTCAAACTAGAGTCAAACTAGAGTGGGGCTAGAGTGAAGCTAGGTTGAGGCTAGAATGAGGATAGAGTGAAGCTAGACTGAGGTTAAAGTAAAGCTAGAGTGAGGCTAGAGTCTGGCTACAGTGAAGCTAGGGTGAGTTTAGAGAGAAGCTTGAGTCAAACTAGAGGGAGGCTAAAATGAATCAAGAGTAAGGCTAGAATGAGGCTAGAGTGAGGCTAGAGTGAAGCTAGAGTGAGGCTAGAGTGAGGCAAGAGTAAAGTTAGAGTGAACTAGTGTGAGGCTAGAGTGAGGCTGTGGTGAGACTAGAGTGAAGCTAGAATGGGGCTAGAGTGAAGCAAGAGAGAGCCTTGAATGAGGCTAGAGTGAGGCTAAAGTGAAGCTAGTGTGAGGCTAGAGTGAAGCTAGACTGTGGTTAAAGTAAAGCTAGAGTGAGGCTAGAATCAGACTAGATTGAAGCTAGAGTGAGGCTAGAGAGAAGCTAGGGTGAGGCTAGAGTTAAGCTAGACTGAGCCTAGAGTGAATCTAGAGAGAGCCTTGAATGAGGCTAGAGTGAGGCTAAAGTGAAGCTAGTTTGAGGCTAGAGTGAGGCTAGAGAGAGGCTAGAGTGAAGCTAGAAAGAGCCTTGAGTGAGGCTAGAGTGAGGCTAAAGTGAAGCTACTTTGAGGCTAGAGTGAGGCTAGAGAGAGGCTAGATTGAAGCTAGAGTGAGACTGGAATGAGGCTAGAGTGAGCTAGAATGAGGCTAGGGTGAGGCTATAGTGAGGCTATAGTGAAGCTAGAGTGAGGCTACAGTGAAGCTAGGATGAGGCTAGAATGAGGATAGAGTGAAGCTAGACTGAGGCTACAGTAAAGCTAGAGTGAGGCTAGAGTCAGACTATAGTGACGCTAGAGTGAGGCTAGAGTGAAGCTAGGGTGAGGCTAGAGAGAAGCTAGACTGAGGCAAGAGTGAAGCTACAGTGAGGCTAGAGGGAGGCTAGAGTGAGACTAGAGTGAAGCTAGCGTGAAGCTAGAATGAGGGTAGAGTGAAGCTAGAGTGTGGCTACAGTGAAGCTAGGGTGAGGTTAAAGAGAAGCTAGAGTCAAACTAGAGTGAAGCTAGAGTGGGGCTAGAGTGAAGCTAGGTTGAGGCTAGAATGAGGATAGAGTGAAGTTAGACTGAGGTTAAAGTAAAGCTAGAGTGAGGCTAGAGTCTGGCTACAGTGAAGCTAGGGTGAGTTTAGAGAGAAGCTTGAGTCAAACTAGAGGGAGGCTAAAATGAATCAAGAGTAAGGCTAGAATGAGGCTAGAGTGAGGCTAGAGTGAAGCTAGAGTGAGGCTAGAGTGAGGCAAGAGTAAAGTTAGAGTGAACTAGTGTGAGGCTAGAGTGAGGCTGTGGTGAGACTAGAGTGAAGCTAGAAAGGGGCTAGAGTGAAGCTAGAGAGAGCCTTGAATGATGCTAGAGTGAGGCTAAAGTTTAGCTAGTGTGAGGCTAGAGTGAAGCTAGACTGAGGTTAAAGTAAAGCTAGAGTGAGGCTAGAATCAGACTAGATTGAAGCTAGAGTGAGGCTAGAGAGAAGCTAGGGTGAGGCTAGAGTGAAGCTAGACTGAGCCTAGAGTGAAGCTAGAGAGAGCCTTGAATGAGGCTAGAGTGAGGCTAAAGTGAAGCTAGTTTGAGGCTAGAGTGAGGCTAGAGAGAGGCTAGATCGAAGCTAGAGTGAGACTGGAATGAGGCTAGAGTGAGCTAGAATGAGGCTAGGGTGAGGCTAGAGTGAGGCTAGATTGAAGCTAGAGTGATGCTACCGTGAAGCTAGGATGAGGCTAGAGTGAGGATAGAGTGAAGCTAGACTGAGGCTACAGTAAAGCTAGAGTGAGGCTAGAGTCAGACTATGGTGAAGCTAGAGTGAGGCTAGAGTGAAGCCTAGGGTGAGTCTAGAGTAAAGCAACAGTGAGGTTAGAGTGAGGCTAGAGTGAATCTAGAGTGAGGCTACAGTGAAGCTAGGATGAGGCTAGAGTGAGGATAGAGTGAAGCTAGACTGAGGCTACAGTAAAGCTAGAGTGAGGCTAGAGTCAGACTATAGTGAGGCTAGAGTGAGGCTAGAGTGAAGCTAGGGTGAGGCTAGAGTGAAGCTAGACTGAGGCAAGAGTGAAGCTTCAGTGAGGCTAGAGGGAGGCTAGAGTGAGACTAGAGTGAAGCTAGCGTGAAGCAAGAATGAGGGTAGAGTGAAGCTAGAGTGTGGCTACAGTGAAGCTAGGGTGAGGTTAAAGAGAAGCTAGAGTCAAACTAAAGTGAAGCTAGAGTGGGGCTAGAGTGAAGCTAGGTTGAGGCTAGAATGAGGATAGAGTGAAGCTAGACTGAGGTTAAAGTAAAGCTAGAGTGAGGCTAGAGTCTGGCTACAGTGAAGCTAGGGTGAGTTTAGAGAGAAGCTTGAGTCAAACTAGAGGGAGGCCAAAGTGAATCTAGAGTAAGGCTAGAATGAGGCTAGAGTGAGGCTAGAGTGAAGCTAGAGTGAGGCTAGAGTGAGGCAAGAGTAAAGTTAGAGTGAACTAGTGTGAGGCTAGAGTGAGGCTGTGGTGAGACTAGAGTGAAGCTAGAATGGGGCTAGAGTGAAGCTAGAGAGAGCCTTGAATGAGGCTAGAGTATGGCTAGAGTGAAGCTAGAGTGAGATTAGAGTCAGACTAGAGTGAATATATAGTGACGCTAGAGTGAAGCTAGAGTGAGGGTAGTGTGATGCTAGAGCATGGCTACAGTGAAGCTAGGGTGAGGTTAGAGAGAATCTAGAGTCAAACTAGAGTGAAGCTTGAGTGAGGCTAGAATGAAGCTAGAGTGAACCTAGAGTTAGGCTAGAGTGAAGCTAGAGTGATGCTAGAGTGAAGCTAGAGTGAAGCTAGAGTGAGACTAGAGAAAAGCAAGAGTGCGGATAGAGTAAGGATAGAGTCAGGCTAGAGTGAAGCTAGAGTTAGGCTAGAGTGAGAAGAGAGTGAGGGTAGAGTGAGGCTAGAGTGAAGCTAGCATGAAGCTAGAGTGAAGCTAGAGTGAGACTTGAGTAAAGCTAGAGTGAATCTAGAGTGAGGCTGGAGTGAAGCTAGAGTGAGGGTAGAGTGAAGCTAGAGTGAGACTGGAGTGAGGCTAGAGTGATGCTACAGTGAAGCTAGAGGGAGGCTAGATTGAAGCTAAAGTGAGACTGGAGAGAGGCTAGAGTGAAGCTAGAAGGAGGCTGGAGTGAGGCTAGAGTGAAGCTAGAGTGAGGCTAGAGGGATGCTAGAATGAGACTAGAGTGAAGCTAGAGTAAATCTAGAGTGCAGCTACAGTGAAGCTAGAGTGAGGCTGGAGATGGAATTGGAAACTTAATAAAAAGAACTTTATGGAAAAAGATACCAACGTCATGAAATTAATTGAAAAACGAGATGTGGAAAGTAATTGAAAATAAAAGAGTGATTACAGATGCATGCAATTCGAATTAGAAAGTTCAATGTGAACAAGGAAATTAGGTTGCCCTCCTCATTTTGTGTAAGGCACTCCACACGGCAGTCTGTCCATGGTGATCCCTCCTGACATATGTGATCACCGATCCATCACTACAAACTGGCGCTGCCCCTATCAGCACACCAATGATCACTGTTCAGTTTGTGGTGTTGCCGATTCCTCACTGTACATGTTGATGAGCCAATCGACACAGCGATGTTTACGGCTCACTACACAGTGGCCCTCCTCTAGCTTATGAGGCTCGGCAACTTTTTACCTGCACACAGGCAATGAGCTGATTGGTGCAGCAGCCGTCTCCTCACATCTCACAAAGGGACCCCTCTCAACAGGATTCCCCACTGGACTTCACTCCCTCCAACTATCTCCTCTTCTTCACAGGACACATTGGTCTTGGCAAGCATGCAGGTGCTGGTGCTCCTGGCTCCAGGGCAGGTGGTTTTGTATTCTGTGGGTAATGTCCTCTCACCCATCAGGGAGACTAGCAGGCCTTGACCCCAAATTCTGGTCACAAGCAGAAGCTTTGTGAAGCTTTTCCTCCTAGACAGCTGACTGGCAGCTTGACAGTTGATTATTTTGGGGGTCCAAGCTCCCCTTCTAATAGTCCATTTCCAGACACCAAGGGGCATAGTATCTAATAATGGTGATAATGATCGCCAACACCAAGTATCGGCATTTTTTATATTGAATCCTTTACCAGCTACTTTTCGCATTGTTATCAACGTATTATCAACACGTTGGTAACATGCGATAGTTTCTGGGAAAGGACACGAAAACTCCCGCTAAGAGGCGATAAGTATTAATGCGATGCTTTGCCTTCGGCGGAAATGGATGCGTTAGCGGCATTTATATTGCAGCTAATGCCCATGGAGTGCCTGCAAACCCCCTTTTCCTGGCCCATTGAGCGATATCTGCCTCGCCCTCTGCAAAAGGCACACACCAGTGAATACAGTACAGTATATAGTACAATGTACAAAGTACAGATTACAGTACAGTGAATGTTGGACACCGGCACCTTCTGGGACATGAGCAGAAATAATTGCACTTTCCACATGCTAAGAGTCTAAGGGGCTAATGCTAAGGGGCTAAGGGGCTAATAATGCAGCATGAGGATTAACTCTTTGGTGTCTATGACTCTTCAGAACGAGAGCAGGGATATTCTCCCTTATCTTCCGCCATGTATGTCAGGTTTTTTTCAGGTGTTAAATTCCTGCATTGATGGAGGCTTAGCGTGAGTTTTTTTATCGCGGGACATCTTTGGTAATAGTGCAAAGTGGGGTTAGCGACTTTTTCCGTGTAATATTTGTAAGGAACGCCTACCTTACATGTCATTAGCGATAAATATCACTGGCATGCAAGGCGATAGAAAAACCGTTTGCTATTGCACGAAAACTAGCGCTAGCATCGGTTTGCGCGAGCTTGATAATAGCACGATAAAAAAAAACGCATTAGCGGCACGAAAGTGCCGCTAACGCGGCGATAACTCGCTTGATAATATGCCCCCAAATGTGAATTAGAGTCTGAATCTTTGAAGTTACTATGGGGGTCTGCTTCCTGTTGAAGTGCCCACACCTTTGTTCTCTCTTGATCCAGAAAACAATCTGTCATAGCAGGAGTGTCTCCAAAGCTGATAGACCTATAACACAGGTCATGGGAGTGACTAGAGTTCACACCTTGATGTCAGCCACAGATAATATGTGTATCAAAGGGTTAGCACAAGGCCTCAGCCCTACTCATTATGATTCTCTTATCTTCCTTCTGACCTCTCTCTAAATCAAAGAGCACCCTTTGAAGAGTACCAAGGAGCCTAGCTCTCTTTTCCTCAGTGTCTTCCACTCAGCTTACAGGAATGCAGCAATACACAAATCTGTCTGGGGGATTTATCTACCTACTCTCCCTATGTTTCACCATGCAGTCATGGGTTTTCTAAAATGGAAGCCAGAGCCAGCCATGTATTGTACCCTTTACAAGCACACATCCACCCAGCACGTGTTCAACCTACATGCACTGCACAGCACTGTATCCTTGATGCATTGTACCACTCCCATGCACCATACAACCAGCATGTTTTCAATATACACATACTGTACAGCACTACACCCTTAATGTATTGTACTCCTCACAGGCACACATACACCCAGCACATGCATATAACATACACGTACTGCGCAGTACTGCATAATCCCTGCATTGTACCCTTCCCAGGCACCATACACTCAGGTCAGATACACCACTCATGCACTACACAGCTGTTAGACCTGGCACCTTGGCGTGAGTTCCCCTTCCACTTTTTGATGGTGTGCCTCGACTGTTTTGCTGGTGTTGTCCGCTCAGGGCACTGCGCCACGGCTAATCCGTGCCGCAGTGCAAGTGCTCCCTAAGTAAAGTGTACCTGTAATTGATGTCCATGATTGGGTTATTGGATTCACTGTCAGTCCCCAGTAAAGTGCACCAGGGGTGCCAGGGCTTGTGAATGCCAATGCTGCTGGTGGGCTTGCAGCGCTGGTTGCGCCACCCACGGAAGCGGCCTTGTAAAGTGTGTCTAGGGTCTGCCACCGCAGACCCTGTGCGCGGTCCCGGACCGTCGCGCTGACTGCGCAAGTGCCCCCACTTGCCAGTCCTTAAACCTTCCCTTACCTACATATTAGCCACCCCTCTGGTAGGCCCGAGGGCAGGGTGCATTGTAGGCATAAGGTAGGACATGCCCTGATGTTTGTGGCATGTCTTAGTAGTGAATTACAGCCCTTGTCGTTTTTCACTATTGAAGGCTACCTGCTCTCCGTAGGCCAGAATGGGCTACCGGGGTCACGCCAACGCTGTGACCCCAGTGGACTCAGAGAGCATGGTAGAGTGTCAAGTTTGGTGTGCCTGAACTCAGAATAATAAAATACTTCTTGTAGTCAAGTTTATTTTAGTATCCTGGGTTTGTAAATACTACTTTTAGAAAGTTAGTATTTACTGACCTGACCATCTCAGTCCGCCTCTGCTGTATGTGTGTGTGTTCTGCCCAGCAACAGTAAGGAGCAGGGTTGGGGAATCCCCAGAGACAGGTTGGCTGCCAGGTGGTGGGTAGAGAGATCACACCTGGATGGGTGGGAGGAGTACACCTTGACTCTTGAATAGACCTGTGCTCTGCCACCACAAAGCCGGTGCCACCCCCTGTGGGGCGGCTGATGTCTCTGCCCTGCTGCTGAAAGGAAAGAGCAGAGTCACCATAACAAAGTGCTCCAGAACTGGACTGAGCCAGGCCTAGGCCCCCTGGCGCTAAGGAACAAAAGAATCATGGTATAAAAGTAGGAGCCTGGCTCCTAAGAAATGAGAATCCTGTTTACCACAAAGAACCTCTGCCCGACTAGAAGGAGAAGAAGACGCCGGAGGAGCTGGCCTGCTGCTTGCCTTGCTGAGAGAGGAGAGGAAGAGACTTACTGAAAAGACTTTGCTACTTTGTGCTTGAACATTCTCCAAGGGCTTGATCTGAGCTTGCCCCCTGAACTGAACCCCAGGAACAGTGGGTTCTCTGTGCTTCTTGCTCGTCCTCCAATTCGAGCCGTGTGTGCATCCCGCTGGAAAGAGACTGCGCCCCTCATCGCCCCTCCTAGGGCCGTGACACCCAGAAGCTCGCCTGCCTCAAACCCGTGAGAGCCCCGCTCCGTCCCGAGCCGCCCTCTGTCCCCGGGCCAGGCCGCCTGCATCCCTGTCACCGCCTGCCACTGGAGCGCGCTGAACGCGCTATCACCCCTCCTGCCGGAAGCCGTCCGACGACTGTGATCTACGCCGGGTCAACCAGCTGCACTGACTGTGCCCTGTGACCCCGCTTCGCTATCCCCGGACATCTCAGGCCGCGCCGCCCCCGCTGTGGAGACCCTCCTGCACCGCCGTGCAAAAGGGTCGCTGGCCGCGCCTGCCTACGTGCCCACACCTGCTGATTGAGGACCCAAGAACACTTCCCAAGCTGAGAGTCGCACCGACCTGTGCCGACTCTCCACATCACGAAAGAAGTTCCAGTATCGGGCTCGGGGCCCGCTACGCCTTATTTCCCCGTTCGCAGGAACCGATCTCTGTGAGTACTGGAACTACAAGTAAAGAGACTACGAACCAAGAACATTTGCCTGCTGTATAACCTGGAGGCCTAGCGAAAACGTTATTGGTCTTGTGATAAGTCTGCTGAGATATATATACCTTATTTTTACATAAAGAATCGTATTTTTATATATATCCAAGTCTGGTGTCCGTTTCTGGGGGGATTGATGTATTTACTGTGTGTATGATTGTAAGTGCTTAACCAACAACGCCTGAGGAATCGCCTTGGCTGCTCACGCCACACACCTAGAGGGTGAGCAAGGGTCATTCGCGAGGGGTTATCCTGCGCCCTGATGTGGAGGAGAGGGTTCCTGCTTGACACAAGGGCAACCTTGCGCCAACCAGAGATCCCCGACTCTAACATTGTTGGCAGCGGGTGGGATTTCGGATTTGCACTTGTAATTTGCATACAGTGAATTGTTAATCACCAGATAGTGAGAGCAGACCAAGTAACGCAGCCACAGGTTTTCATTTTCTGAACTTTGTTGAGACATCTGCCATTACTGCAACCATGCCTGGCTCACTCTCTGCTGGAAGAGCGCTCTCTGTGATTTCTGGAATCGATGAGGTGGATTGGGAGAGACTGGAAGGCTACTCGATGGAGCAATTGAAAGGCTACAGTGTAAAATTCCGAGTCCCCCATGCTGGATTCAAGAGGAAGACCCAGTACACCAAGGCGTTGAGAGCCTGGAAGGAGTCAAGAGACCCACGGAATGCGGGGGACATCGTTCCACCCGACAACCTTGAGGAGCCCAGCAGAGTCCGGTCGCCAGAGGAGCTGGCAGACAGGGCAGCCGACAGGGCACATGCAATGGAGATGGCAAAGTTGGCAGGACAAATGGAAATGGAAAAGCGGAAGTTGGCCCTGGAGGCACAACAACGCCAAATGGATCATGATATCAGATTGAAGGAGTTGGAGCTGAAGGCGAAAAGTTTGGACACCACTCCTTCTGGTGGCAGCACTCCACCAGCGCAGGTAGAGTCCAAGGTGTACATCCCCAAAGATGTAGTAAAGGAGTATTTCAGAAAGGATGACATAGGGCAGTGGTTTAGGGCCTACGAGGTGGCCATGTCCTCACACCGGGTCCCTGAGAAAGACTGGGGAGCGGGGTTGTGGGGAAGGTTCCTTGCTGAAGGGCGTGACACACTGTTAGATTTACCCTTAGATCTCCAAACCTCATACCCCCATATGAAGGAAGCTTTAATGACCAGGTATGGGTTAACTCCGGAGCTATATCGACAGAGGTTCAGGGAGACCAAGAAGATCCCTGAGAGTACGTATGTGGAATATGTGACCTTTTTCTGCAGAGCGCTGGATGGTTGGGTGAAGGGTAGCAAAGTGAATGATTATCAAGGGCTGCTTGATTTAATTGCATGGGAGCACTTGTCCAGTCAATGTTTTCCTGAGCTACGCCAGCACCTGATTGATAGCAAGCTGTCCAACCCGAGGAAGCTTGCTGAGGAGGCGGACCGCTGGCTCAGCACCAGGGTCCACAAGGGTCAAGTGGGAGATTCCGCCAAAGGTGGGCAGGGTCCCCAGCAGAAGAGTGGGGGGGACAAGGGTAAACAGAAGGGGTTCCAAAAAGGCCCCCAAAGTAATTCCCAAGGGAACCAGCAGAAGGGTTCTCAGCCTCCCCCAACCCCGCAGCAGAACGGGGCCCCGACAGGTAGACCTGTTCCAAAGGGGCCCTTCAATTGTTATAAGTGTGGTGATCCGGGTCACATTGCCTCTGATCCTAAGTGTCGCCTGTTTGGTAAGACCGCACCCACTGGTGCTCCCCCCCGGCAAGTAGCTAGTGTTAACTTTGGGGAGGAAGTAGCAGTCCAGGAGGGTGGGGGTCCCGGGCAGATGACCCTAGTCTCGCTAGGAGACAGTGAGATGGTCCCTGTAACCTACCTACCCTCTAACACTAAGAAATATGGGCAGGTGGTGACCATCAATGGAAAGAAGGTTGAGGCTCTTAGAGATACAGGAGCCAGCGTGACCTCGGTGAGGCAACACCTGGTGTCTCAAGAGCAGATTGTACCCAATGCCTACTGTAGGGTTGTCAATGCTGACAACGTAGAGAGTCGTTGTCCAATGGCTCAAGTTCCCTTTGAGTGGGGGGAGGTCTCTGGTACTCTACAAGTCGCTGTGAGAACTGACATGCCTGTAGACTGTCTGCTAGGGAACGACCTGGAGAGTTCCCCTTGGGAAAAGGTGGAGAAGACCACGCATCTGAGGATGGTGGGTCTACCCGACTGGGCGTGCGTGACCACCCGGTCCATGGCCGCCAGTAGGGGTGTTGAGAGGGTCCTGGAGCCTGAGGGAGAGGTCCAGGAACCGGCCTTAGGGAGAAGGCGCAGGAGGCGCGGGAAACCGGCCCCCGAAGTTCCCACGGCCCAGGAGGAAGTAGACCCTGAGGGGGATACTCTGGAGCCTACCGGGGAACAGATTGCCGAACTGGGAGATCTGCCTGAGCTGACCCATTGGCAGCAAGAAGGAGGTCCCTCCAGGGAGGAATTCTGCAGGGAGCAGAAAGAATGCCCTTCTCTCGTGGGTATGCGGCAGCAGGCTGCAGACCAGGCCAATGGTGTTCAGGCCAAAACACACTACGTGTACTGGGAGAGTGACCTCCTGTATTCCGAGCCTAAGGCTGCTGAACCTGGGTCAGCCCGTGTGCTGGTGGTACCCCAGAAGTTCAGAACCTTCCTACTGGGGCTGGCTCATGATGTGCCGTTAGCAGGACATTTGGGGATGGACAAGACCTATGACAGGCTTGTCACCCACTTTTACTGGCCCCAAATGCATAAGAATTCCGATTCCTACTGCAGAACCTGTCAGACTTGCCAGGCAAGTGGTAAGAGCGGAGGGAAGCACAAGGCTCCTCTGCAACCTTTCCCTGTGGTCGGTACACCATTCCAACGAGTGGGTATTGATATTGTGGGGCCTCTGGATCCCAAGACAGCCCTGGGCAACAGGTTCATCCTGGTCTTGGTGGACCATGCCACCCGGTACCCTGAAGCCATCCCTCTGAGGACAGTGACGGCCCCCGTGGTGGGACGGGCACTGATGGGAATTTTCTCCCGAGTGGGATTCCCTCTAGAGGTGGTGAGCGACAGGGGGACCAATTTCATATCCACGTATATGAAATCCCTGTGGAAGGAGTGTGGGGTAACGTACAAGTTCACCACTCCTTACCATCCCCAAGGAAATGGGTTGGTTGAGAGATTCAACCGAACCCTCAAAGGCATGATCATGGGCCTGGACGGTCCAATGAGGCGTAAGTGGGACGTCCTCTTGCCATGCCTGCTCTTCGCTTACCGAGAGGTGCCACAGAAGTCTCTAGGATTCAGCCCCTTTGAGCTTCTGTATGGTCACCCGGTAAGAGGACCTCTGAGTTTGGTAAAGGAAGGCTGGGAGCAATCTCCCAGGAAACCTCCCCAGAATGTATATAGTTACATGCTGGCCTTCCGAAACCAGACTCGGCGTTTCAGGCAACTTGCTGAGGCAAATCTGGAAGCCAGCCAGGAGGAGATGAAGCGGTGGTACGACCGGAATGCCACTCTGGTAGAGCTTCAACCTGGACAAAAGGTGTGGGTCTTGGCCCCAGTGGAGCCGTGTGCACTTCAGGATAAGTGGACCGGTCCATTTGAGGTTGTGGAGCGCAAAAGTCCTATCACCTACTTGGTGGACATGCAGACTCCCAGGAACCCTTTGAGGGTCCTACATGTTAACCGCCTTAAGCCCCACTTGGAGAGGACCGAAGTGGGCATGCTGCTGGCCACTGATGATGGAAGGGAAGAGGAGACCGAGCCTCTTCCTGACCTCTTAGTGGCCTCTGAGAAAGATGGGTCAGTGGAAGGAGTTAACCTCTCACCCTCCCTGACGCCCGAACAACAGGAAGATTGCCGCCACTTGCTGGGACAATTTTCCGACCGATTCTCCCTGGTTCCTGGTGTCACAGATTGGTGCGTCCATGATGTGGACACAGGAGACAGCTTACCTGTAAAGCACAAGGCTTACAGGGTAACTGACAGGGTCAGAGCCTGCATTAAGGAGGAGGTCTCCAAAATGCTTGCGCTAGGGGTGGTTGAGTCCTCCAGCAGTCCTTGGTCCAGCCCCGTGGTCTTGGTCCCAAAGGCTGCTGCGCCGGGAGCCACACCTGAACTCCGGTTCTGTGTGGACTACAGAGGACTCAATTCAGTCACGAAGACTGACGCGCACCCCATCCCCAGAGCTGATGAGCTCATTGATCGGCTGGGGGCTGCCCGGTTCCTCAGTACGTTTGATCTAACGTCTGGGTACTGGCAGATCGCCTTGACCGATGGGGCCAAAGAGAGGTCAGCATTCTCTACACCAGATGGGCACTTCCAGTTCCGAGTCATGCCATTTGGGATGAAGAATGCCCCTGCCACCTTTCAGAGGTTGGTCAACCAGGTACTGGTTGGGCTGGATGCGTTCAGTGCCGCCTACCTGGATGACATCGCGGTGTTCAGTGCCACCTGGCCTGAACACCTGCGCCACCTCTGGGAAGTGTTGATGGCGCTGCGCCGAGCAGGCCTCACGATCAAGGCAAGCAAGTGCCAGATCGGGCAGGGTTCCGTGGTGTACTTGGGACACCAAGTGGGGAGTGGCAAGGTGGCACCCTTGCAACCCAAAATTGAGACCATCCTGGCTTGGGAACCCCCCAAGACGCAGACCGCAGTGAGGGCCTTCCTGGGGCTCACTGGGTACTACAGGAGGTTTGTCAAGGGCTATGGAACGATCGTTGCCCCCTTGACAGAGCTGACTTCGAAGAAGCAGCCCAGGAACGTGATTTGGACTGACACCTGTCAGAAAGCTTTCGACACCCTGAAGACGGCCATGTGCACGGCGCCCGTGCTCTTGGCCCCTGACTTCTCCAAGGAATTCCTAGTCCAGACAGACGCTTCAGAGCATGGTGTAGGGGCTGTTCTCTCACAGATGACTGAGGAGGGCTGGGACCAACCCGTAGCCTTCATCAGTAGGAGGTTACTTCCACGGGAAAGTAGGTGGAGTGCAATTGAGCGAGAAGCATTTGCTGTGGTCTGGGTGCTGAAGAAGCTAAGACCCTACTTGTTTGGGTCTCACTTCCGGGTTCAGACGGACCACAGGCCCCTCAGATGGTTGATGCAAATGAGGGGTGAAAACCCGAAGCTGTTGAGGTGGTCCATCTCCCTACAGGGTATGGACTTTACGGTGGAACACCGTCCTGGTACAGATCACGCCAACGCTGACGGTCTGTCCAGGTATTTCCGCCTTAGTGACGAGGAACCCCCTGGGCAAGGGTAGTTCTCCCCACATTTCAGCTGGAGGGGACACGTGTTAGACCTGGCACCTTGGCGTGAGTTCCCCTTCCACTTTTTGATGGTGTGCCTCGACTGTTTTGCTGGTGTTGTCCGCTCAGGGCACTGCGCCACGGCTAATCCGTGCCGCAGTGCAAGTGGTCCCTAAGTAAAGTGTACCTGTAATTGATGTCCATGATTGGGTTATTGGATTCACTGTCAGTCCCCAGTAAAGTGCACCAGGGGTGCCAGGGCTTGTGAATGCCAATGCTGCTGGTGGGCTTGCAGCGCTGGTTGCGCCACCCACGGAAGCGGCCTTGTAAAGTGTGTCTAGGGTCTGCCACCGCAGACCCTGTGCGCGGTCCCGGACCGTCGCGCTGACTGCGCAAGTGCCCCCACTTGCCAGTCCATAAACCTTCCCTTACCTACATATTAGCCACCCCTCTGGTAGGCCCGAGGGCAGGGTGCATTGTAGGCATAAGGTAGGACATGCCCTGATGTTTGTGGCATGTCTTAGTAGTGAATTACAGCCCTTGTCGTTTTTCACTATTGAAGGCTACCTGCTCTCCGTAGGCCAGAATGGGCTACCGGGGTCACGCCAACGCTGTGACCCCAGTGGACTCAGAGAGCATGGTAGAGTGTCAAGTTTGGTGTGCCTGAACTCAGAATAATAAAATACTTCTTGTAGTCAAGTTTATTTTAGTATCCTGGGTTTGTAAATACTACTTTTAGAAAGTTAGTATTTACTGACCTGACCATCTCAGTCCGCCTCTGCTGTATGTGTGTGTGTTCTGCCTAGCAACAGTAAGGAGCAGGGTTGGGGAATCCCCAGAGACAGGTTGGCTGCCAGGTGGTGGGTAGAGAGATCACACCTGGAAGGGTGGGAGGAGTACACCTTGACTCTTGAATAGACCTGTGCTCTGCCACCACAAAGCCGGCGCCACCCCCTGTGGGGCGGCTGATGTCTCTGCCCTGCTGCTGAAAGGAAAGAGCAGAGTCACCATAACAAAGTGCTCCAGAACTGGACTGAGCCAGGCCTAGGCCCCCTGGCGCTAAGGAACAAAAGAATCATGGTATAAAAGTAGGAGCCTGGCTCCTAAGAAATGAGAATCCTGTTTACCACAAAGAACCTCTGCCCGACTAGAAGGAGAAGAAGACGCCGGAGGAGCTGGCCTGCTGCTTGCCTTGCTGAGAGAGGAGAGGAAGAGACTTACTGAAAAGACTTTGCTACTTTGTGCTTGAACATTCTCCAAGGGCTTGATCTGAGCTTGCCCCCTGAACTGAACCCCAGGAACAGTGGGTTCTCTGTGCTTCTTGCTCGTCCTCCAATTCGAGCCGTGTGTGCATCCCGCTGGAAAGAGACTGCGCCCCTCATCGCCCCTCCTAGGGCCGTGACACCCAGAAGCTCGCCTGCCTCAAACCCGTGAGAGCCCCGCTCCGTCCCGAGCCGCCCTCTGTCCCCGGGCCAGGCCGCCTGCATCCCTGTCACCGCCTGCCACTGGAGCGCGCTGAACGCGCTATCACCCCTCCTGCCGGAAGCCGTCCGACGACTGTGATCTACGCCGGGTCAACCAGCTGCACTGACTGTGCCCTGTGACCCCGCTTCGCTATCCCCGGACATCTCAGGCCGCGCCGCCCCCGCTGTGGAGACCCTCCTGCACCGCCGTGCAAAAGGGTCGCTGGCCGCGCCTGCCTACGTGCCCACACCTGCTGATTGAGGACCCAAGAACACTTCCCAAGCTGAGAGTCGCACCGACCTGTGCCGACTCTCCACATCACGAAAGAAGTTCCAGTATCGGGCTCGGGGCCCGCTACGCCTTATTTCCCCGTTCGCAGGAACCGATCTCTGTGAGTACTGGAACTACAAGTAAAGAGACTACGAACCAAGAACATTTGCCTGCTGTATAACCTGGAGGCCTAGCGAAAACGTTATTGGTCTTGTGATAAGTCTGCTGAGATATATATACCTTATTTTTACATAAAGAATCGTATTTTTATATATATCCAAGTCTGGTGTCCGTTTCTGGGGGGATTGATGTATTTACTGTGTGTATGATTGTAAGTGCTTAACCAACAACGCCTGAGGAATCGCCTTGGCTGCTCACGCCACGCACCTAGAGGGTGAGCAAGGGTCATTCGCGAGGGGTTATCCTGCGCCCTGACGTGGAGGAGAGGGTTCCTGCTTGACACAAGGGCAACCTTGCGCCAACCAGAGATCCCCGACTCTAACAACAGCACTCAACACCAAACCAATGTAGGCCAAGGATGACTTAAGTACACAGCAGCGGAGCTTTAAATGAGTGAGCCTGTAGGCCTCACTGCAGTGACACAGGTAACAAGCATTTGCAATGCAATAGGTCTCGCATGTACGCGAGTTTGAGCTATTGACATTACAAATAACAATGCCTTTTATTTGTGTTTTAGTTTTTAAAACATAAATAAAAGGCATTGTCATTTATAATGCCAATAGCTTAAACTTGCATGAATGCGAGACCTATTGCATTGCAAATGCTTCTTCTCTCTCCCATCTTGGACTGCCTCCCCAGAAGTCGACTGATGGCTTTGAGGCTACTGAAAGCATAAAGTCGTGAGGTACATTTAAAATAATTTTTCTACGCTAATTCTGATAGTGTTACATTTCTCAAACCCAAAATATATGATAGAAAGCATTTTGTGAGAGTTTGGGCCACATTGGGCGTCGTGCACAACTGATGCATGCGTATAACATACATGACACTGTGCCGCCAATAAAAGTTTAGAACACCGCCTCCCTCTAGAGAGCTTCTTGCATGTACTTGGAAAACGGTCCTGTGCTGAGTGTACTTTGCACAGTGTATATATCCCCACAAAGCTTCACTCTCTCAAGATTTTCTCAGGCAGTCGATTACATACCTCGGAGTGAAACGGTGAGCCAAATGCGCTATAAAACGTGTGATTCAACTAGAAAGCGCTATTTCCTGCAATGGTACCAAGGGTCCTAATGCAAGAAAGGAACACGTCCCCCTGTCATCTGGTTTGGTAAAAACAAGACAGCTATGAGTGGGATGCAGGGGGCCCCTATGACCCCTGGGCCTCGGCGCTCTTGCACCTGCTGCGCAATTGATAGCTACACCGTAGCAAGAACAGAGGGCTTTCCGAGGCCCCAGTACCCCAAGTGATGAAGAACACCATAACCATCTGGTGCATGTGGGTCCTACAATTAGTATTCATTGTTTGCATTTTATTTTATTGTAGCATTGGTATAACGCTTCCAGCTCGCAACCCCTTCAGTCTAAGAATGGTGTTTCAAAGCTATCTCAAGCGTCATGCGGAGATGCCTAAAACACCCTCTGATGAATATTTTATCAAAATGAATTGTTCATTTGTGTCTTCCTATTCTAATATCTATATTGGGAACACCTTGAAGCAACCAGTGATTACTTTGTGTTGGCGCACTAGCAAACAGCAAACCTGCAACACTCATGGCACTGGTAATGCCTGAAATACGATTGGGTGCAACGCTTTAAGGAGTATGATACAAACTCTAAACTATAACAATGACATATAGTGGTCATGGGACTTCAATGTGCATCGACACCAGCCAGCTCTGTTCTGCAGAGAGTCTTGCCCTGCCTGATGCCTTGAATAAAGATTAAACAGATGGTTTTAAATACCGTTTTCCTTACATATATTTTTAATGTGTGTGATTTGTGAAAATACATTACAGACATTTTGCAGACAAATGTTTTTATGTTTCATACAACATTCATCAAAAAGGTTTCTTTTTGATTAAAACAGGACCTCATATGTGAGAAATGGGAGGGGGAGGGGGGCCACAGAGATTATTTGCACTAACATGCACCAACAACATCGAAATTCTACACAAATTTGGACAATCAAATTCAGCGAGACCAGTGGTCCTATGAAGAATTCAATGAAGGAAGAATTCCATCAACCCGTGAAGAAATTGTGTCATTGAAACTTAGGGAGATTCTGCTATTTATGGGAAGTTTAAGTAATGTTAACTTTTTCAGGGAATTTTATATTAGCAATATACGTCTCGGGACAAAGGCCGGTAGCTCCGAGGCTACTGCGCAGTGGTATGAAGAGATGTTAACCTAATACTACTCGTCCCTGGAGATCCTTGTTTTTCCTGCAGGTGAAGCCCAGTTTACAGCAGCTGTAAATCCTCTTGATGTAGTGAAAGAGATGCTGGTGGGGAAAGACAGGCCTGGGGGGTCCCGGGGCAGCAGTGCGCACCCAGAGCTTAAAGGCAGCTTCGTCATACAGCGCTGCCAATTTGCTTTGCCCACTGCTCCAGGGCTGGCTGATGTGCAGGCACTGATACCGCCGGTCCGCACTGCTGAGGACATTGTAGTCCACTCAGAGACCCACTTCCTCGGGACTTCCGGCGGGCCAGTGCCGGGTGGACACTGTGCTGTGTTTGGCATAGAGCCGCAGGGTCCGGCCCTGCTGGAGGAGAGAGAGCAGACAGCAAAGGGCGAGAGCGTCCAACATGAAACGGCACAGAGGGCAGTGAGTGGGTGAAATGCAGTTTGTGAGGCGGCATAACATAACCCAGCATGTTCAGTGCCCATAAAAACGGGTCCAAATGAAATAACAAAGAAATAATAACAAATCCACTAATTAAAATATGGAGGTTGGCAGCCGCGCCGTGCACAGCAAAAGAAACGCGCGGTTGACATACTTAACGAAAAAGAGTATCGCGGGCTGCAGATGCAACAATTAGGGGGGGGAGGGCAGGGGGTAGCATTGCGGTCTGGGAGGCAGCATAATGTAGCATGAGCAGTGCTCGTAAAAACTGCTCCGAAAGAAATAATACCGAGCTAAACTTAAAGCGCGACGCGCATATTGTAATTATGAATGCGGGCGCTGTGCTTTACATAATGTGCTACGCCTGTATATGTCAAAGCTATGAAGCGTCGGCTGGCGCTAAATCGTTACCATGAAATAAAAGAAGTAGTCCTCAAAGGAACTAATAAACAAGTACAGCGTAAGTAAACTGTACTTAGTCGGTGCTGCCTCGGCAGAAAACGGAAATTACATGACTGATCACCAGCCAACAATCAGCCACATAAGAAGGGCAATGCCAGAAAGATGGCAGGACAAATGACCCTCCGTATTTTGTTTACTACAGGTCTTGCGACAGCGCATGCGCTGTCTAGGCTCGACCTAAAAAGGACCTGTTCACTCCCACTAATCACTACATGGTGTGCTGCCACAACAGAGCACATGCTGCTTGACTCCTGGTAAAGTCAGTAGCCTTCCACCACTATGAACATAACATTCTGGGTGTCCCTCTGGGTGCATGTGATAGACTTTTTCTCCTGTGTGTCTTGCCAAAGCAAAGTTGTGGAGCACAAGCAGTAATTTGCTTCCCTAGCACGTTTCTTAGGTGCTAGAATGACTCTCAGCAACCTGCTGCAACCTCAAGATTTGAAAAAACAGCTGCTGCTCGATTAGAAAATCTACTTGAGTGGCAGAAAGAAGCAGCACCTTCCGGCATGCCACTTGGTGCCGTTCCTGCTGATTTTACAGCACAGAAGAAGCTCCCGGTGCTAAAAAACAGCATGAGCAGCGTGACGTGCCGAATTCCACCCGCTCACGAAATCCGCGAATCTCCTGGAGTTTTTATCTAACTCTGTGAAATTCCTCCCACTGCTAAAAAACACCTCAATCCATATCCTCTCTCTAATATTACTGATTCTTTCAGTTCCAAAGTTTTTCACCCTGTCACTTGCAAGTGACATCATGTGACCCAGGTCAGTGTCTGATCCTTCCTCTCCTGAAGAAGAGGCCCCATTACCCAGCTGTCACTATTGTCTGTACCAGACAGTTTCCCATCCATAGCCAAAGTATCCCGTGGCCCTCTGCCACAAGTCCTAGCACTCCCCACATTAGGCACTACTGGCTCTATGATCAGTACCACCACTGGCCTGGGAGCAGCCCTGGAATCCACCACCTGCCACCTGTACAGACTTGATTCAAAAGTTGGTCGCACTCTGCTCGTCACACCAGCAAGTTGCCCCAAGGAACTGTGGTAGATGTAGTGGCGACGGCGAGTACGCCTATGCCACAATGTATGTAGAAAAGTATGTGTTGCATTAGCCATCCCTGGACACGTGTTTCGAGGTAGTTGCCTCTCGTCAGCAGGGAGCAGGTCAGTGTAAAGGGGTGCCGCGTGGACTGCCAAAATGTAATTAAAACAGGTGAAGTACCTCTCATGGCGCGCAGGTGCAGGTCCAAGGCTCGTCAGCCCGTTGGCTCAAGGGAGCCGTAATAAATGATTCAAAAGTTGGTCGCACTCTGCTCGTCACACCAGCAAGTTGCCCCAAGGAACTGTGGTAGATGTAGTGGCGACGGCGAGTACGCCTATGCCACAATGTATGTAGAAAAGTATGTGTTGCATTAGCCATCCCTGGACACGTGTTTCGAGGTAGTTGCCTCTCGTCAGCGTTATTTTAAAACCCGGGACATGTATCGGGTCTAGAGATCATCAGTTCAACAAGTACTTACTTGCACCCACTGGGGTGAACCACTCAAGAACTTCATGTTAGAGATCTTCAGTTCAACAAGTACTGACTTGCACCCACTGGGGTGAACCACTCAAGAACTCCATGTACCAGCTTCCCCAGGGGCGACCCGGAGGAGGGGCTAGCGGAGTGCGGTCCATTGCGATTGTTTCTACAAATATGGCTCCCTTGAGCTTTGAGCTGACGAGCTCCTGGACGACGCACCTGCGTGCCTGTGCGGGCAACGAGGCCTTTGACGGTTGTTTGGCGGCCCTCTTTTCCACCCCTAACTATTTTCTCTACTGAGGAGGGAAGTTTATCCCGAAACCCGAGCCATGTCTCGGGCGATATTTTAAAACCCGGGACATGTATCGGGTCTAGAGATCATCAGTTCAACAAGTACTTACTTGCACCCACTGGGGTGAACCACTCAAGAACTTCATGTCAGAGATCTTCAGTTCAACAAGTACTGACTTGCACCCACTGGGGTGAACCACTCAAGAACTCCATGTACCAGCTTCCCCAGGGGCGACCCGGAGGAGGGGCTAGCGGAGTGCGGTCCATTGCGATTGTTTCTACACCTGTACAGACTTATTTGACCCCCGTTCCTCACCAACATCCCATCCAGGGCCCAGTACTACATATAGGCCTGCCTCCTCTTCATGCCTCAGACCCTGTTCAAATTCCAAAGCATTGTGTAAAAATGCAAACATCCTCCAGGGTGGGGGGATGGGTAAGTCCACAACAGGGACTCTATCCCGTGCCAAAGAACTCCTTGCAGTGGGAAGGTCTCTGATGGGCCTCCTAAACTTCTCCGGAAACCCCCCGTTGTCATCCCGGGTAGGCTGCCACCAGCAGCCCGCACAATTCCTGTGCCTTACTGCTCCTGCTTGTGATGAGCCTCCAGAAAGTGTGGTGCTTCAAAGTCCTCATCACCCCACCCCCGCTCTGCCCAAACGCTGGCCATGAGCATTCCCAGCCCTCGGTGTGGGGTTGATACCAGCAGCAACCGCATCTCTCTCGTCCACCGGGGTGCAAAACCATGATGACCAGGACTGCCATTGGGACCCTCTCACTGATGCACCCATCTCACCCGGCTTTCCAAGCCCCTTCACCCCAAGGGGGATACATCGAACTTGTGCCACGGCCACAATCCAAACCAGGGTCAACTAGGTCCACTTGATCACCATCTCGTGGTTGGACCCTGGGTCCTCCAAAACTATGTTTCTGATATCTGTGCGCCCTGGGACCTGCTCCGGATCGCTTGCGCTTCTCCCATGCCTGGGGGATGATCCTATTGCCAAAATCACTGCAGAAACACTTGCGGGGGCTGCAACTTGGTCCCCTCCCCCCTCAGAGCGATCGATGCCAATGGGAGCCACCCCATTAATTCCAAAAATGCGAACGTGCACTGAATTTCCAGTTCTGAGGGGGTGATTGAACTTAACAATGTGCCAGTGATTCCAAAATGTACTGCTTCACATCAGTGGCGTAACATAGGTAGGGTGACCAGGCATCCCGGATTTGCCCAGACAGTCCCGGTTTTTCGGCAGCTGTCCCAGCAGATTTCAGGCAATTAAGCTCATGTCCCAATTTTTAGAGAGGGTCGGCTGAAAACGGTGGGAGGTATCTTTTCATGTTTTGTAAACCAGGGATAGATAGCAGCGGTTATAAAAAAAGCTATTTATTTAACAGGCCTTCTACTGGCTTTAAAATCGGCATTTTATGTATGTTTTTACTGCCTCTACTGTAATTCCCAGCTATGGAGCGCTGTCATTCTGTGCACTGGGATGAGGTTAAATTGAAGTCCTTCTATTTTTGGAAAATGTCCCGTTTTTTGGCTTTAAAATGATGGTCACCCTAAACATAGGCCCCCCGCAGCCCCTGCAGAGCTGGGGGGGGGGTGGCCTCAGGCTCCAGGGGCAGCCCTAGCACAGTACCCTGACCTGAGAGCTCCTAATAAGTTTGGAGGGAGCCCCCTCCATGTACTTTGCAGCGGGCCCCTCAAAGTTCGTTACGCCACTGCCTCATCTAATCCTTTTTATTAAAGTGCTGCACCCGAAAATGGGGAAAAGTGACAATCCAGATGATTGAGAATATGTTTTTAACCAAACTCCTTTCAGTCCCAAACAGCGCAACAACCTTTATTTACCATGAGGAATTGGGGCTGAGTTATATGGAGAATAGAATTAATATATCTCCGGTGTTACTCTGGCTTAAGATTTGGAGTAGTTCCTCGTTGTATTATGTAAAACATACCCTTACTGATACAGAGCTTCAGAATTTTTGAATATGCCTGATACAATTACTGTAAGTTCAAAAGAGAGAATAACTAAAGTTTTTTTTATTTTAGAAGTAATTCCTGGGTAGAAGCCAGGTGAACAATAGTGCAATATGTTGCTTTGGGTACTACTACAGGTTTGGAAACTTATCTGTTATGGATTAGTGCTCCTCATTTTTTATTTTATCTTACCCGTCTTAGTCTAGGCACAATGCATTTTCTCTTGGCCTTGCAGGGAGCATGGTTTGCTAAACTACTAAATTGTCCTTGCGATAATATTTCTGCACAGATTACTATGTACTTTACGCTCTCTTGCTCTTTTTACAAGTCACTATGGGCACGATTACTGCTTCCGGTCTTTCGCTCTGAAAAGGTTAGAAACTATAGCGAGGGCCTTATCGTCCTACAAAGAATGGAGATTGAGGGGGATATTCACAAGAATGTGTGACAACTACCGCAAGAGTAGCATAACGCAACTTCCAATATCGCAGCCCATCACGGGAAAATAACCCTGTGTCAACGTGGAATTCACAACAAGGCGGTACCGTGCGATAGTCCGCCGACACTGCGGACAATGTCTGCGATACAACCACCACGACGGAGATAAAAACACAAACCACAACACCAAAAAACACGCGATGAGCCAAAGTGCGATGAGGAAATCAGCGATAAGCAGCGCCAGGCCTGCAACACACACCTGGCAGGCCGAAAAAAATCACCATTAAAGTAGAAAAAACACCCACACCCAAACTGACCTACACCCAAGCACCATGGAGGCAGCCGGAGCAGGCGCAGAGGACACGCGCAACCCCACAAGCACCCCGGAAGACCAGCCCGGGACATTGGGGACAGGAAAGGACAAGGACAAGAAGACGAGGAAGACGAAGTTCAGTCCGCAGGCGAACATGATCATAGTCACGGAGGTGATGGAACACCACCAACAACTCTTCGTCAACTCCAACATGTCATTGGGCACCAAAACTGCAATATGTCGGGACATCGTCGACAAGGTGAATGCCGTCGGAGAGCACAAGCGGACAATGGACGAGGTCAAGAGGTGATGGAATGACATCAAGCGGAAGACCAAGGAGATACTCTTTGCCAACCAGAAGGCAGCAATGCAGACCGGAGGTGGGGGCCCAGCGCACCAGCTCGTGCTGGATGACATGGAGGAGCTGGTGTCGACAGTCATCAGTGTGGATACTGTGGCCGGAGTCGGGGTACCGGACACTGCTCGACAGGACACAACACAACCGCAACAGGGTGAGTGACCACCAGGTACTGGGGGGATGGGTGGAGATGGCCACGATGGCACACATGCACAATCAAGCAGGGCACAGTACACACCCACAATGATCCTGGCATCTCGCCAAGACCCACAGACTGTCACAATGTGCAATGCCATGCTGTAAGAATGTCAACCTGTACCATGCGGCTACATACATGTGGACACATTGTAATACACCATCTCCCCTTCACATCGCAGGGGCATCGTCAACACCTCCTGCAGAGCAGTCCCAGCCACTCTTCACTGATGCCGAGGAGGACAACACCAGCATCGATGCACAAGCCCTCCTAGACATCATTGACCTCATCTGGAACTCACTTCCATGATCAGGGCAGCCCAGCTACATCAATGAGACCCCGCCCACCACCCAGCAGGAGGCACCCACAGCCCAGCACCCTCCCAAGTCCCCCAGGAACAACAAATGGCCTTCCAACGCCATGTGCTGGAGGGCCAGAGGGAGACGGCTGAGCAGGTGGGGGTGGGGTTCGAACTCATGGCTGCCAAACTGGACGCCATCCTTGGGTGTCTATGTCCGCCCCATAGTCTCCAACGAGCCCTGACTGACAACGCTGGAGTCATGACACGGAGAGTAGAACAGCTGTCCGCTCAAGTGGCTCCAGCAATACCAGCCGTGAGCTGGCACACATGCGGAGGCTCATGGAGGACATGGTGCGTATGGAGGCGGAAAGGATGGCAGCCACCGCTGCACATAATCGGAATGTAGCTGGGATCTATCATGCCCTGCAGACCTCCATCATGGCATTGCTGCCACAAGGCGTGGCGCTGATGAATGCTGCTGCCCCCACACCATCCACATCCCCACCCGCTGGTGTGTCAGTGCCTCACAGTGCAGCAGACGTATCCACCCAGGCCCCCGATGTGTGAGTAGCACACAGTGCCGCAGCCAGGACTGCAACACCCACAAGCGGGGCAGGTCACACATCCGGGGACGAAGACATGGATGGGTTTGTGATCAGGAGGCACTAGCATTCATTTCCGCCACCTGGCCTGTTTCTGCTTGGTGCCACACATGGCCTCATGCCTTCCACTGACCCCTGATACACTCTGATGCACTCACCTTGGACAGCGACATGGACTGCCACATCCTGTTCGACGACCAATAACACGGCGGACAGACTGCGGACTGTACCCTTCCTCTTCTGCAGTACATGTCATCCCCGGATGGACTCTGACTGGCCCCCCCACAGGCCCATATGTGTAGTGTGCTCGGCATTGCCCTGTACCGCTCCAGCTGCATAACTGCACTCCATGTGCAAATAAACATCCAGTGACGCACTGCTGTGTCATGTCTTACATCATTCAGGTATGGATGTGTGGATGAATGTGGGGACAGTGCCTTCCCTTGCGTCAATGATGTTCATCCTGTGGGATGCGAGTCAGAGGTTGCGACATTGCATTTTGTGTACCTGGTCCCGTGAACACTACAACAGGGACACACGCATCAGTCACTTCTTTGTCCGGACATGGACTGGACCAGGCCCCGAGCCCACAAATCATTGTGGCAAGCCCTGCGCTGGTCCGGCATACGGCAGGCCAGACCACTCCGATGACGCACCGAGGGGGGCCATCATTGCTACCCGTCGCAGGTGTACTCACTGGTGGTGTGCAGATCACTGGTCTAGTCGTCAGCATGTCACAGCCACTCCCTGAGGGCAGGTTTGCACAGACACCACACCCATCCGGCACAGGCGTCACCGGCCATGTGACTCTGCCAACATAAGGGGCCGGCGACGTCACATTCCCCTCTTCTGGTGGTGACTGGATGACGGCCGTTCCACGCTTCTCATTCATAAAGGGCCCATGAGTTGTTGCGCACAGGGTTGGTGGCATCTGAAGCTTGGTGCACGACATGGCCCTACCACCACGTGGCGCTGACTGGGCTTGCACAGGGTTAGTGGCACCCGAGGCCTTGTGGCCGGCACGGGCCTGCTACCACATGGCGCTGACTGGGGTTGCACAGGGTTAGTGGCACTCGGTGCATTGCGGCCGGCACAGGCACCCCGCCTCAGGACAATGACTTTGGGTGCACTGAGTCAGTGGCACCTTAAGCTGCTGAGCGGGTGTGCAGCCTGCGATGATGCCCCGTCCCAGTGGTCCGGACAGCTCAGGTTTTGTTTGCCCTGCTGGACCGCAATGTAGGCCAGAGCCAGCGGGCAGCGCGGGTCTACCGCCACGTGGCGTCGCTTCCTGGATCACAGAGTTAGGGGCACCTATTGAACTGAGCGGGTGTGCAGCCTGCCATGGTGCCGGGTGCACTGGTATGTCCTCTGCCATGGAGTAATCAAGACCCAGCACCAGACGTGAGACCTGTTGGCCTGCAGAGCGTGGCTGCATGGTGTGGAGGGTGCCATGTCCGTGAGCCCTAGGCTTGTGGCTTGCAGCGGCACGTGGTGGGACCTTCCGTCTACACGCCTGTGGAGGAAGGTGAGCAGTGAGGCCTGGGTGTGCATGGGCAGTCATGCTCCGATGGGTGGCGGGAGGGGTTGGGGTGCCTCTGCCTTGGTGTGCATGGGCGGGCAGGTGATGTTGTCTTGTGCAGGTGTGTGTACTGTGCCAGTCATGTATCTGGTCTCTGTTTCAGCTGGCGGCTCTGACCCAGTTGTGTGACCTGGTGAACTAGGATACATACCTACACGTGGTTGGAGACACACCGGTGGCAGAAGGTGAGCAGTGTGGCCTGGGTGCACAGGGGTGGCACTGTCTCTCACTCTCCCTCTCTTCTTCTCTCTCTCCCCCTCTCTTCTTCTCTCTCTCTCTCTCACCTCCTCTCTTCTTCTCTCTCTTTCTCCCCCTCTCTTCTTCTTTCTCTCTCTCTCCCCCTCTCTTCTTCTCTCTCTTCCCCTCTCTTCTTCTCTCTCTCTCTCTCCCCCCTCTTCCTCTCTCTCCCCTTCACTCCCTCTCTGTCCTTTGATGTGCGGAGGACACATCTTCTCATCATGATTTTTGTCTTGCAGGCTGGGACCTTCGGATTGGCCCGAGGGGAGCGGCCATGTGTCTTCATTTCATTACAGTGTTCATTTTAATAAAGTTTCATTTGTTGCTTCGAAAGTGAATGTGTGCTGCTCTTTTCTGTGTCGACACATGAGTGGCACTCTTGGGTGTCCGGGCCGCATGATAGGTGGCTCCATGTCTTCTGTTGCCCTTAACGTGTGGACCTGGGCTGGTCTCCCTTTTGTGGTGCAGGCTGCCGTCCGACTTTACACCAGGTCAGAGCAGGTGTAGATTTCCTTGTGCTAACGCGCCTTTTCGCCTGTTTTATGTTTTTATCGCCGATGTGGCTGGTCGTTGAGAATGCTCTGGTGTGATGTTGTCACGGATTTTGGCACGGGAACGCCCACTCTGCAACTCATTAGCGATAGTTGCGCGGGTCATGTGTGGCGTTGTTTTTTGCGGCTACTATCGCGGGTAAACAGGTGCTGTGGGCTGTTAACACCAGCTTGTGAATGGGACGATGGATTTATCGCAACTTTGGCTGCGATAAAGTGCCGTTGACTCGGCGATAGTTTCTTGTGAATATGCCCCTGAATGTAAATGTTATGTAAATTACATAAGAGATTACCTAGCAATCAGGAAAAAACATTAATTTGTGCAAATGATGATTTGTTGTTTATGCTATTATTTGCTTGATAAGTTTCTGCTATTATTATGTGATTTTATCTTGTATAACTGGATAGCTTCTGGAATGATACTTTATTGGTGTATTTATTGTTTGATGTACTTTTATGACGTTGTGCAGAATAAAGGATTGATTGATTGAGAAAAAGTGCCCTTTGTCAAATATGTAGGCCTGAACTAACTGCATCAAAAATTCAAATGCTCTCCAAATGCCCTTCAGCGCGAAGGCGAACGCACAAGCTGAAAGAAAGTGCACTCGCCGCCCTGTGCGCTGACGCTGCGTGGCAGGGGGGGCTCCTCCACAATGGCACAGGAGCGTCGCCCCTCTGGCTCAGAGCCAGCAGGTGAAAAATAAAAGGATATTCAATCATCCTTTTATTTGTCACCAGCGAGCATAACGATGGGCAGGACGGGGCCGTGGGAGGGGGAGGAGGACTAGTCTGTGCACTTCTAAGCATGCATGTGAGTTTGGCTGGCCGTCTAAGGCCGGTCAAACACACATGTGCACTTAGGTTTCTCCAACTGGGCTGTATTGAACAGCCAGGTCGGAGAAATAGCACAGACTCCCTGTTCTGAGCGGAGCGTCAAATCAGCCCGCTTAGGCCAATCCCCGCGCTGCTCTCATAGCATGAGAGCAGCGCGGGGATTGCACAGGGAGTCCGTGATGTCTGTACCAGGAAGAACACAGAGGCAGACATGACGCGTGATGCCAGCAGCTTCAGGTATGTTCCTTTTTAAATTATTATTAGCACTCCGTGGTCCCCTGCAGTGCTCCTCCCTACCGCCTCATTACTTTTTGTTTGTGGTGGCCTCCACTGCTACGTAGGTGAAATAGGATAGTGGTAGTGGTAGAGAGATGCATGTACTAAATTGCAGTGCTGCACATTGCAACAAAGAGGCAGGAATGGAATAAACATGCAAAAAGTGCATTGATTGAATGCACGTTAATACTCGACTACTCTTGCTTGAGTGCAGGTAACATGACATGGTCATACGGGAGTCTAGCAAAAACCAAAGGAAATGATGGACGGAGTGTTGAACATTGCAAGCACTCACCCCCAGTCAACTGATCTGGGTTTAATCCATCACCGTTCTTTAGCCCACTCTGCCACCCCAGTTCAGACATGGCCATATGCAAATCAGTCTGACCCTGTGCCTCATGGGAACAGTCCAGCCCGAACTGCCAAGCCATGTCTTCCCTGGACCGGAAACAAGCTTCCTAGAACCGGTTTCTGGCATTTCAGCCGTCTTCAGCCAGGCTTGCTTGTATCCAGTGGCAAAGTGAGCAAGGGACTCACGTCTGAGCATACCCTGCCAACTTATGGCGAACAAAGCCAAAACCAAAGGAAATGATGGACGGAGTGTTGAACATTGCAAGCACTCACCCCCAGTCAACTGATCTGGGTTTAATCCATCACCGTTCTTTAGCCCACTCTGCCACCCCAGTTCAGACATGGCCATATGCAAATCAGTCTGACCCTGTGCCTCATGGGAACAGTCCAGCCCGAACTGCCAAGCCATGTCTTCCCTGGACCGGAAACAAGCTTCCTAGGACCGGTTTCTGGCATTTCAGCCGTCTTCAGCCAGGCTTGCTTGTATCCAGTGGCAAAGTGAGCAAGGGACTCACGTCTGAGCATACCCTGCCAACTTATGGCGAACAAAGCAAAAACCAAAGGAAATGATGGACGGAGTGTTGAACATTGCAAGCACTCACCCCCAGTCAACTGATCTGGGTTTAATCCATCACCGTTCTTTAGCCCACTCTGCCACCCCAGTTCAGACATGGCCATATGCAAATCAGTCTGACCCTGTGCCTCATGGGAACAGTCCAGCCCGAACTGCCAAGCCATGTCTTCCCTGGACCGGAAACAAGCTTCCTAGGACCGGTTTCTGGCATTTCAGCCGTCTTCAGCCAGGCTTGCTTGTATCCAGTGGCAAAGTGAGCAAGGGACTCACGTCTGAGCATACCCTGCCAACTTATGGCGAACAAAGCAAAAACCAAAGGAAATGATGGACGGAGTGTTGAACATTGCAAGCACTCACCCCCAGTCAACTGATCTGGGTTTAATCCATCACCGTTCTTTAGCCCACTCTGCCACCCCAGTTCAGACATGGCCATATGCAAATCAGTCTGACCCTGTGCCTCATGGGAACAGTCCAGCCCGAACTGCCAAGCCATGTCTTCCCTGGACCGGAAACAAGCTTCCTAGGACCGGTTTCTGGCATTTCAGCCGTCTTCAGCCAGGCTTGCTTGTATCCAGTGGCAAAGTGAGCAAGGGACTCACGTCTGAGCATACCCTGCCAACTTATGGCGAACAAAGCAAAAACCAAAGGAAATGATGGACGGAGTGTTGAACATTGCAAGCACTCACCCCCAGTCAACTGATCTGGGTTTAATCCATCACCGTTCTTTAGCCCACTCTGCCACCCCAGTTCAGACATGGCCATATGCAAATCAGTCTGACCCTGTGCCTCATGGGAACAGTCCAGCCCGAACTGCCAAGCCATGTCTTCCCTGGACCGGAAACAAGCTTCCTAGGACCGGTTTCTGGCATTTCAGCCGTCTTCAGCCAGGCTTGCTTGTATCCAGTGGCAAAGTGAGCAAGGGACTCACGTCTGAGCATACCCTGCCAACTTATGGCGAACAAAGCAAAAACCAAAGGAAATGATGGACGGAGTGTTGAACATTGCAAGCACTCACCCCCAGTCAACTGATCTGGGTTTAATCCATCACCGTTCTTTAGCCCACTCTGCCACCCCAGTTCAGACATGGCCATATGCAAATCAGTCTGACCCTGTGCCTCATGGGAACAGTCCAGCCCGAACTGCCAAGCCATGTCTTCCCTGGACCGGAAACAAGCTTCCTAGGACCGGTTTCTGGCATTTCAGCCGTCTTCAGCCAGGCTTGCTTGTATCCAGTGGCAAAGTGAGCAAGGGACTCACGTCTGAGCATACCCTGCCAACTTATGGCGAACAAAGCAAAAACCAAAGGAAATGATGGACGGAGTGTTGAACATTGCAAGCACTCACCCCCAGTCAACTGATCTGGGTTTAATCCATCACCGTTCTTTAGCCCACTCTGCCACCCCAGTTCAGACATGGCCATATGCAAATCAGTCTGACCCTGTGCCTCATGGGAACAGTCCAGCCCGAACTGCCAAGCCATGTCTTCCCTGGACCGGAAACAAGCTTCCTAGGACCGGTTTCTGGCATTTCAGCCGTCTTCAGCCAGGCTTGCTTGTATCCAGTGGCAAAGTGAGCAAGGGACTCACGTCTGAGCATACCCTGCCAACTTATGGCGAACAAAGCAAAAACCAAAGGAAATGATGGACGGAGTGTTGAACATTGCAAGCACTCACCCCCAGTCAACTGATCTGGGTTTAATCCATCACCGTTCTTTAGCCCACTCTGCCACCCCAGTTCAGACATGGCCATATGCAAATCAGTCTGACCCTGTGCCTCATGGGAACAGTCCAGCCCGAACTGCCAAGCCATGTCTTCCCTGGACCGGAAACAAGCTTCCTAGGACCGGTTTCTGGCATTTCAGCCGTCTTCAGCCAGGCTTGCTTGTATCCAGTGGCAAAGTGAGCAAGGGACTCACGTCTGAGCATACCCTGCCAACTTATGGCGAACAAAGCAAAAACCAAAGGAAATGATGGACGGAGTGTTGAACATTGCAAGCACTCACCCCCAGTCAACTGATCTGGGTTTAATCCATCACCGTTCTTTAGCCCACTCTGCCACCCCAGTTCAGACATGGCCATATGCAAATCAGTCTGACCCTGTGCCTCATGGGAACAGTCCAGCCCGAACTGCCAAGCCATGTCTTCCCTGGACCGGAAACAAGCTTCCTAGGACCGGTTTCTGGCATTTCAGCCGTCTTCAGCCAGGCTTGCTTGTATCCAGTGGCAAAGTGAGCAAGGGACTCACGTCTGAGCATACCCTGCCAACTTATGGCGAACAAAGCAAAAACCAAAGGAAATGATGGACGGAGTGTTGAACATTGCAAGCACTCACCCCCAGTCAACTGATCTGGGTTTAATCCATCACCGTTCTTTAGCCCACTCTGCCACCCCAGTTCAGACATGGCCATATGCAAATCAGTCTGACCCTGTGCCTCATGGGAACAGTCCAGCCCGAACTGCCAAGCCATGTCTTCCCTGGACCGGAAACAAGCTTCCTAGGACCGGTTTCTGGCATTTCAGCCGTCTTCAGCCAGGCTTGCTTGTATCCAGTGGCAAAGTGAGCAAGGGACTCACGTCTGAGCATACCCTGCCAACTTATGGCGAACAAAGCCAAAACCAAAGGAAATGATGGACGGAGTGTTGAACATTGCAAGCACTCACCCCCAGTCAACTGATCTGGGTTTAATCCATCACCGTTCTTTAGCCCACTCTGCCACCCCAGTTCAGACATGGCCATATGCAAATCAGTCTGACCCTGTGCCTCATGGGAACAGTCCAGCCCGAACTGCCAAGCCATGTCTTCCCTGGACCGGAAACAAGCTTCCTAGGACCGGTTTCTGGCATTTCAGCCGTCTTCAGCCAGGCTTGCTTGTATCCAGTGGCAAAGTGAGCAAGGGACTCACGTCTGAGCATACCCTGCCAACTTATGGCGAACAAAGCAAAAACCAAAGGAAATGATGGACGGAGTGTTGAACATTGCAAGCACTCACCCCCAGTCAACTGATCTGGGTTTAATCCATCACCGTTCTTTAGCCCACTCTGCCACCCCAGTTCAGACATGGCCATATGCAAATCAGTCTGACCCTGTGCCTCATGGGAACAGTCCAGCCCGAACTGCCAAGCCATGTCTTCCCTGGACCGGAAACAAGCTTCCTAGGACCGGTTTCTGGCATTTCAGCCGTCTTCAGCCAGGCTTGCTTGTATCCAGTGGCAAAGTGAGCAAGGGACTCACGTCTGAGCATACCCTGCCAACTTATGGCGAACAAAGCAAAAACCAAAGGAAATGATGGACGGAGTGTTGAACATTGCAAGCACTCACCCCCAGTCAACTGATCTGGGTTTAATCCATCACCGTTCTTTAGCCCACTCTGCCACCCCAGTTCAGACATGGCCATATGCAAATCAGTCTGACCCTGTGCCTCATGGGAACAGTCCAGCCCGAACTGCCAAGCCATGTCTTCCCTGGACCGGAAACAAGCTTCCTAGGACCGGTTTCTGGCATTTCAGCCGTCTTCAGCCAGGCTTGCTTGTATCCAGTGGCAAAGTGAGCAAGGGACTCACGTCTGAGCATACCCTGCCAACTTATGGCGAACAAAGCAAAAACCAAAGGAAATGATGGACGGAGTGTTGAACATTGCAAGCACTCACCCCCAGTCAACTGATCTGGGTTTAATCCATCACCGTTCTTTAGCCCACTCTGCCACCCCAGTTCAGACATGGCCATATGCAAATCAGTCTGACCCTGTGCCTCATGGGAACAGTCCAGCCCGAACTGCCAAGCCATGTCTTCCCTGGACCGGAAACAAGCTTCCTAGGACCGGTTTCTGGCATTTCAGCCGTCTTCAGCCAGGCTTGCTTGTATCCAGTGGCAAAGTGAGCAAGGGACTCACGTCTGAGCATACCCTGCCAACTTATGGCGAACAAAGCCAAAACCAAAGGAAATGATGGACGGAGTGTTGAACATTGCAAGCACTCACCCCCAGTCAACTGATCTGGGTTTAATCCATCACCGTTCTTTAGCCCACTCTGCCACCCCAGTTCAGACATGGCCATATGCAAATCAGTCTGACCCTGTGCCTCATGGGAACAGTCCAGCCCGAACTGCCAAGCCATGTCTTCCCTGGACCGGAAACAAGCTTCCTAGGACCGGTTTCTGGCATTTCAGCCGTCTTCAGCCAGGCTTGCTTGTATCCAGTGGCAAAGTGAGCAAGGGACTCACGTCTGAGCATACCCTGCCAACTTATGGCGAACAAAGCAAAAACCAAAGGAAATGATGGACGGAGTGTTGAACATTGCAAGCACTCACCCCCAGTCAACTGATCTGGGTTTAATCCATCACCGTTCTTTAGCCCACTCTGCCACCCCAGTTCAGACATGGCCATATGCAAATCAGTCTGACCCTGTGCCTCATGGGAACAGTCCAGCCCGAACTGCCAAGCCATGTCTTCCCTGGACCGGAAACAAGCTTCCTAGGACCGGTTTCTGGCATTTCAGCCGTCTTCAGCCAGGCTTGCTTGTATCCAGTGGCAAAGTGAGCAAGGGACTCACGTCTGAGCATACCCTGCCAACTTATGGCGAACAAAGCAAAAACCAAAGGAAATGATGGACGGAGTGTTGAACATTGCAAGCACTCACCCCCAGTCAACTGATCTGGGTTTAATCCATCACCGTTCTTTAGCCCACCCTGCCACCCCAGTTCAGACATGGCCATATGCAAATCAGTCTGACCCTGTGCCTCATGGGAACAGTCCAGCCCGAACTGCCAAGCCATGTCTTCCCTGGACCGGAAACAAGCTTCCTAGGACCGGTTTCTGGCATTTCAGCCGTCTTCAGCCAGGCTTGCTTGTATCCAGTGGCAAAGTGAGCAAGGGACTCACGTCTGAGCATACCCTGCCAACTTATGGCGAACAAAGCAAAAACCAAAGGAAATGATGGACGGAGTGTTGAACATTGCAAGCACTCACCCCCAGTCAACTGATCTGGGTTTAATCCATCACCGTTCTTTAGCCCACTCTGCCACCCCAGTTCAGACATGGCCATATGCAAATCAGTCTGACCCTGTGCCTCATGGGAACAGTCCAGCCCGAACTGCCAAGCCATGTCTTCCCTGGACCGGAAACAAGCTTCCTAGGACCGGTTTCTGGCATTTCAGCCGTCTTCAGCCAGGCTTGCTTGTATCCAGTGGCAAAGTGAGCAAGGGACTCACGTCTGAGCATACCCTGCCAACTTATGGCGAACAAAGCAAAAACCAAAGGAAATGATGGACGGAGTGTTGAACATTGCAAGCACTCACCCCCAGTCAACTGATCTGGGTTTAATCCATCACCGTTCTTTAGCCCACTCTGCCACCCCAGTTCAGACATGGCCATATGCAAATCAGTCTGACCCTGTGCCTCATGGGAACAGTCCAGCCCGAACTGCCAAGCCATGTCTTCCCTGGACCGGAAACAAGCTTCCTAGGACCGGTTTCTGGCATTTCAGCCGTCTTCAGCCAGGCTTGCTTGTATCCAGTGGCAAAGTGAGCAAGGGACTCACGTCTGAGCATACCCTGCCAACTTATGGCGAACAAAGCAAAAACCAAAGGAAATGATGGACGGAGTGTTGAACATTGCAAGCACTCACCCCCAGTCAACTGATCTGGGTTTAATCCATCACCGTTCTTTAGCCCACTCTGCCACCCCAGTTCAGACATGGCCATATGCAAATCAGTCTGACCCTGTGCCTCATGGGAACAGTCCAGCCCGAACTGCCAAGCCATGTCTTCCCTGGACCGGAAACAAGCTTCCTAGGACCGGTTTCTGGCATTTCAGCCGTCTTCAGCCAGGCTTGCTTGTATCCAGTGGCAAAGTGAGCAAGGGACTCACGTCTGAGCATACCCTGCCAACTTATGGCGAACAAAGCAAAAACCAAAGGAAATGATGGACGGAGTGTTGAACATTGCAAGCACTCACCCCCAGTCAACTGATCTGGGTTTAATCCATCACCGTTCTTTAGCCCACTCTGCCACCCCAGTTCAGACATGGCCATATGCAAATCAGTCTGACCCTGTGCCTCATGGGAACAGTCCAGCCCGAACTGCCAAGCCATGTCTTCCCTGGACCGGAAACAAGCTTCCTAGGACCGGTTTCTGGCATTTCAGCCGTCTTCAGCCAGGCTTGCTTGTATCCAGTGGCAAAGTGAGCAAGGGACTCACGTCTGAGCATACCCTGCCAACTTATGGCGAACAAAGCAAAAACCAAAGGAAATGATGGACGGAGTGTTGAACATTGCAAGCACTCACCCCCAGTCAACTGATCTGGGTTTAATCCATCACCGTTCTTTAGCCCACTCTGCCACCCCAGTTCAGACATGGCCATATGCAAATCAGTCTGACCCTGTGCCTCATGGGAACAGTCCAGCCCGAACTGCCAAGCCATGTCTTCCCTGGACCAAATCCTAACTTTACTACTACTAAATGCCTTCTGTGAATACCAAAAGTAGTAAGTTTAGGATTTTGTCTCAGATTACTTCTGTGAATCGGGCCTTAGGAGTACCAGCGTAGTGAAAATGCAGCCCCTCCACCCGCTGCATGAATCACTCTGTGATAATCATCAGTACATGCCCTCAGTAACTGCACCAGTTTGCCATGTATCACTTAATATTCCTTAGGGCATACTAAAAGCCCCCTCTCCCACCCTCTGACATTTTTGAGACCACAGGCATTAGTAATTACAGGGAGACTCAACCTGTAGAATACCCTGTAATAATCAGTATTTATGCACCGAGTCCCATGTTTATAACCTTTTCATCCCGAAGTAGAAGCCAGATATATTATCTTTTTTCAGCAATCAATGTGTCTGGGTAAAAACCTCCAGACCTGTTGTTGTGTGTGACAAGACTTTGGTATGATAATAATGCATATTTCTTGCAAGACCAGCCTGATTGCATATAATCATGACAACAGTCGATATTAGAGAGACTCTGTTATGGGCATATGGCCAAGACAAGCAGACGAATGCTTTGAATTACAATACTACCAAATGTGTGCTTTATTGTCATGTTTTCAGTTAAGAAACTCAGGGGGATATTCTCAAGAACGTGTGAAAACTATCGCAAAATTTGCTTAACTCAACTTTGCACATCGCAGTCTATCGCTGGAAAATAATGCTGTGTTAATGTTGTATTCTCAACCCGGCGGCACCATGCGATAGTCTCACGACAACGCGCCAAATGACCGCGTTAAAACAAATGCAACGCCTAAAAAACATGAAACACGAACGCGAAAAAAGTTGCGATGTGGCCAATCGCGTTACAAAAATCAGCGATAACCAGCGACAGGCCTGCAATTCCCACGCGTCATGCGGGAAAATGCACTATAAAAGAAGAACAAAAAAAAAAAAAGCAAAAGAAAATAAATTGCATAGCACCATGGATGCACCCGGACCGAGTGCAGAGTACAACGCAAACCCCACAAGCCCCACAGATGACCAGCAAAGAACCCCGGGCTTGGGGAAGGCCAAGGAGAAGAGGAAGAGGAAGACGCAGTTCAGTCCGCAGGAAAACAGGATCATCATTACGGAGGTGTTAGGACACTACCAACAACTGTTCGGCACCGCAAATGTGTCATTGGCAACACAAACGGAAATATGGCTGTCCATTGTGAACAACGTGAATGCAGTCGGAGTGTTTATAGGAGGGCCATGGAGGAGGTCAAGAGGTGCTGGCATGACGTGGAAAGCCAAACCAAGCAGAAACTCGCTGCCAACAGGAAGGCAGCAACGGCGACTAGAGGTGGGAGTCCTGCGCCACAGGAGGAGCTTAATGATCTGGAGGAAATGGTGGCCACAGTCATCAGTGTGGAGATGGCGCAAGGAGTTGGGGGGGCCGAACACAGCTCGATATGACCTGAGCCAACAGCAACAGGGTGAGTAACGACCAGGGACTGTGGGTACGGGGGGAGATGGGCACAATGGCACACATGCACAATCATGTGTAGCACACTGCACACCCACAATGAGTGTGGAACATGTCACTGATACCCTTGGCATGCTGCAGCACACATACAAACACCAAGCAGGCCCACCTCCAACATGTGCACAAACGGGCCCCACTCCCTATCACCAATCACACAACCTACCCTTGCACAAGTGCTGAATCCATCTAATCAGCGGCTTCTAAGCCACACTGACAATGCAAGTGACACTGCATGACCAATAGCATGGCTGCAGTCAAAATACATGACATGGTGCACGCCACAACACTGAGGTGGCCCAGTGTGGATCACATCCTCCAAGGAGCAGGTCACACTCTGACACATCTGCGTGCACATGCAACTCCTGGCGTCAACAACAAAACTGCAGACAAACAATGCACACGAGTACAAAATCCATCCAAGAGCACAAATGACTAACCCTGGGCGTAGTTCGCGTAGTCGCGCTTCGTGAAGCTACGCGAAGATGTACTTGCACTGCGCGAGCTACGTGTAGCTTCGCGAGCTTGCGTAATTGCTTGGGGCGCCCGTTCGCGATGGCTTTTTCTTGTTCGGGAGCGCGGTGAGCGTGTTCGGGGAGCTGTTGCATGCTCGGGGGATAATATCTCGCGAGCTTACCCATGCGGTCGCCAATGGGCGCGGCCATCTTGTTTTTCAATTGTCCCGCCCGCTTGCGATGCCTTATTTCCTGTTCCGGGTCACGGATAGCGTGTTCGCGATGCGCATTGTCGTGTTCGGGAGCGCATTTTACTTGTTCGCGACGAAAAGTGCATGTTCGCGAGAAATATCACGCAACCTTACCCACGCGGTCACGAATGGGCGCGGCCATCTTATTTTTCACTCTATGCTATGGTTCTGGGCCTACTTTTCTATCCTCCCTTAATCTTTGTAATCCTTTGCATTTAAAACATTTTATCTGACTTTTTTTAGTTAACATCTATCTCTCTCTTTCCCTAAGTTTATATTTTGCATTTTATTTCTACTTTTACTGTGTTTTTTTTACTTTTATAAAGTTCTTTCTTCGTTCTTCCCCCTAACTTTTTTTTCCCCTTCTAACTTTTCTTTTCCGCCTCCCACCCACCTCAGAACCATGGCCAAGGGCACACCTAGTGCTAAGGGCAAGGGACCTGCAGGAGCAGAAAAGGGCCGCCTGCCTTGCGGCAGAATGCGTCCTGCAGGGGTGCAGGCCCGGCAACTTTTTGGGGAGGTGGCCGCCCTTGTTTTTTTCATTCAGCGCCACCTCCCCTTGACCTTGGCAGCAGGCGGCAGGCCCGGCTCCAGGTACACTACCCAGGAGCATCACTGTCGGTGGGTGAAGGTGCGCCGGGCAGTGTTCCGGTGCTCTGGGGTCCGGCGTATCCATAATCAGCTGGCCCACCGGTGGTCCGACATCCTGGACCGGGAGAAGGACCTGTTGGACCTGCTAGGTGTCGAGGTCGTCGGGCTTGGTGAGTAACTTATTGTGTATAAATTGTGTGTATATATATTCGGTATGTATGCATATGATTTACATGTGTATATCTATGGTCCATAGGTGTTTGTGTATATGTACATGTATATATGTATATATTTGCTGGTATCTATATTTGTATTTGTATTTGAACCCGAGTATAGGACCCGTTACTTTACCTTGGTTGCTTCCTGTGTAAACATCATGTACGGTAGATTGTATTGTATTGTATATAGTATCCCCAGATGTATAGACATAGTAGTTTGCTCACCCACTCAGTATTTTTTGCTATCATTTTTTGCTAATATGAATGTATAGAATATTTAGTAGTAGGCAGCCCTAGCCATGTTTTACTTCTGTTGGAGAATTTCTCCAGGTGTATGCCCATCCAGGGCTGGATTGACGTGCATTGATTGATTCTTCCTTTACTCCGCACGCATTTGAGAGTAGAGTTTGTCATTTAGGCTTGTTGGTTATCATACACTATAAGATGGCGCCGATATTGGGGAAGAAATGTTGGAGACCACGTTATCGACGTTGGTCCCTCATTTATGTTTATGTACATTATGATGATTTAAAAACATGGCGGGCGGGCGCCTCGGTAAACATAGATGAAGGTTGTTACCGAAACGCGTCTGTTTGTTTACGTGACAGTTTCCATTTAATAAACTTTGGAAACGGCCCCGTGAGTGCTGTCTTTCTCTTTGGATGGTGGATGTGAGAAGGAGAGTCGCAGCAATAATTGAATGCGGGTACACCCCCGCACGAAGAAGCACCCGCCTGTGAGTGCACCTGACTGGTGTTTCGTAGCAGCAATATATATATATATATATATATATATATATAAATAGTCCAATCTGCTCTTCTCACGGCGGAAATGTAGGCACGGACCTCTTGCCTCCAATCCCAAAATTAGTCAGTCCACAATCAGAAGTGGGTAAAGCAAGAGTTTAATACCCAAAGTCAAAAAGCAAAAATATATTCGGACCAGTGTCGTCCATGACGCGTTTCGCTCCACACAGGGAGCTTGATCACATGATGCGTCGCCGTGTAATGAGCTCATAAATAGAGAGACACTGTGCACCAATCAGAGAAAATAGAAGACAGACTGCAAAATGAGATCTTTGTATACAATATACAAGCAAATCCTAATAGGCATGATCAAAACAGACTCCATGTCATGTGCAAATACGCAATTACTAGCAGCAGGGTTCAATAATAAATTACAACACAGACAATGATAGTAATATTGTATAAATATATAAATATATATAAAAATACAAAAATTCAATACTAAACACGCCATCTAGGGGGGTAAACAAATTCATGCATAGTGCATATTATCCTCCTAAAAGGCAACTTTAATGAACCTATATTGTCAAAAAAATGAGCTGTCAAATTTAACAAAAATAGTCAGAGTCCAATACACACGAACCCAGAAAAAATGAAACAAAACTAAATGCGTACTGTATAAGACAAAACTACGTATGAAATGACAAAAATAGCAGCATATATAAATAAAACCAGTCAAAAGAGACTAGATCCATAAATATATTAAAAAAGCCATTAAAAGATTAAATATATCAAATTCATTTTATAAAAGAAGATCAGTGGCCAAGGAAAGAGCTGAAAATCCAAAAGGGGAAGGCAGTCTGAAAAAATAAAATAAAAATAATAATAAAAAATGCCAGAACGACATTATGCAAGAAGTGCAAAGACCTTTTCAGCAAAAAAAGTTAGATAGGAAAGAACGACACAAAGTTTTCAAACATCACATAAGGGCCTAATAATCCTAAAAATATAGCAGAAAAGCACAGCTAAAGTGCAAAAAACAGAGTATAGCAGCACCAAGATGCAAACAATCATAGAAAATTATGAATATCCTCATTGATATTCAGACCATTTGGCGCTCTAGTATCTAAGGCTAGTATAAAATGTGATTCTCTCTGTCTCAAAAGTTTATCACGGTTGCCTCCCCGTCCGGGGTTTGCAACTGACAGTGTATTCAAAGTCTTTTAGCTTGTTGTCATGAATGGCTTTGAAATGTCTGGCCACTGGATAATTAGAGTCAGAGTTCACTATTGCCCTAATGTGCTGCAAGATTCGTTTGTGAACAGGAAGTTTGGTACTTCCTATGTACTCTAAATTGCAAGTGTAATGGATTTTGTAGATTGCATATTCTGTGCGGCATGTTAAATGTCCTTGGATTGCAATTTCTTTACTGTTGAATGCTGTTCTGTAATGTGTACTATTAGTGGCAAAAGTACAAGCCCGGCAAGAGTTACACTTAAAAAAACCTGTTTTATTCAGCCAGGTGCCTTTGATATTAACTACAGGCATAGTTCTCACAAGGGCATCCCTCATAGAGGGCGCTTTCCTAAAAGTAATAGCGGGTAATTTAGGGAGGATGGGACCCAAAATATTGTCCGTTAAAACAATAGGCCATTCAGAATAGATAATTTTGCGAATGGAATTTTCTTGAGAGCTAAATGTAGTTATTAGGCGAATGGACTTCAGATCTGATTCAGGAGTTACCATAATATTCTTGATGCTAGGTTGAAGAAGAGTAGCCCTGGATATAGCATTCGCTTTATTCAGAGCATGTATTAAAAGACTTTCTTTGTAACCCCTGTCAAGAAATCTTTCAAAGGCTGCCTTCTGACAGTCAGTTGAGACAGTATCAGTGCTGCAGATACGTCGAATGCGAATGAATTCGCCGTAGGGTATACCATTGATCAGGTGACGTGGGTGCGCCCTATCTGCAAATAGAATCGAGTTACCTGCGGTTGTCTTCCTATGTAGTTTAGTGCAGAGTGTATTGCTGTCAATGTATACCAAAACATCAAGGAACTCAACAAAACAATTGTCAATGGAAGCAGTGAACTTCAAGTTCAAATCATTAACATTGATATCATCAACAAATCTGCTGGCATCATCCTTTGAACCATTCCAGATTAGAAATATATCGTCTATGTAACGCCAGTAATGTACCACATGACTCCACCAGTGCTGGTGGGTGGTCCTGAGGACATACTCCTCCCACCAGCCCACATGCAAGCAAGAGTAGCTAGGGGAGAAGCAGGCCCCCATCGCCACACCACACACTTGATTATAAATTACATTTTCAAACAAAAAGAAATTTGTGGATAGGCAGAGTTCAATCATCTCTAAAATCATGTTGTTGTGATCTTTCATATTGATGTCCCTATTAGCTAAAAAATGCTTGGTGGCATTCAAACCATGACAATGTTTAATGCTGGTGTATGGGGATTCTATGTCCATAACTACCAACAGGTAGTTAGAACACCATGGAATGTCCTTAATCTTATTCAGGAAATCAGTAGTGTCTTTGATGTAGGATGGCAGTGAGGTCATGTGTGGCTGAAGAAAGAAATCAACATATTTTGAGAGATTCTCATTCATGCTGTTCTGGGCAGAGATAATGGGACGCCCAGGTACTGGAGTTACTTTTTTGTGTACCTTTGGTAGAAAATACAAAATAGGTGTAACTGGATGTTCAATGTTAAGAAAGTTCATTTCATCTTTAGTTAACAAACCAGTTCTTTTCCAAAGGTAGATCTTTTTACGTGTTCTTTCCTCCGCAGATCTCATTTCAAATTTCGTCGTTTGTTTATAGCAAGATCCATCAGACAAATGGCGATCAGCTTCTGCCAGATAATCTATCCGAGACCACAGTACTGTATTGCCCCCTTTATCTGATTTCCTGATGATGAGGTTAGGATTATTCTGCAGTTTCAAAATCAGAGCATGATATTGTCTATTGCGAAAATCCCTCTGTCAAGATGCAAATGGGACTGTTCTATTAAGGGTCTTAAGTTCGGTAATCACTCGATCACTGAAAACATCCACCGCATCTTTTGGCATCAATGGAAGAAAGGTGGAGGTAGGTCGGAAGGGACTAAGAGCTGTCGTATTGGAACAACTGAATTGACTGGCCGAAGAAGGATCCCCATCTTCGGTCACATTAGCCAAGTCAAAAAGCAGCTGTAGATTAGAAATGTCTTTGACTTTCAAAGAGCCTGCAATATTAGTTGTTTTAGTTGTATTCACAGGATTCTTGATAGGTGATGTATTGAGTTGGAAATATTTAATCAATTTAAGTTTCCTTATGAATTTAAACATGTCGATCCTGGATTGATTGTAAGAAAAACGATGCTTTGGACAAAAAGAGAGGCCCAGAGATAGTAATTGTGTTTCTGCTGTTGACAATAAAGTATCTGTCAGATTAATGACTGTATTTAGTGTCGTATTTCTTACTTTTTCCAAACCCTTCTCGCATTCCCTCTTGATGTATTTTTGGCGGTGCCTGAACCTCCTCTCCATCCTGCGTTGGTTGGCTGATCTCCTTGCACCGGTTGAGGATTGCGGGGGCGCAAGGCGTACCTCCGGTCCTCGCTCACAAAATTTAGTTCCTCTACCAGAGAGAAACTCGGAGCAACAGACGTTGAGGGTAAAGATATACCCGATCGGCCATCATCTGAATCACTATTAGAGGTGAGGGACACTGCATCAGAATCACCTTCGCTGACTTGAGCCTCATTATTCACAGGGATTTGCTTGCCACGTAAAGTGCCCCCAGACAATGCTTGTCTCTTGTAATTGTCGTACTTGCGTGCGAAAGTAAAAATTCTACCAGTAGCGTAGTCATTCTGGTCGCGCGCAAACTTGAAAATCTTTCTCTCTTTGATCACATCCTCATACTTCTTTAAACGTAGATCGATGTCGTGTTTCCCTTTGTTGATACTGTCACTTTGACCTGTAGCATCAAGTAGTCCATTAATACGTTCTATTTCCACCAAAAGGGCATTACGGTCGATTTCTGCATACTTAATGAGAATGTTGATCATATTCATTGAGGCTTGCAGGTTGTTTTCAGCCCACTCTTGTAACATAAGCGGGTTCGGATTTTCAAAAGTAGGAGCAATAAGCACATGTAGCCCTCTGGGAACACGATTAGCATCTCTATATTTTTCGAGTGACTTTTTCTCCCACCACTTCGATAGTTCATTTTTCAATAGTTTTTCTAAAGTCTTGAGCAATGACTTGACATCATTATTAGCTGTGTCGTTCTTTGCACTACTAGGTTCCTCTCTTGCTGTAGGTATATTAAGGAATAGGGCATCCGCCGCTGATTCCCTATCACGGATGGCATCACTGGAAAACATGTTAATGTAGATATTTCAAAGGGTTTTGTCATTTGTCATTTGAGATGTCATCAGTGATGTCATGAGTGATGTCACTGACCATGTCATGAGTGATGTAATATGTGACGTCATCAGCAGTGCATTGCGGGCGCGCGAGTTATAGTTAGCTGAACTAACTATAACGGGGGAATTTCAATGGTTTTGTACAAGTGAAAAGTCCAGCTAACTATAACACCCCTGAAACCTATGGTTTTTTCTGTGAATTTCTGAGGTTTTTTAAATGCTAATTCCTAACTATAACGTGCCTGAAACCTATGGTTTTTTCTGTGAATTTCAAAGGTTTTTTAAATGCTAATTTCTAACTATGCCTACAGAGATAGGACATGTGAAGAAAGAAGAAAAAATGCACAGAAAGAACAAAAAGAAGAGCAGAAAGAAGCCTTGTTGCAAAATCATCCTGTACCCTCAACTTTTTCAGACGGATACTGGTGGTAACTGAGTCTGACTAACCAGTCCTAGAGCCAGTGCTATGTTAAAAGACACTTAGAATACAGTGAAAACACCTACATACACTAGGGAACATTATGCGTTGGGGTCCCCCTGTGATTAGCATGACCTCCTCTGTAAGCCTAGTATATAATAGGGCAGGGGGATTAAAACTACCTCTTAAAACAGGCCACAGGGCGTTTTTGCACACGTTAACTCAGGCCCCGTCCCCTCCCTTCACCACTGTGTAAACACGCCCTGTGTCCGTTTTTAGTTGGGAGATTAAGTTTATTTGAATCCTGAGGGTCCCTAGGGTCCAACTAGCCCACTAGGTACCTCCAGTAAGTGCCACAGAGCTGCGTTGCAGAGAGGTGTAAAAAGTGGCACGGCCTGGACCACCTCTCTGCAATGCAGCTCAGTGGTGCTTACTGGAAGCACTTGGTGGGCTAGTTAGCCCCCAGGGGCCCTCAGAATTGAAGGGAAATTATATCCTCAATTTAAAACGTGCCATAGTGCGTGTTTGCACACGTCACCTCAGGCCCCGTCCCCTCCCTTCACCACTGTGTAAACGCGCCCTGTGGCTGTTCTAAGTTGAGAGATTAAGTCCCCTTGAATCCTAAGGGTCCCTAGGGTCAAACTAGACCACTAGGTACCTCCAGTAAGCGTCACAGAGCTGCATTGCAGAGAGGTGTAAAAAGGGGCTTGGCCTCAGAACACCTGTCTGCAGCGCAGCTCCCTGGCGCATACTGGAGATGCCTGTTGGGCTAGTTGGCCCTCAGGGACCCTCAGTATTGAAGAGGAATTAATTCCCCAACTAACAACTCGCCAGGGGGGCGCGTTTGCAGAGTGCTGCAAGGAGGGGGCGTCGCCTCCGGCACGATGCCAGTCTTTTATTTATTTTAATTTTTTAAGAAGGGGGGCTGTGTGGTTCCCCTTCTTATTCTAATGTATTGGCACTGATGACCCCATCCCCCAGGGCCTGTCTCCTAATTATATTTTTTTGACCCCAATCCCCAGGGCCGGCCACTGTTTTTTATTATTTTTTAAAAATATATATTTATAGACACACCTAGGACATGCTGGACAAACCGTACGTACCTATCACCATGACGATTAGCGTGATATTCATTAAAAGGCGACTATGCATACAATGAATCCACATGAAATGTATTTACACCACTAGTGAAGCTCTGACATGTCTGAAGCCCTACCGTGCCTAATCCCGGTAGACAACCTTGTTGTTTATTTATACAAACATGGGTAGCTATTGACGGGCACATTTAATACACATGCACACCAAGCCATTCAAAGGGGATTCGACAAAAATTCGACCAAAACTATGCAAGAAACCCCCCTCACGATTAATAAAACACACATCCACTGCCGGATGTGTAATACTTTTTATTTTACTCTCTGGAAAGGGGACGAACATCACTTGAGAGTCACAGCGCGCTCCTGGCAGAGCCCAATGCTGTGTTACACCCACCATTGCCTGCTGAGTGCCACACACCTCTGTGTTGTATTCCACTAGCTAGTGCATATGCTATGACACTCTCTAGCCCATGTGCACTGTAACACCACCCCGTGAATATGTCATGCCACACTTGTCTTCTCACGGGTTATATTGCCCCATCTAACGTGCCTTCCTCGATGCCTATGTTATAACGCACAGTGCTATGCCATACATATTACAATCTGGGATCCATATCTTTGTCACAGTGCATATGCAACATTACACTCCCCAGCACATATTTTATATTACAACTTTAGAGACTAGTTAGGTTACACAACACTGCCCTGTGCATATTACACTCCAAGGCGCATATCGCATAGCACGCGCTAGTGTCTGTGCTATCTCGCGCTCTCCAATGAATCTGTCATTGCGCACAATGTATTGCATATTATATTTCACGCCCGGTTCATCTTATATCACACTTTTTGGTGCATAATTTATACCATACACCATATGTAGTTTTCATTTTCAATCGTGCTCTCAGGACTATGTTCTATATAACACTGTGTTCACCTACCCTTTTCACGGGCATTACATTTTGCGATAGGGGTGGAGGGTCAGGGGGTGTTTCTGCCAAGTGAGCCTGGAGTCACAGTCACAAACGTCCTCTTCTTCCTGAATAAAAGTGAGATTATGCTGCATACTTGTTCATATTTTAAGTAGTTCGCACAGACACACGTTTTAAAAACAATAAAGTTCCTAATACCCGCCTTCTCTGAACAGTTAGCTTGCTGCCCCATCCCCCTCCTCCCTATCCTCTGTTGTGTGAATCCATGGACTAGCCTCCTCCCTCCTGCCATGCATGGTCTGATGTGCTGCCACTGCCCTCAATTTAGTATGATGTACCAGTCCACTCCTCCTGCCCTCCATTGCCCAATTCTATGTCCCATCATTGACCTCCTGCTTAAACTCTGTGCTTAGCTTGCTGCCCCTATTCTCCTTCCCCCTGCCCTCCGATGTCTTTGTGCATGCCCCTGCTCCATCCTTTTTGCCCACCATGTTCCATGGACCTGCCACTCCTATCTACTCTGAGTGTTCTGTTGAGCTGCCACTCCCCTCCCACCTGCCTAGCATTGTCAGATGACTGTAACCTGTCCCTGCCACCTCCACCCTGCCTGTCCACATGCCATGCCCCTATCCTCTTCCTCGTGTCCACATGGTCCATTGTACTGCCACACCCTTCTGCCCTCCCTGGTCTGTTGTGCTGCAACTGCTCCTCCTGCCTGCCCCGTGCGGTCTGTTGTGAGGCCCCTTCCCCTGAACTTTCTTGTCTGTGCACAGGTCCTGACCCTTCCTTCTATCCTCCACCGTCCTTTGTGCATGCCCCTGCACCCTCCTTCTTGCCCATCATAGCCATTGTGCTGCCACTAACCCTCCCACTTGCCATGCATGGTCTTCTGTGCTGCCATGGCCCCTCCCACCTTCCCTGTGTGGTCAGTTAGCTGCCCCTGACCCCCTCCCACCTTCTCTCCATGGCCTGTGTGTATGCCATCACAGTCTCACTGTTGCTCTTCATGGTGTGTCTTGCTTCTAGTGCCCATCCTGCCTGACCTCCATGGCTATCTTGCTGCTCCTGCCCTGCCCCCTTGCCCCCAGCCCTCTGTTTACATGTGCAGACCCCTACTCCCTCCCTCCTGGCTTGTCTGTTCCATTGTAATGCCCCTGATCCGTCCCTCCTGCCCTTTATGGTCTGTTATGCTGCAGCTTTCTCTCCTGTCTGTCCATTATGGTCAGCTAGCTACCATTGCCTCTTGCCCCTCTGTTCTCTGTTGTCCATGTGCATGGTCCTGTCCCCTCCCTCTTGCTTTCTATGGATTGTTGTGCTGCACTCCCGTCCCGCATGCCCTGTGTGGTGTATTGTGCTGCTGCAAACCCTGATGCCTGCCCTGCAGGGTCAGTTTGGTGCACCTCTCCATGTCCCTCCTGTCCTCTGTTATCCAAGTCCATGTCCCTACCCCATTTCCTTCCATGATCCAATGTACCATACTTGCGAACATTTTGAACTTGGTAAGAGGGAGATTTTGAAAACAAACTGGGGTATTGATTTTCCCCTTTGAGTTACATTGAAAAAGAGGAGATTGTAGACAGGAGACAGATCAAATAAAGCCCATTTGAGCTTAAAAACATTGGACGTTTCCGGGCTGAATTGGGTCTGTTGGCATGTATGGTTGTACTACCACTACCTCTTCCTTCTGCCGACAATGGTCTATTATATTGCCACAGCCTCTCTTGCAAGTCCTGTATTGTTGGTTTGTTGCTCCTGCCCCCCTTTCCACTGCCCTCCATAGTCTGTTGTGCTGCCACGGCCCTTCCTGCCTGCTCAGTGTGGTTAAATTGTTGCCTTTGCACCCTCCTACCTGCCTTCAATTTTCAGAGTCCGTGCCCCTGGCCTCTGCCTCTCAACAGTATCCTAATGAACAACTAGATTGCTAACATTCTATATTTATTACAAAAGTGTGGAACGCCTGACGTCATCTTGATGTAATCAAAACTGTAATACCTAGAGCATTTCCTTTAGAAATTACATATATGAGAGGGTCTTATTGGCATCAAAATTATGGTTAGTGCTCTAAAAGACTAAAATAAGGACATATTTTCTGAGTTTTCAAATAGCGACAAAGCACTTTTAAATTATTTGTTATCTTTATGGTTTTTTATCCAGTTGACCACTTGAATAAATGTTGCACTTAGGGGAGAGGATGTGGTGTTACTTCCAGAACTGCAGACTTTGCAACTGGGGACCAGTTTGGAGTTTCTGCTTCAGCTCGACATTCTGTGATTCTGGTCAAATCACTTAGTCTCCCCATGTCTACAACCAAAATGAATTTGTTCTTGTGTGATGTAACAAATGCTCATGTAAAGCCCTCCAATACCTGACAAGTCTGCACTACATAACACTGCAAAAACACAAAATAATAAGTGTTTTGCACACTTCTGTCATTGGGCTATATTTGGGCTACATCTGGGTGATTTTGGGCTACATTTGGGCTCTTTTGTCTCCGGTGGCCATTTTGGGAGATTTATTTGTTATGAAGTTTCCTAATTTCCTCATGTACTGCAGTCTCCTCAGTAGGAAATGCTTTCAGTTTTTTACTTTGATTCCATCATGAAGGTATTCAGATATGTCACACATTTGCCATAAATTCTGAATGTTAGCACTCTAGTTGCTCATTAGATCACTGTAGTAAAACTACTGTTCACCATGGAAGTCTGCTCCTGGTATTAAAAGTGCATGTTTCAGTCTGCATGTCAGAATTTTTTAATGAAATAGAAGAGGATTTGAGAAGTCACTCATAATGTGCCCTCATTTTCTTTCTTCAGCATTAATCATAATTTCTATGGCAAAATTAACCCCCTCACTGTGTTCCTTTTTAAATTAAATGTTTTAAGTGTTACCAGTTTATTCCAATCAAGATGGCTTCAGGTGTGCCATACTTTTGTCATAATGAAGACAGTAAGCGCTCTAGTTGTTTTTAAGAACACTCTGGGACATTCTGTCATTGGGCTATACTTGGGCTACATCTGGGTGATATTTGGGCTACATTTGGGCTCTTTTGTCTCTGGTGGCCATCTTGGGAGACTTATTTGTTATGAAGTTTCCTAATTTCCTCATTTACTGCAGTCTCCTCAGTAGGAAATACTTTCAGTTTTTTACTTTGATTCCATCAAGAAGGCATTCAGATGTGTCACACATTTGCCATAAATTCAGAATGTTAGCACTCTTTTTGATCATTATATCACTGTAGTAAAGCTACTGCTCACCAGGGAAAACTGCTGCTGGTATTGAAAGTGCATGTTTCAGTCTGCATGTCAGAATTTTTTAACCCCTTCAGTGCCTGGCGTTGCATTAGTGGGTGGGGTTCATGACGAGATAGTCTCGTCATGGGCACAGCGCGACCGTGCTCCATGACGAGACTATCTCGTCATGGGCACAGAAGAGGTTAATGAAATAGAAGAGGATTTGAGAAGTCACTGAAAATGTGCCCTAATTTTTCTTTCTGCAGCACTAATCATACTTTTTATGGAAAAATGAACCCCCTCATTTTGTTCCTTTTTAAATTAAATGTTTTAAGAGTTACCACTTTAATCCAAGCAAGACGGCTTCAGGTGTGCCATACGTTTATCATAAGTAGGACTGTTAGCGCTCTAGTTGTTCTTTGGAACACTCTGGGAAGCTGCAGTAGAACACAAAGGAATCAACTGACAGTCTCTGCCCTTGTTGGATGTACATGTTTTACTGAGAATGTCAGACTTCATTCTCACATGACTGAGAAAGATAATGTGAATTTACAGAAAATATGCTCTCAGTTTAGCTTATAGATCACCTTCCAAACCTCTGTGGGAAAAGCATGAGAAAATATTTTTCTCTCAATCATGATATCCCAGCAGAAGGCTTTTTCACATGGTGAAATCACCTTAGAACATACCACAATTCCTAAAATGAGTATGGTACCATCAACAAATGATTTATAATGTAACTAAAGTCTTAAAACCTTCTATTAACTGCAATGCTTTTTAATGAGGTGCTATCATGTATATTGGTCCCAAGATGGCTGCCAACACTTCTTGGATGAAGTGCTGACAGCCAATCAGATCTCAGGATGAGATGTGTGGTTAGGCTCCGCCCACATATATATATGATTTTACTTTTGATTTTCTCAGGAACTACTGAACAGATTGACACCAGACCTGCAAAAGGCACTTCCCTGACCTGAGGACTACCTCTCTGCCAAATTTCAAGTAATTCTGCAGCCGTCCGGGCTGTACCTTGGACTAAAGGTCCCTATGGAAAAATGCATGGGGAAAACGCGTTTTGGGACCCCCCTTTTTTCTCGGCCCCCGCTTGACGAATCACCCCGAGACTTTCAGGGTAGAAGCGGAGCGGAGCGCCCCACCTATTTTGAAAATTTGGCGGGGATTCGTCAACCGGCGCCAAAGTTATTCCAAATAGATTTCCTATGGAAACACGGTCCTAACTATAACTATCTACTGGCGACCGCCAGTATATATATATATATATATATATATATATATATATATATATATATATATATATATATATATATATATATATATATATATAATCAAGCGGAAGCCCCTACCTCCGACTCCGGGGACCACTCCCTACCTATTAATGTATTTCCTATTGGGTCAGCCAGCCTGCAAAGGGTTGCCTATCTGTTGTTTACGGTTACACAATCAATGAAAGCAAAGTACCCTATGCAGTAGCGGTTGGTGGTGGGAGTGCTGGCGGGCGGTGACATGGACAGGGTGGGTGGCACTGGCAAGTAAACTATGTATTACGGCCATATACAGGTAATCAACATAAAAATAAATAAAATGATTTTCATTGTGCGCACTGCACCGTCGAATGCGATGCATTGAGTGCAACAATTTTTTTGATTTTTTTGTATGTACTGTTTAATTACCCGTGATTGTCCATAATCCATAGTTTACTACCCCCACCCTGCACCTTCCCACATCACCGCCCGGCAGCACTCCCACCACCGACCGCTACTGACCTGATGTCGTATTACCATCTATAATATAAATGTAAGCAATGATCATTGGATCAGATAAATAATCAGCCTTTTTGTAGTACCCAGGGCAGGGTGTAAGTGAAATTGATCATTTGCCGTCATGTAACAGACAGAGTATGGCCAGTGCCACCGGCTGTAAGGCATAATACAAAAATATGAGCTTCCCCACCTGCAGACAGTCGTAGTAAATAAAACTAACGTGAGTCTGCATCATGTGACTCATATCTGTTTCTCTTGGGTGCAAGCTTAGCTGACTGAGCTGGCATGCCGGCTACAACAAGGTTATGTAATTGCGCTAAACTAGAGATAAGAACAACACGACTGGTGTACCGGAGTACATAGTACGAGTATAATGTCGGAAACTCACACAAATGTTAGAGTCCAAGGAAGTAGGAGTATGGATACTTACCACCAAATCACAAATGTTATGTACTGTGCTTGCTAGTGATACTGTGACACTATGTGTTGAATGATTTTAGTGTTTCTGTTTTGCTAAGAGTATTGGCTACATGTTCTTTTTCTTTCTTGATATAGATACTCCTTTCACATCCACACCAAAACCATCGAGGAAGGAGTTGGCCGCCAGGGCCCGGTGCCGTAAACTGAAGGCCATTTGCGAAGAATATCGCCGGCTGGTGGCTCAGGCGGAGGAGGAGGAGGAGGCGGCTGCAGCTGCAGCCTCCTCCAATGACCCGGGCCCCAGTCAGGCCCTGCCTCCAGTTTTACGGTGCCGTGGTCCGGCAGCCGCCCGCCGCCACGCCTCCATCTCAACCACTGCTACCCCCCACTCTGCATGTAACTGCAGGGCATTTCGCCGCCAGCTGCTCCGCCGGATGGCCCGCTTGGAGGAGAACCTAGAGGAGCGGGTAAAAATCGGGTAAAAATCCTGGTGGATAAACACCTGAAGGCCCGCCGACTATAGAGGACCTTGTCATTTGCCCCTTTTTTAATTCCTTTTGTTGGTGGGTGGGTTTTTGGGCGTTGGGGATTCACTTTCGGACATTGGGACTTGGAGTTTTGTTGTGGACATTGGTTGGGGTTAGGGAGGGGGGTGGGTTAGGTCAGAGTGGGATAGTTCATTTTTGGTAGGGTCTATTAAATTGTATATTATTTACTTAAACATACAAAGTTAATGTTTTGTGGTGGATTACTGTTTTCCAAATTCAATCTAAGTTACATGGTTTGTTACTTTGTTTCCTTGCTGCTGCATGCCTGCAGCCAGTGTTTGATTTAAAAGATCTGCCGATTTTGTAACACACAAACCGATAGATGCAGTACCCCTCACTGAGTTATTTTTAATTGTCATAATAGTACTGTCAGTCTCTCCTCCTAGTCCATTATACCTCCCACCAAACGTATCTTACCTGTGATTGATGATGATGAAGTTCGGCACACTGATGGCTGCATAGTTGGTTTCCCAAATGAACGGAGAAGATGCCATTATTGTGGTGGTAGTAGTAGACACTGGCAATAGCATTTGAAAAAAGAAAGAGAAAGTCACTTGACTGAGAGACTGTGGGAGGAGTAGCAAAACAAAGTAAACTACAGCATGGGTGGGCATGCAGAAGAAGATCCTTGCCCTGCCTTAGTTGAAATTCAATTAGTGTTGCTTTCACCACATCTGCCCCAGCAAGCGTGTGATCAATTGTTGGTGCACATTTAATGTAGTCACATCACACCTCAATATAAATCACACAGCCCGGGGGAAGAGGGTTAGGGATTGATGAATGGATGGGAAGTGGAGTTTTGGGAAAGGTTTGAGAAAGAAAAACAGACAGTATGCATGGACACAACAAAAGTAAAACACAATCTTGTAAGACGACCATGATCCATTATCAAAGAAATCAAAGTATAAAGTGAGAAAAAGGAAATGCATGCATGCTGAGGAAGAGAACTTGATGTTTAATGATAATGAGTTGTACTTACTAACTACTACTACACAATTAGACAGTACAGGGCAGAAATTATTAATATGAAATTTGCCTTGCCTGTCTGCCGCCCTCATAGCTCAGACCGAACCAAATTACATGCTGTACTGGGCTTACTTTTATTTTTCAAGCTAGCAAAGGAAATGAAAAAATAGTTGTAGGGATCAATTACCAAACAAACCACAACACACAGTCGTAATGATTGAAGAGAAAAAAGGAATCAAATAAATGTAAAGACGAATGATGAATGATACTAAAGTTGCTGTATTATCCTGGTCCAAATGTGGAGTTGCATCATTCTCGTCATTCCTCTTGGTCCTCCCTTCCATGGACACTCCGCACATCAATCTCGGGTACCACTGCCTGCCTGATGCAGATTGGTAAGGTAAGTGTGAGTTGTTTCTCCCACTATAGCACAGGTTAAAGGCCGGCCTGTAAGTGTAGATGGAAAAACAAAAGGGGTATTGAAAAATAACTGAATAAAAAAAAACTCAATTACAGTGGAGTGCAAGAAGAGAAGACAAGACTCTTGAGAGAACACTTTCAGACTGAGGCAGCTTGGATAGGATACATAGTGTCTACTCTACTGCATTAAGCTACAACAACAACGGGACAGGAGCCAGCACAGCCACAGAACAGGACAACCGCTGCACAGTCCAGGCACCCTACACCTTACCTTACATTTTGACCGAGCCAGACAAATGGCATATGCACTGCAGCAACCTAGCATTTTCCAAATGAAGTGACTAAATCAATGTGCCACTGTCCCTCATACCACTACACTCTTCTCCAGTCCACACCACTACACAGACATGTAGCCTAGGTCTGCTGTGGTTCTTGTTGAAACTGTTTACCTTTTAAGGCAGTCCATGAAACGCAGTTATTCCATCAATTATCTCCGATCCAACTGACTGACTGTGTGCAAAGATAGTATGCTCAGCAGCATCATGATGACCATGTGGTACATGTTCTCCAACACCAACTCAGTCTGTAGTGACTGATTAAGTTTATAATATATTCCATATTACAAAATTGCAACGGATATTGGGCGGCACCTGCAGTGGTGGGAGTACAATGTGGTTATTAAACAACAAGGAAACATTGACTGTCACCTGACCTGAGTCACTTTTACTTTGTCGATAAACTAGTATAGTTCGACTTCATGCACATTCATTCGTAGTCAGCAAGCATCCAATGCAATGCATGCCATCATTCACAATAATCACTCATTACCTGTTTTGCTGTTCTCTTTGGCTGTCAGATCTGATGCCTGCCTAGCCTTCTGACAGTCAGTGATGAGTTTCTTTCGGCTTGGTAACAAAACGGAATATAGCAGGAGTCACGTTTCACTTCTTATGAAGGGACTGTTAGAGGCAACATGTATTGTACTATTCTCCATCTCCATCCAATGTCTGGCTTGCTTGAAATGTATTTAGGGAGAGTAAGGAAGATGGAGCAGGACTCTGAGGAGTGGAGTGGACAGTTATGCACAGACGTGCAACTCCAATAGGGAAATAAAAAGAGGAGACTGTTGATGGATTTGTTGTGATTAGATTTTGAACCAGAAAAACAGATACACAGTAACACACAAATAAAGGAAGGGAGAACAATTTGAAAGCCTAGTTGTCAGGGAAGAGGAGCTCGTCCTCAAACTCTGGTGGTTCGGACAGAAGTACGTCATGTACAAACCCACTACTTATGTCATCGAAGTCGCTCTCCTCTTCCTGCTGTGATTCACGTATTTTGTCCTCAGGTGGTATAAAGTGCTGATTCATTTTGATCATGGTTAACCTCTTCACGCTTTTGGGCGAGAGACTGGTCCTTTTCACAGTAACAATGGCACCAGCAGCACTGAAAACATGCTCTGAAGAGACACTTGCAACAGGGCAAGCCACATACTTTATCACCAGCCTGCTGAGCACTGGCCATTGGCTTCTTTTCCCATACCAATACACCAATGGGATTTGCTCCATGAAGACCTCTGTTGTGTCATCTAGATAGGCCTGAACCATCCGCTCAATGTTCAGGGGTGCTCCGATTTGTTTGGCCTCTTTTGCCTTTGCATCAGTCATGGACATACAAAACCCTTTCCGTAGAAACCAATCACCTGCCGCTTTTTTTAAAATGTGGCTGATGATCCTGTTGGTGCTGTTGATGTTATTGCTGGCAGTGTTGTTGACTGCTGGGAGGCAAACGCACTGCTCTCGGCCTCTGAAGTAGAACTTGACTCTGGGTGCCCTGCAGTACTTTTTCTGCCCTGGGGTGGCGGGCCTCTAATTAAGATCCTTTCGTTTTCAAAGTCAGTGGCTTCCTCAGCTATCAAAGTTTTGTACTTGGCAACATCCACTTCTGAAAAAGGAATTACTTCATTACTGCTCAGCAATAATTTGTAACGTGGATCCAAAATTGAGGCAGTAATGTAATGTTGATGTGACACACTGTTATTTTGAATCCTTGTATTGTCAGATAAGCGAGCGGCTAAGGTGTACGCCAAATAATATGCGTCTACTTTGTCATCCACACCTGCGTACATTTCTGACACCTCCTTCAGCTCTTGCTCTAGCATGTACAACAATGGGATAGCTTGGCCCATAGTACAGTCCTCCCTGCTGACTTCACATGTGAAGACCTCAAAAGGAAGTAGCATCTCTGTCAGGCATTTAACGAGGTCCCATTGGGCCATCTCAACGGTCATGCCTTTCACAGTAGGATCTCCTGACCTTTTCATGACAGAAGCATTGAGTGGTATGTACTGCTCAAGCATGTAATAAGTTGAGTTCCAACGTGTTGGCACCTCCTGGATGACTGCTTTGACCAGCATTTTATGCTCACGTTGAATGACCCTCAGCTGCTTCCGGGCTTTAAAAGAATGGTTGAAATGTGTGCATACTCTTCTGCAGGTGGTCAGTCAGCTGCTGACTTTGCTTTCATTTTTCAGAAAGTCTTGAACAACAATGTTAATGCAGTGTGCCAAACACGGGACCCTGAAATAGCCACCATCTTTCATGGCCCTAACTACATTACTGCCATTGTCCGTGGCAACAAACCCAATGGTAAGCCCTCTTGGTCGCAGCCACTCAAATACCTTGCTGTTAAACTCATCCAAAATGTTTGCAGCAGTATGAGATTTCTCCATAGCAAACATGGCTACAGTTGCATGTTTGCGAGTGTCTTTAAAAATCTCAGCGGTGTCAACAACACCGTCAGATATCTTATCTTTAACACCTGAAAAAGAGACCCAGTGTGCAGTGATGCACATGTAATCAGTGGCTTGGCAACTGGTCCACATGTCTGTTGCCAGGTGGATACTCTGAACAGCACTCTGTTTTAAGGCTTTTCCAAGCAATTCCAGCACGTCGTGATGTAGTGCTGGAACAGCAACTCTTATGAAATAGTAACGGCTGGGAACTTTCCATTTTGGGCAGATGGCGGTCACAAATTCAAGAAAACCTACCCTTCAACAAAAGAAAAAGGGAGAAGGTCCAGTGGTAACAGTTTAGCCAGCTTCGCATTGTACAAACGTGCTATTGGGTGGTTGCGTTCGTACTGCCCCTCCAGCCTAGTAAACATGCTAAGAATGGTAGGCTGCGTGGTATTCCTTCCTGTGCTCCCCATTCACACTTTTTTGAAAGCAGTACTCCTTGGTGTCTCAGGCTGACTCTTACTCTTGTGCCACTGAGATGTGGCTGAGAATGTGGGCGTTACCACTGCAGTGCTGGGGACACGGCTACTTTGTGTACCACTACCACAAAGAATGTCTCCCTCTTCTGCCTGTTCCACCGTGAGCGGACTTTCTACTCGTTTATCCCCAACAGCAATGGTTCCAGTTTTTATGCGACTAAGGTGCTCCTCCCACTGCATTGCGTAGTGTTTTTTCAGATGGGTCATTTGGCCTCCGGTACCATAGTTTGTACCAAGCTTACCACGACTAACAGAGGTATGACAAACAGAGCATATAGCAATGTTCTCCTCCTTTCCGCTAACCGTAAAGAAGTCCCACACTGGGGAGCTTAACTTTTGTCTCCTGCTGGAGGTGCCACTTCCAATGCTGGATGAACTGGAGGGTGTGTGTTGAATTTGACTCTGTGCAGTACCACTACCTACTTCTGCTGAGGTGGTGCTTGTGCTGAATGTAGGACGCTACCGGCCCTTTGCTAATGTAAATATGGAAGCTGGAGGTCGTGTTGGTGTTATCTGTATTGGAGGTATGCGTGCTATATCCCTCGCAGCCATTTTGGATAGTGTAAAAATGTTGGTCTCCATCTCCTCAGGCCCGAGAGTGATGTTCGTGATGACTGGCTCATCATCATCATCATCATCCTGCTCATCTATATCAACCTCCATAAGTGTAAGGCTTTCTGGAACCTTCCTTTTCCCATGCCTGCTCTTGTGACGTGTTTCCCTCTCAGACTCAGTTTATGGCTTCCAAGTGGCATCTAGATCATCAGAAGGGGGGCTTGGTGAAGAACTTGATATACTAACCCTCCTTTTCCTTGCTGGGGATTTGGAAGACAATGGAACTTCTGAAGGAGTGGCTTCTTCTTCTTCCTCTGCATGAGGGTCAATTTCCTGAACTGCCCCTACTTCGGGAGGAACTACAGCTACTATTGCGGGCGGTGGTTGCGGCTGTTGACCACTTATCTGCTGTGTTCCCTCCTGCGTTGATTGTGTACTACTTTGAGATAGCGATAAGTTTAGTTCAGGCTCAGCATCACTGCTTTCCACCATAAGGCTGGCTACCTCTTCCACACTCATCTGCTTGGGCCTGGGTTGGTGGGTTGGGCCCACTGATGCGGAGGTGCTGCCCCCAGCTTGGACCTGCTTTCTTTGGGGGCATCTTCTTCAGATGTCAAAACAGCACTCAGTTGCACAAGTTGCAGAGATGCCTGGTCAGGTCACTCACACGTCACGTCGTGTACAGCAGCAGGACGTCGGTCTAGCACCACAACGGTCGATGATGATGACACACCTCCTCCTTCTTTTGTGCACCTAAAAGCAAAAAAGCCAGAAGAACATCAGTCAAAAGATCAATAATATAATATATAACTTCTTAGTGTCTGGTGGGTGGTCACAATTATTAAATTTTATGAAGTCAGTAAACAACAACAGTATAGCCATTTATGAGACTGACAAGGCCAGGGCTCCTGGTGTACTTGTACTGTGTACACTCAGGAAAAAGAATAGCAAAGAACAAAAACATAAATGTAGTGTAGCCTGTTTGCCCTAAATAAAAATGTGTGCATCTTATGGGATGGATGCAGCATCAGGGAGCAACAACAACGAACCTATACACATAAAAACTAAAGGCATTTATTTACAACACCCAAAAAGTGAAATATACCCCCGAAAAAAATTAAATCCCACATTTTACAATTCAATCCAAAGCCATATATGATGTTGAAATTTAACGCACAACACAAAAACAGTTGTTTAACTTCCATGCACCCGTGATGATTGATGAGTAGTACCCCTGGGCCTACTGTACAACTAGGCCACAAGCTTGGAGGCCTATGGAAAAAGCAGAGTGGCTGGTCCCACAAAATGGCTGCCACCACATGGCCAGGCCACTCACAAAAACAAGAAAAGGTCAGGAATACAAGACAGACAATGCAGACCTATTGCAAAAGCACAATGCCTGCCTCCACAAAATGGCCGCCACACATGCTCAGGCCACCCACCACAATAATAACAAAAAAAGTGATTACAAAGGACAGGAACAGGAAGTTGTAGTCTCTGTGGAACTTACTTCCTCTCCTAAATTAAAAAAAAAAAAAAAAGTGACTCCGTGCTCCAAAACTACAGCAGAATGACAACCTGAGGAGTGTTTTTAGCAAAATGCACAAAATCAGCGTTTTCGAGAAGGATTTATGTTGCTCTCGAGATATTGTTTGCCAGATTGCAAATGCTGCGTGTTCGGGATCGCGAACTGTACAAAAAGGCTTTATTGCGCATATTGAGAGCGCGAAAATGACAAAAACTGTAAGCCCGCGTTGTCGCGCTGTGCAGAGTTACTGAAAGTACGCTAGCTGAATCCCTAGGGTTACCTACTGGCTGAAAAGCCCTATTTATTTAACACACACCCAAAAACTGCTATTCCACCCCAAAAAACACCTTTTGCAATTCAATCCAGAGCCATCCATGGTGTAAAAAAAATTCAACAGACAACACAAACTGTACATTTAAATAATGCACCAAAGATTTGAGGATGACTACCTCTGGGCCTACTGGCAGACTAGGCCACAAGCTTGGAACATAATGGCAAAAGCAAGCACACTGCTTGGATGGCTCCACAAAATGGCCGCTACACACCCACAACAACAAAAAATGGAAGACAGACAATGTAAGCCTAAGGCAAAAGCACAATGCCTGCCTTCACAAAATGGCCGTCACACACATGCTCAGGCCACCCACCACAATAATAACAAAAAAGTGATTACAAAGGACAGGAACAGGAAGTTGTAGTCTCTGTGGAACTTACTTCCTCTCCTAAAAATATTTAACAAAAAATAAAAGTGACTCCGTGCTCTAAAACTACAGCAGAATGACAACCTGAGGAGTTTTTTTTGCAAAATGCACCAAATCAGTGTTTTCGAGAAGGATTTATGTTGCTCGCGAGATATTGTTTGCCAGATTGCAAATGCTGCGTGTTCGGGATCGCGAACTGTACAAAAAGGCTTTATCGCGTGCGCGAACATGCATATTGAGAGCGCGAAAATGACAAAAACTGTAAGTCCGCGTTGTTGCGCTGTGCAAAGTTACCGAAAGTACGCGAGCTGAATCCTTAGGGTTACCTACTGGCTGAAAAGCCCTATTTATTTAACACACACCCAAAAACTGCTATTCCACCCCAAAAAACACCTTTTGCAATTCAATCCAAAGCCATCCATGGTGTAAAAAAAATTCAACAGACAACACAAACTGTAAATTTAAACAATGCACCAAAGCTTTGAGGATGACTATCTCTGGGCCTATTGGCAGACTAGGCCACAAGCTTGGAACAGAATGGCAAAAGCAAGCACACTGCTTGGATGGCTCCACAAAATGGCCGCTACACACCCACAACAACAAGAAATGGAAGACAGACAATGTAAGCCTATGGCAAAAGCACAATGACTGCCTTCACAAAATGGCCGCCACACACATGCTCAGGCCACCCACCACAATAATAACAAAAAAGTGATTACAAAGGACAGGAACAGGAAGTTGTAGTCTCTGTGGAACTTACTTCCTCTCCTAAAAATATTTAACAAAAAATAAAAGTGACTCCGTGCTCTAAAACTACAGCAGAATGACAACCTGAGGAGTTTTTTTTTCAAAATGCACCAAATCAGTGTTTTCGAGAAGGATTTATGTTGCTCGCGAGATATTGTTTGCCAGATTGCAAATGCTGCGTGTTCGGGATCGCGAACTGTACAAAAAGGCTTTATCGCGTGCGCGAACACACATATTGAGAGCACGAAAATGACAAAAACTGTAAGTCCGCGTTGTCGCGCTGTGCAGAGTTACCAAAAGTACGAGAGATGAATCCCTAGGATTACCTACTGGCTGAAAAGCCCTATTTATTTAACACACACCCAAAAACTGCTATTACACCCCAAAAGACACCTTTTGCAATTCAATCCAAAGCCATCCATGGTGTAAAAAAAATTCAACAGACAACACAAACTGTAAATTTAAATAATGCACCAAAGCTTTGAGGATGACTACCTCTGGGCCTACTGGCATACTAGGCCACAAGCTTGGAACAGAATGGCAAAAGCAAGCACACTGCTTGGATGGCTCCACAAAATGGCCGCTACACACCCACAACAACAAGAAATGGAAGACAGACAATGTAAGCCTATGACAAAAGCACAATACCTGCCTTCACAAAATGGCCGCCACACACATGGCCAGGACACAACAACAACAAGCATAAGCCAAGGGGAACAAAGAAAATAAATGCAGGCCTTTATGGAAAAAGAAGCACACACTACTAAACTATCACCACAAAATTGCCACATGGCCATTCACAGTCACAACAGGCCATGGAAAACAAAGAAATGAAGCAGGCCTATATATGACCGGACAAAGAGGCCTGCTAAACAACACAGCTTTAATACAAAAATGAAAATCAACAGGGCTATGAAAGGATTGGAAAGAAGTTACACATCAAGCACACACATCCAACAAAGGTATTTCACACACACACAGACAGTGAAATACACCACAGCCACATTTAGCATTTCAATCCTATGCCATCCATGCCCTACATGATGTTGAAATTCAACAGACACCACGAAACATGGACCCATGGATACCCTACTGGCTGAAATTGCAGAGAAAAACAACTAAGCCCCTATTGAAAGTACAGGCCACTCACAACAATAACTTTTAAAAACAATGAAAATCCCAGAAAAATGTAGGTACAAACAAGCCCCAATGAAACAAACACACCAATTATCCAACTTACTTGTAGTAAATTAAATCTCAAATCAAAAAGTCCTCAAATAAATCCAATCCAATTGCATGATGCAGCAGACAGACACAAAAAGTGATCCTTCCAGCTCCAAATCCAAATGAAAGTGAACAGCACATGGACAAAGCACTGGGAAAAGCCTGCTGAACAGGAACAGGAAGTTGGAGACTCAGGGGCACTTCCTTCCTCTTGAAAAAAAGAGTAAAAAAAATTAAAGGACTCCTTACACAAAATACTACAGGAAAATCACAATCTGAGGAGTTTTTCTGAGCAAAATGATTATTTTAGAGAAGGTTTTATGAAGCTCGAGAGATATTCTTCACCAGATTGTAGTTTTTGCATGTTTGGGATCGCGATCTTACCAAGACAGCCGCCGGACTCAGCTCACGCGCCCGAATGACGTGTTTGCGTTCACACACTCTCGCGGGCTTGGGCAGCCATATTACAAATCTCGTGGCGCACGCGAACATACAGAAAAGCGAGTTGGCGAACGCAGAATCACGGTAAGACGTTACCACGCGCGCGAGAATGAATATTGAGCACGCGAGGAAGCAAAACTACTACACTACGCGGTAGATTGCATAGCAATCTGCAACTTCGCGCTCCACGCGAATCGCGAAGTTGCCTAAACTTCACAAGCTCCGCGAACGGAGCGTAGTTCAATGCCCAGGCTTACAAATGACCCAAGTTGCCAACATCTCTGCACCGTAAAAGCACAGACGTCAAAGGCACACCTCCTCAAAGGGATAAGGGCCGCTAAATTAGAGCTGCAGGGGCAACTCTCCCACAATGCAGCACACACACATAGCAATCACAGCACATCATTACTGATGACAATGTGGTACAAGGTGCAACACTTTCACTACAAACAGAGGACACAACTGGTGCCGCTTTTGCGTAGTAACTGGCCAATCACCTCTGGCATAGCAGGACACTGTGATATGAAAATGTACGAGTGCAACCTCACATCCGTCATGTGGTCCAAATGTCCACTGTCTCCCATCAAATAGCCATCTTCTCCAAAACAGTCACAATGTACATTGTCATGCAGTCTGTATGTAAACATCTACAGTGCGCCAACATACATGGGACACACTCTTAACCTGCATCTCCCCTTTACATTGCAGAGGGACAATCAACACCTCCTGCGGAGCAGACAGTGATGATGAAGAGGACACCCTGGACACTTGCTCAGACACCCTCCAACGGCTCATGGACTGCCTCGGCACCTCACCCCCAGGAGCAGTGCAGCCCAGCTGCATCTAGGTGACCACACCCCCTGCTCAGACCATACAGCAGGAAGCACCCACCACCACGGCTGGCTCTCTGCACTTCACCGAGGAACACATGACATTCCAACGCCGTGTATTAGACTGCCATAATAAGCTGGCTGAACATGTGCGTATGGGGTTCGAAATCATGGCAGCCAAACTCGATTCCAATGTGATGTATAAGTCCCATCAGGGACAACCTACAGTCCCTAACGAACACCCACAGTCCATTCCATGCCCTACAACAATCCTTGTCTGACCTCGCTGGCGCCATTACTTGAATACAAGAACTGTCTAGTCAGACAGGCTCCAGCGACGACAGCACAGAGTTGCACAGATGCGGAGGACAATGGAGAACATGCAGCGGATGCAGGCACGAAGGATGGCTGCCGCGGCTGAACACCAGCGAGATGTAGCTGGGATCTACCATGCCCTGCAGTTCCTCATCTTGCCATTGCTGCCACAGAGCCTGTGCCAGATGACTGCTGCAGGAACTTCGACACACACATCTCTGCCCCTTGATGTGTCTGTGTCACACAGTGATGCACCCATACCGCTTCCACCCCTGATGTGTCTGTGTCAAACAGTGATGCAGCCATACCACCTACACCCCCTGATGTGACTGTGTCACACAGTGATGCAGCCATAACACCACCACACACACCTGGAACACCTGACACAGAAGACATATCAGAGGACGAAGATGTGGATGGGAATGACTCTGTTTCAAAAAAGGAGGTTGTAGCATTCTTCACCACCATATGCCTTGTTCCTGTTTGGTTCAGCCCTCTGCATCGTGCCCTGGAACAACACCTTCCACTGTCCCCCCAAACACACTGCGACATTCACCTGGACACTGACATGGACTGCCATATCTGCCCTGGTTACCAATGACACAGCAATCAGGCTTCTTCTTCCGACTAACTTGTCATTCCCCAAAGGACTCTGGTTGGCACTCCACTGTGCAACCATATAATGTGGGGTGTGCATGGCCATGTACTGCTCCAGCTCCAACACTCCACAGAATGTGAATAAAACTTTCCAAAACACAGAGCTGTGTCATGTCTATGTTCAGTCAAGAATAAAAGTATGAATGAATGTAGGGACATCGATTGCACAAAAAGGTACACCCTGGGAAATGATATCAATGTGCATGTTTGACCGTGACACACATGGCCAATCATATGTCTGTCACAAGGGCCACAGCATTCAGACCATGCATCATATACTAACAGGCAGCATAGGAACATGTAGAGGTGCAAGACATGAGGATGCACACATGGACCGATATAATCACGGATGGCAACGGTCTCAGCCCACCTTGCCTTGCTGGAAAAGTCATGTGATGTTTGGCGTATGCTCATTGCACCATGTCAGGGGACACCACTCACAGCCCATGGGATCTGCACAGTTCTGTACCACCGGACTGCGCTGACTGTCTGCTCTGCTGACAGTGAGCAGGTGACAGAGTCACACTCCCTCCAGCAGGGTGTCAGATTGAGGAACGTTGCCATGCGCTGCTGTCCAATCACCTTGCACAGGTGTGTGTCAATCTACAGTGTTGCACGCACATGCATTCTGAGTCCATGCGAATGCAGCCATGTCCACTGTAATGGTGGGATATGTGACCATTTCTTCAAGATGCAGAAGGGTTTTGGGACCTGTGCTATGGGTTACAATCAGTTGTGGCTGCAGGAACGTAGTTACTCGTCCATGAGAGCAAGCGCAGCTTCATAGGCAATCAGTTCCAAGAGTACGTCGTTGTCGACTTCAATGAACACGAGGGCAAGCCAGTCCATTAGCTTTTCTGGACAGATGTGCTCCGTCCATGCAGTTTCACCAATCCGCAACACAGCCCAATAGGGGAGCGCCTCAATGTGATCACTGCACATGAGGAATTGTGCAATCTCCCATGCCCAACTGCCAGCACATAAGCCAAATATCAAGGCATCCCATGAACGGGTATCACGGTTACACTCCTGGTCGTGGGCCAACAGGGGGTGCACACACATGTCATAATCCAGTTCAGCTACCGTTGTGTTGGATAGACAGACATCCATTGGGCCCTCGAATAGGCATGACCGATAGTGGAACCAGGGCTGGACGCAGGTGACGTACGCAAGTTGGAAGCTCAAACGGTAATTGCTCCGCAGCACTGCCAATGGCAGTGCCCCCAACGGATGCAGCATTCAGTCACGGTACAGTTCCACGTGACACGGGTTGCGCATGTGCCCGGGATGTCCTGCCATTGCATTGTTGGGTCTCGAAGAACTGGCATTCTTCTGACCTGCGGCTGTTGTGTGGCTGATATGCCACAGCTCGTACCAATGAGTTGTATGGGTGTGCAAAGTTTGGACGTATGGGTTTTGCTGTGCTTAGGTGTCAAGGGCTTTCCATGCAGGAGTATCTCGGGCAAGGTCTTCTGTGTGTGGGGTGTGGATACGTTGTTCTTTTATCAGCGCTGTGTGGAGTGTGGGAGTCGTCATCTGCTATGGTGTATCTTTCAGGGGGTGCCCGCCGCATGCACTGCCAAGGTCATAGGTGCAGATGTCCTTCCGCCTTCTGTACTGGGACAAAGGAACTTTCATCCACAATGTCAGTCTGACTACTGCTTGCATTCTTGGAATGTGATGTGGCTTTCGCTTTGCAGATGAGGCTCGGCCTTAGGCTTATGGTGCACCAAGAGCGATACACACACAACAGTTGGCATGTATCTGCCAAGACCCTGAGGGGCCTTGCGCTCCTTGTACAATCCCTTCCTGCGCAGCCGCCCTCCGTGTGCATGCAACAAGGTGACATTGTCGGTTGAGGTCCGCGTGACGCCGACACTGCAACAGAGACACACGCATCATTTGATTTCCTGTCCAGCCCCAATATGAACCACGCACAAGGCCCTGGGATGATTCTCTCTCTTTCTCTCACTACCTCTCTTCCTTTCACTGTCTCTCTCTTCCTCTGTTTCTCTCTCCTTCTCCACTCTCTCCCCTTGCTCTCTCTTTTTCTCTCGCTCTCTGTCCTTTGATGAGCACATGACACACCTTCTTATCTTGCATTTTGTCTTGCAGGCTGTGACTTACAGGATGTCCATGGGAGACCCGCCATGACTCTTCCAAATAGTAGTATTGAGTTACATTTGAATGAATTATTATTTTTGGGAAATTCAAAGGTGAATGAATGATTTCCCTTTGTCTGTCCACACATGAATGTTGATTGTTGTTATTGTGCGGCTTCAGGTGCATTGTTTGGTTCAAGAATTTGTAAAGTTGATGTGAACTATCTTGGTCGGGGGGTGGGGTGGCGTGGGGTGGGCCCAGGGAGGGGGGCGTTCCTGTGGGTGGTGGTGGTGGATGTTGTGGCCCAATGGGTGTCCAAGCAGCCTGATCAGTGGCTCCATGGCATCTGTTGTTCTTCAGGTGTGGCTGTGTGCTGGGCTCCCTTTCATGGTGCAGTTTGTCGTCCGACTTAACACCAGGTAAGAGCAGGTGTTAAATTACTGCTGCTAACGCGCCTTATCTCATGTTTTGGGATCCTATCGCAGATCTGGCTGAATGTTGCAAAGTGGTGCTGTCGGGGCTTTTTGCACGGGAACGACTACTCTGCATCTCATTAGCGTTAGTTGCCGGTGTCATCCATGGCGTTGTTATTTGCGGCTACTATCGCAGGAAAATTGGTGGTATCAGCTGTTAGCACCAGCTTGTGAATGGTGCGATGAATTTATTACCACTTTGGCTGAGAAAAAGTGCCTCTAACTCGGCGATTGGTCCTTGAGAATATGCCCCTCAGGGTTTTCTGACACAGTTCAAACTAACAGGGCAGGAAAGCAAAACTTTTCACTTCTCTGGTGCATGCAATGTAACTGCAGCTGCAAGGGAAGGTGACGTAGAGATTCATTTTGGAAGGAAAAGGGGAAAACTAACATTAGCTTCTGTATGCTTCTGCAAAGGGGCCCTGTTTACACAATTTTGTAGCAAAGCAGGAGCCAAGCACAAGTGAACCCTCCTTGCGTCATAAGAAATCCTTTGTAATAAATGTTTTTAAAGTACCAATGCAAGAGCGGGATTAGAAACGTGGACCTGTCGTTGAGGGAGATCCTGAAGGACTGAATTCCGACTGCTGACCTGATGACAGTGTAAGTTATGCTGGGAAACTGTACAAGGCTTGGCATAGTGAAGCTTAGAGAACTCATACAACCGTTTAGGATGGACATCTAAAGTTATTATAGGGATATTGTGTAGAGAAGAGGTTAGTTAGTGATGGTGTGTGATGAAATATGATTGGAGCCTTTTTCAATCAATCAATCAATTAATCAATCAGTATTCTTATAAAGCGTGACTACTCACCCGTGAGGGTCTCGAGGCGCTGGGGGTGGGACAGGCTGGGTCTGCGGTTCAGTCGAAGAGCCAGGTCTTGAGGTCCTTCCTGAATTGCGGCAGCGATGGCGATTGCCTGAGCTGCAGAGGCAGGGAGCCAAGAATGAAGCACTCCATTAACCAATGAGAGGCCGAGGATTGAGCAGGTATTGAAAATACTCTCTTTACTTCAATTGAAATTTTATTTCATGAGCAGGGGGGGTAATGATTAGGTTTACTTAAAATCTAAATCAATCCGTCCATCTGTTATTCCATAAGTAAAACTAATGCGTGTTGTGGGGCAATGAATGGATATTTGTTTGTGTGTTCATTGCGTATCTATGTGAAACTCTCTGTTGGCATGATTGCATGGGTACATGAGTGACTGTATAGTGAATACCGGTAGGCTTTGTGGTTTGTGTTCGTAGGGCTACCTTAAATCTGCATGCATTGGTACCTTTGTATGTGGTTATGATTAAATGTTAGTGTCTGTGTGTCAGTCTCTATACCAAATCTATAGCTTCTATTGTTCTGTGTGTGCATGGATTCTGCTATGTGTTGCTCCGCAGGCATATGTGCATGTGTATGTGATCCTTGTCAATGTGAGTAGGCAGATTGTGTGTCTCTTTGAACAAGCACTACAAACAAGGCAAACCTATTGGCTGTGTCAATGTGTGTTTCTATTTGCCGTCATCTGCCGTCTAAGGGTTAGGGAGTTGCAAACTGACATTCTGTGAGTCCTGTGCAGATTTCAGAAGCACAATGGGCTAGTTTATAGGTTCCCTTTTTTCCTTTCTGAAGTTGTTTCATTTGCAAATTAACTGAGAGCTGCCCCTCTATTTTCCAAAATTCATTCACAGTTGTAGAAAGAACTATGCATAGGGGGGATGTTTGGAGCTAACTTGAGTTCTTCCCTAATAGTTTTTTTCTGTTCGTTCTGTTAATTTGTTTTTAGGGGGTATCCTCGAATAGAAGACAGGGTTGCACGGTTGTCTGGCATTCAACATGCTTGAATGATTAATGTTGTTGTAACTCCTCCTCCTGGCTACAGCCAAGAAGGTGTCCATCAAAGCAGGACATTTGCTATAAGTGAGCGAAACTGTATTTAAAAAGGACAGCCTTTTCCAGAAAGGATTTGATTTGAACTAGGTGCCCTGCTTTGTTTCTGTGCAACAGGAAAGCCCTGCTGCCCCTAATAACCATTGAACCTACACTCATCTCATTGGTGTGCTTAAAATAAGAGTTCTAAAGAGTGTCCTCTGTCACAAAACTTTCCAATTCCTCTTTGTTTTATATCGCTTGAACTGTACATAAGAATTACTTCACGTATGTGATATTTTAATCATTATTTTGATTTATTTTTAACTAAATCGGTTTATCAGTTTTAAAATGTATATCCCTCAATAGCAGAGATGTGCGGTTTCTTAAAGTAAGGCTTTTGTGTGTGTGTGTTTGTCAAGCAACATTGATAAACTGGTATTCCTATGAGTATTCTGTGTTTACTTTTGGACAGTAGATTATTTTCGCTGTGTAGGAGCTCGGACACAACACGTTTTAAAACGGAGGCCGCCCTCTTCCTTCCTCTAACTTTGCGGTTTCCACCAGAGGCACGCATCTAATAGAGAATATCCAACCAATCATACTTGCAGATATCTCACGGTTGATTGACACAAGTGTACTATGAGAACACAATGCTTACCACAAAGATGCTTGGTGTTAAAGGGCACCTCCAGGCCTTGAAACATCAGGCTGGACAGCTTGTAAGACTGGGGACAGCATGCACTTGAGGTCAAGAGCCGAAATGTGAGAGCACAGCAGGTGCATTCATACACCATTGTGATCAAGAAGGCACTGTGCCCTGCATACACAAATCTAGTGCAGAGCCGGTAAAGCCCGGCCTATTCTGAATGTTTGTGTTGCTGGTTTATTTCAGTACTCACTACTCACATAACTTGGCCTACAAAGCAGAGCCAAAGTGTATGGCACAGCAGGCTTTCCTAATGACATAGAAACAATAGTATGTGCACTCACTCAGCTGGTGTCACCTCAAGAATGGTATACATGTACAGAAATAGGAAGCTACTGAACATGTAAAAAAACATAGGGCACCATTCTAAGCTGCATATACAATTGTGTCCCTGTCTATGTGACGTTCTTCCAAAGTGAATGGCGTCCCAATGTGCACATACTTAAATATGTGCACAATGGGTTTGATGAATCTCCCTGTGTTCTGAAGATACTAGAACGCACACCAGGTTAGAATGCACACCAGGCACGATATGCCATTATACATGCATGGTATGCCATTATATATATGTCCTCTATGTAAACACACTCAAAACAGGACTGGCACTCACCAGTAGCCTTCAGATGTGAGTTTCAAGTGAAGCCAGACACAGCATACCATTGGAAGACCCGTGTCTTCTTAACTGGGAAACACACAGCATGCTCCCCAAGGGTCACCTGCGAGGTTCAAGCGAAGCCATGAAACCAGGCTCATCAGCTGTCCCGGTGCATTCTAACCAATGTGCTCCAGCTTTGCAACCTTGCTGTGCTCCCAATGGAGCAATGCTGGATACCTGCTCATTCCTTTCAAATATCTCGTTTTTCTAAGCTCACTGCACGTGTGTTTCTCTCTTCGTGAGCTCCTTGCCGGAGCACCGCAGGCACTGAGCACCAAACTTGTAGGGGGCTCCAGACTGTTTCCGCGAGTAGCAGGCTCAGTGCTGATTTGCATAAGGTGGGCTATTGTCGAGAGTGACTCCGTGGGTGAAAAATGATGAACTGGAATGTAGCCAGAGAGATTGGCAGTGGCTGAGACTAAGTCAAGCATTGCATCCATTCCCTTGTTGTTATTGCAATTAACGCTTTAAGTATGACAGGTATGCCCAGACGTGGGCTATGGGCTCATTGTGCCATAGAACCCAAGCTACACCCTACTGATGAGCCCCAAGTAGGGCAGAGCCAGTCTGGGGTTGATTGTAGCCCCATCTGAAGGAGACCTCATCTAGCGGTTTGGGATGCGCTGTTCCCATGAGGAGGAGAGCTTTTGTCTAGAGTGACATGACGGGTGAAAAATTATTGACTGGAAAACTGTTCAAGAGATTAGCAGAGGCTCAGACGAATTGAAACATTCCACCTATCACCTTGCTACTGTTATAATTCATGCTCTAAGAGAGACGGGTATGCCCAGACTTGGGACCCATGCACACTGTACCAGAGAACTCAAGCCACACCAAACTAGCAAGCCCCAAGAAGGGTACGTGGTTGCTTGTAGTCCCTTCTGGAGGGGGCCTCGCCTGGCAGCTGAGGAAAGACTGTTCTCAAGAGACGTGAGGTCACTATTGATTTGGCAGAGACAAGCTTTTTCCTAGAGTCACATGGTGGGTAAAAAAAGATGAACTGGAAGGCCGCCGGCGCAAGTGCCAGTGGCTGTAATTCATTCAAGCATTCTATCCATCATCTTGTTTTACTGCATAACATGCAAAGACCTGTGTCTTTTTACTTGTTCAATTAACAGCGTGTTACTACAAGGGTTATCCCCATCTGCTGCGAGCCATTGGCTCTGGGAACTATTCTATGCAAAACCATTTTATGCAATACCACCTTTATGTGCTCTATGTGGACATACTCAGACTCACATCCCACTACAAAAACAGGCACAGACACTGCAGGAAGCTTCAAATGCGAATATCTTGATTGAAAGGTTATCACAACACGCTTCAGCCACACTATGGCTTTGCTCACACATTGGTACGCCATTTTTTCTCTTTCCTATAAACACTTATGTGATTTAAAAAAAATCATAAACGTCAAACACGTATCATATATTGTCATCTTTCATTTGTAACATATAGGGCCAGATGTGCGACCCATTTTTCCATGCACAAACGGTTTTGCGACCCGTTTGCGCATGCAAAAATACCAATTTACTGCCCTCTTCAAGGTAGTAAAGCACTTGCAAAAGGGAAGGGGTCCCCTGGAGACCCCTTCCCCTTTGTGAATGCAGGGGAAAATATTTTTAGGGGCAGGCAGTGGTCCCAGGGACCACTACCTGCCCTTAAAAAATGATACGAAAACGTTTAATTTTTCTTTTTTTTAATGCATTCCATTTTCCTTTAATAAAAACAGGCTGCATTTTTTTTTAAACTGCTTTTTTTAAAAGCAGCCCCAGGCATGGAGTTCTGCTGAGCCTAGCAGGCCACCATACCTGGGAGAGACAGCCATTCCCAATGGGGTCGCAAATTGTGAGTGCCTCATGAATATTGATGAGGCATGCAATTTGTGAACCCATTGGGAATCACAAACAGTGTCTACGACACTGTTGGACATTGGCATTAGCGACTCGCAAATTGCGAATCACAGTTTTTCGCAATTTGCGAGTCGCTAATGCCAATGGTCGTACATCTGGCTCTTAGTGCACAGTTTAATAATCAGTGTAACCAATGACAACCTAATAAATCAATTTATGTGACCTTAATTTCATGCCATCAATTAGTAAAAAATAGAACTTTCATGATCCAACACATGGAAAGATATTTTAAGTGATGTAAAATTGTATATATTACAACAATATATGCAGTTCATCAAATTATATCTGCATTCAAAAACATGAATCTTGTTCCCAGTGGATAAATGCATATCATGCGCTGTATGCATACACACAAGCGCTAACAGCAGCGGACCATAGGTATTGCACCTCAATCCAGTATATTGAAATTTAATGTCCTGTGCGTAACGCTCCTGTCACTTGCCGCCGTTCATGGCCACTGGAGACCAGAACCAGGAAATTCTTCAAAAGGAAGGTGCACAAGGAGAGAAATTCAATTTTGCAAGTTCAGTCCAGCATCTTCATTTATTAATCCTTAGTATTTTACAGATTTTAAAAAAATCAGCCAACACGTTTCGTTCCTTGATACATGGGAACTTCATCAGGGCTAAAACAATCACATAAAAGATAGTGTAAATCACCACATTTAAAACATTAACAGTGACATTACATACTTACATACTTACATACAATGAACACAAAACACATTTAAAGATCTATGTATCCCATAGAGATCTCAACCCAATATATATGTTTCTGGCACATAACAAAACACAAAGAAAGCAAACTTGAAGTAATATAACACAAAACAACCCACATATTCATACATTTATAACCATCTTGAGTCCCATATTTACCCCAATAGTATGCAAACTAATTTTTGGTATACAGACCTATGTACAAATATTAATCACATATAAAAATATATACATCCTCCTATCCCACCTCACGTGAATAAATATTAGAAACTTGAATGTATATGAGTAAACAGCATATTCATTAAAAAAGGAAGAGACTGAATAAATGGTGGGCATGTATTGGGGAGCCAATTGGACTATGCCTATTGCCCATTTGAGTTCAAAGTTCCACACCACTAGTACAACATTTCAAACACTTTATCTCTCAAATGTATTGATGTCTGAGGACGGATCTCACCTTAGAACATAGTATGTCGTATTCACAATACTAGGGCATATTTGTTGATGTACAACCCTAGGCCATCCATCATATCAAGGGGTTAAATTCATCCCGTCCATAGATGGTATGAAGGGACCATATCTTGTCCCAACTCGAGACCTATATGGAAGAAAAATCTTTAGCCCAAGCATGCAAAAGCTCATGCATCTCTCATTGTAATCCAAACTATCTGAAATATATCTTTAACAGTGGGTGAAGTCACAATGGGACCAGTGTTAAATTTATAGCACACCACCCTCTATCATGGCACCACTACCATAGAGGACATAGAAAAATGGTCACCCAGAAAAAACCAACCCATCAAATGTCCATTGCCGGATACAATATTACGCATATTGGCATGTTACGATTTTCTGACCTGGTATACGTAAAAAAACAGCCCAATGTGCAAACCGCATCATTGGTTAGGTGTATAGATGAATTCCCATGGGTGCGTCCTCAACTACGCCGTGACCAGTAAATAAAAATAAAAATTCTGACTCGAGATACGTCACAAAACAGTCCGATGTGCAAACGCATTGACCTCTACTAATAAGTCCTCCCTCCTCCGACAAACTTCTATCGCGTGTGGACTTTCCAGAGTCCAATGAACAGCAAAAGTAATATGCAGTCTGTGTTCAAAAGAACACGCCATATTCACCCGTCTTAAATACCAAAGGTTCTGAATTATGCATGGAGTTCAAACGCCTAATGTTTATATGTTTATTTATTCATTTTTTACACGGATTTATGATGACACGCTTGATTAGCCCTTAGGCGTTTATTTTGAGGTCACAGCAGCATGACTATATTGGTTCTTTTTTCATCTTTACCACACATTTTCTTAGAGTTAAATCATATCAAAGTCACAACCAGTAATGGTGTTTTCACCATAGAGAAATACTTTTACGATGATTGTTACGTAGTTAAAGGGCAAACTTGGGGGCATATTCACAAGGATCTATCGCCGAGTTAACGGCACTTTATCGCAGCCAAAGTTGCGAGAAACTTAGCGCCCCAATCACAAGCTGGTGTTAACAGCCCACAGCACCAGTTTACCCGCGATAGCAGCCGCAAAAAAAATCGCCAGAGATGACCCCCGCAACTATCGCTAATGAGATGCAGAGTAGGCTTTCCCGTGCGAAAAGCCGCGACAATACCACACCTCAAAATTCTCACCGACCAGCCAGATAGGCAATAAGTACAAAAAACATGCTATATGGCGCATTAGCACCCAGAAACTAACACCTGCTCAGACCTGGTGCAAAGTCGGACGACAGCCTGCACCACAAAAGGGAGCCCAGCCCAGAGCTACATCGGAAGGGCAACAGATGCCATAGAGCCACTGGTCATGCGGCCTGACACCTAAGAGGGCCACAACACCCACCGCCACCATCCCAGGACCCCAACCCCCACCCGGAACCCCCCTCTCGAACCACCACAGAGGCAGTGCAGACAAAGACAGCGGACCCCCAGGAAACACACCAGCCTCACAAACCCAACACCTGACAATGTCATTGCCGGCTACAGGCTCAAAAGGCCAACCATCCTACACATCCTGACCATCATCGCCCAACAGGCCGACGGCACCGACACAGCAGACAACTAACATCCCACCCCACACAAAAATGCTGGCTGTGCTGCACCTGTTGGCCCCTGGTACTCCCCAACCAACACCCGCCAGGGACGGAGGAGTCTCACAGCCAGCCACATCCAAGTCCCTCACACCTGTCCTGGACATCACCATCAGCCTGGTACCCCAGTCCCTATACGTCCAACACAATGCGCAGGATCCGCTGGAGACCAAGCAAGGACCATATGCCATAGCTGGATGCACGCACATGTTGGGGGCAATCCACAGCACACATGTCCTAGCTGTGCCCCCTTGGTGACACAGCACACAATCACCGCAACAGAAAGAACACGTCTCACATCAATGTGCAGGGTACATCCGAACACCGTGGAACCTCCACCAATGTCGCCTCCAAATACCCAGCCAGTGTGCATGATTCCTTCATCCTTCGACAGTCCATCATCAACCAGCATTCCCAGGATGGCACCAAGGGAAAAGCACAGCCCCTTGGCAAGTTCCAAATGAACACCCCACTCACCTCAACTCCACAACCATGCAACTCACAACTCTGACAATGCACATGTCACAAAATCACAACCAACATGCAAATCAACATGCCCACCCACCAAACACGACAGAACAACATACAATGGTAACCTGGGCAAGCCGTGAACATGATCCCTCAACGGCATGGCACCTCAGCCACCCAATAGCCGAATGTGGGAAGAGGTGGCAACCAGGCATGTGTGAAGGATGCAGGAGAACCATGACTGGTAAAGTACACAATGCCAAGAGTGGCAGAGATATGCTGGACAAACCGCAGAATGCAGAACACACCCATATCCAGAGCGACATACACCTCTGGTGAATGGAGTGTAGTGGACAGTGGACGCAACCATGTCACCCCAGCCAGTGGGGGAGTTCGCGGAAATGTTGCCTATTACGTCCCCCCGTAAGCGTGAGCGGAGTGGGATGGCCCGGCGTATGCCAGGCCAGCGTAGGGGTGTGAATAAAAAGCATGTAGCCCTGGGCGTGGTCCTCTTCTGGAAAACTCAATGTCTCTGCCAGGGCGGCGCCTCTCACCCCGCCACGAGGCCGATGCCGTCCTCGTGAGCGGAGTTGCCTGCGATCCTGTGCGCCTGCCGCAACCCGGCCCGCTGGACCCCGAACCCGTCAGGTCCGCCCCTGCGCAGCCAGGCCACACTGATCACCTGCCGACACCGGCATGTGTCACAGAGGGCCCACCACGTGCCGGCGCAAGCTCCAAGCCCGAGGCCCGCGACCTTGGAAGCCTCCTCAGACCATCACAGCCTCTACGACACAGGCCAGGCGGTGATACTGACTTTGTGGCAAAAATGAGGCCATGGCATTCCATTCCTCCATTTACTGCTTCCGGACAGCTAACACCCTCTGCATCATTCACTGGGGGACACCTGCCACTGTCCCCCGCAACCCTCAGCAACATACACCTCGGACATTGATGAGGACCCGCTCAGGTCGCATGGCCCACCTGACTGCACCCCAAGTCACCGTCCCGTGGCTGGGTGCCTGTGCCGGCCGCAGTGCATCGAGTCCTGACTGGCCTGGATGTCGCATCGCCGCAGGAGGCACATGCCACCACCACCAGGACCGACTCCAACCACAAAATGCCTGTCTCGAAATGGTCGTATTGGCAGACTAACGGAGTTGCTTCCACGTGTCGTGGATGCAATCTTCTGCCTGATCCCCTGCTCAGCACTCCAGGTGCCCCAGACTCAGCGCACTGCTACACATGCCACCACCACCAGGACCGACTCCAACCACAAAATACCTGTGTCGAAATGGTCGTATTGGCAGACTGATGGAGTTGCTTCCACATGTCGTAGATGCAATCTTCTGCCTGATCCTCTGCTCAGCACTCCAGGTGCCCCAGACTCAGCGCACTGCAACTCACGGACACTTCTGTTTTCTCATTGTGTGCCCTCTGGACTTGCTCAGGCTACCTCCATGATGCTCCGCAGTTGTCCCTGTAATGCTGGTGTTGTCTGTTTCTGTATTCATTGTGTTCACTGTTGTATTTGTTGCCAGCACCAACAACTCCCTGAGGGCTCGCTTGCACCCAATCCCTCCCCAGCACAGGAATCGCTGTACATGTGGCCCTGCCAATAAAGGGGCCGGGCGCACGTGCCCGTAGCCAGTTCGACATTATATCTGCTTGTGTCCCTGTGGTCTTGTTGTATGCATGAGAGCCCTGGGCCCTACGACATTACATGGTGCTGTGTACAGAGGACGCAGACATGTCACCGCAGGCAGCGGGTTAGAGCTTGGACATGTAGCTTTGTTGTCACCCACTCAATTTGCAAGGGAAGTGGACTGTGCTGTTGTTCGCAGAGCCAACGTGGGTGTGTGACTGATATGTGCATGTCCCTGGACATGGTTCTGTACTGGGAATGTGCATCTGCATGTGTCTCTATGGCAGTGTGGGTCTCCTTTGTGGGGTGTAGGTGATCTCTGAAGGGTAATGGACACCCACGTATGTGTTCTGTTTTGCCTTCCATGGATTCGGACCACACCCGCACCTGTTGGGCCACCTCCTTTTGGTGTTCTGACACCTGGCATAGGTGTGCCATGTGTGGGTCAGTGAAGTGTTGTGTGGCAGCCGTGCTTGAGGGTGCTTCATGCTGTGTGGTCTGTTGCAGGGGTTGGGTTCTCCTCTTAGTAGCTTGCCTGCCCTGGTCCTGGTGGTGGGTTGTGTGGGATGTCCATGGGCTGTTGTAGGGTGTCTGTGTCGAAGATGTGGTGGTCGTCTCCGGCATCTCTGATGGGTTGTCTGGTGTGACCTGCTGGAGATGTTGTTTGTCCCTCTGCAATGTGAAGGGGAGAGGCATCTTGACATTTATGTTGGCGCATTGTTCTTGTAGACATGCAGACTGTGTGACAATGTACATCATAACTGTTTGGGCATTGCTGGCAATTTGAGTTGGGACAGTGGATATTTGGACTACATGACTGATGTGAGGTTGTACCCGTACATATGCATCTCACAGTTCCCTGCTCTGTCTAATGTGATTGGCCTGTTTCTGCGCATGGGCGGACCCAGTTGTGTCCCCTCTTCTGCAGTGTCGGTGTTGCACTTTGTGCCACATTGTCATGGGATGTTCTTTGATTGCTATGTGTGTGTGCTGCAGTGTGCCCCAGGTATGGGGGACATGTCCCTGGGTATTTGTGATTGTGCAGTGCGCTACACATCGTTGCACATGTGTACCGTTGTGCCCATCTCCCCACATCCCCCCAGTCCCTTTTGGATCCTCACCCTGTTGTTGTGTTAGGTCCTATCGAGCTGTGTCCAGACTCCCAACTTCTTGCACCTTCTCCACACTGATGACTGGCCTCCATTTCCTCCAGCTCCTCCTGTGGCGCAGGACTCCCACCTCCTGTCGCCATTGCTGCCTTCCTGTTGGCAGCTGCTTTGGGCCCGGTTTAGGTTTCCAAATCATGCCAGCGCCTCTTGGCCTTCTCCATTGGCCTCCTCGACACTCCGTCTGCATTCAAGATAGTCTGATTGTCGGTCAGTTGCTGGTAGTGTTCTGTCACCTCTGTGACGCTGGTCTTGTTTTCCTGAGGTCTGCACCCTTTCTTCCTCTCCCTCTTCTCCTTGACCTTCCCCGACGCCATTGTTCCTTGCTGGTGGTCTGTGGGGCTTGTGGGGTTCGCGTTGGCCTCTGTGCTGGGTCAGGGTGCATCCATGTTGCTACGCACTTTGGATTCTTTCTGGTGTGTTGTTTTTGTTGCTTTTATAGTGCATTTTCCCACCAGACCCTTGGCATTTGCTGGCCTTCCGCTGCTTTTCGTGGCTTTTTGTATCCCGATTGGCCTCATCGCAGCTTTTTGGGATTTCGTGTTTTGCATTTTTGCGGCGTGGCGTTGATTTTTGCGTGGCCATTTGACGCGTTATCTGGAGACAATCGCATAGTACCGCCGCGTTGTGAATACTTGGTTGACACGGCGTTATTTTCCAGCGATAGGCTGCGCTGTTGAGAGTTGCGTTAAGCTACTCTTGCGGTAGTTATCACACGTTCTTGAGAATATACCCCTTGGTGTTTTCTGTTTCATTTCAGTTGCATACAACAGCCTCTGAAGAAGGGAGTGCATCCCGAAATGCATTGGGCAGTTTGTTCTTTGACAAAGAGTATAAAAGAAAAATACAATTGTTATGATTTGAATGTAATTTAGGATGATAATACATCATTAATCCTATTGTTCAAGGATATAGATGTGGTCTTTGTATAGAGAAGATTACATGAATATTTTGAACAGTAACAAAAAAATTCGATAAATGCATGAAGAGGTTTGATTATTGACTGATATATTCTTTAGCAGTGCTCTCTGGGTCCAAGGAATCAAAGTTCTTGGCAGTAATTAACAATAAAATGCCAGTTTGCCAACTCCATTCTATAACTTGAGCATCCTCTGCAGGCTTTGCAGGCTCATCCCCTGGGTGTGTATCCTGATGGCATAAACACCCAGGGGATGATGGCATGTTCGCGCCACTCAGTAACGGAGGCTAATGCGTCCTATGCATGCAGGCAGTTTATAATGCACAAACCTAGCTGCAGAGCAATTCTTTCCTCATCAGATTACACACCTGGATTACATGGCAGAATAGAGTTTCTGTAGCATAGATGCAAACACACAGAAGTGTCACAGATGGGAAGGCACCAGTCGACTGGGCCAGCGGCAGTGTTAGCTTGGAGTCCTGGTGCAGAAGCCCTTATGTGGCTGGCTCTGCTTGATGTGACTGCATGGACATTGGTGACGTTTTGGTTGTAGTAGACATGGTTGGTCACGAGACGGCCATAATAAGCACACTCCTCTACACCGTGGAGCAGATTTATGTTCCCTGGCGCATCCCTGCAGATCAGCAGGGATGCGCCAGGAAAGATGCATCACGCAAGTTTACCCTTGCGCCACCACAGATGCGCCGCATTTGCAATGCAGCGCATCGTGGCGCAAGGATAAACAAATGCGTGACGTATCATCTGATGGCGTAAGGGCGGCGCATGGCTGGAGTCGTGTCGCAAGCACGACGCAACTCCAGCAATGTTTAGCGGCTGCCCATACCTTACATGCTGCATCATGCCTTACGCCTGCCTGAAGCAGGCGCAAGGTTTTGATGCAGCAGCGTCGGAAAAGTGACTGAGTGAAATCTTGTAGATTTCACTGCGCCACTTTTCCGAGGCTTTTTCCGCTGGAACGCCCACCCTCTATACATTAAACCTGACGCAGGTTTAATGTGGCGCAGGGCTTTACACCGTGACGCATCTCCATAGATGTGTCACGATGTAAATAGGGCGCAACGTGGTGCAGGGTTTACGCCGCCACTGCGTCACAAAAGTGACGCTACGGCGGCCTAAAAGTGGCGCAAGTCTAACATAAATCTGCCCCTGTATCACCCGCCATCATTTCTTCCGTGCATTTCTAGGTCGAGTTTTTCCATCCACTGTATTCACAGTGCTCGGATTCCACCTGAAACCAGCAGCGCTGTGAAGCAACACTAATGGCAACACAGCGCTATAAACATCTTTAAACCTAACACCTGTTGCTATTGATCATCCCTGGTGTCTAGCAGGCCTATGTTCCAAATAAACAATCCTCGCCCTTTCTAATAAACCGTGTTTACCCTTCCATAAGGAAGGCAGCAGCAAAAGGCCCTCACTGAGGGCTAGAGACAAAAGGCTCTAAAAATTGCCTCTTTAGTCGTTGGAGCGTATTTTGCCGGAGTGGCGAGAGTGCAGCGTTAGTGACTTACAACCACATTCTAAGGTAAGCGTGATGCCCAATTTAGCCGAGTCAGAAATGACACGGTTGGCAAGAAGAAAGCATCCATGAACCTCCCTGTCCTCGGCCATTTCACCAGCTGAAATGTAGTAGTGAAAGGGACGAAAATAGGGAATTCCTGTGGAATTTGAGTGCGGTAACTCCAGTTCCTGCAGTAAATCCCCATTCCCTAGGGTACACCCAAGTCGCGGGTTATAATATTACATTATTCACTCAGACCGAAAGTGCCCATAGCAGTATTACCGGGACCAGCATCAGTGATCACCAATACCTGGATCATTAATTCTGGGTGCTATAATACTGCATTGCAGTGCTTCATTTGTGAAATTATAAGTGCCAGGGCCCTTGTCAGGAGGCCAATGCAGCTTGCCTCACCCATTGCCCCTGTCTGCACTGCCAATGACACTACCAAGCAACAACTAACCATCACAAGTGGGACAATCCAGCCTATTCCAGTCCAGCCATAAGCATGGTTTCGGCGTTAGGTGTTAGTCAATTTAACTTATATTGAATTACAAACGGTTGTAATGCTCATCTCTACATTAAACCAACAGTGCCACCATGTGGCCGACTATCATGAGTGCCGGTGTTGACAAGAGCTGGTGCACCGGAAACCACCAGCTAAAATTAAGCATTGCAGTGCATCAGTATACCTGCATCCATAAGAATGATGGCCTTTGTCCCTAATAACAACTGGCAGGATATTTCTTGTTTTGGTGCAAAGGGGAGAGCAGAGCCCAATGCAGGTGTCTTCCCTCCTGCTTTGTGGCAGGTAAACTCTGAAATGCGCACGCTCCAGCACAGTTTGCTTATAATTCCCCATTCCAAGATGTCAAATTGGTAAATGGGTGCCATTTGAGAACCCTCTAATTTGCATTTTATGTCCCTAGCACTTATAATAATGGGGTGGCATTTAAGGCCTTATCACATATAAGCAACTGTTGTCGCTTGAAATTCGTACAGGATATCAAGTCTTTCCCATAGGAGAAAAAGAGGCAGTTAGCCTGGTCCCTAAGTAGTATATAAATGTCCCTTGTCTGAACTTCGGGTGATGGGGTATCCAAAGATATTATAATGGACACCTCACTCACTCATCGTGACATGCTTCATCATAGACGCCTATCCACACCCAGGTAAGATGGTACTACCTGAGCGGACTCAACCAAAGATGTAATGGGAGTTCTTATATAAAGCAGAAGCTGGTCATGCAGGGAACCAGATGAATGATCATAAAAATACCTCCAGGTATACCCAAACAATATGTTTATTAAGAGGGTACTTGCGGTATAGGTAAAAGCATGCAAAATTCAGGATTATACTGAATGTAATCGTTCAGCTGTATCCCTTTCTAGGTGCCAACATGTTTCGGCCCGCGCTCTGAGCCCACATGGGTCTGGGGCCTTCTTCAGGACTAGTTATCTACTGTTAAGTGTCCCTGCTTGTGTGAGGTGCACACATTTCATGCATTAAAAGTGAGGCTTAATGCGCTCACCTGTCTTCACTGTGTCATAGACAAGGTTTTCTTGGTAAAGGAACAGAAACAAAACAGGGTCATCAAACCTATGCATGTATTGAAGGCAGGCTGATTCCACTGTGCTTCTTCCCTTACTATATACTGGACCGTGTTGTCTTGGTTCTACCAACTATTCTAGGTGGTGTGTTCCAGTGCACATGCATCCCTTTCAAAAGTACATTAAACTCGTGATTTATCATGCAATATTGCGCTTCTCTACAGGTAGTGATTTAATAAAAAGGATCATGATAATCTTGGTGCATGTTATTAATTCTTCCTGCTATATTATCGTGTGTGGACTACACTAGGTCCAGTTACAAGGACTAGGTGTTGTGGTACTGGATACTATTTGTACCTAAAGCCTGTGCAAATCTGTTTTTTCTCCAATTTGAATATCTTGTGCTTACCTACTGGATATTTATTACTAGACAACAAGTGGATCAAGTGGTTGGTGCTGTCTTGTAGTCACACTCTACGCAGAAAAAGAAGAGTGTGTCAGAAGCATTTCATTTCTGGGATAAAGAGCGTTTTTTCTTGACACACTCAACACTCTCGTCTTTTCACACAATGTTCTAGATGGTATAAAATATGCGTGAACTCAAGCATTCATCTCCGTTATCCTTTATCTGATGATGTGCAATAAAACCAGATGTGTCTGATGGTAATATCGGTTCAAAGAGCGGTACAGTATGCGTAAATTCAAACATTATTCTCATTTATAATTTTCTGTTTCTACGCAACCGAACCAGGTGTTCATGGTGGTAATATAGATTTAAAGAGGTTAAATTTGAGTGCCCATTTTCGTTATGTCGTTCCCACTTCGGGAGTGATTTATTTGTGAGTTTCTGCTGTGTGTAGAAACCGGGTTGTAGAGTTGGCGGGCGGTATTCCCACATACTCGCAATAAGGGATTACACGGACACAGATAGTTAGGGTGGATAACTGGCCACGAGCACCTGCGCTCGGCCCCTTTTATTGTCAGGGTCACCTGACTGGTGACGCCTGTGGTGGGTGGGTGTACAGTGTATGTCCAGCCGGATACTACATCCCTCCCAAACTTTAATAAAGGTCAAAACAATGAAGTCCAGACCTGTGGGAGAGAATCTTTGAAAACAAACATAACAATAATAACGACTTCTACGTAGTCTCTTTCGCTGCTGGTCATTCACCAACGAAGGTATCCTTGCAGCCCGGGCCACTAGTTCTCCTTGACATGATGTCGGGGGCCCTGGGGATGTAACCTCTTTTTGGATGCACAGCGTGGAAGTGTGCTCTACAGTCTCTCTCGTCCTGTTCCACATTTAGTGAAAGTGCAGATGGAATGATGGTGGATTAGTTATGTGTTACTTTCCACTGTACAGTCTTGGTTGAAGTATTTTCTCCAACTGGTGATTATCTCCAACGGGATTTGCAGTTGCAGGATATCCCTCTCACGGATACCCTTCTCTGGTGGGTGTCCCCTCTCACCGGACGACCCAGAGGCCCTTTGCTACCAGGCTTCAACTGGACCGGTGGACTTCCGCCTTGTCGCTCCAACCACGTTGGAGGGATCACTACGGGTCACCGCTATGTGTCTCAAGCTCCACCTGAAAGGGTGTTGTTGGCACTTTGTCCTTTCCATGCTACCTTTGCCTTCCCAGGATTTCCAGAGCGAGCTTCAACAGTCCATCTCTCGTGTTGAGACCCACTGCCACCGGTGTCCCAGAGGCCTCTGCCCCTTGGATTTCCGTGGTCATGTGTCCGTTCCATCCCAGAGGTGGTTGTTACCAATGGACTGGCCTGCTCGCCTCTGTCGTCACCAGGTGATCTAAGGATTCGCACATGGATGTTTACTCCCAGTGATGCTGATGTTCTCCAGGTACTGTGTTTGGATGTTCATGCACCTTCGCACTTTTCCCTTCGGGTGTTTCCCTTCTGGTGTGTGAGTTGACCTGTCATGCACACCTCTTTCCTCTTCTCTTCTTTCTTCCTGCGCCATGGCGTCTTGCCACTCAAGATCTGTCTTCTCCTTCTCCTTTTGCAACGCGGTCCGGTGTTCTCTCATGCCTGTTTGCCCTATCCAGGCTTCTCCGTGTAGCGTGCACTCCACACGTTTCCCCCTGGTCTTGTCCAAACACTAGGACACTATCTTCACCTCGTTCTGTGACTGGACCTGTCGTCGCGACCTTCTTGCATTCCATTACTTCTGACTTCTAGTTCATATCATTAGACTTCTCTTATCTCACTTCTTGGTCCTCTTTGTGGACCTCTCCTGGGGTCCTCTTCATGGACATCTCCTCGGTCGTTCTCTTCACGGATGTCTTCTCTGTTCTTCTTGTCGGACGTCTTTGTCAGATCTCCTCCTTCTCTCTGACCTCTTGTAGGTGGTCGTCATCCTTGCGACCAATCTGGCAGGTCGGCTTCTTCCTCCTTGTGACCAAACTGGCAGGTCGGCTTCTTCCTCCTTGCGACCATCTGACAGGCCGGCTTTTTCCTCCTTGCGACCATCTGGTAGGTCGGCTTCTTCTTCCTCGCGACCATTTGGTAGGTCGACTTCTTCCTCTTTGCGGGTCTTCGTGCTTCTGGTGATCTGTGCAACCACTACTCCTCCTCCTCTGCGATTGCATTGCTTCGGCGCGTTTCTGACTGCGCCCTTCGGTTGTTTCATTGGACGCACTTGCTGCGTATTCACGCCAGTCTTTCATTTGTGGAGCTGTAGCCGCTGTTCTTGTGCTGCTGCGCACTTGCTTGGTGCTAGGTTCCTGAATCACCCTTGTCTTTTTGGTGGTGCTCTTGCTTCTCTCTGCTGCTGCAGCAAAAAACCTGTGGCCACCAGGTACCACTGCACCTTTGTTCTCACTATGTTCAGGGTTCCCTTCTCGCCGATACCCTTCTCGCTGTTGGTGGGTTCTGCAGCTCCTGCGCTGCCTTTCACCTTAGACGCTCTTCAGGGTTTTCTTGGCACCGTGAGCTTGCTCCTCATGCTCTACCTCCTGCGCATCTTCGTCTCACACACCTTCTGGATATGTTTGTCCCGGTATTCAGAGCATGTGCACTGACCTCACTATTGGTTGTGGGTTGCGAATAGCTGTCCACGTAGTGCATTCATGTACTCCTGACGCTTTACTGTGCACTCCTCACACTGTGCCCTAGACGCAATCCTTGCTGCCTCCTCGTGCTACTTCTTTTCCTGGCACATATGTATCTTAATGTTCCACCTAGTTGCCATCCAGGCAGCTCTCCATGCCCTGACCCCTCCCTGTGGGTCACAGCAGCCTGAAACTGTCTCTGAGCACCCTCAGTGCTCTCCAGTCACTCTGTCCCTGCTCTGGTGCCCTTTATTTGATCAGCGGGTGTGTTACCGCGAGATGGCCACTGGGTGGCAGTGCTGCAATCTCCTCCCAAGCTTTGGCAGCTTCTCCAAATGCTGCGTGCTTCAGGCACTCCCAATCTCTGAGGCTTCCTGCCTGCACGAGTCCCCACTCGCCTGCTGCCAGTCACCAGAGGCACACAAGCGCAGTAGGGGCTCCAACACTCAACACATGCGCCTCCACTCGCACAAGGCAAGACTCACGCTTTTACTTTGTTTCCCTTAATCTGGCAGTCGGTTGGGAGTTTGTCGCTGTCCCACTTTAGGTGCGATTCTCACGGGCGGGGCCCTTGCGCTGAATCAGGCCTGCAGCGGCCACTTTCCAACCTCGCAGGGGTCTCGCAGTTCTCCGCGCTATCCCCGCCTGCAGAAGCCTCTCAGCTATCGCGCTGCGCGGGGGGGAGAAAGGTTAGTGCTACTGCCGGAACAGGTTTACTCCACTTTTGGGCAGTCCCTGATCATGTGGGAGGGCATAGCGGACATCAACGGGGTTTCGGGACAAATGGTATTCCCCTTACTTGTTGGGCGTAGCGGGCAGTCATTCACTTTTCGCAGCTTCCCGCCCCTCGCAGCAGGCCTCTTCTCTCTGGGCTGTGCAGGGGGGTGCTGACGCCGCTCCCATCGTCCACGAGCGGCACGCTTTCTTTCTTCTGCTTCTTCAGCAGCTTCATTCAGTCTGCATGCTGCGCGGGGTGGGGGTCGGAGCTACGGCCTGAGCACACAGCAGCCTTACTACGGGCTAATGTTCACCTCTTGCAGCAGATGCGGGGTAGGCTCCCTCTGGCCTCCTCACATTCGGGGTCACTTATCTTTTCACCACAGCCCCTTACTCACTCACCGGGCTCGCCGCCTGCATGGCGGTTCGTCGCTGGCTGATGCGGGTGGGCTCCGATCGGCTCGCTCTTTTCCCTGGGGCACTTCACACTCCCCCGCGGGTCTTCACATCAGTGCGGGGTGGGCTCCCGATCACCATCCGCCCTTCATGCAGGGCCGGGGCTTTTGCACACTCCCCGTGGGCTATTGGGCGCCTCTCCACAGAGGCAGATTAACTGCAGGCACATGAGGTGCGGGGTGGGCTCCCGGTCACCTCGCCTTCACCCTGGGGCTTTGCACACGCCCGCGGGCTTTCGGGCGCGTTCAGCGCCGGCTTCTGGGGGTGCCCTCGACACGGGCAGCTCTCTCCCCCTTTCTCACAGCTGCTGGGCTGCTACATGCACGGGCACAGCCTCCTCGTCGCCAATGTAGATTTGGCTGGTGCTAGGCCCACATACTTGCAATAAGGGATTACACAGACACAGATAGTTAGGGTGGATAACTGGCCACAAGCACGTGCGCACGGCCCCTTTTATTGGCAGGGTCACCTGTCTGGTGAGACCTGTGGTGGGTGGGTTACAGTGTATGTACATCAGAGGGGAAACACTAGAATGTATCCAGCCGTATACTACACGGGTGATTTTGTATACCGGTTCCCTCGGTGGAATTTAAAAAATACACTGCGAAATCAATCTCAGTTATGTGTGGGGAGGTGAGGCCATCCCTGCGGTATTATCAATACAAGTTTGGACAGGTCCCTTCTTCCCGGGGATCGTGTATAATTCTTCACGCCACCTCCGAGTATCCCCCCCATGTGGCATTTAAGGCACCTGATACATTTCAACTCAATGGAGTTGTATTTTCGCAGGGGCTATAATTCTTATTCCAGTGACTGTAACGAGGGCCTAACATCAGTTTACACTTGACCATAATTGCGATGGCGCAATCAGTCGGTTTCAGAGGACATAACATGCATGCCTTTGTTTCCCTTAATTCCATGCATTTCTCGCGTGTATTTCATTCCTGTCCTGTGGGTGTCGCTCAGCAGGGCTGTTTGGAATGGAAATGTTCCCAGTGTAATTAGTTTGCCCTATTATAATTGGCAGCCGTGATATAAAGATAGCAAGAATACAGTCTAAACATTTTCCGTGCAGTCATTATTAGTATAAGACCTCAAATGTTTCTTACTGTTTACTTGGTCACTGTATTTTACTACACTGTTTAACTGATGGGCATCATATACACAAATAAAACTGACTTAGGTTAGGATGTAATTGTTGAGAAATGTGAAATTTTGCTCTTTAACTCGACCATTTTAAATGACATAAAGTTAACCCTACAGATGTTAACTGTGTACCTGCTGCTGTGCTGGAAATGGAAAAAGTTTACTCTGGGATCCCTTCTCAACATTATTGGACAAGGAACCCTCACCCACAATTCGTGGCATGCAACATCTTCGAATCCTAGCCACCTTCAAGGCGAATCCTTGCCTTGATGGGTTTGAGTTTTAAATTATTTTTAAAGCGCATGTACCCCTGGCGGTTTCATGGCGCTACAGTATACTGAGTCCTTGAGAGGCAAAGGAAAGCAGGGGAGGAACTTGACTTATTGGGGGAAGGCTATGGAAAATAGGTAGGTTTTCAGAGCTTTTCTAAAGAGGGAGTATTGGGTAGAAAATCTGAGATGGGCTGGGAGGGAGTTCCAGAAGATGGGGGCAAGGGTAGAGAATTTTGAGCCTCCCCATTTTTTTCGACGAAAGCGGGGGATTGACAGCAGGTGTTGAGAAGAAGAACGTAGTTCCCTGGCAGGGGCATAAGGTTTGATTCCCGAAGAGATAAAGGCAGGAGCAGAGCCTAGCTGAGCTAGGAAGGCGAGGCAGCCCACCTTGAACTGAGAGCGTTCACGAATGGGGAGCCAGTGCAAGGATTTTAGGAGGGGAGTGACGTGGTGGGATTTGGTGAGGTTATAAACCAAGCGGGCGGCTTGGTTCTGAACCAGCTGTAGTAGTCGTACGTTATAGGCGGGCATCACTCTTCAGCCTGATGAATGTTTCATGTGTTTGACTGTCTGTACTTTTTGTTTAGTGTGTAAGGACACAGGACTGTGTCCCACTCTACATTCTAACGTATGTCAAAAATTACTTATATTGATCATTAAAACTTCAATGTCCGGCTGGGCATTGTACAAATGATATAGAGCCGATTCTGGTCTATATTTATCGTATATTGTATTGTTTTTGAAGGACCTCCTGTTTTTTAAACTAGTAAGTACCCTGGGTCCTTCCTACCTTACGGGTTTCCCCTTGTCAAGTATTAATATGGTAGAGGGCATTGGCGTAGTCCAACAGAGAGACGACCATAGCTAGTACAATAAGTTTTAGGGCCGTGAAAGAGAAGAAGCGGGAAACCTTGCGAATAGTTCGAAGAGATAGAAAGGAGGAAGAAACCACCGAACTCACCTGGGAGTGCAGAGTGAGTTGGTTATTGAGTTTAATGCCAAGGGTTTTAACGGAGGAGGAACGGGGAGGGAGGGGACCCAAGAGAAGGGGGACAAAAGAGGGGAGACCAGGGACTGGAGGAACCACCTGTCAAAACCAGCTCTGTTTTATCTGGGTTTAGTTTTAGGTGGTTGTGATTCATCCAGTCCCGGATGAAGAGCATTGTAGATTGGAAGTTAGATTTAGAATCAGGGGATTGAGATAGAGAGAATATGAGCTGGAGGTCATCCGCATAGTTATATATGGAGACCTCCATTTGCTGAAGAGCAAAGATGAGGGGAGCAATGTACAGATTGAAAAGTAATGGGGAAAGGGAGGAGCCTTGAGGGACCCCACATAACACTTTCCGTGGTTCAGCCGAGAAATCGCCCAGACGCACCGCTTGGGTGCGATCACTTAGGAAGGAGGACAGCCAGACCAAGGCCCAGCCGCCGATCCCTGCCGCCCTGGCACGGGAAAGTAAGATGGAGTGGTCCACCGTGTCAAAGGCGGTGGAAAGGTCGAGTAGGACCAAGGCCTGGGGGAGGTCAGTGTCCAATCCGTCTCTAAGGTTGTCAAGTACTGAAAGCACGACTGACTCGGTGGAATGGGCTGGACGAAAACCGGCCTGACGGGAAGCTAAAACTCGGTTTTCTTCCACGTAGGTGGTGAGTGCTCTGGTGACATGTCGCTCCAAAACTTTCCCTAGAAAGGGAAGCAGAGAAATGGGGCGATAGTTGGTGGGGACAGAGAGGTCTGCGCCAGGTTTTTTGAGGATGGGGAAGATTATAGCAGTTTTGAGAGTAGGGGTAACGACGCCCTGAGACAGGGAGCAGTTAAGAAAAGTAAGCGGGGGTAACGGGCAGTTCATGAAGATGTGACGGAGAATATGAGCAGGGCACGGATCAAGTGGAGACCCAGATTTAACCAGAGGGAGGAGGGAGAGAATGGATTCCTCTGTTAGAAGAGGGAATGAGTCAAAACAGGCCACTATGGGGGGACCAGGCGGGTTGAGAAAAGAGGGAGAGGGAGGGGGAATATTGGCTTTAATTGTAGCTATTTTTTCCAGGAAAAAAGAGTTCAAAGAGTCACAGAGAGATTGTGACGGGGAAGGTTTGAGAGTGGTTCTGTCGGAGTAAGCGAGTTTATTGATAATAGAGAAAATTTCTCTGGGCTTGTTCTCAGCGACTAGAATTTTAGAGGAAAAGTAGTCTTTTTTGGTGGATAGGATAGATTTTTTATATTGCAACAAGAGAGAGGTGTACTGGGCTTTAAGGATGGGACAGTACTGTCGTCTCCAGCCTCGTTCAGCGTGACGAACTGAAAGCTTTAGCGCCTTCAGATCATCATTAAACCAGAGATTGGAGTCGTTCGTCCGTCTAGAGGAGACTCGCCTGAGTGGGGCGATGGAGTCACAGGCTGATAGTATCCAGGTGTTGATGGAGTTGGCTTGTTCTGAAGTGGACAGACCAGATAGGTCTGGGCTGGAGGAAGAGAGAGAGGTGGCTAGAGAGGCCATATCTGCCCGACCCCAGGATCGTACCCAGATGTTTTTAGGGTGCGAGGGCTTGGTAAGTGGGCCTAGTTGAGAAAAGAAGGAGATCAGGGAGTGGTCAGACCAGTGGCAGGGGGAAATGGATAGAGACATAATGGGACAGTTCAGAGACCAGATCTGGTCAAGGATGTGACCTTGGGTGTGCGTAGGGGAGTGAACATGTGAAATGAAATTAAGGGAGCGTAAGGTTTCGGAGAATTCTTTGGAGGTGGAGCATTCGGCTGGGTGGGAGGGCCAAAAGGTGAAGTCGCCTAACACCAGGATGGAAGAGTTGTTAACTGCTAGGGTGGCTACAAGCTCCTGAAACCCAGCAAGAAAGGTTTGAGAAGGTAAGGGGGGCGGTACATGAGCAAACAAGTAAGAGGTACGTTGAGGGAGAGTGAGCGAACGACTAGGAAATCAGATGTACCGATCGGGGGGAAGATGAGAGGCTGAAAAGGGAGATCCTTTCGAGCAATCAGGGCGACACCCCCGCCCGATTTGCCAGAAGGCCGGTCCGCTCGGAGAGTGTAGTAGGAAGTGGGGAGAGATGCTAATAGGATAGGGAGAGAGCTATCACGGAACCAGGTCTCCGTCAGAAATAAGAGGTCAGGTTTATGGAAATTAAGTAGAACAGATAGTTCGTGGCAATGCTTAACTGCAGAGCGCGTATTAAGGTAGCAAATGGAGAGAGGAGTATGTCTGGGCCCGGTAGGAGAGTCGGGACAGGAAATAGGAGGGAGAGGACGCGGGTAAGCCGGGGCCGGGGAAGCGGAAGAGGCGGTTGGGCCTGTCAGTCCCAGGTTAATAATGTGGTTGGTCACGGAGGCTTCAAGAGGCCAAGGGCCTTGAAGATCATATAATTGGGACGATGAATATTGTAGTAGCCCAAGATAGCAAGGTGGCCTAGGCCCTGGGCGCGTTTGGACGCCGACGGGCGCAGACGGGCTTGCCTTAGGCGCGCCTTCGGCGCGCAGTCGTCGCGCCCGCTGCGCTCGTCCGCTGCGCGTTCGATGAAGACACATGATTTATAGGGGGCGGAAAGATGGAAGGGGGCGTGGCCTCGGTGAGGGGGCGTGGCCTCGGCGCTCGGCACTCGCCAAGTGGCGTGAGGGGGTGAAGATTGCTCGGTAACCTCCCGCCGCAGCGTTAAGTCGGCTGCGCGGGGAACCAGAGTCAGATGGTGAGTGAATTTTAAAACTAAAAAACACAGGATCAAACAGACATTTACAATCAATGTTTAAAATGTCCTTAGGTCGCGCTCCCGGCTTCCGCCTCAGGAGTTCTCAATAGCACAGGGCAGGCGGTTGTAGTCAGCGTCTATTTATGTGCGCTGGAAGGGGGCGTGGCCTCAGTGAGGGGGCGTGGCCTCGGCGCTCGCCAAAGTGGCGTGAGGGGGTGAAGATTGCTCGGTAACCTCCCGCCGCAGCGTTAAGTCGGCTGCGCGGGGAACCAGAGTCAGATGGTTAGTGAATTTTAAAACTAAAAAACACAGGCTCAAACAGACAATTACAATCAATGTTTAAAATGTCCTTAGGTCGCGCTCCCGGCTTCCGCCTCAGGAGTTCTCAATAGCACAGGCTCAACAAAATTCAGGAGCTCTCACATATTGATGTTATATAGTCAGGAGATCCAGAATGAAATGAGAAGATAATAAAATGATCAAGTAGGTCAATGGAATCATATTTATTAAGTTAATATGTTTCAGCCAGCATTAAAACACATCTGATCCAATGTGCACCTAGAAGATTCACGCCTCTAGACATCCTGCTCTACTCCTGGTTTCCTTGGTTAGAGCCTCCTGTCTTTCTCTGTCCTGGTCATTCTGGTTATAGCCATGTCCTAGGTCATTGTCCTGGCTCTGTTCCTGGTTCTTCTAGTCAGCTCCTCCTACCCCTGGACCTAGTCCCGCTTGTCTTCATTGCCTTTATTGTATCGGTCCCCCTTGTTTTGTTCCTTCAGTGACCTACTGCACTTCTTAATGTTCTTTGATCAGGTCCTTCTGAACCTCATGGTCCTTTTTTCCTGGCCTCCATGTCCCCTAGTACTGGTTCCGCTGATCCCTTAGTCCTGGTCATCCTGGTCATCCCAGGCTAGATCGTCCTGACCATGGGTCTACTCTAGGTACTATTCTTATTTTTTTTTTTTTTGCAAAGCGCAATCCAGTCATTTTTTAAATATTTATTTGTTTATTTATCGTTTTACTGACACAAATATAGACAACAAAATTCAACACAACAGCCACCCTCCACCCCGACCTCCCAACAAGGCTCCATCTCATTCACTTCCTCCTTTATATTCAGATTTGTAACTTGGTCCTCCAATGTACAGTGTCTTTGTTCCAATCCAGTTATTTCTGAGTAGAGTGAGCCAAATCACGTGTCCGTCCAGCTATTATTGGGCCCCTCTACTTATCCCACTTTTTCCTCCCAGCCTCCCCATGTTTTCTCAAACTTGTTCATGCAACCTTGCCTTTTATATATTTCTTTTTCCATCCATCTGTTTACAAAATTAAATTACTATTTCCCAATCTCGGTGGGCAGGGGGATCCCAGAGCCCCATCGCTGTGTGATGTGCTGTTTTGCAACCATGCAGACCAGGTTAATCAAATGTTTATGGTAATGTGAATGGGCTGTAGATTCCCACACTCCCAGGAGTACCAACTTCTGCATTAACTCCAATAGGAGCTTTGTTGCGTCTACCAAAGAGTCTCCCACTTCCTCTCAAAATATTCAGATGCGCAGGCAGGTCTACAGTGTGAATAAGCCTGAAACTTGCCTTGATGGCCACCCCCACGGGGAACCACACTGCCTCCTGCCATTTCCACTCATCTAGAGCCTCCAAATCTTGTTCCCATCTGGTCTGCAAGGACAAAAGCGAGGTTTGTGTGCTCCTCATGATGGACCCGTAAGTCAGAGAGATTAGTTTTTTGTCCACCCTCCAATCTAGGAGTCTAACCTCTAGCGGGGATTCCACCTGTGTTTCGGTGCCTGATGATACACATGCCCTAAGTGCATGGTGCAGTCTGGTGTAATGTAGCCACTGTGTTGCTGGCATCTGCTATCCTTGTAGTAAGTAGAAGAACGGGACCACCCCGGTCCAATTCTTGAGCCTTCTTGCCCTGGTCTTGTTCCTGTGTCTGATCTTCTTGCCCCTGATCCTTTAAGTCAACCCTCTTGGTTATCTAACTCTTTCTGGTCTTGATCCACGAGGCCCTGGTGCTCCTGGTTGTATTTTGAATTGGTTTACTGGTGTTCTAAATCCTGGTTCTTCTTGTCTGGGTACTCCTCCAGGTAATTGGCCTGTTCTTGGTCCTTCTTGTCCTATACCTGAACCTCATCTTCCAGTCCTAGCCTACCTTGTCCTGTCCTCTATCCTCCTGGTCATACAGCCCCCATCTTAATCCTGCTGATCCTCTCCCTCCTGTTCTTCCTAGCCCAGGACAACCCAGTCTTCTTTGATATGGTCCTAGTATCCTGGTCTTGCCCTTCTAGCCTTGGTCCCAGGGCCTTTACCCCTGCTACTGGTCTATTTTGTCTTACTGGTCCTGTTCTCCTGGTCCTGCTTTTCCAACTTCTCTTCCTGGTTTTGCTACTCTTGATCCTAATCCTCGTGAATGTCATGAACCTATTAGAGGTTCTGGTTCAGGTGGCGGCCCTGGAGGTCCTGCTGGTTCTCCATCTCCTCCTTCTGCTCCTCTCCCACACTCCCACAACATCTTCCAGGTACTAGCTCCATGCTTTCCACTCAGGTTTTTGAGGTTCTTTTGTGTTTAGCAGCTTTTGTTTTTTATGCTGAGGGCAGCTATGGAGGACAGAAAAAGATAGCCAAGTAGGGACTTAAATCAATACCGAATTATGTTCATTACTGGTAGGCTCCACCAAAGTACAACACTGTGGTTAAAGCAGCTGCTATAGAGATCCATGCCAAACAGTAGGTTTCAGAGTATAATAGTAGCAAGTTAATTCTGGTGGTTAACGATGTTGCTGGAGAGATATATTTTGCTATCTGTGGTCTCAAGATTCAAACATCATAAAATTGATAACATGCCTATCTAATACCATAACAGTTACCATGTAGGCCACAGAGATTTGTATTTTATGTTGCACAAGTGAATTATCTTATTGCATAGATCCTTGTGTTACCTACAGATCATGCAACATTTGTGGTAAAATAGCACAATGAGTAAGTAATGTGTCTGCTTCAAACGTCTCCATGTAACCAGCAAGGCGTACATTTGAAACCATACATTATTCAATTCAATTCAATACAACACATCTTTATTCGGATATAAATATCCATAAAAGCACAGATTACAATACCAGCAAAGTACAATTATAAGCACTGCACAGTGTAAAAACAGTAGGCAGATAGGGACTTGTAGTTTGTATCAAAGATTAAATACATATGTAAAAAAGAGGCTTAATAATCAAAGCAGCAGCGTCATGGATAACATTGGGGTACCAAAGGGGATGATGGACGGAGCGTTTGAGCAAATCAAACACACCCCCAGTCAACTGATCTGGGTTTAATCCATCATCATTCTTTAGCTCACTCCACCGCCCCAGTTCAGACGTGGCCATATGGCCATAATATTCAAAGAAGCAGCGTCATGGATAACATTGGAACACAAAGGGTGTACAGCCCTTAACAGGTAGCAGCATAGTATTATAAAGTGCAATCAAATGTTCAATGAATAACAGCATATTATAATAAAGTGAGATCAAATATAAATAGTTTTAGCAGCATAATACAAAGTGCAATTGAATGTTAGCTATAAATGAAGGATTCTAATGTACAGAACAGCAGTTCCTTGTGGAGCACCATCCCATAATAAATATTTATAACTCCAATCAAATAGCAGCATAATGAGATTGAATACAATTAGCTGAATTAGGGGGTGCTCATTGAAACACGTGAACGAACTGCCACTCTCAAGAAAGAACTTACACAGAAAATCAGATCATCTCTATTAAGCGCCAAGAATTTCCAAATAGGCTATTCTATAATCAATAATGGCAGTAGCCTTAAAGAAAGGGATTAGAAATTGTTTGGTGTATTTTTGATAAAAGTTGCAGAAAAATAAAAAGTGTAGCATAGATTGATTGCTGCGTGTGCCACAGGGGTAGGGCGTTTGCTCAAGATAGATATTAAAGCCTATAGGAAAGCAAAGTGAGTATTTTAAGGTTCCAGACCAGAGGCGAAAGAGCAAACTTCTCTCCCACCGGCCTATGTTCTTTAAGTGGTAGCTAGATGGCAGATGTGATGGGGAGCTATAAGCATCCTCCAAAGACATGTACCTTACAACTGATTATTTCAGAAGCTCTGTGGCGTCTCTTGTGTTGCTATATTGTTCGTATAGGGCCTCCAGGAGGGTCTTTTTACTTATTCCCTCCAGGTCAGTTGGGTTTAGAAAATGTGTTCCAAATTCACGCTGCTCAAGCTTTTTCTGACAGCGGCAAATGTAAATGAAATTTTCCTCTCCCTGGATACCTCTGCATTTTGTAAAGCCCCAAACTTCTGCGCCGTATGTTGCGGTGGGAATACACTGTGTTTTTTGTATTTTAGTTATAGATAGCACTACCTCGGCTCTTTTGGGTTGCGGGAGGCTCAAAATTGAGTTAGTGGCTTTTGAAAAAGTACTTCTACTATGGGCTGCATGGGCTGCCCAAGTGCCTTTGTCAGAGATTACTAACCCCATAAGTGCGTAACAAACTTTCTGGGCCTGAGGTAATTGAATTAATAAGGTGCTTTTTAGGGCCACAGGTCATTAGGAACGATTTTTTTAAACTAGTGCAAAGGTCTGAGTCAGCCATGAAATCTACAAAGCCCCTAACTAAAGTACATAGTGCATTCGGTGTGCGACCCATTAGAACCACATCATCTGCGTACAATAGGGCGGGTTGTGTAGTGCCGTTGATTCTTGGGACATAATTAGTAAGTTCGGACAATACATTGGGTAAATCATTAATATATAGATAAAATAGTAGAGGGACCAGATCACACCCCAGCCTGACCCCTCTCCCAATATTGATGTCCCTTGACACCTCCCCGTCCTTACTGATCCTCACCAGTGCCTTCAAATCCCTGTGCAAATAAACTAAAAAATGAACTAAAACCTCATCCAACCCATATTTTAAAGGAACCGACCATAGGCGTGACCTGTTAACAAAGTCAAAGGCTGAGGTGAGGTCCATAAAAGCCAAGTAAATGGGCGACTTCCGGGCTATGGTATATTTGCCGAAAATCAGATTAAGATTTAGGCACTGTTTCATGGTTCCCAATTTACTTCTAAAACCTAGCTGGCACTTATTTAAAATATGATCCCCCTCAGCCCAAGACCAAATTTTGTTAAACAGGATCCTCCCAAGAATCTTCAATGAAGATCGGTCTGTAGCAACTAGGGTTGGATTGGTCTCCTTTTTTAAAAATCGGAACAATGATGCTGGTAGTCCATGTGCTCAGGATAAAAGTGTTTGTTAAATTGTTAAAAACTTTAAGTAAAAGGGGTGCCCAGAATTCGGGTTTATTTATGCTTGAAAAGATCAATAGAAAGCCCATCAGGGCCAGGGGCCTTATTACCCAGGCTTTGATAAATGGCGGCCTCAACTTCTGACACGGATATCAAAATCCGCGACACACCCTGGGAGTTTAACCCCTTGTGTGCGAGTTTATTTCCCGCACTGTGCGGGAGAAATAAACGGTGGCCGGGATTACGACGGCTCCCGGCCATCGTGCGCACAGAAGGGGTTAAAGGGTCCTCGCTCTGGGATGGGGCTGTATAGATCTTGGAAAAATGGGCTTCCCAGGCATCACTGGTTATGTTACAGCTTAAGGGGGTGAGAGTAAGACCTATAGACCTCATATCTTTGACTGCTGCACACAAACCATTCCCATTGTTAAGACTAGCGGCACAGGCAAGATTGTCCCAGCGTTCTTTGAGGATCTCGTCTTTTCGTTGCCTGGCCACTTGTTTGTAGTGTGACTTCAGAGACGTAACGAGAGTTACATCCCTTGGTGTTGCTGTGAGTGCTACACGGAGTTCTCAGTTTGCTCGCGAGCAGGCATTATTAAACCATTTTGGATTCTGATTAGTATCTAATGCAGGCCTAGAAATAAATCGTTTAATGCAAGCACATAGATGACTAAAAGCGTTAATTGCCTCTGGGTTAGGATCACTAGGTGACAGACAAATATCAATGAGTGCTTTTATCATTTTGGAAAACAAATTTTTGTTATCAATGCCTTTCCAAATCACTCTTAGATTATCAGTTGACGGCACTAGATTACTAGCCCTTGGCTCTTTAACAAAATCTAGTCTCTGGGCAAGTCTAATCATAGTTGAAATCGGGTTATGGTCGCCCTGTATAGTAGATAAGATCTCTGCCTTTAATAAAAAGTCTTGAAATGTGACAGATATAAAAACATAATCAATAGAAGAGGCACAACCCCGACCCCTGTATGTAGGTATTAAACAATTATCATTGTGACATACAACTGCGATTTCCATCACATTTAGTAAATTATGAGTAGACAAATGATCTAACAGTTCTGTCCCTCTTCTGCATGGATGCTCGTAAGCCGAAGGAACAGTAGCTAGTTCATTTTCCCTAGGAATCCTGGCATTAAAGTCACCGCCTAACCAAATTCGAACCAAACTATTGGACGCCTTTTGACTTTGTAAATCGGTAATAAAATTAAACAAATTAATAACATTCATATTTGGTAAAGTTAAAAAGTCATTATTATAAAAATTGATAAAGCAAATTGGGCCCCCCCTCGTGTAGATTAGGGCTTGAAAGTTATCATTGTTTGTAGGAACAATCTTAGCACTACCACCTGAGGAGATGTTATCCCAGATGGGCGACCTACTTTAGGAGCGGGTACAATGTTATTAAAACATTCAAACCCTTCTAGATATAGATCCCTTGTGGCCCAGGTTTCTTGGGACATGAGGATGTCACATTTTTGGACTACATTTACCCAGTCTTCAGAATTTAATTTAGAGGCCAGGCCCACAACGTTCTAGCTTAGCATATGCAGGTTTGAGTCATATGGTTCTTGGGTGTCATGTCCCAAGGAATTGGACAGGGAACTAATGGGAGTGGGTTCAGCTAATGTTGGGATGGGCATCAGTCAATCCAGGCTGTCTAGTCCAGACAGGGCAGAAAACCTGTTATGCATTGTATGCGGAGGGATGGCAAAGATGTTTGGTTCCGGGGTTGGTTTATAGAAAAAACATAGGGGCAGTGACCAGATGAGGGTTGGAATTATGTTGTTAAGCTCCTGTGTCATCAAAATCGATCCTACTAGTGATGTTCGTCGAAAGTTAATGACAACACAGTCTCCCTCAATGTGCTTTAATGAGGATCCAACCCACCCTACCCTGCGCACCATTATGATATCGCTAATGTTTGCCACCCTAAACCCTTTGTGTTTGAGAAGCCAATCAGAGCTTTTGTTTCGCAATTGATCCCATGTTTCAGTCTGAACTTTTCTTAGAGGGGGAACACCTGCTAAGACTAGGACATGCTGCTGGTGGTAAGCTAAGAACTTCTCTACTGGACTCAGCAGACGTTCCGCTATCATGGATTTCAATAGCGGTGGTTGCGCTTTGAGTGCTACACCCTAAAGTGGCTTTATTTATAGGATTTGCGGTGGCAACATAATTAGCTGGATGGATGTGGGCATTTGGGCTGTTTGTGTGGCCTGTGGTTGATGGTTTATTCTGGTTTATTCTGAGCGGGAATGGGTTTAGGTAGAGGGCATTCCTTTGCTTTATTACACATAACACAGGCACTGTTAGGGAGGGGGGTCATAGGTGTCAGAGTTTGCCGTTGTTGGTTCGATTTCACTACACTAGGGGATTGCACATTGGAGACCGCCACTTGTTTGGTGGTTGATTTAAAGATATTAGTATGTGTATTTAATGTATTTGTCAATGACTTCAAACAATCTAAACATTTCCAAAGGGCAGTGAAATTCTTGTCCACAAGGTCTCTAATACGCTCATATACAGTTTCCACTATGATGACGATTGAGATGTCACCAGATCTGGGGCTGGTTGGTGGAGCTGCTGTGGGCTCAGTCTGACTAAAAGTAGAATGATTTCATGGTTCCGATAAAGTTAAGTCGACAGTCACATCAGCGGTCTCCACAATCGCAATCGCTGAAATCTAAGGGGGCACCGTGCCTTGGATCCATGAGCTAAGGGCTGTGCATTGTTGTTTTAAACGGGTGGGTTGTTTCCTCTTTTTAGGTCTCGCTGAGCCCAGCACATGCGCTGGCTCGGAGAGACATTTTGTAAGAGACTTTTCAAAGTGCTACCGCTGGCATAGAGCTACAGTGCACGAGGCGTGCACGCGCGCAAAGCCACCATATGGCTTTACGTCGCTCTCCCTCATAGCCTCCTCTCCGCCCCCTTCCCTGCTGCTATTTCACACCAGTTGCACAAAACTCCCGCTTCTCCCCCTCCCCGCCCCCAGATTGCGTCTCGCAGCCGCTCGCGCGGCCAATGCTTGTTAATGTTCCGATTGGATGAGCAGCAGCAAAGCTGCTACCAAACACGTGTTTCTTCTTGTGATTGTAGCCTGCCCTTGCTTAATTCAAGATCAAGCCATGTCTGATGCCGCTTCATGTACACGAGGCACAAGTGCATCAAAAACAAAAAATACGTTAATGGTAGGTACAGTTTGATGATCCAGGCTGCTGCTAGGTTTCCGGCGCCTTATCTTTCACAAGCTGACTTACCTCTATCTTGAAATCTCGCCTCTAATGGAATCACCAATGCTCTCCGCGCGGGAAGAGTTTTCCATGGGGGGCACGCACACGAGCGTGGATGTACACCACGGACAGGAAGCGTTAGTAAAGTGGATGAGAGAGTGCTAAAACCTGCTAAATGCAATTAAGGGCTTGCTTTGAAAAGGCCGACACCCTGCTCTAAGCAGTCTCTCCTACGTTTTAAAGTAGAGGCGGGCCACATTTCTTGACTGTAGGTGTTACTGAGCACTGCAGTTCACAAAACCATGGGCGCAGCCTCGGCCTGCACAGGGTGGCCATGACGGGCACTAGGGTGGCAATACCAAATACCAAATACTTTGGTATTTTAGGAGGGTCTTGTCAAGAATGAGTTAATTAAGCACTTTAATTGAGACCTGGAGTACAGCACTACATTTTCCGCTAAGGAAATCACAGATAAAAGGGAGCGAAAAATGATGGATGAAGCTTAAATAGCTGCCGCATATGTATAGTCACTGTCACCTGGTTGCCAATCATGCCCCCCCAAAAATATTCCATACTTCTACTAGATATAATGCTGACTAGCTGTACATGTATTCCAACGGAGTTCTCTTTTAAGACGTGGGACCCTCATCCACCAATGGTGGCATGCTTCTCCCTGGGGCCCTCTCCTCACTCAGGACAAGCCTTTTGCTTGAATAGACTCAACCTGTGGGAAGCTCTGACTAGACATACGTATTATGGGATCATGCCAAAGCCGCTCCTGTTCTCTTGGGTGCCAACAGGGCAGATGAATACCGAAATAGTTGTGTGGTTGGCTGTAGGATTAAGGGATAGTTCTGTTCGCAAGAAAACATTTGCCCTAGGAAATGTCAAAAGAAACTCACATTATATTTCCCTCTCTTCTCCCCTCTACCATTCCTATATAAATGAGGCATTTTACCTCACATCAGATCTACTTGAAAATCCCAGACTTTGGGAAAGCCCTTATTAGGTCTCGCCTGACCAAGCGCATGCGCTGGCCTGGCGAGACTTTTTGTGAAGGCTCAAACAATGCTACCATGGCCAGCCTAGAGCTACAGAGCATGTGTGCGGGTGCGCGCTTAGGAGCAGAGGCTGGCAAACCTCGTCATGCTCATTAAGCGCCCGCGATCACTTTCACGTTCACACGCGATCACTTTTGCTGCGCCCTTTGCTGTTATTGTACAAAGAACATCAAACATCAAAGAACATGTTGTTGTGTTAATGCTTTGCTGCACCCGTGTTACTGTGAAACTGGACAATGTTCACAGGGTTTATTTCTGATCGCAGCGGCTGCTTCATGTCCGTTGCACCATTCAGGGAGTACTTTCGTTGGCGCTTTCATGAGGACATGATGAGGAAGCTGGAAACTTTTGGCACATTCTCTTTAAAAGCACAGCATGTTGGCAAATGGTTAATCGATTAGACCTATGTAGCGCTTTAGATCTCAAAGCGCTATGGTGGGTGCAGCAGTTACAACTCATGAAATATGGGGTGCAGCTCACAAGGAGGGGGCAGGTGTTGAGTGCACATTGGCTGCAATCGAGCTCTTAAGATGATGGGATGTGTGTATCCATTATCAGCACTCAGTCTTCACTAAGTGATCTTGTTTGTTTTGTTGTTGTGTTAATGCTTTGCTGCGCCCGTTTGACTTACAACGTGCTTTCTCTTTCCACAAACTCGATGTTTGTGTTCCTTTATTTTGAGATGCTTTTAGTATTACTGTCACACACACAACCACAACCACAAACACAACCACACGCACAACCACACACACACACAACCACAACCACACACAACCACAACCACACACAAAACCACACACAACCACACATACAACCACACACACAACCACACACACACACAACCACACACAAACGCACACACCCAACCACACAACCACAACCACACACACACAACCACACACCACACGCACAACCACACACAACCACACACACCCACACATAGCTGCACACACCCAACCACACACACAACCACACACAACCACACACAACCACACACACAACCACAACCACACACAACCACACACACACACCCACACACAGCTGCACACACCCAACCACACACACAACCACACACAACCACACACACAACCATAACCACACATACACAACCACAACCACATACACACACACAACCACAACCACACACAACCACAACCACACATACAACCACAACCATACACAACCACAACCACACACAAAACCACACACAACCACACATACAACCACACACACAACCACACACACACACAACCACACACATACACACAACCACACACACACACACAACCACACACAACCGCACACACCCAACCACACAACCACACCCACAACCACACACACAACCACACACCACACGCACAACCACACACAACCACACACACACACACACAACCGCACACACCCACCACACAACCACACCCACAACCACACACACACAACCACACACCACACGCACAACCACACACAACCACACACACACACACCCACACACAGCTGCACACACCCAACCACACACACAACCACACACAACCACACACACAACCATAACCACACATACACAACCACAACCACATACACACACACAACCACAACTACACACAACCACAACCACACACCCAACCAAAACCACACACACAACCACACACACAACTACACACACAAAACCACACACACAACCACAACCACACACACAACCACACACACAACCACACACACACAACCACTCACACAACCACACACACAACCACACACAACCACACACATAACCACACACACAACCACAATCACACACACAACCACAACCACAATCACACACACAACCACACACACAACCACACACACACACAACCATACACAACCACACACAACCACACACACAACCACACACACAACCACACGTACAACCACACACACAACCACACCCAACCGCACACACCCAACCACACACACACAACCACACACAACCACACACACAAACACACACAACAACACACACAACCACAACCACACACACAGCCACAACCACACACACAACCACACACACAACCACAACCACAGATACAACCACACACACAACCACACACATAGCCACACACAACCACACACAACCACACACACAACCACAACCACACACACAACCACACACACACACAACCACACACACAACCACACACACAACCACACACACACACAGCCACACACACAACCACACACAACCACACACACAACCACACGCACAACCACACACACACACGCACACAACCACACACACACACAACCACACACACACAACCACACACACACAACCACACACACACCCGCACCCACAACCGCACCCACACACAACCACAACCACAACCACACACACAACCACACACACAACCACACACAACCAGAACCATACACACAACCACACACAACCGCACACACCCATCCACACACACAACCACACACACACACAGCCACACACACAACCACACACAACCACACACACAACCACACACACACACAACCACACACACAACCACACACACAACCACACACACAACCACACATCCAACCACACACACAACCACACACACAACCACAACCACACATACAACTACAACCACACACACAACCACAACCACACACACAACCACATACAACCACACACACAACCACACACACACATACACAACCACACCCACACCCATAACCGCACCCACACACAACCACAAACACAACCACACACACATCCACACACACAACCACACACACAACCAGAACCATACACACAACCACACACAACCAAACACAACCGCACACACCCATCCACACACACAACCACACACACAACACACACAGCCACAACCACACACAACCACACACACAACCACACCCAACCACACATCCACACCCACAAAGGTCCCAAAACCGAGACCTATTGGCTATGCCAATGCTTGTTCTTTTTGCCCCTTTGATTACTGGGTTCGGGGAGACATGCATGTCTGGTACAATATCCTTTTTACATACCACTACTGGGTGATCCTCGAAGGCTCCATTGCCCTGATTGCCCTGATTGCCCTGGTTATATTCTATGTTGCAATCATCCCCTAGATTTGGTGAATGCCTAGTGGTACTGTTGAATGCATTTGGCGCCAGGGAGGCTAATACAATCCTCTTGTTCCTCCCCTTCCAGAGGGGTGGTCCGTGGAGCCGCCAGTCCCAAGGACAATCGCCTCTCAGTTAGCTCGATCTCATTTGCGACAATATTAACTGCTCTTTCTAGCATGCTGTCTATGGAGGTAGTGGGGCGGGAGCTTGTTATAATTGTACGTTTCCCCATGTCGTAATATTTCTACATTCACCTCAGCACAGCTTAGAAGTTGGTGCCTCTTGGGGGGGGCACTGCCCAGCCTCTTCCAGTCTCTGACGGGCGCAGATGGGCCCACCCTTGGCCTGAGCCTCCCACGCCCCGCGTGCGTCCCGCGCTGCGGGAGGCTGGCAGTAATTTTATCGCGCCTCCAGGCGCGGTGCGCGGAATCACGGCAGGCATCAGAGCGGGGGTTGCTGGGAGGTGTAGTTTGTGATGGCCGTTCCCCTCACGGCAGGTAAAAACAAGTGCTGGCAGCATTGGCCATTGCCCTCATGACAAAGCAATGTTAGCGGCCCCCTCACGGCTGCCCCAAGTGCTGTCACCAGCATCCCCATACATTATTCTAAGGGTGATATAATGGGTTCTGTTGGCTAGTACTAAGTACTTATTTAGTGTCAGAAAATTCAGTTTGTCTTTTGTGCTACATAAATATCATTACTTAGGGACACAGGAGGGACAAATCGCAGTGACTGGCGTTGATTTCAGATCCTACTCAAGAACTTCTGCTGGATGCTCAATTTTATATATCTATTTTAAATGTAAAACACAATTTAAAAAATGCTTTAGCACTACTAACTTAATTTTAAATTAAATATAATAAATTAAAACATATTCCATTAAATAAAAAGGATTTTCCTGAAGTTTAAATAAAAACAATTCCCACTTAAAGTAAAATAAATATATTTTTATTATGCATTAATTATTAAAAATGAGCTGCAGCATTTATTTAAAGAAATGTTATTATGTTTTGATAAAACAGTGATACATTATTTTTTTAACAAAAAAGGATATTATAATATTTCAAAATTATATAATAAAATATTTTTTTTTTTTAGATAATTTTTTTAACATTCAATTTAATCGCTATATATTTTTTAAAAGTTGAAGTAAATAATTTACATTTAGCATTATTTCCTAAGGGGCTCTGTTTTAAGTCCCTGCCTACATTATTTTGCATGGGAGTGTGTTGCAGTAACAGTGGTTGGCCATGTGAGGTACTAGACTTACTATTGCTCCTTCTAGGCTGTAGTAACTTACACTGGTAATTTTGCTCAACTCCCTTTTTCAGGAGTTGGAAACATGTAAGTCTACACTTTTGAGTAACTTTGCACTCATAAATGGTAAATAACCAAACGTGTTAAAGTTACTCAAAAGTGTAAAACTAATCATACATGTTTAAACTACTCACAAGTGTAAGTTTCCTTTGTGAATAGGCCACATATTTTTCTGAATTGTGTTTTGTACTATAGTACTACTTGAAGCACCACAAGGTCTAACTTGTGAATCAGGATCAAAGTTTGCAATATCCACATGTAGGTCTAATGCAGTAACATGAGGCTTTTCACAAGCAAAATGTCTGTACCTACAGGGTTTGTCAGATGTTGATAATACAAAATAAAAACCTGGTGTCTTTGACAATATACAGCACAAGAGATACTACAAGCATACAGCCTTTAATGCAATCATAAGGTTTCTGTCAATGTACACCAAGAAGCATTAGGCTGACAAAAAACAACATAAACTTTAACAGGAAGCCTCCTCTTCAGACCCTAAGCCATTTTATTCAGATGTGAAACATGAATCACATTTGCAAGAAGTCTTTCTTTGGATATATGTCCTAAATACTAGCTACACTTAGGGCCTCATTTAAAGTAGTTGTCAGACAGGGTACTCCACCACAAGCATGAACGTGTACCATGCCCGCCAAACTGACAGTCCATCTGCTCGATTTCCAGACAGGTGGACCAATATGTTACTGCCTGCAATGCTACCAACTGCACCACTGGTGTAAACCTTACACCAACAGCCTGAAGGACTATGAGCCATCAATGTAAATACATCAGACCACTTGCCCTATTTAGAGCCTCGCTGTCCTGAGCAGAAAAAAGACAAATGCACCTACAACCTGATAGAAAGCTCCCAGGGTGTCACTTTACAAAAACAAGCTCCTTCCTCAGGAGTTTGTTTTCACAAAACACAAAAATATGCTGAATGGCCACATGAAACATGGTGACCTTTCAGCAATCTTTTAGTGTCGTCAGAGAAGTTCCTGTGATTGTGGCATGTTTGAGGGCACAGAGTTCTTATCCAGGCAAGCAAGGAGAGGTCCACCAGAGTGGTGGTGCTCTCCACCTATGTGTGAAAAGTTACTTCTTTTATTTCTCCACTCACTGAACTTTTTGTTGCCATCCATCATTTGCTCTCACTTTTAATATGTAGGCTACTGTCCTTGACTTTGTTTACTCTCTCTGTCTTTATTTAATTTATCTTGTGTTTATTTAGTGACTAAGATTTGTTTGGGGTTTGCACTATGATTAAACTGCTATTTTTATAATGTATTTACTTTATTTGCAGATATCTTTTGTTCTTTATTTACTTCATTAACATTTCACTTGTCTTGTGTTCCTTCTTTTAATACCACTTACTGCTTGTGCATTCTTTTTCTTGAGTTTTATGTAATGGTATCTGAACTTCGATCTTTATCTAATCCTAAAATGGTCATCACTTTCCATCAATAGGAGTCTTGTGGGACAGCCTGACATAAAAAGTGGCCACTCCCACTTCTCTGGGTGATCTTGTGACAACATTGATGTCATCATCGATGTCACTGACCATGGCGTGAGTGATGTAATATGTGAGGTCTTAAGCAGCTAACTATAACTGCGGAATTTCTCTGGTTGGTATGAGTAAAATGTGAGCATACCTATAACATCCCTGTAACCTTTTGTGTTTTTTAGTGAATTTCTAAGGTTTTTTAAATTCTATTTCCTAACTATACTGTCCCTGTAAGGATGTATGACGTTACAACGCACACTTTTACAACGCATGCACTTACAACGCATTTTTTACAACGCATAATCCATTACAACGCATGACATTACAACGCATGACACTACAACGCATTTTTAAAAAATACCTTTACAACGCATTTCCATTACAACGCATACTACCTTTACAACGCATACCATTACAACGCATAATATTAAATTACATTTAAGGTAAGTATTAGATAGTATAGGGGTAAAAGTTACTTTTCTAACTCCAGGGGGTGCAACAGTAGGGTAAGTGTTGGATAGTATAGGGGTAAAAATTACTATTCTAACTCCAGGGGGTGCAACAGTGGGGTAAGTGTTGGATAGTATAGGGGTAAAAATTACTATTCTAACTCCAGGGGGGGCAACAGTAGGGTAAGTGTTGGATAGTATAGGGGTAAAAATTACTATTCTAACTCCAGGGGGTGCAACAGTCGGGTAAGTGTTGGATAGTATAGGGGTAAAAATTACTATTCTAACTCCAGGGGGTGCAACAGTAGGGTAAGTGTTGGATAGTATAGGGGGAAAAATTACTATTCTAACTCCAGGGGGTGCATCAGTAGGGTAAGTGTTGGATAGTATAGGGGTAAAAATTACTATTCTAACTCCAGGGGGTGCAACAGTAGGGTAAGTGTTGGATAGTGTAGTGTAATATTATGCGTTGTAATGGTATGCGTTGTAATGGTAGTATGCGTTGTAATGGAATGCGTTGTAAAGGTAGTTTTTAAAAATGCGTTGTAGTGTCATGCGTTGTAATGTCATGCGTTGTAATGGATTATGCGTTGTAAAAAATGCGTTGTAAAGGTAGTGCGTTGTAAAAGTTGCGTTGTAAAGGTTGTTCCCCCCTGTAACGTTTGTTTTTTACAGTGGATTTCAATTTTTTTTAAACATTTTATTTACTAAGTATAACCTGTTGAGGATTAATTTCTGTGAAATGAGCATCGTACCAGAATTAATCCTGCCCTGTGTATTTACACAAGAAGAGGCCATCATTTTGTGCAACACCTCTACCCAACTAGAGTACTTTCTACTGGCTAATTAGTAAGTGTTATCTTGTTGGGAAAATGTATAGTGCATCTCCTACATTACAACTGCGTAAAAGATGCAGAGAAAATGTCTCAAGTGACCTTGTGTGTCTGTAACTTTGCCAATGTGATTGTTCCTCAAGCGTCTTCACCAGATATCTTTACAATTGTGGAACTGCTTAGAAAACACACTTGGGTGATTTGTACTTTGCAGAACTAATTGCTTGCTTGTTTGGTGGAGATGCGATTGTATTCGTAGGCAGGAGGAATGTGTCTCCAAAATGGATGGGAAAAGCGTTGGGGGGTTCTTTTTGTAAGCAGTCCATCATCCTGGGAAAAGGGCGGAAATATGTTGGATACAGCTAATGTGTATGAGGCGGGGCTTGTAGGCAAGTTTACATACATTTAGTTTATAAACACGATCTCTGGTCTCATCAGCAGATGTGAAGAAAGAAACCCCTCATCACAGTCACTAAATGAGTTTTTGCCCTAGAGAAAAGCAAGGATGCAAACACCTCCATCAAGGATTACAGATACATTTTCACAGTGGAAATGCAGAGAGAACACATTTGTTTTGCCTTGGACAGGCCCACAAAGTTAGGATGATTAGTACTTTACAGAATTGGGACTTCAACTTGGGCCCCTGCTTTGTTTATATCTGTAAGTGCTTCCAGTTGAGGTTTCATTTCTGTTAAATGTTAAATTGTGCCAGAATGAATCCTGCCCTGTGTATTTATCCATGGCACCACTATTTTGTGCAACACCTCTATCCAGCTCACACCAAGCAAAAGCAAACAGCTACCTCCTGAGGGTGGGCACCTCGGGAGGTAGCAGGAGCCGGCCCTGGTGGGTGGCGGTCTAGGACAGCAGGACCAACTTTATGGTGTGAAGGTATTCCTACCCTGCCCCCTTTTCTTTTTTTTAAAACATTTTTGGGGGGACTCAGCTGAAGTGAGTCCCAAGATGGCTGCCAACACTTCCTGGTTGAAGTGTTGGCAGCCAATCAGAGCTCTGCTTTCCCTGCACGAGCTCGTTATTTTTCGCAAAGCGTCTCACCCACAGATATCAGTAACTGTATTTTCTTAAATTTCTCAACAACTACTGAACAGATTCACACCAAATAACTGAAAGCGTGATCTGCATAACCAAATCTTCCTTTCTGCCAGAATTGGTGTAATTCCATCCAGTGCTTCGTGCTTTAACTTCGAATAATGGTCCTGTGGATATTAACATGGGAAATGCACCTTTTTTTTACACCCCATTTTCTCGGCCCCTGTTTGACAGATCACCCCAAAACTTTCCATGCCCAACAAAGTCCCAATTTGACACTTTTTTGGCACCAAAGATAAAGGCAAGTCAAAAAATGCTTTTCCTATGGAAATATGGTCCTACCTATAACTATCTACTGGCAAGTGCCAGTAGGTAATACATACATACATACATACATACATATATATATACATATATACTTTGTCTACGCTTGCACTGTGCATTTTTAAGTATATTTATTACCTCTAATATCCGTTTAAAATACCAATATTAGTTGAACATATAAGAGATGTATATATGCTGAGCTAAAAGTGATTTATAGGCATGTACTGCAAGTGATACTAATGTATAGTATATCTTTCATTGCCATTGTCATGCTGATTACCTTACCAGAAGTAACACTATGCCTTTAAATTCCCGCTTTTGATGAAGTTTTGCCCTGTGATCAAGGACACAGCCTGTGTCCGAAACGCGTCAGAGGCAGCACCCTTCTTTGTAAATAAAGCACTTATCTTGGCAGCAGCTATATCATGAGTCCATGGTCCAGTTTGTGTGCGAATGCATGCGGTTATTGTCAGTGGATGTATTCTTCGGAAGTAGGCTTCTTCCAATTTACACGAACCCCTCGCCCAGAAGCAGGCTGACCATGAATCCAAGCCGATGTGGAAGACTCGCTCAGTGTGAGCGTTCGATGGGTCAGCCCCCTGCAAACTACGGATTACTGCAAAATGCGAAGCGGAGGTGAACTGCAGGAGTCGGAGGACTCGTGAGGTTACTTACAGCACGCGGTGAGTAAGACAGTATTACCCTGCAGGTAGGGAGGTGCTATTTTGGCCAATTACAGACTGGAGAGATATATAATACAGTCCATTACAGCGAGTGAAATGTATAATGAAATCTTACGGGAGATGGCAGCGGAGGAACTGTTTTTAAATTTGCCTAAAGTCCCGCAAAGTGGAAGTAATAACAAAATGAAGGACATTGGTCCTAATGGAGATGTCAAAAGTCTTATCAAAGCTTTGGAAAAGAACAGTAGGAGTGAACTCACCAAATGGTGGGAAATAAAATCACTTGAAAAGTACCATGAAGTTGGTAGGATTCCAAGGCGATTGCGCATTATGTTAGCTCAGAGTTTCGACAACCCCAATCCCCTACTATTGAAAGAATGGGCTGAGAGCAATCTCGATGCCTCAATGCGCTTGGTATGTTTGTTGGTCAAATATGCTAGGATCGACCGAGATAAGAATATGGAAGAAATTGCCAGAATAAATAGCTGTTGGACTTGGCCCTTCTGGCAGGTTCACACCTAAACTTTTTGCGATTATCTTAACTTTTTCCCTATGTCGTGTAAGTGGTTTTAGGCCCCTAGGCGCTTTTACACTGTGTCCCAGTGGAAAGTGAGTGCGCGCTGTTACATTTAGTGAGACTGACCTGCCCTCCCATAGGAATGCATGGGGAATGCATGTGTCCATGGTAGTTCCTGATGCGTGGGGAGTGCAGGGTCGAGTTTGGTATGTGCGAACTCGTGAGAGTAAATGCTGCGCGATGATGTGTGCGGCGTTACTGTGTCTAGTATAGAAGTGCCACTTCTAGACGCTGGCATAAATGTGAAGTGACTGTCTGGCGTGTGATTAGCTGGTGTGCCTGGCTCCAGGAGTCAGGATGGGTCTGCCCCAGTGGTGAGTGGAGAGATCTGCATGTGGATGAGTGGGAGGAGTACACCTGGGACCTAAATAGGGCTGGGCTTTCCCCACACAATGCTGGCTCCGCCCCCTGTGGTGCGACTGATGACCCTGGCCTGTTCTGTGAATAGGGAGAGGGGCTGAGCAAAACAAAATGCTCAGGAACCAGATGCATCTGGTTTGCCCCTTCCCTGCACCTAGAAACAAAGGAAACCTGTGTATAAAAAGGGGCTGTGACCCCAAGTAAAATATTCTCTGCTGATCCTAACTGGGGGGCCTGCGGCTGCTGGGCGCCAGGAGAGACCGCCACTGGGGACTGCCTCCCTGCCTGGAGGGCCCTGTGAGCTGGCCCCTGGGCCCAGCCCTTGCCCCCCTGCCTCCTAAGAAGTCTTTGTTCCTGAGCCTTGCCTGGGAGGGACGCTGTGTCTTCCCTGGCCGAGGAGCGCTTTATTTTTACTTTCTGAGGAGCACCCTCGTTGGGAGCAGCAGCGCTGTGCTGCGATCGTTCAGAGGGAATCCCGACATAGGGATTCCCCCGCTGTTTGCCCTGATTTCAAGCAGGTGCCCACCCTGCATCTCAGCGCGGCGGAAAATGAGCGGGAGCCTACCCCGCATTGTGTTGTTTCATACCCCTAGCGGGTGCCCACCCCGCCAGGGACCTTCTGTGGTTTCATACCCCTAGCGGGTGCCCACCCCGCCAGGGACTTCGTGCTAGTGACGGGAGCCCACCCCGCCACTTTATTTACTTTAAACATAGGCGGGAGCCCACCCCGCGGGTTTGTGCTTTTTCAGGACCGGAGCGGGAGACCCGCCCGCCGGTCCGTGTCTTGCCTATTGTGAGCCGCTACGAGGATTACCAGAAGCCAGGCACTCTTCTGGGGCGGGCCGCAGGACGGAAGTCGCGTCCGGCCGGAAGAGAGAGAGGCAGCACGGCGGAAAGCACTCCTGGCTCCCGAAGGCTGTGGAGAGCCTCGCGAGTGCGGAAGTACGCCCCCCTGCCCGGTCCTGCACCGAGGACTGGTGCCGGGAATCGCCTGAGTGTCAAGATTCGAGCAGAGGGGGCTCGAGGCACAGTGCCGGTGCCTGCCCCCGCCGCGGTTAGAGGAGCCACATACCAGCCCTGGGCAGTCAGCAACCACGGAGCGAGATGCCCCTGCAGGAGTCCCGGTGAGTGGGGCCCCAATCTGGCATTGTTGGGGGTGTGTCGGGGCACGTTTTTCGGTGCCCCCCCGTAGCGCAGTCAGGGCACTGCAGGCACCGTGCTCATTCCTCCTTCCCGCTGCCGCGTCCAGCAGTGGGCAGCGGCAGCGCTTGAAGGGAGAGGTGTCGTTCAGAGCTTGCATGCTCCAACGTTTGGGGGCATAGTTCATTCCCAGAGCCTAGGTGGCTCCAGCGCGGCATAGTGTGTTTTAGAGCTTGCATGCTCCAACGTTTGGGGGCATAGTTCATTCCCAGAGCCTAGGTGGCCCCCTACGCGCTGCATATTTGATTTAAAGGCACAGTGGTGCCCAGGCTCATTTTACCAGCTGCCCAGTACTTAGTGGGCAGCTGCAACGGTTAGGTTGTGCCCCTGTGCCCTGTTGCTTACGCTGCGTTGGCAGCCCAGCCCTGACTCTGTGGACAAAGGGCGTTTGAGCCCCTGAGAGGCAAAACAAAGTGCTCAGGAACCAGTTGCATCGGGTTCGCCCCTTCCCTGCACCTAGAAACAAAGGAAACCTGTGTAAAAAAGGGGCTGTGACCCCAAGTAAAATGTTCTCTGCTGATCCTAACTGGGGGGCCTGCGGCTGCTGAGCACCGTGAGAGACCGCCACTGGGGACTGCCTCCCTGCCTGGAGGGCTTTGTGAGCTGGCCCCTGGGCCCAGCCCTTGCCCCCCTGCCTCCTAAGAAGATTTTGTTCCCGAGCCTTGCCTGGGAGGAGCGCTGTGTCTTCCCTGGCCGAGGAGCGCTTTATTTATACTTGCTGAGGAGCACCCTAGTTGGGAGCAGCAGCGCTGTGCTGCGATCGTTCAGAGGGAATCCCGACGTAGGGATTCCCCCGCTGTTTGCCCTGATTTCAAGCAGGTGCCCACCCTGCATCTCAGCGCGGTGGAAAACGAGCAGGAGCCTACCCCGCATTGTGTTGTTTCATACCCCTAGCGGGTGCCCACCCCGCCAGGGACTTTGTGTGGTTTCATACCCCTAGCGGGTGCCCACCCCGCCAGGGACTTCGTGCTAGTGACGGGAGCCCACCCCGCCACTTTATTTACTTTAAACATAGGCGGGAGCCCACCCCGCGGATTTGTGCTTTTTCAGGACCGGAGCGGGAGCCCCGCCCGCCGGTCCGTGTCCTGCCTATTGTGAGCCGCTACGAGGATTACCGGATGCCAGGCACTCTTCTGGGGGCGGGCCGCAGGACGGAAGTCGCGTCCGGCCGGAAGAGAGAGAGGCAGCACGGCGGAAAGCACTCCTGGCTCCCGAAGGCTGTGGAGAGCCTCGCGAGTGCGGAAGTACGCCCCCCTGCCCGGTCCTGCACCGAGGACTGGTGCCGGGAATCGCCTGAGTGTCAAGATTCGAGCAGAGGGGGCTCGAGGCACAGTGCCGGTGCCTGCCCCAGCCGCGGTTAGAGGAGCTGCATACCAGCCCCGGGCAGTCAGAAACCACGGAGTGAGACGCCCCTGCAGGCGTACCGGTGATTGGGGCCCCAATCTGGCATTGTTGGGGGTGTGTCGGGGCACATTTTTCGGTGCCCGCCCCAGTAGCACAGTCAGGGCACTGCGGGCGCCGTGCTCATTCCTCCTTCCAGCGCTTGAAGGGAGAGGTGTCGTTCAGAGCTTGCATGCTCCAACGTTTGGGGGCATAGTTCATTCCCAGAGCCTAGGTGGCTCCAGCGCGGCATAGTGTGTTTTAGAGCTTGCATGCTCCAACGTTTGGGGGCATAGTTCATTCCCAGAGCCTAGGTGGCCCCTTACGCACTGCATATTTGATTTAAAGGCACAGTGGTGCCCAGGCTCATTTTCCCAGCTGCCCAGCACTTAGTGGGCAGCTGCAACGTTTAGGTTGTGCCCCTGTGCCCTGTTGCTTACGCTGCGTTGGCAGCCCAGCCCTGACTCTGTGGACAAAGGGCGTTTGAGCCCCTGAGAGGCCAAGTTGGCCTGGGGACAGTTTTCTGTGTTGTACCCTCACCTAGGGTACATGATTATTCCTACGTGTGTACTTTTGCGCCATGTGTATTGCCTTGATGCTATTTTTTATTTCTAACTGTGCCCATGCGTAGGAGAGGGTTTTTCCTAGTATAGGTTATGCTAGTGTGTTCATGGTTCCCTGCGTGATATATTCCTAAGGTGTGTAGGATTGCGTAGGGTTTACTTACCTGTTACCAGTGGTTACTGGTTGTGCGCTACATTTATTATTTGTTCTACATTTCTACAGTTACAATTGGTGATTTGTGCTAATTCTGACAGTGGTCCATGTGGCCCTGTCTGTGTAAATAGTCCCCTGTAAATTCCGCCCAGTGCCAGTGGCACAGTGTAAATTGTGTGAATATTATCTAATGTGTTTATTATAATACAAAGGCTATTCTTATATATAACCTTGTGTGGAGTTTCTTTTGTGGTGGGCCTTGGGTGTTGTTGCTGGGTGCGCGCGCAAACGCTTTACACATTGCCTCCGGGATAAGCCTGACTGCTCGTGCCAAGCTACCAAGGGGGTGAGCAGGGATTATCTTTGGCGTGTAACTGCCTTGCCCTGACTAGAGTCGTGGTTTCTACCTGGCTTTGGCGCAAGCCCTAGCCAACCAGAAATACCATTTCTAACAATAGCGAACTAAGCAAACCAGAACATCAGGGGAGTAAGGAGTTCATAGAAAAAAGCATTAAAGATATGAAAGATCGCCTGAAAAAGCAGGAGGAGGTCATAAAAACAAGAAAGGCGCTTAAGTTCGCCAGCGATGAAAATGACTATGAACAAGGGCAGGTGTTCACGTATGCGAGAAAGTTCATAGGTAAAAAGGTACTATTGCAAACCAAGCAGGAAAAAGTGCAAGACCATTAAATCAGGCAGGCAGTGATTCTAATATATCTACATTGGATGCGAGTTTATCACCAAGTGAAACAGAGTCAGAAGATAGCAGCCCAGGTGCAGAACAAGGGTATTTGGGGCAATTGACACTTGCGGAGGAATTGGAATACATCAGAGTGGAACGCAAGCAATCATTGTGACCCCGCAATCCAAACGCCTCAATAAACAGAGGAGGAATATCAGAAGGCATCAAAGAAGGAAATGCCTCAGGAACAAGAGGATGGAAGCAGCAGAATCAACGGTGGAAGAAAAATCAATGATAAATGACAACACAATCATTATTCTCACTACTACTCAACTTGATCAGGCAGAAAAACAACTCTTGTCATTAGACCTCTCGTTTTGTCCGGAAAGTAATTTTGACTATTGCAACACGCGTATTGACATCTACAAGTTCATAAGGAAAATCAAACTGAAAAAATACTTCACTATTAAAAAAAACCTGGAAGAAACCAAACTAGACACAAGAGGGCCACATGGACACAAACCAAAGCAGTGGATTGCAAGCTAGAGATATGCTCCTCATGCAAACGTTGCATCTTCTTCGAGATAATCCTGTTGCTTATATAAACACACAGGAGGTTGCTAATGTGGAAGGGATTGATATTGCCAAACCAGGACGTAGTCCATTCAAACCAGCATCCACCTTTGTCCCTACCATGCCACGAGATGTAATTGATATATTCCATGATCGCATCACGGATGATTTTGAGAAATTACAACGGAAAACGCTAGTACAACAAAATACCCCCAAATATCAAACCAAAAAATATTTGGAACACATGAACAAACTAAGGAACAACAACACCATTGTCATTAACAAATCAGACAAAGGGGGAAATGTTGTTTTATGGGACAAGAATGAATGTGTAAAGGAGGCATATCGACATCTCAATGATGCAGCATGTTATTGCAAAATCAACATGACACAGGTCAAAAAGAGACAAAAGAACTACAAGGACGAATTAAGTGGATGGAAAAAAGAGGGACTTATTTCAAAAGATTAATTTACATTTCTAAACAATGAGTTCCCTGTTCTACCTAACATGTATTTTATTCCAAAGGTGCATAAAAATGTAGTCCCTGCTCCAGGTAGACCAATTGTCTCAGCAATCAAAAGTACCTTTGAGAAAACATCCAAATATATAGACTTTTATCTACAAGATTTCGTGATCCAGTTACCAACTTACATAAAGGATACTACAGACTTTTTATTCCAATTGAATAATCAGACATGGTCAGATGATTTTATCTTTCTCACTATGGACATCACTGCTCTATATACAAGCATAGCCCACTCTGATGGGCTTAGAGCAGTGGATTATTTTTTGGGTAAAAGACCGATTGAGATGTATTCCCACAATCGTATGCTTTTGCAAATGAAACATTGGTGTTTGCACAATAATGTGCTCATGTTTGATGGTGCAGTATTCCAACAATTGCGGGGTGTGGCTATGGGGGCATGCTTCTCCGCCAGCTACGCATGTTTACATGTGGGCTGGTGGGAGGAGCATGTCCTCAAGGTACAGCACGCCCAAGAATAGACAGAGCACATAGTGAGGTGGTGGCATTATATAGACGACATCTTTGTGATATGGAGGGGGACAAAAAATGAGGCCTGTGAGTTTGTTGAAAAGATCAATGCGAACACTAAATGTGCACTTTACTGCACACATAGAAAAGGTTAGCGCCAATTTCCTAGATATCACTGTTCAAGCTCTACAAGGGAAATTATAAACATGCCTATATAGAAAACCTACATCAGGGAACACAGTGTTTCATGCTGGCAGTTTCCATCCGCAGCATACCATCACCAGCATTCCCTATGGAGAGTTTACAATAGATACAGCTAACCAAACACCAAATGATAATATTGAGATGCGTTTAGTCACCACCTCCAGCAAACAGGCCAAAACCATCAAAGCCATTATTAAAAAACAGTGGCCACTTGTTCGGACGGACACAACTTTAAAAAAAGTTCTCCCAGAGAATCCCACCATCACTTTTAGAAAGGCATACTCTATGAGTAATGATCTGGTAAGGAATAGCCCAGAAACAATCAAAAGAGAGAATTGGCTTTCCCCGAGAAAAGGGTTTTTTAAGTGTAGCTCATGTCGAGCTTGCAAATTAGGTCTCAACACTATCTCATACAAGACACCCTTTTCAGACAAATCTTTCGCATTAAAAGGTCATTACACATGCAGGACTGACTATGCAGTGTATGTGTTAATATGTAGTTGTAATCTGTGTTACTTAGGAAGCACTAAACTGCAGTTATACGTTCGTATCCTGCGGCATCTCCGTGCAATAGTGAATTCAGATCCAGCTTATCCCGTAGCCAAACATTTTAAGGCGGGCCATTAGAACAATCTAAAACACTTGCAATACTTTGTTATTGATGCTATCCTGCCAAACAAACGGAGGGCAATCGGGAGAGACAGTTGCGCCAGCTGGAATCCAGATATATGATAGAGCTGGACAAAAAGTCCCCATTATTTCTCAATATTGGAGAGGATTTGCACAACTTTTTGTGAGTTAGTGATACTACCTACTATGTAACCAGACACTGTCCTACAGCTCTTATGATCAAGTTTAAGATTTAGATTCTGATAAGCATTGTAAATTGTTTCCACATTTTTATGATTAGGGAAGTATAGGTACACTATGTAACCAGAGGGCTCCCTGGACATTAGTATCTACATGAGTTCGATGAGATACAGTATAATTTTTATGATACATTGCGGATTAGTTATATAATACTCAGTAATTTGTAGCGACTCTGCACTGTATACATATTGCCGCCGCATCATCCTATTAAGTCTTATGAATTTATTACACATTTTGCACAGTATTCTTTATTCCTTGCACCTTGCACACTTCGGTACTGTATAGGCATTGGCACTTTTTTTTACATTTCTATAGTAGGCTCAGCCTCATAATGCACATATTATGGAGGCCTCCACAATATAATATTGGAGTCGGGATAATACAATATAAATGCACATTTGCACTTTATAATAACGAGAACAAGAGGAGCAGTGTTAAACACAATCGGATCCAATATGGATCTCCATCGGAACAAAATCGTTCAAAACGAACACAGCATAAAAATAGGCACATTACCATTCAAAATGAGGGTTTTATATTTGGATGCAGGTATTTATTATTTAAGCACTTGGCAGCTTATAATATTTTATTCCTATGCAATAATCATGTATTTGTACATACAGCATATCCAGAATGCTATAACATCTGAGATGGTTAAGACAAGAAACAACTACTTTGTCTACGCTTTGCACTGTGCATTGTTAAGTATATTTATTACCTCTAATATCCGTTTTAAATACCAATATTATTTGAACATATAAGAGATGTATATATGCTGAGCTAAATGTGATTTATAGACATGTACTACAAGTGATACTAATGTATAGTATATCTTTCATTGCCATTGTCATGCCAATGACGTTACCAGAAGTAACACTATGCCTTTAAATTCCCACTTTTGATTAAGTTTTGTCATGTGATCACAGCCTGTGTCCGAAACGCGTCAGAGGCAGCACCCTTCTTTGCAAATAAAGCACTTATCTTGGCAGCAGCTATATCGTGAATCCGTGGTCCAGTTTGTGCGCGAATGCACGAGGATATTGTCAGTGGGTATATATGTGGAAACGCGTAACGCCACATACAAATACCTACCTGAAACTAACCTGCTGTGTCCCTTTTGTTCCTTACTGGAGGCGAGTTTGTTTTATATTTCTTGCGTGACCACTGCGCAAGTAAAGGCACCCACCCTGATGAACCAAGCATAGCAGTTGTAATTGGAGGAGTTTCATGGTAACGAATGGTGCTTGGTACGTTGCGGCCACGGGAGGGCAGGAGTTCGGCCACAATAGGACTGTGACTTCACGGTGAGACACACATCATTGTCGTGTGTTTCCTGGACTTTGCCCGTAACGGAGGCTGCAGAAGGCGTTGGGCAGCTGAGGTGGGGGTTGTTTGTGGGAAGTGACAATCCTGGGTCAAGGTAGCCTCCACGCAGTCCGCCCAGATGGATGCTGGATCCTGCCGTCCTTTCGTTTTCCACCAATGGGGGAGAGGTACTCACCATTAAAGAAGGGACTGTAGCAGGCACCTGGGCAGTATGAGTGGCATCTGAAGAAGGAAATGATCCAAAACGCGTAATACCACCTACAAATAAACCTACCTGAAACTGACCTGCTGTGTCCCTTTCGTTCTCTACTGGAGGTGAGTTTGTTTCATATTTCTTGCGTGACCACTGCGAAAGTAAAGGGACCCGCCCTGACGAACCAAGTACAGCAGTGGTAAATGGAGGAGCTTCTTGGTAACGAATGGTGCTTGGTACGCTGCGGCCACGGGAGGGCAGGAGTTCGGCCACAATAGGACTGTGACTTCACTGTGAGACACACAGCATTGTTGTGTGTTTCCTGGAATTTGCCCGTAACGGAGGCTGCAGAAGGCATTGGGCAGCTGGGTGGTGGTTGTTTGTGGGAAGTAACAATCCTGGGTCCAGGTAGCCTCCACGCAGTCTGCCCAGATGGATGCTGGATGCTGGATCCTGCAGTCCTTTCATTTTCCACCAATGGGGGAGATGTACTCACCATTAAAGAAGGGACTGTAGCAGGCACCTGTGCAGTATGAGTTTCATCTGAAGAAGGAAATGATCCGAAACGAGTAATGCCATCTACAAATAAAACTACCTGAAACTGACCTGCTGTGTCCCTTTCGTTCCCTACTGGAGGCGAGTTTGTTTTATATATATACAGTTACGCAGACTGGAGTCACGATATATCATTGACAATCAGACCAAGAGGCCAGGTGGTCTCAATAGTGGGGAAGAAATGGCTGTGCATTTATAATGTTTTCTGTACTAATGTGATTCTAGAAGCTTGTGCGGTATTGTGACAACTAAATGATTGGGAAGCTATTGAGGTACTCAAATACGAGGGAGGCAATACACCTTTAACTTTAGAGGTTGTAGATAGAGGACTAGCCCATCCAGGGCGTGATTGATGCAATGTCCAGTACCTCCACTCTTATTGGCATATAAGAAAAGGAATAAAATCTATGCATATTTACGTATTACTTAAGCCCATTCAGGGCAAAATAAAAATGCATGCCATGAAAGTTCATAATGCGGGACTTTCAATAAGACAGTTCGTTTGAGATGTGAACAATTTTGAATGTAACCCGTGTTGAGTTACCCGTTTAATAATGGCTGACACCCTGACTGAAGTAAGTCTAGGTGTCCTCTGTCTATGTCAACTAACATCGCTGTATTTAAATCTGTGGCATGTCGGCGCCGGCCTCTATTGACAAAGGCGGCAAGCCGAAACGCGTCTAATCGTGTATACTTTTTCCGATTAAATTTGGAATTGATACGTTCCTGCGAGTGCTGGTATAATTTTGAATACCGCGAGCCGTGGAGTGGAAATCCGCGCGGTGTACGTCACCGCGCATGAAAGCACCCGATCGCGAGTGCAAGGGAAACAAGACGGAGAGTGAGCGTGGTGTTTATTTCCCTTCACCGCCGAGGAGACTGAGCTAATGCAACATTGTATGACCAGGGTCCCGAAAAGCTGCATCGGGAACGGAGCAGCGGGCGCTTCAAAAGTGAGTTAAAAGTGAAGCGCGGAATTGGTGAAAATTGATACAAATTAACGCTCGGCTGAGCGCTTCCGAACGAAGTTCTCGGCAGATCGAAGGAACGCGCTATACACGCATAAGGAGCAACACGCTCGAAAATAATATGTTTGATGAAGAGGCACGACGCGAGGCAGCCACAGAAATTTTCAAAAAGAGCAAAGATTCACAAAATAACGGAAAACATAGCGGAGATAACCGCTCACCAGCCAGTGGCAGCAATCTCCTTAAAGACCAAATCTCTCAACTAGAGAGACTATATGAACGCGAAATCCGCAAATGGTGGGGGGCAACCTCCCTCCAGAATTACATTGAGGTTGGAAGGATACCGCGGGGACTAAGAATCTATACGGTCCCCGCGTATGAAAATCCAAACCCACGACTACTCAAGGAATGGACGGAACACACAACGGCATCATCAAAGGGAATGCTAGCCATTCTCATAAAATTTGAATGGTGTGACAGAGAACAAATCTTGCTGGAAGTTGACGAATTGGAGAAGCGAATTATCGAAAATAATGACAAAAACAAACAGGATGACTTGCGCGAGGGAAAGAAAAAACGCTAAAAAATTTATGAACAAAAGATCAAGCAACGTAACCAAGACAAGTTTGAAAGGGATGAGAGAGACTATTCACAAGGTCGCATTTTAACATTTGCGAAAAGATATGATCAACCAAGGAAACAGCTTCTAAGTGATAAAAGTAAACTTGTTGTGGAGCACAGAGAAACTTCTGAGTCAGAAGTCACTGATATTGATCAAAGCGAGGACGAAGGAGAAAGAGAACACAGAGCTTCAAAACCGGCACAAATTGCTGCCCTGCACCGGCCCCTTTTTTGGAGGAGTTCCAAGTTGTCAGGGAAACGTGGGGCAGAGGAGGAAGAGGGAAACCACCGGAAAAGTCACAACAAAGACAAAAGAAAGCAAACGTCGGACGAGGAGAGGCGGGTGGCACAAGCAGCAACAACGCCTCGCCAAGAGTGACTCGGAGCAGAAAACAATGGAACAAGAGGTAAATACAGAAATATTTACAGTCGTAAACTTAACATCAAGAAAATTGAACAAGGCAGAAGAGGAAGTACTACAACTGGGCTTAAGCTTCTGCTCAACGAAAATATCGGAATACACACAAACAAGAATCGACTTATTTAAATTCTGTAGAAAAGTGAAACTGTTAAAGTTTTTCAAAGGAAAAGAACGTGCCGCTCCGAATCGAATCACGCATGATTTACATAGAGAAGATAATCTTACAGCAAGTGACGTGGAAACTCTAGCAGTTCTAGAGGACTTGACGGATGAAGGAAACCCTGTAACTTTGATCTCATCTATGAGAAATATGAATCAGACAGGAGGAGTGCAAATCAATCCAGGGAGTCCCTTCAAGCCTAAATCTAGATTCTGCCCGCTTATGCCAGCTGACTCCATAGACATATTCACAGATGTGATAACAGGAGATCTCCTCAAACTCCGCAATTCGAACAGTAGAAGGAAAGGCGGGGGAAATATCACAGAACTACAGAGGAAAGCAATTGTAGACTTAAAACAAGACAAAACTATTGTTTGAAAACCGTCCGATAAGGGCGGGAATGTAGTTCTAATGACTAAAGACTACTATATCAAAGAAGCCATGGCACAACTGAACGATGGGACAAGTTATATTCACGTGACAAGGAGGGTGTTTGAGGAAAGTGTTGGCACATACAGGTCACTCTTGAACAAATGGTACCATAGAGGGATGTTGAACAAGGAAGAGTTTGCCTACATGGAATGTAAACACCCTCGGATACCAACCTTCTACCATCTTCCTAAACTGCATAAAAATGCGATGTGTCCACCAGGCCGTCCAATTGTCTCGTCGATACGGAACATATGTCAAGGTTCGTGGATTATTTTCTTTTTGATTTTGTCAAAGAACTTGCCTCATATACAAGACTTCTTAACTAAGATTGAAAGTTTGATTTGGGATGATGACATGGTCATGATAACACTTGATATCTCAAGTCTCTATACGAAAATTGACCATCTCCAATGACTAGAGGCAGTGAGATGGTTTTTAGGAAGGAAACCTATGAATCTAGCTGAACACAATAAGATGATCATAGAATTTGTGGAATTTTGTCTGTGGAATAATATATTCCTCTTCCAGGACCAACTTTTTAAACAGATACGCGGTACTGTGATGGGCACCTGCTTCGCCCCCAGTTAGGCAAATCTTTTCGTAGGCTGGTGGGAGGAGCAGGTGGCCTGGGCAGCAGTGGGAAACACACAGTGGACCCATAGGGTTCTAAGCAGGAATAGATATATAGATGATCTATTTATCATCTATAGAGGCACAGAACAATAAGCTAAAGAATATATTGACGTTCTTAACATGAATGATCTCAATCTCAAGTTCACAGGTGAGGTGAGCACGGAGGCTGTAAACTTTTTGGATCTAAAGGTGTTCCCTGCGGGCGGAAGAATGTGCACGGCGCTGCACAGGAAACCGACTGCTGGGAATTCCGTATTGCATGCAGGCAGTTGCCATCCAGGAAAAACAATAACTAGCATCCCATATGGCGAACTATTAAGAATTAAAAGAAATTGCACACGCCCCTGTGACTATATAACAGCAGCTAAGGAGAGCATGAGTAGATTCAGAGGGAGAGGTTATCGTAGAGAGACTTTAGAGGAAGCCATGTCAAAAGCAGAAAGGAAACCCAGAAAAGACTTACTAGTTGATAGCACAGTGAGTATGGAAGAAAAAGAAAGGGTAAAAGGCACCAGTATGGGAGCCACATGTGCCCCAAGTCTGGCTTGTCTTTATGTCAGTAATTTCGAAGATAAACATATCTACAACGAGTTGGCACCGTTTTATGAAAATATATCATGCTGGCATCGTTACATAGACGATATCATCTTCATATGGAACGGTGCCAGTAGTGATCTGGACTCATTTCTAGAATGGCTTAACCTAGGGGATGACAATTTGAGGTTTACAGCCCACTACAGTACCTCAAGTGTGGATTTTTTAGACATTAAAATTAAAAATGTAGAAAATGTATTAAACGTTGAATTGTTTACCAAAATAACAGATAAAAATACGTTACTACAATATGGTAGTAATCATCCTAAATCCCAGAAGGACAATATTCCCTTTGGGGAATTTTTAAGATTGCGCCGAAATTGTACCACTCTCAAAGACTTTTATTACCATGCCGAAATTATGGAGAGTAAATTGAAAGCAAGAGGCTATCCCAAAAAATTAATTAAACATTCATTCAAAAGGGCACGATTCTATGATCGTGACCATCTAATAAACAATACGAGAGAAAAAAATAGCAAAATTAAGGACAAAATTGTATTTGTTAGCCAATTCTCCAGCCTCAGCAATAAAATAAAGAATATAGTGAACCGAAATTGGAAAATTTTGAATTTTGAAGAGGAAAATAAATTAGAAAAACCCTTGTTTTCGTACAGACGCAACAAGACAATACGTAACTGTCTGGTCCATACTTATAAAACTGAGTCTGTAAGTCAAACTACACTTTATGGACAGAGGGCAGTAGGCAATTACAGATGCGGAACATGCTCAGTATGCCCGCACTGTATAGAAACTAAAAACATGACGTTTAATGGTAAAACATTAACGTCAAAAACTCTCAATAACTGTCGCAGCAAGAATATAATTTACCTACTTATCTGTCCATGCGGATTAGGTTATGTAGGGGAGACCAGTAGAGAAATGCGCATACGTTTGCTAGAACACAAATCGGCAGTAAGAACTAAAAAAGAAAACGCACCATTGACCAGTCATTTCATTGAGTCTAATCACGATTGCAATGAGATCAAATGGTTTATTTTAGAAAAAATAAGTCTGAGTAGGAGAGGAGGTAATCTAGAAGCAATAAGAAAAAACCGAGAACAGTGGTTCATATGTTATCTGAATACTGTAAACAAAGGTTTAAACTCAAGAGAAGACTGGATGAAGATTATTAGTTACAGTTAGATACTGATCAATGTACATATGTGGCATTTCTTTACTCGTACAAGTAAGTTCAGGGCATGAATCCCCATACTAACAAAGACTATTGTACTGCTTCTGGGGAAAGGTTTCTATAATAAGGAGAAAACACGGGGTATGTAGCCCCCAGAGGGAATTCGATACACCCCAGGGGATAGTCTATCAGCCCTCATGTGGTTTCTGGATTCGTTAACATCTAGTTCTAAGATCAACTTAGATGTAGTTAAGACTCAAAATTTAGTTTAAGTGTTTAACGAGTGGAATGCCAGTTAGGGCATATTTCAATAACTGTAAGGACGATAGTAGCATTATTAATAATAAAAACTTTAAAAACAATTTTCTTCCGATCATGTTATGTATATCACTCCCCATAGTGACAATACATGGCAGTTAATTGACAAATTAAATCCGGGCATTTACTGCCATGTATATTTGCACACTTACGGAGTGTTTTGAAGCATGCAAGTGGCGCCTAGTATAGGCGTAATTAGGTACATTCGGCTTATTGGCCAATCATAATAATGTAGGGAATTTCCTGGCCAAAAAGAGGAGTAACAGTCACAATAGGTAATAGGACCAGAATGCACCCAACAAGGGGTGAAACGTGGCAGCGTTAGCGCGTAGTACGAACGCACGCAGCAGCGGGTTTCTACTACTTCCGGGTCAACAATAGGAGAACGAGATAGACAATAACAACATTTGTCACACATACGGAATTTTGAACTGACAATTCTCCGTAAAGTGTAGATAATGGAATGCGCTCATACCGGGTGAAAAACGAGGGGCTTTAGCGCTTAATTTATAATCAGTAAGCAGCGGTGCTTTTATATCATCCGGGTCAACTCAAGGAGAGTCAGCACGGATAGGAAACGCTGAAATTACACAAGCCAAATAGGTAATTAACAATTACCTCTAGACCAATCACCTCGCCGATTAGGATATTTAAAACAGGCTCCTGTTTGACTCTTTGTCATCGTACGGACGCGAGGAGACGCATGCAGCACTGCGCCCTTTTTCTTCATACTTGAAGGTGAGCAAAGAAGCAGTCAGAGGATTCTTATGACAGCGTAGTAATTTGTAATAACACCTCTTGCCAGTAGCAAGCTTTACTTAGACATAATTTTTCACTTCCTTTTTACTAGTTTATGAACTAAAAAGAAAACTAAAGAGAACTAAGGGGAGGAGCTTCGTTTGATTCCATAGAAGCTGCAGAATCTCCATAACAAAAGAGATCATTCCCTTCTTCATTACACCCAAAACAAAAAGGTACGATAGGATGCTAACTTAAGTCCTTCTATTATAAGAGTTTCCCTCATCATAATAACGTGCGCAATAATCATGGATGCATTCCTTTTATTCCTGCAGGCATACCTGCGCGTACAATTTGTACGTTTACTAAAAAGGAAATTAAATAGACGGATTATCAAAACATTCTCTCCATAATAAATGGAAAATTAAGGAGCATCACTGAAAGGTATAAATTATGTTTGTTGCGTTAATTAAAGCCATAAGGGTTAGGAACATCCTAATAGCAGTATTGTTTCCATTGCTGTCTCTCTAGGTTACCCATGGTGGGAAGCAAGTGTATACCAACACCGATTATCTTAAAGAAATAAAAGTTACAATCTATAATTACAGGTGAGATAGAATAATAAATGGCATGAAGATGATACTATAAGATAGCATAATGAGAATTATGAAATGGGTTGTTTAAAACAGAACAAGATATAGGATAACACATATGTATTAGATTAGTTAGACAAAATACAATGTGAATTAATAGCATTATCCTTGCATTTTGTATGTGTATAATGGTGATTTTTCTGTATCTGTTTATAATACAGGGTAGCTGTAATAACCAATCAAGTGACTAACAGAGAGATTCAAATTGCTAGTCTTGATAAAGATGGAACCATAATTCAATACCATCGAAACGCGTCGACGCCCTTTGTTTCTGTGTGGCAGAATCTGTGGAACCACTCTGACCTGCAGTTGAAATTATAGAACTCATCCAGGTCGAGTGTATATACCTTTCCATGTGATCTGTCTAATTGATGACAAATTATAGTGTCTTTTTTCATAGGTTTTTCTCTGTGTTAAAATTGTGATTATCAAATAATATTGTAATGTTTTTATACCATTGATGTAGTGTTTTTAATGTAAAATTAATTTTTGGTTTTAAAGAAAATTGTATTACATGTGTATGCGATTAGGTTTTTAATGAAAAAATTGCAATAAAAATATTTTTTGATATAAATGTTGGCTGTGATAAAAGGAATGTTTTTAACTTAGCATAGTACAATATGTGCAGATAACATTGTTTCGCGTTCTAGCACACAAGGGACACCTTTACTTAAACTAAAAGACACCAAAACCAATAGTTTAAGGATGATCACAGACTACTCAGGCGATGCGGTAGAAATTAGGAAGATTTTTGCAAAAAATTGGCATATTTTAAGATCCGACCCAGTGATAGGGAAGGATCTGCCAAAGGCACCCCTACTCACGTTTAGAAGAGCAAAATCCCTATGAACTACATTAGTTCAGAGTCATTGTGAAAAGGACAGTAAAATCCCACCATTTGGCAAATTTATGGGATTTTAGCCCTGTCTCAAATGTAGGGCTTGAAGAAACAGCAAGAAAGTATTGGAGTACAGAGTACCGGGAATGAGAGAACCTATAAAAATAAAGAGTCTGATGAACTGTAACACCACCCACACAGTATACTGTTTGGTGTGTCCGTGTGGGTTGCGCTACATTGGAAGTACCATCCATCCCACTAAGATCAGAATTTTGGAACATCTCAGGGCCATACAGAATAGGGATCCCACCTATCCGGTGGCAAGGCATTTTGAGGTGTTTCATCAGAGTAACAGAGATCTTTTGAGTTTCTTCTGTATGGACCAAGTGCCCATGAATGTTAGAGGGGGCAACAGGCAACTACAGTTACGCAGACTGGAGTCACGATATATCATTGACAATCAGACCAAGAGGCCAGGTGGTCTTAATAGTGGGGAAGAAATGGCTGTGCATTTATAATGTTTTCTGTACTAATGTGATTCTAGAAGCTTGTGCGGTATTGTGACAACCAAATGATTGGGAAGCTTTTGAGGTACTCAAATACGAGGGAGGCAATACACCTTTAACTTTAGAGGTTGTAGATAGAGGACTAGCCCATCCAGGGCGAGATTGATGCAATGTCCAGTACCTCCACTCTTATTGGCATATAAGAAAAGGAATAAAATCTATGTATTTATGTATTACTTAAGCCCATTAAGAGCAAAATAACAATGCATGCCATGAAAGTTCATAATGCGGGACTTTCAATAAGACAGTTCGTTTGAGATTTGAACAATTTTGAATGTAACCCGTATTGAGTTACCCGTTTAATAATGGCTGATACCCTGACTGAAGTAAGTCTAGGTGTCCTCTGTCTATGTCAACTAACATCGCTGTATTTAAATCTGTGGCATGTCGACGCCGGCCTCTATTGACAAAGGCGGCAAGCCGAAACGCGTCTAATTGTGTATACTTTTTCCGATTAAATTTGGAATTGATACGTTCCTGCGAGTGCTGGTATAATTTTGAATACAGCGAGCCGTGGATTGAAAATCTGCGCAGTGTCCGTCACCGCGCATGAAAGCACCCGATCGCGAGTGCAAGGGAAACAAGACGGAGAGTGAGCGTGATATATATATATATATATATATATATATATATATATATATATATATATCCAATTCTAGGAATACTTTGTTTTCGAAATAAACATCCAGCACTCCAGAGTTAAAGTTTTGGCACTCGGTCTTTTATTCTCCATGAACGAGGAAAAATATCAACGCGTTTCAGCAGACTCACGCTGCCTTGTTCACGATGTTTGTGCGCCATTTTTTTGTCAATAAAGTACCCAACATTTGGTAAGCAACATCAACAAGGGACTTGACACATTACATCACAGTCTCTGCTCGGTACACTTCGGCCGCCATTTCTTAACATGTGCATTTTCTTTAACCATGTTTTTGTGTTGCACAGCTTATCCATTGTCTTATTTTCCTTTTGCTATTCCCTTGGAAGTTATATTCGAGAATATTATTTCTCTAAATATTGTGCAGGGAATGAATGGAAAAATAAAGTGCAAATGCAAACAAGCAGGCGTATTTGGCAAGTGCCTTAATACAATGTCGTTTAAAGTGCTAGTGCTTACTGTGCAAATTACGCCATAGGTCCGTATTATAATAAAAACAAATAATTAATGTATGTAACTGGTTATTGAATATCTACTATTAGTGCAAAGTCAACATCCTTTTCTTATATACATTCCATACAAGAACTGATTAATCGGTATAATTTATCCTGATGATCATAATTAAGGTGCAAGTGCTTATGTAAACTTAGGCAGTTATTTGGATAAAGTGCATATTTGTTCCCTTCAATCCAATACACTTAGATAAAACATTGTTACATATCCATACATATTTGCGAACATTTGGACAAGCGAAAAATAAACAAACATTCTTTTGCAGAGCAGTCGTTTTGTGTCAAAATCACCGCTATATTGACAAATTCTACCATTTAAAAACAAAAAAGGGCAAAAAGAAAAACCATATCCTTCATGGTTAATCCCGTGTGCAGTTTTCTATTCCCTATTTTTCTTCAGGTTTCTCAAGACAGACAAGTGTAGAGATCCTCATCCACATTCAACCCCTGTGGCTCTTTACAATTGAATTCTAAAATGAAGTATGTTTCCAATTTTCTCAATTCCTTCTCCCTGTCTCCTCCCCTCTTTCTCCTCGGGACTTCAGCTATACAGGAGTATTGTAAAAATATCGGGTTACTTTGGTGGTGGGTCTCAAAATGACGTGCTATGGGATATGTTCTGTCTTGGTTTACGATCGCCCTCCTATGCTGTAAAACACGTTTGAATACAGGGAGAGTTGTACTCCCTATATATATTTTTGGGCAAGGGCATGGTAACAAATAAACGACAAAGCTAGACTTACAGGTCAAAAAACTCTTGATAGTGATTGTTTTATTAAAAAATGTTTTTAGAACAGTGCAATTTACGCCATGTTGGCACGCTTTGCACTTTGGGCATTTTTTAAAACCCGGTTTCTGGTGTAGCCAGGTGGGAGCTTGTCTTTTCACCTCCTAATATTCACTCTTTACAACTAAATCTTTCAATGATTTTGATCTTTTATAGGTGATGTCAGGATGTTTCTTTACCCTAGAACCTAAAACAGGGTCATTTCTCACTAGATGCCAGTGTTTATTCAGAATAGATCTTATTTCTTTGTGTTTCTCACTGAACGTTGTTATAAATCTGGAGTTGATACAATTTTTATTCTTATTTTCTTCTCTGTGTGTTTTCCTCTGTTTGGTTCTAGATGGTTCAAATAGGATTTTCTGTCTATCTAAATTCCTTGCTTTGGAAGAGGCCCCCTTGATTACAGTCGGGGAATATCCTCTCTGGATGAATCTGTAAGTCATCTCTTTCTCTATTCTGACATATTCATCCTGGTTGCTACATGCTCTCCTAGCTCTAAAGAACTCTCCAAAGGGGATGCTCCTAATCAATGCAGATGGATGAGCACTCCCCGCATGGAGCACTGTATTTCCGGCAGTGGCCTTGCGGAACACTGAAGTCTCCAACTTCCCCCCTACAGGTTTGACCCGAATATCCAAAAAGTGTATAGTAACCCTACTATGGTGGCCTACAAACTCTAGATTAATTGAATTCAGATTCAGGTCTTCGATGAATAATGCTATGTCCGTCTCCGTGCCCTGCCACAGCACGAAGACGTCATCGATAAATCTAACCCATAGTAGTATATGCTCCGACCAGTGTTCCAGCGGACCGCCTCTGAGCACCTGTTCCTCCCACCAGCCAAGATGTAAATTCGCATAACTGGGGGCGAAACAGGTGCCCATCGCAGTCCCTTGCTCCTGCTGGAAGAGTTCCTCATTGAATATGAAAATGTTTTTTGTTAGACACCACTCCATTAGTTCTAAAATCATCTTGTTGTGTTCCAGGAGTCGAATTGGTCTTCTCTTTAAAAAGTATTCAGTTGCTCTTAAACCGTCTATGTGTCTTATGCTGGTATATAATGTTGAAATATCAAGTGTTAATAACACCATGGTCTCTGGATCCCATTTGACATCATAGATGCACTTTAAAAAATCCGTTGAGTCTTTAATATATGAAGACAATGTTTTCACAATTGGATTCAAAAAGTAATCTATGTAACGTGATGCATTTTCAAAGAGGCTCCCACAAGATGAAATAATCGGTCTCCCCGGTGGACTTGTGAGACTCTTGTGCACCTTGGGGAGCATATAGAACACAGGGATCGTTGGTTTCTCTCTCTTGATAAATTTATATTCATCCCAGCTTAATAAATCTCTATCCTTCCACTCATCCAATTTTATGAAGAATAACTCTCACTTTTTCATATTCTTTCATATTTATTCGGATGTAACAATTAGTATTGTTCAATTGATGAAGGGCCTCTTTTTTGTACAGTTCCCTTCCCCATAAAACAAAATTCCCTCCCTTATCCGAGGGTTTAATCAATACTCCATCTTCTTTTTGGAGTTTATTTACTGTTTTGTGGAAAAGTGCTTTTTGTGGACACATTTTCTTTTTCTTCTGGTTCACCGCAACATATAGTTGTTTCATGTCCTTGGTTACATTCTCCCCAAAAATATCAAGGTTGTCTCTCATCAATTGGGGTAAAAATTTAGATGGTGGTCGAAACGGCGTATAATCCTTTTTATTCCTCCCTACAGTAAACAGGGCTGATGTTTCCTCACTATCTGGTGGATCTTCCTCATTTGCCAGTGAGATTATGTCCGTCAGGAAGGGCATGTCATTTATGTTCAAAGTCTCTTCATTATCGGCGGGTACTGATATTTTCTCCTGTGGTGCTTGATTGGTATTTCGTTGGTTCAGATGCAATTTAGACAATTTGAGCTTTCTAATGAAGTGGTATAAGTCCATTCTGTCATTGGGGTAATTATATTCATTACTGCTACAGAAAGACATACCTTATTTCAGAATTGATTCTTCATCTTCTGTTAGCTTCATGTTGCTCAAATTGATGACCGTTGTATTGTCCATTACTTCTTGTATTGTTTCTTCGTGTTGGATCGCAGCGATCTTTTTGCTTGCCAATCTTGTGCTCCTCCTATATCCCTCGCCTCCTCTTCTCTGTTTCCTCTTCCTTGACCTCTTCCTCTCCCACGTCCTCTTGTCATACGATGATCCGTCTGTTGTTCCAGGAGCATAAAACGGAGTTCCTCAGTCAACGCTAATCTCACATCTCGCGTCCCTCTATTACTTTGTTCCTCTGGTTCCTGTTCCGAGCCAGTGTCTGAGCTGATTTCACTCTGTACATTTTCCTGGGGATCTATTTGGCCACTATAGATCTTTTGCCGTCTTTATATATATATACACACTTTATTAAACGAAAAATATGTAACTAAAAACAGGATGCCAGGGTTTGAATTTGTGCAGTATAACTCTCCTTAAAGTTAGGAAGCATCTTCTACCATACTGCACAAATTCGAACCTTGGCATCCTGATTTTAGTTACATATTTTTTATTTAATAAAGTACACACAATAATAGCCATGTGATTAACCATGTATGGAGGTATGCAAAATATAGTATGTTATCCATTACCATTGTTGAGAGAGAGGAGTGTCATCATGACTCACTCCAGGGTTCGCCTCTCATAAGTCATGTCCCCTCCACACATGCAGCAGAGGAAATAAAGAGCATACTACACTCTACACATCTGTATATGCTACATAAATAACTATATGTACATATAGCATGTTTGATTGTTTTCTTGCTTAAATTCACAGGGAACTGTGAAATATGGGTAATCATCACAGTGACCACCACCAAACTCTACAGAGTTTTACCACTGTCAGGGCTACTAGGGCTATGCTGCACGGAGGGCCTCACATATTATATCACTCATGACATGTAAAGTGAAATATTTGATGACATTGCTGCTGACATCTCAAATGACATTGATGACATCACTGATGACATTACTGATGACATGATCCAACCTACTGCTACTCAAATTACTCTATAAACCAATAGATTGTTTTAAAAAAGCAAAGCACATAGTTAAAGGCCCACAAACATATACAGCATAGACTCACTATACTTACATGCATAAATGTACAAAATATAAACAATGTAGTATTAGATACAAGTCTGATTAAGTATAGTAAGAGTTATATGGTGCACATTTTAGCTACCAGCAAAAGTTTAAGTGCAAGCAGTACTTCATTTAAAAAAGTTACAGACTATGTGCAACTAGTGTTCATTGCAGACATATGTTTGAAATAGATTGTTGATACATTCAAATGCCTGTTTCCAAAACTTGTGCAAAAATCTAAAGTTTCTCCTTACAATAGGGTATTCACCTGTGGATGTCTGTGCACATACTAACTTTGAAGAGTTTGCATGCAATACTAGCAACACCTTTTGTATCAAATGGAGATTTATAAAGTGCAGCTATATATTTCTATAATCAGTGAAAATTCTGAGACATTGTACATGGTTGTAGAATGTTTAATGTATAGGTGACTCAATTACAAATGGTGCAAATCGTAGTATAATTGTAAGCACTGTTATTTTCTGATTTTTGGGTTTTATATAGCATTAGCTAGCCCCGAAGGTATCAGAGCACTCTACATATAATGTGAGAAAGTTTGTTTGAAGTACATATGTATATACAGACAAAGAAAAGCATTAGACTGTCAAAGTACTTACAATAGGTGTACAAAAAATGTTGCACGCTACTCTGCACATTCCAGGAATATGTGCAGGGCACCTTTACAAACTATGCTTGGTTGTCCATGGGGTCTGGTTGTACATGCCTTATCATTGGCATTGGATAATATATACATTTGAAGCTGTTGACTTGAAATTATATGTCAAATGAGGTATTTAACAGGCACATCTTGTTAAGGTAAATAACTACCAAACACTTTTTTAGTGGCCTTTAAGGTTTAATAAGTTAATGATCACATTAATGTCTACAGAGTAATTACATTACTTATGCACTTGAATGCCACTAAAACAGATCATAATAGACACTAAATGTGGATGCCTACGCAGATATGATTCATGTCCTGCATGTTGCGAAAGGTCATGCTCATTAGCACTACAGAGGTGATAGAAAATTGGCTGAAGTTGTGGTTTGTTGAGTACCTTACAGTTTGAAAAGTATACAGCAAATCTTCACATTTATTGGCTGATGTCATTAGTGAGGTCATCAGTGATGTCATTTGAGATGTCATCAACAGTGTCATTTAACTTATCATGAGCGATGCAATATGTGAGGTGAAAAGAAGTGCATGGTGGGGGTGCGAGATATAGTTAACTTAGTAAAACATAAACTGTGAATTTCAGTTGTTTTTTAAAAAAACATTTGTTTTTGTGTTCTTTAAATACCTGACTATAGCATCATTTTAACCTTGGTCTTTTTCGTACATTTCTGAGTTTTTTTCTTAAATCATAAGGTAAGATCACATTACCATAACTTCAGACAATTCCTGACTGAGCTACGGCCAAGCCCTCCACCCAGCCTGCCACAGAAAGGAAGCTATAGGGTGTGCACTGTGAGGGTTGGCTACTGGACTGAGCCTCTGACAAAACTCTGCATCATCACCTTCTCTATTAAACCAACCCCCCATGTGTGGCAAATACCCACTGTGAATGGACTTTGGGAATGCACAGCGAGGGGCTAGTCGCAGGGCCTGATGTCCAGCCAGGACTGCCTCCAATCCCCATGGATACCAATTGCCCTGTGAACCCCCACACCACATTTTATTTATTTATTAATTGCAGTGTTTCCTTGTAATCCTGCGAACCCACAGCACAAGGTTCATTACCATGGTGCGACTGATATTACTTTTTTAAAATTATTCTTCCCCCTTTCCCCCCAGTGCTTGGGGGGGCTTAGGGAGTCCCTACTCTGCCCTCTTATATCTTTTTTTTAACTTAAGGACATGGGGACCGAATCCTTGAGTCCTGTAATGGCAGCTGCAAACTATTTACTCCATGTTGCAGCCAGCCAATCACATCTCTCGGTGCCGCAGAACATATACTGGTTCTGCAGTACCAACATTTCTGAAAAAGCTACTTTTGCCCAATTTATTTAATTTTTGGAGGGACCTAACTGCTTAACCCCTTTGCGACCACCTCTTTTTATGTGAATTTCTAGATCATAACTTAACAGATTTTCACCAAATACCATGAAGCATGCATTCTGAGTAAAGGTCTAACTTTCTGACAAGTTTGGTGTAATTAAATTCAGCCATTTTTTCTGTATCGCTCCCCATAATTTGCTATCGGAATAAACATCGGAAATCAGCGTTGTGGAACCCCGCCTTCTTTTTGGGCAGATCACCCCAAAACGTTCTAGGAAGGAGCTAACTATAACTAAACAGTGGTTTCTACCACTGTGTAATATATGCATATATTACATTTATAAAATATGAAGGTAAATTCATTATGAAACCTGTCAGCTGTGTTTCCAATGTATCAATGATTTAATACTGGTTAATGCTACTCGTTCTATTTTAGATGCTTTCGTTTCTTTCATGAGTTTCCTTCTCCTAGTGCCAGAGATCTGTGTTTCATAGTAGTAATTTACAGTGGTGTTCTTTGCAAGAAAATCTCTGTCGTTAATAACCAAGATGCATTTTTAATTTGTGGCTAAACGCAAATGAATAGGGAAGACCACGAGTACAAGTTTTTTTTAGGTATGGCCATTATCTTTTTAGGTCAGTGCAGCCTCATGTAATCAAAAATTAAATACATATATACATATATACATACATAAAATGAAGGGCTTTAGGCCAGCCTTCTTCATCCAAGGGTCTCTTCAACTGTGTATTACATGTTGCTTTGCCCGCAGCAGCATACAGCAAGGGGCAGCGCGTTTAATCCATTGGCTCAGTGGAACTGTGAGTGACAGCATTCTGCCTGATGACGTGCTGATCTGGCTAACACGAAATGCACTTCAGCGACCGGGCTGGCACGCCAATACTTTGGTTTGCAATTGCTTTTTCTTTCTATTCTTTAACCTTTTTTCATTTTTTAATCATCCTTGGGCGTTTAAGTTAGGTATTCAGGTAGCACAATTAAAAGCCAAAAGTAACTTTTTATGCACCAATAAAATTAAAATTTTCACTTGATACATTGAAAATTACAGATCTTCTATCCTTGTTCTAAGTACACCTGTCTGCTAGAAAAAGCCCATACTTTCTATTGAAATTATAGCCTAAGGTTATTTATTTTGTAATTTGAAAACTGTATTGTTAAGTTTATCACTGACACATTTAGGTAGGAGTCTGTTTTAATTTCTTTTGCTATTTTTGCAGCATGTTCTTGCAAGAAAAAGTTAAAAATGTAACCATTGCATCAGTTTGTCAAACTTTGTTACCCCTTCCATGCAGTTTGACATGTATAATTACAGACAAACACAGGTAACTGAATGCTCAGAAACAGAAGTAAGGGCATATACCGAATGGAGTTCTGGGTTTCAAAGAGGTGCAAATAATGTCTGCCTCGTTACAACACTCATGCATGGATGCATGGGCCTCTAAAGGCCAAGTCCAAGAAAGTGCTATCTGCAGAAATCCACATGTTGCTCGACAAGGCCACCAATCTCATAAATCCTACCTATTTCTCTGGAGACTATATCTAATACTCATTGCAGAGATTACAAAAACTGCACCAGCATTGGTGCAGTTTGCATCGACATTTCCCGGATTATATATATTTACACCTGTCACTCTTACACCGACATTTGCACAAACCTTCCTGGTCAGTCCGACAAAATGTTGCGGAAAAGCTGCACCACTGTAAATCTGTGAAGCAGTTTTGATTCTTTTTATGAGAAACTATTTGTTAAGCAAAGTGAAGCAATCAAACCCTAGTCCTCCATGTTGTAAAGTATGGTTAGCACATTCAATAAAGGAAATGTATGCACATTCGAAGACTAAGCTTTCACATCAGCTATTCTGTTAACAGTTAGGAAGCACTGTGCCTGTATTTAAGTCACAGTACTAAATTGAAATATAGGACTCTAGTGACACCTAGAGAAAGTCCTGTATACCAAAATCTAAACGTTGGGTTGTGCATTAGCTACATTCCTAGTCCATTGTAGCGTTTTCAAACCTGGGTCGGAAAACACATGGCTATCTACACAAGTATCTTTTTCCCCTTGGAGCTGAATATATCCAAACCTAATATTTCCAAATCTGAACATCTGATTCAGTGATGAAAAATGGTGAATACAATTATTGTGCCTGAGTCTCAAAGGCATTCTTATACTTTTGTGTAAATTCACTATTTTTTAGTATTCACAAATCATGCGTTTAAGTTTACTAATAGTAATTTTACGATTGCAAAGACTCCTTAATTGGTACTTAAAAAGTTAGGCCTGTCCTCTCTTTTTGTGTGCGGAGTCTCCACCACGAGTGCAGAGTCTCCACAGTCGCGCAATTACTATTAATAAACTAAAACTCGTAGTTTGTGTATAATCAGGCCCAATGTGTCTGATCTCTTCCATTTTAATTGAGAGGTTCTGAGACCCTATAAAACCTCTCAGAGAGGATTATCAATCCAACTGAAATGATGTAGTGGGTTCTAAGGACACCTACACATTTAGGGCCATATCAAGGGATTGCTTCGCTTTTGCACCATGCAACGTGGTGCAAAAGCAACGCAACCACTAAGATGTGATTAATCAAGCCATGAAAGGCCCCCTTGCGTGGCCCTGAATGGCTTGATAAATCCAAAGGAACGCAGCGCAACGCAATCACTGTGTCGCATTACTCTGCCCCAGAGAGGTGTTACATAGCTGGTGTGTGGGTGTTGCCACACAACTCCCACTGATTTTGATGCAGTTCCTGATTTGCCTTTAGTGATAGACCAGGGAATGCGCCAAAATGTTATGCCTTCCCGTAACGAGGAGACATATCATTTCTCCTCGTTTCTCCGCATTCTGCGGCACACCCAGAAAGAGGAAAATGCCTCTGTAGATTGTTTTTGTGCAGGAAGGTGGATCTTCCTCAACAAAAACAATCCTGCCTACAATGCAGGAACACTCGCACCATCGTGCAAGGGTGCCTGCGTCCCGGCTAGGCAGCACATTGTGCGGCAGCACTGGGAAGAGGCAGAAAAGCACTGTATTGAGATAAATATGGCGCATTTCTGCCCTTCCCTTGTTAAGCAGCACAGCCATGTGACTTGCTGCACTGTGTACAAATGTAATACATAAGGCCCTTATTGTTGAGTGAAAGGGCCCCTGACGGGGAGTAAAATAGTCTCATTCACTGTGACATTTGCACAATAATCTGAGATGGATCCCATATGCTAAAAAATTGCCCCACTAATGGTTCTAAATTGTCCTCATAAACAAAGATATTACAGCTGCCAAATGTGAAGTTGCCACCTTTCGTGTGCCGTGAGAGTATCACAACTGCCCACTGATCTGAAACCTACAGTGTCAAAAAAGTGAAATTGTACTTCAACCACCAGCACCTGTGGACTAGCTACTGGCTCTCTCAAAGGGTCATCTGAACCAGGGACCAGCGTTCGCCCTGTATTGAGTGACGAGAGTTACGTATTGAAGATATGGCTAATGCATCACTATACTGGTCCCCATTGAGTAGAAATAAAATGGAAAATAAATAAATAAATGAGGCAATATATTTTTTTAATCCTATTTAGGGCACCACTTTTTTTCAGAAGATATTTAGTCCACGATATTCTGGCAGCATATTGGCTTGGCCCTAAATCTTCTCAAATTAAAACATTTAGTACTTGTTCCTAATGTTTGAAATCCTCTTCATTAGTTGGCATGTCGCAAGTATAAACACACATCTGACTCATTCGAATTACATGAGATGCATTTGCTTACATCAAATTCTTATTCTGCAAAAAACCTGGAAGGTAGACAGCATTATTCTACAGGATTTATTCAATTGTAATAAGAATGATGTTAAGGATATCAGAGAGACTATCGAGAGGCCGGGTTAGCAATGCAAAAAATGAGCTAATAAAATCTGTCTATTAGGAGGACGGATGTGTTCTTGTGGTGAAAATGTATTCACAATGGTCACAAATTCCAAATTGTATCCTGGAAATGTTCTACTTAAACTGTACTCTTTCACCCTGGAGAAGAATCAGAGCGATAAAAAAGCTCTTTATAATGCTAATGAATGGTGGTCCAGATGATTTCATTTTGATTTCTGGATATATTTCAATGCACATTAATGTGCGGGCAAAGATGATTATGTCCTCCATAGTTTTTACACCAACGATGGAAGAGATGGAATCCTTTTTAATGAGTTTATGCTTCTGTTGAATAGAGGTTTCCCATATTGCTTCACTTACACCTTTTCATACACATAGGGGTATTCAATAATATATTGTCCCTTGATTTCCCCTTATGTAAAAATGCATACAAATGTTGCAGCAAATACTTGAGGAGGGGCCCTAAACCCAACTATTTGTTAAATAAAACCACTAAATTGGGATCGGCAGTTTTAATTGAAATTACCAATCAAATAAATAAAATATTCGAGAGGAAAGATTATTTTATTGATCATATGAAATCCCTGCAGGAGACAGTCCATAATATTGATGAAGTTAAGCAGAAAAAGTATTTATTAGAATGCCAAAGGTGCAGTTTTGAGTACTACAGAGAGAAAGGGTTCTCCTAAATCCTATTGCATACTCTGATGTTAAACAGATCTCTTTAGGAAGATCCCAGGTACAGTAATCTCGCATTTAATATCAAGGGCAATCCTCCATGTCTTTGACCTTGGTAAAAAAAAATGAAAGTATGGATTCATATGCAGGCAACAGTGTGGAAATGCCAATGTTCATATGTTATTTCCCATTCTTTACGGCACCATAGGGTATTAAATTGTGATAGCACAGTAAAACATTAAACTAGTGTCACTCAAGTCCTCTGTGCAAAGAAGCATACCTGTTGGAAATTGCCATCTTCCAGAAATGTTGTGCCTTCTTTTGCGTAACACCTTTTTGCTGGCCATAGGACTCTGCACACTTTACTCCTGCTAACCAGTGCTAAAGCACTTGTGCTCCACTCTCAAATTTTAGAATTGACCTATCCCTAATTGGCACACTTAATTTACTTGTAAATATCTAGAAAATGGTACCCAGGTCCTGTGTATTAAAGGCTGCCAAGAAGAAGAGTTCTAAAAAAATGGTAGGAGAGACGCTACCTCCAGGTGGAAGGATGGCAGATATAGGAAATTCCCTTTACGAGAGGTACAGAATGGAGGGTACGTGCATGTGCCTTGGAGTAGGGGTGATTTGGCTGCATTTATGAATGATTTCCCTCGCTTGCGGGAGAAGCCTGTTGAGGGGTACAAGCAGGTTGATCGTTTTGTTAAGATCTCGAAGGTGTTGTGGATTGATTTGAACACGTTGTTTGACATTGTGGTCCCAGGCAATTTATGGTCTGCATGTAAAATTGCGGTTTAATGGCCGACCTCAGAGCCCGAAAGAGATCCTATCTCGAATGGTCCGTCACCCATAGTTATGAAGAAGTGTGAGCAAGTGATTACATGGCTAAAGTCGAAAATTTCACCTCAGGATATTGATTGGGTTAAGATAGATTGGACAGTCCAAGAACCAAAGGAAATGGTGCATGAGTACTATGAAACACTCTTGCAGGCTTTTAAGCAGTACAGCGGATTAGATGCCTTAGATACAAAAGACATGGGACAGTTTGTTTCGAAGTTTGTGTTGGGATTGAGACCTGAGGTTAGTCTCATGATACAGCAACATCTGATTTGCTGGCAGAATAAGCTGGTGGACGAGATCTTACGGTATGCCAGATACTGCAGCCATGAGATAGAATCGAAGCACAGAAAGTTGAAGGACAAATTGATGCTTGTTCAGATGCAAACGGCTCAAGCTCAGCCTAGCGGAGGGACGTTAGGAAGGAGGCAGGGAAATAACCAAGGAGGCAATCAGACCATCCAAGGTCGGGAAGACCAAAGCCAGTTGATCCTAAGACCGGAATGGATGTAGCACATTGAAGAAGACCACTGCGTGTCATCTTTGTCACCAGATTGGGCATTGGAAACGCGAGTGTCCCTTGAACCCAATCAATCAAGTGCAGCAAGAAGTGGAGATAGCTCAGGTACCTCTACCTGAAGCAGTCCCGACAGTGACTAGACCAAGGTAGGTGAAAGGGGGGACTATTAGTCCGCAAGTACAAGTTCCCCAACCACCTAAAGGTCAATATGTTCAGCAGGGAGCTCAGACTTATCAACAGATGCCCTTGTTCGAAGGGTATGAGGAGTTCAGTCCAGACCAGTTGGCATGACGGTGCCTGAGAGGGGGGAAGACTGCACACTTGGAGCAGTCTTGGAGGTAGACCAGAGAGGACCGTTTGTAGAAGCAGATGTTGATGGTCACCCTACCACCTTTTTGGTTGACACTGGTGCTACCCAGTCTACTGTGAAATCAGCAGTAGTCCCTAACCTACCCCTCTCGGGACAATCAATCCAAGTTGTTGGAGTAGCAAACAAGAAAATGACCAGTCCATTGACAGAGCCGAATCCTGTGAGAATAGGAACTTTCCAGGATCGACACCAGTTTGTGGTGTGCGACTCGAGTCCAGTTTGCCTGTCAGGGAGAGATCTGTTGTGCAAACTGAATTGCACCATCTATTGTACACCCCAGGGAGTTGAAGTACAGACAAAGGGTGATGATGCGACCTTTAAAGTTGCAAATCAGCACTTGTATATAGAAATGTACCCAGCGCTGACAGTGGAGGAACTTCCACTTGACTTGAGGGATTCTGTGTCACTCGAGGTGTGAGACTTCACCGAAGAGGAGATTGGGTTAATCAAAGGTGTAGAGCCAGTGAAGATTCAGGTCAAACCGAACGTAGAGTTCCCTAGGACGCCCCAGTACAATTCGTCACCCGAGACTATTACAGAAAATAAACCTGTAATCGAATCTAAGATCAAGCAGGGAATTCTGAAGGAGATTATGGGTAGCTCATGTCATTCACCTATCATGGGACTACAGAAACCGAGTGGAAAATTCAGGATCGTGCAGGACCTGCGAAAGATCAACACGATAGTTGTTCCATGCTGTCCGGTGGTACCGAATCCATCTGTGATTCTGTTTCAGATTCCGTGTGAAGCTGAGTGGTTTACAGTGATTGATCTGTTTCAAGCATTCTTCTCGATTCCACTCCATGAGGAAAGCCAATTTCTTTTTGCTTTCCGGCTGGAAAATCATGTGTTATCGTGGTGTCGTATCCCCGAGAGGTACACAGAGAGTCCATTGATCTTTAATCAGATCTTGAAGAAGAATCTTGAGAGTCTTGTGTTGCCACAGAACTCCGTTGATGACTTGCTCATTGCCTCAGAAACAGAAGATGCTTGCAGAATTGATACCATTGCTTTACTGAATCATTTGGCAGAGAATGGACACAAGGTGTCCCCAAATAAATTGCAGTATTGTCTGAGTGAAGTGCAGTATTTGGGTCACAGAATTGAGAAGGGCAAGAGGAAGGTGTCACCAGATCGCATTGAGACAATTATGAACATGCCTGTGCCTACCACCCAGAGAGAAGAATGTTCTTGGGAATGGTTGGCTACTGCCGCCAATGGATTCCCAACTTCTCCTTTGAAGCAAAGCCTTTACAGCGGCCCGACGCACAAAGATGTGAGTGATCCGGTACCGTGGGACAACTGTTTGATGTTGTTTTTAAGGCTGAGAGAGGCTATGTGTCGCGCTCCAGCTTTGGGAATGCCTGATTACAACAAGGCTTTCACGTTGTTCTGTTGCGAGAGAGAAGGTTGCGCATTATCAGTTTTGACTCAGAACCATGGAGGTGTCCGTAGACCAGTTGCCTACTTTTCAGCTACTTTAGATCCATTAGCTTCTGCGTTGCCTGGATGTCTTAAATCCGTAGCTGCAACAGGTGTCAGCATTGAAAGGTGTGAGAGTATTGTCATGGGACATCCACTTACAGTTTATGTGCCACACTCTGTTGAACTGTTGATGACGAGGACCAAAACACAGCACCTCACAAATAATCGATTGACACACTATGAGCAAGTTATACTGGTTGCAGAAAATGTAACTTTGAAGAGGTGTTCTGTTTTGAATCCCACAACATTGATGCCCATTCCAAATGCAGATGGTGAAGATTGTGAGGATCACGATTGTCTCGATGTGACTGAACTATGCACCAAACCGAGACCAGACATTTTTGATGAACCACTCCCTGACCCTGATGAAATTTTCTTTGTGGACGGTTCATGTTTAAGAGACGATGTTGGTCGATAAGGAGCAGCGTTTGCTGTATGTACCATTACAGGAGTGGTTGAAGCTGCTTGTTAAGAGGGAGTATACACCGCACAGGTACCTGAAATCATTGCTTTGACCCGTGCCTGTTTGGCTGCTGATCAAATCCGTATAACAATTTACACTGACAGTCAGTACGGGTTTGGTGTGGTTCATGACTTCGGACAGTTATGGTCACAGAGAGGTTTCATGACATCCTCAGGTTCGCCCATCAGAAATGGGGAATATGTGAGACAATTGTTGGAAGCATTACAATGTCCCAAGGAAATTGCGGTTTTCAAATGTTCCGCTCACTGTAAAGGAAGTGACTTTGTTTCACTGGAAAATAACTATGCAGATGAGGTTGCCCGTTTTTGTGCAGAACAAGGATGCATATTTACAGGAGGTTATACTGGAGAAAGCCAAGAAAGAACCAAGCTCAGCATGATGTTAGCCTTGGCCGATACTTGGGAGGAACTAAAACGATTGCAGGATGAGGTTACCGTCCAAGAACGAAATGGCTGGATAAGATCAGGATGTGAGGAAGGAGATGTGGATGTGTGGGTTTCGAGTGATGGTCGAGCTGTGTTACCGGAAAGTCTGTTAAGCTCGATTGATACATGGTGCAGTACATTTTGGCAGAGATGCAATGGTGGGAGTGTTCAGACAGACATGGTACAATCCGAAGTTTCGTGCGGTTGCTGAAGATGTATGTCAGAGGTACAAGCAGCAACTGTTCCAGCCGCAAGTGACCTGTGCCACGACCTGTGCCCGGGAGATTGTGTGCTTGTTCGCAAACACGTGAGGAAGAGTTGCCTGGATGTTTGTTGGCGTGGTCCGTACCAGGTAATACTGGTCACGAACACGGCAGTAAAGTGTGGAGGGTTGTCGAACTGGGTGCATGCCTCCCATACCCGCAGAGTTCCAGCACCCTTGGAAGAAACAGCCCCTCTAGTGAATGAAAATTCAGCTGAGGTGGCAGGGCCATCTGAGAGGGCAAGTCAAGCTGTGAGGGTTGCTGACGCAGTTGGTTGTGCACTGGATCGAGCTGAAAGGCGTTGTGCCAATCAAAGCTCCGAATTTGACTCGGACGGAGAAAGTATTGCTGTGGGTGGAGTAGAGTCAAATTCAGCCTACGAAGGAAGTAGTGCACAGGGTACTCGGAGGGAGAGCAGAAGTGCCACAGAAGCAGCAGAGGTTTGGCCCGGGAGCCAGAGGCGGCTGAACTTGAGGTTGGCACCTGAAAGGGATCTTGCCCCAGTCTCTGAAATGTCTGAATCCGAACAGAGTGACGAAGAGCAGGCCCGGGGCAGTCTGAGAAGATCCAGGAGAACAAGAGTGCCGTGTCAAAGATACGCCTCACCAGAGTGGACATACTCTGTGACTGATGCCAGGAGTGGTGAGCTCAGGGAGGCTGAAGTCTTTGGCGCTGGTCAACGATTTTCCGAACCTGAAAGTGGATATGCTGCTGTTGGTTCCGGGAGTGGAGATCGAAGGAATACTGACTCTCACTATTCCGAATCCACCACTCCTAAGCAGAATCGGTGAACTGATTCTGGAGACGCTGTTTTTTCCAACTTTTGGTTATGTACCACCGCATCAGGAATTAATGTTGTTTCGTCTTGAACTTTTTCAGCGTGTTTTAGATATTTTGGGAGCTGATCTTATTTTGGACTGAAGGTGAACTTTGTTGTATATAAAAGTCTATAAAGAAGATAACCTAGGCCCGAGTGGAAGAAGAATAAAGTTAGAGACTTTCCGTCAAGACGACGAAAGAGGGCTAGGGAAGGCTTTTTTGTGGACTGTGTAAATAAGGAACTGAAATAGCAAGGGGATTTCCAGCTCTTGAAGTATCGTTCGAACTGGTTAGCAAGTGACACCCAGAGGAGAATTAGACTCTTAATTGTTACTGTCGAAACCAAGAACTTTGAGAACTTTGCCAAATCATGGATGCTGGAAATGCTCATCGTAAATCTAAGTTAGTAATAGGTATACTTATAGGGTTGGTGTTAGTTTCTATACTCGTAATAGTCATAGCCTCGTATATCGTTTCACATGAGCAAGAAGAAGAGGTACAGGGAACACCTCCACCTACTCCTTCTAGCCAAAAGGAGGTCACTATAGGAGCTAAAAGAGCTTTACTAATCAAAGAGAGTCGTAGATTTCACATAGATATGTCTACAAGTGATTTTAAGCTCAATGCATATGCGAAGTTGCTATATGAATATGTGGATGCGATGGATGCGAAAGACTGTTACGTGTGCATGCAGTTACCATCTTCAGTGGATGAGGGTATCAGACACCATCATCTTCCACTGACGTATGGAATTTCTTGTAGTTTGTTGCTTAGTACCTTTTATGAATGAGGTCAGTTTGAGAATTTCTTTTCTAATTACGATGCAGTACTTCCCGAACTTCCAGCTTACAAGCATTTGAATAAATACGATTATTACAAGTCAGAGGACATACTCCGGAAGTATTTCATACTGTCTTTGGAACTGGATACGGCTTATGCTCATCGGCATAATTTGTAAGCCTGGGCGAAAATTTCGTTCCGTTCGCGGAAATTGCGATAATTTGACATTTTCGCGTTCCGCGGAGAGCGTGAAAATGTCAAAAATTCCGGTTTCCACAGCTTGGCGATAATTTGTTTCTTGCTCGCGCTGCAAAATAATACATTCTCGATCGCCTTACCTGAATCCCTGCGTTCGCCGACAAGTTTTCTTGATCCGGTCGCGTTCTCCATGAGATGTTGTATTGTTTTTAGCCATTTGCGCTGTCTCGCGACAGTTCGCGCCCGCAGTGACGTCATGCGTCGCGCGATCACGTCTTTCTTCTCGCGATCATGCACAACTCAAAACAAGATGGCCACGCCCGCAAGCAACCACATGGGTAAGTTGGCGACCCGCAACCATGCAGAAAATCTCGCAAACATGCCGGAAAAAAACTTCTGCATCTTCGTGATATTTCCGCTTGTTTGCGATAATTTTAAACATTTTCGCGATAATTTTCGAAAGTTAATTTCGCAAATTCCGCCCACCCCTAATAATTTGACCTGTTCAGTGTATGATTTAGAGAAGAAGTTTATAGATCAGGAAGAAGAAAGATATAGAAAACTAACACAGACACGAGATACAGGAGATAGTCCAGTAGATTGGACTGATGAGGAAAGATTACACAGATCTAAGGGGAGTTATGGTCCCATAGCATTGGACAAGGAGCAGAGAGGGAAGTTGTGTGTGAGACGTTATCAGACCTACAATGAAAAGGTTTCAGTAGGACAAAGTGCGTGTGATCATGTCTTCACTATGGAGGATTCTGCTAAGTACTTTTTGCAAGGGCTCGGTGCAAGTGATTCCAACTGTTTATTATGTGTGTGGAAGGAATGCTTGTGTTAGGTTGCCTGAAAATTGGTATGGTACATGCTATTTGGGAATTATTTTTCCGAAAAACTACCAAGCAGAAGATTTGGAGCTTTTGGAAACTGGACAACATTCTAGAGCAAAAAGAGCCGCGAGTGCAGGGATTGTGATTGGATATATCTTTGGAGCAATGATACAGAGTTTGGCTGTGGTCTTGAATGATGTGAAGATTAGAAGACTGGCAACTGTGGTTGATAAGTTGTCAATGAATACAGCGAAGTCTTTGGGCCCGATTCACAGAACTAACTTAAGACAAAATCCTAAACTTACTACCATTTTCGTATTCACAGAATGCACTTACTCATTTTGGTATTCACAGAAGACACTTACTCACTTCGGTATTCACAGAAGTTAGGAGTCCTAACTTTAGGACTCCTAAATGCCTTCTGTGAATACCGAAAGTCTTAAAATTAGGATTTTTCTCAGTTTAGGAGTGCTAAAGTTAGGAGTCCTAACTATACTACTACTAAACTGAGAAAAATCCTAATTTTAAGGCTTTCGGTATTCATAGAAGGCATTTAGGAGTCCTAAAGTTAGGAGTCCTAACTTTACTACTACTAAATTGAGAAAAATCCTAATTTTAAGACTCTTGGTATTCACAGAAGGCATTTAGGGGTCCTAAAGTTAGGAGTCCTAACTATACTACTACTAAACTGAGAAAAATCCTAATTTTAAAGCTTTCGGTATTCACAGAAGGCATTTAGGAGTCCTAAAGTTAGGACTCCTAACTTCTGTGAATACCGAAATGAGTAAGTGCATTCTGTGAATACCAAAATGAGTAAGTGCCTTCTGTGAATACCAAAATGGTAGTAAGTTTAGGATTTTGTCTTAAGTTAGTTCTGTGAATCGGGCCCATAGATACTGGTGGATGGAGAGCTGTTATCTATAAGGACGATGGTTTTGCAGAACCGCCTTGCTTTAGATGTATTATTAGCAAAAGAGGGCAGAGTCTGTAAATTATTGAAAGTTCAGGAATGTTGTACGTATGTTCCAGACAACAGTAAGGATCTGGAGAGATATATACACAACATTACCAAGATCCATCAAGAGATAGAGGACTTGACTGAAGAGGGTGTGTGGGAAAAGATTGGTAAAGGATTTGGCCATGTGGGAAGTTGGTTTGCAAATCTGGGAAAGGGGTTCCTTGGCTTTGTGTTAAAACCCCTTATCATTGTTGTGGTTTGTGTGGTTTGCTCGTGGGAATTTATCAGAGCATATAAGTGGAACAGAGGGAATAGAGTTGAAACAGCTCTCAGAGCAAGTGAAATGCGAATGGCCAGACTGCGGGACAGTCAACATCAGAATATAAAGAATATGGAGAGATTCCGACGGGGGAGGATGTCGACAAGTACTGTTTAGGCCGGTTCTTTCTCCAAGGGAATTGTGAAATGGTGTGATGACATTTGTCATCAAAGGGGGGAACTGATAGAGCGCCACGTTATCCTGAAATTTGTAGGGGTGCATCATATTCACTGTTAGTCCTCACCCACATATTAATCGAAGTAGTATTAATGTGTGACTTAGAAATGTATCACTAGAATCTGTTTAACATAAGTATGATTAGAAATGTAACCATGCTTTTCATGAAGAGTAATGTCATAGTTGATTGCAAATGTACTTTAGTCAATGCATAATGATTGGTTTTCATGTAATGCAATGTATTAGGTTTAACGTGCACCATATTAAAGTTTGCACGTGCAAATCTGCTTACTCACATATAAAGAATAATGAACATTAATGCTTATAGTGTGATTTTAGGAGTGTGTTTAAACTGTGTAAAGGCCTGATCGCATATATGTTTAAAGAGAAAGGCCTGTTCATTTCTTATGTTAGCTACATGTTGTAGGCCGAAAAATGATTTCCCTTGGTAAAGGCTTTGGGTTTCAGGATAATTGAAAATCTTAGAGAAGTGAAAAGTTTCTTGTTCCCTTGTTTCTGTTGCAGGTGCAAGGACATTTAGCTCGTTAGAGAGACTAGGGGCCCGATTCACAGTATTAACATAAGACAAAATCCTAAACTTACTACTTTTGGTATTCACAGAATGCACTTACTACTTTTGGTATTCACAGAATGCACTTACTACTTTTGGTATTCACAGAATGGATTTACGACTACTAACTTTAGATCCGCACTCGGGCCGGAAATTCCGGCCCGGAGGTGGAGCTTCTGGCCCGGGGGCGGAGCTTCCGGCCCGGAGGTGGAGATTCCGGCCCAGAGGCGGAGCTTCCGGCCCAGAGGTGGAGATTTCGGCCATGGCTAAATCTCCGCCATCGGCCGGAATCCCCACCTCCGGGCCGGAAGCTCTGCCTCTGGGCCAGAAGCTCCGCCCCAGGGCCGGAAGCTCCGCCTCCGGGCCGGAAGCTCCGCCTCCGGGCCGGAATTTCCGGCCTGAGTGCGGACGTAAAGTTAGTAGTCGTAAATCCATTCTATGAATACCAAAAGTAGTAAGTGCATTCTGTGAATACCAAAAGCAGTAAGTGCATTCTGTGAATACCAAAAGTAGTAAGTTTAGGATTTTGTCTTAAGTTAATTCTGTGAATCGGGCCCTTGGACTTTGTTTTAGGAGTTAGGATAGTACGAGAAGCCAATATGGGAGTACACCGGAACTTAAGGATGATACTTTCAGTCGAGATGGTGCCTGGGTCCCAAGGTCAAGCTAACCGTCGTTGGATGAAATACAAGTTTCACTGGAAAAGTACTGGAAGAAGACCTGGCTGAAGAGGTCTGCCGAAGGGTGTGTTCTATGTTTTTGGGATTTTGTATTAGGGACAGTGCCCTGAGGGTTGAGCAGTTGAGGCTTAGGTGGGAAACTAGAAGGAGCATCTTAGAGCGAGCTCTCACTAAGTGAGTGCACTTCTAAGGAAGTCTTCACTTCTGACACTTTTTTATTCTCTTGCCTGGGAGGGAAAACGCTAAGTAGGGATGCCACCTTAGAGATAGAGTAGGGATAGACTAACTGTTTTTCTTTTAGGCTACTGACTTCTAATGTGGAGACTGGACTAATTATCGCATTTCTGATGCTATTGGAATTGATTATTCTTCTTATTCTGAGTTGAATGAGACTCCTGCATAGGTTATCTTTTGTATTAGTGCCCATTTATTTTCTTCACCTATTGAGGTGCTTGTATGTGCAGTTATTCTTGGTTGTAATAAAATCCTAAAAGATTTAGATTCGGAGTCAGTGATTCTTTGTAACTGAGATTTGATTCTGTTGATTAAGTACTAAGAATTGGATTTCCTGTCCTCTACACTATTTAGCAGATAAAAAGATCCTGGTGACCTGAGAGGATTCTTGGTGATGATAAGGTAGACAAGAATCCGGCTGCATCAGTGTGATATGTGTGCTTCATCAATGTTTTCTGTTGATTTGTGATGCTCAGGTGTGGAAATGCAGTTGCAATAAACCTGTTTCATTTCATTTCAAATATATCCAGGTCAGACGTAGGAGAAGGGGCCAATATCGGTGGGTCACAGCTGGTCACAGCGGTTCCTAATGTGAGATGTCAGACACGGAGGGACCCAGTGACCAGGTGTGTGTGTGAGTAGTGCCACAGAGGACAGCAGCTCAAGCTGTTTATCTGCATCATCCTCCGGTGGACACTCCAGAGTGGTGGTGGCCCCACAGCATCATTACCACCTTCATCCTTGTCCACCATCCCAATTCTATCACTACCTTCTCTGATGCTCCCCAACATGTTGTCTGGGCCACTCTCCTAATAAGGAAGGAATCTCCTTCGCTCCGGGCACCTCAGCCCATGCCCCTGTTAGCCCCACTGCCCTAGGTGAGGAGGCTATTGACCTCCTGAGGACCATCTCTGTGGGTCAGAATGCAGTCCAAAATGCCATCCAGGGAAAAGGCAAGCAGCTGACCCATATGATGGCCTACCTGGAAGGCATTCGCACTGCAAAGTCTGGCCAACAGAGATCACAGGCTCTGGCCTCCTCCCTCACAGCAGCCCTCCACCCATCCTTCCACCCCACCTCCTGTCCCTTCCCCATCCAAATTCCCTATTCCCATTCCTATCCCAAGCACACGCACACCTAAGCAAGTACACACTTCATTAGACACAAGCACAACACACAAACACAAAATCATCCAAAATATGCAATCATGCACGCACACAGGAGACACTCACCACTCTCACCACCCCCACCACCCCAGCATACCTGCAGAGAACACAGTAACACACGTATACCCCTCCACAACCATACCAGCAGACAACACAGCAACAGACACAGACGCCTCCACAGCCACAACCATACCCGCAGACAACACAGCAACACACACAGACCCCTACACAGTAACAACCATGACCGTAGACAACACAGCAACACACACAGACCCCTCCACAGCCACAACCATACAAGCAGACAACACATCAAAAGACACAGACCCCTCCACAGCCACGACCGTACCCGCAGACAACCCAGCAACACACACAGATCCCTCCACAACACCCATCACGTCCACAGCACACACATGCACAAAACACAAACGTTCACAGTCACCTACACAACCGACACCAACACAGTGCAGACAGCAGACATAGCTCGCACTTCCACTCCCTCTTCCTCCCAAACTGAACTCCATTCCAAACATCCTACCCACTTTCCCCGTGAAGATGTCTTGTTTGCCCTTACACCTGAGAAACCCGACTTCCCTCCCAAAGTCTCAAAAAGCTCTCCCATACCCAAACCCTTACCTACCACTTCCCACTCCACCCCTGAGAAACAGCACCCCCCTGAACCCAGCCCAAAAACAAAACAAACACAAAAGAAACCCTCCCAAATACTAACCCATCCCTTCCACTTTCCATTCCACCCCTGAGAAGCAGCCTCCCCACCCCCCTGAATACAGTCTAAAACCCCACAAACCAAAGAAGAACCCTCCCAAAACTAACTTCACTCTTCCCTAAGCTTATACTCCCCCCACGTACCTTCTTAGAGGAGCCTGCTATGCACCATTGGATGACCCTTTGTCAGGAAGTTCCCTGGCAGTGTCAGTAAGGGCAAGTTTAGTGGCACAGCATTGTGCGCAGCACATGGCATAACAAGGCACTGGCCACTGGCCTTTGATTCCCTTCATGAATTGTTCAATTTGGAATAAAACTTTCACATTTTAGAAGATATTGGTCCTGCCATTACTATTCTAACTATTTGATGTTCTTGTATTGTTAGTGATGTGTGACTACAGTTGTGTTTGTTTGATCCTTGATTGTTGATTAGTATGATGTGTCCTTGGGCCAAGTGCTGGACTTACACTGGACAAGGGATAATGTTGGATGAGTGCATACGAGGGATGAACTCAGATTGGTGCAGACACTGCATTGCATGTTATATGATATGATAGGTTTTCAGCTTGTCTTGGCCACTATCCACATCACTTAGGTTGCCGTTGTCCCTATGATGTATGTTGGATATGTGGTAAGTTTCTTCAAGTTAGATATTTGTTTATCCACACATGGAGGGTGTTAACTTGTCATACCTTTGTGGAGTTCTGCATGGACATGTGCCTATTTCCCTGTGTGTAGCTCACGCCTACTTTATCTAGATGTGTGATATATGCTGTTAGTGCTCTGTTTGCTTTCATGAGTTTCACTTACCCATTACCTACACATGCATGGCACTTGGTAATGCTATTGGTTGTCCCTGATATACTTCAATTCACAGGGCCAGTGCACATTGAGTTTGTCAGGCATGTGCAAAATGTACTGTGCTCGGTGGTCAGACTGCTGAGGTTGAAGCGGTGAGACTGCGGGCACTGTGGTTCCCGGACCGTTGTACTCGGTAATCTGTCCTTAAGTGTAGAATATTGTACAAATAGCCAATTTGCATTTGAAATTTGAAAAAACAAATGTCCATGTCACAGAGGTAGCCCTAAGACACTTGGGTTGGCAGACTGCATCTCTGCAGACACAGACGCCAACCCAAAATCCAAATACCATGGTGGAATGTCTATGACAGTACCTTGGCACAGGAAGCCAAAACAAACAACGCAGTGGAAGTATGGCACAATGCCTTCCAATCCACACTAGGCAGAACCCAACATACACTCTAAAAATATATAGAGGCATTACACAAAGAGTAAAGCTACCAACAACTATGAATAGAGCAAGGACCACCAGACTCACAGAGGCGCATCGGTGGCAGTCCAGTCACCACTGTACCATTGCTCCGACCGCCCTATTACTACTAAGGCTGTTTGACCGCCATAGCCGCCAGGGAACCATTGTTCCCTGGCAGTGGCATGACGGTCTTGAGGCCGCAGTATGCTTGGCAGGCCCTCCTACATGAAAACCGTGGTGGAGAGGAAACAAAGGGGGCCCTACAGGGCCCCCTGTTGCCTCAGGGCTATGGGGTACATGCAGGGGGCCACAACATATGCCGCCTGTGTGCATTCGCCCCAGTTCCTGCATGGCATGGACTTTAAAGTCCATGCCGTATAGTAACGATTTTTGGCGTTCCCATTGTGGTGCCAATTTACAGAGGACCCGCCAATGGACAGCCAAAACAAGCCCACCAAATATGAGAGGCACTCGTAATCTGGCAGGCGACCCAACTATGGGTTTGGCAGTGCAGGAGCGGGCCGTCGGCATGGCGGTCCATTCCTGCACCACAAAAGTCGTAATCAGACCGTAAGTAAAAAATAACATTCTGCCCAAAACTAAAAAAATATTGTCCAAAAAGCATATAAAATGCAAAATTAAATGAATTCAATAGAAATCCATCAAAGCAATCCAAATAATGCTGGAACCATAAAAAAAGTTTTTAAAAAAAATAAACACTCAAGAAAACCAGAAAAGAAGGAAATCAAATTAAAAAGCATTGCACTGATTCCGAGTTTGGCGGTCCATCAAATGGCCAAACTCACGGCGGCGTAGCGGGAACCTCCGCACTGGTGGTATGACCGCCATATTACAAGTGTGGCAGTCCCACTGCTATAGGACCGCCGCAACCACCAAGGATCTGCAACCCCAAGATGGTGGAGTGGCAGTCAGAGACAGCAGCATCCTAGCGGTGCCACTGCGGCACCGCCAAGCATATTATGACTTTCCAGACCTCCACACTTTTCATGGTGGAAGTAGGGAGGTCATGAAAGTAGAGGGGCACAACAGGCCCCCGTGCATGGGGGTGCAGGAAGGGGGGCACATGTTGTGCAGGAATGGGCATTGGCATTTCTCTAGGCACTGCAGATCTAAGGCTCAGATATGAGCCTTAGAACTGAACCGCCACGGGACCACCAAAGTACCACTCGCCAAACCATAAGGAAACTTGTATTCTGGCAGGCGGTGTGTGGATGGCTTTGGCAATGTTGGAGCGTGCCGCTGGCATGGCGGCCTACTCCCACATCGCCAAAGTCGTAATTAGGCCCTTAATCATCAAAATATATATATAACTTAACATAATTAATCATAACATAAAGATACATTATTAAAATAGCATACAAAAACCAAAAACTACTAACTACTGAAAAATAATGTCTAATATACCAAAATCCTACACACAAAACCATAACTAACATGTAGACCTCCACCAAACCCACCCTACCCTCAAAACCCTTAAAACTATCCTGGTTCCAGGAAAATAGACAAAAAATAACACAAATTGATTACAAAATAGAAACTAGCGGTAAAAAAAATTGGAGCTAAATTCCCCATAGAAATTAAGGGGAAGAAATGAAAAAATGTTGAATAAATGTATTACCAAATGTGAAAAAATATAGAAAATGCAAGACATGTAAAAAAAAAAGTATAGATTAAATTATACTATTACATATATACAATTATTTTTATATACTAAAATAATATTTTCAACATATGTTGAAAACATGTATATATGACAATGTAATAAATGTTAAAAAACGTAAATATGAATAATACAATTAGAAAATACACAACATGTAATAGTAATTAAACATCGTTTTTTTTAAACATTCAATAAATGCTTATTTACTTATTTTTATATACATGTTTATTTAAAAGTTTATACATATATCTATATGTATATATGCATATATATCCAAAGTTCAATAGAGCACACACTCAAACGATCCTCTGATTGTGCAAAAGGACTTTATGCCTCAGTTGAAACGCATTTTGCCAGAAACTGTCTTTGATCACACGCTGGGCAAATGAATGAACGTACATTACATAGACAAGTGACATGAAAAAAGGACTGTTGCTCAAAATTATTTCGAATGGCAGTTTTGCAATGGCGACTATATTCAAATGTGTAATTGCTACATGATTGCATGCTTCAAGTAAAAGAACGCTTACGCAAACGCTGTTGAGGCACTGAATATTTGATCATGGGTAAAACAAATATTGCCAGAAATAGTCGTAATGCTATTGCAAAACCACAGTTGGGGTATAATTGGTGTAAAAAGCAAGACTATTTGTATTTATCGAGCAATTACGGTGGTGGCCATATTGTAATGTGCAATCCCGCGTAAGTGCATACTTCTGGTGAGGAAACACATTAAAACCTGCTAAAACGGTGCAGGTTGTATAATCGTAATGAAGGTCAATACAATGAAATGCATTTTTTTTTTTAGAGACTGCAGGATTCGCGCTGGGTGCATGAATCCCGCCGAAAAAAAAAACAAAGCGCAGTCTCCCACGCTTTGTTTCAGTAACCCCCAGGGGAGCCAGGTCCCGGGGGCAATATGGAAAGTAAATGCGGGGGCCCGCGGGGGCCCCTGCAGCCCCGGGGATCGCCACCTCCCGGGGGCATGATTAATATATTTCTCTTGCTTCTTTCTGCACCTTTGTTGCTTCTTTCTGCACCCCTCTTACCTATTTCCACACCCCTCATACCTCTCTCTGCAGTTCGCTTGCCTCTTTCTGCACTCCTGTTCCCTCTTTCGACACCTCTCTTGCCTGTTTCTGTACCTCTCTTGCCTCTTTCTGCACCTCTCTTGCCTCTTTCTGCACCTCTGTTGGTTATTCTGCACTTCACTTGCCTCTTGGAGAGGTGTGGCTCACTGGTTAGAGGTGGCAGATCCGTAAGCAGAGAATCGGCCAGAGACCAGGGTTCAATTCCCAACGCGGCAGGGTCGTGGACCAGGGTCAAAACGGACTCGATAAATCTCGCCTTGGTACCTACTCTAACCAGGAACACACTCGGCAACTCTGGGCATTAAGCTTTCCTCATCTCTACAACGGCCCCCCACAGACGCCGGGGATGCCTGGTTTCACCTTGGAGATACCCAGAAAGGGACCATCTCACAGGGATAGCCAGGACGGGTTCCCCAGCGGTCTACAGCGCCGGGACGCCCCGTTGCTGGGGCAGCTGTGCGCTTTACAAGTCTACAACATTTACATTTACATTTACATTCTTTATGTACCCCTCTTGCCTCTTTCTGCACCTCTGTTGCTTTCTTCTGCACTTCTCCTGCTCCTTTCTGTACCTCTTGTGCTTCTTTCTGCATACCTCTTGCTTCTTTCTGCACCCCTCTTCCCTCTTTCTGCACGTCTCTTGCTTCTTTCTATAACTTTAGTGCTCCTTTCTGTACCCCTCTTGACTTTTTCTGCACCCCTCTTCCTTCTTTCTGTACCTCTCTTTCCTCTTTCTGTACCCCGTTTCCTCTTTCTGCATTTCTCTTGCCTCTATCTGCACCTCTGTTGCTTCTTTCTGTACTTCTCTTGCCTTTTCTGCACTCCTCTTGCCTCTTTCTTCACCTCTGTTGGTTCTTTCAACACTCCTCTTGCTTCTTTCGGCACCTCTCTTGCAAATTTCTGCACCCTTCTTGCCTCTTTCTGCACCCCTGTTCCCTATTTCTGCACCTCTCTTGCCTCTGTCTGTACCCGTGTTCCATCTTGCTGCACCTTGTTTGCCTGTTTGTGCAACTTTCTTGCCTCTTTCTACAGTTCTCTTGCCTCCTTCTGCACCTCTGTTGCTTCTTTGTGCATTTCTCTTGCCTCTTTCTGCACTGCTCTTGCCTGTTTCTATCCCCATTTTGCTCCTTCTGCTCTTCTCTTGTTTCTTTCTATACCTCTCTTGCTTCTTTCTGCACCCCTGTTGCCTCTTTCTGCATCCCTCTTCCTTCTTTCTGCACCCCTCCTTCTACTTTCTGCACCTCTCTTGCCTCTTACTACAATTCTGTTGTTTGTTTCTGGACTTCTCTTGCCTCTTTCTGCACCTGTCTTGCTTCTTTCTGCACCCCTCTTGCGTCTTTCTGCACCCCTGTGGCCTCTTTCTGCACTCATCTTCCCTCATTCTGTACCTTTTTTGTCTCTTTGTGCACCTCTGTTTTCTCTTTCTGTACCTCTTTGCCTCTTTCTGCACTTCTCTTGCCTCTTTCTGCATCTCTGAAGCTTCTTTCTGAACTTCTCTTCCCTCTTTCTGCATTTCTGTTCCTTCTTTCAGCACTTCTCTTGCCTCTTTCTGCACCTCTGTTACTTCTTTCAGCACTTCTCTTATCTCTTTCTGCACCCCTACTCCCTCTTTCTGTACCTCTCTTGGCTGTTTCTGTACCTCTCGCCTCTTTCTGCAGTTCTGTTTCCTGTTTCTGTACCTCTCTTGCCTCTTTCTGATCCTCTCTTGCCTCTTTCTGCACTTCTCTTGTCTCTTTCTACACTTCTCTTGCCTCTTTCTGCACTTCTCATGCCTCTTTCTGCACATGTCTTATCTGCATCTCTCTTGTTTTTTTCTACACTTCTCTTGCCTCTTTCTACTTTTCTGTTGCTTGTTTCTGGACTTCTCTTGCCTCTTTCTGCACCTCTCTTGCTTCTTTCTGCACCCTTCTTGCCTCTTTCCGTACCCCTCTCGCCTCTTTCTGCACCCCTCTTGCCTCTTTCTGCACGTCTCTTGCTTCTTTCTATAACTTTTGTGCTCCTTTCTGTACCTCTCTTAACTTCTTCTGCACCCCTCTTCCTTCTATCTGTACCTCTCTTTCCTCTTTCTGTACCCCTGTTCCCTCTTTTTGCAGTTCTCTTGCCTCTTTCTGCACCGCTGTTGCTTCTTTCTGCACTTCTCTTGCCTTTTCTGCACTCCTCCTTCCTCTTTCTGCACCTCTCTTGCAAATTTCGGCACCCATGTTCCCTATTTCTGTATCTCTCTTGCCTCTGTCTGCACCCGTGTTCTATCTTGCTGCACCTTGTTTGCCTGTTTGTGCAACTCTTTTGCCTCTTTCTGCAGTTCTCTTGCCTCCTTCTGCACCTCTTTTGCTTCTTTGTGCACTTCTCTTGCCTCTTTATGCACCCCTCTTGCCTCTTTCTGCACCCATTACGCTTCTTTCTGCACTTCTCTTGCTTCTTTCTGTACCTCGCTTGCTTCTTTCTGCACCCCTGTAGCCTCTTTCTGCACCCCTCTTCCCTCTTTCTAAACCCCTCTTTCTACTTTCTATACCTCTCTTGCCTATTTCTACATTTCTCTTGCCTCTCTCTACATTTCTGTTGCTTGTTTCTGGACTTCTGTTGCATCTTTCTGCAATTCTCTTGCTTCTTTCTGCACCCCTATTCCCTCTTTCTGTACCTCTCATGCCTCTTTCTATAGTTCTCTTGCTTCTTTCTGTACTTTTCTTGCATCTTTCAACACCCCTCTTGCCTCTGTCTGCACCAATGTTGGTTCTTTCTGCAGTTCTATTGCCTCTTTCTACACCTTTCTACATTTCTATTGGTTGTGCCTCTTTCTGCACCTCCCTTGCTTCTCTCTGCACCCCTCTTGTGTCTTTCTGTGTCCCTCTTCCCTCTTTCTGCACCTCTCTTGCCTCTTTCTGCACCCCTATTGCCTCATTCTGTACCCCCTGACCTCTTTCTGCACCCCTCTTGCCTCTTTCTGCACTTCTCTTGCTTCTTTCTATAACTCTTGTGCTCCTTTCTGCACCCCTCTTGTCTCTTTCTGCACCCCTCTTGCCTCTTTCTGCACCCCTCTTCCCTCTTTCTGTACCTCTCTTCCCTCTTTCTGTACCCCTGTTCCCTCTGTCTGCAGTTCTCTTGCCTCTTTCTGTACCGCTGTTGCTTCTTTCTGCACTTCTCTTGCCTTTTCTGCACTCCTATTGCCTCTTTCTGCAGCCCTGTTCCCTATTTCTGCATATCTCTTGCCTCTGTCTGCACCCGTGTTCTATCTTGCTGCACCCTGTTTGCCTGTTTGTGCAACTTTTTTGCCTCTTTCTGCAGTTCTCTTGCCTCCTTCTGCACCTCTGTTGCTTCTTTGTGCACTTCTCTTGCCTCTTTATGCACCCCTCTTGCCTCTTTCTGCATCCATTTTGCTTCTTTCTGCACTTCTCTTGCTTCTTTCTGTACCTCTCTTGCTTCTTTCTGCACCCCTGTTGCCTCTTTCTGTACCCCTCTTCCATCTTTCTGCACCCCTCCTTCAACTTTCTATACCTCTCTTGCCTATTTCTACATTTCTCTTGCCGCTCTCTACATTTCTGTTGCTTGTTTCTGGACTTCTGTTGCCTCTTTCTGCAATACTCTTGCTTCTTTCTGCACCCCTCTTCCCTCTTTCTGTACCTCTCATGCCTCTTTCTATAGTTCTCTTGCTTCTTTCTGTACTTTTCTTGCATCTTTCAACACCCCTCTTGCCTCTGTCTGCACCAATGTTGGTTCTTTCCGCAGTTCTATTGCCTCTTTCTACACCTCTCTTGCCTTTTTCTGCACCTCTGTTGGTTCTTTCTGCACTTCTCTTCCCTCTTTCTGTACCCCTCTTGCCTCCTTCTGCACCTCTGTTGCTTCTTTCTGCTCTTCTCTTGCTCCTGTCCCCACTTCTCTTGCTTCTTTCTGCACTTCTATTGCCTCTTTCTGCACCTCTGTTGGTTCTTTCTGCACTTCTCTTCCCTCTTTCTGTACCCCTCTTGCCTCTTTCTGCACCTCTGTTGCTTCTTTCTGCACTTCTGTTGCTTGTTTCTGCATCTCTCTTGCTTCTTTCTGCATCCCTCTCGGGTCTTTCTGCACCCCTCTTCCCTCTTTCTACACCTCTCTTGCCTACTTCCGCACCTCTCTTCCCTTTTTCTACAGTTCTCCTGCCTCTTTCTGTACATCTGTTGCTTCTTTCTCTACTTCTCTTGCCTCTTTCAACACCCCTCTTTCTTCTATCTGCACCTCTGTTGGTTCTTTCTGCAGTTCTCTTGCCTCTTTTTGCACCCATCTTGCCGTTTTCTGTGCATCTCTTGACTCTTTCTGCACTTCTCATGCCTATTCCTGCACTTCTCTTGCCTTTTTCTGCACTTCTCTTGCTTCTTTCTGTACTTTTCTTGCCTTGTTTCTGCACTTCTCTTGCCTCTTTCTACATTTCTCCCGCTTCTTTATGGACTTCTCTTGCCTCTTCCTGCAACCATCTTCCCTCTTTCTGCTTCTCTCTTGCATCTTTCTGCACCCCTGTGGCCTCTTTCTGCACTCGTCTTCCCTCTTTCTGCACCTCTCCTGTCTCTTTGTACACCTCTGTTGTCTCTTTCTGTACCTCTCTGCCTCTTTCTGCACTTCTCATGCCTCTTTCTTCACCTCTGTTGCTTCTTCCTGCACTTCCCTTCCCTCTTTCTGCATATCTGTTCCATCTTTCTGCACTTCTCGTGCCTCTTTCTGCACCTGTTACTTATTTCAGCACTTCTCTCGCCTCTTCCTGTACCCCGTTTCCTCTTTCTGCACCTCTATTGCCAGTTACTGCAACTCTCTTGCCTCTTTCTGCAGTTCTCTTTCCTGTTTCTGCACCTCTATCGCCTCTTTCTGCTCCTCTCTTTCTACACTTCTCTTGCCTCTTTCTTCACTTCTCTTGCCTCTTTCTGTACATTTCTTACTCTTTCTGCATCTCTCTTGTTTTGTCTACGCTTCTTTCTGTACTTCTCTCGCCTGTTTCTATATTGAAATGGGAAGTGCAAGCTGTTAAGTTTAAAGGTCTCCATGCTCTTGTGACAGAGGTACATGTCTACTTTTACATGTATTCTCACAAGTGTTATGGATCTGAAGAATGGTAGCTTAAAAAAAAGGGTAGCTTCTCTTACTGGTGGTCAAGTCTTCTTAGTTCTGCTCTGTCATTCGGTTGCACAGGCAGACATGTGTTATGTAAATAGGTGTTATAGAGCCTCTCAAATGTACTATTGAATATGCATGTGCCCTGTATTAGGAGCAGAAATAAATACATGCACCTTCTTGTATAAAAAATTTACGGAGTATGCTGTTTGAAACACAGATATTCAAGTTTTTGTATGTTTATTTTTATGTAACATGTCACCAGGTAAAAGCAGAGTCACATGCATGCATACCTTCACAAACATGGTCAGACTTACAACAGTGATAAGGTTAGGATTGCTGTTTTACAGTTGGTAGGCCTAACATTCTGAACAGTCGATGAATAGTGAACCTTCAAGAGAAAAGTGAGGTTTAAGACATCTCAGGAGAAGGATTAGTGATTAGGCTACTTTGTATGAGTCTGTGGAAAGGTAAAGTTGAAGTAGGCCTCTTTCTGCACCTCTTTTGCTTCTTTCTGCACTTCTCTTGCTTCTTTTTCCACCTTTCTTCCTCTTTCTGGACTTCTGTTGCCTTTTTCTGCACTTATCTTGCTTATTTCGTGCCTTTCTTCCTCTTTCTGCACATGTCCTTTGTAGGTATATTTAGAAATTAGCATTTAAAAAACCTTAGAAATTCACTGAAAAAACAGAGGTTTCTGGGACGTTATAGTTAGGAATTAGCAGTTAAAAAATCTTTGAAATTCACTGAAAAACCCATAGGATTACGGGATGTTATAGTTAGAAATTAGCTTTTAAAAAACCTTAGAAATACACACAAAAAAACAAGATTTCAGGGAAGTTATAGTTAGTTGGACATTTCACTTGTACAAAACCAGTGAAATGTGGCCGGTATAGTTAGTTGAGCTAACACTAACTTGCACCCCTGCGATACACTGCTGATGGCTCACTCATGGCATGGTCAGTGACATCACTGATGACATCACTGATGATATCTCAAATGACATCACTGATGACATCACTGATGGCATCATCCATGTGATTCTCTGATGCACCTCCTCACACCTTAATATAACCTTTGATACACCTGCTCTAAAATACAGACTACCATTCTCGAAATCATAGACACACCAATACCAGTTAGTACATACCCACTCACTGATTCCTAGGTCTACACACACATCCACTCACTAACCTATACAGTCACTCATACATGCAGTCACTCATCAATACAGCCACTATCATATGCACTCATACACCCCATACAGACACTCACACACCACCACTCACCCATAGAGTTACTCATACACCTAGTCAGTCATGCAAACAATCAATCACACCCCCATTTACTCACCTCTACAGTTATACACACACCACCTCACATATTCATACAGATACTAACACATACTTCCTCTCTTATACAATCACACACTCATCCATACAGCCACTCTCACATTCACTCACTCTCATATATAGTCACTTATATACCCCAACACTTGCCTTTCACATATGTAGTTACTCACACATGTACCACTGGGACATCCATTCACTCACCAACACAGCCATACACACACTCACCTATTCATACAGCCCCTCACATTTGCACTCTTGAACCCATACACCCAGTGAATCACCCACTCACACAACCATGCATGGAGTCACACACCCCCACCCACCCACACAGACACTCAAGCACCCATAGACGTACTCAGACAACCAATAAATAACCCATATAAACACTCATGTAGCTACTCACCAACCCATACAGACTGATACAAATATTCACACAGATTAGTCACTAACCCATGCATTCAGTAAGACATGTTTAATCACTCACTTATACAGTCCGTCATGCACCTACTAAATCATCCATACAGACATTCATACGCCCACTCATTCTTCAATACACCTTGGCATATATATCTATAATCCAACACAAAAGACCTGGCAATAAGCGGCACTTTTCATCATTTAGTACTGTGAATACGTAGGATCAAAAGGGAATATTTCTATCTATCTCCCTTGAGTCAGCAATTCTATTTTGTGAACTCTGAAATGATCCCCTGTGCCATATAAATTAATATCTAATAGATCCCACAAAAGAAACCAGCCTAGGATAGTGTCACTCAACCATCAATTTCAGGACCTGTAATATCACAAAAATTCTGATGTGCCGGAAAAATTGTGGAAAAAATGAGAAAGTATCTCACGTGCGCACCACAAGAGGGGCAACTGGCAGGTACTCACCAGTTTGCCCACGTACTTATCATCATTGATAACTTTCTCATGAAAAGAAAAAATTTGCCCAGTGTAAGAGAAGTGCAAAAAAATATAGAAATGTAAGAAAAGACCCCAAAGGAAAAGGGAGACAATGGTAGTCTCAAGGTTAAATTGGTTTTAACTCACATATATACTTTCAACGTCTTTATTGCACTAAGTGAATTATCCAAGGTTAAAAACACAGCATGTTGTTAACCACATCAAGGATGGCCAACATGTTTCATTGCCTATTTCAACAGTAACGGCAAATTCATCAGGGCATCTGAGGTCAACATTCACCTCTCTGGACCTTTCTATTTAGAAGAGTGACTGCACAAACAGAGAAAAGAACACAAATATAAGGCTGGTAATTAGTAAGAGACACCGTCCATTCATATCCAGTAATTTAGAGCAGGTGGTCATTTCAGCAAGTCCCATCAACAAGCTAAATTAAAATAGCAACCATGTATCATAAGGCTACTCAACATATTTACCTAAGGAGAGCCATGGGCCCACATACCAGCTCTCACTTAGTTGTAGGGGATATGTTAGTTTGACTTATCTCCCCTATTGCAAGCACCTCCGTTGCTCACACCTTCACCTGTGGAGACAAACACAAACACTCAAACAGGGAAAGCGACCAACTGTAACACCCTACAGTTGTCACCAGTTCATCTTTCATACCCATCATCATCACAACAAACCACTTTTAAATTCAAAAGCGGACAGAGAACAGCCTCAGACACTTAGCGATCCCTTCCATTCGACCCTCCAAATGTCGAGGAAACAACCTCCACCATTTAAATTGTTTTCTTAACATGGTCCACACTGTGCAATGCCACTCTCTACTTCGGAAGGTACACCATATCTGCCCAAGAATCACTCACTGTCACGTATACTCTCACCGTTTCAATTATGATCCCAGCGGTAACTCGTCCCAGCTTCAACCCGGGAGACGCATGCAAGCCATTTAAAACACAGCGCGCCCTTCTACTTCCGGTTCACACTCATCATACATCCGGAACCACGGAGAAGGTATTGCGCTGCGCTTAACCAATTCGGCGGCCATCTTACATTGGTTATATGAAAGAAAAGCTGATATAACAAAACAAGTTTTTCTTTTCCTTTTGTGTCAAACCCAACTGCACTCGCCAGTGGGAATTGACTCAGCTAAACCAAAGATGTGCCCGCATTCTTAACTTCGCCACTTTGATAGTGTTGCACATAATAAACGCAAGTCTGTCAACTACGTAAACTCCCCACTATTATCAAAACGACCCCTGCAGCGGCCATACTAATCGGGTCAGAAAAATTGTGAGAATAAGATCACTACATAAAAAACTCACATATGTTGTGTTTCTGCAACAAAGCATGCCACAGCAGAGGAGGGGAAAGACCAAGCCAATATGTAAATAAAGTGCCTATAGTGAGGGCCACAATATTCATAACCACACATCAGTGGCACTTACCGCAGCACATAACCAACACAGTTGTTTGTAGGACAGGTTACCCCACAAATACACAGAGACCAACTCAATCTCGAAAATGATAAAGAGACCAGAGGGCTATTATGCATCTTCAACGAGGCTAATAGATTCATGCACAAATTACGGTGCCAAGAGTAATGAGCCAGAGCCATCATGACCACAATAGGAGCAGCGTTCCAATTCATATAAATTTCTAGTTCGTGATCTTATTCCATTCAATTTGGTCATTAAGGCCGAATTGATGCTTCTTTCATTGCTAGTCTTTTTTCAATGCTGTTGGGTTCACCCATCACTCTTTCCAGGACGACCCATTTCACTGCTCTAAAATTGTGTTGTTTTTCTTGGTAATGTTGAACCAGTCTGGTAGTCAGCTTCCCATTTTTTATGGTACTTAGATGCTCCTGCACCCTCACTTTGATTTTTCTAGTTGTGAGTCCAATGTAGTGTAACCCACATTGGCATTTAAGTCTGTAAATAACGTTAACAGAGTTGCAATTACTAAACCTATTCAGGTGCCACGTTCTCCCATTCTGTAGCTGCACACTCTTAGTTTTATCAGTGAGTTCACAGACCGAGCACCCCCCACAAGCGTAATGTCCTGATGGAATAGACGTGTTCAATATTTGCTCTGTTGGTCTCGTATTGGTCTCATATGGACAAGCCTATCCTTAAGATTCTGCGCACGCTTAAAAGCAAACCTCGGCTGAGGCATTTGAAAATCATTGGTAGATAACAAAGACCAATGTTTCCTCATCACCTGACATATCTTATTCGACAGGGGGTCAAAAGTCAGTACAACTGGCAAACACTCAGTTGCTTCTCTCGTATTCCTTTCAAGCAACGCCTCCCGGGGAGTATTATGTGCTCTCTTACGAGCTCTATTGACAAACTTTCTTGGGTTTGCACATTGCACAAGTCTTTCAGTAAGTTGTTCCGATTGTTGCAAATAATCCACCGTGGAGGAGCAGTTCCTCCGGTAACGGAGAAACTGCCCCACCGGGAGGTTATCCCTCAATGTTCTAGGGTGGAAAGACTGATAGTGGAGTAATGAATTCTTATCTGTCGGCTTCTGATGAACAGTTGCAGTCAACCTGTTATCAACCACATATATATCCAGATCCAAGTATGTCTCTTTCTCATTGCTTATACTCCAAGTGAATTTTAAGCAATCATCACGCTGATTTAGCCAATCCAAAAATTTACAGAGATGGTTCTCAGTGCCATATATATCTATAAAACATATTTAAACTTTACAGAAACACACAGTCACTGGATGATGTCAATAGTGTTGTCATTTGAGATGTCATCAGTGATGTCACTGACCATGTCATAAATGATGTAATATGTGACGTCATCAGCAGTGCATTGCAGGGGCGCTAGTTATACTTAGCTCGACTAACTATAAAGGCTGAATTTCTCTGGATTTTCTATGAGTGAAATGTCCAACTAACTACAACGTCCCTGAAACCTGTGTTTTTTTCAGTGAATTTCTAAGGTTTTTTAAATGCTAATTTCTAACTATAACGTCCTTGTAACCTTTGCTTTTCTCAGTGTATATATATATAAATATGCATGTATATATATATATATATATATATGTATATATTACCTACTGGCGGTCGCCAGTAGGTAGTTATAGTTAGGACCTTGTTTCCATTCAAAAAGCGTTTTTTCTTTTCCCAATAACTTTGGCGCCGGTTGACGAATATTCGCGAAATTTTCAAAACGTTGGTCCCACTTCGGTCAGCTCCTATCCTGAAAGTTTTGGGGTGATTCGCCAAGCGGGGGCCGAGAAAAAAGGGGGTCCCAAAACACATTTTCTCCATGTTACTTCCCATAGGAAACTTTAGACACGACTACAGCCTGAACTGCTGAACGGAATTACACCTAAGTTTGCAAAAAGGTAGCCCTTGGTTCAGAAAGAGACCTTTTTTTTAAATGGTGTGAATCCGTTCAGTAGTTGCTGAGAAATTCAAACAATAAGAGTCAAAAAATCAATTTCACATAGGAAACTTTATGCAAGGATATAGCCGAAACTACTGAACGGATTTACCCCAAATTTGGCAAAAAGGTACTGCTTGGCTCAGAAAGTGACCTCTTTAAAAATGGTGTAAATTCGTTCAGTAGTTGCTGAGAAAATCAAATATAAATGTTTTGATATTTAGAGGCATGGAGAGTCTGCGGATTCACATGGTGGATTCGCGCACCGTCTCGACCACAAGCTTTATTCTAATTGGCTGTCAATATTCCAAACCAGGAAGTGTTGGCAGCCATTTTGTGACTCGGTAGAACTGAGTCAGAAGAAAACAGGGAAACAAAGGTGACAAAGAAGAAAAGGGGGCAGGGTAGAAACACCCTGACCCACTAGGCCTGCTCAGGGGGTTCCACAAGGACCCCCAGTGCCCAAAAAAGCTTTTTTTTTTTTTTAAACAGCGGAATGTGCGCTGGGTGCGCGGAGCCAGATGACATTTTTTAAAAAAAAGAAGCGAGGGCTTCCTTGCTTTGTTACTTTTCACCCCCCAGGGTAGGCCAGGTCCTGGGGGGATTTGTTGAATGAAAGGCGGGGGCCCGCAGAGGCCCCCACAGCCCCGGGGCTATATTTTTAAAATAAAATAATAAAAAAATGTGTGATCGGGCTGCAGCCCTCCCACATACCCCTGGGACCACTATCTCCCCGGGGCTTTGGAATTGTTGGGAGGGGGGCTGCGCGGCCACCTTCCTGGAACCTGTGATGGCCCTGTGGACCGCCACCCCCCAGGGCCGGCTCCTACAGTGTCCCAGGGTGCCCACCCCGGGACACTGTTGTTTGCTACAGTAGGGTGGGAGCATGGTCTCCCACCCTATCGTAGCAAACTCTGGTTTGGATTTTGATAGAGAGCAGGGCAACCTGCTCTCTCTTCCAAAATCCAAAGCAGAATTGCTTTTCTACAAGGGGAGTGGCATGTTAGCAGCTCCCCATGTGGAAAAGCAATGCTGGCTCTCGCAGGACGCGGGGAGCCGGCATTGGGGCCCCCCCACGGTCCCCTACGAAGTGCATAGCCCCAGGGGATGGGGTCCCCGGGGTGAATATAAATTACTGGTAGGAGCCGTTTTTTTTTAATCGAAAAATTTGGAGTCGCGACCCTAGCGTGGCCCCCTGGTGTCCATGCAAGGGGTGTGTGAACCCAGCGCAGCCCCCTGGTGTGAATGTGAGGGGTGCGTGACTCCCAATGTGGCCCCATGGTGTGAACGCAAGGGGTGCGCGACTCCCAGCACGGCCCCCTAGTGTGAACACGAGGGATGCACAACTCCCAGCGCAGTCCCCTGGTGTGAACGCAAGGGGTGCGTGCCTCTCAGCACAGCCCCCTGGTGTGAATGCGAGGGGTGCACGACTCCCAGCGCAGCCCCCTGGTGTGAACACGAGGGGTGCACGACTCCCAGTGCGGCCCCCTGGTGTGAATGCGAGCGGTGCGTGGCTCCCAGCGCGGCCCCCTGGTGTAAACGCGAGGGGTGCGTGACTCCAAATCACGCTGGGTACGCGACTCCCAATACAAAAAAAAGATTGTTTTCATTAAAAAGCTATATTATATGTTAGCATCTTGGGTGGCTCTAAAAAGAGCCCTTGTGTTTATTGGGAAATTTTTGTAGCTACATGTAAGTGCCGATGCAGAGTCTGAAGTTGTTGAGAAAGACTCTGTTTCCCTCATCTGTGAAATGTGCACCATCTCTCTTGTATATGCCATCCATATTAAAACGCAGATTGTTGTTGTATATGGACCCCATACTATGGTCTCTGAGATAAGCAGAAACAGCTTTATTGACATTTTTTCTAGCTTTCTCAATCTGAGGACAAAATTAATTGGATCACTTCCTTTTCTGTCTTTGGCATATGTTAGAGTAGACAAAGGCAGTTTGGGGGAAAAGCAACATCAATTCTGCAAAGGTGTCCTTCATTAGCATTTCCAGACCAACCCCAGTCAATGTGCCTAAGTCATTACCACCACAGTGCACAATCATGAGGTCAGGGTGTTGGAAGTGCATAAAGGATTTAACCAATGGCATCAATTGGTGCCACATTCAATCCTCTCTGTCCAATCCATTTACTATCTACATTTTGTAAAGCTAGGTCTTTGTCAATACCCCTACTTTCAGCATACCTTTTGCACCAGAAAACATAGCTGTGCCCAACTATCCACACTGAAAGCATCTTGAAGGGATCTCTGTAGGTAATGAGAAGATGTCTGTACCTGAGGTAGGCAGGTGGTAGAATGAAATCTATCTAAAATGGTGGACAAGATGCTGTTTTTAATAAAGTAGAGATTTGATTGGCTGTTTAAGAACACTCTACATTCAAATATAGGGTGCATTTTACTTTGTTTAGAAAGCATGTTTCTTATTGGTTATTTTGAAATGTTTGAAAGGTACAGCAGAAAGGATAAGGGCATGCTTTGCAAAGCCAACCACACCTGTTGTTGTCATTTGCAACATTGTGTGGTGAACTTGTGACCTGGCAGCTAAGTTGAATGTTGCATGACCTGTTGCTATGGAAACTGATATTAAGGACAAGGGGTGAAGATGTCAGTTGAAAAGTATTATTCTCTATGACCAATGGAAAATCGTTTTTCAATTTGAAAAACACTGGTAAGCAATGTCATTTGTGGGTTATGTGTATATGTATAGAAAATTAAAGGGAAAGTTTGCCATTACTGGTTTTACATTGGAGAGTGTGCTGATCTACATTCTCTGTGACTACAAAAAAATCCTGATTGAGTGTGTGAGATTTTTTATTCAACAGATTTATTTAAAAGGTGAGTTATATTTTTAAAAGATTTATGTCCTATAAATGTGACATTTTTATAAAACTTTGCTGGTTAAATTAATTTATTAAATGTACAGATATATATTGGGATAATTGTATTGTACTTAAAGTTTGTTTAAAAAATAGTATGTGCACTTATATATATATATATTATTAAGTGTCTTGAAAGGGATAGTTGAATTATGCTTCTTATTTATTATAATTGGTTTAATATGGATAAAGAATGTGTATTATCAAAAAAGTTTATATAAGGTGCAGTTTATTAGGTATGCATATTTCTTCTCAGTAAAAAAGGTACAGTTTAATAAAATGGCAAAAGTATAGATAGTTTGGTAAAATGAGGTAGAACTGTGCTGTTTGCAAGATGATCATATAAGGTAATAATAATTACAATTCTGTTATTAGTTTGTACATTTTGAGTGGTTTTAGAAATCCGCATAAAACTTGTTGTTGATTATTCTTTATAATTAAGTCTGTTGAGAGGTACAGTTTGATGATGTTGCATATTTCTAGATTTAATTGACAATATGTATTTCAAAAGAAAACCACTACATTTTACTCTTTCTGGTATGTAGCAGTTGTCTCCTTAAAGAGAATAGTATGTTATGAGTCATGTATTTGTTTAGATTACATTTATATAGTTGTAGCTATATTTACTGAATTAATGAGAGGTACCTGATAGATTACAGGAGTGCAAAGGTAGTGAATATGTGATTTTATAAGTCGCATGAGAAGTGTTGTTGTGGTTTTAATTTTGTAGTTAGTATGTAGGTAAATGTGCACAAACTATACGGTCCCATAACTCCCTGCAGCCTACTGATTTACTCCTGCAAAAATCCAAGTAGTAGCCATGTAGTTCAGTAATCACAGTGTGAGTATCTGTCCACTCCTGCTATCATCCTGACAGAAGCATATCCTTATCTAATCTCTGTGTCAAAACACAAGCACTTACAAACTCACTCTGCTGTCAACTACCAGCACTCTAACTACTCAGCCACTGTCTATGCACTTGTAGAATGACTCCGGCATTAAGAGATACAGTGCTATAGTCAAATGTGCACAATCTATGCAGTCCCCTAACCCCCTGCTGACTACTGATTCAGTCCTGCAATAATCCAGATAGTACTCATGCAGATCAAAGAATAGTAAAAGAAATCTGATGCCAACATCGAATAGAAAGGAGGGGAAAGACACAGAAAAGAGGATATTTGCCCAGCTCGGATCTAGAAGCCCTAGGCGTAGCAAGGTCCTTATGGGAAAAGATAAAGAAGACGTCCTGTCAAAGAGAAGAGAAACCGGATTAACAGGGGCCCCCTATGGTGTAAGGCAAGGATGTACCCCGATTTATGGTTTTTCCTGGAACCTTCCGGACAGGGTAAAGCTAGGAAATTAAACCCATTAAATCGTTCACAGCTCCTATTCTCCTTGTCAAAATGTGCAAGCCTCTGCAGCATTGGCACAGAGGACCTTAGAGAAGTAGGGTTTGTTATGAGTAGTAAAGGGGGGGAAGTAACCAAGGTTCTCTTTTACTCTGCCTTGGTAAAAGCCGCGGTGGAAAAAGCAAAAAATGAGCTGCAAAAGGAGGGGATTAGATTGGTAAGAATGGAGGAAATCCAGGGGCAGCACTTCCTTACGAATCATGCAGGATTAGGGATACGGCAAGTAAGATTAATCAACTCAAGTTGCAATAAGAAGGAGGATCTTGCAATAACTATAACTGATAATGAGATTGCAGGATATGAAAGAGACATACTTACTGGAAATAGGTATAATGCCCTAGCAACCCCAGAATTTAGGGAGTATGACGAGGAGGGGTTCCTGAGCGAAATTGACTAGGAGCATGGGTCGTCACACAGCTTATCAATCCTATCGTGGAATATAAACGGATACAAGAAAATATCGATTCAAGATAATGCTGATAAATTCATCAAAAGTAACAATATTGTATGCTTGCAGGAGACTTGGCTGTGTGATGATACCCTAGAAACCCTAGTTATAGAAGGATTCACCCAACACTCTAAAGCAGCAAAGAAAAACACCTTGGGGAGGCCATCGGGGGGTAACTAACGCTGATCTCTACACAAATAGCAAGGAAGGTCGAAAATGTGAAGCTAAACTGTGTTTGGGCACTAGGCTGTAGGGCTCTGCTACAGAAGTCAGATCCCTGTTATGAAGGAATATGCATTATAACTGTATATATACAGAAGGGAAAAGACTATGAATATAAGGAGAACCTGAGGAAGCTGAAAGAAGATATAGCGTTCGTAAGTGAAAATTATCAGAAGGATATATTATTGGTGCTAGGTGATTTTAATCATAGATTAGATCCCAGAAGGGTGGATAGCTGGCACAAGGAACTACTAACATCTTATAATATTGAAGTGGCCAACTTCCCTAGAGGAGAGACCTCTCCACAGGATACGAAATTTTCTCAGTTGATGGGTCATTAGGTATGGTATGTCTAAATGGGAGAATGCAGTTGGATCGGCCAGCAAGTCGCACTTTTATGAAGGGCCAGCAACTTTGCCCAATAGATTATGTGTTCGCCCATGCTTGGCTAATCAAAAATTTTGAGGTGGTGAAAATGGAAGGCAGTGACCACTACCCTCTGAGGACAGAATTAGATTTAGCAAGCAGTAAAAAGAGAGAAAGGGTTCTACAGGTACATGTGGTTTACCCTAAACGGCTGACAACCAGGGAACACATTGAGAAATTAAAACAAACCCAGCTGACGATCCCGGTAGAAGAAATCCATTCTAGAAATGGAAGCATCTGGTTCGAAACCATTATAAGTAACACAACAGAAACACAAGCACTTCTAAACTCATCCCGCTCTCAAGTACCAGCACTCTATTCAGCTAGTCACTGTCCTTTCTCTTGTAGAATCATTGAGTCAGGCATTAAGAGATATAGTGCTACAGTCAAATGAGCACAATCTATGCAGGCCCCTAGCCCACTGTAGACGACTGATTCAGTCCTGCTATAATCCTGATAGTACTCATGCAGTGCCCCAATCACACTGTCACTCTCTGTTCACTCTTGCAATCATCTTCACAAACCCATGTCCTTATCTAATCTGTCTGCCAAAAGAGAAGCACTTATAACCTCACCCTGCTCTCAAATACCAGCACTCTATCTACCCAGTCACTGTGTATGGCATTAAGAGAAACAGTGCTACAGTCAAATGTGCACACTCTATGCAGGCTCTTAACCCCCTATACACTACTGATTCACTCATGTAATAATCTAGGTAGTATTCATGGAGTGCCCCAATCACACTGTCACTCTCTGTCCACTCTTGCAATCATCCTGAAAAAACCATGTCCTTGTCTAATCTCTGTGCCAAAGCACAAGCACTTATAAACTCACCCTACTGTCAACTACCAGCACTCTATCTACCCAGGTACTGTCTATGCACTTGTAGAATGACTCAGGCATTAAGAGATACATTGTTACAGTCAAATGTGCACAATCTATGCAGGCCCCTAACCCCCTGTACACTTCTGATTCACTCATGTAATAATCTAGGTAGTACTCATGCAGTGCCCCAATCACACTGTCACTCTCTGTCCACTCTTGCAATCATCCTGACAGAACCATTTCCTTATCTAATCTCTGTGCCGAAACACAAGCATTTCTAAACTCATCCCGCTCTCAAGTACCAGCACTCTATCTACCCAGTCACTGTATATGCACTTGTGGATTGACTCTGGCATTAAGATATATAGTGCTACAGTCAAATGTGCACAATCTATACAGGCCCCTATCCCACTGTAGACTACTGATTCAGTCCTGCTATAATTCTGATAGTACTCATGCAGTGCCCCAATCACACTGTCACTCTTTGTCCACTCTTGCAATCATCCTGACAGAACCATGTCCTTATGTAATCTCTGTGCCTAAGTACAAGCACTTATAAACTCACCCTACTGTCAACTACCAGCTCTCTATCTACCCAGTCACTGTCTATGCACTTGTATAATAACTTCGGCATTAAGAGATACAGTACTACAGTCAAATGTGCACAATCTATGCAGGCCCCCAACCCCCTATAGACAACTGATTCAGTCCTGCTATAATCTTGATGGTTCTCATGCAGTGCCCCAATCACACTGTCAGTCTCTGTCCACTCTTGAAATCCTCCTGACAGAACCATGTCCGTATCTAATCTCTCTGCCAAAACACAAGCACTTATAACCTCACCCTGCTCTCAAATACAAGCACTCTATCTACCCAGTTACTGTCTATGCACTTGTAGAATGACTCAGGCATTAAGAGATACATTGCCTCAGTCAAATGTGCAAAATCTATGTGGGCCCTTAACCCCTTGTACACTACTTATTCACTCATGTAATAATATAGATAGTACTCATGCATTGCCCCAATCACACTGTCACTCTCTGTCCACTCTTGCAATCATCCTGACAGAACCATGCCCTTATCTAATCTCTGTGCCGAAACACAAGCCCTTCTAAACTCATCCCACTCTGAAGTACCAGCACTCTATCTAGCTAGTCACTATCCATGCTCTTGTAGAATCATTGAGTCAGGCATTAAGAGATATAGTGCTACAGTCAAATGTGCACAATCTATGCAGGCCCCTAGCCCACTGTAGACTACTGATTCAGTCCTGCTATCATCCTGATAGTACTCATGCAGTGCCCCAATCACACTGTCACTCTCTGTCCACTCTTGTAATCATATTGACAGAACCATGTCCTTATCTAATCTCTGTGCTGAAACACAAGCACTTATAACCTCACCCTGCTCTCAAATACCAGCACTCTATCTACCCAGTTACTGTCGACGCACTTGTAGAAGGACTCGGGCATCAACATACGCAGTGCTACAGTCAAATGAGCACAATCTATGCAGGCCCCTATCCCACTGTAGACTACTGATTCAGTCCTGCTATAATCCTGATAGTACTCATGCAGTGCCCCAATCACACTGTCACTCTCTGTCCACTCTTGCAATCATCATTACAGAACCATGTCCTTATCTAATCTCTATGCCAAAAGAGGAGCCCTTATAACCTTACCCTGCTTTCAAATACCAGCACTCCATCTACCCAGTCACTGTATATGCACTTGTATAATGACTCAGGCATTAACACATGCAGTGCTACAGTCAAATTTTTACAATCTATCCAGTCCCCTAACCCCATTCACTTCTGCAAATACCGAAGTAGTAGCCATGTACAACGTTATATACAACGTGTTTATTTAGTAATACAATAGTATATTTTATACATTTATTTTAATAATGTCATATATACATTTTTTATTTTAAAGATATTGTTCATCATCATTACAAAAAAAAATGACCATGACTAGAATAACACAAAAGAAGAAACAACAAAAAAAGGAGTATTATTTGAAGAAAACAGAACAGCAAAAATTAGATGAACTACAACATGTGGGAAAAAAGAAAAAGTCTTCTGGTAAGAGAACAAAAGACTTTGTTAAAAAAAGTTCAAAGGCTAAAAACAGTGTGCACAATGTGCAACGTATAAAGAATGCCCCAACAACAAAGAAGAATAAAAAGAAAAAAGGAGAAGTTAATAGAAAAATGCATTCGGAAGAATCAATGTATGGTAAAAGGAGAAAGAATCAGTTTGAAGACATTAGAAAGAGAATGTTTTACAACAGAGTTGTTTTTAATTTGTTGAAAGATGTGAAGAAATATAAAAGAAGATCAGCATTTTATAAAAAGAAGAAACATATTGAAACTATTGTTGACAAGGCTTTTGAATTAAAAAGGAAATTATTCATTTTAGTTTTAAACAGAATTCGATCACTTGATAAGCCAATAAATGTTATGAAGGCCAAAAGTAAGAAGAAGAAAGTTATTAACAGAAGTAACTTTTGTGATATTTTTTTGGGTGAATGGAAACACAGTTCAAGTTCAGAGCCTTTTTTTAATGAAGAGAGTTATTTTCAAACCAATTCATTGTTGCTTGCAGTTGATACCAGTGGACGAGCTTATGAGGTTAAAAATGGTTGTCCAATTGAGAAAGAGAAGATGGTTCTCACAAATATTAGAAGAAGTGGTAGCTGATTAAGTTCTAGGGAGACGTCCTAAAGCTCCTGTGTACACGTGGCATTGCAGTAGTATTTGTAGTATACGACAGGAATCTATGGAAATTTTACGCAATCTCCAACGAGACTATAGTAAAAAAAAGTGTTATACAAAAGATTAAGATGTTGCAAGGACTAGATCCTTGCAGAGTAAGAAAAAAACTGGTTTGCAAGGTCATTCTCTGGCTTGTCTTTCAAGAAAAGTGTGTCAAAGTGTTTTTCATCATTTTAGAATGTTAGCAGTACATCATTCTTAAATGCGGACTTTTGTGAGAAGTTTGTATTATGCTAAGAGTCCAGCACTAATTTTAAATGACTTAAACAGTGGCTCTTTTGCATGGAACAGTATCAGATGTTACAAAAGTTTGTGATGAAATAGAGTTTCGTTACTTTGGTCCTGAAGAAGAGAGTGGACAAAGTGAGACATTGATAGAAGTAGATGTTGAAGAAAATGTGGAAAATAGTAGTACAGAGAAGTTTTGAGAACAAATTACAAAGTTTAAGGTAATTTCGTGTGAAAGGCCAAATTACACTTGTATTTGTTGCCGACGAACTCACTATAGAAATCAGACGAGGACTGTTGATCTATATTTAAAAAGTGAAACAGAAAATAATGATAAATAGAAGGAATTTTCAACTTGTATGTTGGTAGAGGATTGCTTTGATTTGGGTACTGATCAGCGTATTTGTAAATATTGTTATAACAAATTAGACGATAATAAAATGCCTGCTAGAGCTGTCCATAATAATCTAGAGTTAGTTTCTATTCCTCCAGAACTGATAGATTTAAACACGTATGAGGCTATTCTGATTCAATGTGTGCACCCATTTCAGGCTATTGTTCGCATGGAGCCTAAAACAGGTAAATTGCCTCCTACAGATTTACAGTGAGGATTAAAAGGTAGAGTTGTATATTTACCTTCAGACTTAAAGAACAATCTTGAAACTATTGGTGTAGAAAATGTAGAAAGTGAACCACTAGTTATTCTAGTTAACGGTGTTCCTACAAAGAGTAAGAACATTTGGCAGGAATTAGTTGATGTTAGGAAAGTGCAAAAGGCAACATATATCTTATAAAAAACAATGATTACTACAAAAATGTTTATGTAGAAGAAATAGAAATAGTTTTAGGAGATGATAGTGAAACGTCAAGTGGTCAAATTGAAAGAGTTGACATGTCCAAAAGTGAAGAAATGTATGAACATTATAGTGTACATCCACTTCATTCAAAAGAAGTGATGGGGAATACTATTGAATTATTCCAAATGAAGGAAGCGAAGGGGACTCCCATGAGTGTATGAGAAGAAAGTTTGGAAGCTCGTTGTTTTCCCCAGCTGTTCCCAACTGGAAAAGGTGGACGCTATGACGAACGATCAGTACAGATTCCTGCATCAGAATATCGGACAACAAGATTGTATGCAGAAGATCCAAGATTTCGACAATGTATACCATATATATTTCATCTTTTGTTTGAGAGTGACTTGTCTGGACTTTCATATGCAGTCAACCACATCTTAAAAACAGGAGTACAGGGGGGCGTGGCCAAGATGGCGGGGTGAGCGGACGCTTCCTCCCGTAGCTCCTCCGGCCCGGCCAAGCTTGAGCCCTTTTCTTACGCTTTTCTCCCCCTGCTGAGGCTCAGCGCGGGAGAGGAGAGTGGCGGAGCATCAGGGGTGCATATTGGTCCTGTTTTGGTTCGGATCGCCTCGGGGGAACCCCCCCCAAAAGTTCGATCGAGTTCAAGGGACGACGGCGAGCCCGAGGGGCGGAGCGCATTGGAGTGCTGTCCGGACGCCTCGGTTGGGCCTGGTGCTGAAAGTTGCGATTTGGAGGGGATCTGGCCCGCCGCTCGACGGAGATTGAAGGAGCCTTGCGGGAGAGGACCCGACGGTGCGGACGGCTTGAGACGGGCGCCCCGGCACTCAGACTTGTGACGGCGACACCTCGCACTGCGGGGGCCCCTAACCCCTAGCCGAGGTACAGCGGACTCCCTGACGGGGTTGGACCATCTGGGCCCCTGTGCGTGACGGACTGGGGCCGGTGGTGGAACTTATTTGACTGTGGGGTGCTTCAGGGGCCCCGGTGGTGTCGTCGGGCCTGGTCATTTTGGCCTGCTCCGCCCTGCCGCCATTTTGTCCCCGAAGGAGCAGTGGTGGCAGCCTTCGCCGGAGTCCTGGCTGCTGGATGCCAGTGCCCCCGCTGCTGCTGGGCTGACTCTCGGAGGGATGTGCTGATGAGACCCCCCCACTGCGGCCCCCTTGGTTGTCTCGCACGGGCTCCCGCGGCTGACGGTGACCGAACTGGGCCGCCATTTTGTCACCTGTGACGCAGCGACTTCACTCGTGGGGGATACCCACGTCGAGTGCTTGCCGGCGGCTGAGCACCCCTGGGGCGCCTGGATCTGCGCTCGACTGCGGAGCTAGCGATGTCTGGAAGAGGCGGCCCGAAGAAAGGGGACCGAACCCTGCCGGACATGCTTGGCAGGGCCCAGCAATTGCGGGACAGGACGCAGCCCTCGCCGGGGTCCTCCCGGGCTCCGGCGGATGTGACTGGGGGGGAGCCACCCGTCACGAGGGCCTTTATGGAGGAACTGTTTAGCTCCCTCAGGGAGGACTTCCAGACACTGAAGCGGGAGGTGGCCAGCGAGGTCCGAGAAGTGCGCAGGGAGGTGGAGGGCCTTGGCGAACGTGTTGAAGCGGTGGAGACGGAGGGCCAACATCGAGCGGAGGAGATAGTCCACCTACAGCAGGACGTTCTCCGCCTCCGGGAGCAGTGTGTGGAGCTCCAGGCCCACTCTGAGGACCTTGAGAACAGATCTCGGAGGAACAACATCCGAGTGCGTGGTGTGCCGACTGCGGATGAGGGGTCCGATCTGGGGGGCTACCTGCAGGCCCTGTTCCGAGAGATCCTGGGGGAAGCTGCGGACTTTCCCATCAGCATTGATAGGGCGCATAGGGTCGGCCGGCAGCGCCAGTCATCGGCACCTCCACCGGACATTCTGGCCTTCCTGCCCGACTTTCCACTGAAGGAACGCATCATGGCTGAGGCCCGCAGGAAACAGCCCCTGACTTTCCGGGATCGGCCGGTGGCGCTTTACCAGGACCTCTCCGCCATCACGCTGCAGAAACGCAGGTCCTTTAGGATTGCCACTGACTTTTTACGCGAACACGAGACGCCGTACTCTTGGGGTCACCCCTTCCGCCTGATTTTTCGGTGGAATGGGGTGTTACACCAGCTACGCTCCTTGCAAGACATTTGTGGTGTCCTGGGGCTCACGGCGGCGGAGGAAGAAGGAGCTACGCCGTCGTGGAGGTCCTCGGAGAGACGGAACCGGCGGAGGTCGTCGAGGCGGCGCTCAGCGGCCAGCGTGGGGCGTCTGGACTCCCCTACCATCAGGGCGGACATGGCCGACGCTCTGAGGGCGGCGGCCGGGGTCTCGACCGGCTCCTCTGGCGTGGCCTTGACGGCCTAACACACACTCCGGGGGGAGATGTCTTTAGCTTCTTTACATGCTTGGTACGGGGCGGGGGGGCTGGGGGGGAGCGGATGGAGGTGAGTGGCTGGACGTCCACTTCGTTCCTTTCTACGGACTTGCTCGTCTTGGGACTTGACTGAGACAATGGGGTGTTTGAGTTTGTGGGTGGCTAGTTGCCAGGGTTGTGTTTGGGGTGGGGGAGGGGGTTGTTTTGGGGTTGGGAAGGTCCCGTCCGATGTTGTCTATGCCCGCTTTGTTTTGGCTTGTCCTGCGCGGCGGCCCCGCGCGCCCCACCCGCTGATTCCCTGCCCATTGCATGGCGCTCCCGATCCCCGCGAGGAATGCCGGGCCTAAAGGTAGTGACCCTTAATGTTCAGGGTCTGAATAACCCGGTGAAGCGCAGAGCGATCCTATCGTTGCTGGAGGGGACGCAGGCGGACATTTGCCTTTTGCAGGAGACACACTTATTGCCCCGAGATTGCCATAGGATGCGTTCTGCTAAGTTCCCTACCCAGTTCTTTTCCTCGGCAGCGAACAAGACGGCGGGGGTAGCCATTCTCCTAGCGAGCTCCTTTCGGGGGGAGGTTTTGCATAAGTGTGCTGAACAGAAGGGGAGGCTCCTTGCGTATCGCATGCGCCTGGGAGGCATAGCATTTACGGTCGGCTCCGTTTATAGCCCAAATGATCACCAAGAGCGCTTCCTAGACTCCGCGCTGGTGGATGTCACTGCTTCCCCCGACCGCCACATTATCCTGGGGGGGGACCTTAACATTGTCTTCGATTCTGTGATGGACAGATCGGCGCAGCGCTTCCCGCAGACGGGGGAACTGTCCCAGGCTGGGAGGGCCCGGATTGCGGAGATGGACTTGCACGACCTCTGGCGCTCCATGCACCCCACGGATAGGGACTACTCTTATTTCTCGCACGCACACCGAACCTACTCACGGCTGGACTACCTCCTGGTGAGTGGACCGATGCGTGCCGCTGCCACGGCGGCAGACATCGGGGTCCTGACCCTGTCTGACCACTCCCCAGTCACCGGCGTTTTCCAGTGGCCGGCGGCCTCCCCCTCTCGGGGGGTGTGGCGCCTTCGGGATACCCTTCTACACAAGAAGTCGGTGGTGCAACGCATCGGGGAGGTCATACAGGACTATCTCACCCACAATAGCAACACTGACACCTCGCAGGCGACACAGTGGGCGGCATTGAAGGCAGTCCTCCGGGGGGAATTTATCTCTATCTCTGCAGCTGAAAATAAGGAGCGGCAACTGAAGAGGGATGAGCTGACAGCTCAGGTCCGGGAGCTTGAGCAGGTCCATCGCCGCACGGGGGCGCCGAGGGTGTGGAGGCAGTTGAAAGCAGCGAGGAAACTCCTGTCGGCTCTGGATCTTGACAGGGCGGAGTATGCCGCCCTACGCTTGAAACATGCCTACTACACTGGGGGGGACAGATGTGGCAAGCTCCTAGCACACCGGCTCCGGGTCGCGCAACAGCGTAGCGTTGTGAAAGAATTGGTGGGCACGGACGGGGGGGTTGTCTCCGGGGACGCGGAGGTAGCGGAATCTTTCCGCGGCTTCTACGAGGCGCTGTATGCTGAGGAGCCCTCCTCGCCACGGGATGCCGACGGCTATTTGGAGTCGGTGACCCTCCCGGTAATGGATCCGGCTCAGGCGGACCACCTGGAGCGGGACATCCATGTTGAGGAAGTGATTTCAGCTATCGCGCGGCTGAAACATGGCAAGGCCCCGGGCCCGGACGGGTACACGTCGCTATTTTACAAGACTTTTTGCACGGTCGTGGCCCCTGTCCTTACTCGGCTATTTAACTCTTTCTCCGAACCGGGAGCCAACCCTCCGGATCTCCTGAGGGCGACGGTCGCGGTAATCCCGAAACCTGGGAAGGACCGGGCCCTCTGCGGCTCGTACCGACCCATCTCGCTTTTAAATGTCGACCTCAAGTTGTACACGGGGATTCTTGCGTCCAGGCTGAGTCCACACCTCCCCGGTCTGGTGGAGGCGGACCAGGCTGGTTTTGTGCCCGGCAGACAGACGGTTGACAACACCAAGCGGGTGACGCATGTTCTGGAGAAGGCCTCAAGGATCTCGGGGGAACGGATGTTGCTGTCCGTCGATGCGGAGAAGGCCTTCGACAGAGTCCACTGGCCGTATCTTGAGCTGGTCCTCAAGAAATTGGGGATCGGCGACAAGTTCCGCACCATGGTATTTAACTGCTATAAGCATCCTTCAGCGTCGGTGCGGGTCAACGGGTGTAGCTCCGGTGGCTTTGCCATCGAGCGCGGCACGCGGCAGGGCTGCCCTCTTTCGCCGCTCTTGTTTGCCCTCTACATGGAGCCGTTTGCTCAGAGGATTCGTAATAATCCGGATGCTGTCGGGGTCCGGATGGGCCGGTACGTCCACACCGTCAGTCTCTACGCGGATGATGTCCTGTTGACCTTGGACGACCCTAGGAGGTCGCTGCCTGCTTGCCTCCGGGAACTGGACGCCTTTGCGGGGGTGGCCGGTTTCAAAATGAATATGAGCAAGTCGATGGCGTTAGACGTGTCCCTGGCTGCGGATACCAGGAGGGATCTTCAGCGGCTCTTCCCCATGCAGTGGTCCTCGTCCATGGTGCCGTACCTGGGGATCCTGCTGGCGCCTACATTGCCGGAGATGGTTACGGCCAATTATGCCTCCCTCAGCAGGAAGATCAAGGATGAGCTTGGCCGCTGGAACAAAGGCCTGCTGTCCTGGCTGGGGCGAATCGCGGCGGTCAAGATGACGGTGTTGCCCCAGATACTATATCTTTTCCGGGCCCTCCCGCTCCAACCCCCGGTGGGCTGGATACGACAAATGCAGGCTGACATCTCCCGCTTTGTCTGGCAGGGCCGCAGGCCACGCATGAAGAGGGTCCTCTCCACGCTTGCTCCGGAGGCGGGGGGTCTCGGCATTCCAGACCTCCGTAAGTACTTTCAGGCGACACAGCTACGCTATCTGGTGGAGTGGAGCAGGTGGGAGTCCGACAAACATTGGCTCTTCCAAGACCAGGCGGTGGCGGGCCGCACCTTACAAGAGGTTCCATTCCTGCGCCGCGCGCACCGCTCCCCTAATCTTTACGCTTCCTTTGTTACGCGGGTCCCCCTGCGTGTGTGGGACGCGGTCTGTGAGGCCCGGGGCCTTACCACCTTCCCTTCGCCGCTCACGCCCATTGTGGGCAACCCGGACTTCTCCCCAGGGATGGAGCCGGGGGTTTTCTCCCACTGGGTGCAGGCGGGCTGCAGGGCACTCTTCCAGATCTATGGCCCGGAGGGAGTGGTTCCTTTTCAGCAACTCCGCCAGGAGTTCGGCCTGACGGAGCTGGACAGATTGCGCTACATGCAGGTTCGGCATTGGGCCCTCCAGCCCCAGGTGCGTGCCACCGCCGCCCGTCCAATTACACCGTATGAGAGGTGGTTGGCTACTCGGACCTCCGACGCTAAGCTGATTACCGATCTGTACAAATACCTACAACCCCCGCCGTTTTACTATTACAACCCGGGGAGGGAGCGCTGGCACAGGGAATTGGGTAGGACACTCAGCCACAAGGAATGGGACAAAATTGTGTATCGGGCGCGGCACTCTGCATATCACACGGGCCTTACGGAGACCTTTACTAAGGTGTCCACATACTGGTACTACACCCCGGAGAGACTGCATGAAATGCATAAACACACTGACAGGGGGTGCTGGCGGAGCTGCGGGCAGGAAGGTACCCTTTCACACATTCTTTGGGATTGCCCAGTGCTGACCGCCTACTGGAAGGAAGTTTTGGACGAGGTGGATAAGCACTTTGGGATAGAGCTGCCGCGACTCCCGGCGTATGTCCTGTTGGGCCTCCCCAATGACCTAATGTACCCACTGAAGTCCCGCAGGGGTAGGCAGATCGCAATTGCGCTGGGGTCTGCGGTTCAGAACATTCTAATCCACTGGCGCACAGCCAACGTCCCCTCCATCACCGGTTGGTTGCATAGGCTTTGGCATGTGCTGGGGATGGAGAAGCTGTCGCTTACGGTTGCGGGGGAGATAGACCAATTTGAAGAGCTGTGGCAACCCTTTCTAGCGCTGCTGTCCACTGAATTCCGGGAGCTCACCTGCCCGAGGTATCTTAGGCTTCTCAGGCTGACGCCGCCGGTGACCCCGGCGGACTAGTTTACATGTGAGACGGGGACCTCCCGGGGAGGGGGGGGGGGGGTGCGGGGCTTCCTGGTGAGGATTACTCTGGTGCGGGACCATAGGACGGGGGGGGGGGGGGGTGGTTCTTTCGTCACTGGGAGGATGGGGGATGGGGGGGGGATTGTGTTCTGTTGAGTTGCTGATGGCTTTCATTGCTTAGATTTGGGGTGTCGGATACGCGGGCGGGGATTCCATAGCTTGCATTTCTAGCCTTCATTTACTGTGTTTTTCCCCCTGACTTACTGCGCTACCTATTGCCAACCCTCTGGAGTTGCACCCTTTTTCTTTGACTGTATTCCATGTATCCTGACCTCCTATCCCCCTCCCCCATGGTTTGTTTTTGTCTCAATAAAAACGTTTTAAACTTAAAAACAGGAGTACATCTTAAAAATATTTCTGCAACGGAATTCATGGATAAAATACATCAGAGAGACAATCATTTAGAATCTCACCTGATTAATTTGATGGCATGTCAGCACGGTACTAATGAGTATTGGTATCATTGTCATGGAGAACTTAAATGCATGCTAAGGAATTTAGGAACTCCTACGTGGTTTGTTACCCTAAGCTGTGCTGAATACGCTTGAGATGATTTACTTGAATTTCTTCGAGGGGCAAATTTAAAAATTAAAAATATTGAACACAAGACACCTGGAGAATTGTGCTCTTTGGATCCTGTAAATGTATGCAGATATTTCAACCATAGGTTTGAAGCTATGATGTCTTTTATCTGCATTGAAAAGAATCCTCCTCTTGGAGAAGTTATTGATTTATTTTGGAGAAAGGAGTATCAAGCTAGAGGTGCTCCTCATATACATATGCTTTTATGGATCAAGGATGCACACAAATTTGGAACTGATTCGGATGACACTGTTTTATCTTTTATTGGAGATTATGTCACATGTGCTATACCAAAAAGAACAGAAGAAAACACCTTAAGGCAACAAGTGTTACGATTCCAAAGTCATCGATGTGGCAAATACTGTCGACGGAAATACAAGTCGAAGGAAAAGTTTTATACCAAATGTCGTTTTGGATTTCCACGTCCAGTAATATGCAAAGGAAGAGTAAACAGTTTCATGTCAGCAGTGAGACATACCATCACTAGAAAATCTCCCAAAAATACGTACAATTTGAGAAGAAGTGAAGAATCAAAGTATATCAATGATTATAAACCAGTTATTCTCTCAATGTGGAATGCTAATATGGATATCCAGTATGTTGTGGACAATTCCATTGCTGTTGCCCGGTATGTAACATCATACATAACTAAATCAGAAAAGACGGAGTTGACAGAAATGTGTGAAGAAATTTCCCACGAGAAGAGTCTTAGTAAGAAATTGTACAGTTTTAATTTGAAGATGTTATCCCATCGAGAGATTGCAGCGTACGAATGCTCGGATTGGTTGTCGTCTGCAAGTTTATATTCAAAGTCAAGAGGGATCATTGGGTGAGTCTAGGTCTTGCTGCAACGCGAAATCAAGTACTTAAACCTATACAAGAAATCGAATATTTAGCTGTAAATGAACCGGGAAGTACAGATATTGTCAAAACAAACATGTTGGATACATACTATCCAAATAGAAGTCGTCATTTTGAGAACATATGTCTCTATGAAGTGCTGCAATTTTACAGTTGTAAGAAAAATACTACAGAAAACATAAATGAAGGAAAATATGCAGTGATTGGTTCAGAAGGATGTTTGGTGAAATATACTAAAGGGAATCTAATTAATCACAGGAAACTGAGTTGTGCTACTGCTGATTAAAGAGAATGTTACTATTTAGCACTTTTACAACTGTTTATGCCTTGGCGTACGGAATTGGAACTATTTGGAGATTTTCAGTGCTATGAAGATTCTTTCAATGCATGTAAAGATAGCATTGAATGCCCAGTTTATGCAAATTATATGAAAATGGTGAATGATGAAATTGATCAAGAAGCTACTATTGCAGCTGAGATTGCTAGAGACAGTTCTCAAGACAGTCAAAGTTCTGGACCTCTGAGTCAAGATCCACTAGGACAACCCATTCTTGAAAATGAAGCAGAAATCGCCATGAATGAAGTGGAAACAGCAATGCATCAATCTCAAGAATATTATGGACTTAGAAAACTTGGAAGAACAACTAAATATTGAACAGAAAGAAATATATCAGCAAGTTAGACAACAGATCGACCATGGTTTTCTTCATGAAAAGAAAAAATGCACATGCACATCATTTCAACCTATCCGAATGTATATCAGTGGTCAAGCTGGTACAGGAAAACGTTTCTAGAATAAAGTTTTGACCACTTATCTACGGAAAATAACTGACTCACATTTGTCTTGTGTTGTAACTGCTCCAACTGGATTGGCAGCACACAACATTAAAGGAATTACATTACATTGTTTACTAATGCTACCTGTGGAACATGAAAATAAATTGGAATATCACATATCTGGAGAAGCTTGTTATGAAGTTTCAAGAGTACTAAAGAAAATGAAACCTCTGATTATTGATGAGGTGAGCATGGTCTCAAACTTAATGCTTGCCTTTGTGCATTTAAGAATGCAGTAAATTTTAAAAACAGAATACGATGTCTTATTTGGAGGAAAACAGTTTTTGGTGATCTACTGCAACTGTAAAAGGGCAACCAGTATTTAAAACACTTGTGCACGAAGATACCAGAAAGTCTTTGGGAAGTGTTGGAAACTTTATCATTTGGTCATATTTTGAGTACAAAGAACTCATTAAAAATATGCGACAAGCAAATTATGAAGTTCTGGAACCATTCTTCAAAATATAAGAATTGGAGTATTGACAGAATATGCCAAAGAAGCTTTGCAAAGTTGGATACTTAACAACTTGTTTCCAAATGAAAATATAGGTCCTGCAAAAATATACAAAACAATTGCAGAAAATAAATCTATAATCTGCCTCATGCCAACACTGCGAGAGTGTTGTACATTTAATGAAGAACTTTTACAGCAGGAAAATGAACAAATAATAAAAATGGAAGCCATTGATAAAATAGAGCATGAAGGAACTACTATTATTTTGACAGAAAAACTGAAAACAAAATTGGATTCTTTGGAAAAATCTATATCTAAAACTGCTGGTTTAGAAAAGAATGTATATGTATATGTAAACTCTCGGGTTATTTTACGGCGTAATTTGGATGTAGAAAAAGGTTTAGTAAATGGAGCAATGGGAAAAGTTGTTGATTATGTTAATTATCAAAAAAAAGATCTAAATGAATATTTGAAAATCAAATTTGATCAGATTGAAGAAGTAAAACAAATTGCTCGTTGTTCTGCTCGTTTTTTACTTGTTAAAGATTTGTATGTTCGTAGAAAACAGTTTCCTCTTTCTTTGGCATATGCAGTGACTATTCATAAATCTCAAGGTTTAAGTGTAGACAGTGCTTTGGTAAATATTGAAAGTACCGTATTTAAAGAGGGTATGGCACATGTTGCTTGGTCTCGAGTCAGAACTGTATCTGGATTGTATTTGATTGATTTTGATGAGAGAAAGATAAGTGCAGATGTAAATTGTGTAAGAGAGTATAATTGGTTAAGGAGACTATGGGGCATATTATCAAGGGCTAGCGATATTTTTATCGCCACGTTTGCATCCGTTTTTGGACGAAATGCGACGATAAAATTATCGCTTTATTTACAAGAGCACGCTAACGCGTGTTTAATGGGATTAGCGCTGGCTTCAACATCGCATCGCCTTGCATCGCTAATGAGATGCAAAGGAGGCATTTCCCGTGAAACAACATGGGATATTATCGCTAACCCAGCTTCTATCTATTTACAAGTGTATCGCTAACACGCATAGCGATATTAAAATCAGCGCTAACACGGTATTTCGCCGGTTTGTAACGCCTGCTATTTTTCTTACTAAGCTATATCTATAATGTGAGGTGGATTGGTATGCTGGGTCCACGTCTCCCTATCTACAAGGTTTTCCCTAACGTGGTTTTCTATCGCTGGAATTCTGGCGATTTTGATGCTTTCCGCCACTTTTGCCTGGATTTCTATCGCCTCGACGATGCGCGTTAGTAATCGTGCTCTAACCGGGCGATAGATTTCTGCGATAGTCAGCGTTAAAATTTTACACGCCAATTGCGGCCAGCGATAAATATCGCTGCCGCTTGATGATATGCCCCCTATATGCTCCCAATTTAGGTGAATATCCAGTATATGAAAAGCGTGTAGTAGGTCGAAAAAGAAGGTATGGGAATATCTGTAGTGAAGTTAAAGAGAAGAAAAAAAATCAGGATAATGTTGAAAATCCAAGCAAAAAGGAAAAGGACACTATTGAAGAGATTGTCAGATATCAGTTAGAAAATAGTTCAGGTATCAACTGCTATGCTAATGTAGTGGTAAATGTTGTATTGTTTCTAGGAAATCTGCTACAGCAAATTATAGAAAATCAGAAAAAAGGTTTTGTTCCTTGTTGTATTCTATTTTTTTTAAATTAATAACTGATAAAAGTAAAATCCAAACTGTTTCTGATATTAGGAAGCTTTGGATATATGTTCTGGTTCTACGCAATTTTCACAGACTTTGCAACAAGATGCTCAGTAATTTCAAATGTATATGCTTGCAGTATTAGAAGAAGAAGGAATACAAATGGAAAATCTATTTGGACTTTGTTATAAATGGGAACATGAATGTGAAAATTGTACGTCTACTTCTACCACTAACATAGACACTGAGAAATTTATATATTTAACAATACCAGACTGTAAAACAGTGTCTTTCAACAAATTAGTTAAAGCAGCAAATCAAAACATGGAGTGTAGCCAATGCAAATCAGTAATGTTATCAACACTATTTATACAAAAATTTGCACAATATATAATTTTAATGATACAACGTTGTACAGCTGATGGAAGAAAATTGGAAACTTTAATTAAAAGTTTTGTAGCAAGTCAACCATCAATATCAGGAAGAACTTTCGTAGCAGTAGCAATTATTTTCCACAATGGACCTTCTATACATCTGGACATTACACTGTCTATTTAAAATGCAATAAAGGATGGACATACTGTAATGATGCTCATTTAGTTTTTAGATATCGTTTGCCAAACAAATTACCAAATTCATACCTAATATTTTTAAAGCCAAAGTTCTAAGAACATAACTCGACCTATTGGGTATATGTTAAACTCTATTAATCCAATTACTTTGGACAATTACAGTATAAAGGATTTCAGGAATATCATTTGGCCTACAGGAAAGATATTGATGTGAATTAAGCAATATTTCTGAGATATTCTGACAGCACATATTTTAAAGAAAATCATTTAGAGTATATTTAAATTATGAAGAATTATTGATTGAATTATTGTTTTGTTTCTTTTATCTTGTAGTAACAAAATTCTCTTACAAAGAAGCATTTTATATATGTGTCATTTGTATTATATGCTATGTTATTGAGGATGTTATTTTTATACAATGTGCAGACATAGTTATCTATGTTGAAAATAGTTTTGACACAGATTTTTTTTTTTTTTTAAACAATCTTCTTGATTGGTTTTTTTGCCCGCTGTTATGTGATAGGTAATGTTGACATCACTATTTATAGTAAAATTCAATATATTCTGAGAACAGCAAAAAAGGCAAATAAAATAATTTATATTATGCTTAAATTATGTTGTATTTATAAAATGATAATATTATATATTATAACTGTATTTTTTCTTCTCTTTTACAGATCCAAATTCTAAAGTTAAAAAGTTTTTAAACTTTAAAATATAACAAACAACTGCAAAACATTTTTACAATATTTTGATATCTACTACTGTAAAGGTAAGGTTAAGTAATCCAAACACTATCCATCCACTACTACATTTACCCAGGCACTATTCATACACACCTTTAAACACCTACTCACTGCTTAGTAATGTCTAAAATACCTCAGGTACTAACCATACAGTCCACCAATCACTATGTTACTAGTAATGCAGTTTTTAAGTTATTTACTACTAGCATGTACTAATTCAATACCTCTGTCAGTATCCAAGCAGTTATGCATTTTCTCAGATGATCTCCTTGCAATACTCTAATCATTCAGTAGAACTATGTCCTTATCTAATCACTGTACCAAAACACATGCACTAATAAACTCACCCTGCTGTCAACTACCAGCACTCTACCTACTCAGTCACTGTCTATTCACTTGTACAATGATTCAGGCATGAAGAGACACCATGCTGCAGTCAAATCTGCACAATCTATGCAGGCCCCTAACTCCTTGCAGACTACTGATTCACTTTTGCAATAATCTATGTAGTACTCATGCAGTGCTCCATTCACACTCTCACTCTCTCTTCACTGTTGCAATCATCCTCATAGAACCATGCCCTCATCTAATATCTGTGCCGAAACACAAGCACTTATAAACTCACCCTGGTGTCAACTACTAGCACTCTATCTACTCAGTCACAGTGTATGCACTTGTACAATGATTCAGGCATGAAGAGACACTGTGCTACAGTTAAATGTGCACAATGTATGCAGGCCCCTAACCCCCTGTAGACTACTGATTCACTTTTGCAATAATCTAAGTACTACTCATGCAGTGCTCCAATCATACTCTCACTCTCTCTTCACTGTTGCAATCATCCTCATAGAACCATGCCCTCATCTAATCTCTGTGCCGAAACACAAGCACTTATAAACTCACCCTGCTGTCAAGTACCAGCACTCTAACTATCCAGTCACTGCCCATGCACTTGGACAATGACTCAGGCATGAAGAGACACCGTGCTACAGTCAAATGTGCACAATTTATTCAGGCCCCTAACCCCCTGTAGACTACTGATTCACTCTTGTAATCATCAAGGTAGTACTCATGCAGTGCTCCAATCACACTGTCACTCTCTCTCCACTCTTGTAATTATCCTGACTAAAGATATACATATACAGTGGCCTAGCCACTAACACAAGTACACCTACAGCATTCACTGCACTGTGCATGCACACTTCTAACCACATACATACTATTGGAACACTCCTGTAAATACCAAGGTACTACCCATGCAGTCTAGCAATCCTCCTGTTACTGCTATGCACTTCCTCAATCATCCATCCAGCACTATGTACTTATCGTATTACTCTGCCAATCCGTAAGCTCTTATGGAGCAGATTTACAAGCCCCCTGCGCCACTAGTACATCACTCTTTGTGACGTAGTGGTGGTGCTGGGGGAAGCTCCATGTTTACAAGGAGAGGAAAAGCCACCCTGCATGGCTTTTCCTCTCCTTGTAAATACAACCCCTTCATATGCAACACTTTCTGTTGAAGGGGCGTTCCATGGCTGTTGCTGTGTATGTTCCCACACAACACCAATGGAACAAGATATATCTCTAGATTTACAAGAAATCATAAATCTAGACGGGTTTGTGAATACTGCAGCACTCTAGAGGTGGTGTAGCAAGACACAACGAGAAGAAATGTTTTCATTTCTCTTCATTTTTTCCTCTTTCAATGGGTGCTGCATTCTACACCACACATTGAAGGAGGAAAATGCCTTTAGTGATTGTTTTTGTACAGGAATGTGTCCCTTCCTGCACATAAACAATCTCCCCATGATGCAGGCATCCTTGCACCATGGTGCAAGGGTGCCTGTGCCAGCACATGGCTACAGTTTGTGCACCAGTGCAGAGTGAAGCATAGAGTTGCGACATATTCATGTAAAAATGTTGCATCTCTGTGCTTCAGAAGTGCTGCAGTACAGCAAAAAGGTTGCAGTGCCACACTACAGCACTTCCTCATACATCTGCCCCGATACATTCACCATACACTACTAATGCATTCTTTCAGTCAATCATGCTCTACACAGATATTCAACCAAACTTTCACACATTACCATGCACTTATAGTTCTTTTTTTCAACAGATAATGTAGTTCTGACAATAACTTTTTCATTCTTCTTTTTTTTCTTTATTTTTTGAACAATTTTGTATTTTGGGGGGTATTTTTTTCAAAAACTGAACAAAAAATAAACAAAGTAAACAGGTAACTTTTGGAATTAGTTTTCATTCCCAACAAAACAAAAACAAAAAATTAACAGCGGTGGTTGCGTTGTGCAGCACAAACTGCATTCACTGACTGCTCGCCGTAGCAGATAATTTTTTTGAACTTCACACAGTGCTGTTCTAAAAATGCGAACTCTGCCCGAATGCCCATTGGAGGTGCTAGCAACTGCTGTTGGTGGATTTTCTGCAGCTCGCCTCATTTCCTCCCGAGCAAGATTCCGTGGGTGAATGGTATTTTTTGTCACTGCCTCGCGACAGGACCTTCCCACACAGCAAGCATGTCAACTTTCTGGCATTTACTGTATTCTCTCCTTCTGGAAAACTGAAGAATTTCCAGACAACAGTCTCTGGTCTCTTCTTGGGTGGGTCTTCCTCCAACACATTTCCTTCAGGAAGTAGTACTACCTGCTGCTCTCCAGATGCCATTTTGGAACAGACTTTTGAAAGAAACACCAAAAAAAAAAAAGGTTCTAGTTGCAGAAGAGATGCTTCTCTGAAGATGGTCCAAGAAGAATGATTAAAATGGGTGGGGTCCTTCAATAGTTACATTGGGAAATGTTATAAACCAATCAAATCCTTTTTTTTAAGGTCACATGGGAGTCGCGCACCCTGCGCTTCGGAAGAACGCACCCGACGCGACTCTGCGAAAATATATTTAAAAATAATATTACTTTATTACAAGTACAAATATAATATTTGTATGAATACCTTAGATAATCTCTTGCCCTAATATGTACATTAAAGACACTTACATATCATTTTAAAATGTAAAAGTAATTTGTAGGAACCGCGCACCCAGCGCGCCCCACATGTGAAGTCACGAGGGGCCCGCCACCACGCAAGCGTCGCATACCGTAATGCGCATGTGTCGCGAATTAGCGGGAGCAGGAGTCGCACATCTGTTGCATACCTATCGCACACAAAACGTAATATTATACGTATATCACGTAAAAAACCACGCACCCGTCGCACACCATACGTGGATCCTTCACAACTTTTCCAATATGGCAGCTGTAATACGCACACCCATCGCATTAGGTACGCTTTGGGTGCGCGACTCCAAAATTTCTTTAAAAATACTAATAATATAAATATGTTAAAATTAAAAAACAAAAGAATTACAGTATATTTCAGTTTTAATTTTTTTAAAAACAATTTTCAGAAAAGTATAAAATATTGTTTAATAAATAATATATTTACAAATTAACAGTTTAAAAAAATCTTCAAATTCAGTACAAAAAACATAAGTATAACTACTTTTATACTTAAAAATGTGTATTTAAAAAATCTTTGAAATTCACTGAAAAAAATAGGTTTCAGGCACGTTATAGTTAGAAATTATCATTTAAAAAAACCTTTGAAATCACTGAAAAAACCATAGGTTTCAGGCACGTTATACTTAGAAATTAGCATTTAAAAACCTTAGACATTCACTTAAAAAAAACATAGGTTTTAGGGAAAGTTATAGTTAGTTGGACATTTCACTCGTATAAAACCATAGAAATTCCCCTGTTATAGTTAGTTCAGCTAACTATAACCCGCGCCCCCGCAATGCACTGCTGATGACGTCACTTATTACATCACTCATGATATGGTCAGTGACATCACTGATGACATCACTGATGACATCTCAATATATATATATATTCACTGAGAAAACCAAAGGTTACAAGGACGTTATAGTTACATAAATAGAATTTTAAAAAACATTAGAAATTCACTAAAAAAACAAAGGTTACAGGGTAGTTATAGTTAGGGTAGGATTTTATTCATACAAAATCAGAGAAATTCAGCCGTTATAGTTACCTGAGTTAACTATAACTCTCGCAATGCACTGCTTATGACCTCACAGATTATATCACTCATAACATGTCATCAGTGATGTCACTGATGACATCTCAAATTACATCACTGATGAAATCAGTGATGATATTATCCAATAACTGTGAGTGTTCTTAAAAATGTTATGAGTGTTAAATATATATGCCAAGGTGTATTGGTGAATCAGTGGGTGTATGAGTGACTGTATGGATAACTAAGTGGGTGTTTGTTCAAAGCCGAGGGGAGACAGCGTTTACAACGCTGTCATTACATCGCAGTTCCTTTACAACGCGGTCGATACAACGGCCGCGTTGTTCGAACAAGATGCCTTTACAACGCAAGTCATCATATCGACTTGCTGTAGGGGGCGCTCTAACCTAAGGAATAGTACAATTTACTATTCCAACACCTTCCCTACTGTTGCGTAGGCTGGAATTGGAATAGTAATTTATACTTTTCCTAAGTCTAGCGTGCCCCCTACAGCAAGTCGAGCTAATGACTTGCGTTGTAAAGGTATCGCATTCTAACAATGCGGTTGTTGTAATGTCTGCGTTGTAAAGGAACACAATGTAATAATATACGATGTAACATGCTATATTCAAAGCTGTGCAGACTTGTTTGCTATGGCATGGCGGGAGCAGTGCTCCCGCCATGCTATAGTAAACTGCAATGTCCCAGAGATGGGCACCTTTGGACATTGCCAGAGGAGGTGGGAGCCACGCGGCCCCCCTCCCATCTTCAAATAGCCCTGGGGAGGTGGTGGTCCCCAGGGCAGGGGGCACTTGGGCCCCCGCATTTAAGTATAGTAGCCCAAGGGAGGTGACGCCCCTGGGGCTGCGTGGGGGGATGGAGCCCTGTGGAGTTGGCGGTCCCCGGGGCTCTGGCAGGGTGTGGCTCACCGCATTTCAAACAATTAGCCCCGGGGGGTGGTGGTCCCTGGGGCTGCGTGGAGGGCTGCGTGCCCCCCAGCACTCCATGATATTAGCCCTGGGGACATGGCGGTTCCCAGGGCTGTGAGGGGGGTTTGAGCCCCCCACACATTTTATTTTATATATAGCCCCGGGGAGGTGGCGGTCCCCGCATTATTATTTCTAATTGCCTCGGGACCTGGCTCACCTGGGGGCCTAATTAAAAGAAGCGCTACAACCACTGTTACCCGCGGGGGCCAGGGTACTTCTACCCTGCCCCCTTATCTTTTTTTAAAATGTTTTTTTTTTTACTCGGTTCAACCGAGTCACAAGATGGCTGCCAATACTCTCTGGTTTGAAGTGTTGGCAGCCAATCAGATCTCAAGCACGAAATCAGCAGGGGTCACGCAGCCACAGTTGTATATCTGAGAAATCTTTAAGTTCCTCAGGAACTATTGAACAGATTTACACCAAAAGAGTGCTTTATGGACCAAGAACTACCTTTTTGCCAAATTTGGTGTCATTCCATTCAGCAGTTCGGGCTGTAGCCATGTCTAATGTTTCCTATGGAAATTAACATGGAGAAAAAGTGTTTTGGGACCCCCTTTTTCTCAGCCCCCGCTTGACGGATCACCCAGAAATTTTCAAGACAGGAGTTGAAGTGAGCGTCATATTAGTTTTGAACATTTCGTGAAGATTTGTCAAACGACGCCAAAGTTATTGGCAAATCAAAAACAGCTTTTTAATAGAAATCAGGTCCTAACTAAAACTATTTATTCTCAAGTTAATCTGGAAGCTGAAAAACAGCAGGCAGTCCAGTACGTGTGTTCAAATTTCTTTTATTTTCTTTACTCACTGACGCGTTTTGGCTTCCACAAGTCTGTGAAAGCCACCACCTCATGAAATAAATAAATACCAATTCATGTATATTAATAACATACAATTGTTCTCCCGTTTCCTCCACTTGGGAATTGCAGTACAACCATAATATAACTTAAAGTCCATGAATAATATTAAAAAACAACTAAAAACAGTACTCACAACTATAATTCACACAGAGACAATTTGAAACGAGCATAAAAAGATCAGCATATAAATTCATACATAATTAAATATTTAAATTCATCTTATTCTTTGCAAAATATGCTTAACTCAATTAATAATTTAATTCAGACATTACTCTGTATCAAAATATATTGTGAAAATGTAACTCTGTTAGCGCAGCAGAGGCGGCAATATCCAATTTCTTTGGCTCATGCTGCCTGGATTTTTGCAGTTCCTTCAATGCCCCATATCGGGCCAGTGCCCTTATTATATTTGACATACAGTTAAAAGAGGAGAAAAGCAGAGAAAGATCTCATCAAGTAAATAAGTGACATAAATCCATTTCTGTTTTTATCCCTCTTTCATGCATGTAACAACCAGTTATATTCAATTATTTTCTCCTGTTCTTAAGAACAACAGACCTTAATCCCAGATCACTCCCTTCCACTGTACCTAAAGGTTTCAATTATTTGTACAGTTTCCCCTTTACATTATCTTCTAATATATATTTTTGGTGACTGGTCTTAACACAGAGAGGTCACACAATGAACATATATCCTACATGTACCTCAATCTCTTCATCTCTATCAAGGCCTATCAGGGTCTTAGTTGTAAATCCAAGATATATCTAGATTCCAAACGTCTCAGCGGTTTAACTCTGCTTCGCCCTCTTAGATTGCCAGTTACCCTACCTACAGCAAAGAACTTCAATTTTGGAACAATTCCTACTGTGATGATTATATTAGTGCCTTGCAACAGGGTAAGAAGAATCAAGATTTCTTCTACCCTCTTGATGTTCTAAAATGCGCTTACGCAAAGGGAAAATGGTACTGCCCACATGCATAAGTGGACAAGGGCACATCAGTACATATATGCAGTGATCAGACCCACAATTATAGAAACAACCTAATTTCCTTTTAAAACCAATAGCGGTGTTATACTCTATTGTATTTGGGGTGAACCTACAGGCTTTACAGTGACCACACTTGTAAAACTCTTATGGTTGACTCAGTCACATATTTGTTTTTTGTGTTTTCAAGTGGTATCTGTGCTTGAGTTCATCTCCTAAAGATCTACCCTTCCTATAAGTAATGGTTGGATTAGCTTGCAAATCAGGGCCAATCACCACTTAATGTTTTAATATGGACCAATGTTTACACATTATGTCCCTCAACTTATGTGAAGATGAAATATAGGTAGTTATGAATCTAATACTTTCACCTTCTTTGTTCTCAATCACATTCAGATGGAAAAGCTGTACCCCTCTCAGGGAATCAGCTTTCTTACTAGTCTCATTCAAGATTTTAGGTGTATAGCCCCTTTCTCTGAATCTCTTCCTCATCTGCAAAGTCTGGTTCTCAATATCCTAATGGCTCCTGCATATTTTCTTTAGCCTTAAAGTCTCCTCATAAGGGATACTGTCAATGAAATATTTTGGGTGTTGGCTCCTAAAATGTAAAGTGCTATTTCCAGCTGTAAGTTTGTGCTTCATGGTGGACTGTATTTTCTCTTCCTGCACTTGTAATCGTACATCTAAAAAAGCAATCTCTTGTGAACTCATGGTAACTGTAAATTTAAAGTTGTATGGAGTATTATTAAACTTGGCTACATATTCCGCCTGCTATGAAAAGGCGGGCGGAAAGGGATATCATAATCCCTACGGCGGTGCCTGGTAGGCACCTCCACCATTGTAGGGAATGGATTCCCTTCCGACGCAGCGGATGCTCAGGGAGCACATCAGATGCGTGGTGGTCGGAAAGGCGGTCGGTCTTTCTGACCACCAAACATCCGCCACCATTTTAATATGGCGGGTGAAATACATGGTTCCGATGGCGGTGGGACCGCCACTGACGGGATGTCGGTGGTGGTCCCACCCTCATTATAATCGGGCCCTAAATTCCACTCTAAAACATACTTTCCGCAATTCCACTCTAAAACTCACTAAAAGTCAGTCTTTTCTTATTTTGACCATACTTTCAAATGCTGTTTTGAACATTGCCTCATCATTCGAGATTAAAGCCGTCCCTGACTCACTAAACCCCAAGGCACAGCACTTACTTGTACATGTTTAGATGTACAGCACACCCATAGGTTACATCACAGGTAAGAGGCACATTTTATTGAAGTCAAGCTGCTAAAATGAGATAGCTGGTGTACTGGAGCAGATTAAGTTGTGCCAGAGATGCTTTATAAACCCCAAAAAACTTTTTGATTCTCTCTTTTACAGTTACTTGGTTTAATTTATAAACCCAGCCTGACAGTGCTGTCCCCTCTGTTTTAATAGACAAAGTATGTAGCTCATCAATGAATCGGTGAAAGGCAACCTATTAAAATTAAGATTTGGTTTTCAATATAGACGATCAAATCCTGTCAATAAAGGCATCCTTGCTATATGATGCTCACAGTTCCTGGAAATTGCATGTAACATACAACAGTGCTGTTTTGTGTGACTTTCACTTTTTTATGTGTCCAATTTACTTCTGTATTAATTTAGGGCTATTTCTTGCAAGCGCAAGGAGTTCTTTAGGATCATCTGAAATGTGTGTAGTATGCCAATAAATCAAATCATAAAACCGCCCCCTGAAAAAAGAACAGTTGATTAGATCAATATATTAAACAACTGCACATGGTCCTTTCAAATAATAGCCAAAATGTAATTCTGACAAAATATGTTTTCAATTGTTCATGTTTTTGTATTTAGATGCACCACTCCATGGGAACATGCTCTTTAAAAACACTTTTACTTTCTCAGTGAACTGTCACGAGTAAAGCTAATGCCATTCCCATTGTGAAATGCATATTGTTTTTACTTATCATGTCAATTAAACCAAACTCCTGTTCTAATAATTGTCCAATAAAGGCCTCCTTTTTGAGTGCCTCGTAAAATTCTGACTCTCGTGCAAGTAACTGTTTGCCATAGGTAGATCTGCACCCTGACCGTGGAGCGTTCCTATGGTAAAGTATGAGAGAAAGGTAAAAAAATAAATTCATAAATAATTCGGAAAAAACTGTTAAAATATTTTTATGTCAAATATTAAGATGAATTAATCTTATGCTGTTTTACATTTAAAATAAATGTATAAACGTATTTCACCTTAATATCTCACATAAACATATTTTTACAGTTTGTTGCGATTTAAATATTCTTTTTTGCTTTTTCCTCATACTTTACCATAGGTAGGCTCCACGGTCAGGGTGCAGAAATATTTTTATATTAAGGTGAATTCATTTTATGTATTTTTTTTAAATGTAGTACACATTTTTAGTTTTATTTTTACATTAAATTATATGCAATTATATTTTTCACTTGTGTGCAAATACTCATGGTATTTGAATATCTTTTGATGAATGAACTGGCAATATTTTGTTAGAAAATCAGTAAAGAGAATGTTTAATTATAGTTTTAACAGTATTAAATAATTTATTTTAATTTAACATTATTTCCTATAGGGTTTTATTGTAAGTTCCTACCTCAAATAGTTTCTATGGGAGCGTACCAGTCATTGGTCATTTCTGGTGCTGGACTTACTTCAGCCTGAGCTGGAGTAATTTACTAGCGTTTTAGGTCAGTTTCTGGCTGTGGTGCTTTAAGAGTGCAGTTTGTGAATAGCAATGGATAGACCCTTTTGTGGGTGGGTGCATGCCCCTCCCTAAACCCCTTCCAAACCCAACCTGAACTCCTTCTCAGTCCTCTCTAAACTCTCTCATTTAGCAGCAAGCATGCTCCTCTTTCCAGCCACCCACATTTCCTACTAAGGGACTAATTCCGACCATTCAGCAGAGCGGTGGCGCAGCAGTACAAACCGCAGTGCTACCGCTCCGCTGAAGGTCGCCACCGCCTGCCCGCCTGATTACTACTTTACAGTGGTCTGGCGGGTGGGAGGCATGGCGGTTCCCCCTGCAGGGTCCATACATAGGAGGCGGTGCCTTTTAAAAAGGCACCGCAATGGGAACACTTCACAAGGTTCCTGCACGGCATTGACTTGTAAGGCCATGCAATGCAGAAACCTATGTGCATGCACATAGGGGGGCACATGCCATGCACTGAGGCTGAGGGGGCCCCCTTTGTTTCCTCTCCACCAGGTTTTTCATGGCAATGGAACCGCCTAGCTGAGAGAAAACTCGTAACATGTTTGAAGGGACCATTGAGGTCCCAAAAGCTTATTGCTGTCTCTGACCGCCTCTCCTACGCCAGGAAACAGCAGTTCCCTTGCAGAGCTGGCAGTCCTAGGGCAGTCCGAATGCCCAAGTTGGAATCAGGCGGCCAGACCACCGGTGCGGCGGTGCCTGGAACTGCCACTGCCGCGGCACCACAAGTCTGGCTGTCCTTAGACCACCAGACTTGTAACAAGCCCTAAGTCACTACCAAGAACTAATTATACTAGCCTGATTTGCAGGTTCTCTTTCTATGAAACTAGACCTTGTATTATGAAGAGCACCTCGGTCAAATTTGGTATTATAGTTAACCTTTGCTGGGGGCTTGATGATTTTGACTATTCGCACAGCCTAGAAATACACCTCTAACACTGGCAAGCACCACTTTGGCAAGAGGCCAAGAAAAATAAATCTCGGGCAGGCCCAGTGGGCAACACCCTGTTTCAAGAAATTCAATAGGTCTCCCCTGTATGGTAACCAGTCAAGAACTACCCTGTTCCCCATAATCATTTTGACCTTCATACCCACACTTTAGACTCAAACTTTCATTAACCTTCAAATTATGCGCCACTGAACCAGTACTTTCACCTTCTTCCACCTCTCCAGAAGATAATGCACAGCCATATGCATGTATGCACTACCAGGAACTGATATACCACTTTACAGAGGACCTCCTTAACTGCCACCAACCACGAAGCTCTCATTCATCAGTTTCCAAAATTCACATACATTGACTTTACTCGTCCATCAAGTCCACAAAAGTATTTGCAATCATTTAATTGCACCAGACTCTTGGTGACACACTTAAAATTATGACTCACCCAAAATACTAAGGGCCTCATGTAGGTAGCTAAATACCGGTCGGTAACAGCCGAAATTCGGTAAATATGCTGTTACCGGCCGGTATTTAGTCAAGTGAGATGTAGGAGGGCAAAAACCAGTTTTCGGTAAATATGAAGCGGTAAATACCGATTCATATTTACCGAATACATATTTACCGATTCGGTAAATATGAAGTGGTAAATATGAAGTGGTAATTATGAAGTGGTAATTATGAAGTGGTAAAACTGAAAAAGACATGTAGGTAAATTCGGTAATTAAGAAATCCATGAAATTCAGTCATTAAGAGTCGGTAATTAACACTGATTGAAAGCAGGTGGTAAGCATCAACAGTGCATATAAGCAATCCCAAAATGCAACAGCGTGGACAACATCGCCGCTCTGAATGTCATTGCAAGGCGCCTACGTCTACAGGCAGCAGGTCTGAGGATATGGAGACGGGAGGAACGCATCTACAGACAGCGCATCACACTCTTCCAACTGACTGACGCAGAGATACATGAAAGGTACAGGCTACACCCACAAACCATCATGGACCTGATAAGGGACCTGCACCCACTCCTGGACCAGCCAACAAGAAGGGCGCATGCCATACCACCACATGTGCAGGTGCTCTGCAGCCTACATCTACTGGCATCAGGCAGTTACCAGGGGGTGATAGCTGCGGTGGGCAGTGTATCCCAGAGTTGCCTGTCCCGTTTCTTCAGGAAGTACCTGGATGCCATGATGCAGAGAATGCACCACTACATCAGCTTCCCAAACACACAGGCTGAACTGCAGAAAACGAAAACTGACTTTTATCACATGGCACAGTTCCCCCATGTCATTGGCTGTATTGATGGCACACACATCCCAATCTGCCCACCAGCTGCCACTGAGCACATCTACAGGAACAGAAAGTCCACCCACTCCATCAATGTGCAGGTAATCTGTGATGCAGGGAACATCATCACTGATATTGTTGCGAAGTTTCCTGGGAGCACCCACGACTCCTACATCTTCCAGAACAGTGGGATCTACACACGACTGCTTGCCGGAGAATTTGGAGAGGGATACCTGCTAGGTAAGTAACAGTGACGCCCCATGAAACCTGCAAATCATAGTGTATTGAGGCATGTGACTGATGGTTCCCTTTTACTCACCTAGGCGACAGTGCATATGCCTGCCGGTCATTCATCCTCACTCCCTACCTACACCCATCAACCCAGAGTGAGAGACGATACAACGTGGCACATAAATCTACACGCAATGTGGTGGAGCGCACGTTTGGACTACTGAAAAGCAGGTTCCGCTGCCTCCACAAGAGCGGAGGCGCACGCCAGTACACACCCATCATCTGCTGCAAGATCATTGCCACTTGTGCAATGCTGCACAACCTTGCCACGAAGAGAGGTACAGAGGTGGAACTAACAGATTTTGAGGACAATGAGGATGAGTCAGGCCAGCCAGACGCCAACGCAGCTGGAGTGCCAACTGCAATAGATGGGAGAGAGAGACGGGCAGAGATCACATGCAACTATTTCTGAGTAAGTAAGGGGACACAGCCAGTTGTTGGATGTCATGACGTAGTTTAATAATGCGCCACTACGCCATTACAACAAGATCAAGCCAATCTGGCAACATTGCATATTTACAAGGAGTAAGTCCAGGGTTACGTCACCCATTAGGAATTGGCTACGCAGGGCTGCATCAATGTTTGTGCACACGCGCTGCAGTGTGGGATGGCACGGATTGAGCATCCTCACTACTGCCAACCCCAAGCCGCCTGCTGCTCCTGCGTGTATCTGGGACGGGGGGTGTGATGCTGCTCCTGCTGCTGGAGTCGATGCTCTCCGCAGCATCCCCTGCAGCAGTTGTGGCCGCCTGACTTGTTAATAGCACCTCAAGTGCACTTGTGACCTGCACCATCCCCCGAGACACGTCGCTGCAGCAGTGTGTCAGGCCCTCCTGCATCGACACAGAGCGCCAGCAGAGTAGAGAAGTGGCAGTTGCCAGACGGTTGAGTGCCCTGGTGTGACTGTCCCTCCTCTGCCGTTCCCGGCGCCGTGCATCTCTGTCAGCATCTAATTTGCTGCACAACAGCTGGATTGACTGGGACATGTCCCGAATGCCCGCTGCCATTTCACCCATCCCCACTGCCATTGTGCTGATGTTCTTGTCCACGTTGACAAAAGTTGATTTCATGCCCCGTATATGCCTCTGGACTGACATGACTGCCTTTGTTTGCAGGCGCTGTTGCTTTAACATGTTGCCCTCGAGCCCCGAGAAGACCCCATGGCTGTCAATGTTTGCTGGTGGACTCTGCACACGCGACCTGCGGCGCCGTCTTGCACCCGTGTGTTCTACCTGTGAGGTGTAGGGCACAGTGGCATGGCTCCCATCCTGGGGCATCGTATTTTGCTCCGGGCCCCTGCTGTCGTCAGACGAGGTGTCTAAGGCTCGCAGCCTGGCGGCAGCACGCCTCCTCGACCTCACACATGCAGGCGGTGATGTGGCCGGTGACTCAAACATGAGTGGCGATGCTAGCTCTGGGTGAGGTGATGCTGGCTCTGGGTGAGGTGATGCTGGCTCTGGTTGAGGTGAGGCTGGCTCTGGTTGAGGTGAGGCTGCCTGTGGTAGTGGTGCGGCTGCCTGTGGCAATGCTCCCTGGGATGAACTTGTGCTGGCCAGAGATGATCTGTCTGGCCGGTGTGCCCTCTCTCCTGCAGCATGTCCTGTCCTGCGCGATGTCACATCTGTGGACAGAAATGCAACATCAGCTCAGTGTACCTAAAGGGCTGCATTGCAAGTATCACAATAAATTCATGTAACACTCTCACATTGTCCTCTGCCTGCTTTTGGCTAATGTGTGTACCATGCATTGTTGTCCTGTGCTATTCACTTCATGGTTGGGGGTTCCCTGACTACATCTCCCAGAATGCATTGCCTGTCTGCACTAACACATGGACTGGAGTGGGATACTCATTTCACATTGGGAGATGTGGGATAGGGGTAGGGGGGGCTACATTGCTGTACATTCGTCTTACCTTGTTGGGTGGCGGCTCTGGCAGAGCTGTCGGCATCCCCAAGACCCACGACGCTCTCGTGCTCTATTGTGGCCTCCACCAGCTCCTCCAGTTCGGTGAGGGCAGGTGCCCTGTTGGTTCCACCTCCAGTCTGGGTGGCCTCCTTCTGGATTTCCCCCATCTTCCTCTTGGTTACAATCCTCAGGTCATACCAGCGCTTTTTGAGTACCTCTATGTCCCTGTGGGTCACTCCCACAGCATTGACCTGCGCCTGGATGCCCAGCCATATATTGCGCTTTTCTGACTCCGGCACTTGCAGGGTCTGCCTCCCAAACAGCTTCTGGTGCTGCTTCACCACCTCCTCCACCAGCACCTGGAGTTCCTTGGGGCTGAATTTCATCTTCCTCCTCCTTTCCCCTCCATCTCTCAGTGTCCTCTGCGTGGACATGATGATTTTGTGCTGCACAAACAGGCACTGGCTCCCTGCCTCTCCTCTGCACTTCAAGCCTCTCCTGAGGTTGTTAATTGTGTGCATCTGCCTGGGTGTGGCCACTTCCTGGTTGGGTGGGGTGTGGTTGCACAGGATTGGCTGTTTCATCCAGTCATGTGATTTTTTTTCCCGATTCGGTATTTACCGAATCGGAATATAACACTTCGGTATTTACCAAATCGGTAAATACCACCTCGGTATTTACCGATTCGGTAAATACCGATTCTTGAATACCGAATGTTACCGATTCGGTAAATGTTACCGAATTATTACCTACATATAACTTACCGATTCTTAAATACCGATTCGGTACGGTTCGGTATTTAAGAATCGGTAAATTTTATTTACCTACATGAGGCCCAAAGTACCTTCCACCCTCTTCCCCCTTTCCTTTTAAACAAGACCCAATCACCAACATTGACATGAATTTCTTTGAATCTATGTTCACATGCTTGTTACCCATTCTTGATGCAAAATCAAAAATAGGAGAGACAGACTGCAAATGCAGATTTTTTTTTACCCTAAATATCAGTAGGCAATTGAAACTGAAGTGGAGCCCATGAGCCTGTTTCATCAAATTGTTCCCCCAAATAAGAAAAAGTCAGCACCCTACTCAATTTGTGCACATTAATAAAATATCATCTTGAATCAGTTGCTTTTTCTAACAACTATCATAATATGTGATTTCTTACAATTGGATGAAAGATGCAGAGACTCCATAAAAGAGACAAAGGAGTCAATAAGAGACTTAAGGGCAAGTGGGGTATGGGCTAAAAACCACATCGCATAAATTATCAGAATTGGTCTATCGCCAACAATAGGCAGGTCTTTAGCATTCCTTAAAATAGTCTTCTACAGCACATCAACATGTGAGGTGAATAAAAATGGGGCTAAAATACACCCCTGTCGTACCCCCCTGTTAATATTAAAATTCTCTGTAAGGTGTCCCTCAACACCATATCTTACTGGAACTGATGTGTCCTTATGTAAGTCACTTGTTAAAATAACAATATTGGGATTCACTCCCGTAGAGACCATTAAGGACCACAATATCTCTCTCTTTACCTTGTCAAACGCTGAGGTCAGGTCCATAAGGCCAGATGTAAATTAGTATTCTTTGCCAAAACATATTTAAAAATCAAAAGATGAAGATTCAGACACGATCCAGCATGCTCAGGCCAGGCCTAAAACCATATCGCAGGTCTGAGATTACTCAATTTTCCTCTCCCCAGGCAAGTAGCCTAGTTAGAACCACATGACCCACCACTTTAACCACAGGATCAATGAGTGAGATAGGTCTATAAAAAGAGTTACGCTTGTCTCGTTTTTTAAAAACAGGGATGATATTGGAGTGAGTCTACGAAGTAGGAATGACATTTCTTGCTGCAGCATTGACGACCTGAGTTAATAATGGGACCCATGTTTCTGGGGCCATTAATACAAATCAAGGGTCACCGCATCAGGCCACACTCTCACACAGCATCTCTATCTCTTGTTGATTTACTTAACTTTATCCAGAGGTTACTATGAAAACACTTCTTATTGAAGCAACAAGATTAGACAGATCTGTGTGGACAATAAAAATTAGACCACAGCTGATCTTATAAAAACTACTTCACAAGACTCAAGAATCTCAAAATTATAAGAGGCATCTGAGAAGCAAAGGTTAAACTCCTTCATACAAATGTTAGTTATCTCACTAAGCAAGGCCGCAGGAATACTTTTAGTCCACCTAATCCTTCGTCCTTGATCAATGGAAGAATACGATTCTTAACCATATGGCTATGTGATGTCAACATGTGTGGTGTCCTGGTGTGCCCCTCCCACCACAACACTAAGCTTACATGGATTATGGGTACTCAAGGTGCTCCACAAAATCTTAAAATACTTTATTGAAGGAACCAGTGGGGCAGAGATAAATATGAAATCAATGATTTTCTCTGCACCCCTCCCAATATACGTAGGTCACTTTTAGCCAAAGAGAAAACTAAATTAAACTCAGACAGGATACTATTTAAAAAGTCCCCTTCAGTAGAATGTTTAATAGGAAGGGAGTCCTCATTACCATTATCCCACCAAGAGCCTTGCACACAAGAATCAAGCTCACACAGATAAAGATTAAAATAACCTACTAAAATGAGGGGAATAAACAAACTATGAGTCTCTCTAAAATGATCCCCAAAACTTTCTAAGGGACATCAATGACCAGGACTTCTTCAGCCATTTTGGCAATTATAGAAGTTCAGCACCAATAATTTATCTTCTCTAGAATAATACAGCAAGTAGATGAGGACTACCATTGTCAAGAAAGACACTACAATACAATACAATGTAATGTCCTAGATACTCCACAAATAATGTCAAAAGATTGCCTTTTTCTTTAAACACTGATTGCTTATTCTTTCAACACTCCAATAAAGTTCTCCAAAATCTAGTTGTGTTCTTCCGCAGTACTAGCATAGATCATGATCTCACCCTACAAAGTCCATACCCCCAGAAATTCTTAAACAGTGTAAACATGCGTTTTTTTGAAAACACTAGTAGCGGAAACCAACCCACATGGCTTTGATAAGTACAAAGTACAAGTGCAAAGGTGGTAAAGTTTGAGATTTGGCTTCAAGTGGTACCTGATGTTATGCTACTTTCAGACTGTGATTGTAAAGTATGTGGCACCACATTGGAAAGCAAGCATTTTTCTGTAATTTAGAATGAGGATGACATGCAACAACAATATTCTTATTGAATGAGTGCATATCCGCACGCTATCTTATTTGCCCCCTTTTCGTTCTTGCAGTAGCAACTGTAGAAATGTTCCCCACTGCATCAACAGAATTAATAATTGTTTTTGTACACAAATCATCCAGTAGGGCTCTGAATTCTCTCCGAATAGTGAGGGGCACATTCTCACTGTATGTGTGACAGGGATGGCGCCATTTCACAATATTATTTTGTGTTCAAACACATTGACACAACTGAATTTGTCAGTAAAAACATCACCAAACTGGTTGTAGACATCACTCATCAACAACACAGGAGTATCCACTCTTGTCTTCAATGTACTTCCTTGTCTACCCTGCTCCACCCATCCCATTATGTTTCTTCCATCTCTCACTATGTACATTTTAGTGAAAATACACCTGTGATTACATTCTAATCTGTTCTCAAAATACCCAATGTACTGATAATATGTTCTGCAAATGTCAGTTTTAGCATTTTTGAATTCAAGTCCATAATAACCAAATATGTTTTGAATGTACTATTCCATAGACTAGTTACTGCTGATCCGCATTCAACCATAATGGTAGTTCATACCTTACCTATATTTACTTCACAGAAAGGTCCCTTTTTGCGTGCTAAAACACCAACTTCAGACTTGACATCCAACGATTAATTTAATTTTCTTTCTTCCTTTTTGATGCTACTTAACCTAATGGATTTATTCTGTGCCCTACACTGCCACTAAAAATAGCCTAGCTTTTTCCACTTCATGCACTTTTTTCCCACTGACGGGCATGCAGGATTGTGTCCTAAATGTGTCCTTGGCCCGCATCTAAAACAATGGTTTCCGCCTCTCTCCCTTTCCTTCTATGTGCTTTTTCTCCTTCCCCACGATATTCACACTTGCTTGCATCGAATTGCCCACATCTCTAGCTAACGCCTTAACAGATAACATTGAGCTCACTATCGCTTTGGCTTTTGTAATAGTTTCCCCAAGTTAGATTTCTGCAGCAAAGTAGTTTTTAGAATAATAACAATTAGTCACGATTCGATCCTTCTGGTATTGGTCTATATCCTTTTATAAAGTTCACACATGGCAGCTAGAATCCCAAGGAAGTCAGATACTCGTTGATCTTTTCCTGACTCCCTTTTTCTTAAAATAAAGGCTGTGCCCCTCAAACACTACACTCGGTTCCTCAGCAAAATTCAACACCAGACTTTCTACTTCTTGAGTGTTTCATCCCACCTTCCTAATCCCACTGCTGGAGTGGGCCCAATTTACGGTAAGTGGTCAAAAGAAGTATGACCTCTAGCACCCAATAAATTAAACAACAAAACCACCCCCCCCCCTATTCTGCTACAAACCTCTTTGCATTGTCACCACATAATTCTCAAAAGCTCTGTGCCACAATTTCTGCTTTTTACTAAATGTGAAGTATTCTGTAAGAATAAAGTGAGTGGTTGAATGCTCTGTCACCCTGCATTAACTTCACCGTGAACCCTATACTTTATTTTGTCCCTTGCCAGCATATCCAAAATCTGCCAACCACTAACTAGTCAGCTGTCCAAAACGTATTATTTGAATATATTTAATTCAAATAAAGTCAAAAGTTTCAAATAATACCTGCGTAGACACCTGCTATGGTCATAGTACTCCATTGATTATTAGGCTTCCTTTTTCTATTGTTCAGTGCCCATTTTCAGTGCTTACCAGCATCCTTGTTACGACCTGTCAAACAAGATGGCGCCACGATTTTTATGTTGTAGGATGACGTCTTCGCGCAGGAACTGAGCCCAGGGTTGAAAGGTCAGTTGCTTGTCCATGATGTCACCCGAAGATGGCTGCTGGGACAGATTGGCCTGACGGTGTTTGCATGCACACCAGTGGTAATTCTCCTTTTATCTGTGCAGCAACTCCTAGCAATAACTGTCTTCTCTGCATCAGAAGCTGCTGAACTTTCCTGGTTTGATGTATGTGGATTGGTCGATTATGAGCCTATCAAAGCAAAGCATACATGCAGCGAATTCATCTTAGAACAATGTGATAACATAACAAACTGCACATATTGCTCTCACAAGAGCATGAACACAACAAAAAATTACTTAAAAGGATATTATCAAGGTAAATGTTTCATTTTCCCAACACACGTATACCAGTGCGTATTTTCCCAAAATGGCTTTACCTTATAGTGTGAATTAAGGATTTGTCATGATATGAGTTGGCATTGAGTCATTCCAGCTCTGATGAAGGCTCACATTATTGGACTGGAGTGGTCTACGGGCGTGAGTGGATACCTGCCCTCTGATTGGCTGTTTATTAAGCTGGCGTGATCTCATGTTTTCTTTGGACACGTGTTTGTGTTACTGTTACTCAGTGGCACCATGGAATGGCCTGATGCAACATGATAGTTTCTCATCCTCACTATTGTTTTTGTTTTTTGGAGCTAATTCCCTAGACTTTTTTTTAGAAAGACTAGCAGTATCATATACATGTGAAGTGACGACAGCTACAGATTGCCAAGCTCACCCGTCTGCCCTCATTTAACACGAAAAATATTTTCTTTACCTTTGGGCTCCTACTACTATTACTCCCCTGTTTCTGGCCGAGTTATTTCATATGTTTGCTCTTCTTGGCCCTACTAGAGCTGTTGGAAAACAATGATACATATTCACTACCATTTCTGGAAACCAATAACACTCCTAGCCCCGAAAGAGCCTTTTGCTCTCTCAGCCAATTCTACTCTGTTGTGTCGACCTTTATGTCTAGGAATACGCTTCCAATCAAGAATGCTTTCTCCTTGTACGACCTGTATTCCTGCTGGGATTTCAGATGTCTTTTTCATACTCTTTCTCCAATGCTTCTTTCAATGTATACAGGTTTAGATTGTAAAAGGGCCAGTCCCATTAGTTCTAAACCTTTTCTAGATACACACTCCGATGGTTCTTTTTCGCAGCATGAAAGTATGAAGGGGAGAAAATCGTTAGGATACTGTCAATTAGCCTATAACTCTCCTTGATACATAATAATCCACAAACAACTATGTAAGGTTAGTTAATTTAGTACAATGCCAAAAATAACTGGATATGGAGACACCTCAACGCGAGGGTATAGAAATACAAAGGAGTTAGCATGAAGTCAAATCTACGCACCCAATTTAAACGGAGCAGCATGAACAAAACGATTAATTTGAGGAATAGGATACAGAGAATCAGAAAGTATGAGTCCAAATTTCCCTGTATCGACGTCTCATGAGTGAAAAGCATAAAATCTATTCCTACCCTAGTGCTAATATGACATCCCTACATAGACATTTCCAGTGAAAAGGAAAGGTGTCAGTACGTAGAGTCTTCCGAAGAAGCCTCTCCACCATCAGTGGGTCAAGTAGCATAAAGCCACTATCACAAAGAAAGAACTTGTTCTGAGATGCTCTCTCTCCGAAGGCAAGAAAGGAGTGGACACTGTCCCTAATTCCAACAATCTCTTAACCACAAGTAGCTTTCCCAAAATGCACAGCGTGCGCCTAATCCACAATTGGCACAGTCATGGGAGTACTTTTCTACAGCGTTCTCCATGTACATCCCTCATAACAATTCGTTTTTGGGTCCCATGCCTTCGCTCGTGTGAATCCGTCACCGTCTTTATCACCTCCAGGCCATGTAACTGTAACCTCTTTTCTCCTTGCCTTGCTACTAAAACAAAGACATTACTTTTCCCTAATGAATGTTTCTCCCCCTGCCATGCAAATGTGAGAAAGAACAGATTCCACAGTGCACATGAAATTCAAACGATGAATCCTAAAGCGAGTGTTTGACAACGCTTGCATTTCAGGCCCTCGACTTTAGCTAACATAAGAACGTATCACTTTAAGCATTATAGATTGGCATAACTCTATTGCGTCTTAACTAACACATCTTACCAAAATATAGAAATATTGTTAAACACATTCAATTTTTGGAGTGGCGTTATCTTCACAACAAAAGTTCTTCATGTTAACATTTTATGCTACTTTTCATTCATTTCCTATGTTAATTATCCATACTACCTGTCAGTAACTTAGAATAGGTCACGTTGTAATGTTAATACATTTCACAATTATAACACCTTACGTTGATATAATTACAAGAGTATATGCGGATGTGCTCTACACGGGATTATGATGCACCCCTACAAATGACATGAAATTTCCGCTCAATCAGTTGTAAGGCGAGCACTTGAGGCTTGTAATTTATGGAGTTCAATTTAGGGGTCAGTGGCTGTATTATATAAACTTTCTCAGTGGTGCCAATTTTTTAGCCTGTGCTACTTTGTAGGCCCAGGCGGAATTTATTTCCGCTTACAGAATAGGATAGAATTCCTGTCCAGAAGACTCCTCTCAGTGCTTTGTCCATTTGCTGGTCACTGTCATTTGGATTTCAAAGTAAAAGAATTACTCTCTTTGTCTGCAATTCCTACTAAATGTACTTTGTTTTTGCGGCATATAAGTCAAGTAAGTTAAAACTGTTTGGATAAGGGTGTTGTTGATAGAGGGCATGCACCAGTATATATTTTCACCTTTTTTGTTTTTTATACAAATTTTTTTATTTGATGTTGTGCTTTGCACAGTTAAGTACTTTATCTCTATGTTTGTGAAATGTGCAAAATTAGTTTTATTATGTGGCCTAGTCTGCCCCCATGCCATCCAGCCAGTATTAGGCTTGAATATATATTTAAAAAAAACAATTTCAGTGTTATATGTTGTTTTAAAACATCTATGATTTAGGTATGGCTTTGGATGAAATGCAAAATGTTTTTTTTTTATTTCCCTTGTTTCTGCAGCGATTCAAAGTGTATTGTGGTGGGGTAATTCTTTTTATGCATCGGGAAGATGGGTGTTGTTGGGAAATTTTTATAGCTGTCTTAATTTTTATTTTTGGCATTGCTGAATTAATGGAAGTGTTTTCTTCTTTGTTCACCATGCCTCCATAGTTTGCTGGCCAAGTGACCATTTTGGTGCGTGTGTGTGTGTGTGTGTGTGTGTGTGTGTGTGTGCGTGCGTGTGTGTGTGTGCGTGTGTGTGTGTGTGTGTGTGTGTGTGTGCCAGCCATAGGGCACCATTTCGTCTTTGTTATGCATGCATGTGGCCGGTGGGCATTTTGAGTAGTAGTCGGTGTTCTTTTGTCATAGACCTGCATGTGTACTTTGTTGTCCATGCCTCCTTGCTTGTTCATGTTTAAACATGGGGCCAGTGGCCATTTTGTAGTGGTCTATGTGCTTTTGCCATAGGTCTGCATGTGTTCTTTGTTGTAAATGCCTTCTTGCTTGTTGTTGTTTGAAAATGTGAGACTGCAGCCATTTTACGGTGGTCAGTGTGCATTTGCCATAGGCCTTCATGTGTTCTTTGCTGTCCATGCCTCCTTGCTTGATGTTATTTGTGGCCGGTGGCGATTTTGCGCAGTAGTCAGTGTTTTTTTTGTCATAGACTTGCATGTGTTCTTTGTTGTCAATGCCTCCTTGTTTGTTATCATTTGAACATGGGGCAAGAATCCATTTTGTAGTGGTCAGTGTGCTTCTGCCATGGGCCTGCATGTGTTCTTTGTTGTCCATGCCTTCTTGCTTGTTGTTGTTTGAATATGTGACCAGCTGCCATTTTGTAGTGGGTTGTGTGCTTTTGGCATAGGCTTCATGTGTTCTTTGTTGTCCATGCCTCCTTGCTTGTTGTTTGTGGACGGTGGCCATTTTGTGTAGTAGTCAGAGCTCTTTTGTCATAGGCCTGTGTGTGCTCTTTGTTGTCCATACCTTCTTGATTGTTCTTGTTTTAACGTGGCCTACAGCCATTTTGCAGTAGTTAGTGTGCTTTTGCCATAGGTCTGTATGTGTTCATTGTTGTCCATGACTCCTTGCTTATTGTTGTTTGAACATGTGGCTGGAGGCCATTTTGTAGTAGTCAGTGTGTTTTTGCCATAGGCCTGCATGTGTTGTTAGTTGTCAATGCCTCCTTGCTTAATGTTGTTTGTGGCCTGCGTCTATTTTGTGTAGTAGCCAGTGTGCTTTTGCCACAGGCCTGCATGTGTCCTTGGATGGAGCAAGCATTGATGTCAAAGACTCGATGCAAGATGTTGAAGAGGCGCCACGTCAATCCCGTGGAATTGATGCAAACCGTCGGTGCCAATCCACACAGTCAATGAAGGCTTCAGTTTCGAACTCCTTTATGATGTAGGCACTGCGTCGTCTGCGAGCCACGCTGTGCATCGTTGTCAAACTGCGAAGTTCATCAAGGCGATGTCATCGATCGGCTCCTGCGTCGAAGGGCAATTTGTTCATTTCGCTCGGCAAAAAGACTTCACTGCGTGGATTTTGATGGTTCTGGACATAAGAAATTACCTTTCAATGGCCCAGGATTAGATTGGCACTACTTGGCAGGGCAGGACTCACAGATGGCCAACTCCCAGTGCTGCTGAAGGGTTGAAGGAAGTCTTTGATGGCCCTGAAACTTCAAAACAGGGGGCAAGCCAGCAAGCCCTTAGAGTCACTCTGGATTCAAGTGAGATTGGTCCAGTCCTTGTCTCAATTGGGCAGAGTTCAGCAGGCAGCAGGTCAACTCAGCCAAGCAGAAACCAGTTCCTTCTAAGCAACAGTCAGGCAAAGTGGCAATCCTTGTAGTAGAGCAGTCTTTATTCCCGCCAGAGTTCTTCCCAGGTCCAGTCCAGGGAGGACCTGGCTTGGCAGTTCGGGCTGGACTGTTCCCATGAGGCACAGGGTCAAGACTGATTTGCATATGGCCAGGTCTAAACTGGGGTGGCATGGTGAGCAAAAGTATGATGGCTTTAACCCAGATTTCTTGACTGGGGTGAATGTTTTGATTTGTTCTGCATTCCGTCCATCAATTGTGTGTCTTTTGCTTTCTCGCCCTAAGTGCACCAGGTATGCTCAGACGTGAGTCCTGGGCTCAATGTGCCACTGGAATCAAGCTATCCTGGCTGAAGAGGGGTGAAACCCCAAAACCGGTCCCAGGAGGCTTGCTTCCGGTCCAGGGAGGACCTGGCTTGGCAATTCGGGCTGGACTGTTCCCATGAGGCACAGGGTCATGACTGATTTGCATATGGCCAGGTCTAAACTGTGGTGGCATGGTGAGCAAAAGAATGATGGATTTAACCCAGATCTCTTGACTGAGGGTGAATGTTTTGATTTGTTCTGCATTCCGTCCATCAATTGTGTGTCTTTTGCTTTCTCGCCCTAAGTGCGCCAGGTATGCTCAGACGTGAGTCCTGGGCTCACTGTGCCACTGGAATCAAGCTATCCTGGCTGAAGAGGGGTGAAACCCCGAAACCGGTCCTAGGATGCTTGTTTCCGGTCCAGGGAGGACCTGGCTTGGCGGTTCGGGCTGGACTGTTCCCATGAGGGACAGGGTCAAGACTGATTTGCATATGGCCAGGTCTAAACTGGGGTGGCATGGTGAGCAAAAGAATGATGGATTTAACCCAGATCTCTTGACTGGGGGTGAATGTTTTGATTTGTTCTGCATTCCGTTCATAAATTGTGTGTCTTTTGCTTTCTCTCCCTAAGTGCGCCAGGTATGCTCAGACGTGAGTCCTGGGCTCACTGTGCCACTGGAATCAAGCTATCCTGGCTGAAGAGGGGTGAAACCCCGAAACCGGTCCTAGGATGCTTGTTTCCGGTCCAGGGAGGACCTGGCTTGGCAGTTCGGGCTGGACTGTTCCCATGAGGCACAGGGTCAAGACTGATTTGCATATGGCCAGGTCTAAACTGGGGTGGCATGGTGAGCAAAAGAATGATGGATTTAACCCACATCTGTTGACTGGGGGTGAATGTTTTGATTTGTTCTGCATTCCGTCCATCAATTGTGTGTCTTTTGCTTTCTCGCCCTAAGTGCACCAGGTATGCTCAGACGTGAGTCCTGGGCTCACTGTGCCAGTGGAATCAAGCTATCCTGGCTGAAGAGGGGTGAAACCCCAAAACCGGTCCCAGGATGCTTGCTTCCGGTCCAGGGAGGACCTGGCTTGGCAATTCAGGCTGGACTGTTCCCATGAGGCACAGGGTCATGACTGATTTGCATATGGCCAGGTCTAAACTGGGGTGGCATGGTGAGCAAAAGAATGATGGATTTAACCCAGATCTCTTGACTGGGGGTGAATGTTTTGATTTGTTCTGCATTCCGTCCATCAATTGTGTGTCTTTTGCTTTCTCGCCCTAAGTGCGCCAGGTATGCTCAGACGTGAGTCCTGGGCTCACTGTGCCACTGGAATCAAGCTATCCTGGCTGAAGAGGGGTGAAACCCCGAAACCGGTCCTAGGATGCTTGTTTCCGGTCCAGGGAGGACCTGGCTTGGCAGTTCGGGCTGGACTGTTCCCATGAGGCACAGGGTCAAGACTGATTTGCATATGGCCAGGTCTAAACTGGGGTGGCATGGTGAGCAAAAGAATGATGGATTTAACCCAGATCTCTTGACTGGGGGTGAATGTTTTGATTTGTTCTGCATTCCGTTCATAAATTGTGTGTCTTTTGCTTTCTCGCCCTAAGTGCGCCAGGTATGCTCAGACGTGAGTCCTGGGCTCACTGTGCCACTGGAATCAAGCTATCCTGGCTGAAGAGGGGTGAAACCCCAAAACCGGTCCCAGGATGCTTGCTTCCGGTCCAGGGAGGACCTGGCTTGGCAATTCGGGCTGGACTGTTCCCATGAGGCACAGGGTCATGACTGATTTGCATATGGCCAGGTCTAAACTGGGGTGGCATGGTGAGCAAAAGTATGATGGCTTTAACCCAGATTTCTTGACTGGGGTGAATGTTTTGATTTGTTCTGCATTCCGTCCATCAATTGTGTGTCTTTTGCTTTCTCGCCCTAAGTGCGCCAGGTATGCTCAGACGTCAGTCCTGGGCTCAATGTGACACTGGAATCAAGCTATCCTGGCTGAAGAGGGGTGAAACCCCCAAACTGGTCCCAGGATGCTTGCTTCCGGTCCAGGGAGGACCTGGCTTGGCAATTCGGGCTGGACTGTTCCCATGAGGCACAGGTTCATGACTGATTTGCATATGGCCAGGTCTAAACTGGGGTGGCATGGTGAGCAAAAGAATGATGGATTTAACCCAGATCTCTTGACTGGGGGTGAATGTTTTGATTTGTACTGCATTCCGTCCATCAATTGTGTGTCTTTTGCTTTCTCGCCCTAAGTGCGCCAGGTATGCTCAGACGTGAGTCCTGGGCTCACTGTGCCACTGGAATCAAGCTATCCTGGCTGAAGAGGGGTGAAACCCCGAAACCGGTCCTAGGATGCTTGTTTCCGGTCCAGGGAGGACCTGGCTTGGCAGTTCGGGCTGGACTGTTCCCATGAGGCACAGGGTCAAGACTGATTTGCATATGGCCAGGTCTAAACTGGGGTGGCATGGTGAGCAAAAGAATGATGGATTTAACCCAGATCTCTTGACTGGGGGTGAATGTTTTGATTTGTTCTGCATTCCGTTCATAAATTGTGTGTCTTTTGCTTTCTCTCCCTAAGTGCGCCAGGTATGCTCAGACGTGAGTCCTGGGCTCACTGTGCCACTGGAATCAAGCTATCCTGGCTGAAGAGGGGTGAAACCCCGAAACCGGTCCTAGGATGCTTGTTTCCGGTCCAGGGAGGACCTGGCTTGGCAGTTCGGGCTGGACTGTTCCCATGAGGCACAGGGTCAAGACTGATTTGCATATGGCCAGGTCTAAACTGTGGTGGCATGGTGAGCAAAAGAATGATGGATTTAACCCAGATCTCTTGACTGGGGGTGAATGTTTTGATTTGTTCTGCATTCCGTCCATCAATTGTGTGTCTTTTACAGTCTTGGTAGGGTCAGAGTCCTAGTACTTATACCCAAATGTGTCTTTGAAGTGGGGTGACCTTAAAGCAGGCCCTTGAAGTGCACAGGTATCCTTTCATCCCAGCCCTGTCTGCCAAGATAACTATGGGGGTAATCAGCCCTTTTTTGTGGGACACAGGACAATGCCTATTCAGATGTAAGTGTCAGCTCTCCCTCCCTCTTCTGGCCCAGGAAGAGCTATCAGAATGTAGATGAATGCAGATGAGTTCCCTCTCACACCCACTCTTCCTGTGTTTGTGGCTATCTAGAGAAAATGCACAAAGTGTAGATGTCGCCCATCCCAGACGTGTATTAGAGACAGGCTGCAAGGCACACAGAGCAGTATGAGCAGAGAAATGTCCACTTTCTAAAAGTGGCATTTGTAAAACAGTAATGTTCAATCCAACTTTACCTGTTACGAGGATTTATTATTGCCATTCTGAAGACATGATACAAGATGCAGCTACTTCTTTCTAATCAGAAATTACAGCTTAGAAGTGTTTTAAGGCATCCCCAATGCTAGCCCATGAGAGGAGTAGGCCTCACTGTAGTGGAAAATTAATTTAGCTGTTTGACACTACCAGGACATGTAAAACTTAAATGTACATGCACTACCTTTTATGTACACAGCACCCTGCCCTTAGAGGTACCTAGGGCCTACCTTAGGGGTGACCTGTGTGTAATAAAAGGGATGTTTAAGGCTTGGCAAGTGGTTTTAAATGCCAAGTTGATGTGGCACTAAACTGCACTTAGACTGCAGGCCCACTAGTAGCATTTAGATTACAGGCCCTGGGTATATGGTATACCACATTAAAAGGGACTTATATGTACACTAAATATACCAATTGGGTATACACCAATGCCAACATGCTTAGGGTAGAAGCACATGCACTTTAGCACTGGTCAGCAGAGGTAAAATGCTCAGAGTCCTAGGGCCAACAGAAGATACAGCAAAAAGACAAGGTAAGCTGGCAAAATGTTTGGGGGAAGACCATACTAAAGATGGCAGGTCTAACAATTATATTGTTTGTATGTATATTCAAACTGCAAATGCCACATTTCACTGAATGTGCACAAGTGACATCACACAGAGCACTGCCAGACATAAGGCTGGTGTGATTGACATCACATCAGTCCTCCTCCTCTGTTTCCACTTGTGCAGCAAAGTAACAACTGCTAATAACTTGAAGATGGCCCCTAAAAAAGTTGTTCCTGACAAGAAAGTGGCCAGTGAGGAGGAGAAAAGGAAGGAGATTGCCACCACAAGTTACAAGGGAAAAAGAAAGTTCTTAAACGACTTACAATCATGGAAAGTGACAGTGAAGGCAAGCCATATGGAGGGCAGCGCAGAGGACACCGAGATGACACTTCTATTCAGCCTGCTCAGAGGGATGAGATTCCACCACTACTACCACAGCCCTAAGTGGGATGGGTATTCCCAGACGTGGGACCCGTGCTCACTACGCCACTGGAGTCAAGCTATCCTGGCTGATGACGGCTGATAGCCAGAAACCGGTCCTAGGATGCTTGATTCCGGTCCAGGGAAGCCATGGCTTGGCAGTTCGGGCTGGACTGTTCCCATGAGGCACAGGGTCAAGACTGATTTGCATATGGCCATGTCTAAACTGGGGTGGTGTAGTGGGCAAAAGAACGATGGATTTAACCCAGATCTCTTGACTGGGGGAGAATGTATGCATTGTCAGCATTCCGTCCATCATTTGTTGGTTGTAATACTGTATATAGGTAGCACGAAGTTACAAGTCCATAAGCGCATATTGCAGCACATTAGAGCCATCACCAACAGTGACACAAGCTATCCTGTAGCTAGACATTTTAAGGCACATCATGAAAATAACTTAAAACATCTTCAATATTTTGTGATTGATGCGATACCCCCACTCGGCAGAGGGGGGGATCGGGAACAAAAACTCAGGCGCCTTGAAACACGCTACATTTTAGAGTTAGATACCAAATTTCCAGGGGGTCTGAATACTAGCGAGGATTTGCACACATACCTTGACTAGAAATTGCGCATTAATCTGATATTGGCGTTTTATTTGCTCCTGCAGGCAATGTCAAGAAATGAATATTAACCGGTGGGCGGGTGGTGATATCTGTTAGAATATAGATTTGTAGGTACGAACCACTAATTTTAAACATCATGTTTGTGTAATAATTGGTATTTAGTATTTAATATTTAATATTTAACATTTAATATTTAATGTTTATTATATATTATTTAATATTTATATGAAAGAAATTCTTTTTAAATACCTACATTTTATGTTCTGCATATTTTAGCACCATTATATGAATCTATGTCTCTCCTTTTTACTTCACTGATTTTAGAGTTAATGTCTTACTGTTGGTTGACTGATTTGAATTGGTACAGACAATAATGATGGATTGACTATGCTGGTATTTTACCAACTATGCAAGGAGAGGGTTTTTTTAACGGATCACATGTGTATATTTTAGAAATCATCTATTTATATTCATATTTATTTATTTATTTATTTATATACTTGTATATTTCTTAATTCCACACATGTATTTTTGACTGCCCTTTGTCAAAGTATACCCAAACAGAGATCTGATGCATTTGGCAGTCATTCAATCTCCTACAGTACATACGTTGTCTGTTCATAATACCACACCGGTCTCAACCAGCAAACGCATGGCACATGAACATCTCCAGTCCACGATATATTCTATCAGAAGATTCAGCTCAGACATCGAATAGTCTGTGACATAAGAAAACAAACCATGTTACTATTATTTCAACTAAATACTGAGGGAGGTTACATAGTCTCACAGTCCCTCAGCACAAGTTTTTAAGCACTTTTTGCACTTATTTGCACTTACAAAAAATTTTTTTAAACACCGGTTCCTTCACTAATTTTCAAAACATTTATTACACGGGCATATTTTAGTTTCACACAGGTCCCATGCAAAACAATCTATGCAAGCAATCGGAAAACATATAGGTATTAGGCATTTAAGCCATTATTTAATCGTTTGATATGACTCTATGAATATGAAGTTGTATGAGGTTACCAATAATTGACATGACAAATAGGTAATTTTATAAAAGGCTTGTTAGCGATAAAAAATTGTAAAACCTATAGGTCTGTCTTTTAAAATTACACATTGTTGTAATGTTTTAATGTTTTCCATGTTTACTCACCATGTGACCATGTAATTTCACTTTAAAAATGCATCCTCCCCGTGTAAGCGCTGTCATGTGATCAAGGCAGAGGAGCTGCCGAAACGCGTCATGGTGGAAGGTGTGCTTGCATAATAAAATCTACTAAGCACCAAGTTGGGTCCATTCTCGCTTTTTCCAGCAGCTCAGCAAGGAGAAGTAGAGCGAGCGTTCTGCTGATATATATATATATATATATATATATATATATATACGGCGTCATGTGAGTTAGCCTGTGGGATAGCAGTCCCTATCTACATGGGCCCTAAGATACTCTGAGATACGAACTGTATTTTGTGGTAAATTGAATCTTGTGAAATCTGACGGGTGTTCTAAATTTTGCTTAACACCGCCTTCTACTATTTTATATATAGGACCTTTATGTTGTGACTTTTTAAATGAACTTTTGGTGTAATTCATAGGGTACATATAGAGTTTGGGGGCTCGACACTGGCTGTGGATGTTCCAATATGGCCGCCACTTTGGGACATTATTCATTAGAGATTGCCCGTTTTCCTTGTCCATTTAAACGTGCACGGAGTTTCCGTGATCACGTGATGGTTCAGCACGTCTTTTTAACGTCGGCAATATTTTGTGTTTCTGTTTCTTGATATCGACCGAGAGAACAGTTATCATACTGTTTGGCTGACACGTGTCTGAATTGAGGTAAGAGTCGTCTGTCAGATATTTACCGCATGTAACTGCCAGTTAGTGTTCGGCGAGCATTTCCGCTGCGGGAACCTTCAATTTGATTCTTTACTTTTACGCGATTAACAGGAATGCATATAGATTATGCTTCTCCAGGTTTGATAATACTGTGTGGCATTTAACACCTGATTCTGATAATATGTTGTGCATATTATAGATATAGAAACATTGTAATGTGGCTTCTGATGATATTGCCATGAGGTCATATTTAAGTGGTATGCTTCACCCGTATTTGTTATTTACAATCCTTTTGAAACAACAGTTGCGCCCGACTATCCTCCCTGGGTGCCTAAGATGTTTTTTGACAGATATCTAATGGAGACTTTTCTTTATGCTTGTGATTGCTAAAAAATTGAAGTAGCTGCGTATTGGATGCGTATCTCATATATATTAAGGTGAGACTCTGTGCTAGATTCTTTTATCTATGTAACGCGACTCTCGGCGCGTAGTTATACTCTCCTTATAAAGATGTACACCTTGTGGGGTATTCAAGAGAAATATATCGTTTCCTCCTCTTACTTACGGGTATTGACTGCGGGTCTGATTTACACCCGAGCATCATTTTGATTAAGGAGTGCTATTCTATGTCCTGACGGTTAATCTTGTGAATACTTTTTTGAAATTATATTGGTGAGCCCCTTTCGACTTTAATTCTTGGTTCATAGATGGAAGGCATGCTTATCATCGCTTTAATAGTATTCCCTTCGCCCCTTTTAAGATCTATACAATATAATCGTATAAATTCATCCATTTAGATATTGAACCCAATCCAATTAATGGCAGCCATATCTACCATAGGGGTATTATCTCATGGTCCTCCATGATGAGTGTTTCTTAGTTGGTGCGGGTGTTAGTTGCTTCCTAGGTGATTATGTTATGACATTTTAGATATATCTTGGAAATTGGCTCCTCATTTCTACTATTTCTTTTAGAATCTCACGCATTTATGAAGCTGAAAATACGACCAGACTCTTGATATATTACCGTTATTGGACCTACTTACCATAGCTTGGTCTTTCTGAAATATACTTGATACTTATAGCAAGGTGAGATGTCTGTTTTAATTGATCTTTATCCCAAACTTTTTGGAAGTTTTCTGATTACTCCACTATATTGCTTTTACTTTTCACGGAGGTCTCACCACTCTGCACTATGGATTTTATTGGTGACTTGGTACTCTTGTGTTGTCTCTACTGAATACGTTTATTATTTTTCTGGTCTTTGTCACATCTGGCCACTCTTGATTATATCTTGATTGGATTGTAGTATTGGAGATGTCTGCTATAGACAAGCCTCTTTTCTTTTAATTGCTTTCTCCTTTTCCTTTTTCTCTTTTTTATTAAATCCTTTTTTTCCCACCTTTAGACTTTGCATGATGGTCATGTGCTACACTATTTGTATAAAGCAATATATATATGCTTTTGCCTTTAGACCTTGCATGATGGTCATGTGCCATACTATTTGTATAAGTAAAAATAACAAGGGGACCCTTTCCCGCTATCATGCCTTAAGGAATAGCAGACCTTTTGCAACCTTCGGCCTCCGGTGACTCCATTGAGGTAAGCCCACGCCTGCACTTGCTCCTTGCCTGAGCTATCCCCTGCTCCTTACCTTCCCCACTCACCACCATCTCCCGCACTCACAGCTCCGGTGCTACGAAACAGCCATTGCTTGCTGTTCCAAATCCTTCGGCCTTCTGTGACTCCATTGAGGTAAGCCCACGCTAGCTATTGCTCCTTGCCTGTGCCTTCCCCTGCTCCTTACCTTCCCATCTCACTACCATCTCCCGCTTCCACAGCTCCGGTGCTACCAAACAGCCCTTGCTCGCTGTTCCGAATTCTGCGCTATTCCTGTAGATGCTTCGCCCACTCAGGCCTTGAAGTTCGTTTTTTTCCGGACCAGGAGCCCTTTATTTCCATTAAGGTAATACACCGCCCGCCTCCGTCCACTCCCTGCCACAGGCCCCTGGAGCTGTTACTTAACCTTTTTCCTTTATCTTCTCCACCCCTCTCGCCATAGGTGGTCCTTGAGACCCTTCCGTACCTCTCTCCTTGTACTGGGTAATTATAGAGCCTCTCTCAAGGTCAGCGGTCACCCATACACGCTAGCATGACACACCATCACTGCGCCGTTTTTTCGTCACCCTTGGACATCTCGTAATCACTCTAATAGCGCCGTCATTGTTCACCGCGCTTCAATATTAATTATTCGTAAGAGTCCTTGAGACCCTTCCGTACCTCTCTCCCTGTACTGGGTAATCATAGAGCCTCTCTCAAGGTCAGCGGTCACCCATACACGCTAACATGATACACCATCACTGCACCGTTTTTTCGTCACCCTTGGACATCTCGTAATCACTCTAATAGCGCCGTCATTATTCACCGCGCTTCAATATTAATTATTCGTAACAGTACCGCCTTGTTCTACCATTGAGTAGATCGCTTTCCGCAAACCGCTTGTGTTGCGTTCCTGGCCTAACTCTATATGGTACGAATAGGGATGCCTTTTTATCAGCCTCACTCTTATCTCTTTACAGTTCGAAAATGACACACATGATGTGTTACAATGTATCACTTTCACTACACCGCCTTTCCGTATAGACTGCTCAACAACGGCCTTCTCCCACCCCGCCTCCTTCCCGCACTCAGTCTGCGTCGCACCTAATCGCATTCGCATGTAGCACAGCGTCTTGCTCACTTCACTTTTAGCTGATGCAACCAATTTCCCGACTTCTAGTTGTAACTATGCTCTTTATCACTTTAACGGTTGTCTATATGATATGCTTAATTAATGGTGGACCTTATTAAGTGTATAAATTTATTTATTTTCTCCTCTTTCCTCTCTCCTTTTTCCTGTTTTAATTTTACAGGCGTCTAAATTGTATCAGGCAACTGTTTAGTTTCTAGTCCTGATGATGATCCCACTGTATTAGGGGCTAGGGATCGAAACGTCGACTTGTCTAGCAGCACCGCAATTTAACCATTGTGTAACCTATATTGTGGTGTCTGTTGGTAAGAGCTTACTTAAGATTATTGTGTAATGTAAGCCGCCTTTTTTGCTCCTAAAGTTCTTGCCTGCTACTTTGCCTTTTTTGCATTTTTTCAATTCCTTTCCTTCTAAGCTCGGTACAGGATTGTGCCTATGTTTCACCCCTTGTTGCTTCCTTTACTCTGTTTATTCCCTGTGCATTGTTCTGAATAAATGTTCCTCTGTCCGGCTGGACATTGGAAGACTTTCCATAGCGCTCATTGTAGTCTATGTCGAAATGGTTTCACTATCTATTCTTAAGCTAAGGACCTTTGTTCTTCAAAATACTATTTGTATAAAGCCACACGTATGTTCTTGCTTTCATATGTTGTAAAGTGTATGTGCATTCTGATTTTTAAAAGATTTTCTTTGCTGTTTTTTGTATTGATTCTGGGCTAATGTTTTTTGATTTTTGTAATTTGTGCTTATTTATTTACGTATTGTATATTTTGATATATATATGTATTTTACATGTGTATTTTTGTGAGTCTTTTATAATTATTACAGCCCTGACAAAGTTCCCAAGGCACTAGGGAACGAAATGCGTTGGCTGTGTGCCTGTGTTTTTTTATCAAGCAACTACAAATAAAAAGAAGAAAACTATTTCAACTACAAGTGTTGGTCTTGTATGACTTTCAATAGAGTGCACCTTCCCTTCTTTTGTGGACTTGTATGTAATACTAGTATCTTTCAACAGCAGATACTACTAGTATCTTTCAACAGCAGATACTGGAAGATGTTGCACTCGCTTGTAAATATATATGATTAATGGAATTTAAGTGCTTGACCAAGGTCAGCTGTTGGTTGTTTCTTTGTTATTTTATGGGGATATCTTAGTCTGCAAGGCCGAAGCATATAATTTAGAGACTAGCTTAATCGGGGACTGAGAATGGAGTAAGATGGATAGAGGAGGGGTTTCCATAGGTTCTGTCATCTCTTCAGCCAACACCTCACGAAGTGCATGTTTCGTGCGAAAAAACTGACACTGCGCTAGGGCAGAGGGCTGCTCCTTATTAGCAATTGCATCATTCCAAATGACCATCTTACCATTTTTAAAAAGATCACCCATTTCAAACATACTGAGACTATGCAGTGCACGGAGCATGCCTCTTTCCGAGCTAAAAACGAACCAGTGGCACTACTCTATACGCAATCGAAGCGAATACAGTTGGACTCCTGCAAACAAACCAAGAAGGGTGTGCCACGCATGTGTCACGGAGTTCACTGAATCGAGGACACCACAACGTCTAATAGGAGCTTTAGCTAAAAGCCAAGGTAATGGTTCGGGAGCAGCAGCAATTCTTTCTTTATATAGATGTGGAAGGTTCTGGGGACCGTGAACCCAGGCATGCGCATGTCACACCTGTGCGACCCTATAATAAAGCTGGAAATCTGGAGCACCCAAGCCACCAGCAGAGCACGGCAACATAAGTGTGTCCATAGAAAAATGCGGCGCTTTACCTGCCAAAGCCAATCTGATCATCAGCACCCGCAATTCTCTAAACAGGTGTCGAGGGACTACAATGGGAATATTAATAAACAAAAAGAGAAGGCGAGGCAGCACCACCGTCTTCATCAATAAGACTCTCCCCACTAGTGACAGCGGGAGACAAATCCAACGGTCGACATCCTCACTCAAGTTTGCTATCGCTCTGCTATAATTTGCCCGGATCATGAGCTCAGCATCCAAATGGACACGGATCCCAAGATAGCGGACCGGATCAGAGGTCTATTGCAAAGGGTAATCTAGCTCCATGGAAGTGGTACAAGGAGTGAGCGGGAAAATCAAGGACTTATCCCAATTAATGTTTAGCCCCGATAACCCACCGTAACGCAGCACCTCGCGTATAACTGGAGGGAGATGTACTTCTGGGTTTCTAATATACAAGAGCGTATCTTCTGCATAGGCTGACACTATAAAATTATAATCAGGGAAGCGCAGGCCTCTATGACCATGATATTCCCTCAACACTCTCAACAAGGGCTCAGCCGTCTGAGCGTATAGGAGTGGGGACAGGGGGCATCCCTGCCTGGTGCTCAGCAAAATAACAATAGAATCAGATACTACGTTCCCCCACACGAACTCAAGCTACCGGCAAATTATAGAGGACACCCACCAGTTGCATAAAACACTTCACCGACTCCCATACGGTGCAGTACTGCATACTGAATCAAGCACATTTAGGGCATCCAAGAAGACTGCCACTGCAGGGACGTCCGGGCGGGTATGCTGAAGAACTCCAAACACCGTACGAAGGTTGTGTGAGAGTGTGCGGCCCGAAATAAAACCAGCTTGCTCAGGGCCAATTAACTGAGGCAATAATGGGGAGAGGCGGTTAGCGAGAATCTTAGTAAATATCTTAGTGTCCACGTTCAACAGAGATAGCGGGCGATAGGAGGAACATTTGTGGGGATCCTTATCTGGCTTCATTAAGGTAACCATCAGGGCTTCTCGCATTTTCGGTGGCATAACCCCGTCAGCGTCAATTTCCTGAAACAATGTGGCCAAATGGGGAATCAACAGATCACTAAAGGCTTTATAGAATGCGACTGTGAGTCCATCCTGGCCAGGAGCACTACCCTCTCTCATAGAATTCAATGCCAATTGTATCTCCGCGAGCTCTATAGGGCGCATTAAAAACTCCCTATGCCAGTTTTGTAACCAAGGGAGTTCGATATATTCTAGATATTGCAATATGTCCTTGTCACTAGGGGAAACCTTGGAGCTATCAAGCTCTTGATAGTAAGTTCAGAATTGATTAGGAATAGCGATCGGATCTGACCAAGTCGAGCCGGGAGTATCTGATAAAATAGTGATACTACTGGAGTCTAACCTGCACTGTGCCATAGCTGCCAGGATCGAACTCGGTCGATCCGCCTCCCCATACATTCTAGCTGTAGCATATTTTTCCATGTGCTTAACCTCACTGTCTGCCTCAGCATTAAACTCAGCTATCGTGGATTTCAGGCTTTCAAGCAGTTGTGGAGAGGACCCCCGAGACAGTTCAACCTCTAATGCAGCAATCCGGGTTTCCAAAATAATCAGCCTACCACGGATTGAACGTACACCCGCATGTTTGCTGATGGCCATACCCCTAATATAGACCTTAAAGGCTTCCCACACAGTGGCAAAAGAATCTACAGTGCCTATATTTATCGCAAAAAATTCTGAGATGGCCTCGCTCAGTTCAGTTTTAAAGACCATATCAAGCAGCGAGTAGGGAGGGAACCTCCACAGGAAGGGGGGAGGCCCACGTGGAGGAACGGAGAGAGTCAGCAAAATAGGTGAGTGGTCCGAGAACGTTCACGCTAACACTTCACAATCCTGCACCGTGGACATCAAGGATTGCGAAATGAGCCAGTAATTGATATGTGTATGTATGTCATGAGGAGCTGAGTAGTGCGTGAACCCTCCCATACCTTTCGATCGGGCCCTCCACATATCAACCATCTGCAATTGTACAGACACATCAGCAATCGCTCTGGCTGCAGCCGAAGTAGATCTCAATGGCCCCTTAGAACAGTCTAACAGTGGATCCAAAACACAGTTAAAATCCCCGCCCCACACTACAGATGAAGGGGAATACGATTTAATGGCCCGGGAGAGAGAGTAATAGAACTGTGGATCATCGTAATTTGGGCCATAGGAATTTACTACCAAGACATCTATAGAGGAGTTGTAACAGCGGGTGATGACATATCTACCAGAAGGGTCTGTATCACTACATTCAATCCGGAACTTCGCAGCAGGGTTGACCCAGGTCAAAACGCCCCTAGAGTGTGAGGTGAAACCCGGACCTATTTTGCCAGAGCTGCTGTTCCAGCAAACCATCAGTATGCACTGCAATTGGTTGGCCAAGCTATGCAGCAGAGTGCTATTCACGCTATCCACCTGAGGACAGGCATGGGTAATTGGCAACATGCAACAGTATCGATGTCTGCATGGAGAAATCACATACAGATGCAAACATTTTAGAAGACTTTAACAGGAAGGTGTTTGAATGACCTCAACCCAGAGGTCTCAGAATTTAATTTGTTGCCACAAACAATGGCACTATGTTGGACCTAGCCCTTTCTGTAGAGTCACCCCCAAACATTTTGCCTTTCTCCTCCCCTTTTCCTGACCTAGTTTTTGTTGGCTTTAGTACTCCGGGCACTGCTAACGAGTGTAAAAGCGCATTTGCTCTTTCCTTAAAAGGTGGCAATATTTTTGGCATAATTAATTTACCTGTGAATCCCTAGTAAAGTGCAGTATATGTGCCTAGGGGCTGTTAATTAAATGCTACTAGTTGGCCTGCAGCACTGATCGTGCCACCCGCTTCAGTAGTCCTTAAACATGGCTCAGGTCTGCCACTGCAGAGCCTGTGTGTGCTGTTTTAAACTGCCATTTTAACCTGGCAAGGTAACCTAAAGGAAAAACAGCTACATCCATTTTTCACTACTGCAAGGCCTATCTCTCTGATAGGTCAACATTGGGATTGCCTTAAAACATCTTTCAAGTGTATTTTTCAATTGGGAAAAGATGGAGATTTGGAGTTGGTGTCTCTAAACTCACAATTTAAAATCACAACTTTCATGAAGTCAGATTTTTAAATTGCACATCTGAAAATGCCACTTTTAGAAAGCCATTGTCTTACTTTAACCATTCTGTGCCTCTGTGTGTCTCTGAATACACTTTTGGGTTGGGTGACAGTTGGGCTTTGTGCATTCCCTCTAGACGGTTACACACAGGGACCTGGGGTGTGCCATTTGTATCCTTGTGGCACATTACCAGGCTGATAGGCCTTCTGGGGGTAGATTGGGAGGGAGGAGCTGACACTTGCACCTAAATGGGACGATGCCTGTCTACACCCAAAGAGCTGTATACCCCCCTGTAGTGAGTCTGGAGCCAGGGCAGGGACTTTGTGATCTCAAAGGCCTCTTTGTTGCTTCCCCCACTTCAGTGGCACATTTGGGTATAAGTACTGGACCCCTGACACCAGTAAATCAGAACGTTGGTGGAACCAAGGACATTCTGCCTGGAAGAAGAGCTACTGTGCTGTAGAAGGGATTGCCACTTTGCTACCTGCATTGCTGTCTTGGCCTGCTGCCTGTTGATTGCTGTGCTGCAGGAGGGACTGCCACTTTCATACCTGCTCTGCTGTGTTGGCCTGCTTCCTTCTGCTTTTTGCCTGGGAGTGAGAGGAACTGGACCTGCTCTCTACATCCATGAACCCGGGTTTGGCTTGCCAACTGTTTTATGAAGTCTCAGGGACAGAGAAGACTTCTTTCAACTCTGTTGGTGCTACTGGAATCTGCCATTTATGAGTCCTACCCTTGCCTTATGTGCCCCTTCCATTCCTGGGCCTCAGAAGTGGGGTTTGCAGCTGTTTAACCCAACATTCGATACAGAAGCCCCATTGCACCATTTGGAACTGATGCAGTGCCCTCCAATATAGTGCCGATTCAACGATGACGTGGGTCCCAACTACGAGGTTCGACAACGACGCAGCACCAATCCTTTGACACCGTCTTCGAGGCTCAACAACGACAAAGCACCGAATCTTTGACACCATCTGTGAGGATTGTCTCCGACTCGGTGACTCAACTGCAGGGAAAATTCCAACACATCATGATCTCGGCATCGATGCTTTGCTCCATACAAAGCACTTTTATAGCGGGCCTTGCTTGGGTTCCGTAGCCAGCCTGCCATCTGTCACGGTCGACCTGAACTTTGGATATGTACCAGTCCCTCGCAACCTTAAGCAACTGTTTGACGGCTAGTAACTTCTAAGCATTGTTTATGCATTTAATCTTTAAAAATTCATGTCTCAAGTTCTACTTATTGTATTTTTGTTGTTCTGGTCATGTTTAATTTAAGTTGTATATCTAACTTATCCTGACTAGGATTCTGATCCCTACTTGAACAGGGTGCATACCTCTGCCAACTAGAGACCTCAATTTCTAACACAGTCATATAGTCAAAGCCATGGCGGGTGGTGAATATATCAGGGTCCTGTGTTTGGCACATTGCATCACCGTGATTGTACAGGACTTTCTCAAAAAAGAAGCCATAGTCAGCAACATACTAGCCACCTGCAGAAGAATCTGTACTCATTTCAGCTATTCTTTTAAAGCCCAGAAGCAGTTGAGGATCAGTCAGCGTGCTAATAGAGAACCGGTTAAAGCCTTCATACAGGAAGTGCTATCAGAATGGAATGCAACATACTGCGTCACAACCTCTGTTTGAGCAGTACAGACCGGTCACTGACTATGCCCTTCAAAAAGGAGGGGATGCAACGGGGAAAACATGATCACGGAAATGGACAAATGGGGGGCTAGTCAAATGCCTTAGACAAATGCAACTTACTATTGAGTTTTTCACACAGGAAGAAAGGAGAACATTATGATCAGCCAAGTGCTTCCATTGTTGCATTTGCTACAGAACCAGTTGAAAAAGTTGTTGCAAAGATTTGCTGGTGTGAACGAAGAAGCATATGATTTGGTTCAGAGCTTAATCCTTTGTTGGCTGTTAATGAAAGACTGCAAAGAAAGATCGTATCCTCCAAAGAGTAAATCTGTGCCACAATACTTGCTCCATGGTACGATAAAATACTGGCGACTTTCATTCCATTTTCAGAAGTGGATGTTTCACCATATAATACTTTCATTGTTGACCAAGCGAGACACCTGCAAGAAGAATAGCTGGGAGGTAGAGGCCCAGGCAGAAATTCTGGTGTGACACCTTCAACCTCCAGAGAGGGCAGTGCTGTTGTCTCACAGCCATCACCATCATCACCAGCAACACAAGTAATGAAAGCAACAGAAAATCTGACCTAACCTCTACAATGGCTTGGTTTCATGTGGCAGGGCTTAAGTCTAGTGTAGAGGCGAAGGCAACAGAGGTCAACCAAGTGACAGGACCATTGACTATTCAGAGGATGGTCCAAGACTATCTGGATGACCCAAAACTCATTGGTCTAATGGTATGGGAAGACGTGACAATGTATTAACAAGCATTGGCATAGCCAATAGGTCTCGCTTTGGGACCTTATAAGTATTTAGTTATGCAGCACAATATCCTTGATGCAACAACATCAACTGTTGCATGACTAAACACTTATAAGGTCCCAAAGGCGAGACCTATTGGCTATGCCGATGCTTGTTTTCCCAGGAGACGGGTAAAACAAGAATTCAACACTCTCTTCAATCAATATAAACGAGCTGATAGGTTTCAGAAGCAGGTGATTTATAAGAGGATGCACGTAGGAACTGTAACTTCCCCCGCAGGGAATGGTGTCATGCTAGCTTCATCTGGTGTAAGGTGGAGGTGATGTTACACTTTCTGCGGTGGAATGGCCGAAGGGCAAAAAATACATAATACTTCTAAAATCAGCATTGCCAATCATTCCTGTATAACACAGATGTGGAGACATCAAATTATGCAACGGAAACAGTTTTCTCCTCATTCTGTGTTTTACAGGCTCAGAACTGAATGCATATATAAATAAATAACTGTGAAATCGGATTTTCTTGTCGGCAGTGCACTTGCATTAGGATTTTATAGCAATGCGCGGAGGCATTTAGCAATACATCCTTTGCTGCTTACTAGAGCCACCATAAAAGAGCAGAGAACCTCATAGCTTTAGGTGGGATGAAAAAACTGGGGGGTCTCTCAAAGGGGAATGGCCGATGTAATTAAGGGCGTGGCTTAAAACACATAAGCTAAAAATCTGTGCTTTTTTTTCAGAATAGCCAGGACTATTGGCTTTGTCATCGGTTGTTAGTTGCATAAGATAAATAAGCAACAACAGCTTCGTTGAATATATTATTGAAAATGCTTCAGTTTTGAAATGATGAAACTGTAAAATAGCTATAACGAGTATCTTTGAAGTTACTCAAAAGCAGTGAAGAGTGGTACTGTTGCAAAATTAAGATTTCATTTACACCCTGAGGGTGAAGTCAGGGAAAAGATGGAGCGCCCGATAGGGACCCGTCTCAGCATCTGCAGGTACCGAGCACGGGGAGGACATGGCCCACTTAAAAATATGGAGAACCTTAAACCGTTCTTTAATACCATGAACAGCTAGAACTCACAGCTATCTTCCTTCTTTTTCAGCTCCCCAACAGATAAGGGGTCATGTGTTTCATAGTTCTATGTTGTGGTGAATGTACAGCCTGTTGTGGTGAAAGTATTTGCCTGCTGGGGGAATGCTTGCACTGAGTAGGTGAGGTCAAAAACTAGAAGCCGCTCAACTAATAATGAGCAAGTTTGTTTAGTTTAAGTTATATATGCTCGTTATATACGGTTGTTTTGGTCAAGAGTACTTTAGGTTACTCTTAACATTTTCTTTTTTTAAAGAGCGTCGCGCATTGTTTTTCCTTAGAGTTTAAAAAAAACATATCCCTCAATAATTTGTTATTTTCTAGGTTGTGCCTAAGCTTCAGACCGTTGCAGGGGCAGCGTGTGACGGGACCTGCTACGTCAGTGAATGGGACGGTGGACTTGTGTATCTGAGCTCTCATGGAGAGAGCATTTTCCTTCTGAGTGACACAATGCAAGTCTGATTTCTTTATGCTGCCATACTGATGCTCAGACGTGTACATGCATGCGGCGGCCATCCTAAAATATTGAGCACATGAAAATAAATGAGCACGTGGATGTGGCCTAACGGCCAGAACGGCTGACTTTGGAACAGGGCTCGAGTCTCGGCGTCGGCTAAACATTCTCTGAGTCTGGGCAAATCAACCCCTGTGCCTACGAAAATGAACGTGTATTGTAACTGGTGCGCATGTAAATCTCTCCATTACCTTCGGGCCGAGTTCGTGCTACATAAACAAAAACAAAAAAATGTATTTTGTTCGCAAGTGCATTGCAAGTTTATTTCACTGCAGCTGATGAACTCGAATCATTTATTGACTCAGGGTCAATCTAAGTTTGTGAGGCAGTCGACCTGTTTGTTAGTATCAACATTTACAACTGAGCAGAGTTTAGGATTTGGTGGAATAAAGAGTGAATAAGGTTGTAGAAAAATTATCAATTGATATTAGTAACATGGAAAAGAAGTTAGATTTGTTGAATACAGGATTAATGACCCTTTTCAGGAATCTCTTACGCTTGAACAAGGGGACGTCGGTATGTAGCAGCTATATTGGAACATGCTTGTTGTCTGTGAGATCGCCCAAAACGAACTGACCCTCACACATCTTTGGTATAGTAGAAAAGGCCACTTTATTTAGAACAGATAAACTCTCAAATAAACTCGGCAATTTATTATTTCTCTTTACAATTTAGAATACTGAGCCAAAACCAATTCTAAAATCACATTTCCCCATTTCAAACTTTAAACCAACCTTCAAACTTCTCTGTGTTACCTTTACGTTGTCATTCTTTTCTTCCCCTTTTTCCTACCCGAATTCCTGGGATGCCGGGTAAGACCGCTCCTGCCTCACCCACCCCAAACCTTGCCTTACCAACGAACATTGCCCAAGAGTAACCTGTCTAATAGTGACTTTTTTTTTTTTAATTGTTTTATATTTATTTATTTATATATATATTTTTTTATTTTTTTTTGGATTGGGAGGGTGGGACTTCGCTGCTTAATCTCCCTCACGCTCGCGCTTCCCTACTCAAACACGCACCTGACTGAAAACTACCTACGTGCGTGCGCGCCCCTTGCTAACGTCCCTACGTGGCCCGTTCCATTCGGGCGAAAAGCCCCAGGGGGAGACTGTTTCTCCGCTCCCCCTGGGGACCCATCGCCCAAAACGAACTGACCCTCACACATCTTTGGTATAGTAGAAAAGGCCACTTTATTTAGAACAGATAAACTCTCAAATAAACTCGGCAATTTATTATTTCTCTTTACAATTTAGAATACTGAGCCAAAACCAATTCTAAAATCACATTTCCCCATTTCAAACTTTAAACCAACCTTCAAACTTCTCTGTGTTACCTTTACGTTGTCATTCTTTTCTTCCCCTTTTTCCTACCCGTCTTCCTGGGATGCCGGGTAAGACCGCTCCTGCCTCACCCACCCCAAACCTTGCCACCCAGGAAAACCGAAGCGTTTTCCTGTCCCCACCCAACCTTGGAGCTGAACGTCCCTTCAGCGAACTTTGCTGTTGCACCAAAGGTCAACAGCCAATTGCATTGATAAACAATCCCTGATTTCCAAAATGTAATATGCCAGGCCCAACTCTGACAAATGAACCCCATCCGCTCTGAATAACTGTCCTTCTGTACTGGTGATGTTTCCATGTGACAGATACTTTATGCCCATTCCCGCACAATAGTTTTTAATTTCTTTATTCAGCTTTTTGCGTGCTCTGTCCATTGCCACTTGGTCTCTCGCCAGCCTCCAACGCTGCCGATAAACAAACTCCGTCCATACAACTGTCGTTCTCAACCAGTTGTCCTTGATCACCACTAGATCTAATTTCATGTTTTTTAAAAGCGTAAGACCTGAAAGCGATACGAGATCATTCTCTCCTAAGTGTATCAACAGCAAATTCGGCAGCCGTCTGTCATACCTCAATCTTCTGAGAGTTGGGAACAGTTCCTCCCATTTCATGCCGCCTTTTCCATGCCAAAGCAACTCATGTCCTGCACTTGGGAGGCCGAGGCTGCGACCATAAATCTGTTTTTCAGCGAAGAGGCCTGCCCATTTGACAAATGAATGTCCGATGATCCATACGTGGCATTTTCCAGACAAAGTGCGGATATCACCTAATATAAAATAAATAGAATTAGCACGCCTTACCAACATTTATTAACTACTTGCGTACGTAACGTGTACAACACCTGGACTTCCACCTGCCTATTCTCTGAATGGCATCCCACCCTAACCCCAACTTCGCAGCATCGATCGCTGCTCCTATTCTGAATGAATGGGTCGCATATTCTGAAGGTGATTCTCCCACTGACAACAAAACCTCAGAACCCCCAAAAGCTGTGAACTGGTAACATGGTGGCCTGACTTATGCACAAAAATATAATCTGCTGTAGTGGTAATGAATTTGTCCTGAAACCCCTCCCACTCTAAAACTGGGCAACAATCAACCATGCCACTTTTATTCAGAAAAACCCAAACACCCCTCCCCAATTGGTCCGTTTTTGAACTTCGTAACCATATCCGAAGCCTTTGCTGTTCGCAAATCACTTCGTCGTAACGTATGCCTCCTTTTCCTCTGTCCCCCAATATCTCTGACACTCGGAACGCTCCGAAAAAGAGCCAAATCATTGCCAGCCTGAACAATGCTGTCTCATGAGCGCTATAACAACAATGTGGTAACTGTTGCACCAGTCTCTGCAGCAGCTGAAAAGAAATGGGAGCTCTAGGCAGCCGCCTTGTAACCCTCCTTTTACTCAAACCCTTCAACATTCTTCACACCAGAATGCCATCAACAGGGTCAAAGCCCCAGTGTAACTGGCCATAAAAGGATACCCCAGCCAGCTTACCCGCTATGGTATTAGATGACAACCCTTGTTTCGCCAACCAAAGCACAAAATGTAAGATAATGTGAGTAACATGTTGCCTCTTCCACCCTTCACTGTTACATTGTACATAACTCGTAAACTGTAACCACGCTTGTCTGTACGATTTCCTTGTGGAGTCCGCTACTGAGTTTTCCACGAGCCTTTCAATTGTCAGGTCCCCAATGCCCAGATGTTGTCCGACAGAAGGGTTTTGCTGTCGTCCGCCCCTGGCGCCAGTTCGCGAAAAAGCTGCCAATTAAGACGTGAAAGGGCGTCAGCAATGCAGTTATTTGCCCCAGGTATGTGTTTGGCTCTGAACATAATATTCCATTGCAAACTCACCAACATAAACTCCCGTAACAAGCGCAACACTCTCACATCTTTGGCTTTTTGATGATTGAGTAGATTCACCACAGTCATATTATCAATATTGAACAGAACAGATCAATTTTGAAGCTCTTTGCCCCATGTGACCAGCGCTACTAAAACCGGAAACAGTTCTAAAAAGGCGATACTGCGCCCATGTATTATCCAGTGCACTGGCCACTGCTCCGAACACCACCGACCGTCCCAAAAGATACCAAAACCTTTGGAACAGCCGCATCCGAATATATCTGTACCTGCCAGATAAAACGTTCTTCAATGAATTGTAACGGCACTCCATGGAAATTTTCCAAGAAAACCAACCATATTCTCAAATCCTCCTTCACCATTTTGGATATGCGGACCCTATGATGTGGCCGCCAGGCTCCCGACAGCGCCATGCCTAAAGCCCGACAAAACGTCCTACCTGCCCTTACAACTCTGCAAGCAAACGTCAAATAGCCCAGTAGGCGCTGAACCTGCCTAAGCTCGAGGTTCGTTTTTCCCAATGCTTCTTCCACACATTCTCGAATTTCACGTACTTTCCCTGCTGGCAGCCTGGCTATTTGTGCTACCGTGTCTATTTCGATGCCAAGAAATGTTAAACAGGTCTGTGGCCCTACTGTTTTTTCTGGCGCTAATGGCACTCCCAGCTCCTTCATTAGTTTACAAAAAACATCCAAAGCTGCCTGGCACTGCCTAGTACCTGCCTGACCCATGAAGAGGAAATCATCCAATTAGTGACAGGAAGCTCGTTGCTGGTATTTCTGCGAAAAAACCCAATGCAAGAAGGTGCTAAATCGGTCAAAGAGGGCGCAAGACACTGCACACCCCATAGGTAACACTTTGTCAACATAATAGTGCCCCTCAAAATACATTCCCAACAATTCAAAATCAGTTGGATGAATCGGGTGGAGCCTAAACGCCGACTTGATATCGCATTTAGCGAGCTGTGCTCCTCCACCTAGAAAATGTACCTGTTTCAGGGCCTCATCAACTGACGTGTAAGACACTACCGTGTCTGCTGGAGCAATAAAATCATTAATAGAAGAGCCTTCTGGCCAAGACAGGTGCTGGATCATACGAAACTCCCCAGCTGCCTTTTTAGGTATGACACCGATGGGTGAGATGATCAAATTTGGCAAGGGACACATCTCGAAAGGGCCGGCTACTCTGCCCAATGACACTTCTTCAGGCAGCTTAGCCCGAACTACGTGAGGGAACTCCATTGCGGATTTCAAATTTTCTGCCCACCGACCTTCCCTGGGCCCTTGATAACTAATCTTGAAACCCTCCAACAAACCCCAAAACAATGTGCTAGCCGCTGTCTTATCATGATATGCTTTCAGCCATGGTATCATCGCCTCTAAATTAATTGGCGTAGCCGCCTTTTGGCATAGACTGTAATGGTTCCCCTCCTCCCCTGGCCCCCCATCCTTGCTCGAGCCCTCTCTGTCCACCAGCTCCATTAAATGTGGTGAAGCACTGGGTAATTGCATGTCGCCCCCCACATTGTGAACATTTGTGTCGAAAGCGACACGCTTCCCTGGTGCACAATCCCCTATTAAAATTCCAGCAGGCTCCAACCCCGGCCGCCTGCCCCCTCCGTGTGACACCCGCCCCTGATAGAGCGGGACGTGATAGAAAGGGCTTATATGTAACTGGCAGACCACTGGCAGTATGAGTAGTCGCCACAGGATGAGCTGAAGCCATCCATTGGAGCCACAATTCTGCGTCTACCTCTCCCCATGGTTTATTTGGTGCCATGCTCATCCTGGCCCTAAATTCCTCATCATAATTGAACCAGCAATAGCCCCCAAACTGTAACTGAGCTTTTCGTACTACATCCATATATTTAAAAATGGACACTGCTCTCTCAGGGTATTTCTCCGTATATATGCTGGCAAAAATGAGAAACGCAGACGTCCAGTTTTCCACATTACGTGGAACCCTTGGTCGCCTTGCCAGTTCCCACTCCTCCTCTTTAGAACCTTCTTTTGCCTGGACTTCCCTGTGTAATAATTTAAAGATATCGACGAACTCATGATCCCAAATTTTCTGTTTCGTCTTTAAAGATAAATGTGTACCCAAGGGCATCGCTAAGCCCATGTAAGGTAAAAGTTTAGCTACCTTACCAACTGCCTGCGACGCGTCCCCCCCTGTCTTTTGCACCGTCGCACTCCCTACTTTGTCCGTGTTTTGCTTAACAACTGAGGCCTCTTCCCCCCCAACCTTACCCGACAGTACCTTTGGCTGACTCGAGCCGCTGTGTATATCCCTCACCTGTGTTAAGTCTAACTGTGAAACTGAAGGGGCCCACACCTCCCACCATGGTGTCGTACCTCTCGGAAGATGTTCTGCTCTGTCCCTCAAGGCCACTGGCACATTCACCCGATGTCTTTTCTTTTGAGAATCTTCAACTGGCAGGTCCTCATGTGACTTCTGTAAGGTAGAAACATAGGCAGTTGACCCCTTCCCCCCCTCCCCTACCCTTTTTCCCGTTCTGATTTGCTGCCTGACTGTACCATCTTCATCATCAAAGTCATCCCAAATCACCTCTGCATCCCCACCCTCTTCTCCATACCCCACATTTTGTCTACTACTGCTAGGCAATGCTCCATCTCCTATCCCTCCATCAAAAAAGCGCCAATCTTGAACACGACTCTGTGCTTGAGCTCTGCGTCTGAAATTTTCTTGCTGCTGCGCTAAATCGCCAGCCACCGCTACTTGTGGAGCTTGTCGAGACCGCTGCTCACCTTGAGCTACAGTCCGCCCAGAAACAGCTTTTGACCTACGGGCGCTCTTCCCGCCGGCAAGCTGCTCCGCAACTGGTACTCTCGGAAACAGTGATTTTCTAACGGCTTCCCTCTCCTGCGCCTCACTCCTCTGCCCTGCACACACCCTATCTCTGCTAAATCCCCTTGCGCTATTTGACCTGGTGGTAACCTAGGCTCTGGAAAAATACTTTCCTCCATGTCATGATCTGACCTATGAGAGGGCCCATTATCGCCCTGCCACAAACTCCCACCCAGCTGGTCTATGCCACATACCCAATCATCCTGTTCCTCACTGGACTCACCACTTGTCTCCACCACCTGCGCCACAAAATCCACACCTTCCTCCCCTACACCCAAACCTTCACTCCTCACTTGCTGTAACCTTTTTCCCTTGCTACCAGTACCCCCACCAGGCTTCTGCCTATTCTTGTTCTGCACTGGCCGCAAACTGCCCGCAACCTCTTCTTGGCCCCTGTCACTCCCTGAGTCTGACGAATAATCCACCAACGGAAAGCCTTGTTCCCCTTTAGAGTGCAAAATCATACCCAGAGGTTCTGCCTCATCACGAACCCGTTGGTCCTCCGTTCCCACCTTCTCAACGCTACCTTGTTGCTCCCAGCTGAGGAGGCATGGTGCAGCACCCCTCCCCCAACCCCTCCTGCCCCTCACTCTACTTCTTCTGGAAATGAGCCCCCTAACAATTGCCACTGGGGCCCCCCTCATGCTAACCACCTGCCCTACTATGGTATCATGTAAAACTCCCTGAGGCAGTGCTATCACCGGGCGCTGCGCAAGGCGTTTTTCCATTCCTCTGTCCGCAATGCCGTGTGCACCTCCGCTCCTGAGGCGCATGGCTCTCCGTGTTCTACTAGCCTGCTGAGGCAAACAGGCCGCTATTGCCCTCTGCACTCCGCTTGCCGCCGCATAGACCTTCCCCTGGGCGCAGACACAGCCTTCGCCTCCTCTGACAGCAGGTCTTCTCTCCCCGCCTTCCTTAGGACTTCCAATGCTGCCCTCACTGTCTCGTCGTCCTCCATGTCTCCCTGCTCCTCCCCGTCGATTCTGGTCCTTTTGCCACCAATAAAACTGTTTCTACAGTGCTGCCTTCGTTATTTATTTATTGATTTTTTTATACTTCGCTGCTTAATCTCCCTCACGCTCGCGCTTCCCTACTCAAACGCGCACCTGACTGAAAAACTACCTACGCGCGCGCGCGCCCCTTGCTAACGTCCCTACGTGGCCCGTTCCACTCGGGCGAAAAGCCCCAGGGGGAGACTGTTTCTCCGCTCTCCCTGGGGACCCATTATCTAGTCATTGGTAGGGTAGATGATATCAATGCAGACACTAATCGTGATATTTTGTAGCTGTGTGTTATTTATTTCATCCACTTTTCGCGTGCTACAAAGAAGAAACAACGCATTTCCTTGTATCCAGCAGAAAAGCCTTCGTAGAGACGTCTCTCTTCAATAACTTTCAGTGGAGGCGGGGCTTGGAATTTAGGGTCCACCTTTTATGTTTATGTCACTATAACCCATTTAATCATGATGTTTTATTGCTTTACCCAGTTGCCACGAAATACTATCATCGCAACGTTGGTGTTCAAGTGAAATGTGATTGGATGAAGCTCGACGGGACAGAGCAACCGATTGGCTGAAGCTTGGCAGGACAAAAACGGAGAGTGGATGATTTCTGACGGGACAGATCCTCCGTTTCAATGTTTAGTCAGAAGTTACAGATCTCAGCACAATGTTTTGTAATTGTCGAAACCACAGCAAATAGTAGCTCGAGACCCACCCTCATGGCGTCGAGCATGTACGACTTTGGCTGGGACAGACGGGTGGCCACGGGGATGGTAAGAGGGCTGTGAAAAGATGTTTTCCGATGGGAAAAAGCTTGTCCGTTCACCTAGCGAGCTGCGCATGGTTCCTGAGAGCAGCACGCACTGCAGCCCCTTTTGCCTGGAAGAGCCGCCTTGGGCCTGGCAAGGAGGTTAGCGTAGATTCCTAGCGGGGTTGTCTGCAGACGGGTGCACGCATATCTTTGTGGAGACCCTTGATGTTAGTGGAGTTACAGTGTGACAAACCTTTCTTTGATCTAGTATTGAGTGACTGCACAAGTAGTCAAACATTCTGGACAAAAATACATTGTTTCTTGTGTAGGGCATCAGGAAAACATACTAATAGTGGCTTAGAAGAGCTTGTTATATCCGAGTTTATGTACCTTCTAACAATATCTCACATTTGGTCATGTAATACAAGCAGTAAGATTGATGCATTTTTCAGAAGCATTATTTCTGCATTACTGTGTTAGACAAGCGCGCGCGCTAAAAGAAAAAAAAAAGGTTTGACGAGAGCCAATGGATGTCTAATAACTGGAGTCCTAAATCATAATTTAAACAAAAATGGGGTACTGTTCCTGTCAAGATCAGGAAGAAAAGAGGAAAAAGAAGGCAGACGGTGAAGTAATAAAATCCTACAGATTATTCGTGATGCCCTCATACACCGCTAGGGATGTCATGCTTCATCATCGGGCTTGCTCCTCGTGTGGCCGGAGCTGCAATGCCAAACTGGTCCCCCGAAGGTCACTTCGGTGGAGATCTTTTCGTAGTTCCAGCCGTATGATGAGTGTGTGTGATAGGGCTCCTAAAATCAGGAGGATAAGTGAGGGTGGCTGTGTGATTGTGATTGAAAAAATCCCAAACTGACTAAGAGATCCCTACTTCAATAGTTTTATTCTGGAGGCTCTCCTGTCAGGGTTAAAAGAGCATATGTAGGTTGGGTCTACTGTAGACAGGAGATGTGTATCAGTAGTGTGATCAAATGTAATCATAGGTCAACATGTTTCATATCTTGTGGCCCAACGAGACCAGGTCCGCAATGCTTCTTCAGAACGAAGAAAGGGTTATTCAATACCCCACCCCACACCTACTAAGTGTAATAGTAGGTATTTGCTACAAAATACCTGTTTATAAAGAACTGAGTGAACTGACCATCCAACCCATAGGATTGGTAGGTTTTGGTCTCATAGGTTGCAAAGCAGAAGTCAGCGCTCCACTTCTGATCAGTTCTGGCGCTGCAAAAGCGAATGACCTACCCTCGCTGCTCACCTCAGGAGTCCTTTTTCTCTTTTCTTTCTGATCTTGACAGGAACAGTTCCTCATTTGTATTAAAAGACGCTACAATGGCCAAAGCTCAGCAGGCTAACAATAAAGTATCTGGCTTGTCTGGTAGCCAATGTGGCTTCTGAGTGCGTGTTTATTGCAAATCAGGGGACACCCCACCAGGCCACAGGGCTTTATTGTCAGATATTGTTAGATAACCAGGTCAAAGAGTGCTGGACTTCATCCAACTCAAAAGTAATATTTGAAGGGCCCCAAACAGAGTAGATCATGCGATTATCCGAAAGATCATCATTGGAACTATATATTGCTTCAAAATGTTTCACCCAACTCTCTAGAGGAATATTTGAGCAAACAGTATTATCGTCAGACTAAGAGAAGATGGGTCAATTTCTATTTGCCAAAATGTCACACTAAGAGATAATGTACATGCAGAGGCCAGTAGATCCCAGGCATCCTTTTTAAAAACGTCTTTCTTTTCCTAATAGTGGATTTATACAATATTCAACTCTCTCTCACATCAACTCTATCTCTCGGTGATTTACTTAGCTCTCTCATGAGGCCTCTACTAGAACACTTCTTATCGAACCAGCGACAAGATGATACAGATCATCGATAAGAAATCAGACCACAGCTGATCATATATAAACTACTTCACAAGAGTCAAGATACTCAAAACTAGTAGAAGTCTCTAAAAGGCAAAAGGTAAACTTCTTGATTCAAATGTTAGTTATCTTACTAAGCAAGACCCAGGAATAATTTTAGTCCACCTAATCCTTCGCCCTTGACCAATAGTGTAAATAAGATTCTTAACCATATGGCCATGGGATGTCAACGTGTCTGGTGTCTTGGTGTCCCTCTCCTACCATAATACTAAACGTAAAAGGTTATAGTCACTCCAGGTGCTCCACAAAATATTAAAATCCTTTATTGAAGGAACCAGCGGGACAGAGATAAATATCAAAGCAATGATTGATTGTCTCTGCATCTTTCCCAATATATGTAGGGCAACTAGTCCGAGAAGATTTTGAAGCACCTTTATTTAAAGAGAAAACTAATTTTATTAAAACAATTTTTATTAACATTAATATTGCACCTTTCATCATACAGATTTCCTTTTCAAGACACTTTTCGTAATCATATCTGTTGACTTTAACATTGGTGATAGCACTCTTTAGTGGCCATACGTCATCTTTACATACAACACAGGTAGCCTCCTGAAAGCATTCCCATACGTGGACCCTGTCCCCTCTAATAGTGAAGTGTACCCTCTGTGTTATTCGCTGAGGTCGGACACTGATCCCGACAGCGGGGGTTCGCATATATGACCCCTGAATGTGTTCCATTTTCCAAATATCCGCTGCCATCGCCAGGGGCAACCCCTATTACTACATACCACCTTCTCCGCTACCATCTAAGTCACGACACCACCACGCGTGTGCGAGGGGGTTGATTGCGCCCCCCAGTGTCGTGCAATATTCCTCTTTGCCAATACTAGTCCTATGGTCACCCAGGTTTGTTCGGCGTGGTTGAGGTCTGTATCATCCCATACATTCAATAAACACATCCGAGGCTCCGGTGGAACATCATGACCGGTTACTCGGGAGACCGTTGCCATAACCTCCCTCCAATATCCAGCAATGGCGGGGCAGTCCCATATAGTATGAAAAAAGGTACCCTGGAGGCCGCATCTCCGCAGGCAAAGCGGATCATCCGCCCTCCCTATTTTATGTAGTGTGGATCTAGTGTAGTATATCCCGTGCAGTATTTTAAGCTGCACCAATTTTAGTTTGGATGAGACCGCCACCTCCCGCGGGGACGCCGTCGCCTCCTGCCATTCGTGCTCATCCATGTCTCCTATGTCTGCCTCCCACTTCCTTTTGAGAAGTTCTGTGGGGCCTTTGTGATGGTTCACCAGCTTACGATACGTCAATGATATAGCTTTCTTGGTCAGATAATCTGTGAGCAAACGATCCTCGAGTGGGGAGGACTCAGGTGGGGTGGTCCCCCTAGGTATGGCGTTCCTTAACGCATGTTGAATTTGCAGAAATTTGAAACATTCCGCCCGTTTCATCTGATATTCTATCTGCAGTTGCTCAAACGGGACCACCTCACCCCGTCTCCAGAGGTCACCGACCTTGGAGATGCCTATCAGTTCCCACCCCGCAAATTCCTTACTTAAATGCATCATGCCTATCGCGGGGGAGACCCATAACGGCGTTTGTCGAGTGATCACCCCCTCCCAACCAAGCCTGCGCTGCGCCGTGTGCCATATGAGTATGGTGTGGTTTGTGGGGCATGTTAGTGTATTTTTCAGGGATTTATCGTACAAGGCACGAAGGACTCCTGTCACCCCCATCTTATGACTATCCATGCGAAGGGCCGGATCATCGTGCGGCGCATGCAGCCATTGATTGATTACCGTGAGCTGGGAGGCCCAGTAATAGAAACGTATGTTGGGTAGAGCGATTCCCCCGTCGTACCAACTCCTCATCAGTTTGCAGAGAGCTATGCAGTAGGGCCCGCACTCCCACAGCAGACTGCCCACCTCCGCCTCCACCAACTTAGAGTAGGAGTCTGGGATCGGCATGGGCGTATTTTGCAGTACATAAAGGAAGCGCGGGAGGGCCATCATCTTGAACAGGGCTGCTCTCCCCAGCAAAGTTAACGGAAGGGAATGCCAGTGTTTGACATCGCTCCGGAGTCTTCGAAGGGGCGTAAGCAGGTTGCGTTAAAAAAATAGGGCTGGGTCAGGCGTGATGCTAATGCCGAGGTATCGGAAACCATTCTCCGCCACCGATAGTGTTACTCCTCTAGGGAGTTGTGAGAAAACTAATTTAAACTCATCCAGGATACTATTTAAAAAGTCCCATTCAGTAGAATGTTCATTATGAAGGGAGTCCTCATTACCATTATCCCACCAAGAGCCTTGCATACAAGACTCAAGCTCACACAGATGAAGATTAAAATTGCCTACTAAAATGAGAGGAATAAACAAACTATGGGGCAGATTTACAATTCCTGGCGCGTCCCTGCAAATCAGCAGGGATGCGTCAGGAAACTTGCGACACGCTTTGCAATCCTTGCGCCACCACGGATGCACCGCATTTACAATGCGGCGTGCCATGGCACAAGGTAATGCAGATGCATGTCGCATCTGCCGGCGTAAGGTTGGCGCAGTGCTGGAGTCATGTCGCTGGCGCGACGCAACCCCAGCACTGTTCTAACCCAGCCAATCTGCAACATTGTGCGTCAAGCCTTACGTCTGCTTCAAGCAGGCGTAAGGTTTTGACGCAGCGGCGTCGGAAAAGTGACTGAGTGAAATCTTGTAGATTTCACTCAGGCACTTTTCCGAGGCGTTCCTGCACCTGAACGCCCACCCTGCACCGGAACGCCCACATGAAACCTGACGCAGGTTTCATGTGGCGCAGGGCTTTACAACTCCGTCGCATCATGGCGCTAGCTTTACGCCGCCGCTGCGTCGCAGAAGGGATGCAACGGCGGCGCAAAAGTGGCGCACCAGGCTTGTAAATCTGCCCCTATGAGTCTCTCTAAAATGATCCTAAAAAACTCTAAGGTTCATCGAATGACCAGGACTTCTTCAGCCATTTGGGCAATTAGAGAAGTTCAGCACCAATAATTTATCTTTTCTAGAAAACTGTACTAATGCAGCAAGTAGATGAGGATTACTGGTGTCAAGAAAGACAGCCGTACAGTTAAGTTTCAAAGAAATCATTGTGATTAGGCCTCCCTTGGACCTCCCTGAGACTGCGGGAGTAGCTGGAGAAAAAAACGCAACAAAACCCTTCACAAAGAAAGTGTTGTTCACAGCCCACATTTCTTGGAAACAAAGAATACTATTGCCTCCAATAAACTCCAGCCATTCAATATTATTTTCCTTGGAGCTCAGACCATATTCCAATTTAAGACATTCGTGGAATTAATCAGTTTAGTAGCAGAGACTATGGGGAACAACATTTTGAGGGGCCAAGGTAAGGAGAATTGACAGCTCCGAGTTACCCAGTCAGACATCCACTGGTAAAACACATTATTTTTCCGATTCATAAAGTTTCAATACAGGTGCCAAAATAATAATTTTACGTGCTGGAATGGATTTTTGCTTTGCTTCCTCCCACACAAATGTTCCTCTTTCTTAAGCATTCTTTTCAAATTACCCACTTACGTACCCTTTTACAAATCTCAAATAATAATCACTAAGGGCCACACATATCAAACAATTTTGCATTCGCAAACGGTGTGAATTGGTAATTTCAGCCGTTTGCAAATGCAAAATAGCCTTTCAAGATGTATGAAAGGCTTTGTAGTCACAATTTCAGGTAATTGCAAAAATAGTGATTACCTAAAAGGGAATCGGAATTTACAATTCCCTTAGCACATGTACCAAGCATTTTCTAAATCCAAACTGTGCATTTAGGAAAATGCTATTACAATTGACTCCAATTTTATGGTAGCCATGTGTCAATTTTGAAAATGCACAAAAATGCATTTTTCAAATTGGCATGTAGTGCACACATGCTCCAAGGGCATGTGTGCACTTTACATGTGCACATTTTTTTGGGGGGTGCATCATCGGGGCCTTAGGCCCCCGGGCACCTTTGGCTTTGCATTACTTAATTTGTGATTACCAGTTAGATAAAGTCAAATTATCTCATGCAAAAACATTCGCACCTATGGGCATTTAGGTAGTATTACCTAAAAGCGATTACCTATTTACTGAATTGCTATTTGGTAATATTAAGGAATCGCTAAATCTTTGGCGATTCCTTACATACATAGCCGTGTGTGATTACCAAATAGTGATCTGGTAAAAATTGCTATTTGGCAAACGCAAAATGCTTTTTTGATACATGTGGCCCTAAATTCTATAAACAATCGTAGTTGATCCTTTTCAGTGGATTAAGTGCATCAGTTATCGCTTTCACAAAATCACATTTCCACTTTATGTCTTCAGGAGTAATGTTCAAAGCTGACAGCTTACAGAAAACCATAAACTGTGTGCATCTGCCTCATCCTTCTTCATCCATTAGACTGCTAAGAGCTGGATCCCATAACACAATAACCGCACATCATGGTCATCATGCACAACACATAAAAAACTCACATGTAGGCCCCAAACAAAGAACACCCACTTCCAAGCTCACTCCTCACGGTATAGCATGCTAACCATGTAGACACGCGCTTCAGTGCCCAATATAGCGGTAATACGTGTTATATAAATGTTGCAAAACAATACAATGTAACGTCCTAGACACTCCACAGATAATGTCAAAATATTGCATTTTTCTTTAAACACTGATTGCTTTTTCTTTCGACACTCCAAGAACTTTTTCCAAAATCTAGTTGTGCTCTTACTCAGTACTAGCATAGATGATCTCATCCTACAAAGTCCGTACCCCCAGACCTTATTAAGCAGTGTAAACATGCATTTTTGGAAAACACCTATAGTAGAAACCAACCCACATGGCTTTGATAAGTACAAGGTGCAAAGGTGGTGAAAGTTTGAGATTTGGCATCAAGTGCTACCTGATGGTATGCTGCTTTCAGATCTGTGGTTATGAAGTATGTGGCACCACATACCATAGCAAGCATGTTCTGTATTTTAGAAAGGGGGTGACATGCAACAATATGCTGTTTGAATGACAGTATGTCCGCACACCTTCTTATTTGCCCACTTTTCGTCCTTGCAATAACAACTGTACACATGTTCCCCATTGCATCAACAGGCTTAATAATTCTTTGTGCAAACAAATCATCCAGTAGTGCTCTGAATTTTCTCCTAATAGTGAGGGGCACATTCTCACTATATATGTGACAGGGATGGCACCATTTCACAATATTATTTTGTTCTCATACACGTTGACACAATTGCATTTGTCAGTAAAAACATCACCAAACTGGTTCCAAATATCACTCATCAACAACACAGGAGTATCCACTCTTATATTCAATGTATTCCTTGTCTACCCTGCTCCACACACCCCATTATGTTTCTTCTATCTTTTACTATGTAAACTTTAGTTAAAATACAACTGTGATTACATTCTAAACTGTCCTCGAAATAACCCAATGCATTGATAATATGTTCTGCAAATGTCAGTTTTAGCATTTTTTTAATTCAAGTCCATAATAACCAAATATGTTTTGAATGCACTATTCCATAGAATAATTACTGTTGATCCGCATTCAACCATAATGGTAGTTTATACCTTACCTATATTTACTTCACAGAAAGGTCCCTTTTTGCGTGGTAAAATACCAGCAGCAAATTTGGCATCAACTGGTTAATTGAATTTCCTTTCTTCCTTTTTAATACTACTTCACTTTAAGGAGTTATGTGCCCTACACTGCCACTAAAAATAGCCTAGCTTTTTCCACTTCATGCACTTTCGCCCAAAACAAACTGACCCTCACGCATCTTTGCATAGTAGAAAGGCCACTTTATTTAGAACAGGTAAACTCTCAAATAACTCAACGATTTATGTATTTATTTTATAATTTAGAATACTGAGCCAAAACCATTTCTAACATCACATTTCCCCATTTCAAAACTTTAAACCAACCTTCCAACTTCTCTGTGTTGCCTTTACCTTGTCATTATTTTCTTCCCCTATTTCCTACCCGTCTTCCTGGGATGCCGGGTAAGACCGCTCCTGCCTCACCCAACCCAAACCTTGCATATACTAAATGAATGTTGCCCAAGAGCAACTTGTCTAATAGTGGCTTTTTAAAAAAAAAAATGTTAATTATTTATTTATATATATATATATATATATATATATATATATATATATATATATATTACGAGTATTCCTTCCGCTGACTTTCATCCGACGGCTCTCCCAAAGGATGGACACAGACCCGAAAATATGTGCAAGCTTTTCTTTTTATTCCATTGTCGCCATAACGCGTTTCGGGTCGCCTGAGCCTTGATCACATGACGATATATATATATATATATATATATATATATTTTTTTAGGGTTGGGAGGGTGGGACTTCAATTTTCCCTCTCCCCCACGCTCGCGCTTCCCTACACTACCGCACCTGACTGAAAACTAACGCGCGCGCGCGCCTCTCCCTGTGCTGCTAGCGCGGCCCGTTCCATTCGGGCGAAAAGCCCCAGGGGGAGACTGTTTCTCCGCTCCCCCTGGGGCCCCCTTTTCCCACTGACGGGCATGCAGGATTGTTTCCTACATGTGTCCTTAGCCCGCATCTAAAACAATTGTTTCTGCCTCTCTTCATTTCCTTCTATGTGCTTTTTGCTCCTTCCCCACAATATTCACACTTGCTTGCATCGAATTGTCCACATCCCTAGCTAACGCCCTAGCAGATATCATTGAGATCACTATCGCTTTGGCTTTTGTAATAGTTTTCCCAATAGTTAGATTTATGCAGCAAAGTCGTTTTTCACATACTTGTTAGAACAACAATTTGTCACTATTCGATCCTTCTGGTATTGGTCTATATCCTTTTATAAAGTTCACACGTGGCAGTTAGAATCCCAAGGAAGTCAGATACTCGTTGATCTTTTCCTGACTCCCTTTTTCTTAAAATAAAGGCTGTGCCCCTCAAACACTACACTCGGTTCTTCAGAAAAATTCAACACCAGACTTTCTACTTCTTGAGTATTTCATCCCACCTTCATCATTCCGCTGCTGGAGTGGGCTCAATTTACGGTAAGTGGTCAAAAGAATTATGACCTTTAGCACCCAATAACTTAAACAACAAAACCATTTCCCTCTCTTCTGCTACGAGCCTCTTTGCATCAATTGTCACCACATAATTCTCAAAAGTCTGTGTCACAGTTACTACTTTGTACTAAGTTTAAAGTATTCTGTAAAAATAAAGTGAGTGGTTGAATGCTCTGTCACCCTGCATTTCTTGACTTCACCGTGAACCCTATACTTTATTTTGTCACTTGTCTGCATATCCAAAATCAGCCAACCACTAACTAGTGTGTTGTCCAAAATGTATTCCTTGAATATATTTGATTCAAATAATTGCTGCGTAGATACCTGACCATAGTCCTTCACTGATGATTTTGTTTAATTTTTCTTTTGTTCAGTGCCCATTTTCAGTGCTTACCAGCATCCTTGTTACGACCTGTCAAACAAGATGGCGCCACGATTTTTAAGTTGCAGGATGACGTCATAGCGCAGGATCTGAGCTCAGTCAGGGCTTAAAGGTCAGTTGCTTGTCCATGATGTCACACGAAGATGGCTGCTGGGACAGATTGGCCTGACAGTGTTTGCATGCACACCAGTCACAGTGGTAATTCTCCTTTTTCCTGTGCTGCAACTATGCGGGCTGACCGACATAGTCACCGCAGGGGACCCTCATAAGAGGGCGGCCCCTTTAGTGTCACAAGATGGCACACTGGGCAGCCTAGTGTCCAGAGACCCCTTTGGGGTCCCGGGCGTCACTTCCTGCCGGGGTGGGGTCGGGGAGAGGTATAAATTCCTCCCCCGCCCACCTGGCGGCCTCTTTGTCCCCTCGCCCTGACGCCGATTCGGACGTGTCCCGTGGGAGCTGCTGCATCTTTTGCATGGTGAGTGCATCCTTGCCCAGGCCTCCCCCCCCACTCTCGCCCGAGCTCCCATCAGGTTGCATCACGGGCTTGGCGGCCTGGCCAGGGCTGGAGGCCGCCTGGGGGGGGTTAAAGCAGCACGCTCGGTGTCCCGCCGGGCTGCCCCCGGCCCCGTGGGGGCTCCGGGCTGGGGGTTTCAGGGGCACGACTGGTCGTGGGGTCCACATGTCCTGCATGGTAGTTACCGGTGTCAAGGACTAGGACGCTCCTCCTCTACGGTCGGTGGTGGGGACAGACAGGGTGCGCAGCTTTGGCTCGGTCCACTTGGGCAGTGCTCGCCGGGACTAGGCACAGGGTTGAGGGGTTCGCCCGGGCCTCATTTGCGGGGGAGACAACGTGTGCCCCCCGTATTCCCTGATGGTATTTCAGCGCCCTCTGTGCCACGTCATGGTGGTAGCTGTGATGTACGGGCCTTTTCAGTGTGCCCAGAGGATCGGCGGTTGGAGGGGGGGGCACCTGGGTTGCCGGAATGTTGCGAGGCTGACTCCTCCACACTCCCTCCCCCCCTCCACCCAAGTTGGCAGTATGCATCAGTTTGGGCTAGGCCACCCGCGCGATATTTTGAGGCGAGTGGTGCCACAGGGTGACCGCGTCCATGCATCCTCTATCCATGTTCCGGGGGGGACGGAAGGGTTTCCCTGCCTCGTGGGCCTTGGGGACCTAGGCCCGCCGATCAGAACAGTCCTCGTCCAGCAAGTCTTACCCCAGCGGGTCTTTTACCCCACCTCTCCCCCCGGCCTACGAACACTGCGCATTTGGCTGGTTTGGGAGCCGTATTTTCCGCTATAGCCAGGCTCCCCACGCTACACCGGGTTGGTGGCCTGAGGGCATAGGAGGTCGAAGCCTGGGGGACGAGGTGGGGAAGAAGGCGGGCATCTTACACCCCCCTTCCCCCACGTGCATGTGTTGGGGGCGCGCATGCGGGAAATGGAAAGCATTGCAGGGGATTCAAGCCTGCTAAGGGCGCCGCCACCCAAGCGGGGTGGCGAGATTGTGCCTTGGTCGGAGATCTCGATCGGGCTATTTCGTTTATTATGGGCCCGATGAGGGCGGTCCGGCTGCTGGCTCGGGGGCCCGCAAAGTGGCCAGCAGGGTGCCAGTACGGGACACTGCCTTCGACCGCACGGTGGAGTTCCACGGGTTCTCTGCCCAGAGGTGCTTTTCCCATCTGATCCCGTGCTGGCTTTTCCCGCTTCGGTCGAAGGCCCGCGGGGGCCATGTGGGAGGCCAGCCGTGGGAGGTGTCGTCTTCATGGGCCGTCCCCTCCTGTATCTCCCTCACCCCTGGGGGGGACACCGGAACCGAGTTCAGGCTCTCTTGCGTATGCCTGCAGCCTGGATCAGCTCTGGGGACAGACCGCGTCGGGCCCCCCCCCTTCCGCCATTACGTTACTGTTGTTCCCCTGGGTGGCATGGTGATCTCAGGCCCACCGGGGGAGTGTGAAGGGTCCTCCCTGCCAAACATATCCTAGTGCTGGCCCCGGCCCGCAGAGGCCATTTTACATTGGCACACTTTGCTTTACAATTGTCGTTGTTAAAGGATTTGAGAAGGTTATTGGCATGTATATTGAAGTCGGGTGATGATGCAACATGTTACTTGAGACAGTAATGTGCCAGTTTATTACAGTGTTAATGCTACAGTTGTCATTTTCTATTTATCTGCTGAGACAAGCACCGTAGCAGCACCTTTTCATATCATGCACCAGAGATTTAAGGCTTACTAATTGGGAACTGTTACGGAGATACTCCATGTTGCAACCAACACAAATAGCTTCACGAGATTCTTTAATTTTCTAAAGCTTTGTTAACCCAATGCCTTGCCTGCCCCTCCCCCCCGAATCTATTAACAAAGTGGTGGGACGTGCTTGCATGAAATGTACACATTGATGGGCGTGTTTAACGTGTCTTCATTTGCAGGTGCTGTGTCATTCGATAGGGTTTTACTGCTGCGCGGTGGTCCTGCGGCTTCAGTGCCCGCAGCAAGTACGGGGACACAACGGTCTCCAGTGAAGATGCGACAGTGCACGAGGGGTCATGGACGCCGGCCTCGTCTCGGTGCGCACTAAAACTCTCCTTTTTATTCCAGGTCAGAACCATTCATTAAGGAAGCGATGTCGCAAGGGGTCTGATGAAAAGGGATGAACAGCAGGAATTAGGAGCAGGTATTGATCAGGGCTCGCACCTGCGGGTGGGAGCGAGAGAGACAGCACCGGTGCCCACTGGGGGGACACCAGGACCAATGCGGGTGGGCGCTAAGGGTCGCTGATCGCGCACCACGGTCCCAGCTAACGTTTTCTTTTCTCCCCCAGCCCACCCACATCATCAACAGACGCAGGGCACACTTTGAGCCAGCCTGTTGGGCGTGTCACGCCCCAGGTCCACTACTGCTACCGTACAATAAGTAAGTACGGGGGAAGGTGGGGCCAAGGAGCGTCAGGGGCAGCAGGGGACTTCAGAGGTCTGCCCTAGACAATGAAGCAAAATCGTGTTTGCTGACCCCAAAATTGTTTCTCCTCAGATCGGTGGCCCGTGTGGAGACGAAGGTCGGCATGGATAGCCAGTGTTCCCCCCCCTTTTCCCGGAGAGATCCCAGGTGGAGGACTCGATGCCGGGCACTTCACAGGACGCGCAATGGGTGAATTTCTTTGAGATGGCCAAGGTCAAAGGCCTGGCATGGGCTAACGGCATCATGAACGCTCCCGAACAGGAGCACTCTGGGATCGTCGGCGATTCTTTCCCTACAGAACAACAACCCGGTGCAGAGGCAGGCCCATCTAGGCCCAAGCGGGTCCGCAAGCCCACGACCAGGGACTTCCCGGCAGATCCACTGCCACCACCCAGAAGCAGATCAGTTCAGGCCCCTAAGGAGGTCGTTACGGCGACAGCTGCTCCCACGCCCCCGGGGCCACCCACCCCGATGGACAGTACTGCGGCACAAGGTAACTACGCCACTAGGGATGAACTTGCTAAACTCTTGGACACTATGAACAGTTTTATGTCTCAGCTTCAAGCAGGTTCTGTGGCCTCCAGCCCTGCTCATGCGCGCTCCAGTGGCGGGACTAAGGAAGGAGCCACATTAGCAGCGTCAAGTGTATGGGCAGCAGGTGTGGGTGAGTCAGGGTGGCAGGTTGGAGCAACTCCGGCAGTGGGAATTCCTCCTACATCTACTTCCGGGAGCCAGCCCGATTCCACCGCTGGGGAATACAAGTACGGGGGCCACAGCTGTAGTGTCTTCTCTCGTGCCCACTCCCTTGCCCGCTCTGGTCCAACAAGGCACGACTGCCCTGCTGCTGTCTGGGCGATGTTCACTGGCCTGGCAAGTGCCCCAGGCAGCCAAAGAGGGAATCTGGAGGAGGGATTTTGTGGACATTTTTACCCTGCTTATGCTGGGCCAAGAGGGGCTTGATGCCAGGAAAATGGGGGCAAAGGAGGATGATAAAAAAGTAAAATACCAGCCTTGGCCGGAGAAGAACATAGCTAACTGGCTAGAGGCTTTCTCCATCCTAGCTTCTGTGACTATGGAGAAATTTCCAGAGCAGGGACCCGGGTTGGTGCAATACTCTAGGACCATACATAACAAGGCCATGAGGTGGGGTGGAAATGGATGGTTGAATTATGATGGGGAGTTCAGGAGGAAGATGTCACAGTGCCCGGAGATGGGTTGGGACCAAAAAGAGGTCCAGCTTTGGATGGACCATATGGGTTCCCGTCCACAGCAGAGTGTAGGCCCCCAGGTAAATGCACAGGGGGGACAATCGTCTTCCAGGGGGTCCTTTCAAGCAGGCGCAAGGGGCAAACAGACATTTTGCGGGGCACACGGGGGGTGAGACAGAGGGGAGGTTTCAAGAGGTCCCCCCCGGGTACATGCCGCCTGTTTAACAATGGATCATGCTCCTGGGGTAAGACGTGCAAGTTCCTGCACACGTGTAACACTTGTGGCGGGCCCCACCCAGCGGTTTCTTGCCACACCAACCAGGATAGGCAGCCTGCCGACAAAGGCGGGCAACAAATTTGAGGCAGAAAGACCACAGATATCTAGAACTCCCCCTCCCCCCCACCCATCGCCCCACCATGCGCACCACCTAGTCCCCGAGAATGACTTAGACCGTTCCGGGAGCCTTTTCACCGCAGCCAGTTCAACAACACACGGGCTCTCCACCATAGGCCCTTCCCCTGTCAGCCTGGCCAAATCACGCCTCTTCTCAGAAGGTACCCCAACATACCAGATAGCCGCACGCTGCTGCTTGGGTTTAATGAAGGCTTTAAGATCCCCTACGTGGGCCCCCAGGGGAGCAGAGAGGCCGACAACCTCAGATCTGCAAGAGAGCATCCAGAGGTAGTCAGGGCCAAGGTAGAGAAGGAGAGGGCTTTGGGCAGGGTCGCGGGTCCATTCTTGCAACCCCCGCTGGACAACTTTGTGGTCTCACCCCTCGGGGTGGTGCCCAAGAAGGACCCGGGGGCGTTTAGACTGATTCACCACCTCTCTTACCCAGTAGGGGCATCAGTTAACCACGGGCTAGAGGAGAGCACCTGCTCCGTGTCTTATTGTACTCTGGACGTAGCATTGGACCTAGTCAGGAGGGCGGGCAGAGGGGCCTGGTTAGCAAAGGCAGACATCAAATCGGTTTTTCGCTTGCTACCAGTCCATCCGAGCAGCCATCACCTGCTGGGTTTCAAGCTAGAGGGCAGGTACTTTTTTGACAAATGCATGCCCATGGGTTGCGCTGTGTCGTGTGCATATTTTGAGGCATTCAGTTGCTTCCTGCAATGGGTCCTCCTGGAGACCTACTGGGTTGTAGGGGTGACCCATTATCTCGATGACTTCTTGTTCATAGGGAGTGATGCCACGCAGGACTGTAAGCAGACCCTTGAGGATTTTGAACAGCTGGCCAGTCACTTGGGCGCCAGGTAAAATGGTGGGTCCGGTGCAGGTTTTAACTTTTCTTGGGATCGAGCTTGATACCATCACAGGGGAATCCAGATTGCCTACAGACAAGGTCCGTGACCTAGTACAACATATTCAGTCTGTGGTTGGGCAGGGCGGGGCCACCCTGGAATGCATTCAAGGGCTCTTAGGGAAACTGAACTTTTCAGCAAAGGTCATACCAGCTGGAAGAGTGTTTGGCAGAATGTTGGCCAGGGCCACCGCCAGGGTCTCAAAGAAGCACCACATGGTCAAGCAAAGCAAAGGCATGAGACTGGACCTGGCCATATGGATGGAGTTCTTGGCCAACTTTAACGGATCAGTGATTTGGAGGGCTCCCTGGGCAGGCAGCCCAGACCAAGCCCTACATACAGACGCATCAGGCAGGGAAGGATTCGGGCCATCCTAGACAGGGAATGGTGTGCCGAGAAATGGTCCAATGCCTGGCACAAGGAGAGGATCACGACCAACATCACAGTGTTAGAGTTATTCCCGATTGTGGTGACTTTCCACTTATGGCCCACAGTACTGGCGGCTAAGAGGGTCCTTTTTTGATCTGCCAATCTGGCAGTAGTGCAGGCCATCAATTCCCAGTCAGCGAGTTGTCCCCTTGTTCTGTGCCTCTTGAGGGAGTGGGTGCGGGCTTGTCTTTACAACAGTGTTGAATGCAGGGCGCGACACTTTCAGGGTGTGCAGAACACAGCGGCTGATGCTCTCTCTCGTCTTCAGTGGCGTCGGTTCCGGAAGGTGTGGCCGAGAGCGAGAGAGAAGGGGACCCCTTTCCCAGCGCACCTTTGGTTCCTGTTGAAGTGGAAAAGCGAATGAGGGGCCTGAGTGAGCTATCCCTAGCGCCCGGGACAAACAAGAGATATAAGTCCTGCGTTAAACAGTCTGTTCAGTGATGGGGCCATGGGATGAAGGCGAACTATCTTAAGAAAGCAGTCTGCAGTCCTTCATATTGTGGGCTAAAGACAGAGGGAAGAGTCATTCATGGATATTGGGCCATCTTGCAGCAATCAGCCACCATGCCAGACTAAAGGGGCAGTCAGATCCAACAAGATCCTTTGTGATCAGAGCTGCATTAAAAGGGTGGGCCAGAAGTAAACCAAAGGCACCGAACAATAGGTCACCCATAGACTTTAAGACACTTCAGGGGATGCTAGATTGGATGCATAAGGCCACTCACTCGACGTTTGAGGCTGCATTGTTTGCTGCCACGTTCTGCCTGGCTTTCTTTGGGGCACTTCGAATTAGTGAGTTGGTGGCCAGAGCGAAGAATGATAAGTCGGGGTGGCACTGAAAAGGCAGGATGTGGTGCTCTCAAGGGATTCCCTTAAAGTAATGCTAAGAAGGTCCAAGACTGATCAGAGTGGGGAGGGAAGGGTTTTCTGGCTGTGCAGTTTGGGCGATGGCAGGTATTGCCCTGTCAGGCTGTTCGCCGCCTATTTGGCCCTGCGCCAGGCAGCAGACAGTTACCTTTTCCTACATGCAGGCAGCATGCCCCTTACAAAGTACCAGGTGAAACACATTATGCATGCGTGCCTGGCGCTGTCTGGCAACAAGGCCCCCAGCAAGCGTTTCTGCAGCCACTCCTTCTGCATAGGGGCAGCAACTACAGCGTTTAAGGAAGGCTTTCCAGCAGATCCCACTGTTTCAAAAGATACATACGTCCATGAGCCCACGAACTTTATTAGCCTTTCAACAGCCGTGTCCTGGCGACTGACGAAGGTGTGGTGTGGTGTTTAATTTTCTGTTTACAATTGTGTATTGCCATGCGCCACATAATTTGATTTGCTCGCAGGAACCGATTTTCCGGGTACTGGCGGCAGTGTGTTGATCAGTGTAATTTTAATGTTTCATTATTGCGTGCTGTGTTGTTAATAAGCGTCTTGCAAAATCACATTTCTTTATTTACCAGGAACAAAGATCTGGGTGATTGGCCACTCTGGCGTCAGCAGATTGGCACAGTGGGCTGCAAGCAGGAAGTGGAGGCATGGCTTTTCAAACACTGAGATAACTTGGCTGGGGTACCCGGGCATACGATGGAATGGGTTGTTGGACAAACTTCAGCATAGACTGGGGGGAGTTACCAGTTCCCCCAGCGTGCTAGGTTTACACCTGGGGGGTAACGACCTGATGGCACTGGGCAAAAAAACATTGCTTCAAAACATGAAAGCCACAATTTGCAAACTAAGCAATCAGTTAGGGACATGCGAACTGTGGTGGTCAGAGATCATTCCACGGCTCCTGAGGCAGGGAGCCCGATCTGGGGAAGCAATGGAGGCTGCGCGCAGGAGAGTCAATTGCGCGATGCGTAAATTCACCGAACAAATGGGGTTTGGATTCATAAGACATGGTTTGCTTCATGCTAAATCCACAGGGTGTTTCGAGGACGATGGGATACATCTCTCCAGAATATGCATGGACTTGTTCCTCCTGGACCTAGGGGAGGCCCTGGAAATAGCGGGATGTAAGTAGGAGCACCGGCCTTGGTGGGGGGCCCTGGCTGCAACGGTCGCCACACCCAGGGCTGTGGCGGAGTCACATGGCGATCCAGAGGAGGAAAGGTACTCAGGGATACCCTCTTCAGGAGCACAAAGGGTGCTGAGGCCGAATATCCCCAGGAAGTCTGTGCGGTGGACCATGTGGTGCGACGGCGCCCCATCTGTCCTACGGGCGGTTGGAAACCTGTACAACCGGGAGTGGCTTGAACGCTCCGCCCCTCATAGGGGGGGTTAGTTATATGGTGGACCAATGGTTCACCGGAAGTGGGAGGGGCTATCCCCTCACCACAACTGCTAAGCACCGATTGGCTAAGACCACGATGAAAGTTGGCCCATCAGGTGGTAGGCCGCGAGGGGCGGCTTGCCTTTGGATCGCCTGTAAGATAACCCACCATGTTGGCATATTTGGTATGCTAATAAACCTGCAGCAATTTTCTCCACCAAAAGTTGGTCTGCTTATTTATGCTACCTGTATGTTGCTGTAGGAGGGCTGGTGAGTGTGGCCGATATTGGCACTATGCGGGCTGACCGACATAGTCACCGCAGTGGACCCTCATAAGAGGGCGGCCCCTTTAGTGCCACAAGATGGCACACTGGGCAGCCTAGTGTCCAGAGACCCCTTTGGGGTCCCGCGTGTCACTTCCTGCCGGGGTGGGGTCGGGAGAGGTATAAATTCCTCCCCCACTCACCTGGCGGCCTCTTTGTCCCCTCGCCCTGATGCCGATTTCCTCCCTACCGCTTACCCAGCCTAATCAGGGTGGGGGGGATGTTCTAATCTTTTTCTTTGTGTTGCAGGCGGAGTTACATGGCGATCCAGAGGCGGAAAGGTACTCAGGGATACCCTCTTCAGGAGCACAAAGGGTGCTAAGGCCGAATATCCCAGGAAGTCTGTGCGGTGGACCCTGGGGTGCGACGGCGCCCCATCTGTCCTACGGGTGGTTGGAAACTTGTACAACCGGGGGTCGCTTGAACGCTTCGCCCCTCATAGGGGGGAGTGTGAGTTATATGGTGGACCAATGGTTCACCGGAAGTGGGAGGGGCTATCCCCTCACCACAACTGCTAAGCACCGATTGGCTAAGACCACGATGCAAGTTGGCCCATCAGGTGTTAGGCCGCGAGGGGCGGCTTGCCTTTGGATCGCCTGTAAGATAACCCACCATGTTGGCATATTTGGTATGCTAATAAACCTGCAGCAATTTTCTCCACCAAAAGTTGTCTGGTCTGCTTATTTATGCTACATGTATGTTGCTGTAGGAGGGCTGGTGAGTGTGGCCGATATTGGCACTATTAGCCATGACTGTCTTCCTCTGCATCAGAAGCTGAAGAACTTTCCTGGCTTGATGTATGTGGATTGGTCGATTATGAGCCTATCAAAGCAAAGCATACATGCAGCGAATTCATCCCAAAACAATGTAATAACATAACAAACTGCACATATTGCTCTCACAAAAGCATGAACACAACAAAAAAATACTTAAAAGGATATTATCAAGGTATATGTTTCCCTTTCACATCACACGTATACCTGTGCCCATTTTCCATAAATGGTTTTACCATGTTGTGTGAATTAAGGATTTGTCATAATATGAGTTGGCATTGTGTCATTCTAGCTCTGATGAAGGCTCACATTATTGGACTGGGGTGGTTTCCGGGCGTGAGTGGATACCTGCCCTCTGATTGGTTGTTTATTAAGCTGAAGGGATTTCATGTTTACTTTGGACACGTGTTTGTGTTATTGTGTTGCTCAACTGCACCATGGGGTAGATTGCTGCAACATGATAGTCTCTCATCCTTACTATTGTTTTTGTTTTGTCTTTTCGAAAAGACTAGCAGAATCATATATATATGAAGAGATGACAGCTACAGATTGCCAAGCTCACCCGTCTGCATGCCCTGACCTCATTTAACACTAAAAAAACTTTTCTTACTCCGTTTTACCCTTGGGCTCCTACTAATACTACTCCCCTGTGCCTGGCTGAGTTATTTCATACGTTTGCTCTTCTTGGCCCTACTAGAGCTGCTGGAAGCCAATTACACATATTTACTACCATTTCTGGAAACAACGAACTCTCCAAGCCCCACGAGAGCCTTTCCCACTAAACCAATTCTACTGTTGTGTCGACCTTTACTTCTAGGAATATGGTTCCAATTAAGAATGCTTTCTCCTTGTACGATCTGTATTCCTGCTGGGATTTTGGATGTCTTTTTCATACCCTTTCTCCAACGCTTCTTTCAATGTATACAGGCTTAGGTCTTTACCCTTGTAATACATGGAGGTAAATCTAGGGGTCAGTGGCTGTATTATAAAAACTTTCTCTGTGGTGCAATTTTTTTTGCCTGTGCTACTTTGTAGGTCTGGGTGGAATTTTAATTCTGCTCATGGAATTGGCTGAATTTGGTAACTCTGCGTTACTCTTGTAACATGGAGTTGACAACAGGAACAAGGTGAGGCTCCATCAAGCGAGCGGGATTTGGTGCCCCAGCTCATTTTCGGCTCGCCAGGGAGCCTTCCAGCGCCATTCTGTTGACACAGGCATTCACGAGCAGCTGGGGCTGCTTCTCAATTAGATTTTCTACTCGAGAAGCAGCTACATCAACTCAAAAATACCCTTTCAAGTGAATATTCTACCCATACAAACGGTTCAGGTAGTTTTTTAGCACAAAACTCAATTCCTGGTGCATTTACTTTGCTTTTGCAGCATATCAATCAAGTAAGTTAAAAAATACTTTTGGACAAGGGTGTTGTTTGATAAAGGGCATGCAGCAGTATATATTTTCACCTTTTTGTTTTTTATCCAATTTTTAAATTTGCTTTTTTGCATTCACCTTTTTTTGTTTTTTATGAGAAAAAGGTTGCACAGTTCTGCACTTTATCTATATGTTTGTGAAATTTGCACTATTAATTTTACCATGTGGCCTAGTCTGCCCATGGACCATCCAGCCAGTACTAGGCTTCGGTATGTAAAAAAAACAACTGTTTTTGTGGTAAATTTTGTTCTAAAACATCTATGGTTTAGGTATGGCCTTGGATTAAAAGCAAAATGTGTTTTTTTCCCATTTTTCTGCAAACTTTAAAAGTTTATTTTGGTGGGGGTACATTTTTTAGGACTTGGGAAGATGTGTTATGTTATGTTATGTTAACTTGAATTTGTAGAGCGCTTAATACCGACAGGTCTCTAAGCGCTGTGAACAGAACAACGGAAGTGCCAGGAGATGAAAGTATTGTAGCATGGGCACTAGGCCCAAGCCTCCGTGAATAAGAGGGTTTTCAGTTTCCTCCTGAGAGGCAGGAGACTGCTTTCAGAGCACAAGTCGCTTGGTAGTTTGTTCCAAATTTGGGGCATAAGAGTGGAAAAGGCTCGCCCCCCTGTTTTGGAGTAGTGGAAACGTGGGCATTTTAGTAGACCCTCCGTGGAGGACCTGAGAGTGCGACCGGGGGTATATATTGTCAGACGGTCTTTGATATATTTGGGGGCTTGCCCAAACAAGGCCTTATGTGTGATGCAGAGGCCTTTAAATTTGGCCCTCTGCTTGATGGGCAGCCAATGTAGTTGTTGTAGTAAGGGGGAAGCGTGAGTGTGTCTGGGTAGTTTAAAGATCAATCTGGCTGCATCGTTCATAACCACCTGCAGTCTGTGCAGTAGTGTGGAAGGAAGGCCGATATATAGTGCATTACCATAGTCGATCCGGGCCAAGATCAGGGCGGATACTACGGTTCTCATTGTTGAGAAAGAGAGGATGGGGGAGAGTTTTCTTAATCGCCTGAGAAGGCTCACACAAGTCCCGAAGACGGAGGTGATCTGATTTGACAAGGAGAGATTCGCATCGATTTTTATTCCCAGACTTTTTACCATTGTGGCTGGTGCTGGGATTGTCCCCAGTTCGTCGGGCCAGAACTGGGAGTTCCAAGGGTTGCTGTTGTTTGTGATTGCTAACACCTCAGTTTTGTCGGGGTTGATCTTAAGAGAATTAGAGGTCATCCACCTGACCACAAATCTCAAGATATCTTGTACCCTATCGTGTGCCTGCGTACTGTTATCTATTTGGATAATGATTTGTGTGTCATCCGCATAGTTGAAGACTTGGCAGTCCAGTTTGGCAAGCTTCCTGATCAGTGGACCCAGGTAGATGTTAAACAGAAGGGGAGATAGAGCTGACCCTTGGGGAACACCGCAAGGAATGGATCCCCTCTCTGACGTCAGATCCCCCATCTGTATTTTCAGGGTACGATCTGACAAGAATGATTCGATCCAGCGGAGGATCGACCCTCCAATACCAGTGTCTCTAATTCTATCTAAGAGTTGAGCATGATTGACCGTGTCGAACGCTGCCGACAGGTCAAGAAGGATTAGGACGCAGGGTTTTTTGTTGTCTGCTTTGGTCCTAATTTCATCTAGAACAGACAGCATCACCAGTTCTGTACTATGATGAGCCCTGAAGCCGGCTTGCCTGTCCTCAAATAGATTGTAGGACTCCATGAATTTGGAGAGGGTTTGGAGGACATATTGCTCCAATATTTTAGCTAGGAAGGGCAGCTGAGATATGGGTCTGAAGTTTTTTAAGTTGGAAACATCAGCCCCAGGCTTTTTAAGAAGGGGAATAACTCTGGCTTCTTTGAATTGGGGTGGGACACTTCCTGAATCCAGCGAGGAGTTCATCAGGGCTAGGATTTCCTCCTCGATAGCTGGAAGGGCCAGTTTGAAAATCTTGGGAGGGCAAGGGTCTAATGGTGAGCCGGATTTTACTTTGGTCACAATACTTCGCAGTGTCTCCAAGTCCAGGGGCTGGAAACAGGATATTAGCTCAGTACCTTTCTCTTTTGACTCCACCCTCATATTAAGGGGGAGTTTAAAGGGGGAGTTGTTAATGTCCGTCAGAATATCTTGGACTTTATCTGAGAAGAAGGATAGAAATTTGTTACATAGTTCCTTGCTAGAAGGGGCGACTGGCACCTGTTTTTGACTTAGTTCTTTGAGGATATTAAATGTTTCTTTTTGTTTATTGGTGGCCAACTGAATCTTGTTCTCGTAATGTTTGGCCTTGTAGCTTAACAAGGTCTTTTTGTAGACGGCGAGTTTTGCCTTATATTCTACATAGGCTTGTAGATCATAGGCTTTGCGCCAGCGTCTTTCAAATCGGCGAAGTGTGGTGTTGGAGAATTTTATAGCTGACTTATTTTTCGTTTTTGGCATTGCTGAATTAATGGCAGTGTTTTCTTCTTTGTTTGTCATCCCTCCCTTGTTTGCTAGCCAAGTGACCATTTTGTCTGGCCAGTGTGTGTGTGTGTGTGTTTGCCATAGGCAACCATTTTGTCTTTCTTTTCCATGCATGTGGCCAGAGGGCATTTTGTGAATTCAGTGTCAATAGGCTTGCATTTGTTCTTTGTTGTCCATGCCTCGTTGCTTGTTGCTGTTTGAACATGTGGCCCGTGGCCATTTTGCTGTGGTCAGTGTGCTTTTGCCATAGGCCTGCATGCGTTCTTTGTTGTCCCTGCCTTCTTTTTTGTTTTTTTAACATGTGAACAGAGGCCATTTTGTAGTGGTCAGTGTGCTTTGCCATAGGCCTTCATGTGTTCTTTGTTTTCCATGTGTCCTTACTTGTTGTTGTTTGAACATGTGGCCATTTTGTAGTGGTCACTGTGCTTTTCCCATTGGCCTGCCGGTGTTCTGTGTTGTCCATGCCTTCTTCCTTTTTGTTGTTGTTTGAACATGTGACCGGCAGCCATTTTGTAGTGGCCAGTGTGCCTTTGCCATAGGCTTCATGTGTTCTTTGTTGTCCATGCCTCCTTGGTTCTTATTTGTCGCCGGTGGCTATTTTGTGTAATAGTCAGTGTTCTTTTCTCATAGGCCTGTATGTGCTCTTTGTTGTCCAAGCCTCCTAGTTTCCTGTTGTTTTACCATGTGGCCTTCGGCCATTTTGTAGTAGTTAGTGTACTTTTGCCATAGGCCTACATGTGTTTTTTTGTTGTCCATGCCTCCTTGCTTGTTGTTGTTTGAACATGTGGCTTGCGGGCATTTTGTAGTAGTTGTGCTTTTTTGATATATCTGCATGGGCTCTTTTTGTCAATGACTCATTGCTTGTTGTTGTGTCTGGCAGCGATTTTCTGTAGTAGTCAGTGTGCTTTTGCCAAAGGCATGCATGTGTCCTTGGATGGAGCAAGCGTTGACGTCAAAGACTCGATGCGAGGAGTCGAGGAGGCACCGCATCAATCCTGTGGAATTGAGGCAAAGCATTAGCACTAATCCGTGCAGTCAATGAAGACTTTAGCATCAAACCCCTTTACCATGCAGGCACTGTGTCGTTATTGAGCCACGCTGTCCATCATCGTTGAGCCACTCAGTCCGTCAAGGTGATGTTGTCGATCAGCTCCTGCGGCGAAGGGCAATGTGTTGGTTCCGATCAACGCAAAGTCATCACTGCATCAATTTTGATGGTTCTGGACAGCAGAAATAACCTTTCAAGAGCCCAGGACTGGATTGGAACCACTTGGCAGGGCTGGACTCACAGATAGCAGAGTCCCAGTGCTGGTGAAGGTTTGAAAGAAGTATTTGAGGGCCCTGAGATTTCAGAACAGGGGGCAAGCGAGCAAGACCTTGGATTCAAGTGAGATGGGTCCAGTCCTTGTCGTCAGCAGGGCAGAGATCAGCAGGTAGCAGGGCAGCTCAGCAAAACAGAAACCAGTTCCTTCAGAGCAACAGTCAGGCAAAATTACAATCCTTGTAGCACGGCAGTCTTTACCTCTCCCGGCCCAGGAAGAGCTATCAGAATATAGATGAATGCAGATGAGTTCCCTGTCACACCCACCCTTCTTGTGTTTGTGGCTGTCTTGAGAAAATGTACAAAGTGTAGATGTCGTCCATCCAATCCATCCAAGACGTGTATTAGAGACAGGCTACAAGGCACACAGAGCAGGAAGAGCAGAGAAATGACCATTTTCTAAAAGTGGCTTCTGTAAAACAGTAATGTTATATCCAACTTTATCAGTTACCAGAATTTATTATTACCATTCCAAAGATATGAAACAAGATGCAGTGACTCCTTTCTAGTCAGAAATTACAGCTTAAAAGTGTTTTAAGGAATCCCCAATGCTAGTCTATGAGAGGAGTAGTCCTCACCGTAGTCAAACATGAATTTAGCTGTTTGGCACTACCAGGACATGTAAAACTTAAATGTACATGTCCAACCTTTTAGTTACACAGCACCCTGCCCTTAGTGGTACCTAGGGCCTACCTTAGGGCTTGACCTATGTGTAATAAAAGGAAAGTTAAAGGCTTGGCAAGTGGTTTTAAATGCAAAGTCAAAGTGTCAGTAAACAGCACACACAGACAGCAGGCCCACTAGTAGCATTTAGATGACAGGCCCTGGGTATATGGTATACCACTTTACAAGCAACTTATAAGTACACTAAATATGCCAATTGGGTATGCACCAATGCCACCATGTTTAGGGTAGAAGTACATGCACTGGTCAGCAGAGGTAACATTCTCAGAGTCCTAGGGCCAACACAAGATACAGCAAGAAGAGGAGGTAAGTAGACAAAATGTTTGGGGAAGACCACCCTAAAGATGACAGGTCTAATAATTATATTGTTAGTATGTATATTCAAACTGCAAATGCCACATTTTACTGAAAGTTTTTCTTGTTTGCTTTTAGGCGCACAACCAGAGCACTGCCAGACATAAGGCTGGTGCTGATTGACATCACCTAAGAACTCCTCTGTTCCTGCTTGTGCAGCAAAGTGCCAACTGCTAATAACTTGAAGATGGCCCCTAAGAAAGGTGTTCCTGCCAAGAAAGTGGCCAGTGAGGAGGAGAAAAGGAAAGAGATTGCCACCATTGGTGTGCCACCTTTCTCAGGAAAAATGGTGTGCCTGCCACACCCTCCTCTGAGCAGAAAAAAGCTGGGAGCAGCACTCCTGCACCACTGACACCAGCCCAACCTAAGCCCAAGTCCATGTCTCTCAGCAAATCAGCCACTGCAGTCATGGTAATGAGCAGTGAATCTGAATTGGATTTGTCTCTGCCACAAAGTTCCCAATCATCACAGGAAACTGAGCAAAGTGGACAACAGGAGCTGCAGTCATCAACAGTTCTTCCTGAAGTAAGAGCAGAACAGGAGGTTGAGCTTCCTGATGAACAAGATGTAGCTCTTGAACCATTGACTTCACCATCTGCAGAAAGAAAAAGAAAGGTTACTCCACCATCTTCTCCAAGCCCCCCTTACGATGATCTGGACATGGATTAGTTTCCGTCCAAGTCACAGACCCGCCAGAAGAGACAAGCAAAAAAGGAAAGCTCTTAAAAGCCTTAAAATAAAGGAAAATTACAGTGATGAAAAGCCATACGGAGGGCAGCTCAAGGGACACCGAGATGAACCCTCCTATTCATTCTGCTCAGAGGGATGTGCTTCCACCACTACCACCACTGCCAGCTTCCATATTTGTAAGGCCCCCACTGTGACCTGCATCCATCACCACCTCAAAGTACGTACTGCAAAGAGACAAATGACATACCCACCTACTTCCAGTTCTTCAGGCACTGGCAGTGGCAAACGCAAAACATTATTCTCCCCAGTTTGGGACTTCTCTACAATTAGCAAGCAGGAGGATAATATTGTAATATGCTCCATTTGCCACGCGGGTGTTCGTCGAAGTAAGCCAGGTTCACACTATGGTACTGGAGGTCAAACGAAGCATATGAAAAAACATAATGCAGTCTGGTGGGAGGAGTACCTTTAAAAGATAGATGCGGGTGGTGATGAGAGAGGGGAAGCAGCTCCGATCACAATGATAGAACAAGGAGACGATGAGGAAGAAGAGGTTGACAGCTTTACAGAAACCAGGATTGTCCCCTGCAGTGAGCCAGCATCACCAGCATCAGCAACATCCAAATGGCAAAAGACTCAGATGCAGACACTGCTGCATATAGTCACTTCTGCTTTAAGACACACAGTGAGTCTACCATCTCTTGCTACTCTCTGGAATTTGCCTGTGTCAGTGGCACATCAAAAGAAATCAATTCAGGCTCCTAATATGGGCATGTTTAGGCAGGAGAGGCCCTACAAATGCACCCACCCAACAACATGTTTGTACAACGGAAAGCTGGTGAAAATGTTAGATGTTACTTTTTTAGAACTAGTGACAGCCATTTGCTCGAAATGAAAAGGTCCAGCACTCTATCATGATGTGCTGCAATTAGTTGACCAAGCTATGCAGCAGAGTGCTATTTACAAAATCCACCTGAGGACAACTAGTTGTCAAGCAACTGATTACATGTGTATCGCTGCACATTGGATTCTTTTGTGGGGGTTGGGCAACAGCTATCTGCAGGTCTCAGCACTGACGACATTTTTAAGGGCTTGCGGCAACATGCAAAATTAGCAATGTCAGCCATGGAGAAATGCCATACAGATGCAAACATCTTAGAAGGCTTTAACAGCAAGGTATTTGAATGACCTCGACACAGAGGTCTCAGAACAAAATTTGGCAGTATGTTGGACCTGGCCATTTCTGCAGGGTCACCCCCAAACATTTTGCCTTCCTTCACCCCTTTTTCTGACCTCGCTTTTGTTGGCTTTAGGACTGTGGGCACTTTACAACTGCTAACCAGTGCAAAAGAGCATGTGCATGAGCATGTACATGGCATATTTGGTTCACTCCAATATGTTTGGCATATTTAATGTACCTGTAAATCCCTAGTAAAGTGCACTATATGTGCCCAGGGCATGTAAATTAAATGCAACTAGTGGGCCTGCAGCACTGACTGTGCCGCCCACTTCAGTAGCCCTTAAACATGGCTCAGGCCTGCCACTGCAGAGCCTGAGTGTGCCATTTCGAGCGGGCAAGGTAACCTACTTCCCAGGCCCAAACCTTCCTTTTATTACAGATGTCACGATTAAGGTAGGCCCTAGGCAGCCCTATGGGCAGGGTGCTGTGTATGTAAAAGGTAGGAGATGTACTTTTGAGGTTTATATATCCTAACGTCTTTTAAGTGTAATTTCCAAGTGGGAAAAGATAGAGATTTGGAGTTGGATGTCTCTGGACTCCCAATTTAACATCACAACTTACGTGAAGTTGGATTTTAAATTGCAAGTCTGAAAATGTCACTTTCAGAAAGATGCCATTTTCTTACTTTAAACATTCTGTTCATCTGCCTGTCTCTGAATGCGCATCTAGGTTGGGTGACAGCTGGGGTCTGTGGATTCTGTCTCGACAGTGACACAAAGGGACATGGGGTGTGACATTTGCATCCTGATGGTGCAGCACCAGGCTGATGGGCATTCCTGAGGTAGATTGGGAGGGAGGAGCTGACACTTGCACCTAATTGGGACTGTGCCTGTCTACACACAAAGAGCTGCATATTCCCCTGTAGGGAGTCTGGAGCCAGGGCAAGGACCTTGTGATCTTCACGTCTCCCCCACCTCAAAGGCACATTTGGGTAGAAGTACTGCACCCCTGACACCCCAAATCACAACTTTGCTGGGACCAACTACATTCTGCCTTGAAGAAGAGCTACTGCACTATAGAAGGGACTGCCACTTTGATACCTGCATTGCTATGTTGGCCTGCTGCCTACTGCTTCTTGCCCGGGAGTGAGAGGGACTGGACCTGCTCTGTACATACTTTAACCCAAGTTTGGCTTGCCTCCTGTTTTCTGAACTCTCAGGGACACAAAAGACTTCTTGCAACTTCTGCTGGTGCTGCTGGACTCTGGTATCTGTGAGTCCTACCCTTGTCTGAGGTTCCCCCTGCAGACCTGGGCCTCAGAAGTGGGTTCTGCAGCTGTTTCCCCCAAAAATCGATGCAGGGGCCCCATTGCGCCAATTGGAACTGACGCACTGCCCTCCGACACTGACGCACTGCCGATTCAACAACAATGGGGGTCCTGACTGTAAAGTTCAACAACAACACAGCACCGATCATTTAACACCATATGCAAGGCTCTACGACGACGCAGCACCAAATCTTTGACATCATCTGGGAGGCTCCTCTCCGACATAGTGACCCGACTGTAGGGAAAATTCCAGCGCATCGTGTTTTCGACGTCCACACTTTGCTCCATACAAGGTTCTTTTTCAGTGGACCCTGTGTGGTTTCTATAGCCAGCCTGCCCTCCATCGCAGTCAGCACGAGCTTTGGGTTTGTACCAGTGCTTCACAACCTCAAGTAACTTTTTGATGGGAGACGACCTTTACATCGAGGTCATCACACTGCGATGCCATTGCAACGCGGCCGTTACAACGACCGAGTTGTTACCACGCAAAGCCATTACTATGCAAGTCATTACATTGCCTTGCAGTAGATGACGCGCTAACATTAGGAATAGTATAGTTTACTATTCCAACACCTTCCCTACTGTTACGTAGGCTGGAGTTGGAATAGTAAATTATACATTTCTAATGTCAGAGCACCATCTACTGCAAGTCGGTGTAATGACTTGCGTAGTAATGGCATTGCGTGGTAACAACGCGGTCGTTGTAATGACCGCGTTGTAATGCCACGCGATGTAATGACTCGCGTTGTAACTAGTCATATTCTCTTTTGACCGCTAGTGACTTCTGAGCACTGTTTTTGCATTTAATCTTAAAAAAATCATATCTCAAGTTCTAGTTATTGGATTTTTGTCGTTTTGGTCTTGTTTTAATCCGATAAATATTTTTTGGGTGTTTTCTTTGTGTTACTGTAATTTAAGTGTTTTACAAATATTTACACATTGCCTCTTAATTTGAGCCTGACTACTCTGTGCCAAGCTACCAGAGGATGAGCATGGGTTAATTTAGATTCTATATCTGACTTCCCCTGACTAGGACTGTGGTCCTTATATGGACAGGATGCATACCCCTGCCAACTATAGGCCTCAATTTCTAACACCGTAATATGGTCAAGGCCATGGCAGATCATGAGTCTTTCAGGGTCCTGTGTTTGGCTCATTGCATCAATGTGATTGTGCAAGACTTCCTCAAAAAAGAAGAGATAGCAACATACTGGCCACCTGCAGAAGAATCTGCACTCATTTAAGTTATTCTTTTAAAGCCCAAAAGCAGTTTAGGATCATTCAGCATTCTAATAGAGTACCAGTTAAAGCCCTAATACGGAAGGTGTCAACAGATTGGAACTCAACCTACTACATGTTGCAATGCTGTTTGAGCAGTACAGACTGATCACCAACTATGTCCATCAAAAAGGAGGGGGTACAGCTGGGAAAAGCATGACCATGGAAATAGACAAATGGGTGCCAGTCAAATGCCTTACACAAATGCAACTTCCTATTGATGTTTTCACCCTGCAAGTCAGAAAGGAGGACAGTAGGATGAGCCAAGCAATTCCATTGTTGCATTTGTTACAGGACCAGTTGAAAAAGTTGTTGCAAAGATTTGCCAGCATGAACAAAGAAGCAGATGAGTTGGTTCAGATCTTAATCCTTTACTTGTCTGTTAATATAAGCCTGCAAAAAGAGATCGTATCCTCCAAAGAGTACATCTGTGCCACAATACGTGATTCACAGTGCAAAAAAATAATGGCCATTTTCATTCCTTTTTTAGAAGTGGATGTTTCACAATATAAGACTTTATTGTTGACCAAGCAAGACACCTGGCAGAAGAATGGCTTGAAGGTAGAGGCCCAGGCAGAAAGTCTGGCATGCAGTCTTCAACCTCCGGAGAGGGCAGTGCTATTGTCTAACAACCATCATCATTATCACCAGCACCACAAGCAACGCAAGCAACAGAAAATATGACCCAACCTCTGCAATGGCTTGGTTTCAAGTGGCAGAGCTTAATTCAAGGGCAGAGGTGAAGGCAACAGAGGTCGACCAAGTGGCAGCACTAATGACCATTCAGAGGATGGTCCAAGACTATCTGGATGACCCAAAACCCATTGGTCTAATGATATGCGAATGTGCAACAATGGCCAGAGCTCAGCAGGCTAGCAATAAAGTATCTGGCTTGTCTGTGTCTCCTGAGTGTGTGTTTAATGCTGTCGGCACAGTTGTCACAGTCAGAAGAACCAGTTTCTTACCTCAAAACATGGAAAAATTGACTATGGTAAAAAGTAACCAACATTTCATACCACAAGATTACACTGTTTCTGAAACAGCACAGGAAGAGGATTGGGGTGATCGGTCAGACTCAAGTGTGTTAGTTGATGAACTGCTAGGTGAACCATCTCAGTTTTAGGATGAACTCTACTTACCTGACTGGGCAAGCCACAACAGAAGATTCATATATTAATATCGTTGATCTCAATTGTAAAAAAAAAAAAGGGGGATATCAAAGAACATTTATGCATTTGGTGTCTGTCTTATGCAGCCTCGTCTATCCACATGTATGGAGTGGACCAGTGTGCACAGAAGACCCATCCCCCATTCGGTTAAATGATATGAATAAAATGCATCTCATCCCTATCATTCTTTTTTCCATTCCCTAGCTGGGGTGCCTACCACCAGCAAAGATCATTGATAATACAAGAGTGCCATGGTTTGTCTCTTCCGTAGGAAAAGAGAAGATACAATAGACACATGTTCAGTGGTCCACATTTAGAACAGGTAACTAACTATGCACCAATGAGTGACATATTGAGTGATTGATGATTCATGTAGTGGCTGGGAGGGTTTTGTAACTAATTTGTAAACTTGATTTGTAATGTTTGGGGCCCAATGGATGATTCTGCCTGAATGATTGCCTTGCTTCCACCTTTCCTGAACATCAGTCAGTGTAGTTCCGAAAACTACACAAAATGCTCAAATTATTTTGCCCTTCTTGTTCATCCAAACTGCAGGTCTATCTCATTCGACTCGGCAGGGTACTTATAGTTGGGACAGTCAGAGGACTATCTCAACAGCCAAAGAAGGAAGTTACGAACAATCCCTATGGGAAAAAGAACATGACTCTAAGAGTTCTACTCCTGTTGACTGGAGAGAGGTGCGTTGATTTGGAAAATACTAAGTAATGTGCTGGCTCAAATGTCAATCAAACTATAATTAAGTGGTTGTGTTCTGGGGGTACTATCACCGGACATATGTCACATGATGAATGCACACAATTGGCATTTGTGCGATTGATTATCCAGCTACATGCAGCTACTTCTCTGGGATTGGTGATAAAAGATTGTTCTCACTTCTTAGTTAATCATACATGGTTGCACAAGCCTATACTCTGCCTTCTTGATCCTCATCCACTGTGAAGCTTACATTCTCCTTGACTTAACAATATTGACATGGTGTTCTTGTGCATTCCACAGGCCTTCTCTTCTTCTGCCCGAAAGCTACATAACAACACTCCTGTTTACCAGAGCTGTTGAGCTCTGTACCCAAGACGGACATTCCGAGAAGACAAATGCAGATGCACTGTCCATTTTGGTATTTATAATACATACAGTATAGTTTTTCCCTTCTTAACAATAACTCCTCCCTATTTTGTATTTTTTCCAACCCCAGGTAAAATAATATAATGTGATGCTCTGGGGCTGAAGAACTATTTGCAATACAGTTGGTAACTGAACTGTATCATTCCTTCCATAACAGATGTGATGATGTGCCACTCATCAATAAATCCCTAACCCTCTTTCCCCAGTTTGTGTGATCTATTGAGGTGTGGCTTAATAATTTACACCATAAACCGATCACAGACTTGGTGGGGCAGATGTGATGAACGCGACAGCAACTCACCGCTACATGATCTTCTGAACAATAGCCCACGTCAGCCCTACTACCCCCACCCAGGCATGAAAGGGACATCATTGTCATAGTGCAGAGTCTTACTTAGAGCAAGCTCTATCTCAGGTAATACTAGTGTATATTATGGCTTAATTCACAATGGTAAAGTAAAGTTACACTTTTGGTGTAAATTCACTTTTGCAGTGTAAGTGTACTACCAAGCAGTAACTTTGTGAGTAGTAATTATTAGTAACTCCTTTATAAATGATAGGAGTTACTTACTACTAGCAAAGTTACTACTCGTAAAGTTATGATACTGATGAAAAAGTTACTATGCATAAATTTACACTGCAAGAGTAAAGTAACACCAAAAGTGTAACTTACATTACCTTTGTGAATCAAGCTTTGTGTTGCTTACAAAATCTATGTAACCTTCTCCTCAAATCCTGATTCCTGAGTCCTAACTCGATTTTTTTTTGTTGAAACACTTTTTATTGTTTTCATAGCAACAGCTCAGTACAAACCCCGCTTCCTCCACGGGCAAAGAATGTTTTACACATACAGAGTTACCAGCCAATAGCCGGGAGAATGAGCTTCCAGCCCATACAGGCCCTCCCTCCCCACCCCATGTCAGTGTGCCTCCTGTCTTTCGCCTCACTCCTGATGAGCCCCCTCCCTGCCATAAATCAGACATGGGTGCCCGCCCTCCACTAAAGAACTATGGCTTTCCCTCACGCTTAGCCACACCCTCGTTTCCAGCGCTCCCTACTACTCCCTTCCTACTCCCCATCCACCACCTCCTCCTGCCCGCCAGATGTGTCCCCCTCTGTCCCGTTGTTAGCCATCAGCCCCTGCAGTTCCACCACCAGCGCCTCCCACGCCCGGGCCGTCGCCAACGCCTTTTCGTCATCCCGCCGAAGAGCTAATTGCAGCCGGAGCGCACCCTCAGCCCCCGCCCAACGCACGAAGGCCGCCCTCCATCTCAAGAAGCTAGGCCCTGTCCTGGACTTCCAGTGCATAGTCAGTTCCCTCTTGGCCATTATCAATCCTAAGTCGTAAAACTTGCTAGTGACCTTCGTCCGGCGGGTGTGCGGGAACCAAAGCAGTAAACAGGCCCCCAGGTCCGGGTCAATAACACGGTCCGTCACCTGATTTAGGCAATCCATGACCTCTGCCCAATAATCACCCAGCTGAACGCAGGACCAAAACATGTGCCGAAAATCAGCGCCCTCTCTTCCGCACCGTGGGCATTGCAAGCGTGCACCCCCAAAAAATTGCAATATTTTAACCGGCGTCAAATATGCCCTGTGCAACGTAAAAAATTGAACCAACTGGAACCGGGCATTGCGCGTTCCCTTCCAGGCCCGCCGCACCAGCGTGGTCCAGGTAGTCTCGGGGATCGGTTTCTCAAGGTCCAATTCCCACTTGCCCCTCAAGGCGGCAAGGGGCGGTAGGCCTTCCGACGACAGTCTGCGGTAGAGGCAAGTAATGGCCTTGGACGTCCCCGCCGCCATCACTACATATTACAACAAACAAATGATGGACGGAATGCTGACAATGCATACATTCTCCCCCAGTCAAGAGATCTGGGTTAAATCCATCGTTCTTTTGCCCACTACACCACCCCAGTTCAGACATGGCCATATGCAAATCAGTCTTGACCCTGTGCCTCATGGGAACAGTCCAGCCCGAACTGCCAAGCCATGTCTTCCCTGGACCGGAATCAAGCATCCTAGGACCGGTTTCTGGCTATCAGCCGTCATCAGCCAGGATAGCTTGACTCCAGTGGCGTGGTGAGCACGGGTCCCACGTCTGGGAATACCCATCCCACTTAGGGCGAAAAGCGTTACAACAAACAAATGATGGACGGAATGCTGACAATGCATACATTCTCCCCCAGTCAAGAGATCTGGGTTAAATCCATCGTTCTTTTGCCCACTACACCACCCCAGTTCAGACATGGCCATATGCAAATCAGTCTTGACCCTGTGCCTCATGGGAACAGTCCAGCCCGAACTGCCAAGCCATGTCTTCCCTGGACCGGAATCAAGCATCCTAGGACCGGTTTCTGGCTATCAGCCGTCATCAGCCAGGATAGCTTGACTCCAGTGGCGTGGTGAGCACGGGTCCCACGTCTGGGAATACCCATCCCACTTAGGGCGAAAAGCGTTACAACAAACAAATGATGGACGGAATGCTGACAATGCATACATTCTCCCCCAGTCAAGAGATCTGGGTTAAATCCATCGTTCTTTTGCCCACTACACCACCCCAGTTCAGACATGGCCATATGCAAATCAGTCTTGACCCTGTGCCTCATGGGAACAGTCCAGCCCGAACTGCCAAGCCATGTCTTCCCTGGACCGGAATCAAGCATCCTAGGACCGGTTTCTGGCTATCAGCCGTCATCAGCCAGGATAGCTTGACTCCAGTGGCGTGGTGAGCACGGGTCCCACGTCTGGGAATACCCATCCCACTTAGGGCGAAAAGCGTTACAACAAACAAATGATGGACGGAATGCTGACAATGCATACATTCTCCCCCAGTCAAGAGATCTGGGTTAAATCCATCGTTCTTTTGCCCACTACACCACCCCAGTTCAGACATGGCCATATGCAAATCAGTCTTGACCCTGTGCCTCATGGGAACAGTCCAGCCCGAACTGCCAAGCCATGTCTTCCCTGGACCGGAATCAAGCATCCTAGGACCGGTTTCTGGCTATCAGCCGTCATCAGCCAGGATAGCTTGACTCCAGTGGCGTGGTGAGCACAGGTCCCACGTCTGGGAATACCCATCCCACTTAGGGCGAAAAGCGTTACAACAAACAAATGATGGACGGAATGCTGACAATGCATACATTCTCCCCCAGTCAAGAGATCTGGGTTAAATCCATCGTTCTTTTGCCCACTACACCACCCCAGTTCAGACATGGCCATATGCAAATCAGTCTTGACCCTGTGCCTCATGGGAACAGTCCAGCCCGAACTGCCAAGCCATGTCTTCCCTGGACCGGAATCAAGCATCCTAGGACCGGTTTCTGGCTATCAGCCGTCATCAGCCAGGATAGCTTGACTCCAGTGGCGTGGTGAGCACGGGTCCCACGTCTGGGAATACCCATCCCACTTAGGGCGAAAAGCGTTACAACAAACAAATGATGGACGGAATGCTGACAATGCATACATTCTCCCCCAGTCAAGAGATCTGGGTTAAATCCATCGTTCTTTTGCCCACTACACCACCCCAGTTCAGACATGGCCATATGCAAATCAGTCTTGACCCTGTGCCTCATGGGAACAGTCCAGCCCGAACTGCCAAGCCATGTCTTCCCTGGACCGGAATCAAGCATCCTAGGACCGGTTTCTGGCTATCAGCCGTCATCAGCCAGGATAGCTTGACTCCAGTGGCGTGGTGAGCACGGGTCCCACGTCTGGGAATACCCATCCCACTTAGGGCGAAAAGCGTTACAACAAACAAATGATGGACGGAATGCTGACGATGCATACATTCTCCCCCAGTCAAGAGATCTGGGTTAAATCCATCGTTCTTTTGCCCACTACACCACCCCAGTTCAGACATGGCCATATGCAAATCAGTCTTGACCCTGTGCCTCATGGGAACAGTCCAGCCCGAACTGCCAAGCCATGTCTTCCCTGGACCGGAATCAAGCATCCTAGGACCGGTTTCTGGCTATCAGCCGTCATCAGCCAGGATAGCTTGACTCCAGTGGCGTGGTGAGCACGGGTCCCACGTCTGGGAATACCCATCCCACTCAGGGCGAAAAGCGTTACAACAAACAAATGATGGACGGAATGCTGACAATGCATACATTCTCCCCCAGTCAAGAGATCTGGGTTAAATCCATCGTTCTTTTGCCCACTACACCACCCCAGTTCAGACATGGCCATATGCAAATCAGTCTTGACCCTGTGCCTCATGGGAACAGTCCAGCCCGAACTGCCAAGCCATGTCTTCCCTGGACCGGAATCAAGCATCCTAGGACCGGTTTCTGGCTATCAGCCGTCATCAGCCAGGATAGATTGACTCCAGTGGCGTGGTGAGCACGGGTCCCACGTCTGGGAATACCCATCCCACTTAGGGCGAAAAGCGTTACAACAAACAAATGATGGACGGAATGCTGACAATGCATACATTCTCCCCCAGTCAAGAGATCTGGGTTAAATCCATCGTTCTTTTGCCCACTACACCACCCCAGTTCAGACATGGCCATATGCAAATCAGTCTTGACCCTGTGCCTCATGGGAACAGTCCAGCCCGAACTGCCAAGCCATGTCTTCCCTGGACCGGAATCAAGCATCCTAGGACCGGTTTCTGGCTATCAGCCGTCATCAGCCAGGATAGCTTGACTCCAGTGGCGTGGTGAGCACGGGTCCCACGTCTGGGAATACCCATCCCACTTAGGGCGAAAAGCGTTACAACAAACAAATGATGGACGGAATGCTGACAATGCATACATTCTCCCCCAGTCAAGAGATCTGGGTTAAATCCATCGTTCTTTTGCCCACTACACCACCCCAGTTCAGACATGGCCATATGCAAATCAGTCTTGACCCTGTGCCTCATGGGAACAGTCCAGCCCGAACTGCCAAGCCATGTCTTCCCTGGACCGGAATCAAGCATCCTAGGACCGGTTTCTGGCTATCAGCCGTCATCAGCCAGGATAGATTGACTCCAGTGGCGTGGTGAGCACGGGTCCCACGTCTGGGAATACCCATCCCACTTAGGGCGAAAAGCGTTACAACAAACAAATGATGGACGGAATGCTGACAATGCATACATTCTCCCCCAGTCAAGAGATCTGGGTTAAATCCATCGTTCTTTTGCCCACTACACCACCCCAGTTCAGACATGGCCATATGCAAATCAGTCTTGACCCTGTGCCTCATGGGAACAGTCCAGCCCGAACTGCCAAGCCATGTCTTCCCTGGACCGGAATCAAGCATCCTAGGACCGGTTTCTGGCTATCAGCCGTCATCAGCCAGGATAGCTTGACTCCAGTGGCGTGGTGAGCACGGGTCCCACGTCTGGGAATACCCATCCCACTTAGGGCGAAAAGCGTTACAACAAACAAATGATGGACGGAATGCTGACAATGCATACATTCTCCCCCAGTCAAGAGATCTGGGTTAAATCCATCGTTCTTTTGCCCACTACACCACCCCAGTTCAGACATGGCCATATGCAAATCAGTCTTGACCCTGTGCCTCATGGGAACAGTCCAGCCCGAACTGCCAAGCCATGTCTTCCCTGGACCGGAATCAAGCATCCTAGGACCGGTTTCTGGCTATCAGCCGTCATCAGCCAGGATAGCTTGACTCCAGTGGCGTGGTGAGCACGGGTCCCACGTCTGGGAATACCCATCCCACTTAGGGCGAAAAGCGTTACAACAAACAAATGATGGACGGAATGCTGACAATGCATACATTCTCCCCCAGTCAAGAGATCTGGGTTAAATCCATCGTTCTTTTGCCCACTACACCACCCCAGTTCAGACATGGCCATATGCAAATCAGTCTTGACCCTGTGCCTCATGGGAACAGTCCAGCCCGAACTGCCAAGCCATGTCTTCCCTGGACCGGAATTAAGCATCCTAGGACCGGTTTCTGGCTATCAGCCGTCATCAGCCAGGATAGCTTGACTCCAGTGGCGTGGTGAGCACGGGTCCCACGTCTGGGAATACCCATCCCACTTAGGGCGAAAAGCGTTACAACAAACAAATGATGGGTGATGATTTTTGCATTTATCACTACATATTGGCAACCCGCAGCGACCGGTGGCTCCGAGAGCCCCGCATTCCAGTGCCGCTGAAGGCTCGCCACCAGGGCCGCGTGAAGTAAAAAGTCCCCACGTGGGAGCCCATAGGAGTCCTGCAACTCCTGGAAAGGCAGCAGCACCCCCTCCCGGAATAAGTCGCCCACCATCTGCACGCCCAACTCCTCCCAAACAGCCAGCCCAGACCAATCGCCTCCATGCGGGAATGCCGTACACATTCCGCCCTCCTCTGGCACCGGTTCCAGCACAGCCGGAGTGTACGCTCCTCCAACGTGAGCAGGGCAAGGTCCAGCCTCTGCTGCAAGACTATGAAGGCTAGCACATGCCGCGGAATCAATCTTCCCTGTGGGCCCTCCGGGCCCCGGTATTCCCTGGCAACCGCCTGCGTAAGCCACTGGAGTTGGGCCGCCAGATAGTACCATTCGAAGTCCGGGACTGCCAGGCCCCCTTCCGCCCTCGGCCGCCGCAGGGTGGTCAACGCCACCCGCCTTCTCCCTGAGCCCCAAATGAAGCCCGTGGACATCGCCCTGAGCCGTTGGAAGTACGACGCAGGCACCCATATAGGTAGGCCTGGGCAAAAATTTCGTTCCGTTCGCGGAAATTGCGATAATTTGACATTTTTGCGTTCCGCGGAGAGCGCGAAAATGTCAAAAATTCCGGTTTCCGCAGCTTGGCGATAATTTGTTTCTTGCTCGCGCTGTAAAATGATACATTCTCGCGCGCGCGCGATCGCCTTACCTGAATCCCTGCGTTCGCCGACAAGTTTTCTTGATCCGGTCGCGTTCTCCATGAGATGTTGTATTGTTTTTAGCCATTTGCGCTGTCTCGCGACAGTTCGCGCCCGCAGTGACGTCATGCGTCGCGCGATCACGTCTTTCTTCTCGCGATCATGCACCGCGAGAACAACTCAAAACAAGATGGCCGCGCCCGCAAGCAGCCACATGGGTAAGTTGGCGACCCGCAACCATGCAGAAAATCGCGCGAACATGCCGGAAAAAAACTTCCGCATCTTCGCGATATTTCTGCTTGTTTGCGATAATTTTAAACATTCTCGCGATAATTTGCGAAGGTTAATTCCGCAAATTCCGCCCACCCCTACATATAGGTAGGGTGCGAAAGAAATAGAGGAGTCGTGGCAACGCCACCGTCTTCAACAGCGCCACCCTCCCGGCGCACGAAAGCGGGAGCGTACTCCAGAAACTCATGCTACCCCGCAATCTGCGAATGGCTCTGCCAATATTCCCCTCCAACAAGTCCGGCTGGGTGTGGTAGATATTAACCCCCAAATATCGCAGGCAGCCCCCTTCCCATCGGACCAGACCCAGTGACTGGGGGGCCCGGCCGCCCGGTCCCAGCGGGAACAAGCATGTCTTGCCCCAGTTGACCTTGAGCCCAGATAGGCGTCCAAAGGCTTCCAACAAGGCAGTCGCCCCACTCAGTGCTCCCTCGGCATCCGCCAGAAACATCAACAGATCGTCAGCATACAGAGAGATATAGTGGGCATCCCCCCTCAAGTGAACGCCTGCATAGGAACGCCCCAGTCGGGCATGCGCCGCCAACGGTTCAATAGCCAGGGCGAACAACAAGGGGGAGAGCGAGCAACCCTGCCTCGTTCCCCTCCGCACCGGGTAAGAGGCCGAAATAGTAACCCCCGTCTTCACCCGGGCCGTGGCCTCGTTATAGAGCAAGGTGGTCCAGCGCACAAAGCCGTCTCCCAGGCCAAAAGCCCGCAGCACTCGGTATAAATAGGGCCACTCTACACTATCGAAGGCCTTTTCGATATCGACCGACAGTGTGCAGGCGTCTGGATATAGGTCCCGGTCTAGCTCCATCACCCGCAGCAAACGTCGCACCGACGTGGCCGTGTTACGTCGAGGGATAAAGCCCGCCTGATCCGGATGGATCAAGGCGGTCATATGAGTCAACAGGCGCGACGCCAAAATTTTGCTCAGGATTTTGTAGTCCACCGTCAACATGGAGAGCGGGCGGTACGCCGTGCGTGCGCCAGCCTCCCCTCCCGGCTTCAACAGGGGCACCACAATAGCCTCTCGAGTGGAGGCCGGTAAGCGCCCAAGTCGCCAAGCCTCTCCGTAAAGGACTTGCAGCTGTGGCGCTAGCAAATCTGGGTAAGCCGCATAGAACTCAATGGGCAACCCATCCACTCCCGGGGTCTTTCGCCTGGCCATGTGCTTAATCGCTGCACAAATCTCACCCAGGGTTATAGCACCCCCGAGGTCCTTCTCGCTCTCCGGGTCCAGCCGGGGTAGGCGAGCCGCCACCAGAAACTCAGCCAAGCCGTCAGGTTCCCCCTGCATGGTGCTGTCATACAGCCTTGCATAATAACTGGCAAACTGCCTATTGATCTCCGCCTGAGAATAGACCGGGACCCCCCCTGCCTCGACCAGAGATAGTATAGGGGTACCACGGGCCGTCGGGGACGCCAACCATGCCAGAAGAGACCCCACCTTATCTCGTTCCGCATGCGCCCGGGTAAGATAGTCCTTATGATCAAAGCAGCGAAGCTTCTCTACACACACCGCCACGCCTTCACGTGCCTCCACGAGCGCAGGCAGCTCGCCCTCCCCCGCCTGATGCGCGCGCTCAGCCGTCCGCAGTCGTGCCTCCGCCCCCGCCACCTCCTTCAGCAAGGTCTTCCGCACGCCAGCGGTGGATGATATACAAACTCCCCGGACCACTGCCTTGAACGCATCCCATTCCGTCGCCCGGGTCGACGCCGTGTCCGCGTTAGTCCTAAAGTACTGCTCTATGCAGCCGCTAACCTCAGCCCGGAAAACCGGGTCCTCCAGCAACAAGGGGTTTAAGCGCCATGTGGGTATCGCCTGCCGCTGTCTAGACCACTGCAGCACCCCCATGCAAGGGTTATGGTCCGAGATGGTTTTAGCCAAGTACTCACTGTGTCGCATCAGAGTCTGGGCATCTGGGGAACACAATATGCTGTCCAAGCGGACATACAACTCGTGGGGGACGGAGTAGAAGGAGTAATCCCTATCCCTCGGGTGATGTGTCCGCCACGTGTCTACCAACCCCCATGTGTCCTGCCAAGCGCGCCTACTATTAGCCACCCTACGGACCACCGATTGTGCCAGGGGCGGGTGAGACCTATCCAGCTCAACATCAGCCACTGAATTAAAATCCCCCCCAACACCACCGTCCCCGTCAAATAGGCCGCGAGCTGCCCCGACAGTCTGGAGAAGAAGGCGGCCTGGTCTACATTAGGGGCATACACACTACATAAGGCCATGTCCCTCCCATCTAGTCGCCCCTGCACTGCTACAAACCTGCCCTCCGGGTCTACCAGTGTCGCCAGCGGCTGGAAAGGGACTCCCGCCCTAACCCATATCAGGGCCCCTCGGGCAAACTTTGTGAAGGTAGTATAGAATAATTGGCCTTGCCAGCGCCGCTGCAACGCCTTCCCCTCCTCGCGATCTAAATGGGTTTCTTGGAGGAAGGCCACCTGGATCCCTCTCCGCACCAGGTAGGCATGGACTTTATATCTCCTCTCCATAGAGGTGAGCCCCCTCACATTCCAGGTCAGGACTCGCAGTTCAGGTGGGGTCCCCATCCCATCACCTTACCAACCACTCTTCTCCAACCCTCCGAGGCACACTGACATTCCCCTGAAACCCCACAACTCCCCAACTCCCCACACGCCCTCCCCTCCCCAGAACAGGTGCTAAACTGCAGTTACCCATCCAAATACCACCCCAAACAATATCTAACACTCTGGTAGCCACCAGCGTCTCACAATGTCCGTGAGGGTGAGGTGGTGGCTCTGCGCCAGACAGGCCGGTCGACTGTCCCCTGCTGTGCATCCGCGCCCAGTCTCTGCAATTCCCCCCCCCGGTGTTCCTCGCCCCCTCAAATCTCCCGCTCTCCAGCTCCCCACTCCAGGGCCCCCCAGCAACGATCCCCGGTCCGCAAGGCATCAGCAGTTACCGATCACACTCCCAACCCCGCAAAGCCCGGTCTGGGCCCTCCACCCCACATACATACAGCTCCCACTCTGCGCCTCTTACTGCACCCGGGGAAGTCCCAGTTCCTTCAAGCGTCCAGCAGTTCATCTGCCGTCCCTGGGGTCACGTCCGGTAGCAGCTCCGCATCCTCTCCGGGGCCATCCGACAGGGAGGCCTCCGAGCCCCTCTTGGAGCCCGAGTCATCACTGGGCTGGGAGGCCGCGGCCCCCGATATCACAGAGACCGCCTGCAACGCAGCCCGCCGCTCCAGCGCCGTCTGAGATGCTCCTGATGATCGGACCCCTGTTGTCCGTGTCCTGTTGCGCCTGCTGCGGCGGGCCCTCGCTCGGGTCCCCGACTGTCCCTCCTCGTCCTCATGCGCCGCTGCTCCCGTTCGGGCCGATTCGAACCAGCTCCAGGCCGCCGCGGGGTCCGTAAAGAAGGACGTCTTTCCGTCCAGCACCACTCTGAGGCGAGCCGGGAACAGTAAGGAGTACTGCAGGCCCTCGTCCCGTAGCGCCTTTTTCACCGCCTGAAAGGAGGAGCGCCTGCGCTGGACCTCCATGGGATAATCCGGATAGATTGATACCGGGACATTCTCCACTTGATAGGGGCCCATGGATCTCGCCTTCTGGAGAATGATATCGCGGTCCCTGTAGTGCAGCAGCCGAGCCACCACCGGCCTGGGAGGGCGGCCCGGATCCGGGGGCCGGGCCGGGACCCTGTGCGCCCTCTCCAGGGTGTAAAACTGCGTCAGTCCTCCCGGCGCCACCACCTCCTTCAGCCAGGTCTCCAGATAAGCCAGCATGTCCCCTCCTTGAATCTTTTCAGGCAGGCCCACCACACGGATGTTGTTGCGGCGATTGCGTCCCTCCGCATCCTCTGCCCTCTTCTCTAGGACCGCCACCCTCCTGAGAAGGTCCGCCGACTGGGCCTCCAATGCCTTCTGCGCCGGAGCTGCCAAATCCAACGCGTCCTCCGTTTGCTTGACCCTATCCACCAGCTTCCTGTGGTCCGTGCGCAGCAGTCCCAGATCAGAGGACACCTGCGCAATGTCCGTCTGCAGCGCCGTCCGGGTATCTGCTATGGCCTGCAGGATTTGTTCCATCTGACGCTGCTGGAGCCCCGCCGCAGGGTCTACGCGAGTCCCGCCATCCCGGCCACCAGCCGAGTCGCCCACGGAGTCCGCCGGATTCGCTCCCGGCTTGGGCCGTGGTTTGCCCATGTTCCCAGGTCAGGGAGCCCACCAGGGGGCCGCGAGGCTGTCACCCACCAGAGCCAGGCCTCAGCCCAGTGGTCACGGCAGGTCTCTTCTCCGACCACGAGGCACCACACCCTCCTGCTCCGAACCGCCGATGTCGTGCTCCCTGAGGGGCCCCAGCGAGGGGGACCCGCTCCGCTCCTCCAAGCCTGTCGTCCCTGCAGCACGGCGTAACAGCCGCAGGCACCCCCCGTCGGCCGCAGACTTAGCTCCTCACTGCGCCCCCGAGGCAAAGTCGGCCCATCCGTTCGGCCCGGTCGGCAGTCCAAGACCCGGCCGACCACCTCCACAATGGCCTGCGTGGCGCCGGTCCTCTCGCTCCTGGCCAGCTATCAGCTCCTCCGGGGGTTCCGCAGCCCCGCCGTCACCAGGGTCGCCGCCCCGCCTCAGGCCGCCCTCAGCTCCTCGGGGCACCCCACCTCCATCAGGCCGCTCTCAGCACCTCGGAGCGCACCTCCTCCAGGTAGCCGCCGCGTCCGTTTCCAGCGGTGCAAGGGCTAGCAGCAGCTGGGCTCTCCCCGTGGGTAGGTTCCGACCCGGTCTGGCCTCCGCTTCGCTGGGGCCGCCACTTCCGGTGTCCGCGGCCGGTCGCGCTGCACTTCCGGACGGGTCCCACGAAACTGTGGGCCCCGGCTGCTCCGCTGCTCTCAGGCCGCCCAAGATGGCCGGCGGCTGCTCGCGGCCGCCGCTACTCTCAGCGCGGCGCCAGCCCTCTGCGCCGCGCTCCGCTCCGCCGCGCCGTGGTCAGGGACCGGAGCACTCAAGGCTGCCCTCCAGGCGTCTGGAACACCGGGGCTGCAGGTTAAACAGGATTTTTGGCTGGGCTGGATGCGGAGCTCTCTGCTCACGCGTCCATGCCCGTCGGCAGCCAAGCCACGCCCCCTCCTGAGTCCTAACTCGATATATTTTTAAGTTTAGTTTTAATTCTATTTTAATAAATTAAATAGTTACTAGCTCCCTAGATTGCTTAGGAGTACTACTGCTACTTGTTATTTGTGTGAAGTTTTTGTCATGGTAGTCTCTCAGTCTTGGATTACCCAACACTTACTCTGTGTTTTCTTTCAGTCTAGTTTCCTGTGATGATAATCCTTCTGGCTAATCCTACAGTTGTAGTTCACCTCACAGGCATCATTCAGAATGAGTGGGAGTGGGACCTCACTTTGTGAAGGTATTCCCTGTTAGCTCAGCTCACTACTACCACCACCATTAAGAAGGCCCTTTGAGAAACCTAGCAATAAGGTTTGGGAAGATTGAGAGTGGTAGCAGCCATTTCTTAATCTTTTCAGGTAAGAACTAAGTAGTGAACTAGTTGAGAATGCATTACTGAAGTTGCTCTTGGGAAGCAGAGATTGATAAGTAAGATTAAGACTCTTGTGTATGTTGGCATACCCCCTAATGGTCAGTACTTGCAGAGTGTAGGACAAGAATATTAACTAATTAGTATACACTTTGATAGGTGGCTGGGTGCTGTAAAACCTCATCAAGCAATAAGTCAAACAGAACTAGTCTGTTCCCACTCTGGTAGCGGAGTATACTGGACTGCAGAAAGAGATAAGTAAAGTAACCAACAGAAGGATAAATACATGGCAAGAGACTTTAGGTAGGGCAAGTCAAGGGCAAAAAGTCAATGTACAGTATGATATGTAACAATTTCAGAGAACAGTTTTTTGTCAATGAAAAAACCACAATGTTGCGCTATGCTTCGAAAAAACCCATTTATTTCTTTGCAAGGGAAACCCACCCTCTCTACCCACAAGCCCACACCTCTCCCCTAGCAAAAACCCCTGAATGTCCCAAGTCTGACCCTTTCCCTAACCTCCCTTGCCAGTTGCCAGCCTCTCCACCCACAGCAACACAGTCCCTCTCACCAAAAGAAAGTTCAATAAAACTGGGCTTTGAGGGCATCCATCAGGCGTGTAGGCATGCCACATCCCAGGCCAGGTTCTGTTGTCCACGTTGAACCAGCACCAGCTTATTTACGCCGCAACAGAGGAGGCCGTCTGTTGTTGTTGATGATGAGTAGGGGCTCGTTGTGTTCCACTGGCCAGCAGTGGACCCTGGCTGCAGACGGGGCTGGAGTTGGTGTGGCCAGGATGGAGGTGGGCCAGGCTGGTGGCCCAAGAAACTGAAGAGCATGTGGCTCCTCCTCCTCCAAGGCCACCAGCTGGTGCTATTAGGCCACAATGGCCTGTAGCCTCTGGCGCTGCAGCCGGGCAGCTATCTCCTGCCGGGATGGTTGACCTCCTCCAGGGGCAGCTATATAAAGAATGATAAAGAAGTGAATCCCACAAATTGTAATGCTCAGTGCAAACACTTGTTTATAAAATAGTGACACAGTAGAAGAATATTGCTGGACCCCTAGTGCCATTGGAATTTTTAATGTGATTAGTCCCAGGGCCAAGCTTTTCCCACACATGCATCACATAATGCAATAGCACAGACTTCAAGGAATTTACCAACATAATCAAAAAAAGATTTTTGTTTAAAGGATTTTACTGAACACTTTGTGTGTTATGAATTACCTCTCAATAATTAATAGTTAACTTGACTATAGTATATGTGAAACATTAATTGAGGCAAGCTGGTGGGTCTGCTAGTCTGTAGCATGTTTTTGGGGCAGTATAATGGTGCAATAATTTATTAACTTATTATAATTAACTCCAATGGCACTGCTCTTCTCTGACTGCCTCTCCAATTCTACCCTGACTACAAACTTAGGGGCAGATTGGATACTCTGACACTCACATGACATATAACAGAAAGCACGTCAGCCATAAATTGACAGTGCACAGATTATTATAAACAGTGCCCTCTAGTACAGTGAATAGGAGATATTTTAAGTGGCACCTTTTTCACAGAGTATCCCATCCGCCAAACTCTAAATCAGGCACTTAATTCCACATTACTCCCTGGCCTCTACCTCTAATTATTTAAAGCAAATACCTTCACTTGACAGTAGTGACAGTTATTCTACAGAAAGTTAAGTTAGAGGGATTAAGCTAGTTAGAAGTTTAACTATGGGATGGTTGACTGTCACTGGTCATGTGCTATGCTTGTGCTTAGTTACATTGGATGATGAATGAAGGCGTGACGGATGGAAAAAGTTGGAACAGACTTAAATCCGTCATGGAAACCATGAAATATAAGTCCTTGCGCAAAAAATTGTGGCACATGCATTGCCAAGATGGATTTTACAATTTTTTGGTATGCTGGGACAGAAGGAAAGAATGATGAAGTGAAGTATTACGAGTAGGTGACTGAGTGGGCAGTGAAAAACATACCTTATTTTCAGTTTATAATGCATTGCAAACTTCATAATGCCATACTGCAGAACCAAATTAAACCATGCTGCAGTTTTAGGTGGTGAATAGACGTGGACAGGGAAGTGATAACTGGGTTATATGCCCTGCTAAGAAATTCAGGATTGTGAATAAGAAAGCAAGGTGACTTAGCACTTGTCCTTGCCACCGCTGGGACTGCTCCCCCTCTGACCGCCTGAACATTGTCAGTCCCTACCAGGCTGCTGGTGCTAGCTGAGGCACTGGTGGTCTGTGCGCCCAGAAAAGAAACATAATTTACCCATTTTAGATAACAGATTACCCACCTAAGTAATTATTTTGCACAAAGCGGTACAGCAATACTTCACTACTGTTTGGTTAGCAGTATCGGCGATAGAAACCAACGCTTTGGGAGTTTTGTTGGTTGATAATATGTTAAAAAAGCCAGGTAGTCAAGTCAACCTAAATCCTTTTTCTCATAATGGAGGGATAAGGCTATGAAAGGATGAGAGTGAAGCGTAATGAAGGGAATGCTCAATGAAGGAAAAATTGAATTGGTTGGTAATGGGATCTCAATCCTCTCCTGCCATGCTGCACTGTTATGGTAACTGCTAGTAGACTGGACAAATAAGACAACATTGGTGTCCATGGTCATGTCCACTCTATCTCTCTGTCCCTCTTCTTTTTGACTGTTTGATCAAGAAAGCCTTCTCAACCAATATGTTTGGTGAATAGCTTACTCGGGCCTGCCATCCTGTTGATGGGACCAAAAATCTGTTCTCTTAACAGTACTACGCAAGGCATGTAACCAAGGAGCGAGGGAAGACTTACTAAAAAAGGGACCAGAAGAAATCCACAGACAAGAGAAAGTCAGCAGCTGAAACAGGTAGTATAGAAAAACAGGGTAATGCAGAGATAACAAACATTAGATAGGAAAGTTTGAAAAAAGTAGATAGTATTAATACACAAGGGGCCCGATTCACAGAACTAACTTAAGACAAAATACTAAACTTACTACCATTTTGGTATTCACAGAAGGCACTTACTCATTTTGGTATTCACAGAAGGCACTTACTCATTTCGGTATTCACAGAAGTTAGGAGTCCTACTTTAGGACTCCTAAATGCCTTCTGTGAATACCGAAAGTCTTAAAGTTAGGATATTTCTCAGTTTAGTAGTAGTATAGTTAGGACTCCTAACTTTAGGACTCCTAAATGCTTTCTGTGAATACCGAAAGTCTACTAAATTGAGAAAAATCCTAATTTTAAGACTTTCGGTATTCACAGAAGGCATTTAGGAGTCCTAAAGTTAGGAGTCCTAAACTTAGGACTACTAAATTGAGAAAAATCCTAATTTTAAGACTTTCGGTATTCACAGAAGGCATTTAGGAGTCCTAAAGTTAGGAGTCCTAACTATACTACTACTAAACTGAGAAAAATCCTAATTTTAAGACTTTCGGTATTCACAGAAGGCATTTAGGAGTCCTAAAGTTAGGACTCCTAACTTCTGTGAATACCGAAATGAGTAAGTGCCTTCTGTGAATACCAAAATGAGTAAGTGCCTTCTGTGAATACCAAAATGGTAGTAAGTTTAGGATTTTGTCTTAAGTTAGTTCTGTGAATCGGGCCCAAGGCCATCATTTTACTGGTGGGGAGAGGTAAAAGTAACAAATAATAAACATGACCTACTGGGCCCAGCAGAACCATATGCCATGGTATTGGTGGTAGTGGTGGTAGTCCTACCCACCACGGAGCTGGTGGTGGCAGACGCTTGGCCCTAGAATGCCATTGCCCTCTTGCCCTTGGGTGCTTATGAAAGAAATATTAAAAAAAATTATTAGTGATACTCTCTACCAAAAGCAGTTTGACAGGCACAGCATTACTTTCTAAATCAGTCATTCCTTGTTTCCAACACCTAAAATTACATTTTGAACTACTCTTACATTACAACGCATAGTCTTTGCTCCTCTGCCCCCTTTGATGGGTCAAGTCAGCCTCCCTTTGCAATGCATACTACACATAAGGGGGATTGGGACTGTATGAGCTACCTAAAGGCACAGAGAATAATACTAACACCCTACTATCTTAATAGTGACAGGACAGGAGTTGGCATCCTTTCTGAAATCAGCCCAAGTGAGTGCCAAGCACCTGGCTAACTCACGCTGGAACAGAATCCAGGCAGTATCATTCACTTGACATCCATTCCACTCCTACGGTGCAACAGCATCCCTGTCAGGCTGACACTGAGCACCAACCTGTCAGGCTTACACTGAGCACCAATACTCTAGTCCCAGGGCTCAGATTTATCAAGGGTTTGTGTTGTCCTTCTTGAGTATAAGGATTGTTTTGTGCAGGTAGGTGTTCCCTTCCTACACAAAAACAATCCGGGGTGCCATGTAATGTGGCACCCTTGCCCCAAGGTGCAAGGTTGCGTGCATTGGCGCAGTAGGTAACACTTGGTGCACCTGTGTAGTGAGAGAGCTGGACTGGGACATAGCTTGATAAATTAATAAACATGTTGCATTCCTACCCTCTTCCTTTGATGGAGCACAGCAAGTTGTCTTGCTGCTCTGCATGAAATTTTGATAATTCTGGATCCCAATGCACTCAGCAAAATGTATAGATAAACCCTGGCAAATTACATGTCATGCAGTGGCGTCACTAGGGTTTGTGTCACCCGGTGCGGGTAACTCATGGTGTCACCCCCTCACGACTTACCGCATGGACCTCCTCCGCTCCGAGTCCGCTAGCCTACAAGCCCTAGATTAGATTATATCTACTTGCAAACAGTCACCAGTATACAACGGATCAATTCTGTGTGTATACAGAGCATGTGGAGAGTTATTTGAAAGTAAGAGCGATGTCTGGATGTAAGTGCAAACCCTCAAATTCCAACAGGCCAGGTTTTAACACAAGTACTTCCAGGCCCGATTATCCACTTTTCTACCATCCCTCTCCTCTGCACCTTATCTCACAGCTGAACTTGGGCCCCAGCCCCATATCAGCCCCATCCAGCTCTACTTTCATTATTCCCGTAAAAAACATTAGCAAAATCACCTTCAAACTTAAAACATTAAATATAGCAGTAAATATAATTAGAACGCACTTTAAAATATGTTCCACAGTTGCCCTAATGACCCGATTGCTAATTAAATAAAAAGAGAAAGGCAATGACAGGGCTGGTTTTATCGCTAGTATGTAATTCCATCTACAGGGAATGTCACATGAGCCAATGAGGATTACAAGATGGAGGAATCACATGGCATCCATACTGGTGGGCAGTAAATTTGAAGAGGGTTTGGGCTGGGGAAGCACAAACTCAGGATTTAAAGCATACCGTAGTGGTTGGGGCTTGGCTTTACTAATAAAAATGTATATCGGCCCAAACTCTTTTTAGCAACATTAAAATAATGAAAGACTGGGGAATTTCTAACTCTATAGTAACACAAAAAAAGTGAAGTTCTAACTATACCATTCATGTTTGTCTGCAGGTCGTTGATGACAGTTCATAGCCACTGTCCTATGTTAGGATTGTAACTTTTGAACTGCAAGTAACACAAGAATCTCTGTGACAAAGGCAGTAAACCACTGAGCTATCCAAATAAAATACAGTTTATCTGCATTTCAAAACTACCAACAGGCAAAGGACTGCTCTCCAGCAGGATCATTAATCACCAGTTCTCTGGACATGTTTTATTGTTGCCTTGCATCCATGGCCATGATAATGATGTGCCTTGCCGGGCTCTGTAAGGCCTTTGTTCACAGCAACAGCTGTGAACAAACATTGGACTATTGATGCTCAGGGCTTCTACGAGCCAAAAGAAGCTCGGAGCACTCCATTGTCTTCAATGGAGCGCTTGCGATTCCAATGTTCTAATAGCCTGTACAAGACTTAAGCCACGGAACAGTTGGGTATACACCTTTCTTTACATTGAGTGGTCAGTGGTTTTCGGGCCGTATTGCCTTCAATGTTCTTACCCAAATAACTGACTGATTTAAAACATAATGTATGTCCCCTGCTTATTTCTCCTTTCCCAAACTTGTAAACTTTGACCGAAAAAAGTTTAAATTTAGAACAATATAGTTTGTATAGGTGTAAACCACCAGAACTTTGCAGGCGTAACTTTCTGTTGTTCCTTTTACTGTTCTTTCTTCATGGCTCTGGTCCGCACTAAACTGCACACACAGATTAAATACTTGGCATTGGCAGTAAGTAAATAACTATGCATTCTCCGATTACTATTATGACAGTATTGCAATATTTACTGATGAAATATGATTAAATTGCTGAGGCCTCATAAATACATCCTACTAATGAGGAAAACAATGAACATTAACGGAAACCAATGAGTAATTTATCCCCCCCAAAAAACTAAACATTTTTGGCAAATCAAAACATACCACTGAGTCATAAAAATAAAAAATAAATTATAAGATGCTCCCACAGATCTGTTGATGTTAACAGATGTCTCCGCGTTAATCATAGCCAAACACGTCTTTTTGCTCCATATGGTTTCCTTCTTATACTGGTATCTACCTCGACCCTGAATTCATATTACACTACGGTTATACTGATCTATTTCTGGTGTTCAGAGTGCTTTTAGACCTGGAGAGAGCAGAAGTAAATTACAGATGGCAGCCAAGAGTGGAACAGAAGAGGGAAGAAAAGAAAGAAAAGACTGGCAGCTAGTAGGGGCTGTAGGAAAATTGGACTACGGCCCAGTACTTAATTTGTGGGCAACAACACTCATTTCTAGGGACAAGGTCTTATTTTAGGAAGCAAGAGAGGAAAGGGAGGAAGAAGAAGGAAGAGAAAGGGTGACAAATGGAGAACGCAGGAATGAAAAAGAACTTAAGACATTTGACAAATGGGGGATACTAAAGAAATGAAAGTAAAGAAGGGAAGAGCTAAAGATGGAGCGCTTGAGTAAGGGAAGTAGAAGTCAGGAGAGTGGCAGAAGATCTAAGAAGCAGGAACCATTGTAAAGCTTGGGGAACAGGACATCAGAGAGTTGAAAGGAAAATAATAGATGTAAAGATGTCAAATCTACCCATACATAAAATATTCAGCTGTAATCACAGTTTGTCACAAACTCTCAGTTGAAGAGCATCTATACAAAATATGTGTCTCCTACATCCAAGCCATCACCATATCTAAAGTAGCAAGAGCAATGTATGTATCTTATTATGGTGGATATGAGCGCCATATTAAAGTGTCTCAACTCACTGTCAAGCGATTACCAATCACTATCTCTCCTTATCATAGATATAACTCATAAAAAGACAATGCATTATACAACTGTGCAGGGCCCAATGTAAATCCTCTATCACCTACAGCGAGCACCCACGATCACTCAAAAAATATGCTGTTGCCTTAATTTGTAAATTAACTAAATCTACGAATACCAAAGCTGGTAAAACTAATGGCTGCCATAAATAATCTTTCCATATCCGTGTGATTCCCATCCAAAATTATATTCAGGCCACCGTGAGTTATCATAAAATTGATTTTTGGAAATATTTCTAATCGTCTTGGTAAAATCCGCGTTACATAGTGATCAGGAAATGCGAACACATCGCATGCGTTTTAAACTCCCTGCCCTGCCAGAGGACTTAGAGTATGAAATAAACCTGTTTCATCTTGTTCCCTCCGCTAAGTGATGCACCATGTTTAACACACCTACATCGATTGAAAGACGCAAAACTATTCACACCTGTAACTTATCATCTAACAAGCACCACGAGCACTCCGCACTCACCGCATTCAGCTGCCTTTGCCTCTTGTAGTCAGGCTGGGCTGGTCCCTTTGATCCCGAGCACAGCATTCACTTCCATGCAGCTCCGACGGTCGGGGGCCTGCCCTCAGGTATGTTCACCTCCGCCACACCAAGACCCAGCACAGCAGGGCAATTCTACCCGACAGGGGCACAACAGAGGCACAACAGAGGCACCGGCGGGCAGGCAGAGCAAGGCAGGAACAGCACCTGGTTTGAGTCTCCGTCTCCCAGGCCTCAGCTCGTAGGTACAGGCGCGCTGCACCCCTCTAGTGACGACGTGACGTCACTGCGGAGGCGCGCAGACGCGGCGGAGGAGGAGACAGCGCTCGCTGCGCACAGGCACCTCCTGCTGAATTTGAAGGTTAGGTTGCGACGCGTCGTTGCTCCCTTTGGTGTCACCCCCCGTGAGGGTGTCACCCGGTGCGGTCCGCACCCCCCGCACCCCCCTAGTGACGCCACTGATCTCATGACCACTTCTTTCGGAAGAAAGACAGTGGACACAATTGTAAGAACTCTCAGATGCTAAAAGTGGATTCATTTATGTGAGTGGCACACATTGACATTACAAAACCACTTGCCTGACCTGAGTATGGTACCATGCTCATAAATCTAATGTATTTTTTGCACCAAAGGTTACATATGACCAAGATAACTATTGCAAAGATATATCTAGATCTATTCTATCCATTTATACATATATATAAAAAGGCATATGACAGACCGACAGACAGATAGATAAATAAATAGATAGACGGTTAATACAAATATGTAACTTATATTGTATAATAAATTAACACATTCACATTATATATAAATATGCTATATTTATATAGACTTACTCACATGATGAAAAATGAATATGCTCACTTATTAACCGGTCGCCACTTGGTAAAGTGTTTTTGTGTTACTGATAACTATGGCACCGTTTGATGAATCGCCACGAAACTTTGCAAAAAGTTGCTACTTTCTGACTACTTCGTGCATGGGAAGTTTTGAGGTGATCCATCAAGCGGGGATTGAGAAAATAGGGGGGCCCAAACACAAAATCCCCATGCATTTTCTGTAGACTTCTTTAGATAAGACTAAAGCAAGAACTGCGGAACAGAATGACAGCAAATTTGGCACAAAGCTAGATCTTGGTTCACAGATCATGGTTTTAGTGATTTGCTGTAAATCTGTTCAGTAGTTTTTGAGAAATTAAGATACAAAAATGATTGTATAGCTGGACGGTTGGGTCCGCAAGAGGCGCGAGAGACTCTTGCGGGAGCGCCAATTTAAAAATAGAGCATTCTGATTGGCACAGGGACATTTCTTTCCCTTGGGCCATAGTTTTACTAGTGCGGAGAAGTAAAATTAACAAATAATAATAAACATGACTTACTGGGGCCACCAGAACCATCTGCTGTGCCGATGTTGGTAGTCCTACCCAATGAGGCGCAGGTGGTGGCAGCCGCTTGGCCCTTGGATGCCATTGCCCTCTTGCTTTTGGGTGCTTATGAAAGGAGTAAAGAAGATTTAAAGAAATGAGTCCGCCTCCCACAGAAGTGAGAGCTGTGATTGGCTGACAGATACATCAGCAAATTGTTGCTTGCAGCCATTACAGGACTCAGAGAGTTAGTCCCTAGTCCTGAAGTAAAAAATTAAAAGGTGGGGCAGGGTAGGGATATCCTGGCCATCTAGGCTCCATAGAGGGACCCAGAGGGAAACCCCCTACCCCGTGCCCAACAGTAAATCACCAAAAACTGCTGCAATCCCACAGGACCCCCGGAGGATCAGGCGAAAGAAATGGTGGCAGGACCGCATTCATTAAGTTTAGGCACAGAGGCGCTCACCCCTGGGGATGCATTGAAAAAGGGGGGCGGGACCTTCATGACCCCACTCCCTGAGCCATTAAAGGCCCCCGGGCAGCCCACCACCAGGGTCGAGATTTGCATATAAGGGGAGGGAGCTGAGTGGCCCCCTTCCCCGAGCCATGACAGGCCCCAGGGGCCCACCCTGGGGGCCGTAATTATTCAAAATGGGAGGGGGACCACATGGACCCCCTCCCTGAGCCATTAATGGCTCCAGGGACTCCATTCTCTGGAGCTGGCTTAAATGCTATGTCTTGGGAAGCCCACCGCCGGGACATATCGGTTTCCCTGCCAGCACCATCCCAAGCGGGAGAAAAATCAGCCGGTTGGGACTTTGAAAATGGCCCCACCAGCTGGGAGCAGACTTTTGATGTTTCCCTACAGGCACCGATACGGGCAGGGAAACAAATCCAAATATTGCTTTGGTCCAGAGGGAGCAGCATTAGTAGCTGCTCCTTCCAGATGGGATCAATGACGGCTCCTGCAGCAAGCAAGCAGCCGCCTGGGGCTGTGGGGGCCTTGGGACTCCCCCCACAGTTCCCCACAAGTATACAGCACCAGGGCACCCACGTTTGACAGTGCTGGTGCCAGGGAATGGGGTCCCTGTGGCCAGAATAGGCTCTGGGAGGGTGCCCCTATCTATTGTTTATAATTTCAGCGCTGGGGGATGGGGTCCCCACGGCCTAACATGGCTTTGGCATGGGGGCCATACAGTCTCCTCCCGTTTAATTAAAATAAATGGCCCGGGTGGAGTCTCTAGGGCCTCACAAGGTACGGTTGGACGGGGGGGGGGCTGCATGCCATCTCCCTTTTATTTTAAGTAGTGGTCCTGGGGATGGGGTCTCCAGGGCCTAACAAGGCTCAGGGATGGGGGCCATGTGGTTCCCTTCCCTTTAATTTATCAAAACTGCCCTGGGGGATGGCGTCCCCAGGGCCTAACAAGGCTTGGGAAGGGGGCCATGGAGCCAACCTCCTCTTTAATTGTAGTAGAGGCCCCAGGGGATGGGGCACCCAAGGCCTAACAAGTCTCTGAGAGGTGGTCCAGATATATCATAAAATTACAACCCAAGACACCTGGTGGTTAAAGTTAAGCAAAGGTGAGAAACTCTGGGTACACGTAGGCGACTGATATGTACAGCAGTTACGTAATACCACAGCAGCCACTATGCCCATTCAGGGCTGGATTGTGAACCACATGTGGCTGCAAAATTGCAGGAAATACCCCTTTATTAGTAGTTAATGATTCACATTAGTGGATTATTCTATGGTATGTCGTTACAATTGAATGCACATAAATTGTGCACTTTGATGTATTAAAATTTGTATCAATTTTTTCAGAATCAATGGGCGATAGATTATTTTGAAGTCATAAAATTTGTGAATGTTAAAGTGTGTTTTCATTTTATCCCAGAACAATGTGATTACAGTGATATTGTATATGATGGATTGCGAACATCGTTTCAACATGACCACCGTTTGCACTTTCGTGAAATCATGATTCCTTTATTTATGTTTACGTAATTCGCTTTTTATGTTTATGATGGTAAATCAGCGATTATGGGGTTGCTTTAAAGAGAAGTGCATTGGTTTTGTACTAACCCATTGAGAAAGATGACAAGCCAAAGCACATCTGTGAAAGGTATCATAATTTAAAAATGAACTTGGAAGCACCCCGTGATACCCGCCATCTTTACTGGTTTGGTAATAAAATAATATTAATATGTGTGTATATATATATATATATATATATATATATTCACTTAAAAAACCATAGGTTTCACACATGTTATAGTTAGCTGGCCATTTCACTCGTGAAAAACCAATGAAATTCCCCCGTTATAGTTAGGTCAGATAACTATAACTCGCGCGACCGCCACTCTATCACAAGGATGATGTCATCGGTGATGTCATGAGTAATGCCACTGACCATGTCATAAGTGATGTAATATGTGACGTCATGAGCACTGGATTGCGGGCGCGCGAGTTATAGTTATCTGACCTAACTATAACGGGGGAATTTCATTGGTTTTTCACGAGTGAAATGGCCAGCTAACTATAACATGTGTGAAACCTATGGTTTTTTAAGTGAATTTGCAAGGTTTTTTAAATGCTAATTCCTAACTATAACGTGTGTGAAACCTATGGTTTTTTCAGTGAATTTGTACGGTTTTTTAAATGCTAATTTATGTATTTATTTATTTTTTAAAGCTTTTTCACCGTGCGCGTACCGTTACGTAGTTCGCGGAATTTTTCCGTTTCTGCCGTGCGCGTACGCTACGCGCACTCCGCGATTTTTCGTAAAAAAAATTAAAATACATTTTTGCCCTTGGGGGTCCTTCTGGGACCCCCTGACCAAGGCTAGGGGGTCAGGAACTGTCCAGCCTGCCCCCTTTTCACGTTATCCACCTTTGTTTTTCACCCCCTCAGACTGCGAGAGACAAAATGGCGGCCGACACTTCCTGGTTTCGACCGATTCGAATGTTTACTAAGATCTAACAACCAATCAGAATCGCGCTCGCGCACGGCAGCGTACGCGTACGGAAGCTTACGGTACGCGCTCGGAGCGCGCCTATAGATATATATATTGATTTAAATGCTATTTTCTCAGGAAATACTGAACAGATTTACACCAGACCTGCAAAAGGCACATCCCTGACCTGAGGACTACCTCTCGGCCAAATTTCAAGTAATTCTGTTCAGCCGTTCGGGCTGCAGCTTGGACTAAAGGTCCTATGGAAAAATGCATGGGGAAAACGCGTTTTGGGACACCCCCTTTTTCTCAGCCCCCGCTTGACGAATCCCCGCGAGACTTTCAGGGAAGGAGCGGAGCAGAGCGCCCCACCTATTTTGAAAATATCGCGAGGATTCGTCAATCGGCGCCAAAGTTATTCAAAATAGAATGTTGCGGATTTCCTATGGAAACACGGTCCTAACTATAACTATCTACTGGCGACCGCCAGTAGATAATATATATATATATATATATATATATATATATATATATATATATATATATATATGAAAACCACAAGTTGTCCTTGAGAGAAGGCCACACACAAAGGGGTTGAGCACATCACTGCGCAAGCAGCAGCGTTGTATCAGGCTGCGTGCACTCCAGCTTGCCATACGCGTTTCAAGCTCCCTCGAGCTCTTGATCACTGGCGGCATGAAGAGGCAAACAGGTGAGTAAGAACAACTGATTTATTAAATACAAAGTCCCGCCCATATAGGCGTGCAAGGCATGCTGGTCGATATGGTTCCAAATATTGCCTCAAGGACTTGCTCGTTCTGTAACCAAGTGGATTCTGCTCCCTCTGCATTTCAAATGTCAATCCCGTAAGGTAGGAATGCTGTCGTCAGCACTGCTTTCCCGCTGCTAAGTCTCCAAGCGGGTGAGTCCCCCTTTGTCCCACACGCACTCATGGTTATGAGCGCATAGTGCCCGCATAAGTAGCGCTGGGGCCATCTCGCGGCCGGACCAGCCGCATATCGTCAGTGTCGTCAGCACTGCTTTCCCGCTGCTAAGTCTCCAAGCGGGTGAGGCCTTCTCTCAAGGACAACTTGTGGTTTTCGTAAATATGCGGCTGGTCCGGCCGCGAGATGGCCCCAGCGCTACTTATGCGGGCCCTATGCGCTCATAACCATGAGTGCGTGTGGGACAAAGGGGGCCTCACCCGCTTGGAGACTTACCTATCACATGACGATTTGCGTGATATTCATTAAAAGGCGACAATGCATACAATGAATCCACGTGGAATGTATTTACACCACTAGTGAAGCTCTGACGTGTCTGACGCCCTACCGTGCCTAATCCCGGTGCCCCCGCCGGTGGGTACTCTCCAAGTAGACACCCTTGTCGTTTATTTATACAAACATGGGTAGCTATTGACGGGCACATTTAATACACACGCACACCAAGCCATTCAAAGGGAATTCGACAAAAATTCAACCAAACTATGCAAGAAACCCCCCTCACGGTTAATAAAACACACATCCACCGCTGGATGTGTAATACTTTTTATTTTACTCTCTGGAAAGGAGACGAACCTCACTTGAGAGTCACAGCATGCTCCTGGCTGAGCCCAATGCTCTGTTACACCCACCAGTGCCTGCCGAGTGCCACACACCACTGTGTTGTATTCCACCAGCTAGTGCGCATGCTATGACACTCTCTAGCCCATGTGCACTGTAACACCACCCCGTGAATATGTCATGCCACACTTGCCTTCGCACGGGTTATATTGCCCCATCTAACGTGCCTTCCTCGATGCCTATGTTATAACGCACAGCGCTATGCCATACATATTACAATCTGGGATCCATATCTTTGTCACAGTTCATATGCAACGTTACACTCCCCAGCACATATTTTATATTACAACTTTAGAGACTAGTTAGGTTACACAACATTGCCCTGTGCATATTACACTCCAAGGCGCATATCGCATAGCACGCGCTAGTGCCTGTGCTATCTCGCGCTCTCCAATGAATCTGTCATTGCACACAATGTATTGCATATTGTATTTCACGCCCGGTTCATCTTATATCACACTTTTTGGTGCATAGTTTATACCATATACTATATCTAGTTTTCATTTTCAATCGTGCTCTCAGGACTATGTTCTATATAACACTGCGTCCACTTACCCTTTTCACGGGCATTACATTTTGCGATGGGGGTGGAGGGTCAGGGGGTGCTTCTGCCAAGTGAGCCCGGAGTCACAGTCACAAACGTCCTCTTCTTCCTGAATAAAAGTGAGATTATGCTGCATACTTGTTCATATTTTAAGTAGTTCGCACAGACACACATTTTAAAAACAATAAAGTTCCTAATACCCACCTTCTCTGAACAGTTAGCTTGCTGCCCCATCCACCTCCTCCCTATCCTCTGTTGTCTGAATCCATGGACTAGCCTCCTCCCTCCTGCCATGCATGGTCTGATGTGCTGCCACTGCCCTCCAATTAGCATCATGTACCAGTCCACTCCTCCTGCCCTCCATTGCCCAATTCTTTGGCCCATCATTGACCTCCTGCTTAGCCTCTGTGCTTAGCTTACTGTCCCTATTCTCCTTCCCCCTGCCCTCCGATGTCTTTGTGCATGCCCCTGCTCCATCCTTTTTGCCCACCATGTTCCATGCACCTGCCACTCCTATCTACTCTGAGTGTTCTGTTGAGCTGCCACTCCCCTCCCACCTGCCTAGCATTGTCAGATGACTGTAACCTGTCCCTGCCACCTCCACCCTGCCTGTCCACATGCCGTGCCCCTATCCCCTTCCTCCTGTCCTCCATGGTCCATTTTACTGCCACACCCTTCTGCCCTCCCTGGTCTTTGTGCTGCAACTGCTCCTCCTGCCTGCCCCACGCGGTCTGTTGTGAAGCCCCTTCCCCGGAACTCTCTTGTCTGTGCCCAGGTCCTGACCCTCCCTTCTATCCTCCATGGTCCTTTTGTTAAATGGTAGCGGCAGTTTCAGTCGATAACCTTTCAAGTATTTGCCCGGCGGTAATCGCCTCTCATACCACTCGATAATTTACCAATAAAAGAGGCAGGCGCCGGAGACTGGAAGGCAGGAAACAAAGTTTTATTCCGTCGGAGCAGAACACATCAGATCTGACAGCAAGGTATCGTCACGAGGTGCTCTAACTGCATCTCTGAGACCTGGTCTCTTATACACTGGTTTATTGCTTTATTATACATAGTATATTCTTGAGATTCCCTTGATGCCTGAAAGAACATCCCCTGAAGCCCCCGGCTCAGATCTGATCCCACACATGGTTACAGTAGAGGTTCCCACCCTACCCGCAGTGGGAGATGGCTATCGCGCAGCAGGGAATTCCGCTAATTCCCGGGGGTGTGTGCAACCGGCCGGGTCTCAGGGGGTAGGGGCTTTGATCTACTGTAATCCCTTTGATGTGGGGTGTTTCCCTTACAGTAGGGGCAATAAACTGCATCCGCAGGGCTAGGTGATGGCCTGGGACCAGTTCAGACAATGGGGCGCAGAGGAAGGGGGTTATCAAAGGAGAGGCATGACCATGTATGGGTTGTCGGTCGGAAGTGGTTCCGTAGCAGGGTCGCGCAGAAGGAGAGGGTTTTATGGCCTGTATGAGAGAGCGGGGGTGGCCAGCGCGCGGGGGGATGCTCGCAGCGCCAGGGGAAAGCGCTGGCGGTCGAGAGTGAGCGGGGAGAGAGTGGGGTGCCTAAAATGGCGGCCATGCATTCGCTGTGCGTGGCGCTGGGGAGAGGCAAGATGGCGCAGATAATGTTCAGTTTGCAGGCTAAATTTCCACAGTCCTCCTTTTTAACATATCTCGCCAGCTTGTCTAGTTCGGATTTATCCCCATAATACTGCGGACTTCCACCTCATAGAGGGCTTTCATCCGCTCTGTTTCAAAGTTCGAAGTCTTAGGGCAGATGCAGTTCATAAAAAGCGAACATAAAGGTGGCAGACACTGAATCCCCAAACAACATCCACATAGTATCACAATCGGTATTAGGATAAATGAAAACAGCCTCCATCCCCAACTTTTAATAGTGTCCCAGAACCAACTCCCCAGCGACCATTCTTCTTGCTCTTGATGGACCTCTGTGGACAGTCTGTGGAGGTGTTCAATTGCTTTGTAGACTGAGGGTGAGTTGTCTGGTACGTAGGTACAACAGCTGGACCCAATGATGCGGCATGCTCCTCCACGATCAGCCAGGACCACATCTAGAACGAGGCGGTTCTGAAGGGCCACTAAGCGGACGGCCTGGAGCTCGGCGGTGTTGTTGGCGAGGGCGCCAGCCGTAATGTTCATTGCCGTTTCGACTGCCTGGGTTAAGTGGCGGATGGCACGGCTGTTTGCCATCGGACCCCAGAGCGGAACAAGACCCTTTACTGCATCCATGAACTGTGCTCCAGTGGAGTCGGCTTGCACAATGTCTTTGGCCCGTTTCTGTCGGTGATGGTTTGCTGGAGCCACATACGTCGGAGGAAGGACAAAGGCGATGTAGCAGGTGCCTCCCCAACCTTTCGGGAGCCAGGTGTAGGCCTTAGTACCACAGACGAAGTACATATTCGGGGAGGCAACAAAGGAGGGTGGGTCAACTGAATCCAATGTTCGGGTGATGAGGCAGGAGCTGTGGCCCACCAGCTGTGCCCCCAGGCCTTCGAGGCATACAGATCCAGTGATGTTGATGACGGACAGGGCCACTGTTAGGGTGGCGGCGGTCCGTTTTCGGAGGTAAGAGAAGGTGGGTCTGGCTGGATTGTTGAACACTTGCATTTCAACTCGTTCTTTGGCAGGGATGTCCATGTGAAAGGAAGCGTTCGATCTCAGAGGGCAGAAGAAGGCAGAAGTTCTACCAGTTTTGTTCATCCAGAACCCATGGTAGAAGTGTGACATGGTTCTGCCGGAAGTGGCATTGTCCTTGTAGCTCTCCTGCAGAAGGATCAGCCAGGCGAGGCAGGAACCATGGACAGAAAAAGGTGAAGGGATGAAAGGGATTGAGTGCCCAGTGGCATGTGGTAGCAATCCACAGATCCAGCAGTTAGTGGCGTTGGTGGCAAGATTGTGTTGGTGGAGCAACTGCACAAAAGAGTTATTCCAGAACTCCTTACGCCTTTCTCGGAGTTGGGGTGAAAGTGAGATCAGATGGTGCTCCTTCGTGGTGGTAGGTTGAACGGTGGTCAGCAATGTCTTATGAGCGGGTGTGTTCTCCTCCATGATCCAGAAGGTGACCATGAGGAGAAGGCAAAAGAGAAGGGTAATAAAAAGTGTTATAGTCTTAAAGCTGTGCATTCGGTCAGTCTTTGGGTTTTTGTAGGGGATCTTCGGACGTCCGGTTGCTTCCATCACCTTCATGTCGGGCGCTTCCATCACCTTCGAGAGACTCGGTAGCGGGCAGAACCACAGACTTTGCTTAGTTTTTCTCCTGGTGGCCTTTGAGGTGACTAGGCTACCGCTCTGAGATTTCCACTTAGCCTGTGGTCTGCTTAGCCGAAGTCCTCTCCTTTCGTCGCAAGTTATACCCTTCTTTGGATGGCACAGTGGGATCGGGATATTCAATCAATTCAAGTGTCTCTGTATCCGGGCAGCGGCTCAGGGATGGTCGGTCTTTGTCCAGAAGTTCCTCTTGGGCGGTGACGTTGTCCGTGGTTGTCAGGGTCGGTGATACCTTCTTGCAGTGGTGTGCGTGCAGCCAATTGCGTTTCCCCTCCACTCGAAGAGCTGTTCGGGTGGTGATCAGGACTTGCAGGGGGCCCGTCCACCGGGGCTCCAGACTCTTGGTGCGCTGGAAGTTACGCACTAAGACGAAGTCACCAGGTTGGATGTCGTGTCCGGGGCCCCTGGAAACATCGGGGATGGCGTGCAGCACCTGCTGATGGATGATAGACAACGTTTTAGTTAGATTGTACAGATAATCAGACATGAGGACGTCCGGGACGTCGTGGATGGATGTCGGTTTTGGTGCAGTCCAAAGGTTCATGGGCCGCCCGAAGACGACCTCGTAGGGGGTTAAGTGGTGTTTGGTGGGGGTGGAACGCATTGATAGCAATGCTAGTGGGAGAGCGTCTGGCCATCTTAGCCCTGTGGTGGCGACTATTTTTGCTATCTTAAGCTTCAATGTGGCATTGTGTCGCTCAACCAGGCCTGCAGATTGGGGATGGAAGACCGCATGGAACTTCTGTTTTACACCCAACCCTTTTAAGATGAGTTGGATAACTTCGGCTACGAAGTGGGGGCCATTGTCGCTCCACAAAATTCGACAAAGGCCGTATCGGGGGAAGAACTCCTTCAGTAGTACTTTTGCGGTAGTCATAGCGGTGTTGTCATGGGTTGGGTAGGCTTCCACCCACTTGCTGAAGGCACACACAATGACAAGTACATACTTCAAACCTTGGCACCTTTCTAGCTGGACATAGTCCATTTATAGGACTTCAAAGGGGTGATTGGGGACCCCAAACCCTCCCCGGGGTACAGCAGTTCCTTTCCCAGGGTTGTGTTGGAGGCATACTAGGCATTGTTGGACTAGACGTTTGGCTGAGTCTGGTATTTTGTCGTTGTGCCAGACTTTAGAGATGAGTTCGATCATGGGGGCAGACCCTATGTGTGCGGGGGAGTGTGCCATGGTCAGTATGGGGATCAAGTATGAATCTGGTAACAACCATTTGTTCAAGTCTTTGGTTCGCCAGCAACCGTCATCGTCCTTCAATCCCACCCGGGCCCATTCAGTTAACTCGTGTGGTGTGCTGGCTAGTTGGATATCCCTAATTGTTTCCCTAGCATCCTTCCATTTCTCAGTTTGTGACCTGGTCACGTACATACGGGTCGTGGACCTATTCTCGGCTGTGGTTCGGGCAGTAATGTCAGCCAGTGCATTTCCCTGTCCTATAATGTCTGTCACCTTCTTGTGTGCCTGGCATTTGATCACAGCTAACCGTGTGGGGAGGAGGACTGCTTCGGTCAGGGCAGAGACTAGATCTCCATGCAGGATGGGTGTGCCATGAGAAGTCAAGAATCCCCTCTCTTTCCATAAGAGCCCAAAGTGGTGAACTACCCCGAAGGCGTACTGACTGTCTGTGTAAATGTTTGCGGTTGTCCCTGCTGCCAGGATGCAGGCTCGTGTAAGAGCAATTAGTTCCGCCGCCTGTGCGGATCGCTGTGTGATGCGGGCTGTCTCAACAACTGTTCGGGCTGTGGTGACTGCATAGGCAGCTGAGGTGGTGCCATCGGGGAGCTTGATGCATGAGCCATCCACCCACAGTTCTCCGTCAGGGTCCGGGAAGGCAGTATCCCGGAGGTCAACCCTACTCTTGGTTTGTTCGTCGGTGAGGGTCACGCAATCATGTATAGGGGATGCATTGGGGTCAGCGTCAGGGAGAGGCAGTAGTGTAGCTGGATTCAGAGTGGTGCATCGTTTCAATGTGATGTGGGGTGCAAGCAGAGTCAGTTCATAACCAGTCAGTCGTGCGCTAGTCAGGTGTTGAGTCTTGGTTTGGTTCAGGAGGGTGTCAACAGCATGGGGTACCAATACCGTGAGGGGGTTCGAGAGCACGATCCCCTCACTTTGTCGGATAGAGACAGCAGCGGCGGCTACTGCTCGAAGGCAGGCGGGCAAAGCTCTGGCTACGGGGTCAAGAGTGGCAGAGAAGTAGGCACAAGGGCGTTGCTTAGGGCCTATGGACTGGGTTAGGACAGACAACGCACATCCCTCCCTTTCGTGGGTGTAGAGGGAGAAAGGTTTAGTGTAGTCTGGGGTTCCTAGGACTGGGGCCGAGCAGAGGGCGTTTCGTAATTCTTTGAAGGAGGATTGACATTCAGGTGTCCAGGGGAGGGGGAAGGGGACATCCTTAGCCAGCAGGGAAAGCAGAGGCTTTATGGTAAGACTGAAGTTTGGCAACCACTGTCGACAAAAGGAGGTGAGGCCCACTAGGGATCGTACTTGCTTCTGAGTTTTGGGAACAGGGGTTTCTAGGATGGTTTGAATTCGGTCAGGGGTAAGTTTCCTCCCGTCTTTGGATAGTAGGTGGCCTAGATACGTTACCTGGGGCTGGCAGAATTGCAATTTCTTTCTGGAGACCTTGTGACCGTTCTCCGCAAGGAAGCGGAGGAGGTGAATGGTGGCTGTGACGGCAAGAGGAGTGGTGTCGGCCGCCAAAAGAATGTCATCGACGTACTGTATCAACACCACTCCATCGGGTAGTTGGACTGCATCCAGTTGCCTCTTGAGGGCTTGGCTGTAAATACTGGGACTCTCAGTGTAGCCTTGGGGTGCCCTGCAGAATCTGTACGAACGGGCTTTTAAAGTGAAGCCGAACAGGTAGCGGCTGTCTGGGTGGATGGGGATGGAAAATAATGCGTTCTTGAGGTCAATAACAGTAAAGATGGTGGCAGTGGATGGAATCAGGGTGAGGATGGTGGTGATGTCTGAGACTACGGGGTACTGGGGTATGACTACTTTGTTAACCTCTCGCAAGTCAACAATGAAACGGTAGGCTTTCTCATCCCCCTCGCCTTGCTTCTTTACAATGGGTAGGATTGGGCTGTTGCAAACATTACTGACTACTTCTTCTACCACTCCTGCCTCGACCAGGGACTCGATGATTTCCACCAATGCCTTCTCGCCTTCGGGTGATATCCGATACTGTGGAAGCTTTGGGAGCACTGCGTCCGGTCGGACGGTTATGTGTACCGGGTCGATCACCATGCGCCCTACATCTGAGTCGGTTTTAGCCCATAGATGTGAAGGTAATGTGTCGAGTAGGGACATATCAGCATCGGTTATAGAGAGCATACGCCGTGTGTGACAGGGTCTGGACAGATCTGGGTTATCGTGTAGGATGACTCGAACTCCGTCTGGGGAGCATCTGATGGTGGCTCGAAAATGTTTTAGCAAATCAAGTCCCATAATAGCATCGGGGGTGTTGGAGGAGAGCAGAAAGGTCGTGTCAGTGGTGTTATCTTCTAAGTCAAAGGAGATTGGTGCTGATAAGGGGTTAGTGGAGGGCGTTCCGTCAAAGCCTATTGAGGTTACGTGTGAGCCAGACAAGGGTGCCCTAGGAATCAGTCGTTTAGATAACGCACTACGTGTCGCCCCAGTATCTACCAGGAATGGAGATTTTGTGCCCAAGACCTTAGCGGTGACGTAAGGACCTTGCTGGTCAACACGGAGTTCGACTGGATCCCTCCCTTGCCCCTGGCGGTCCTATGCGAAGTCATGAGTGCTCTCATAGTCGGACTGCTGACACTGGTTTTGGCGGGGGCGATCAAAGGTGTTTGGTCTGCCTGGCCTGTCGTTGATGGTGTTGTTCGTGTGCCCTCGTCCCTGTCCTCTATTTCTGGGGTCATATGCTGTGTCTCTGGGGTCCCTATTCTTGTTCATTTCCAGAAGGACCGGGCACTGGGATTTCCAGTGTCCGAACCCTCTACAGAACGCACATTGATTCCCATCTAAGTCTCTCCGTCCGTTGTAGGGTGTAGGTGTATGGTCTCTAGGGGGTAGCTTTCTAGGGGCGGTTGGTTGGTAATTCTCCTTTGGGGGTTCCCTTCCTATGGTCACCCCTTGCAACTGTGCTATCATCACCCTCTCCTTTAATTCCTTTTTCTTCTTCTCTGACGCCCTATCGTTCTCGTTCTTCTGGTTTTCGTAGTATTGGGCCATCTGGAGAATTGCTGCGGGTTTGGAGGCTGCCCAACTGCTCTCGCTGGTCTGTAGCTTCTGGGAAACTTCTTGAGACAGACCCTTTACATAATTCTGGACAAAGAGGTGGTGTCCGGTTGCGGTGGTCATGTCTTGGCCACTGTAATCGGAAAACACAGTCTCGAATCGGGAGAAGTATTCAGACACATCCTCCTGGGGTTTCTGGCGGCAAGCCGTCACTATCGACCAGTCTACCTTTCTTTCTGGGATTAGAGTCTTCAGCTTTTGTACAATCTTGTCTGGCAGCTCTAAGATGGCTTTCGGGGGTTTCTGTCCTGGTTCTCGCTGTTTATCTATGGTATCGAGTTGTATCCAGGTATATCCGAACGGCTCAGCGTGGTCAACTTTCCGGATTTGTTTCCACACATCAGCCGGCAGGCATAGCCCAAAGAACAAGTCGATATCTGCTAACGTCATTATCGTTGAGCCTAAGGCCGTACCCAATTCAGTGTAGAAGGCAGTCGGGTTCTTTCTCAAGTCGGGTAGAGTCTTTCTAAAGGTCAAAATATCTTGCCGGTCCCACGGCTGGTAGACCCAGTTATATACAACCCTTCCCTTCGCATCTTGGTGGTTGATGTCGTCGTGTGTTCCCTGACCCCGTGGGGGGACCCAGTAGGGGGCAGCTTCTTTAATGGGCATCATGGCATCGGCCCTTCCTCCCTGGGGCTTAGTTGCTATGGGGGTTTCTGTTTTGGTGGTCTGTCCATGTTCTTTAAGGTGTCGGTAGACCTCGAGTGTACGAGTGAAGAGGTTCGTTACATCGCCCTCTCCTTCTTCCCCAATGTCTACCTTCCTATATAGGGCCGCTAAGCCTTCGGGACCTTTATCGTGGTATCTGTCCTCATATGCATTCAGGGCGTGATAACAGAGCCGTACGACGAAGTGTCGTCTGCGGCTGTCGGCATACGAGCTATACACGTCTGTTATATACTCCTCACTTTCTTTTCGCTCCACCAGCGTCCCTACTATCCTATCGATTCCTGCTCGTTCATCCTTAGTTAATCGATTCATTCTGGTGGACTCTTTCTTTCCCATCTCATGGTCATCTAGCGTTGTAGTCGATATTGGGTTCAGTACAAGAGGCTCAGCCGGCGCGGAGGCCGTGAGGGCCGAGGCCCCTGTACTGCTTTCGCTCGTGTTCGGGGGTTGTGGGTGTTGCACTACTGATTGGGAGGGTGCATACGGAGGGGGCATGTAAATGATCGGGGGACCTAACAGTAATTCGTCATTCGTTCGCTGCTTGGAGGACAACTCAGGGTAGAGCAAAGAAGAGGTCCTAACAGCGTACTGGCCTGAGGTTTCGGGCTCCTGTCTTAGTTTAGTTTCCCTTCTCTCCTTTATGTCTTCTTCTAACTTTTTAGCGGCAAGGTGAGCTGCCTTTCGTAATTCCTTTTCTGCTTTTACTTCTTCCCTCTTTTTCCGTTGCGTCGCTTCTTTGCGCCACATGCCAATACTGTCAAGCATAGTAGGCGTCGTCTTATTGCTACGCAGAGCTACTTCTAGCGCTTCTATCTTGCGGTCGTCGAAGGATCCCATCAGTGGCCACTGACTTTCGGGGTCCTTCTTGGTATATTTATGCCACAGCTTGCTATAAGCTACGGCGACTAGTCCATATTTAGTGAACATGTCCTTATTAGGGGTGCCTTCCAGTGGAGCCGGATGGTTCACCTCTAATAAGCGGTCCGGGCAGAACCAACTACCAATCAGTGGGGAGAAGATAGGCATGACGGGTTTCAACGGGGACAAAAGTCAGCACTACCTATCTTTTCACTGCTTGCAAAGACTAGACAGAATATCTCTATTCTTCGTTATTTGTAAGCAGAGAATACCTCCAAAGAACCAATATCGAACAACTAGTGTTCGGACAATCAATCAATCAATCAATGGGGAGATAAAGATAGGCACGACGGGTTTCAACGGGGACAAAAGTCTGCGTTACCTACCCTTCACTATTTGCAAAGACTAGACAGAATATTCCTATTCTACGTTATTTGCAAACAGAGAATATCTCAAAAAGCACTATTCTTCAAAACAATCAATGTTCGGACAATCAATCAATGGGGAGATAAAGATAGGCACGACGGGTTTCAACGGGGACAAAAGTCTGCGTTACCTACCCTTCACTATCTGCAAAGGGAGAGAGAGAGAGAGAGTATTTCTACTCCTCCCCGTTTGTAGACAGCGAATATCTCAAAGAGAACAATCAATGAGCAATACTAGTATTCAAACAATCAATCAATTATTTCGCACTTTTGTCGTATTTCACGACCTTACCCGGACCGCGTGGACAGTTTCTCGTCTTCCGCCTCCAGCGCCCGATCGTCCTCTACTCTCCGTATTTGCCGCGGCACTCCTGATGGTTCCCAGTCAGGACCGTAGATCACTCGAGAGAGGTCTGCTCGGAACCAGTGAAGTTCGGATGATCGGCTGCCAGACGAGGGTCTATTGGGCAGGAGCTCTCCCGATCGTTGCAGTCGTTCACTCTGTCGTCGGGACCTCTCCCACTGGATCCACGTGTCGCTGATGGGCCCCACGTTTGGGACGCCAATTGTTAAATGGTAGCGGCAGTTTCAGTCGATAACCTTTCAAGTATTTGCCCGGCGGTAATCGCCTCTCATACCACTCGATAATTTACCAATAAAAGAGGCAGGCGCCGGAGACTGGAAGGCAGGAAACAAAGTTTTATTCCGTCGGAGCAGAACACATCAGATCTGACAGCAAGGTATCGTCACGAGGTGCTCTAACTGCATCTCTGAGACCTGGTCTCTTATACACTGGTTTATTGCTTTATTATACATAGTATATTCTTGAGATTCCGTTGATGCCTGAAAGAACATCCCCTGAAGCCCCCGGCTCAGATCTGATCCCACACATGGTTACAGTAGAGGTTCCCACCCTACCCGCAGTGGGAGATGGCTATCGCGCAGCAGGGAATTCCGCTAATTCCCGGGGGTGTGTGCAACCGGCCGGGTCTCAGGGGGTAGGGGCTTTGATCTACTGTAATCCCTTTGATGTGGGGTGTTTCCCTTACAGTAGGGGCAATAAACTGCATCCGCAGGGCTAGGTGATGGCCTGGGACCAGTTCAGACAATGGGGCGCAGAGGAAGGGGGTTATCAAAGGAGAGGCATGACCATGTATGGGTTGTCGGTCGGAAGTGGTTCCGTAGCAGGGTCGCGCAGAAGGAGAGGGTTTTATGGCCTGTATGAGAGAGCGGGGGTGGCCAGCGCGCGGGGGGATGCTCGCAGCGCCAGGGGAAAGCGCTGGCGGTCGAGAGTGAGCGGGGAGAGAGTGGGGTGCCTAAAATGGCGGCCGTGCATTCGCTGTGCGTGGCGCTGGGGAGAGGCAAGATGGCGCAGATAATGTTCAGTTTGCAGGCTAAATTTCCACACTTTGTGCATGCCCCTGCACCCTCCTTCTTGCCCATCATAGCCATTGTGCTGCCGCTAACCCTCCTGCTTGCCATGCATGGTCTTCTGTGCTGCCATGGCCCCCCCACCTTCCCTGTGTGGTCAGCTAGCTGCCCCTGACCCCCTCCCACCTTCCCTCCATGGTCTGTGTGTATGCCATCATAGTCTCACTGTTGCTCTCCATGGTGTGTCTTGTTTCTAGTGCCCATCCTGCCTGACCTCCATGGTCATCTTGCTGCTCCTGCCCTGCCCCCTTGCCCCCTGTTTCCATGTGCAGACCCCTACTCCCTCCCTCCTGGCTTGTCTGTTCCATTGTAATGCCCCTGATCCGTCCCTCCTGCCCTTTATGGTCTGTTATGCTGCAGCTTTCTCTCCTGTCTGTCCATTATGGTCAGCTAGCTACCATTGCCTCTTTCCCCTCTGTTCTCTGTTGTCCATGTGCATGGTCCTGTCCCCTTCCTATTGCTTTCTATAGATTGTTGTGCTGCACTCCCGTCCCGCATGCCCTCTGTGGTGTATTGTGCTGCTGCAACCCCTGATGCCTGCCCTGTAGGGTCAGTTTGGTGCACCTCTCCATGTCCCTCCTGTCCTCTGTTATCTGAGTCCATGTCCCTACCCCAATTCCTCCTGCCTTCCATGATCCAATGTACCATACTTGTGAACATTTTGAACTTGGTAAGAGGGAGATTTTGAAAAGGAACTGGGGTATTGATTTTCCCCTTTGAGTTACATTGAAAAAGTGGAGATTGTAGACAGGAGACAGATCAAATAAAGCCCATTTGAGCTTAAAAACATTGGACGTTTCCTGGCTGAAATGGGTCTGTTGGCATGTATGGTTTTACTACCACTGCCTCTTCCTTCTGCCCACAATGGTCTTTTATATTGCCACTGCCTCTCTTGCCAGTCCTGTATTGTTGCTTTGTTGCACCTGCCCCCCTTTCCACTGCCCTCCATAGTCTGTTGTGCTGCCACTGCCCTTCCTGCCTGCCCTGTGTGGTCAAATTGTTGCCTCTGCACTCACCTACCTGCCTTCAATTTTCAGAGTCCATGCCCCTGGCCTCTGCCTCTCAACAGTATCCCAATGAACAACTAGATTGCTAACATTCTATATTTATTACAAAAGTGTGGAACGCCTGACGTCATCTTGATGTAATCAAAACTGTAATACCTAGAGCATTTCCTTTAGAAATTACATATATGAGAGGGTCTTATTTGCATCAAAATTATGGTTAGTGCTCCAAAAAAATAAAAATGAGGACCGATTTTCTGAGTTTTCAAATAGCGACAAAGAACTTTTAAATTATTTGTAATCTTTATGTTTTTTATCCAGTTGACCACTTGCTTAAATGTTGAACTTAGGGGAGAGGATGTGGTGTTACTTCCAGAGCTGCAGACTTTGCAACTGGGGAACCAGGTTGGAGTTTCTGCTTCAGCTCAACATTCTGGGATTCTGGTCAAAGCACTTAATCTCCCCATGTCTACAACCAAAATGAATTTGATCTTGTGTGATGTAACCAATGCTCATGTAAAGCACTCCAATACCTGACAAGTCTGCACTATATAAAACTGCAAATACACAAAAAAATAAGTGTTTTGCACACTTCTGTCATTGGGCTACATGTGGGCTACATCTGGGTGGTATTTGTGCTGCATTTGGGCTCTTTTGTCTCTGGTGGCCATCTTGGGAGATTTATTTGTTCTGAAGTTTCATAATTTTCTCATTTACTGCAGTCTCCTCAGTAGGAAATGCTTTCAGTTTTTTACTTTGATTCCATCAAGAAGGTATTCAGATATGTCACACATTTGCCATAAATTCTGAATGTTAGCACTCTAGTTGCTCATTAGATCACTGTAGTAAAGCTACTGCTCACCACGGAAGTCTGCTGCTGGTATTAAAAGTGCATGTTTCAGTCTGCATATCAGAATTTTTTAATGAAATAGAAGAGGATTTGAGAAGTCACACAAAATGTGCCCTAATTTTTCTTTCTGCAGCACTAATCATAATTTCTACGGCAAAATGAACCCCCTCATTTTGTTCCTTTGTAAATTAAATGTTTTAAATGTTACCACTTTATTCCAATCAAGATGGCTTCAGGTGTGCCATACTTTTGTCATAAGTAAGACTGTTATCGCTCTAGTTGTTTGTTAGAACACTCTGGGACATTCTGTCATTGGGCTATACTTGGGCTACATCTGGGTGATATTTGGGCTACATTTGGGCTCTTTTGTCTCTGGTGGCCATCTTGGGAGATTTATTTGTTATGAAATTTCCTAATTTCCTCATTTACTGCAGTCTCCTCAGTAGGAAATACTTTCAGTTTTGTACTTTGGTTCCATCAAGAAGGCATTCAGATGTGTCACACATTTGCCATAAATTCTGAATGTTAGCACTCTAGTTGCTCATTGGATCACTGTAGTAAAGCTACTGCTCACCAGGGAAGTCTGCTGCTGGTATTTAAAGTGCATGTTTCAGTCTGCATGTCAGAATTCTTTTATGAAATGGAAGAGGATTTGAGAAGTCAAAATGTGCCCTAATTTTTCTTTCTGCAGCACTAATCATAATTTCTACAGCAAAATGAACCACCTCATTTTGTTCCTTTGTAAATTAAATGTTTTAAATGTTACCACTTTATTCCAATCAAGATGGCTTCAGGTGTGCCATACTTTTGTCATAAGTAAGACTGTTATCGCTCTAGTTGTTTGTTAGAACACTCTGGGACATTCTGTCATTGGGCTATACTTGGGCTACATCTGGGTGATATTTGGGCTACATTTGGGCTCTTTTGTCTCTGGTGGCCATCTTGGGAGATTTATTTGTTATGAAGTTTCCTAATTTCCTCATTTACTGCAGTCTCCTCAGTAGGAAATACTTTCAGTTTTTTACTTTGGTTCCATCAAGAAGGCATTCAGATGTGTCACACATTTGCCATAAATTGTGAATGTTAGCACTCTAGTTGCTCATTAGATCACTGTAGTAAAGCTACTGCTCACTAGGGAAGTCTGCTGCTGGTATTTAAAGTGCATGTTTCAGTCTGCATGTCAGAATTCTTTTATGAAATAGAAGAGGATTTGAGAAGTCAAAATGTGCCCTAATTATTCTTTCTGCAGCACTAATCATAATTTCTACAGCAAAATGAACCCCCCTCATGTTGTTCCTTTGTAAATTAAATGTTTTAAGTGTTACCACTTTATTCCAATCAAGATGGCTTCAGGTGTGACATAAGTAAGACTGTTAGTGCTCTAGTTGTTCTCATCATTGTTTTCAGCCCTTCAATGATTCCCTCACTATAACCTTCCAACAGGTGCTCCTCATCTCTCCATAGCCCCTCTTTCACATGTATCTCACCTGTACCATGCAGTTTGCATGCAGCTCTTTGATGGCAGTTCATAGCTCACAGTGCTAGATTATGATTGTAACTTATGAACTGGACAGTAGCAAAAGGATATCTGTGACAAAAGCAGTAACACACTATGCTATGAACATAAAATACAGTTCTGTGTGGTACAGGTTCTTTGCCGCAGGCATATTAACCCTCTGCACTACCTAAGATGAGTCAAAACTGCCATTAGACAAAACCCTATCCGCTCCATCAGGAAGATTAATCACCAAAGATTTCTTGGGGCTTTTATTGTTGCCTGAAAACTGTTGGATATACATGGAACTCTGCAGTGGGTACTTGTAAAACCATAACATATTTCAAAACACAGGGAGGCTGGAAAGGAAAAGTTACTTGTGCTGACCTGCTGATTTTGTGACTGGGGGCAGATATTGCAGCACCCACTGCAAAACTGCCCCCACCAGTGAAAAAAAACGCCCCCACCCTTCCAGTTTTCCCGAGAAACGCCCGATGCCCAGTAGGGCTAGTCCAGCCTTGGAAAGTATTTTCAAGTAGCCCTTCGTGCTTTACAAGTTTCTCCCCGTTCACCAAACAAAGGGCACTTTTTTGCCTTTCAGAAAGGAAACCTAATAGCAAATCATTTGTACTCTGCAGCAACTTAGTTTTTGCGAAGAAACAAAGGTTAAAAGGCTTACATTAACAGGAAAGTACCAGAGCACAATCTGAATCTGCAAAGGAAAGAGCCAATGCATTTGTAAAAGGCTTACCTATTAAACTTGAATTCCTCAAGAAACTGAAAGATTGATCCAGGTAGTCATTAATGTCATACCAACAAGAAAGGTCGAATGGTGGTTAAACCCAAAGAAGGTTCATACCGAATGGCTTGGTAAATGCTAATACTTGCATATGTTACTGTGTGTTTATCTGAATGACAGCATGAGCCTTGGAGGGAAGAAGCAGAACTATCTCTGTGGCTACTGCTGAAAACTAAAAACACATTTCTATTATAAGAATGGATAGAAGAAGGGATTTAGGAATATTAAAATAATCAATATTTGGTCGAATAAAGATCTCCCCCTCCTGGGTCATCCTTTCCTAAAAAAAGCCCAACCCCTCACCAACCCGCTCCAAAGCCCTGCCCTTTATTGGGAGTACAGAGGGACCTAGTTCTGCCTGTCGCTAAAACCATATTAAGCATCGTGTCACTCCTGAGTGTATCATCATGACCCCTGTGGAGAAGACGGGGCAGTGCCCAGGACTGAGGAAATGCTTCTGCTTCTGCTTAAGCCTAAAAGGACAGGTGGTACTGCTCTCAGTTTGCAAGTATGCTATTGTGAAGACATCAGTTGGACCAAGGTTGATCCCTGGCGTCATGGCCCATGTACATTACCTTGCTGCTGATCGTGATCTCCTTTGGTTAAAGGATGCAATTTAATGTGTGGCATGCAGATCTTAACTGAGGCAGTTAATCCAGCTGGCATACTAAGCCGATTACCCCTCTAGGGTAATAAAGCTGTGATGGAGTTTAATGACAATGACAGAATCAAGCATGAATGCATTAGGGATGATGTAGGAAAGTATGACTGCCGCTGCTCAATTCCATAAAAAGTTCAAGAATGATGAGAAAATTGTGAATTGAGAATTGTGTACCATTTAAGCGTGGCACCGCGAGTGAGCTGTTATTTGAGCATTCAGCAACATTTGGATGATTCAAAGAACTTGCAGCCACAATTAAAAGTGTTTAGCGGACCAAGTAGGCCAGAAGGACAGCATAGTCAAAAGACGAACATTGCAGCCCATAGCACACCTCTCCAGCAGTGTAAGTGGTTAACTTACCTCTCAGTACAGATGAGTCTCAGTGAATGGCTGAGACGACACAAGAGGCATAACATCTCAAATACCTCCCAACAGCTAGGGACATCTGGAATCTTTGTGGTTGGATGGAACCTTGTGCCAGCAATGTAGGACATTGATGCTAGCCAAACTATATTTGCTGCTAGTGTGGTGAACATATCAAGTGCCATTCTTGGATTCTACTGCCGTGGGGGACGGTTAGTGGAACTGGTGAGAGTTTCAATACCCACTGCCAGTGTAGAGCTACAGAATGTAGAGAACCAAGAGATGTTCCTGTTGGACCAAGTGAAGACCTAAGCATGAGCTGCCTGTTGAGTAATGACCTTAGAAGATAGAGGGTCTTATTACGAGTATGGTGGGATCGCCATAGTCACGGTGGTCGTCCGACCACTGCTACACTGCTGACCCGCCTGTAGTATTATGAGTATGGTGGTCGGTCCGCCAAAGTACCGCTGTGTCTGCCGAGGATCCAGGATACCAGAGCAGTCGCACAGTGGTCAGGGAGCTGCAATATGTTGGTGGTGCTGTTGCGGCACCGCCGAACATATTACAAATTACCTGTCCACCACCTCTTTCATGGTGGTGAGCCCACAAGGGTGGCAAAGAGGCAACAGGGGCCCCTCCAGTTCCCATACCTGGGGTTGCCTGCAGGGGGGGCACATGTTGTGCCCCCCTGGATTTGCAACCTCAGTTCCTCCATGGTGTAGCATGAATGCACACCATGCAGGAACGTGCAGTCTGCGCTCTCTCATGAGGCAGTCTGCATGTTAGGCTCTCCTATAGGCCCAACAGACAACCGCCATCAGACCGTCGCTGCAACGCCTGCCCGTCATGGATTCCACTCGTAATCCGGTGGCGCACTACAGCCTTGGCGGTCCTCCAACGCAAGCCAGAAAAATGCCCAGAGTGTGGCTGAGGCTTTACACATGAAAACACAGGCCTCAACCAGAACAGACTCCAAGGAAGAGAAGATCTCTCAGAGGATGCTTCAACATTGAAAGAAATCGGTTTCTGGTAGGAAGTCTATGTATGTTACATGTACCTAAGTTGCGGTATTAGCTTCCTATCTTTCCAGACCAGGAGTTAGGGGGGACAGCAGTAGACCTGGAGATCCTGCTAGAATCTCAAGGTATTGCTTGAAGGGTTGTGCCATTGACTTGGCCTAAGCAAAAGGACATGAAGTTGGTCACTTCATGGCTGATTATGATTATTATTATTATTAGTGAATTTGTAAAGCGCATGGCTGCCCTGAGGCTTCCCAGCGCTGCTAGATCAAAAACTGAGTAGGTTGCCTGTGACTTAGAGATATTGCTTGAACGGTAAACAACGTTTACCACGAAACAGTTTGCCCTCAGGAAATCACAACGCGGTCGTTACAACGACCGCGTTGCGATTCCGCATACCATTACTCCGCAAGTCGGAACAACGATTTGCGGAGGGGGGGGGAAGGTGTTGGATTTAAAATCCAACACCTTCCCTTCTGTCCGCACAGACTGGAGTTGGAATAGTAAATTATACTATTCCAACATCCAGCGCCCCCCCTCCGCAAGTCATTGTTACGACTTGCGGAGCAATGGTATGCAGAATCACAACGCAGTTGTTGTTACGACCGCGTTGTGATTCCCTGCGGACAAAAAGAGTGCAGGATAACGACACACATTCTGCTTGAACAGCCATGTCTTGATCTCTTTTCGAAAGTGTAGTTCTCTGTCTATCAGTCTGTATTCCAACGGCAGAGAGTTCCAGAGTTTGGGAGCCAGATGAGAGAAAGATCTTCCTCTCCATCTTTCCCTCCTGGCCCTTGTTTGTATTAGGCGTTCCCCTGTGCTGGACCCTAGCCGCCTGTTTGGGATATAAGGAGATATTAACTTCCTGATTTTTTCCGGACCTTTATTATGGCGTGCTCTGTGGATTATAATCAGGACTTTGAATTTTATTCTTACTTCTATCGGCAACCAATAGAGGTCCAATAGGTGCCTTTTTTTACTGATTTCCATGTGGGAACCTTACAAAGCTACCTGGCGGCTGCATTTTGTGTTACCTGCAGTCTGCGTGTGACATATTTAGGGGCCCCCAAGAACAGTGAGTTCCCATAATCTAGTCGAGAGGTGACCAGAGAATGGACCACTGTCTTTATGAAGATAGGCTACTCTGCTGTGAGCCTTTTAATTCGAAGTCTGAATACAGGAGAAGGACCCCAGATGCACGGCAGTAGCCCTAATAGACCCAAGAACACAGCTAACACCCTGTACAAAATGCAAAAAAAATGCAGAAACTTTTTTAAAAGTTCATTCATTATCTGTAGCCACTCCAGCACCCCAACACACACCCAGGAACCCAGCAAGCACACAGATAAAATTGTGAAAAACATAACGTATCTATGGGCACCCCAGCATCTCTTATCCACCCAAGAACCCAGCAGACACACTGGGACAACATCATTATAAAGCACGAAATATCCGACTGGGTAGAAGAATGACTCATTGTGGTTAGGACACAGACGTCTACACTCTCTATCACAATTTTCTCACAATGTTGTTTTAGTTAATTTTTTGGCTTTGTTTGTCCAAACGATTTGGACAATGAAATAGCTGGACGCAAATCAAGCAGACTTCCATTTTCTCTGCCAGGAACTGAACAATCTGATTTCAATTTTCATTCTCATAAATATGTTTTTTTTTCTTCAGAGTATCTGCTGAGCCTCTAGCCGGCAGTGCATATTGTCTCTATCCTTTATGAGCTGGGCACAACAAGAATAAATACATGCTCTGCAGAAGAGGGGTTTATTATAAGAATAATAACTTCTAGCTTCCATAGCTCTTGTTTCTGCAGTGTCGCCATTTAATTGCAAGGCCTGGATTACCGGTCCTGCTTTATCGCTTCATTATTTAAGGCACCCAGTTAATAAAGATACCATGAGTTTCGATTTTTAGGGTGTTATAAATCATGGTAATAATGAGTTTTGTCCTAAAAAAGCAGAAACAATTGGAATTGTATTGCTTACTGCACGAAAATCTAGAGGTCCTTGTATTTCCCGAGCCTTCTTCACTTGGTAAGTTTCGACAAATTTCACTTTCACAAACTTATAATTCCGACATCTGTGCGAACAGTGGTTTGATTGGGTGTAGGATTTTTAGCAGGCCCTCGTGATCGGTGCCAAGCAACAATTGTTACTGTCACCCAGCCTCAGGCTCCCATTAGAAGTGTCCTGGTGTTTGGTGAGATATTTATCCGCGTGGGTCAGAAGTTATTGAGTGCAATAAACAGCACTTATCATATGTTTTTGGTCAAAACGTGGATTTGGACGCATACTGCATTAGATTATGCATGTTCTGGTAATTAGTGGCCAGTTTTCCAAATCACGGGGTGCTGTACACACAAAACTCATAATTCTCGTATGTGCAGTAACAGGGGATACAGCACATTTAGGGCCAGTAGGTGTGGCACAGCGGTTCGAGTGTCAGCGTGGGATCAGCATCCTGTGATTCTGGGCAAATCACTTAATCTCCCCATACCCATGGACAGCGCCTGAATACCCTCACGGGCACTAAGCTCCGCTATATAAATCTACTAACTTTATTTACAAAAAGTTTCCTTGCACCTGCGCCAAATTTCCTTGCAACACCATGGATGCACTGCATTTACAATACAGGGCCCTATGGCGCAAAGATTTAACAGATGCATCAGAAATTCTGGCTCCCTACGGAGGCCCCTAGAGGGCAGAATGTTCTAATTTATAAAACAAAGGCCTCAGGGGGTCCGGGGGGTTGAAATCCCCTCAAGCTCTGTGAGGCCTTTGTTCACAGCTTTTGCTGTGAACAAACATTGGAATGTTGATGCTGTGGGCTTGTACCATCCATTAGAAGCCCGGAGCACTCCATTGTCTTCAATGGAGCGCTCAGCATTTCAAAGCTCTAATGTTCCTTACGTTATTATGTAGATTGGAACATTGGATTGTAGTCCAATGTGAACAGGTATAGGCATGCTGCTTTCAACATTTCACTGTCCTAATAGACAGCCTCTTCCTTTCTCTTTCTCCTGCCTCTCAAAAATATATTAATTAGCAAAAAGAAAGGGTAATGCCATGCAGAAGGACACACACAGCCTTCACCCTTCCCTCCTTCTGTAGCTCAGTGGTACAGGGCTTCAGATGGAGGGAGGTGTGAATGTTGCTCAGTTCCTGGGTCTCCCTGGTTTGGGTGAACTACAAAAAGCAGTTCAGCCAAGCCAGGGAGACCCAAGGGCTGACTTCAGACCCTTTTTACAGCTTTTGTTGTGAATGTTCAAAAGCTATCAGTTGTTGCCCTGCGTGCGCCTGTTAGCTGTAGAACATTAACAGCAACAGCTGTGAACAAAGGCTTCTGAGCTGAGGGGATTTCAGCCACTTCGGGGTCAGTGAGGCCTTTATTTTATTAATTAGAACATTCTGCCCTGATGGGGAGGAATGTTCTAACAGCTTTATAGCCCACCGTTGCTGGGCTATACCGGCTATTAAATGCCTGCTCCCACCCCCACTTGTGTGTAGACAGTGAATATACAATTTAAACATTAAGTACATTTATTTCATATTTACCAAGTAGATAGCGGTCTTCAAACTGTCCTCTGAGAAGACATGAGTAAATGCTGCTATGCCTGAACATGAAAGAGTCATGTGTACTGCCTGGGTATGAAGGAGTGAATGATGATGACTTCTATAGCGCAAGGCTACTCGACAAGAGTGTCCCAGGGGTGATTAGGTAACTCAAAGCGGGGAAGGAGGCGAGAACCATAGATCTTCTGTAATCCTACTGTCTAAATGAGAGGGTTTTCAACTCCTTTTTAAATTTAGCTTTATCCGGGATAGCACTCAGTTGTTCAGGCAGATGATTCCATATTCCGGCCACCTTAACAGTGAAGGAAAAACCTCCATTTTGCTGCCTTTTGTAGCGGAGAACCACAATTTGACAAGCATTGTTAGAACGCAGTGGTCTTCCGGGGCTATGTTCCTGAATTCTTTCGTTCAGGTAAGCTGACCCTTTATTGTAAATGGTTTGGTGTGTCGGGGACAGTGCTTTGTACATTATACGTTTCCGAACTAGCAGTCAATGGAGTCTTTCCCAAAATACTGATATTGATGTATATTAGGTGGACTGCCATATTCTGCACAACTTGCAACCACTGAATCTGATATTCCATGGTGCCCAAGTATAATGCATTACCATAGTCCAGCCTTTGCAGGATTAATGACCTGACCACTGTGACTTGAGCAACGTGTGGAAGCAGAAAAAGGAACTTCTTCAGCATGCAAAAAATCAAGACGAAAGTCACAACTGCTGATACATGACACCCAAATTCCTGGCCACTTTAGTTAGGGAGCAGGGGAAATCGTGTCAGACCAAGCTCCCACCCATCCTGGGAGGGGATTCCGCCTACTGGGATATGTTTTGCATCACACACCACTATTTAGTGAATGGCTGTTTTTTCTGTTTCTAAATATGTACTAATTGTAAGAGGGAGGACATATGGGAACATGGGTGTCATCAGTACAACCAATTACATGTGAAAATTGGGCAATGCAGTAAAAATTCAATTTTGCTAATTGCAACTCCTGTGCTGTGCTGGGAAAAGTAATATGATGACCTATTCTCTCCAAACAACAAGGAAGGTACTATTCCTATCATAAAGAAAGGAAGAAAGATAATGCGGTGAATGAGACACAGGGAGGGAATCCTAAGGATTATTTTTTGGTGCCCTCACACATTCCTGGGGATGTCGCGCTTCATCATCGGACATTGCACCTCGTAGGACAGGCGCTGCAATGCCCTACCGGCCCCACAAACGGTCGCTTTGGCAAAGATCTTTTATTGTTCTTCCCTTATGATGAAGGGTGCAAGTGTTACGGTGCCCTAGTTGTTTGGGGTGTAGTGGTAGTGTTTTGAGGAGCGAGGAAACATTTGATAAAACTGTCTAAGAGATATCTAGAAAAATATGTTAATGAGATGGCTCTCCTGGTAGGATTAAACAACCTGTCAAAGGGTCAAGGCTACAGCTGATGCTTAATGTACCCAAGTAGCTTCAAGTCTATGGGTGTAGTCTGGTCAGGTGTAGTCAGGTCGACTTATTTCACACTCTAGGGTACAAAAAAGACCCACAGCACTTCTTCAGGACCTAAAAAAAGTAAGGGTGGTTATCCTAACCCACACCTAAACTATGATGTGTAGTATAGGTATTCCCCTAAATGAAAATACCTGGAACAGTGATGAAAAAATGATCGTCCAACCTGAAAAAAAAGAAGAAACAATGGGGAGAACAAAATAGTAAACCCCACAAACAGGTAGGGACTGAAGGACTCCCAGGCCTCTAGGGGCTGTAATTGGGGAAAAGGTGTGCAGACCGAATATCGGGTTTAAAACATCGAGTTGCACAAATATAAAGTCCGAAATATTGTGGTTCCGAAATATCGACAGCAAGAATATCGTTGTCAAGAATATCGATTTAAGTTAAGTAATATCGATTTTAAAAATATCTTAGTGTTCAATATCGTTTGCAAAAATATAGTTGTTAAAAATATCGATGTTTTAATTAATGATACGTATTTTAGTATATGTTTTAAATGTATGTGATGTATGTTTTCTTGTATAACAGTGGTTTGTATTTTTAATATATGTGTTACATTTTTAGTACTTATTTTTTAAATTTTTTATTTTGCATCTTTAGTTCCGTAGCGGGTTGTGGGTTTATAGGGGAATAGGGTGAGAAATAATTTAATTGTATTAAATTAATTGATTATTTTTCTTTTATTAATATTTATTTAGTTGACATGTTATAGTGTTACATGTGTAAAGTAATTTATTATTAATTAATTAATAAGTTGTTGTTAATTAATATTAATTATTTAATTTGTAATTAATTATGGTAATTGTGTAATTAATTGTAGGTGTGTGTTTAGGTGTTTATACGTGTAAAGGGTGGGAAGTAATTTATTTTTAATTGATGAATTACACTCATAAAATGTAATCAGGTAATCCCAATGTTAGCCTATGGGAGAGCCAGGAATTACAGTAGTGAAAATCAACTTTGAGAGTTTTTCACTACCAAGACATGTAAAGTTTAAAAGTACATGTTCTTCCTTTCTAAATACACTGCACCCGCCCTCTGGGTTGTCCAGGGTCTACCTTAGGGGTGACGTATATGTATAGAAAGGGAAGGGACGGTATGGACCTGGCAAAATATTTATCTTGAAAGGTTGAAATGGCAGCTTAAACTGGACACACAGGCTCCATGGACGGCATTTGGGAGTAGTCGTGTCGCAGCTGTGACCTCTAGCTTGCTCCTTGCTACTCCTGGCTCTTCCTTTGTGACACCTGGCTTCAAAGGAGACAAAGGTTTTGCCCCCTTCTAAGGCCAGGTGTTGCAAAAGAAGTGCCAGGAGAAGCGAGGAGCAAGCTTGAGGTTATTGCTGCGAGCCCTGACTATTCCCAAATTATGTCCATGACACACTCTGCATTGGTAGGCCTGAGCCATGGTTAGAGGGTAACTTAAGTGATTGGCACAATAAGTGCTGCAGGCCCACTAGTAGCATTTAATTTACAGGCCCTGGGCACATGTAGTGGACCTTACTAGTGACTTATAAGTAAATTAAATATGCCAATTGGGAATGAGCCAATATTAACATGTTTAGGAGAGAGAGCACAAGCTCTTTACCACTAGTGGTAAACTGCACAGAGTCCTAAAGCCAGCATAACTTAGCTCAGAAAAGTGAAGGAGGTAAGCAAAAACTTGGAGGGAAGACCATCCTAAGGCTGTCAGGTCTAACAACTGGGTTTCTTGATGCAGGAAACAACCCTATGAATGTTTACTAACTGAACAAAGGATGACTGGAAATTAAGAGTGCAGTTTGTCCAGCTCAAAGTTCGATAAGGCTCTTAACGAAGTAACAATGTTTTCCTGACAAGAAATGTGCCTAAATACATCATAAACATTCTGTGTGTAAGCCTTAACAAACACAGAATTCCATTCTTATTTGTTTGGCAAATTTTAGGTATGGCCATAATTACAGCTTTAGCTGCCTCACCAAACTACTGTGTTTGGTCAGTGGACTTCACCCATTGGTCTTTTAAGCTGTCATTCACAGTTTACTACCACCTACCATACAGCATGGGGCAATGGATAAGCCCACTTTTCCCATTGAATCCCTATACTATGATTGGCTGCACAAAGCCTGTGCCCATTGTTCACATCTCCCTAAAGATTATTCCATTACCTTCAGTGGTAACGGCGGTTCAAAGTGTGCTTTTTACTTTATTTGTATATTATCTAATAATACCAGCTATTTATTTTGTCTGTAACCCAGTTAGACGGTGATTTATTTTCTCTCTCTTTTTAATGTTATTATACAGTCATTAAGTGACATTGTAGCTGCCTAAGATTTTAATCCTTGGTTTGGTGATCGTTATTCTTGTCTCCTTCACGTATAATAATGATATATTAAATAAATATTATAAGAAAATTAATGCTATCTAAAACACATCACTAGAAAAAGAGCCACATAATTTTTTTGTTCATTTTAAATGTTTATTGCAAGCATATGGTAGCCTCACTTAGGAGGTAGCATGCTTTCTTTTCTTTCTTTTTAATTTTGGCCCACATGCTTGGAGTTAAAAAAAACTATAAAAATGTTAACCATGTGCTAGTGCTAAGGCCAGATCTGTTGGCTTTGTCAATGCTTGTTATAGTGCACTAATCAGGAAAATTGTTTTGAGAAGAAGGTTGGGTGAGCATGCGTATGAGATATTCAGACCTGTTCTACAGAAAATATAGATGTTTTTATTGACTGATTGATTATGTAGCAAACTAATATTTATCAGAGTTCTAAGCCACAACAAAGAAAGGAGACTGGGAAATAATATGGAACAACATTAGCTGTGAGGAGTTCTCTCGGTCACTTTGTTTCCAATATATTCTGGTACTGCTAGTTTTGCTATTTTCATTCTAAATGCAGAACTATATGTACCTGCATCTAACGAGAAAGAACTGGAAATCTTAGCAGTGTGCTTGTTCAGCTGTTAGCGTTATAAGGATACTCAAAGTGTCAGACATGAGGTGCTCAAATGTCATGCAAGCAGACATTCACAACAGTTGGCAATGCCACCTTTTACCATTCACACTGCCACTGGCAAAGGATTATGCACATTACAATCCTCCCCAAAGCTTATGAGCAACTGTGTGCTGGCAGCTGGTAAGCCAATTAAAATTATGCTAAACAACCAGCATTGAATAAAAACTCTTATCATGATAGTTGTGATAGATGATAGGCTTCCTAAATGTTCAGGGACAGATTTACCATTCTTTCACGCAACGCAGTGTAGCAAGGCAACTTGCTGTGCTGCGCTGTGTTGCGTGAAAGAGAGAGGGGAGAAATGTTCCATATGTACACAGCTATGGAGCATTTCTGCTCTCTCTCCTTGCTCGGGTGCAGTGTGTGCTGCTTATCGCCAAGGCAGGTGCGCTTGCACCGTAGTACAAGGGTGTCTGTATTTGCGGCAGGATTGTTTTTGTGCAGAAAGAAACAGCTTCCTGCACAAAACAATCCTTGGGGGCACATTCCTCTTTCTTTTTAAAGAGGAATTAACAAAGAGATATTTCTCCTTGTTGCACCTTTGTCAAGTAGGTGCACCATTTAGGCACAAGTCTTTGTAAATCTGGATCTGCATCAAAAGACATGGGTGGATGCATGAGAGCACCCATGCTCCACCAATGTAATGCCTACCTGACACAAAGTAATGCAAGCCAGTGCAGTGCACTGCATTACTTTGCATTTAGTAAACCACACAAAGCCACACAAAGTGGCTTTGCTTTGCTTAGTAAATCCAGGTTAAGGACTTCTGCTTCCTTGCGATGACTTGCGTCATACAAGGACAACGCAAGTTCTTCGAACACATGACCCGGGCCCACATTTACTTGCTGGGGCCAAGATTTTACTTGAAAACAACTTTCTGTATTGCGTCAAATGGAGAGAGCAGGAATGAGCCATATTTACTCGATAAGGCGCATTCTCAATCTCTCTCTCTATGCCATGGTGCACTAAGTGCTGCCTAGCGCCAATATGCCATGGTGCAACAGTGCCTGCATTTTAGGCAGGCTGGTTTTTGCGAAGGTAGGAATCCTTTCATGCTGAAAAACAATCCTCAGAAGCAGTTCTCTCTTTCTATGTGCTGAAAAATGCAGCACACATAGAAAGAGGAGATAATGAGGAAATATAAACATATTTTTCCTTGTTACACCTTTATTTCTCCTCATCACACCTCTGCAGAATGCAGCACATGTAGAAAGAGGAAATAATGAGGAGAAATAAACATATTTCTCCTCATTTCACCTCTGTTGGTTTGGCCTAGCATTTTGACATATATCCAAGTATACTATCCTCAGTACATCTGGGAATGTGCCAAAATCCATGGGTGGATGCGTGGGAGTGCCAACCCTCCACCCATCTAATCACTTCCAAACACAGAGTAATGCAAGGTGGCTTTGCGTGGTTTGTATCACTTAAACCATTATGTTGTCTTGAGTTGCCTTACCTGATGCAATGGCATCAGGTAAGGCGACTTAGTAAGTCGACTTAGTAAGTCTGCGCCTAGGTCTCTTGGTCTAAATTTTCCTCCGGTCGCTACAAATGTCCTCACTGTGGCCATTTATAATTTTTTGGCATTTTCACAAGCAAAATGCTAAACAATTCAATCTTATGGTGAGTAATACCAATAACAACATTTCCTTGTATGCAGCTAAAATATAAATGTTACAAAAGAACTTTCATCTATACAAATTCATAAACAATTAAAAAGCAGAACGGAGGGTTAGGGGTTTCTTGCGGGCCGGACTGGGAACCCAAAGCAGCCATGGCAAGTTTGTCAGACCGGCTCCCACCCCAGGAGAAGAGGTTGCAAGTGTAAAGCACTGCTGCTTGACAAAACGGCCCCTAGCACTACTGCTTTTGTTACTGGGGGCCGATATAGCTGCATTGCTGCAAAACCAGCACCCACCACTCCAAAACTGGGCCCCCACCCTTCCAGCCTCCCTGGCAAACCCCTAATGCCCGCTACGGCCAGTCTGCCGCTCTTCCAGGATGCCCGCAGGTCTGTAGGCTTCGCGAAGGGACTCCACTACTGTGCTTCCTTCACCTAAAGGTTCCCGAAGTAATGAGCAACTGAGAACAGAGACGTTTAAGCCATGGGCAAAGTGAACGCAGCCCAGGGCCACCTGATAGTCTTCTCAACTGCCTGCCTGAGCCTGCTGTGCTCTACAGTCAATCCTGCCCTGACGACCTTAAATGATTCTCAAATATAGATTGTTTTAGTGTTTTCTTTTCATTACATTAATTTTGCAGAGACATGTTGTGCTTGTGTTTTTTTATGCTATGCCATCCATAAAAAAGTTTCTTTTAGATGGCAACAGTTCCAAAATTTGGGAAATGGGAGGAGGTCAAATATATTATTTTTGATAAGATTAGTGTGCTGCTGCTGTTTCGCAATATTGAAAACACGTCACTATATTCCCTTCTGGTGCATGTATTCTGAATATTTGATGTGAACACATTTAGAACACATATTTACGTGCTGTCGTCGCATGCTACTTCTCACAACTTCAGTAGCACATTTTTACATTAATAAAGCTGGTATGTGGTCTGTCAAGTCAAAAAGAGCCATTGCTGAGAATATCTTCCTGCATAAAATCACTTTTCAATAATTCATTCTACTTTAAATCACAGTGCACAGCTGTTCTATTTGCTAATACTCCATTACCTGTGTGAGGAAAGCTTGTGTCATGCCTGTGTGTGTGCAAAAACCAGCTGTGTATGTGAAGACAGCTTCCAGTGCTGCTGCTGTCCTGGTACCTTGTCTATGTCTGAGATCTGCACCTGCTTCTGCCTGCTGCACAAGGGATGCTTGAACTCCGGGGGCATCCTCCTTGTTACATGGGCACTTGCAGTGATGCTGGCCACTATGGTCTGTTGTGGAAATGAAGGCATCTTGCAAACCTAGTCCTTAATAGCCTTGGCCCAGTCTGACTCTGAGAGAAGCTTGCACTGGTGATGCCTGTTTTGTGTGTGAAGGAAGGAAGGTCACACTTGCTGTTTGATATATATATATATATATATATATATATATATATAAAAACCACGAGTTGCCTCCAAATGACGAGGCCACATCCCAGCATGTTGAATCCATTTTATTCCAAGGATTGTCTCAACCAAGTCGCAGCACACAAATATGGCCAAACGCGTTTCGGGCGTTGGACGCCCTTGATCACTGGCACAGGAAACCCCAAAGCAAAAGCAGTCCACTTGAGCACAATAAATGTCCCGCCCATGTGGGCGTGTGCCGCAGAGAGTTCTGGTTATTGTGGTCCGCTAAATTCAAACCCCAGTGGGCGCCAAGGGATCCCCAAATTCACAGTCTTACCCCAGTGGGTATGCGTTGCAGCCAGGTAGAGGAACGATTCCACCCTCCTCAGAATGGACATGCTGTTCCAGAAGTGCTTCTTAGTACATTGCACTCCGGACCCAGTAGATCTGCAGTGGGGCCCCATCGCGGCCGGGCAGGCCACTATAAACAAAAACCATGAGTTGCCTCCAAATGACGAGGCCACATCCCAGCATGTTGAATCCATTTTATTCCAAGGATTGTCTCAACCAAGTCGCAGCACACAAATATGGCCAAACGCGTTTCGGGCGTTGGACGCCCTTGATCACTGGCACAGGAAACCCCAAAGCAAAAGCAGTCCACTTGAGCACAATAAATGTCCCGCCCATGTGGGCGTGTGCCGCAGAGAGTTCTGGTTATTGTGGTCCGCTAAATTCAAACCCCAGTGGGCGCCAAGGGATCCCCAAATTCACAGTCTTACCCCAGTGAGTATGCGTTGCAGCCAGGTAGAGGAACGATTCCACCCTCCTCAGAATGGACATGCTGTTCCAGAAGTGCTTCTTAGTACATTGCACTCCGGACCCGCTAGATCTGCAGTGGGGCCCCATCGCGGCCGGGCAGGCCGCTATAAACAAAAACCACGAGTTGCCTCCAAATGACGAGGCCACATCCCAGCATGTTGAATCCATTTTATTCCAAGGATTGTCTCAACCAAGTCGCAGCACACAAATATGGCCAAACGCGTTTCGGGCGTTGGACGCCCTTGATCACTGGCACAGGAAACCCCAAAGCAAAAGCAGTCCACTTGAGCACAATAAATGTCCCGCCCATGTGGGCGTGTGCCGCAGAGAGTTCTGGTTATTGTGGTCCGCTAAATTCAAACCCCAGTGGGCACCAAGGGATCCCCAAATTCACAGTCTTACCCCAGTGGGTATGCGTTGCAGCCAGGTAGAGGAACGATTCCACCCTCCTCAGAATGGACATGCTGTTCCAGAAGTGCTTCTTAGTACATTGCACTCCGGACCCGCTAGATCTGCAGTGGGGCCCTATCGCGGCCGGGCAGGCCGCTATAAACAAAAACCACGAGTTGCCTCCAAATGACGAGGCCACATCCCAGCATGTTGAATCCATTCTATTCCAAGGATTGTCTCAACCAAGTCGCAGCACACAAATATGGCCAAACGCGTTTCGGTCGGTGGACGCCCTTGATCACTGGCACAGGAAACCCCAAAGCAAAAGCAGTCCACTTGAGCACAATAAATGTCCCGCCCATGTGGGCGTGTGCCGCAGAGAGTTCTGGTTATTGTGGTCCGCTAAATTCAAACCCCAGTGGGCGCCAAGGGATCCCCAAATTCACAGTCTTACCCCAGTGGGTATGCGTTGCAGCCAGGTAGAGGAACGATTCCACCCTCCTCAGAATGGACATGCTGTTCCAGAAGTGCTTCTTAGTACATTGCACTCCGGACCCGCTAGATCTGCAGTGGGGCCCCATCGCGGCCGGGCAGGCCGCTATAAACAAAAACCACGAGTTGCCTCCAAATGACGAGGCCACATCCCAGCATGTTGAATCCATTTTATTCCAAGGATTGTCTCAACCAAGTCGCAGCACACAAATATGGCCAAACGCGTTTCGGGCGTTGGACGCCCTTGATCACTGGCACAGGAAATCCTCCTTGTTACATGGGCACTTGCAGTGATGCTGGCCACTATGGTCTGTTGTGGAAATGAAGGCATCTTGCAAACCTAGTCCTTAATAGCCTTGGCCCAGTCTGACTCTGAGAGAAGCTTGCACTGGTGATGCCTGTTTTGTGTGTGAAGGAAGGAAGGTCACACTTGCTGTTTGATATATATATATATATATATATATATATATATATATATATATATATATATATATATATATATATATCACTGAAAAAACCATAGGTTTCACACACGTTATAGTTAGGAATTATCATTTACAAAACCTTGCAAATTCACTTAAAAAAACATAGGTTTCACACATGTTATAGTTAGCTGTACATTTCACTCGTAAAAAACCAATGAAATTCCACGTTATAGTTAGATGAGGTAACTATAACTTGCGCGCCCACAATAAACTGCTGATGACGTCACATATTACATCACTCATGACATGGTCAGTGACATCACTCATGACATCAATGATGACATCTGAAATTACACATTGTGGATTGCGGTCGCGCAAGTTATAGTTACCTGATCTAACTATAACGTGGAATTTCATTGGTTTTTTACGAGTGAAATGTACAGCTAACTATAACATGTGTGAAACCTATGTTTTTATAAGTGAATTTGCAAGGTTTTGTAAATGATAATTCCTAACTATAACGTGTGTGAAACCTATGGTTTTTTCAGTGAATTTGTACGGTTTTTTAAATGCTAAGTTATGTATTTATTTTTTATTTTTTTTTCTGGTTTTTCACTGTGCGCATATATATGATTTTACTTTTGATTTTCTCAGGAACTACTGAACAGATTTACACCAGACCTACAAAAGGCACATCCTTGACCTGAGGACTACCTCTCTGCCAAATTTCAAGTAATTCTGTTCAGCCGTTCAGGCTGTAGCTCGGACTAAAGGTCCTATGGGAAAATGCATGGGGAAAACGCGTTTTGGGACCCCCCTTTTTTCTCAGCCCCCGCTTGACGAATCCCCCCGAGACTTTCAGGGTAGGAGCGGAGTGTAGCGCCCCATTAGTTTTGAAATTTTCGCGAGGATTCGTCGACCGGCGCCAAAGTTATTCCAAATAGAATGTTGCGGATTTCCTATGGAAACACGGTCCTAACTATAACTATCTACTGGCGACCGCCAGTAGATAATATATATATATATATATTATCTACTGGCGGTCGCCAGTAGATAGTTATAGTTAGGACCGTGTTTCCATAGGAAATCCGCAATAGAATGTTGAGGATTTCCTATGGAAACACGGTCCTAACTATAACTATCTACTGGCGACCGCCAGTAGATAATATATATATATTATCTACTGGCGGTCGCCAGTAGATAGTTATAGTTAGGACCGTGTTTCCATAGGAAATCCGCAACATTCTATTTGGAATAACTTTGGCGCCGGTTGACGAATCCTCGCGAAATTTTCAAAATAGGTGGGGTGCTCCGCTCAGCTCCTACCCTGAAAGTCTCGGGGGGATTCGTCAAGTGGGGGCTGAGAAAAAAGGGGGGTCCCAAAACACGTTTTCCCCATGCAATTTTCCATAGGGACCTTTAGTCCAAGGTACAGCCCGAACGGCTGAACAGAATTACTTGAAATTTGGCAGAGAGGTAGTCCTCAGGTCAGGGATGTGCCTTTTGCAGTGTCTGGTGTCAATCTGTTCAGTAGTTCCTGAGAAAATCAAAAGTAAAATCATATATATATGTGGGCGGAGCCTAACCACACATCTCATCCTGAGATCTGATTGGCTGTCAGCACTTCATCCAAGAAGTGTTGGCAGCCATCTTGGGACCAATATACATAATAGCACCTCATTAAAAAGCATTGCAGTTAATAGAAGGTTTTAAGACTTTAGTAACATTATAAATCATATGTTGATGGTACCATACTCATTTTAGGAATTGTGGTATGTTCTAAGGTGATTTCACCATGTGAAAAAGCCATCTGCTGGGATATCATGATTGAGAGAAAAATATTTTCTCATGCTTTTCCCACAGAGGTTTGGAAGGTGATCTATAAGCTAAACTGAGAGCTTATTTTCTGTAAATTCACATTATCTTTCTCAGTCATGTGAGAATGAAGTCTGACATTCTCAGTAAAACATGTACATCCAACAAGGGCAGAGACTGTCAGTTGATTCCTTTGTGTTCTACTGCAGCTTCCCAGAGTGTTCCAAAGAACAACTAGAGCGCTAACAGTCCTACTTATGATAAACGTATGGCACACCTGAAGCCATCTTGCTTGGATTAAAGTGGTAACTCTTAAAACATTTAATTTAAAAAGGAACAAAATGAGGGGGTTCATTTTTCCATAAAAAGTATGATTAGTGCTGCAGAAAGAAAAATTAGGGCACATTTTGAGTGACTTCTCAAATCCTCTTCTATTTCATTAAAAAATTCTGACATGCAGACTGAAACATGCACTTTCAATACCAGCAGCAGTTTTCCCTGGTGAGCAGTAGCTTTACTACAGTGATCTAATGAGCAAAAAGAGTGCTAACATTCTGAATTTATGGCAAATGTGTGACACATCTGAATGCCTTTGGAATCAAAGTAAAAAACTGAAAGTATTTCCTACTGAGGAGACTGCAGTAAATGAGGAAATTAGGAAACTTCATAACAATTAAGGTGCCAATTCCGATCCGGTAAAAACCGGGTACGAACCGTCGGACGGAGCCTTTTCTCCGTCCGACTCGTACCCGGTGCGAAATCCATCCGAAAATGCAAGTACGAATCATACGGAAACACCATTTCCGTACGATTCGAACAAAACACCGACCGAACAGAAACTAAACACAATTCCGATCCTGAAAGGAGCCGACGTGACGTCGGTACGCATCCAGCCTACGTTTCACGAACCAGGAAGTACGATTCGAACCGACGTCATCCCGCACGGAAAATATTTACCGGCTGCCAAAAACTGCCGGGAAATCAGGACGACACACGCAAGGAGCAGCTGGACGCGACGAACAGACATGGACCCGAACCTACGTGCCATCCCTGCCCTCCTAGCAGTCCACCTGGCGTACAGGAACCGACGCAGACGCCGCAGAAGGTCAGCACAACAACCAGGGGCAAAGGGGGGGGCAGGGGCAGGACACACAACACCAACACATGGTACCAAATCACACATGGCCTGGACATACCTGACCATCAGGGCCTGGTCACTTCCAGGGGGTGGGGGCAAGGCCAGCAACGCAAGCGTCCGCCACAACGGAAGTGGATGGTCACGCGAACCGGTACGTACCCTACCCAGGCCGCAAGAGCGTGGGTACGGAACGTACCACGCGTCCCCCTACGTCACTCCAACAATAGCGGTACGGCCCGTACCCACGTCAGAAAGGCCTTGGTACAGCTCGTACCAGCATTGCTGGGGTCATGTAGGGGTACGCGTGGTACGACCCGTAGCCACGCCCCCAAGGCCTGTGTACGGTGCGGACCCCACGGCCCGCAACAATGGTGGGACGCACCGTACCCACACACCAAAGGCATGGGTACGGCCCGTACCCAGGCACGCAGAGCGTGGGCAGGGGTATGTACGGACCGTACCCCCACCCGTGGAAGTACGGCCCGTACCCCCACCCGTGCATGTACGCCCCGAACCCCCACTCGTGTATGTACGCCCCGAACCCCCACCCGTGTATGTACGCCCCGAACCGCCACCCGTGTATGTACGCACCCAAGCGCCACCCGTGTATGTACGCCCCGAACCCCCACCCCACCCTGGTATGTACGCCCCGAACCCCCACCCGTGTATGTACGCACCCAAGCGCCACCCGTGCATGTACGCCCCGAACCCCCACCCCACCCTGGTATGTACGCCCCGAACCCCCAGCCGTGTATGTACGCACCAAACCCCCACCCGTGTATGTACGCACCAAACCACCACACCAGCCGTGTATGTACGCACCAAACCCCCACCCCAGCCGTGTATGTACGCACCGAACCACCACCCGTGTATGTACGCCCCCTAACCCCCCCCAGCCGTGTATGTACGCACCGAACCACCAGCCGTGTATGTACGCCCCCGAACCCCCCCCCAGCCGTGTATGTACGCACCAAACCCCCACCCGTGTATGTACGCACCTAACACCCACCCCAGCCGTGTATGTACGCACCGAACCACCACCCGTGTATGTACGCACCAAACGCCCACCCGTGTATGTACGCCCCCGAACCCCCCCCCAGCCGTGTATGTACGCACCGAACCACCAGCCGTGTATGTACGCACCAAACCCCCACCCCAGCCGTGTATGTACGCACCGAACCACCACCCGTGTATGTACGCACCGAACCACCACCCGTGTATGTACGCCCCCGAACCCCCCCCAGCCGTGTATGTACGCACCAAACCCCCACCCGTGTATGTACGCACCTAACACCCACCCCAGCCGTGTATGTACGCACCAAACCACCACCCGTGTATGTACGCACCAAACGCCCACCCGTGTATGTACGCACCAAACCCCCACCCCAGCCGTGTATGTACGCACCAAACCCCCACCCCAGCCGTGTATGTACGCACCGAACCACCACCCGTGTATGTACGCACCGAACCACCACCCGTGTATGTACGCCCCCGAACCCCCCCCAGCCGTGTATGTACGCACCAAACCCCCACCCGTGTATGTACGCACCTAACACCCACCCCAGCCGTGTATGTACGCACCGAACCACCACCCGTGTATGTACGCCCCCGAACCCCCCCCAGCCGTGTATGTACGCCCCGAACCCCCACCCGTGTATGTACGCACCTAACACCCACCCCAGCCGTGTATGTACGCACCGAACCACCACCCGTGTATGTACGCACCAAACGCCCACCCGTGTATGTACGCACCAAACCACCACACCAGCAGAGTATGTACGCCCCGAACCCCCACCCGTGTATGTACGGACCGAACCCCCACCCCAGCCGTGTATGTACGCACCAAACCACCACCCGTGTATGTACGCACCAAACCACCACACCAGCCGTGTATGTACGCACCAAACCCCCACCCCAGCCGTGTATGTACGCACCGAACCACCACCCGTGTATGTACGCACCGAACCCCCCCCCAGCCGTGTATGTACGCACCGAACCACCACACGTGTATGTACGCACCAAACCACCACCCCAGCCGTGTATGTACGCACCAAACCACCACCCGTGTATGTACGCACCAAACCCCCCCCCAGCCGTGTATGTACGCACCGAACCACCACCCGTGTATGTACGCACCAAACCACCACCCCAGCCGTGTATGTACGCACCAAACCACCACCCGTGTATGTACGCACCAAACGCCCACCCGTGTATGTACGCACCAAACCCCCACCCCAGCCGTGTATGTACGCACCGAACCACCACCCGTGTATGTACGCACCGAACCACCACCCGTGTATGTACGCCCCCGAACCCCCCCCAGCCGTGTATGTACGCACCAAACCCCCACCCGTGTATGTACGCACCTAACACCCACCCCAGCCGTGTATGTACGCACCGAACCACCACCCGTGTATGTACGCCCCCGAACCCCCCCCAGCCGTGTATGTACGCCCCGAACCCCCACCCGTGTATGTACGCACCTAACACCCACCCCAGCCGTGTATGTACGCACCGAACCACCAGCCGTGTATGTACGCCCCCGAACCCCCCCCCAGCCGTGTATGTACGCACCGAACCACCAGCCGTGTATGTACGCACCAAACACCCACCCGTGTATGTACGCCCCCGAACCCCCCCCCAGCCGTGTATGTACGCACCGAACCACCACCCGTGTATGTACGCACCAAACCACCACCCCAGCCGTGTATGTACGCACCAAACCACCACCCGTGTATGTACGCACCAAACGCCCACCCGTGTATGTACGCACCAAACCACCACACCAGCCGTGTATGTACGCACCAAACCCCCACCCCACCCGTGCATGTACGCACCGAACCTGCTATAAGAATGGGGTGTGCAAAACACCCCCAGCAGTGCCCAGACACAGGAGGGGTGGGTGCAGGGTCCTCCCAGCAGTGCCCAGACACAGGAGGGGTGTGTGCCTATCACTCCCAGCAGTGCCCAGACACAGGAGGGGTGTGTACCTATCACTCCCAGCAGTGCCCAGACATCGGACAATATACCCCATCAACAAGTTCAGTGACCTACAAGGGTGATACCCCAGATGCAGGCGGAGACATCGCTGAGCCAGCATGGCTATATTGAAAGGCAACCCTCACACATCCAGGAAATGTAGACACAGCACAGCACAGCATTTGGGAGACACCCTGCAGGAAAAATGGGCTGGGCCACAGAGGACGGAACACACCTTGGGACAATGTCACCATACAGTGAGAGCAAACATGACCAAATACCATTTGCAGAGACCTTTGTGATGGCACGCAGATGGCAGGGTACACCCCATGAGCAGCACACTCCAACATTTCACAGACCCCTAACACATTATCACCACCCCAACGCAGGGAGCACCAGCACCAACAGCAAGTCCAGGAAAGCATCAGTGTGCAAAACAAAAAGAAAAGGCTTTATTCAGCAGGAAAATATATCAGAGAAAATGTCCACTATGTACAAGGGCCATGGGCCAGCCCAGCAGCAATGTCCGGGGGGGGGGTACACATCGGGACGTGTGTCCCCTAGCTTGGCTGCACAGTTCACAAGTCCATTTCATCCACAGAAGAGGGGGCATCAGGGGGGAGGGTGGAAACAGGCACCGCAGGGACAGGAGGGGAAAGGGTAGGTGTTGTGGGTGCAGGGAGGGATGAATCTGCCACAGGGGGGGTGCCAGCGCCAAAGGTGGAGGACAGAATGGCGCTGCACACGTCGGCAAGTTCCCCCAGCGACTCCCCCGTACCCAATCCAACCACAGGCCCCAAGGAGGGGGGGGGGGCAAAGGGATGGGTCGCAGCGCCACTGGGGGAGGGTGTGGACAGGGTGGGGGACTCAACTCCCCTGGCCGGGTCCCGCCTCCACCGCTTGCGGGGTGGTGTCATCCTGGGGCTGGGGGGCACACTCGCAGTGGATGATGCTGTCACTGACTGTTGGCCAGGAGAGCTAAGGGGAGTGGATTTGGAGGGAGTGGGTTGTGTGGAATGCGGACTCCCACTGTGGCTGCGTGTTCTACGTTTCCCCCCCGACCCAGTGGGTGTGCCTTCCTCACCCTGTGTGTGCGTGACAGGAGGTGTGCGCTTCGACTTCCCTGGTGGTGTGGTGCCTGTGTCTGTTGGGGTGCGTGCACGCTGACGTCTGGATGTGCGTGGGACAGGCACGGGAGTGGGAATTGGGGATGGGGCAGGGGTAGGGGGTGTTACGCAGCGCTGCAGGAGATCCAGTGCTGCAGTCAGTGTGGAGTCTATGGACCTCAGCAACTGCCGTTGGTCAGACTGCGCAGCCGACATGCCCTCCATGTATGCCTCCATCTGGGTCAGCACCTGGGTGTGGGCATGGAGGACATTTAGCATCGCAGTCTGACCAACCTGCAACTGCCTCAGGATGTCCACAGACTCCGCACTCACCGCAGCAGTGGTGACAGGGGCAGGGGGTGCGGTGCCTGGCAGGAAGGAGACATGTGGGGACCGAGCACGGAGGGAAGGGCCACGAGCATGTGGGAGGCCGGTGATGGAACCTGAGGTGGCGGGGGGATGTGGAGGGCTGCCATCAGCTGGGGGGGCAGACTCCGCCACCTCTGGGAGCTCAGCCTCGGACCCGTCTGCGTCATAGTCTGTGTTGGCAGTCAACAGGTCCTCCGCCTCACTCCCTTCGGCCTCCGTGCCACTCCATGTGCCAGACAGGACAGCACTGCTGGTACTGGTGCTCAATCTCTCCTCCCGGTCCGTGCTAGTGTCTCCTTCCGTGTCCCCCGGCGATGCTGTGGGCAAGGTGAAGAGACAGGAGAAAATCAGACACCTGTACACATATGTCACATGAGTCAAATATACATAGGTCACATTGCATAGCCTGAAAAGCAACAGGAGTAACACCTACAAAACAATGTACACATGTAGGCCATGGAACACACAGTTTTTCTACCCACCATGCCACTGAGACACAATGGAGATCATGACACAACAGCAAATCACTGCACCTGAAATTTTAGAGAGGAGTCAGCCTCTGGGGACAAATGTGCACAGCACCTGCACCACACTGCGTCGTCAAAAAGGGATGAGCATGAATCATATCCATTTACTCTTGCCGCATGCTGCAAAGGCAATACATGAAACCAGGCCACACATGACAGGGTCACTGCACCTTGAGCGTATGTCCAGTCAAACATCACACACAGGCTAAACCCAGCAAGGAGGATGAAGCTTCTGACATGTAGGCCTTGTACGCACAAACCACCCACACCTGAGACAATCTCATTGAGACGGAGAAAGTATGTACACCTCTTACTCTGGGATGGAAACACATGGCCTCCACTAATTCATGACTGTAAACACACAGCCCCTGGTGGCCATGTCCACACATCATTGACAGGCAAACATCATCAGATTGTCTCAACAACACACACAGGTAATGCCCACTGTGAGTATGCACAAGCAAAATGGGTCCCCCTGTACAGTGGACACATGTAGCAACCTGTAGGTCCTAACAGTTGAGCCCAGGGTACAATGCCACCCTACGCAACCCATGGCAAAGACACAGTGAATGGCCATATTGTTGGATGACGCACATGATACCTAGGAAGAGGTGCCCCAGGGCACAGTAGTGCCCACACTCCTCCATGGTCCAGGATGGACATGACTGCAAATTAAGCAACCGTCCCTGCACTTAGCAGGCCTCCCACTCAGGCACATCATGTCAGAGGGCACACAATTGGACATGCATGCTGGAAGGCTGTACATTTTGGAGACACACCCCTATGTCGTGATTCACAATCAGTGCCAAGTGACATGGACACCACAATGACTGAAATTGGCCATGGCACACGCAAGGTCCCCATACCTGTGGCACATCACCCCCACACATGATGCTGATAGCATAGGGCACCTGCATGAACTGCCTGCATAAATAACCTTGTGCAAGAGTGGCGACAGACCAGGGAACACATTGCAAGGAGGGGAAGGGAGGGAGTGAGAACAGCACTGTGCTACTTTGTGGAGAAGTTGACGCACTGCACAATCAAACCCTGGCAGTGTATCCATGCAACTGCACACTTACATTGGCTGGGGACACACAACTGACACACATGTACCTACCCCCTTCCTGCTGCTGCCTCTCCTGTAGGCGCCTGTCCATATCGGGGAAGACCACCGCCAGCACACGCTTCTGGATGTGGGTCAGACGACGGCGGCCACGGTTCTTACGGCTCTCAGGTGAGTCCCCCAGCAGGAGCCGTGCAATCCTCCTCGTCCAGCACCGGATGTCCTGCCAGCGTTTCCTCACCTGAGACAGGCTCCGCCTCCGACCCTCTGTACCCCTCACGGCACTGACGGCTTCCCTCCAGATCTCCCCCTTGGCAATGGCGCCTACCTGTGAGGATGCAAAAGAGAGAATACATTAATCCACATGAGCAAAGACACAGAGACACACATATAGAACAATCCTCATTATGAACAGGCCATGGTATGCATGCAACTAATTGCACCTTTGTCATAGGGACATTATCCACTGTGGAAGGCCAAATGCACTACGTGCCAGTGGAAGCACACGGGTGGCATGAGGGGTACCACACACTCACTGACCAGGGATCACACTGTGCCTCACAGGCTACACCAGGATTATGTACAGCACCTCACAGCAGTCACCTGCCCCAGCACACTGATGCTACCTCAGCAGAGTACACAGACACACACAGGTACAGGACAATCACATGGCATTGCCAACTGCGGGTACACACCTCACTCTGCCCATGTGCCAGTAGACGGGGGTGTCACAGGTGTGGGGCTGGCTCAGCACGGCATGCACACAGCACTGCTCCCTGCTCACATCCGATGGCCAGGCCATATCCATCCCTCATGCTGCTTGTGTGCAACACTCCCCATATGCACTCACCCACATGACAGGGGACTAACACACACACCAATGTGCAGGGGACGAACACGGCCTTTGGACACTCACAGCACAGGTACACTGAACAAACACACATCCATGGGTACTGACACCTGTCACACTGGGGGGAACACAGGATCACATCAGGACTGTGGAAACAACATCCCCAGGAGGAGTATGCAGGCAGAATGTGGCATGCACCTTGCATTCATTGTCACAGTAGGCACTATGCAAGTGAGGAGTGCACACAGGAAACACAGCATGCTCTGCATGGGTGACATGAGGCCTTCCACACCCTGGGACCCACTCCAAACAACAGTGCATGTCTGTCACACATGGACACAATGCCAGAAGTCACTGTCACACAAAAGGGGCACAGTCTAAGCTAGTGGAGTCTGCACTCACCTGAACCCCTGGTCGACCATACAGGCTCTGGAACTGTGGGAGGATCACATCTATCAGGGCAAGGTTCTCCTCCTGGGTGAATGGCTGTGACCTCTCCACAGTCCTGGACATGGTGCCAGAGGAATCACTATCAGCAGCAGTGGTAATGGATGAATGGATGTGCAGGCAAGTGCTCTCTCATGGGACCTGGCTGCCTTATATATGCCTGGCTGGCCTGTTCATGTATAGGAGTACAGATTGATTGGTCAGTCACATTAGCATCCTACGTTTCATCCAATCCCTTCAAACCTACCCCAGTGTGTGGCTTTGCATGGTTTCAGTTTTGATAATGATGTCAAGTCAACATCCACATTGCAACAATGTAGATTCTTTCAAACTGACTTCTGCTGTGCACCTGGTGCTCAAAATCAAAAATTTAACTCAGTCTCCATGGCAACCATCAGGCATTTAGGCCCTTATACTTGTCCCTCATGTGTCCCCTATGTGTTTTCATACATTTACACACAGGTACGGTGCGTTCCACGCCCTAGGGCACCCCACAAGCAGTGATACCGACCGTACATGCGCTTGTACGGTCCGGATCACAATATGGGCGCTGGCGTATGCGTACGCCACAGTAGTACGGACTGTACACGCGCTTGTACGGTCCGGATCACAATATGGGCGCTGGCGTATGCGTACGCCACAGTAGTACGGACTGTACACGCGCTTGTACGGTCCGGATCACAATATGGGCGCTGGCGTATGCGTACGCCACAGTAGTACGGACTGTACACGCGCTTGTACGGTCCGGATCACAATAAGGGCGCTGGCGTATGCGTACGCCACAGTAGTACGGACCGTACAAGCGCGTGTACAGTCCGTACTACTGTGGCGTACGCATACGCCAGCGCCCATATTGTGATCCGGACCGTACAAGCGCGTGTACAGTCCGTACTACTGTGGCGTACGCATACGCCAGCGCCCATATTGTGATCCGGACCGTACAAGCGCGTGTACAGTCCGTACTACTGTGGCGTACGCATACGCCAGCGCCCATATTGTGATCCGGACCGTACAAGCGCGTGTACAGTCCGTACTACTGTGGCGTACGCATACGCCAGCGCCCATATTGTGATCCGGACCGTACAAGCGCGTGTACAGTCCGTACTACTGTGGCGTACGCATACGCCAGCGGCAATATTGGCCCAGGGACCCTATACACGCGCTCCGAGCGTATGTACGGTGCGTATTACAACTGTCAGTGGTGACAGGCGGCACACAGACAGGAATGGAGCGGACAGGTATTGCCAAGGGTGGACACCAATGCATTGTCTGTGCAATACCACCTGTGTGTGACACAGGTGTGTCAGGATGTGATGTGGCACTTTACCCCTGAGGTGTGGGCAAAGCACATGTACGATGAGCTGTGTACACATGTCGTGTGTGATGGTGCGCATTGTACCACACATCCCCTGCACTCCTTTGACATGTGTGCATGTCGTACACACTAGTGGAGCCATGAGTCACTTGCATGTCCCAGTCACGGACACCCGCACCTGTCCCCTGATGCCAGGTACACGGAATATTACATATGACACGTGTATGGCTGCGTTGCATGCTGCAACCATGTCATGTGTGTGGCATGTCTTTCCATGATTTTGCTGTAGGTGTGTGATTCAATGTGTCAGCAGTTGCTGCTGCCAACATGTGTCTGTGTGTCGATGGGCATGGCACACTGTTCCGCACACCAGCCCACATATGTGATTTGCCATGAGGTGTGTATGTATCCAACTACACGGAGTATCAACACAAGTACATATCCACATGCTCCCTATGTATGTTCTGTCTCGACATGTACTCCTCAAAGGCAATGTGTGTGGCCTGTCCTATTCCTATGACATGTGACCAGTGCATATCGCATCCAACTACCTGTCTGTACCATACGCATACTACTTCTGCACATGTGTGGATGTCTGTGAATCCTGTGATGCGTGTGCATGTTCACTTACACTGGCCCACAGCTAGTCTCATGCCATGTCATCGTGATCTTGCCCCCCTCCGTTAGTGGCTGTCCCTTGGTAGGAGTGTAACCTGACTGGCGTTCGTGTCCAGGAACTGTGGCACAGACCTGACTCACAACGTGGCATATGTGTATTGGCTGTGTAACATGTGCTCAGTGCATTGACGATGTTGTTGTACAGTGCTCACTCTTAGGTGTTCCTTCCATTTCACTGCAGGGCTCCGCCTCTCCCTCGACGTATGCCAGACATTGCTGCCCTGCATGAACGGGACTGTATACGCCGCTACAGATTCAGCCAACGGTTGATTGATGAGTTGACTGGCCGGCTGGAAGCACAACTCCTCCCGCGCCACAGGTATCCAAGTGCACTGACACCCAAGTTGAAGGTGATGGCAGCCCTACATTTCCTTGCCACGGGTACGTTCCAACATACCATTGCTGATGTCGGGGGCATGTCCCAGACGATGTTCAGCCGTGTTCTGCATGATTTCTTAGAGGCCATGTTGTTTCACCTGGATGAGTACATTAAATTCCCAAATCGTGAGCAGTTGACAGATGTCAAGCGTGAGTTCTATGCCCTGGGAGGGATGCCCCATGTCATTGGGTCCATAGATGGGACACATGTTGCGTTGGTACCACCACAGGCACAGGAGGTGGTGTATAGGAATCGCAAACATTATCACTCCATTAATGCCCTTGTGGTGTGTCTGTCCAACATGGTGATTTCACATGTCTGTGTTCGCTTTCCAGGATCAGCACACGATGCCTTCATCATGAGGCGTAGCAGGGTGCCAGAAATGATGCTGCAGCTGCGGAACGAGCGAGCATGTATTGTTGGTGGGTAGACTCTGGCAGTGCAGTGTTTGGCGTCATCTTCCAATCTCACTGCCTGTGCTGACACACTTCTGTCCATGATGTTTCCTTGTAGGGGACGCTGGCTATCCCAACATGCCATGGCTGATGACGCCTGTCCGCAACCCCAGCACGGCTGCCGAGCACCTCTACAACAACGCACATGGGCGGACCAGGAGAGTCATTGAGAGGACGTTTGGACTTCTGAAGAGCCGATTCCGGTGCCTCCACAAGACCGGCGGAGCACTCCCATATGCCCCGGTGAAGGTGTGCAAGATCATCATCGTCTGCTGCATGCTGCACAACATGGCAGTGGAGGAAGCTGTTCCACTCATACTGGATCAAGATGACCAGGACCATCCACCCGTGGAGGATGAAGGGCTTGGTGACGGGGCAAGTGATGTGGAGGAGGAGGAGGCTGTGGAGGACATGCGGAGTCGGCTCATACGCAACTTCTTTGCTTAGTGGTGAGTTCCAGTGTCTGAGTGTGCACGCATTGGGCCGTGTGTGGCATGTGTTGCAATGTGTGTGTCCATCTGCATGTCTGCCAAGTGAGTCAGTGGTGTGTATTGAAGTGTCACTCAAGTGATGGCGCAATGGAAGGATGTTGTCTGAGGGTCATCATTGTCACCTGTCATGTTAACAACATGATACGTGTTAAGTACATGCTTGCGGATGTGCTCCTTTGTGCTGAATCCTTGTGTGTCTCTCTTCCACAGGTCCATGTGCATGCTGTCTGCTGGTGGCATTGTTGTGCTCCTGCTACTCCTCATGAACACAGCGACATGTGCTGATTCAGCGTCACATGCACGGGCAAGTGTTGAAATCTCCTCAGGGTAAGGGATGCCTCACGTCGTTTTGGGTGTGTGAATTGTTTGTAGTCTGTGTGCACTTCTCCGGTTCATGTGTGTTCCATTTGCATACATGGTGATCCTACATGGGGAACATGACATGGGGCAGGCTTCACCTGGAGCCATGGTCAGACTTGGTGACTGTCATGTGGCAGGGGATTGGGGATTGTGATGAGGCCATCATTGTGTGTAACACTGGCCTCGGAAACATACAGGTTGCACCGGGTTGACATGGTGTGTGATTGCCCCATCAGGGCCTCAATGGTGTATAGCGGCCTCTCCGTGGCAGCAGGGGGTGTTTAGCTGTTATCCGTCACTTGTGTGCCAGGTCAATGGGATGCCAGCATCTGTGTTGCAATGGGGGGTGCCAGTGTTGCTCCCACATGTACATCCACATGACCTGTGTATGTGTTGACAGAGTATCATTGTCATTCCAACACACATGACTAATAAATTTGTCCCTCTGTCTCCAAGGTGCCTCTTCCCTGTCAATGGTGCCCTGTTGCCACTGTGCGTGCCGCAGGTCTGGCATAGTTTTCATAGGTGGTGCATATGTGTCTATGTGTAGAGTGACAAGATGCTAGGGGTTTGTCAGGGAGTGGGAACTGTATTATGCACAAGATGCACAGTTCCATCCACCTCAAGGCAAGAGAGACCATCCCCCAGGGAAACTACAACATCTGTGTAGAATCCTACCCTGCAGTCTACGGACATGTGCCTCACGACTCCCATGGTACTTGTCCATATCCGGAGTGCATCTGCACAGCTCTGCTACTGCGTCGGGCAACCAGGCCACATCAACGTCCTAACGGGATGGGGGGAATGTTTCACAGCCAGCTGCAGGATGACCTTCTAGATCCACGCCCACACTCATGATGCAGCCCACAACCCCAACACAACCATGTGGCACAGTGATCCTAAACTGCATTCTGGCATCTCCATGCATCCAACCTTGGCCTAGCCACCATTCTCAACATCCGCCTGACGCAAGCATGCTGCACATTGTAGGGACACATGTCTAGACATACCTGGGAGCGGCAAGCCAGGTCACTCCACATGATCCCTGACCTCTGCGCATGACTGTTGCTCCCCTGAATGTGTCTGTTGCCACAGTTGTGCGGGAACCACTCAGCTGGTTGGGCCCAGCACAGGTGAGTTTGGTACTCCATGTCTGTATCAGATGAGACATTGGGACCCATGTGTGTCCTGGGCAAGACTGCGACCCCACGGTTTGGATGGTTGGAGTTAATTCTGAGATCAGGCATGCTTTGACTGTACGACACACACATGTATTGTAATAATGTAGAATCACGGCATCATCTTGTAAGTGTGATTCATTTATTTGTGGTGGGGTACGGGTTTGTGGGGATGACAAGAGGTGCACAGCGGGAGTGTAGAATCCAGAGTTCACTGGGGGAGTTGGTATCCTTGTCGTAGCAAAATGTCAGAGTCCATGCCACAGTCTTCGTCAACATAGGTCAGACAGTGACCAGCAAGTCCATGTGGCAGAGAATGTCATGTGCTGCTATTGGGCCAGAGGGCCAGGTGCCAGGCCAGGTGACCTGGGAGATGGTGATGTTCTGCTGACTCTCACAGTCTTTTTCGTGGACGACCCACCTTCCTGCGGGGACCCTCGGAAGCAGTCCGTGACGATGTCTGTGACGCTCCGTCGGATGAATCCTCCTCCTCCTGATCCCTCCCTGTGTCTGGTAATGGCCTTCGCCTGGTGCCACAGGGAGGGTTGCCCATGTTGTCGGCAATCCGACGGAGTACACCGGTCATTTGGGTTTGCACCGCCACGAGCTCAGCCTGTCTATCCTCCATCCTTCCTTGGTGTTGCAGTTGACAGGCATGTTGCTGGGACTGCAGGGTCTTCATCTCCTGGAGGGTCCCCTTGATGTCATTGAGGGTGGACGCAATCTGGTCCATGCCCCTGGTGTCACGCCGGTATGTATCCAGGATGTTGCTGACCTGGGACACTACCGGGTCCTGAGCTGCCTGGTCAGGTTCGCGCCTCCGCCGTCCTCCACTCCCGCCACCCCTGCCCACGTGCACCTGGCCTGCCGTTGTGGGTGCATCGGGTCTCCGGGACCCCTGAGGGATGGCATCTGCGTTGCCGCCTGCCTCCTCCTGGGTGCCCGGAGGACCGTGTCCCTCCTGGGCAGACTGGCTGGGTGGTCGTGTGCGGGCAGGGCTCCTGGACGTCTCCTGGGATGTGGCAGGAATGGGGGTGGTGGTTGGCACAGTTGTACCTGACGCAGGTGCTGCAGGTGGTTGGACACCAGAGGGGCCAGGTTGGTCTGGGTCATCCACGGAGTGGTGAGAGTCATCGCTGGCGGTGGGGTCATCATCCCGCGGAGCCTGGTCCTGTGTGACTTCCCCCCCAGTGTTGGGGGGTGTTCGTCGACGTTGACCTGTGTGTGAGAGAGACAATGTTAACAGTGTCACATGTGGCATCCATGTTGCATGCATTTCTGATTTGGCACTCTTCCTCTGGGTAGTTGGATCTGTCCTGCATTCCTCTCACAGTGCACTTGTGCATGGCTATGTCCCTTGGCCACAGCTGTCAGGGCTTTACGCATGTGTGAGACACAATCTTAGTTGATGCATCTATTTGGGTACACAGTCAGCAGTGTGGTGTGCGGGCGTAGCGAGCCATGCAGAGGCGCCTTACGTGTTGCACTGTACGTGGCCAAATGGTGTTTTGGCAAGGCAATTTGATGTTGCAGGTAGGGGACTGAAGCATTTGTGACAGGGTTCTTACCGACACGGTGGGTGGGTATACTGGGTGTGTGGTTAGGTCTGTGCCTGCAGCACGGATGGACTCGTGCACAGATTGACACATGGACCGGTCTTCATCTACGGAAGGGGGGGTTGAGGCACTGCCAGACCTGGTCTGCATGCACACAGTCCACCGGCTGACGAGTGGACATGGCCACACCACCCAAGGGTGATTTAGTCTCCCTGTGTCTCCCTTCCTCCCTCCCTCTGTCACCCTCCTCCCTCCCTCTGTCGGTCTCCCTCTGTCACCCTACTCCCTCCCTCTGTCTGTCTCCCTGTGTCCCCCCTCTGTCTCCTTCCCTCTCATTCCCCCTCTCCCTCCCTCTCTTTGTCACTCTCTGTCACCTCAGGCCAGCTTCCTGGGCACACACAGTTAGCCGGTCTTTGAATGGCCATTGGCTTGTTCATGTGAGTTAGTCCCTGTTCTCCGGGCACCCATTGGGCAGTGTGTCTGAGTGTAGGCTGCTGCTGTGGCGGTGTGTGCTGAGACTCTATCAGAGCGATGCATCTTCATTGTCTGCTGTTATGTGCAAATTGTGCCTTCAGACCCATGGCATCCTGCATGGCAGCCATCATTTGCAGGCAAGACAGTACTGTGTGGGTACACACAGTTTGTATGGCTGTGCCCTGGGCCATATGGGCTGAGGGCATTGTTGTGTGCTTGTGAGTTGCTCAATGTTAGTTTTGCTGCCCCCACTCCCAGCATCGACCACATCCTGTGTTGTGTTGGTGTTTTGTGTGGCCTGTGACTTGGCATGGCCCTGATTGTTGCATGGGGCATGGAGGTGCCAGTGGCATGTGTGTGTTTGTGGAGTGTTGTTGTGTCCGGTGGTGGCTTGGGGGGGGTGGCATGCATGATTGATTGTGTATGGCATCCCCCCCATGTGAGGTGAGTTGTTTGTGTACTCACCAGGGTCTGGGAGTCCTGGCAGTCCGTGTAGTCCCTCCACCGCCAGCGTGGACATCACCTTCTCCTCCCAGGGATGGTATAGTACCGGTCTGGGGGGCGGCCCTCCTCCAGTGATGTTCCCCTGGTTGTGATTGTCAGTCATCTTCCTCTTGACCGTCCTCCGCAGATCGTACCACCTGGATTGGCACTCGTGCCTGGTCCTTCTGGTTGTCCCAACAGCATTCACAGAATCGACGATCCTCTGCCACATGGCGGTTTTTTCGGATATGCTGGTCTGTCTGACCAATGTCCCAAAGAGCTGTGGCTCGACTCTGAGGATTTCGTCGACAAGGATCTCCAGCTCCTCCTTTGTGAACTTTGGATTCTTGGTGGTGGACATGGCGTGGGGTGTGGTTGTGGGGGTGTGGGTGTGGATGGCTGTGGGTGTGTGGGTGTGGTAGTGGAGGTGTGTGTGTGAATGTGATGAGGGGGTGTTTGTGTAGGTGGTTGTGTGAAGGTATGCAAGTGTGAGGTTCAAGTATGGTGGTGTGGGTCGTCTGTGGGCTCTGGCAGCAGTGGGTCTGTTGCAAAGGCTCATGGTTTGTGTGTGTGGTCCATTTTTATTGGTCCATTTGTGGGTGTGGCTGTGTTTGAAATTTGTGTGGGTGTGTTATGAGGAGTGATTGAGTTTTGGGCCTCTGTTTGGCAGTTTGGCAGTTGCAGGTGAGTGTATGTGATGTTTGTGGGGTTGTTGGGCCTGTTTGGTGGTGTGGGGAAACTCTACTTGACTCTCCTTGTGTAAATATGGTTTGTCCGGGTTCAGTACGTGTTTTTTTGGCGTCAGTACGGTCCGTACATGCACTGGTGGGGGTGCGGTCCGTACATTCCCTGGTGGGGTGGTGGTTAGGTGCGTAAATACACGGCTGGGGTGGGGGTTTGGTGCGTACATACACGGCTGGTGGTTCGGTGCGTACATACACGGCTGGGGGGGGTTCGGGGGCGTACATACACGGCTGGTGGTTCGGTGCGTACATACACGGCTGGTGGTTCGGTGCGTACATACACGGCTGGGGGGGGGTTCGGGGGCGTACATACACGGGTGGGTGTTTGGTGCGTACATACACGGCTGGTGGTTCGGTGCGTACATACACGGCTGGGGTGGGGGTTTGGTGCGTACATACACGGCTGGTGGTTCGGTGCGTACATACACGGCTGGGGGGGGTTCGGGGGCGTACATACACGGGTGGGTGTTTGGTGCGTACATACACGGCTGGTGGTTCGGTGCGTACATACACGGCTGGGGTGGGGGTTTGGTGCGTACATACACGGCTGGTGGTTCGGTGCGTACATACACGGCTGGGGGGGGGTTCGGGGGCGTACATACACGGCTGGTGGTTCGGTGCGTACATACACGGCTGGGGGGGGGATTCGGGGGCGTACATACACGGGTGGGTGTTTGGTGCGTACATACACGGCTGGTGGTTCGGTGCGTACATACACGGCTGGGGTGGGGGTTTGGTGCGTACATACACGGCTGGTGGTTCGGTGCGTACATACACGGCTGGGGGGGGGTTCGGGGGCGTACATACACGGCTGGTGGTTCGGTGCGTACATACACGGCTGGGGGGGGTTCGGGGGCGTACATACACGGGTGGGTGTTTGGTGCGTACATACACGGCTGGTGGTTCGGTGCGTACATACACGGCTGGGGGGGGGATTCGGGGGCGTACATACACGGGTGGGTGTTTGGTGCGTACATACACGGCTGGTGGTTCGGTGCGTACATACACGGCTGGGGTGGGGGTTTGGTGCGTACATACACGGCTGGTGGTTCGGTGCGTACATACACGGCTGGGGGGGGGTTCGGGGGCGTACATACACGGCTGGTGGTTCGGTGCGTACATACACGGCTGGGGGGGGGTTCGGGGGCGTACATACACGGGTGGGTGTTTGGTGCGTACATACACGGCTGGTGGTTCGGTGCGTACATACACGGCTGGGGGGGGTTCGGGGGCGTACATACACGGGTGGGTGTTTGGTGCGTACATACACGGCTGGTGGTTCGGTCCGTACATACACGGCTGGGGGGGGTTCGGGGGCGTACATACACGGCTGGTGGTTCGGTGCGTACATACACGGCTGGGGGGGGGTTCGGGGGCGTACATACACGGGTGGGTGTTTGGTGCGTACATACACGGCTGGTGGTTCGGTGCGTACATACACGGCTGGGGGGGGGTTCGGGGGCGTACATACACGGCTGGTGGTTCGGTGCGTACATACACGGCTGGGGGGGGTTCGGGGGCGTACATACACGGGTGGGTGTTCGGGGGCGTACATACACGGCTGGTGGTTCGGTGCGTACATACACGGCTGGGGGGGGGATTCGGGGGCGTACATACACGGGTGGGTGTTTGGTGCGTACATACACGGCTGGTGGTTCGGTGCGTACATACACGGCTGGGGTGGGGGTTTGGTGCGTACATACACGGCTGGTGGTTCGGTGCGTACATACACGGCTGGGGGGGGGTTCGGGGGCGTACATACACGGCTGGTGGTTCGGTGCGTACATACACGGCTGGGGGGGGTTCGGGGGCGTACATACACGGGTGGGTGTTTGGTGCGTACATACACGGCTGGTGGTTCGGTGCGTACATACACGGCTGGGGGGGGGATTCGGGGGCGTACATACACGGGTGGGTGTTTGGTGCGTACATACACGGCTGGTGGTTCGGTGCGTACATACACGGCTGGGGTGGGGGTTTGGTGCGTACATACACGGCTGGTGGTTCGGTGCGTACATACACGGCTGGGGGGGGGTTCGGGGGCGTACATACACGGCTGGTGGTTCGGTGCGTACATACACGGCTGGGGGGGGGTTCGGGGGCGTACATACACGGGTGGGTGTTTGGTGCGTACATACACGGCTGGTGGTTCGGTGCGTACATACACGGCTGGGGGGGGTTCGGGGGCGTACATACACGGGTGGGTGTTTGGTGCGTACATACACGGCTGGTGGTTCGGTCCGTACATACACGGCTGGGGGGGGTTCGGGGGCGTACATACACGGCTGGTGGTTCGGTGCGTACATACACGGCTGGGGGGGGGTTCGGGGGCGTACATACACGGGTGGGTGTTTGGTGCGTACATACACGGCTGGTGGTTCGGTGCGTACATACACGGCTGGGGGGGGGTTCGGGGGCGTACATACACGGCTGGTGGTTCGGTGCGTACATACACGGCTGGGGGGGGTTCGGGGGCGTACATACACGGGTGGGTGTTTGGTGCGTACATACACGGCTGGTGGTTCGGTGCGTACATACACGGCTGGGGGGGGGATTCGGGGGCGTACATACACGGGTGGGTGTTTGGTGCGTACATACACGGCTGGTGGTTCGGTGCGTACATACACGGCTGGGGTGGGGGTTTGGTGCGTACATACACGGCTGGTGGTTCGGTGCGTACATACACGGCTGGGGGGGGGTTCGGGGGCGTACATACACGGCTGGTGGTTCGGTGCGTACATACACGGCTGGGGGGGGGTTCGGGGGCGTACATACACGGGTGGGTGTTTGGTGCGTACATACACGGCTGGTGGTTCGGTGCGTACATACACGGCTGGGGGGGGTTCGGGGGCGTACATACACGGGTGGGTGTTTGGTGCGTACATACACGGCTGGTGGTTCGGTCCGTACATACACGGCTGGGGGGGGTTCGGGGGCGTACATACACGGCTGGTGGTTCGGTGCGTACATACACGGCTGGGGGGGGGTTCGGGGGCGTACATACACGGGTGGGTGTTTGGTGCGTACATACACGGCTGGTGGTTCGGTGCGTACATACACGGCTGGGGTGGGTGTTAGGTGCGTACATACACGGCTGGTGGTTCGGTGCGTACATACACGGCTGGGGGGGGTTCGGGGGCGTACATACACGGCTGGTGGTTCGGTGCGTACATACACGGCTGGGGGGGGTTCGGGGGCGTACATACACGGGTGGGTGTTTGGTGCGTACATACACGGGTGGGGGTTCGGGGCGTACATACGCGGGCGGGGGGTGGTGGGGTGTTCGGCGCGTATGCGGGCACATGTCTCCATGGTTGCTATGGGAGTTCGGTTCGGACGGTGTTTTTTGCGTACGGTTGTGAAATGGGGAGGACGGGAGGGATCGTACTTGCGCAGTCGGACTTTATTTTTCCGCACGGTGGGTTTCTCGCCCGGGGACGTGTCGGTGACTTTTCCCGACCCGAGGACGTGTGGGGAAATCTTCCCAATGCGATTCGTATGGACTTTTTTCCGTTCGAATCGTACTTGGCAGTTTGTACGCTACTTTGACGATTCGGACGGAAAAAAATCCGGATACGAGTCGGACGGGGAATTTTTTTACCGGATCGGAATTGGCACCTAAGTCTGCCAAGATGGCCACCAGAGACAAAAGAGCCCAAATGTAGCCCAAATATCACCCAGATGTAGCCCAAGTATAGCCCAATGACAGAAGTGTGCAAAACACTTTATTTTTTTTGTGTTTTTGCAGTTTTATATAGTGCAGACTTGTCAGGTATTGGAGAGCTTTACATGAGCATTGGATACATCACACAAAAAACAAATTCATTTTGGTTGTAGACATGGGGAGTTTAAGTGATTTGACCAGAATCACAGAACGTCGAGCTGAAGCAGAAACTCCAACCTGGTTCCCCAGTTGCAAAATCCGCAGCTCTGGAATTAACACCACATCCTCTCCCCTAATTGCAACATTAAATCAAGTGGTCAACTGGATAAAAAAACATAAAGATAACAAATAATTTAAAAGTGCTTTATCGCTATTTGAAAACTCAGAAAATGTGTCCTCATTTTAGTTTTTTAGAGCACTAACCATAATTGTGATGCAAATAAGACCCTCTCATATATGTAATTTCTAAAGGAAATGCTCTAGGTATTACAGTTTTGATTACATCAAGATGACATCAGGCGTTCCACACTTTTGTAATAAATACAGAATGTTAGCAATCTAGTTGTTCATTAGGATACTGTTGAGAGGCAGAGGCCAGGGGCACAGACTCTGAAAATTGAAGGCATGTAGGAGGGTGCAGAGGCACCAATTTGACCACACTGGGTAGGCAGGAAGGACAGTGACTGCACAACAGACTATGGAGGGCAGTGGAAAGGGGGGCAGGGGCAACAAACCAACAATACAGGACTGGCAAGAGAGGCTGTGGCAATATAATAGACCATTGTCGGCAGAAGGAAGAGGTAGTGGTAGACACAATTCAGCCCGGAAACGTCCAATGTTTTTAAGCTCAAATGGGCTTTATTTGATCTGTCTCCTGTCTACAATCTCCTCTTTTTCAATGTAACTCAAAGGGGAAAATCAATACCCCAGTTTCTTTTCAAAATCTCCCTCTTACCAAGTTCAAAATGTTCGCAAGTATGGTACATTGGATCATGGAAGGCAGGAGGAATTGGGGTAGGGACATGGACTCGGATAACAGAGGACAGAAGGGACATGGAGAGGTGCACCAAACTGACCCTACAGGGCAGGCATCAGGGTTTGCAGCAGCACAATACACCACAGAGGGCATGCGGGACGGGAGTGCATCACAACAATCCATAGAAAGCAATAGGGAGGGGACAGAACCATGCACATGGACAACAGAGGGGAAAGAGGCAATGGTAGCTAGCTGACCATAATGGACAGACAGGAGAGAAAGCTGCAGCCTAACAGACCATAAAGGGCAGGAGGGTCGGATCATGGGCATTACAATGGAACAGACAAGCCAGGAGGGAGGGATTAGGGGTCTGCACATGGAAACAGAGGGCTGGGGGCAAGGGGGTAGGGCAGGAGCAGCAATATGACCATGGAGGTCAGGCAGGATGGGCACTAGAAGCAAGACACAGCATGGAGAGCAACAGTGAGACTATGATGGCATACACACAGACCATGGAGGGAAGGTGGGAGGGGGTCAGGGGCAGATAGCTGACCACACAGGGAAGGTGGGAGGGGCCATGGCAGCACAGAAGACCATGCATGGCAAGCGGGAGGGTTAGTGGCAGCACAATGGCTATGATAGGCAAGAAGGAGGGTGCAGGGGCATGCACAAAGGACCATGGAGGATAGAAGGTAGGGTCAGGACCTGGGCAAAGACAAGAGAGTTCAGGGGAAGGGGCCTCACAACAGCCACGCGGGGCAGGCAGGAGAAGCAGTTGCAGCACAACAGACCAGGGAGGGCAGAAATGTGTGGCAGTAAAATGGACCATGGAGGACATGAGGAAGGGGATAGGGGCATGGAATGTGGACAGGCAGGGACTAGGTGGCAGGGACAGGTTATAGTCATCTGACAATGCTAGGCAGGTGGGAGGGGAGTGGCAGCTCAACAGAACACTCAGAGTAGATAGGAGTGGCAGGTCCATGGAACATGGTGGGCAAAAAGGATGGAGCAGGGGCATGCACAAAGTCATCGGATGGCAGGGGGAAGGAGAATAGGGGCAGCAAGTTAAGCACAGAGGCTAAACAGGAGGTCAATGATGGGGCATAGAATTGGGCAATGGAGGGCAGGAGGAGTGAACTGGTACATCATGCTAAATGGAGGGCAGTGGCAGCACATCAGGCCATGCATTGCAGGAGGGAGGAGGCTAGTCCATGGATTCAGACAACAGAGGATAAGGAGGAGGTGGACGGGGCAGCAAGCTAACTGTTCAGAGAAGGCGGGGAGGCCAGTGGAAGAACAATGGCCACTCAGGGCTGTAATAAGGTAGCAGGGACATGGACTTGGACAATGGATGGCTAGGAGGAGGGAAGCCAGTAGCAGCAAGCTTGGGTGGGGGCAGCGCAATGCCAGGTCCTGCTTCCAACCCCCCACCATCCATTGTGATATGCATCTTAATGAACGTTAAAAAAAACTAGAAATTTGCTTTAAAAAACAAAGATTACAGGGACGGTATGGTTAGATTCAGATTTCACTCATACACAACCAGTGAAATTCAGCAGTTATAGTTACCTGCGCTAACTATAACTTAGGCCCCCACAATGTACTGCTAATGACCTCACCCATTACATCATTCATGACATGGTCAGTTACACCAGTCATGACATCACTCATGACATCTCTAATGAGCTGTGAATGGAATGGAACTATAATCGCTAGAACTTTATTTAGGGATAGTGTGCCTATTTATGGTTCTTTCTTTCGTGTAAGAACCATTATAATATGCAAAGTGCCCAGATTAATATGGCCGATAGCCTTTCACTTTAAAGTAATGTGTATTCCATTGTTTATGTTGATGTTTGCAATTCAAGTATGTTTATTATGAATAAGTCACATTGACAAACATACAGGTATGGCGGTCACGGGGCAAGATATGCTGAAATGACATTGTGTACATATTAACACTTGTTTTCTTTCTTTAATGTATCAATTCCTGAATTTTCACATCGTGACCAGGCCAATATGGCCGCCAGCTTTTTGGATTAAAGTGATGCACTGCTGATGACGTCACATATTACATCACTCATGACATGGTCAGTGACATCACTGATGACATCTCAAATGACATCACTGATGACATCATCTACGTGATCATCTGATGCACCTCCTCACACCCTAAAATACAGACTGCCATTCTCGAAACCATAGACACACCAATACTAGTACAGCTACAATATTCTGTTCACTATGCATGCAGACCTCTAATCAGCTATATAGCTTTGATACAGGTTCTTAAATACTCAGTTAGTACCTATGCAATCTAGGAATTCTTCTGTCTGTCCCATGCACTTCTCCATTCAACCATCCAGCACTATCCACGTATCCTATCACTCCACCAATACCTAAGCACTTATAAATTCAGCACGCACTTTCTTTGCAACACTGAAATTACTCCAGTTATTAGTCGTATGCTTAAGGAATGGCGTAGTCAAAAACACACGTGCAGGTACAATATTTTGTACACTATGCATACACACCTCTAAACAGCTACAAACTATTGATACGCTCTTCTAAATACCCAGTTAGTACCTATGCAGTGTAGGAATCCTCCTGTCTGTCCCATGCATTTCTCTAATCACCCATCCAGCACTATCTACTTATCCTATTACTCCACCAATACCTAAGCACTTATAAATTCACTATACACTCTGTTTGTAATACTGTAATTATTCTAGTTACTAGTCATGAACTTATGGAATGCCCTAGCTACTAACACAAGTACATCTATAATATTTTGTGCACTATCCAAGCAGACCTCTAACTAGCTACTTCTAAATACCCAGTTAGTACTCATGCAGTGTAGGAATCGTCCAGTCTGTCCCATGCACTTCTTTAATCACTTATCTCCCACTATCTACTTATCCTATCACTCCACCAATACGTAAGCACTTATAAATTAAGTGTTTGCAGCACTGTCATCATTCCAATTACTAGTGGTATTCTTATAAAATGACCTAGACACCAACACAAGTACACATAAAATATTCTGTGCATAATCCCTACAAATCTCTAAGCGGATACATACTATTGGTCCACTCCATTAAATACTGAAGTAGTACCCATGCAGCGTAGGATACCTCCTGTCAGTCTCATGCAATTCTTCAATCACCCATCCAGCACTAGGGGGCATATTATCAACAAATGGTGTTAAAATTATCGCCGCTTTACCGGCAGAAAACTGCCGCTAAAGCGGCGATAATGGGCTTGATAATATGCCCTGGAGAATTCCCATAGAAGCCCATGTTCTGGTGTGAACATGGGCTTCTATTGGAATTCTCCAGGGCATATTATCAAGCCCATTATCGCCGCTTTATCAGGAGTTTTTTACCGATAAAGCGGCGATAATTTTAACGCCGGACCTTGATAATATGCCCCTATGTTCTTATTGTATCAGTCTGCCAATACCTAAGCACTTATGGGGCAGATTTACAAGCACCCTGCGCCACCAGTACGTCACTTTTAGTAACGTAGTGATGGCGCCAGGCACTCCTTCATATTTACAAGGAGAGGAAAAGCCACCCTGCGTGGTTTTTCGTCTCCTTGTAAATACGACCCCTTCATACACAGAACTTTGTGTTGAAGGGGCGTCCCATTTCCCCGCAACACCCATAGAACAAGACACATCTCCAGATTTATGAGAAATCGTAAATCTGGAGATGTGTGTGAATGCTGCGCCATCCTAGAGTTGGTGTAGCAAGGCGCAATGAGGAGAATTGTTTTCATTTCTCCTCATTTTTTCCCCTTTCAATGCATGCTGCATTCCACAGCATACATTGAAAGAGGGAAATGCCTTTACTGATTGTTTTTGTGCAGGAAGGTGTGCCTTCCTGCACAAAAACAATCTCCACACAACACAGACACCCTTGCACCATGGTGCAAGGGTGCCTGTGTCACTGCAAGGCTGCAGTTTGTGCAGCAGTGCAGAGGGAAGCACAGAGTTGCAACATATTCGTGTACATATGTCACATCCCTTTGCTTCGGAAGTGCCACAGTGCAGTGCAGCCAAAGAGCTTGCAGTGTCACGCTGCAGTACTTCCTCATAAATCTTCACCTATAAATTCACCATACATTAATGCATTCTTTCAGTCAATCATGCTGCATACATATATTCAACCAAACATTCACACATTACCTTGCAGTTATAGTTCTTTCTTTAACCAGATAAGGTAGTTCTGATAAGAACTTTTTTTTTCTTCTTTTTTCTTTTGTATTTTATTTATTTTTTTGAACAATTTTGTATTTTTTTGTTTTTTTCAAAAAATGAACAAAAAAAAGAACGTATAAAACAGGAAACATTTGGAATTACTTATCATTCCAAAAACAAAAAAACTAAAAAATTAACAACGATGGTTGCGTTGCGCAGCACTAACTGCATCCACCGTCTGCTCACTGAAGCATATAAGTTTCTTACACTTCACGCAGTGTTGCTCGAGAAAGGCGAATTCTGGCCTAATGTCCAATGCAGGTGTTCCTGAGGACACTCCAGATGTACTTGCCACAGCAGGTGAGGGGTTCAAAGCAGCTCGCTTCATTTCCTCTCAAGCAAGATTGAGAGGATGTGTGGTCCGGAGATGCTTGTACATAGAAGCAGTGCCACAAGAGTATTTTCTTTCACTGCCTCTTGACAGGACTCGGTCACAAATTTTGCACGTCACCTTTCTTGCATTTACTTTCTTCTCTCCAGGTGGAAAAGTGAAGAATTTCCACACAACAGATTCCGACCTCTGTGGACGTGGTGCCTCCTGCTAGAATTCTTCTTCAGAAGATACTTCCTCCTGCTGCTGCTGCTGTCCAGATGCCATTTTGTTTTATATTTTTTGAAAAACACCCAAAAAAACAATCAAAAAGGGTTCTTGTAGGAAAAGAGATGTCTATCTAAAGATGCTCCGACAAGAATGATTAAAATAGGTGGGGTCCTTCAATAGTTACAGTGGGAAATGTTATGAACCAATGAAATCTTTTTTATTTAGGTCACATGGGATCCATGCACTCTGCGCTCACGAAGCACGCACCCGACGCGACTTTTTTTTATAAGTACAAATATATTATTTTTATGAATATCTTAGATAGTCTCTTGCCCTAATATGTATATTAAACACACATACATATCATTTTAGAACATAAAAAAATTTCGGGGGAGTCACGCACCCAGCTCGCCCCTGCACGTATATGACGTCACGCGGGACCCGCCACCGCACAAGCGTCACGTACCGTAATGCGCATGTGTCGCGAATGCGCGGGAGCAGGAGTCGCAGACTGGTCGCATACCAATCACGAACATCATGTAATATTAAATGTATATGATGTAACTGAAAAACATGCAGCCGTCGCACACAGTACGCGGATCCTTCACAATGTTTCTAAAATAGCGGCTAGAATCCGCGCACCCACTGTGATGTGTACACTTTGGGTGCGTGACTCCGCAGAAATTTTGGACAAAAAAAATGTAAAAAGAAATTAATATAAATATATTGAAATAATAAAATAAAACAAAAAAATGAAAAAATATTTCAGTTTTAATTTTTTTTTGTGTGCAATTTTCAGAAAAATATATAATGTTATTTAATGAATAAAATATTTATAAATAAACAGTTTAAAAACTGTAGAAAATCAGTACAAAAAAATAGGTATAACTACTATTACACTTAAACATTTGCATTTAAAAAACTTTTGAAATTCACTGAAAAAACCATAGGTTTCAGAGATGTTAAAGTTAGAAATTAGCATTTAAAAAAACTTTGAAATTCACTGAAAAAAACATAGGTTTCAGAGACGTTATAGTTAGAAATTAGCATTTAAACAACCTTAGAAATTCACAGAAAAAAACATAGGTTTCAGGGGTGTTATGGTTAGCTGGACATTAAACTCGTACAAAACCATAGAAATTCCTCTGTTATAGTTAGTTCTGCTAACTATAACTCGCGTGCCCGCAATGCACTGCTGATGATGTCACATATTACAACATTCATAACATGGTCAGTCACACACCTACTAAATCATCCTTTTAAACACGTATACACCCACTCATTCTTCAATACGCCTTTCCCTATATATATTAAACATATTTAAACTTTACAGAAACACACAGTCACTGGATGATGTCATCAGTGATGTCATCAGTGATGTCATTTGAGATGTCATCAGTGATGTCACTGACCATGTCATGAGTGATGTAATATGTGACATCATCAGCAGTGCATTGCGGGGGCGCGAGTTATAGTTAGCTGAACTAACTATAACGGGGGAATTTCTCTGGTTTTGTACGAGTGAAATGTCCAACTAATTATAACTTTCCATAAAACCTATGGTTTTTTCAGTGAATTTCTAAGGTTTTTTAAATGCTAATTTCTAACTATAACGTGCCTGAAACCTATGGTTTTTTCAGTGAATTTCAAAGGTTTTGTAAATGCTAATTTCTAACTATAACGTGCCTGAAACCTATGGTTTTTTCAGTGAATTTCAAAGGTTTTTCAAATACTAGTTTCTAACTATGCCTACAGAGGTAGGACATGTGATGAAAGAAGAAACAATGCACAGAAAGAAAAAAAAGAAATGCAGAAAGAAAGAACCAACAGTGGAGCAGAAAGTCCTCTTGTGCCCACAACTTTTTCAGACGGGTACTGGTAGTAACTGACTCTGACTAACCAGGCCTAGAGCCAGTGCTATTCTAAAAGACACTTAGAATACAGTGAAAACACCTACATACACTAGGGAACACTATGCATTGGGGTACCCCTATGATCAGCATGACCTCCTCTGTTAAGACCCTAGTACATAATAGGGCAGGGGATTAAAACTACCTCTTAAAATGCGCCACGGGGCACGTTTGCACACTGGTGAAGGGAGGGGGGGCCTGAGGTTACATGTGTGCAAACACGCCCTGTGGCCATTTTAAGTTGGGAGATAAAGTCCCCTTGAATCCTGAGGGTCCCTGGAGTCCAACTAGCCCACCAGGTACCTCCAGTAAGCGCCACAGAGCTGAGTTGCAGAGTGGTGCAAAAAGGGGCATGGCCTGGGCGACCTCTCTGCAACACAGCGGCGCTTACTGGACATACGTGGTGGGTTAGTTGGCCCTCAGGGACCCTCAGGATTCAAGTGGACTTAATTCCCCAACTTAAAACACGCCACAGGGCGCGTTTCCACACTTGTGACATCAGACCACGCCCCCTCCCTGCACCACTGCGCAGACGCACCCCCTGGTGCATTGTAAATTGGGGAATTAAGTCCCCTTGAGTCCTGAGGGTCCCCAGGGGCCAACTAACCCACCACTTACCTCCTGTAAGCGCCACAGAGCTGCATTGCAGAGTGGTATAAAAAGGGGCATGGCCTGGGCCACCTCTCTGCAGCGCAGTGGCGCTTACTGGAGGTAAGTGGTGGGCTAGTTGGCCCCCAGGGACCCTCCGGATTGAAGAGGAATTAATTCACCAACTTAAAATGCGCCACATGGTGTGTTTGCACACATGTCACCTCAGGCCCCGCCCCCTCCCTTCACCACTGTGCAAACGCAGCCCGTGGCGCGTTTTGAGTTGGGGGATAAAGTCCCCTTGAACGCTGAGAGTCCCTGGAGTCCAACTATCCCACAAGGTACCTCCAGCAAGCGCCACAGAGCTGCGTTGCAGAAAGGTGTAAAAAGGGGCATGGGGGGGGAGGAGCCAAGATGGCGATCGGGACGGCAGCGTAGGCTCCCGGCTCCGTGAACCTCCGCATCCCGCACGGATATCCTGCATGAGATCCTTAGCTAGCGCTATATGCCTGTGTTGGTGATTGAGAGCGGCAACCGATCGCGTGATTCTGAAGTTTCTGGCGGCGGTACCGCCGGAGAAATGTTCACCTGAAGTTTGCGGCCTGTGCAACCCTGGAACCGGGACCTCGGGTGGACAACATGGCCGGGCGGCAGTTCAACAACAGCGGCCATTGGTGACTGGGTGGGGTCGGAATACCGAAGCGGTGCGGATATTGGCCTGAAATTCGCCGTGGTCATTCCTACCACTGGGCGTAGCGGAACGAGTGCATGCCCGAGGTGGCAATTCCAAGATTCTTCGGTAATTGCCTGAGCCCTCGCCAGTGAGCTGCCCGGACGCTGCCGGTAACTCGTCCCGATTTTCGCGGGCTGCTCCCGGATTTTCGCGGGCGCTCGTCCAGGGTGAGGATGACTGTTACCTGTGACCACACACCGGATACATATTTTGCCTGCCCCCGGAACCCTGTTTGCAGTAACATGGAACTTGCTGCGCTTGTGCCTGAGTCCCGGTCCCAATCTGGGGTGGAACTACCCTGCGGCCATCTTGATAGGATGGATTCTATCATCCTGTACACTGGGTCTCAGCGAGATTGGGAGTGTGTAGCTAAGAGGAGCGTAGCGCAGCGGGCGCGAGGAGCTGTGCTGGGGTACGGTGACCTTCTTGAAGCTCTCGGTGCCCTTCGTTCCACCCTGGTTCACGGCGCCTGGGTACTGGGGAGAAAGCTTGATGGTATTGCGTCGGCGTCGGAACAGTTGCGATCTGCCTGTCCCCAGGTACCCAGGGACTTGTTTCACTTCACACAGGAGGACAGTGTCGTGGCCGCCCCTGTGAATAGGGGAAAGCTGGAAATTCCGGACAATGTGCCAACGTGTGGTCGGCTGGCTGTAGGTCGGGTCTGTTCCGGAGGTTTTAGATTTGAGCAGAAGGTGGTGGCTTTGTCCCACGCACAGCCTCCGGCGACCCAGGCAATAATCAAGCAATGGTCGCCTGCTCTGGCTGATTCCTACATCCTGGACCTTGTGTGCAGTGCATGTCCTGGGGCAGTACTGGGAAAGATGATCCTCCATAATGATGACTGTGTTGGTATATTTTGGACGCTCCTTTTCCTCGTAACATTGGACAGGGCACTGGGTCGATGGGTATGCATCGGTGGATTCGCAAAGAGAGGCCAAGGATAAGACTGATCCTTCAGAGGTTGTCATCTAATAGGCGGGCGGGCACAGGGGTTGCGTGCTCTCACGGCATAACTAATAGTGTAATAGGTGCATAACGCTCCCCATTTCTCTTTGACATGGTCGATTTTTTGTTGATTACTGTTTGCTTTGGGGAGGAACACATTGTGCGGGAGGGAGAAGCCGGGAGCATGTTTGAAGGCCCTCCTCCAGTTTATTAATACTCTCTCCACTCCCCCGTTAGGTGGGGTTTCTTTTCTTTCTCCTTTTTCTCTGTTTCTTCTATATTTCGGGTCTGGTTCTGGGGCGACAGGCACACTGCTGGGGGGGGGGGGGCCGTAGTCATCTGCAGAGGTGCAGGGTGGGGGGCTGGGGGAGGAGAATTTTTTAGTTTTTTACTTTGTTTCTATGGCCTCCTTTTTCTTCTCTTATCTTTCTTTGTCTTTCTTTTCTGGGGTCAGTACGGTAGGTTTCCTTCGCTGTCAATCACTACTTTTTCATTTGTGCCTCAATTTCTGTGGTGCTCTCTGGGTCTTAGGGCAGGGGACCGCAGGCGCAAATGGCTCGTGATATTCTTCCACATCCTGAACCTCCTGTTTCAGCGCCATTGACTTGATAGATTGCTGTTTATTGTTGACCGTTTACTATCCTGCCTGCCATTTTTCGCTGCTGGGAAATTGTTTGGCACCTGATCCTCCCATTCTCTATTATAAAATGAAAACCTTTTATATCCTGGTTTCCTACTTGGGCTGCTAAGTGACCAAGAGTATACTAGCATGGAGATTCTGCTCCCCGAGGTGCTGCCTGTGATTAAAATCTGCTTTCTGTTAATCTAACTGCTTAGCTGCCGGCCCCGGGGGTTGTAGGCCCATACTTGTCTTTGGTTGAAATGTCAATAAAGGTTTTTTAAAAAAAAAAAAAAGGGGCATGGCCTCTGAACACCTCTCTGCAACGCAGCTCCCTGGCGCATACTGGAGGTACCTGATGGGCTAGTTGGCCCCCAGGGACCCTCAGTATTCAAGGTGAATTAATTCCCCAACTTACTACTCGCCAGGGGGCGCGTTTGCACAGTGGTGAAGGAAGGGGGCGGGGCCTGAGGTGACATGTGTGCAAACACGCCCTGTGGCGCGTTTTAAATTGTGGAATTAATTCCTCTTCAATCCTGAGGGTCCCTGGGGGCCAACTGGCCCACCAGGCACCTCCAGTATGCACCAGGGAGCTGCGTTGCAGAGAGGTGTTCAGAGGCCACACCCCTTTTACACCACTCTGCAACGCAGCTCTGTGGCGCTTACTGGAGGTACCTGGTGGGCTACTTGGACCCCAGGGACCCTCCGGATTGAAGAGGAATTAGTTACCCAATTTAAAAAGCACCACAGGGTGTGTTTGCACATATGTCACCTCAGGCCCCGCCCCCTCCCTTCACCACTGTGCAATCGCGCCCTGTGGCGCATTTTAAGTTGGGAGATTAAGTCCCTTTGAATCCTGAGGGTCCCTGGGGTCCAAGTAGCCCACCAGGTACCTCCAGTAAGCGCCACAGAGCTGTGTTCTAAATATCGAAACTTTTATTTTTGATTTTCTCAGCAACTACGGAACGGATTTACACCATTTTTAAAAAGGTCGCTTTTTGAGCCAAGCAGTACCTTTTTGCCAAATTTAGGGTAAATCCGTTGAGTAGTTTCGGCTGTATCCTTGCATAAAGTTTCCTATGGGAAATGGATTTTTTGTCTCTTATTTTTTGAATTTCTCAGCAACTACTGAACGGATTCACACCATTTGAAAAAAAAAAGGTCTCTTTCTGAACCAAGGGCTACCTTTTTGCAAAATTTGGTGTCCTTCTGTTCAGCAGTTCGGGCTGTAGTCGTGTCTAAAGTTTCCTATGGGAAATAACATGGAGAAAACGCGTTTAGGGCCCCCCTTTTTTCTCGGCCCCCGCTTGGCGAATCCCCCCAAAACTTTCAGGATAGGAGCTGACCGGAGCGAGACCAACGTTTTGAAACTTTCGTGAAGATTCGTCAACCGGCGCCAAAGTTATTGGGAAAAGGAAAAACGCTTTTTGAATAGAAACAAGGTCCTAACTATAACTACCTACTGGCGACCGCCAGTAGGTAATATATATATATATATATATATATTGAAACCTATACTGATTTAGCATTGTTTTGGGTGTTATACAAATGGATCAGTTACAGTGTTATATTTATTTTTTGGGCTTTGTAAGATTGGATAATAAATTTGAAGCAGTTCAAAACAGAGCCCCTCAAATATTTTTGAACCACAGCCCCCAAAACCTTTGAGATATCAAGCCACTCTGAGCTGGGGACAGGGCTGTTGACTGTTGCAATTGAGACCTTGCACTCTACTCTTCCTCTGACATTGTTCTGAAGAACAATATAGTGGTTCTGGGATGCTGAGGAATCGCTGACCATTTTCTGAATGGAGGAGTAAAGGTAGCTTACTCGGCCAATAGGGGTTGTGACATGACCAGTACTGTGGTAGGAAATTATGTTACTTTGCACGGGTGCGTCAGGTACCTGTGAGGCAGTGGCGCAACAAAACTTGAGGGGGCCCCAATGCTCTGGACCCAGTCAGGAGCTCTCAGGTCAGGGGCCCACTGCCTGAGAATAGTGACTGAGGGGGCCCCTTGGAGTTGAGGGACCCCGCACCACACTGCGGGAGCTGTGGGGTCTAATGTTACACCTCTGCTTTGTAGTCAGGCTTGTTTCTGTGTCATTTAGTCTGGCAAATGCTCATCTCTTATGGTACTAGTTACTTCTGGAAATATTTAAGAATTTCACAATTATGTTTTGTGAATTGTTTTTTGTTTTACTTATATTTTGCATATAAAATGTTATGCATTCAAAATTGAATTGTATTTGTTATAATGATCAGTGTGACCACTCCCCTCCCCAAGCACTCCAAATTACAAACGTGCTGCCACGCCAGAGGGTGTTTAATTAAGAACATTCTGGACCTGATTCACAAAGGTAAACTTACAATTTGGAGTAAGATTACGTTTTTTTTACCCAAATCACAAAGGAATTAGGAATCTTAATGACTGCTGAGTCTCCGCACTCGTAGCGGAGATTCTGCACATGAAAAGATAGGTAGTTGTAAAGATACTAATCGTAAAATTGTAATCTGAATTGCAAAAAATCATAAACTTACACAAAAGTGTAAGTTGTGAATCAGACCCTCTATTCTCATCTAAACGTCTAGACTTACACACACAGTCCTTAAAGGGTTCTAGTACAACTCTAGTCATTAATATTTGTTCCATTTCAAAGATGTACTTTCAGGGGAAAAGTATCTTTTCCAGTGTTTTCCTTCTGGGAACACTGGAGAACTGGTATTATCTTTTAATATTGCATGAAAGTTACTAGTATCCTTATTTTTGTTTTCGCATATCAGGTGCCTCCCAGGCTCCTCTTCTGACACATTCCCACCTTCTTTCTTAGGGACTGGTTGTTATGAGGGGTATTGAGAAGGGTGTTCCCAGGTTCCCTTGCTTTTCTTGGATGAAGAATCTATCCCACAGAATAAGTTGCTTATGTCTCTTTTAGGGTGCTGTCATTTAATAGACTTCAGCAGCCTCTGGGTACTCCGTGTGTGATATTAGTTGTTTTGCCTGGAAAGGATGTCACGCATATTCTTCCTTAATTTACTCCTACATTTGTGAGCAAGCAATTTAGCAGTGTGCAGTCATCCATATTGTCAAATCTGAAAGACCAAACAAAAAGAGTGAGCATTCACGTGTGCTGTCACAGGAAATCGAAAGCTTTTCTCTAATGTTTTGACAGGTGGTTTCTTTCGACTGGTGAGTAGACAAAATATCGGAAATGTAATATCGATATACAGAAATATCGAAGTCAAAATATCGATGGAACAATATATCTCTGTCAACAATATCGATGTAAAAAATGTCGAGATTGTGATGTGTAGTAAAATATCGAGGTATAGTATATCGAAAGACATAATATCGTGTAGTAAAAATATCGAAAAAGTATAGTATTAAGTTACTTTGTGATTTGTAAAAAATTATTGTTTAGAAGTGTCAGCAAATGTTTATTTAAGTGTATTAAAAATAACAATTTTGTTTCTATTAATATAATTTTTTTAATTTTGATATATAATTTTAGGAGCGGGATGTTGGGTATATAGGGGATAAGGGTGGGGAGTGTTTTAAAAAATATATATTTGAAATAAAATATTTTAATAAATTTTTGTAGAATTTAAATTTAAATTTTGAACAAAATTCAATTATTTAAAAGTTAATTATGAAAAAAAAAATTTTTAGTGGGATGTTGTGTATATAGGGGTTAAGGGTGGGGAGTATTTTGGAAATAAATATAATATTTAATATTTTAGGATATAATTATTGAAATATTATTAATATAATTTTTTTTATTTGGATATATAATTTTAGGAGCGGGATGTTGGGTTTATAGGGGATAAGGGTGGGGAGTGTTTTAAAAATATATATTAGAAATAACATATTTTAATAAATATTTGTATAATTTGAATTTAAATTTTGAACAAAATAGTAATATTTAAATTTTAATAATGAAAAAAAATATTGTTAGTGGGATGTTGTGTATATAGGGGTTAAGGGTGGGGAGTGTTTTGGAAATAAAAATTAAATTTAATATTTTAGGATATAAATTTAGAAATATTATATTTAAAAAAAAAAAAATAATTCAAATGTGTTTTTAAATTTTAAATGTGAAAATTGTAATAATAAAATAAATGTAATCAGTGGGATTTTGGGGTTATAGGGGATAAGGGTGGGGAGTGTATTAGATATATATTTAATATTTAATATTTAATTAAAAAAAAAATTCAAATTTGGTATGAAAATTTAAAATTAAAAATTTTAGTAATAACATTTAATAATTTATGATATAAATTTTGAAATATTATATTTAGAAATAAAAACATTTCAAATTAGTTTTAAAATTTTAAATGTGAAAATTGTAATAAGAAAATAAATGTAATACGTGGGATTTTGGGGTTAAAGGGGATAAGGGTGGGGAGTGTTTTAGATATATATTTATTATTTAATATTGAATTCTAAAAAAATTAAATTTAAATTTTTGAATTAAAATTTACAATTAAACATTTGACTAATAAAATACATTTAATAAGTGGGATTTTGGGGTTATAGGGGATAAGGATGGGGAGTGTTTTTGAGAAATATTTAATATTTTATAAAAAAAAAAATAGAAATTTAATTTTTGGGTTTAAAAATTATAATTAAATAAATTACTAATACAATAAATTTCATAAGTGGGAATTGGGGGTTATAGGGGATAAGGGTGGGGAGTGCTTTCAAAATATATGTAATATTTTATTTTAGAAAAATATAATGCAAAGTTCTAATTTCTTAATAAAAGTAAATTTTAATCTTTTTAATAATAAAATAAATTTCATAAGTGGTATTTTGGGGTTATAGGGGATAAGGGTGGGGAGTGTTTTATAAATATATAAAAATTTTATTATTCATAAAAAATTATTTCCATTTAGAAATGTTATTTTAATTAACATTTAACAATTTTAAGAAGATAATTCATTTAATAAGAGTGATGTAGGATTTATAGGGGATAAGGGTGGGTAGTGTTTACAAATTAGTAATTGTTTGAAAATATCTAACATATATAGTAATCCTAATTCAATATAGATTGGAGTGGGAATAGTAAATTATTTATGGTCACTGTCCAGCACCTACTGTAATTTTTTATAGACTGGAGTGGGAATAGTAAATTATTTATGGTCACTGTCCAGCACCTACTCAAATTTATTATAGACTGGAGTGGGAATAGTAAATTATTTATGGTCAGTGTCCAGCACCTACTCTAATTTATTATAGACTGGAGTGGGAATAGTAAATTATTTATGTTCAGTGTCCAGCACATACTCTAATTTATTGTAGACTGGAGTGGGAATAGTACATTTTTTATGGTTAGTGTCCAGCACCTATTCTAATTTATTATAGACTGGAGTGGGAATAGTAAATTATTTATGGTCAGTGTCCAGCACATACTTTAATTTATTATAGACTGGAGTGGGAATAGTAAATTAGTTATGGTCAGTGTACAGCACCTACTCTAATTTATTATAGACTGGAGTGGGAATAGTAAATTAGTTATGGTTAGTGTCCAGCACCTACTCTAATTTATTATAGACTGGAGTGGGAATAGTAACTTATTTATGGTCACTGTCCAGCACCTACTGTAATTTTTTATAGACTGGAGTGGGAATAGTAAATTATTTATGGTCACTGTCCAGCACCTACTCTAATTTATTATAGACTGGAGTGGGAATAGTAAATTATTTATGGTCACTCTCCAGCACCTACTGTAATTTTTTATAGACTGGAGTGGGAATAGTAAATTATTTATGGTCACTGTCCAGCACCTACTCTAATTTATTATAGACTGGAGTGGGAATAGTAAATTATTTATGGTCACTGTCCAGCACCTACTGTAATTTTTTATAGACTGGAGTGGGAATAGTAAATTATTTATGGTCACTGTCCAGCACCTACTGTAATTTTTTATAGACTGGAGTGGGAATAGTAAATTATTTATGGTCACTGTCCAGCACCTACTCAAATTTATTATAGACTGGAGTGGGAATATGAAATTATTTATGGTCAGTGTCCAGCACCTACTCTAATTTATTATAGACTGGAGTGGGAATAGTAAATTATTTATGGTCAGTGTCCAGCACATACTCTAATTTATTGTAGACTGGAGTGGGAATAGTAAATTTTTTATGGTTAGTGTGCAGCACCTACTCTAATTCATTATAGACTGGAGTGGGAATAGTAAATTATTTATGGTCAGTGTCCAGCACCTACTCTAATTTATTATAGACTGGAGTGGGAATAGTAAATTAGTTATGGTCAGTGTCCAGCACCTACTCTAATTTATTATAGACTGGAGTGGGAATAGTAAATTAGTTATGGTTAGTGTCCTGCACCTACTCTAATTTATTATAGACTGGAGTGGGAATAGTAAATTAGTTATGGTCACTGTCCAGCACCTACTCTAATTTATTATAGACTGGAGTGGGAATAGTAAATTATTTATGGTCACTGTCCAGCACCTACTGTAATTTTTTATAGACTGGAGTGGGAATAGTAAATTATTTATGGTCACTGTCCAGCACCTACTGTAATTTTTTATAGACTGGAGTGGGAATAGTAAATTATTTATGGTCACTGTCCAGCACCTACTCTAATTTATTATAGACTGGAGTGGGAATAGTAAATTAGTTATGGTCAGTGTCCAGCACCTACTCTAATTTATTATAGACTGGAGTGGGAATAGTAAATTATTTATGGTCACTGTCCAGCACCTACTCTAATTTTTTATAGACTGGAGTGGGAATAGTAAATTATTTATGGTCAGTGTCCAGCACATACTCTAATTTATTATAGACTGGAGTGGGAATAGTAAATTTTTTATGGTTAGTGTCCAGCACCTACTCTATTTTATTATAGACTGGAGTGGGAATAGTAAATTATTGATGGTCACTGTCCAGCACCTACTCTAATTTTTTATAGACTGGAGTGGGAATAGTAAATTATTTATGGTCAGTGTCCAGCACCTACTCTAATTTATTATAGACTGGAGTGGGAATAGTAAATTATTTATGGTTAGTGTCCAGCACCTACTCTAATTTATTATAGACTGGAGTGGGAATAGTAAATTATTTATGGTCACTGTCCAGCACCTACTCTAAGTTTTTATATACTGGAGTGGGAATAGTAAATTATTTATGGTTAGTGTCCAGCACCTACTCTAATTTATTATAGACTGGAGTGGGAATAGTAAATTATTTATGGTCAGTGTCAAGCATCTACTTTTATTTATTATAGAGTGGAGTGGGAATAGTAAATTGTTTATGGTCAGTGTCCAGCAACTACTCTAATCTGTCTGGTATTTAATTTAATTAAATTACATTGATATAGTAGTTATAAAAATATATTTAAGTGAATATTATTTGTATTGTATTTTTATATATTGGATTTGTAGTAATTAATTCTATATTTATAGTTTAGGATAATATATACATGTAACCTTTTAATTTGATATGTTTGGAATATTTAATATTATTATTAGGAAAAATATATGAATATTTTGTATTGGAATAATGGGTAATGGCATTCTGTAATTTTATAATATTGATTGATTTGTAATTTTTTATAAAATAATTATTCTATATGTTAAATATTCATAATAGAAGATTAATATTAATAATCAGAGAAACACAATTCATAAGACAAGAACATGGTTTTTATTGTAGTTTTTTAAATTTGTTATTGTTTATTCATTTGAGTAAGATCATTCAGAAATAGCATTATTTACATTGTAATTACATTCAAACATATTGAATATAGGTCAGAACAAATTTTATGTACATTAAGTATATTTTCAAACATTTTTAAGTAAATTATAAAGATTATTAATAATGTTGTACAATGTAGTGTTTTAAATTAAAATTAACATAGCAATAGGTTTTGTAAATATTTATACAAAACTTTTAACAAATATTTTCATATATAAACATTGTAATATTTGTAGTACAAACATGTTATACCTTTTTTATTAATATTAATATGTAAAATATTAATATTAATTATTTTTACAATGTTTTCGAAACAAACATCTTTTTAACATAAATAAAATTTTAGCATTCATGCAAAAAAATTTTTACAATTTTTCATACATTGTTCTGTAGTATTATCTTTTTAGAAATTATAATAATAAATATTTTAAATTTTAAAATATTTATTTATATAATTTTACAAATTAGGAACATTTGTTGACAATTTGTAGGTAAATTAAAAAAATAGGTATATTTTTGCTAAATAATATAAAATATTTGTGTGTGAATTTACTGTTTTACCTGATTTATTTAGGGCTTTTTAGTATAGTTAAATGTTTTATTATGTTTTGGACACTCTATTTTGTAACCGGGTAATGTTGTTTTGGGTCATTTGGTTTGAAGGGAAGCTCGCGGTTGGGAGTTACTTCGCGTCGTGAAAGGTAAGGTTTGTTTTATGTGTTTTAGATGGTTTTAAATTTACTTTTGAGCCTAGTTAGATAATGTTTAGTGTAGCTGTACATATATTAGTTATATTTGGAAATGTTATGTGTTAGAGTTGCGTGTTGTGTTTTTACGTGTTTTTAACAATGTGTAGGCATGTTTCGAAAGTTAGGTTTAAGGTGTTTAATGTATATTTAGAAGTGTTTTAAATCTAGTATTATTGTTAGTACGTGTTTATGTGTTGTTTTATGTGGGTGGGAATGTCAGTTGCTTTGTTTTTACTATTTCTTTTCTAGGTTATTCGTTTCGGATGGACTCATTTTTTTTTTTAAAGAAGTGTGTGTTCGTTTTATTGAACAATATGGTTTTTACACTACTTTAAATGTTTCGGTTTTCATGGATCGTTTTTTAATATTTTTAGCTATTTTCGGGTTTTTCATGGATTTTCGAAGGATATTTGGTGAATGGCTTATGGATTTAATCGCCAGTTGTATTTTTGCATTTTTTTTTGGGAACCTTTTTTTTTATGTTTGGATTGTGTAAGCAGGAAATGGATTTTTCAGACTTTGGAATAAACGTGGTAAGTTAATTTATTATTATTTCTTGTGGGTGGGTATTGTTTAATATTATTGTTCATTTTTATTTTATTACAAATATTATTAATGTGTGTTAATATATTTTTGACAATATGTATAAATATGTTACACACAGTAATTATTTTTGTAATAAGATACATATATTTTATGTGTTTGATATTATTGAAAATGGGTAATTAGTCATTTATTTGTATTTGTACTTTAAAGAAGTGTTTTAGCTATGATGTTTAGGTATTCTAGGCCTTTGGTAGTAGGGTACAATTTTACTTGTTGCTCTAGATATTTATACATTTGTTTAGTTTGTTTTGAGGTTTTTGGAGTTAGCTGAGTTATGGATTGTTCCATTCGGAACTCTTGATAACTCTGTTCTTTTTGTAGGCATGATATAAATCTTTCTAGTGTTGGTTTTGTTCTGCCTGTTGATTGTAGGAAGGCGTTATGCCATCCTTCAACTGCGTTATTAGTTTTGGATTCTCCATTTAAGGTGCTTCTGTATACGTTCCACCAGGGAATTAAGAATTTAGGGTTTCTTCTGTGGCCAGATCTATGTAGTCTGCCGACCCATGTATCTTCGAAATAGTCCAATAGTGAACTTAGTTTTTCTTCATTTTGTTTGTAGAAGGCGCTGTCTATTAAAATGTTGTAATGTTCTGTTACGTCTGTGTCAGGTACATAAGCTAGTGCTATGAGTTTTTTTATTTGATATGCAAAAGATGAATTAGTTGCATATTCAATGCTTAGGGCTGATTTTTGCATGTGTCTCCATAGGCATTGATTAAAATGATAGTAACAGCCTTGTATGGAGGTATGGGGGTGTGTTTTTAATATAGAATTAATCATTGCATGTTCAAAATCTAGGATTATTTTTTGTGGGGAAAAGTCATTTGTTTTTTGTTTTATTATATTTAATAGTTCAGTGTATGTGGAGTTATGTTTGTTTGGTAATAATGTGTAAATTAATGGTATATTGCAATTGTGATATATGACATGTATTGTATATAGTTGGAAAAATGGTTTGGGACATATGGTAAAAGTCCCATCCATCATCCAGTTATGTGATTCTTGTAGTTTACAGAGATTATTAGCTGTTCCAAATATTATTATTCTTTTGTCATTGTTTTTATTATCAAAAATGACAAATGGTTCTTTGTTTAAAGTTATACTTTGTTCTGGACTTAGAATAACTTCTCTGTATGTGTGAGGAATTGGGGTTGAAGTAGTAGTGGTTTTTTTAGTACGTGCAATAGTTCTTTTGAGTGAAGTTACAGATGGCATTTGTGTAGTAGCAGTTTTAGGAATTTTGGGAAGCTGCTCTTTTAAAATTACACTGGTAGGTTTTTGAGAACTTGTGCTAGCTTCCTTTATAGTTTCTAAAGCAGATCTGACTTCGATTTCAGTAATGTTTGGTGGGTGGTTATGTTCTCTAGTGTATAGTACTGTTGTTTGTCGTGTTGTAGCACGCCCATAGCACTTATTAGAGTAGTATTTAGTGCATTTCCAGTTAACTTTTAAACCATACACTTTTTCCTGTGTGTAAGTGTACCCCATATAGCATAGTAACATTTTTCCCTTCTGGCTTGTTATGAATTCAGCTCCTTCAGTCATTTTGATGTAGCTTTATCTATGAAAAATATATATTATAGTTATTATATATGATGTTATATTAATTTTCAGTAGAAAAAAACAAGATTTAGTTACTATATACTTACAAAGTTGGTTTTGATGTGTTTGAGTAGAATGCTCCTGATTCTTTATTTGTGGGATTTTCCTCTAGTATTTTCTTTGTCTGGAAAAGAAAAGGAAATGTGTTGTAATAATTGTTTCTATATTTTTATAGGGAATGGTTAGGGGATTTGCAATTGGGATTTAATTAGGGTGGTATTTTAATCTATTAGTTGAGTTTTGGTTGTGAAATACTTACTTTTTAGTTGTATCTTTTTTGGTGCTGTTCTGTATTTTCTTAGTTTCTTTTGGAGTTTCCTGTAGTGAAAACATGAAATAGAAAGAAGACATTAATTTATTTATAGTGTATGTATATTGTAATTACAATTTATTCTATTTGAGTCTTCATGAGAATAATATAGTTAACTTACTTTTGATAGTTTTAAACATTTCCTGTATGTTGATTTTCTTATATCTGTAGTTGCAATCCAGTCGATTTTCCTCTTCATTCAATTTCGTTTTTTTGGTTTTGGACTGTGAATGAAGTTGAACTTCTTTTTATAGTGCTTTGGATGTTGTAATATGTGTTTTATTGGTCAGTTTGAATTCGGAGTGTTTTTATTGGTTAGTTCGAATTTTTTTTTCTTTTTTTCTGGTAGTTAGTTTCCTAATAAGGAAAACGCTAATTAGTGGTTTTGTGGTGTATTATTCTATATGTATTTTTCTAAACATTATATTATGTATTGGATGCATGAATTGATAAAGTATAATTTAATAATATAGTTGTTTAATGTAGGAATGTTGTTAATAATGTTTTAGTAAAGAGTTAATTATTTAAATCCATTTTTAAATGTAGTAAATATATAATTGTTTAATAATAATTTTGTGTAGAGATAAAAGACATTATTTGGTGTTTATGTAGTTTGATTTTAGGTTTTCATTTAATGTTATATAGTCGATATTAGTAAAATGGAGATATTTTAGTGGTCGATATTTTAGTTTACGATATTTTGTTATGAAGTATATGTATATTATTGAGCATCGATATTTTAGGATTTCGATATTTGTGTTGCCGATATTTTGTGTACCTATATTTCTGTAGTTCGAAATTGTGTGTTCGATATTTTTGTAATGTTTTAAATAAGTATATGATGTCGATAATAATGTGATCGATTATTTTGTATCGATATATTTGTAGGTCGATTTTTAGTCTTTCGATATTGTGTCAGTGATTCCTTTCGACTGACACAACCAGAACCCAAACATTTTGAAGAGCTTTTACCATGTATACATTTTAGTAATAGCTGGAAAATGAGCTGGAAAATGAGGACTACATATTACTAAGTGGGAGGCGTTTATGGAAATTTAACTAGGGGGTAGGTAAGGGGCAGGCTGCTACACACAAAATAGTAAAACCATTTCTGTTCAGAAAGTGCAGTAAATGGGACATCCTCTTGCCATACCCTCTCTTTGCTTACAGGGACGTACCACAGAAGGGGGTTGGATTTAGCCCTTTTGAGCTTCTATATGGTCATCAAGGGGACCTCACAGTCTGGTGGAGGAGGGGTGGGAGCACACTCCAAGGAAACCTATCAAGGATGCAGTTAGCTACATGCTCACATTCAGGAGCCAGATGTCCAAGTTGTGGAATCAATCTTTTAACAACCTAGAAGCCAGCCAGGAGGTGATAAAACAGTGGTATGACCAGATGACTTCCCCTGTGGAATTACAAGTTTAGCAGAAAGTGTAGGTGATTGAACTCGTTGAGCACAGGGCCCTCCAAGTCCATTGGACTGGGCCCTATGAGATAGTTGAGAGGAAGAGAGAGGTCACCTTCTTAGTGGACCTCAAGACCCCCACGCACCCCCACAGGGTGCTCCATACTGACCATGTCAAATCACATTTTGAGAGGTCTGAGGTCACCTTTTTGCTGGTGACAGATGGAGGAAGAGGAGAGTGAATCTCTCCCTGATCGCTTAGCCTCCAAAGTGAAAGATGGGTCAGTGCAAGGTGTGAACCTCTTCCCTACCCTGACTTCAGAACAGCAGATGGACTGTCGCCAGTTGCTGGGACCGCTCTCCTCTCACTTTCCCCTCACTCCTGGGACTACCCACCTGTGTATCCATGATGTGGACACAGGAGACAGCCTCCCTGTCAAGAATAAAAACTTTGCTTGCTGACTGCGTGACACATCGCCTTCAGCTGGAAGCTGGACAACGATGCTTCACCCCCCTGCAGCTCACATCTTGGATCTGTCCACGACGCAACTAGGTACTTTGCGGCGGGCCAAGGCTGGTCCCTGTATCTGACCTGCACTCCATTGCATCAGCCTGAACTTTCAGATCTGTTCCAGTCTAGTGTAACCAGATAGCCCTGGTTGGTCCTTTAAGCTTTCAAGCACCACAATTTCCTTTAAACTTTAAAAATTCATACCTCTGGTTATACTTATTGGATTTTTGTCGTTTTGGTCTTGTTTTGTTCATAAATATTCAGGTGCCGATCACAATCCGGCCAAAAATTCCCCCGTGCGACTCGTATCGGGTCTTTTTACCGTACGAATCGTACAAGTGCCGTACGAACTGGCAATCACGATTCGCATGGTAAAAAGTCCATACGAACCGCACTGGGAATATTTCCCCACACGTCCTCGGGTCGTAAAATGTGCCCGACACGTCCTCGGACGATTTACCTTACAAACGTGAAAAGCCAAGTCCGACCGAGGAATCACGATCCATCCCGTGCGTCCGAGCGTACAACCGCATGGAAAAAACACCGTCCGCACCGAACACCTATAGCAACCATGGAGACATGTGCCCGCATACGCGCCCAACACTCCCCCCAGCCCCCGTACGTCCGACACGTACCCCCCGTGTATGTACACCCCCACCCGTCTAGGTACACCCCAGTACGTTCCAGTCGTACCCCCATCCCAGTACGTGTCGTACCACCGTCAATGTACACCCCCCCACCCCAGTACGTGTCGTACCCCCGTGTACCTACACCCAAGTACGTTCCAGTCGTACCCCCACCCCTGGACGTGTCGTACCACCGTGAACCTACACCCCAGTACGTTCGAGTCGCACCCCCACCCCAGGACGTGTCGTACCACCGTCAATGTACACCCCCCCACCCCAGTACGTGTCGAACCCCCGTGTACCTACACCCAAGTACGTTCCAGTCGTACCCCCACCCCTGGACGTGTCGTACCACCGTGAACCTACACCCAAGTACGTTCCAGTCGTACCCCCACCCCTGGACGTGTCGTACCACCGTGAACCTACACCCCAGTACGTTCCAGTCGTACCCCCACCCCAGTACGTGTCGTACCACCGTCAATGTACACCCCCCACCCCTGTACGTGTCGTACCACCGTCAATGTACACCCCCCCACCCCAGTACGTGTCGTACCCCCGTGTACCTACACCCAAGTACGTTCCAGTCGTACCCCCACCCCTGGACGTGTCGTACCACCGTGAACCTACACCCCAGTACGTTCCAGTCGTACCCCCACCCCAGTACGTGTCGTACCACCGTCAATGTACACCCCCCACCCCTGTACGTGTCGTACCACCGTCAATGTACACCCCCCCACCCCAGTACGTGTCGTACCCCCGTGTACCTACACCCAAGTACGTTCCAGTCGTACCCCCACCCCTGGACGTGTCGTACCACCGTGAACCTACACCCCAGTACGTTCCAGTCGTACCCCCATCCCAGTACGTGTCGTACCACCGTCAATGTACACCCCCCCACCCCAGTACGTGTCGTACCCCCGTGTACCTACACCCAAGTACGTTCCAGTCGTACCCCCACCCCTGGACGTGTCGTACCACCGTGAACCTACACCCCAGTACGTTCGAGTCGCACCCCCACCCCAGGACGTGTCGTACCACCGTCAATGTACACCCCCCCACCCCAGTACGTGTCGAACCCCCGTGTACCTACACCCAAGTACGTTCCAGTCGTACCCCCACCCCTGGACGTGTCGTACCACCGTGAACCTACACCCCAGTACGTTCCAGTCGTACCCCCATCCCAGTACGTGTCGTACCACCGTCAATGTACACCCCCCCACCCCAGTACGTGTCGTACCCCCGTGTACCTACACCCAAGTACGTTCCAGTCGTACCCCCACCCCTGGACGTGTCGTACCACCGTGAACCTACACCCCAGTACGTTCGAGTCGCACCCCCACCCCAGGACGTGTCGTACCACCGTCAATGTACACCCCCCCACCCCAGTACGTGTCGAACCCCCGTGTACCTACACCCAAGTACGTTCCAGTCGTACCCCCACCCCTGGACGTGTCGTACCACCGTGAACCTACACCCAAGTACGTTCCAGTCGTACCCCCACCCCTGGACGTGTCGTACCACCGTGAACCTACACCCCAGTACGTTCCAGTCGTACCCCCACCCCAGTACGTGTCGTACCACCGTCAATGTACACCCCCCACCCCTGTACGTGTCGTACCACCGTCAATGTACACCCCCCCACCCCAGTACGTGTCGTACCCCCGTGTACCTACACCCAAGTACGTTCCAGTCGTACCCCCACCCCTGGACGTGTCGTACCACCGTGAACCTACACCCAAGTACGTTCCAGTCGTACCCCCACCCCTGGACGTGTCGTACCACCGTGAACCTACACCCCAGTACGTTCCAGTCGTACCCCCACCCCAGTACGTGTCGTACCACCGTCAATGTACACCCCCCACCCCTGTACGTGTCGTACCACCGTCAATGTACACCCCCCCACCCCAGTACGTGTCGTACCCCCGTGTACCTACACCCAAGTACGTTCCAGTCGTACCCCCACCCCTGGACGTGTCGTACCACCGTGAACCTACACCCCAGTACGTTCCAGTCGTACCCCCACCCCTGGACGTTCCTGGCGCACCCCCAACACAACCTCCTAAGTACGGAGCGCACCCCATGCCCCAACATCACAACCGCATGTACGAGTCTTACAAAGCCACACACAAGGACAAAATCGTACAACCAAATGGCCCATGTACACACCGTACACACGCTCAAAACGCACGTACACAACCAGGACACAATAAAACAACACAAGAATACACCAGTCGAAAGGCACACAGCCACTAAACATGGCCAACAACCACTTAAATAACACAATCACTGACCTGCAACTGCCAAAAACAAACAGAGGCCCAATACACCACCACTCCTTATAACACACCCACCCAAAATTCAAAAACTGCCACACCCACCCATGGACCAATAAAAAGGGCCCACACACACAAACCATGAGCCTTTCCAACAGACTCACTGCTGCCAGACACCACAGAACCAGACTACAAGCTACACCACACCTTACACTTGCACACCTTCAAACGACCACCCTCACAAACACCCTCTCATCACATTCACACACACACACAACCATCCACACCCCCCCCCAACATCCACACCCCCCCCCCACACCCACACCATCCCCACCCACACCCCTCACCATGCCCACTACCAAGAATCCAAAGTTCAGTCACCGAGAGTTGGAGGTCCTTGTTGATCAAATCCTCAGAGTCGAGCCACAGATCTTTGGAACATTGGTCAGAAGCACCAGCCAGGCAGCCAAAACAGCCATGTGGCAGACCATCGTCGATGCTGTGAATGCTGTTGCGGACACCAGGAGGACCAAGCAGGATTGCCAGAACAGGTGGTACGATCTGCGGAGGAGGGTCAGAGCCAAGAGGCAGGAGGAACACGACCAGGCCAACGCCACCGGAGGAGGGCCCTCCCGCAGAGCCGTACAGTACCATCCCTGGGAGGAGAGGGTGATGGCCATACTGCCGGTGGAGGCAGTTGAAGGAGTAGAAGGACTCCGAGACCCGGGTGAGTACACAAACAACGCACCTCACATGGGGGGAACTGCAAACACAACCAAAATGAATAACAGGCACGCAACCACCACAAGCCATCGCATTACTCAACCACACTCCATGAGCAGGCACATGCCACTGCTGCCACCATGCCCCATGCACCCAGCTGGACAATGTCAAGTCACAGGCCACAGAAGACAACAACACATGACACGGTAACCCGGATGGCGGGAGGCTGGGCACCAAGAATCACATAGTGCGACTCCAAAGTAGACAACAATGCCCTCTGCCCATATGGCCTAGGTCACAGCCAGACAAACACTGTGTCCCAACACAGGAATGACTTGCCAGCAAATGGCGGACGCCTTGCATCAACACATGGGGGTGAAGGCACTGTTTTGCACATGCCAGCAGCTAATGAACAGCCAACAGTGTGAATGAGTGGCAGCACACACCACCACAGCAGCAGCGCACAGACACACAGCAGACAAAATGGGTGCCTGGAGATCAGAAACAAACTCACATCAACAGGCCAAGGGCCACTCAAAGATCTGCTAACAGTGTGTGCCCAGGAAGCTGGGCCAAGGTGACAGAGGGTGACACACGGAGGGAGGGAGAGGGGGACACAGAGGGAGGGAGAGGGGGACTGAGAGGGAGGGAGACGGACAGAGGGAGGAGGCTGACACACAGAGGGAGGGAGAGGGGGACAGAGAGGGAGGGAGAGGGGGACAGAGAGAGAGGGAGACACAGGAAGACGGACAGAGGGAGGAGGCTGACACACAGAGGGAGGGAGAGGGGGACAGAGAGGGAGGGAGAGGGGGACAGAGAAGGAGGGAGACACAGGGAGAGCAAATCAGTCCTTTGGTGTGTGGGAATGTCTGCCCGTCAGCAGGTGGACTGCGTGCATGTAGACAAGGGTGGCCAGTGCCAGAACCCCCCCTCTTCATCATGGCAAAACGCAGGGCCATGTTACAACCTGTACACGAGCACAAGGACAGCCACCTGCATCATATGAGTGTGTGGATCCACTCCATGTGCACATGTACAGTGCTACAAGGAAGGCGCAAATGCATAGCTCGGCACACATGCACACTCCACTGCTGACTGCAGTCACACTTGACGCAGCAAGTAAGACTGTGCCACACATAGTTAAAGGGGCCAAATTGGTGCCCAAGGGACACACACATGCACAAGTGCACTGTGAGTGGAATGCAAGACAGATCCTAATTCCAAGAGGAAATGTGCCAACTTTGTAACGGATGAAACATGGATGTTGCATGGATCAAAATTAACATTGTCTCTCTCACACACAGGTCAACGTCGTGCTGCACCCCCCAACACTGGGGGGGAACACTCACAGGACCCGGATCTGCAGGAGACCGATCCCACCGGCAGCGACCACTCTCACCACTCTGCGGACGACCCCGACCGACCTGGCCCCTCTGGTGTCCAACCACCTGCAGCACCTGCGTCAGGTACAACCGTGCCAACCACCACCCCCACTCCTGCCACATCCCAGGAGACACCCATGATCCCTGCCCCAACACCACAATGCAGCCAGGCTCGCCAGGAGGGACACGGTGTCCCGGGCACCCAGGAGGAGGCAGGCGACAACGCCAATGCCACCCCTCAGGGGTCCCGGAGACCCCATGTGCCCACAAGTGCAGGCCAGGCGCAAGTGGGCAGGGGTGGTGGGAGTGGAGGACGGCGGAGGCGCGAGCCTGACCAGTTGGCTGGGGATCCGGTATTTTCCCATGTCCGTAACATCCTGGACTCATACCGGCAGGACACCACGGGCATGGCCCAGGTTGTGTCCGTCCTCGAGGGGATCAAGGTCCAGCAGGCCCAGCAACATGCGGAGCTAATAGCCTGTCTACAGCTACACCAACGGAGGATGGAGGACAGACAGGCTCAGCAAGTGACGGCGTCCCAGGGGATTCACGCTGAACTCCGTCGGATGGCCAACACCATGGCCGACCCTCCCTGTGCCAGAAGGCGGAGAACATCACCACCCACAGGGAGGGATCATGAGGAGGAGGAGGAAACATCCGACGGAGCATCCCAGACGTCGTCACGGCCTGCTGCTGAGGTTCCCCGCAGGAAGCCGGGTCGTCCACGGAAAGGACCGTGAGGGTGGCTGCTACATCACCATCTCCCAGGACACCTGGCCTGGCACCTGGCCCACTGGAGCAACAGCATCACAGCATCAAGAGACATTCTCTGCCACATGGCCCTGCTGGTCACTGGCTGACCAATGTTGACAAAGACTGTGGCATGGACTCTGAGGATTTCCAATGGCAAGGACACCAACTCCCCTACTGAACTTTGGATTCCCTAATCCCGGAAAGGCCCTCACTTGCCCCCCCCCCCCCAATAATAAATCACACTATTAAGAGTAGATGCCTGCTGGTAGCATTATTACCTAACATGTGTCTTGTACAGTCTAAACATGCCTGAGTCATCTGTTCACTTCAACCATCCACACCCTGGGGCCTGAGTCTGGCACAGGACACATGGGTCACAGTTTTCTAGGCAAGACAGACATGGAGCACCATACACACCCGTGATGGTCAGAACCAGCTTAGGGGGTGGCCGAACAACCGTGCTGACAGACACATTGAGTACAGCAACAGTCATGCGCAGAGGTCAGGGATCCTGGCCCGTGTCCTGGGGGGCACCCAGGTACGTGTAGACAGGTGGCAGAACCATGTCCTGCAAGCTTGAGTCCGGTGGATGCAGAGAATGGGGTCATGGACAACGTTGGATGCATGGGGATGGCACATGTCACAATACCCACACAGTCATGGACATCATGCCCATTACACAGTCTCAGCACACACACACAGCTTGCATCTTGCCACTCGACACATTGACACATAGCCACAATCAGGGAATACCATGCCAGACCTGCAGGATGCACCGTGCCAACACACCAGCATTGACTGAGAAGAGGCACCTTGGAGGCATAGGGACACCTTTAATAGTCATGTGTTTGGGATTGCAGAGGCAACTTGAAGTACACATGAACACATCATGTGGAGTAACATGTGGCTCCAACACTGGCACCCCCCTTCTGCAGCACAAATGCGTGATAGCCATGGAACTGGCACACAAGTGTCGGATAATAGCTAAATACCCACAGCTGCTCACGGAGAGCCTGCCATACACCATACATCCGCTGATGTGGAAGTCCCACGCCATGTCAAGACAATGTTAACCGTATGTGTCCGAGGGCAGTGTCACACACATTGATGCCTTCATCACAATCCACCATCCCATCACTGATGACTGACAACCAGGCAGCCCATCTATTCAGGTGTACCCAGCTGCATGTCGTGTCCCATGGGGATGCCACATGTCTGCAGAGGACCCAAACCCCGACCGGGGCAGTGTGCACACGTCGTGAACAACTGCCACACCCAATACACCCCAGATGCATCCCTTACCCCATGGAGACTTCCAAACGTGTCCGTGCCTGTAACGCTGAGTCAGCCCACGATGCCATGTCCATGAGGAATAGCAGTGCCACAACAATGCAACCAGCAAACGGCATGCGCAGGTACCTGGGGAAGAGAGACACACAAGAAGTCAGCCACAAGAAGCACAGCCACTTGCATGTGCATGTACTCGACACATGTATGTATGACAACATGTTAGGTCACAATTATGTCTGGGGAAATACTACCATCACTGCCACCATCACTCCAGTGACACACCCACACACACCTCTGACCCACGTGCCATACATGCAGGTGGAGACACACATCACAACGCATGCCACACGGGGACCAATGCGTGCACACTCAGACCCTGGTACTCACCACTAAGCAAAGAAGTCGCGTATGAGCCGAGTCCGGATGTCCTCTTGCGGCTCCACATCCTCCACATCACTAGCCCCATTGCCAAGCCCTTCGTCCTCCACGGGTGGATGGTCCTCGTCATCTTGATCCAGGATGAGGGGCACAGCTCTTTCAACTGCCATGTTGTGCAGCATGCAGCAGACCATGAAGATCTTGCAGACCTTCGCCGGGGCATATGGGAGTGCGCCGCCGGTCTTGTGGAGGCACCGGAATCGGCTCTTCAGCATGCCAAACGTCCTCTCTATCACTCGCCTTGTCCGGCCATGGGCGGTGTTGTAGCGGAGCTGGGCCGGCGTGATGGGGTTGCGGAGAGGTGTCAGCAGCCAAGGCATGTTGGGATAGCCAGCGTCCCCTAAATGGAAAGCACATGGATATCGTTAGAACAGGCGAAGCGGTAGTGCTGCTCGGCCAAACAGAATACAGGACAGACAGACTGTACCCACCAACAACACATGCACGTTCGTTGCGCAGCTGCATCATCATATCAGGCATCCCGCTACGCCTCATGATGTAGGCATCGTGTGCTGATCCTGGAAAACGAGCACAGACATGCGAAATCACCATGTTGGACAGACACACCACAAGGGCATTGATGGAGTGGTAGTGCTTCCGATTGCGGTACGCCACATCCCGTGCGTGTGGTGGTACCAAACCTACATGTGTCCCATCTATGGACCCAATGACATGGGGCATCCCTCCCAGGGCATAGAAACCACGCTTGACCTCAGTCATCTGTTCAGGGGTTGGGAACTTGATGAAGTCATCCAGGTGAATCAACATGGCCTCCAAGAAATCATGCAGCACACCGCTGAACATGCTCTGGGACATGCCACCAACATGAGCTATGGTATATTGGAAGGTACCCGTGGCAAGGAAATGTAGGGCAGCCATTACCTTCAGCTGGGGTGTCAGTGCCGTAGGATACCTGTGCTGCGGTTGCAGGTGTGGTGCCAGTCTCGCCGTCAGCTCCAGAATCAACGGTTGGGTGAAGCGGTAGAGCCGAATCGTGTCATTCTCCTGCATGGTGGCCAAGTCTGGAATTCTTCGGGCAACAGGAGGCGCTCTGCAGTAATTTGGAAGTGACAAGGAAGAGTGAGTGCACTACGAGAACAACTCATGTCTACTGAGCACATGTAAATCTGGCAATACACACATGCCACATAGGGAGTCAGGCATGTGCCACATGCCCAGGACACGTATGGATGCAAGGTGACGCTCCTTCCAAGACCCAGCTACACACGGTGATTGAGAACCTCCCCATGCCACGCCATGAAAATAGCTGTGTCCCAGTGCAAGTGCACTGCCCGACGCAAGACAGGAGTGACATACACCCACACATCAGCAGAAGTGTGATGCTGATTGCAGAGACTGGCAGCGGAACACTTGAGCCACAGGTCACATGACATTACACTAGTCCAGCCCACACACCTTGCCATGAAGGTGCACATGTCATGACTCCCCACACATTCCTTGTGAGTTTGCTGACATGGCCTTGTCACGCTACTCCGTGTCCCTTGCATACATGTGCACCTCACATCCGGTAACACATGTGGCATGGTGTTGGGAACAGTGTGCAATGACAATCTACACACAGCCACATGTTGGTTGCTGCAACGGCTGCAGCTTTTGAGGGTGCTACAACATCAACCCGATGTAACTCCCGGACACATATGGCATAGTCACATTGTGCACTGTGGGTGGTGATGAGTCATGTGTCATGACCCCTGTACCGGGCATCATGGGACACTTCCGTGTGTTGGTGTCCGTGCCATGCCAGTGACGCTCACCCCAAGTGCGCAGTCCCACATGCACACATGTCAAAGGAGTCAAGGGCATGCCTGGCACACATTGCACCCTCACACAGTACACATGTACACATCTCATCATACATCTGGTGCCTTCTCCACTCAGGAGGCATGTTCCACATCACAGCCTGTGACACCTGTGCCCCACACATGTGGTAATGCACAGACGATGCCTTGGTGTCCATTCCTGGACAAGTATGTCCATCCATGGACAAGTATGTCCGCCCTATTCCGACATGTGTGTCGCCTATCACCACAGTGATGTGTAAAATCCGCCGTACTGCTGCTGAGAGGGCCTGTGCATGTTCCCAAATCACTGTGGGAGTGCTGCCGTATGTGTACCCATCGTGATGGCGAGCGTAGATGCGAGTGTACGGTCCGTACCACTACGTGTACGCATACGCGTGCAGACCCGTAGTGATAGTGAGCGTACATGCGAGTGTACGGTCCGTACCACTACGGGTACGCATGCGCGTGCAGACCCATAGTGATTGAGAGCGTAGATGCGAGTGTACGGCCCTATCACTATGGGTCTGCACGCGTATGCGTACCCGTAGTGGTAGGGAACGTACACTCGCATCTACGCTCACTATCACTACGGGTCTGCACGCGTATGCGTACACGTAGTGGTACGGACCGTACACTCGCATGTACGCTCACTATCACTACGGGTACACAGACCCATAGTGATAGTGAGCGTACAGGCATTTGTACGGTCCGTACCACTACGGGTACGCATACGCGTGCAGACCCATAGTGATAGAGAGCGTAGATGCGAGTGTACGGCCCTATCACTATGGGTCTGCACGCGTATGCGTACCCGTAGTGGTAGGGACCGTACACTCGCATCTACGCTCACTATCACTATGGGTCTGCACGCGTATGCGTACACGTAGTGGTACGGACCGTACACTCGCATGTACGCTCACTATCACTACGGGTCTGCACGCGTATGCGTACACGTAGTGGTACGGACCGTACACTCGCATCTACGCTCACTATCACTATGGGTCTGCACGCGTATGCGTACACGTAGTGGTACGGACCGTACACTCGCATGTACGCTCACTATCACTACGGGTCTGCACGCGTATGCGTACACGTAGTGGTACGGACCGTACACTCGCATGTACGCTCACTATCACTACGGGTACACAGACCCATAGTGATAGTGAGCGTACAGGCATTTGTACGGTCCGTACCACTACGTGTACGCATACGCGTGCAGACCCATAGTGATTTTGAACGTAGGCATGCATGTACGGGCCGTTGCCATGCATTTGGGGTGCCCTAGGGCCCGGAAACGCACCGTACCTGTGTGTGATTCTCCTAATTACATAGGGGACATGTATTAAGGCCTACATGCATGCTGGTTGTCATGGCGACCAGGTTCAAATTTCGATTTTGTTCTGGAAGGTGCACAGCAGAAGTCAGTTGGAATTCTTCTACTTTGTTGCAATGTGTTTGTGGGGCTGACATCATGCAGGAGAATGAAACCGATAGAGAACCCACAGACTGCTAGGTTTGAAGGGATTGGTGGAAACATAGGATGCAAATGTGAGTGACCAATCACTCTGTACTCCTGTGCATGAGACTGGGCAGAAGGCCACATATAAGGCAGCCAGGTCCCATGAGGGATTACTTGCCTGCACATCTTTGCATTTGTCGACCAAGCTGCTGCTACTGATTCCCTGGAACCATGTCAAGGGCTGTGGAGAGGACACAGCCATTCACCCTGGAGGAGAACATGGCTCTGCTGGATGTGATCCTCCCACAGTACCCCATGCTGTATGGGCGACCAGGGTATCAGGTGAGTGCATAGGCCACTGCCACAGACTGTCCCTATGTTGTGACTGTGTCTTCAGGCATTGTGACCCGGTGTGACACACATGCCATGTACTGTCGGGGGGGTACCAGGGGGGGGGTGCCTGATGTCTCCCAGCAGTGCCCTGAGACAGGAGGGGTGGGTGTGGAGTCCTCCCAGCAGTGCCCTGAGACAGGAGGGGTGGGTGTGGAGTCCTCCCAGCAGTGCCCTGAGACAGGAGGGGTGGGGACCTATCACTAACAGCAGTGCCCTGAGACAGGAGGGGTGGGTGTGGAGTCCTCCAAGCAGTGCCCTGAGACAGGAGGGGTGGGTGTGATGCACAGTGTGAGCCTTGATCATTGATTGTGACATTTCCATCATTCCACCTGAGTACCCACTATGGCACGTACTGCCTTTTCCCTCACCAGAGGATGATGTCCCTATGACAGAGGTGCAATGCGTTGGCTGCATTACATGCCATGTAGTAACCAGCTATTATGTTCACATATGTCTCTCTGTGACATGTGGCTGGTGTATTGATGTGGTGTCACTTGTACTTCCTCACAGGTAGGCGCCTCTGCCAAGGAGCAGATCTGGCTGACCGCCGTCAGTGCCGTGAGGCGTGTGGATGGTCGGAGGCGGAGCCTGTCCCAGGTGAGGAAACGCTGGCAGGATATCCGGTGCTGGACGAGGAGGATTGCACGGCTCCTGCTGGGGGACTCACCTGAGAGCCACAAGAACCGCGGCCGCCGCCGTCTGTCCCACCTCCACAGGCGTGTGCTGCCGGTGGTCTTTCCAGACCTGGAGAGGCGCTTACAGGCGATGCAGCAGGCGGAAGGGGGTAGGTACATGTGCGTTTGTTGTGTGTCACCGGCATTTGTAAGGGCACAGTGGCATTAATTCACTGGCAGGGTTTAAAGGTGCTGTGCCCATCCAGTTTGCCCAAGTGTAGCGCTGCGCCCCTGCCACCCTTCCCCTCCTTGCAATGTGTTCCCTGGTCTGTGTGTAGTCACTCCTTCACAAGGTAATGTAGGCTGGCGCTTTGTCCACGAGAACAATGACTGTAGCATCATGGGTGGTGGTGGTGGGTAACAGGTTGTGGGACCTTGCCTGTGCACTGTCAAGTTCACTGCATGTGGGTTCCATGTCAGTTGGCACTGATGCTGACTCCAGACATGGGAGTTGGTCTCTCATGTGTCATGCCTTACAGCGCGCATGTCCTATGTAGTGGCCTGTGACATGATGTGCATGAGTGTGCGCTACGCATAGTGCAGGGATGGTGACGTGTGTAGCAGTCATTCCCATTCAGCCATTCAGTAGCATGTAGTTGCGTGCCCAATACTGTCCCCTGGGGCACCTTATCCTCAGTGTTGTTTGTGTCATCATCAACGTGGACACTCTCACTGTCTACAGCGTAGGTTGTGCTCTGTGCCATTGTCCCCTGTCACCATGTATATAGACGTGCTATTATGTACAGGTGTCCACTGTGCAGCCTGACCTGATTGTCCCTCTTCATACTCACAGTTGCCAGTGCCTGTGTGTCTTGTTATACTCATCTGAGGATGGGCACTGGTACCTCATTATTTGTACAGGCGCACCTTTGCTGTTTTGCGTCCAATCTTGCCTTTTGCCTGCCACTGTGTTTATCACCCAGACTATGAGATGTTGGTGCCACCTGTGTCTCAGCAATTAGCATCGTGTGGGGGTTGCTTGGGGCGGGCAATGCCTATGTGTCAAATCCTGATTCCTAATTGCTGGGTCTGGACAGTGTGTGATGTTACTGGACACACACGCAAGGTGCAGTGACCGAGTTATGTTGGGCATGTTTGCAGCATTACCAATGCAGCATGTGTCTCAAGTTCATGGATATTGTCCCTGGTCATAGGTATTTTCACAAACGCTGTGTGGTGCCGAGGCAGTGCAGGATTGTCCCCAGGGCCTGGGTGCTATGTCAGACTCCGTTTCCTGTCATCAGCTATTGTCTCATGCTCTCCATGGTATTTCAGTGGCATGGTGGCTCAACCAACTGTGTTTCATGCCCTACATCGGTACCTTGTTTTGCAGATGTTAGGGATCTGCCTCTTCAGGCTATGCAATGTTGACTATGTAGATTGGACTCATGTGACAGATGTGTACAGGTGTCTGATTAATTTCTGTCTCTCCACCCTGCCCACAGCATCGTCGGGGGACACAGAGGGAGACATGGACACGGACCAGGCGGAGGGACCGAGCACCAGTGGCAGCCGTGACATCGGGGCTGGCACATCGAGTGGGACAGAGGCGGAGGATAGTGTGGCCGAGGACCTGTCGACTGGCACATCAGACTACGAAGCTGACAGGTCCGAGGAGGATGTCTCAGGGTTGGCGGAGGCTGCACCAGCAGCTGACAGTGGAACAACACCTGCCACCGCCCCCTCAGTTCCCACCAACCGCCTCCCACTTGCTCGTGTCCCTTCCCAGCGTGCCCGGTCACCGCATGTCTCCTTCCTGCCAGGCACCGCACCCCCTGCCCCTGTCTCCACTGCTGCCGCCAATGCTGAGTCCATGGACATCCAGCGGCAAATGCAGGTTGGTCAGGCTGCGATCCTGAATGTCCTCCATTCCCACGGGAAAACCCTCACCAACATCGAGGCATTCTTGGAGGGCATTCATTCTTTGCAGGCTGAACAACGCAACTTGCTGAGGTCCCTAGACTCCACACTGACTGCAGCAGTGGGTCTCCTGCAGCGCGACCTCCCCCCACCTACCCCTGCCCCATCCACACTTCCCACTTCCATGCCTGTCCCACGTACACCCAGACGTCGGCATGCACCCACCACAACAGACACAGGCACCACACCAGCAGGGAAGGTCCACCGCACTCCTCCTGACACGCACACACAGGGTGAGATAGGCACACCCACTGGGTCGGGGGGCAAACGTGTGACACGCAGCCAGAGTGGGAGTCCGCATTCCACACAATCCACTCCCTCCAAATCCCCTCCCCTCAGCTCTCCTGGCCACATCTCCCCCAAGGACTCCTTCATGGCCGCTCTGTCCCTGAGCCCCACAGTTACGCCACCACGCAAGCGGTCAAGGAAGTCCTCGGTCAGGGTGGTTGAGTCTCCCCCCCTGTCTCCACCCTCCCCCGGTGGCGCTGCGACCCATCCCTCTGAACCCCCCCCCTCCTTGGGGCCTGAGGTCACTTCGGGTGCAGGGGACTCCCTGGAGGACCTTGCTAAGGTGTGTAGTGCCATCCTGGCCTCCGCCTTTGGCCATGACACACCCCCTGTGGTTGAGTCCTCCATCCCTGCACCCACAACGCCGCCCCTTTGCCCTGATGTCCCTGCGGTGCCTGTTGCTTCCCCCCCCCCTGATGCCCTCACCAGTATGGAAGACGATGGCATTTGACTGTGCAGGCAAGGTAGGGGACACACATCCCACTGTGTCCCCCATGCAGCTGGGAATAATTGACTGCCCTATGGCCTTTGTTGACTTTGAACTGCCGTTGATCCACGGACATTGTGCTCCTGCTGATTAAAGCTTTATTTTCTTTTTTCATTATCACACTCCTGCTATGGTGGTATTGGTGTTGGTGGGGCTGCTACATTGTTTTGGGTGGTGTTTAAGGCTTTGGGTGTGTGGGATTTGTAGTAGTGTTCTGCTCTTTGGGGCCACCCTAGGATCTGTGTGCCATCACAAGGTGTTGGCTAACTTCCTTAGGTCATGTCAGCAGTTACTGCATGGTTCAATTGTCCCAGGGTGTATTCCTTCCTCTGTGTACCCAGTTTCTTCCCTGCAGGGTGTTCCCAATGTTTAGCGCAGAGCTGTGTCTACATGAGCTGTGTGTGTGACGGAGCCCTTCTACTTTGGCCATGCATGCATGGCCATGTCTCCACCTGCAACAATCGTGGCATCCTTGGTGATCACTGTACTTGTGTGTGGAGTCAGTTGACATGTGTTCATGGGGACATGTTCCCTTGTAGGCAGTATGGATGTGGGTAATTGTGGCATCACACACATGTGTTACACCCCTCCTGGGTGTGGACACTGCTGGGAGGACTCTGCACACACCCCTCCTGTCTCTGGGCACTGCTGGGAGGACTCTGCACCCACCCCTCCTGGGTCTGGACACTGCTGGGAGGACTCTGCACACACCCCTCCTGGGTCTGGACACTGCTGGGAGGACTCTGCACACACCCCTCCTGTCTCTGGGCACTGCTGGGAGGACTCTGCACCCACCCCTCATATGTGTTGGCACTTCTGGGAGTGATAGGCACCCACCCCTCCTGTGTCTGGGCACTGCTGGGGGGACTCTGCACCCACCCCTCCTATGTCTGGGCACTGCTGGGAGGACTCTGCACCCACCCCTCCTATGTCTGGGGACTGCTGGGAGGACTCTGCATCCACCCCTCCTATGTCTGGGCACTGCTGGGAGGACTCTGCACCCAGCCCTCCCATGTCTGGGCACTGCTGGGAGGACTCTGCACCCACCCCTCCTGTGTCTGGGCACTGCTGGGGGGACTCTGCACCCACCCCTCCTATGTCTGGGCACTGCTGGGAGGACTCTGCACCCACCCCTCCTGTCTCAGGGCACTGCTGGGAGGACTCCACACCCACCCCTCCTGTCTCAGGGCACTGCTGGGAGGACTCTGCACACACCCCTCCTGTCTCTGGGCACTGCTGGGAGTGATGGGCACCCACCCCTCCTGTCTCAGGGCACTGCTGGGTGGACTCTGCACACACACCTCCGATTTCTGGATATGTGCGCTTGGCACATACACGGTGGGGTTACGCACACTGCATTAGAGGTGAGCGTACGAGTCTACTGACACTGGTGTGGTGGGGGTACGCTCCGTACGTCCGCGGGTGGGGGTACGGGTCGTACTTACACTGTTGGGCTGGGGGTACGCTCCGTACGCCCGCGGGTGGGGGTACGGGTCGTACTTACACTGTTGGGCTGGGGGTACGCTCCGTGCGTCCGCGGGTGGGGGTACGGGTCGTACTTACACTGTTGGGCTGGGGGTACGCTCCGTACGTCCGCGGGTGGGGGTACGGGTCGTACTTACACTGTTGGGCTGGGGGTACGCTCCGTGCGTCCGCGGGTGGGGGTACGGGTCGTACTTACACTGTTGGGCTGGGGGTACGCTCCGTACGTCCGCGGGTGGGGGTACGGGTCGTACTTACACTGTTGGGCTGGGGGTACGCTCCGTACGTCCGCGGGTGGGGGTACGGGTCGTACTTACACTGTTGGGCTGGGGGTACGCTCCGTGCGTCCGCGGGTGGGGGTACGGGTCGTACTTACACTGTTGGGCTGGGGGTACGCTCCGTACGTCCGCGGGTGGGGGTACGGGTCGTACTTACACTGTTGGGCTGGGGGTACGCTCCGTACGTCCGCGGGTGGGGGTACGGGTCGTACTTACACTGTTGGGCTGGGGGTACGCTCCGTGCGTCCGCGGGTGGGGGTACGGGTCGTACTTACACTGTTGGGCTGGGGGTACGCTCCGTACGTCCGCGGGTGGGGGTACGGGTCGTACTTACACTGTTGGGCTGGGGGTACGCTCCGTGCGTCCGCGGGTGGGGGTACGGGTCGTACTTACACTGTTGGGCTGGGGGGTACGCTCCTTGCATTCGTGGGTGGGGGTTCGAGTCGTACTTACACTGTTGGCATGGGGGGTACGCTCCATGCATACGCGGGTGGGGGTACGGGTCGTACTTACACTGTTGGGCTGGGGGTACGCTCCGTACGTCCGCGGGTGGGGGTACGGGTCGTACTTACACTGTTGGGCTGGGGGGTACGCTCCTTGCATTCGTGGGTGGGGGTTCGAGTCGTACTTACACTGTTGGCATGGGGGGTACGCTCCATGCATACGCGGGTGGGGGTACGGGTCGTACTTACACTGTTGGGCTGGGGGTACGCTCCGTACGTCCGCGGGTGGGGGTACGGGTCGTACTTGCACTGTTGGGCTGGGGGGTACGCTCCGTACGTCCGCGGGTGGGGGTACGGGTCGTACTTACACTGTTGGGCTGGGGGGTACGCTCCTTGCATTCGTGGGTGGGGGTTCGAGTCGTACTTACACTGTTGGCATGGGGGGTACGCTCCATGCATACGCGGGTGGGGGTACGGGTCGTACTTACATTGTTGGGCTGGGGGTACGCTCCGTACGTCCGCGGGTGGGGGTACGGGTCGTACTTGCACTGTTGGGCTGGGGGGTACGCTCCGTACGTCCGCGGGTGGGGGTACGGGTCGTACTTACACTGTTGGGCTGGGGGGTACGCTCCTTGCATTCGTGGGTGGGGGTTCGAGTCGTACTTACACTGTTGGCATGGGGGGTACGCTCCATGCATACGCGGGTGGGGGTACGGGTCGTACTTACACTGTTGGGCTGGGGGTACGCTCCGTACGTCCGCGGGTGGGGGTACGGGTCGTACTTGCACTGTTGGGCTGGGGGGTACGCTCCTTGCATACGGGGTGGGGGTAGGGTCCGTACATATCCGTCCCCACGCTATGTGATGTTTGTGCGGCCCGTACCCAGGCCTTTGCCACGTGGGTGCGATCCGTCCCGCCATTGTTGGGGTGACGTGTGTGGGCGTGGTCCGACTCGTACCCACGCTCTTCAGGCGTGGGTACGGGACGTACCTGTCTGGTTGTGTTGCCGGTTCGCGTGGTGACGGACTTCCGTTGTGGCGGTCGCTGGATTATCAGGACACGCCCCCACCCCCTCGTGGTGACCAGGGCATGGGAGTCAGGTATGTCCAGGCCATGTGTAGTGTGTCACTCATGTGGTTGTTTTGTGGCCTGCCCTGGTCGTGCCACCCCCACCCCACCCCACTTTCCCCCCTCCCTTAGTTATTCTGACCTTCTGCGGCGTCTGCGTCGTAACCTGTAGAGGAGGTGTACTGCTATGAGGGCAGGGATGACTCGTAGGTTCGGGTCCATGTCTGTCCGTCGCGTACTGGTCCTCCTTGTTCGCGTCGCCGTCTGTCCGTCGCGTACTGGTGGGCCTTGTTCGCGTCGTCCTGATTTCCCGGCAGTTTTTGGCTGCCGCAAAATATTCACCGTGCGGGGTGACGTCGGTGCGAATCGTGATTCCTGGGTCGTGAATGGCTGGCTGCGTGCGTCCCGACGTCAGGTCGGCGCTTTCCCGGATCGCATTGGTAGGTGTTTTTTGTTCGGTCGGTCTTTTTTACGATTCGTACGGTAATGGTGTACCCGTGCGAATCGTGATTCCATGTTTGTATATTTTGACGACCGGGTACGCGTCGGACGGAGAATATGCTCCGTCCGACGGTTCGTACCCGGTTTTTGCCGGATCGTGATCGGCACCATACTGTTTAAACTGGTGTGGAGTCTTTCACTGTGTTTCTATTTGAAGTGTTGCACACATACTTTACACATTGCCTCTGAAATTAAACCTGCCTTCTCTGGGCCAAGCTACCAGAGGGTGAGCACAGGTTAATTTATGGTGTGTATCTGACTTACCTTGACTAGCAGTGTTGTTCCTACTTGGACCTCTGCCAACTAGAAAACCAATTTCTAAAAAACACCACTAGAGCACCACTCTTAAAAGGCAGGGTTAATTAATATTTCCTAGAAGATACGTTTTGCAAATAAAGATAGCTCCTTGGTAGGCAAATCACGTAGGTTATGTGATGAAAGTTTATTGAAAAAGATAGCTCCTAGTTACAGGTTATAAGGTGAATGTGTATGCCACACCGGGAGCAGAATCCTACTTCTTAGCACGCTCTCTCAAACTGACATGCTCCCAGGCCAGGAACTCCTCAACATTCCATTACATCACTCACACTGGCTGAGCAGCAGGTAACACAACTAGAAAAATAAAGCATTATGGGAAACAGCCTTAATAATGAATCTTTAACAACAAGTGTAGTAAACAACAATTCTTAAACAACAACCTTTCCATGAAATACAACTTACTAAACCACGATGTACATGAATAACGACCTGCTCATGTTCTCATGAAACTGGCCAATAGATGGCACTGCAATACACGATTTAGGAAGGGCACGAGTAAGGTACAGATACAGTTTTGTATGCCTTCAAGTTATGCATCTTCATTTTGCTGCATCGTGGTTTGGAGGGAAGTGGCAGTGGTTCACAGCATGTACAGGCGAGCAGCAGCACAGGAACCAAGTGGCGAGAAGTGAAGATTACCCAATGAGAAATACAGGGCATTCAGAGTGTTGTAAATTCCGGCTATAATTACTTGTCTGCCTGTCAGTGGCAACACCAACGAAGACAGTAAAGTAGATGGAAATTATCCTGAACTGATTATCAAGAATATTCAGTTACAGAGAGAGCTAGTGACAAATATCCCCTGCCGACCCTGGCCAATGAGGCAGAAGCTGAAGGTTCTCAGGTAGGCCATCCAAATGTATTTTGGAATAAAAAAATAATCTAGTATGTAAAAACAGAAGAAGGACTTATATTTTATTGTTTTCAAGCGTTTATTACCGTCTTTTTGTAAGTTCATCCGTATTTCTAAAAAACGATTATTAAATTGATAATTTGATAATTTACACATTCGTCACTTAAAATTGTTTATTAAAAAAAAAGACATGTTTAATTTAATTACTTTTTTTTGTGTTGCAAACATGCGTTGTTTTAAGAACATAGTTGTATATTTGGGTGATGTGGCAATAAATTATTTTTCGTGGTTAAGGAAGTCGTGTTTAATAATGAAGTGGTTTGTCTTTGTTCGAGGTTTAGCCTTCGTGGTTTAGGCATTCGGTCTTTGAGTAGTAGTTGTTTAATCATACATCCAAGCATTATACCTAAATCAGGAGATAACACTTGTATCTGACTTACCCTGACTAGGAGTGTTGTTCCTACTTGGACAGGGTGCACACCTCTGCCAACTAGAAACCCTGGGGCATATTCACCAAAAAAGTGGCGGAGCGTGGGTTAGCTTCAAAATAGCTAATGCAGTTCTCTGTCACTTTAGAAATGCAGGGATGCACCGTGTTTACAATAATATTGTGCTCCCCGCGTTCATCCCTGCACTGGTGCTAAATTCAGCTGCCTATCGCCAACGCAGGCACCCTTGCACCATAGTGCAATGGTGCCTGCGTTGAGAGAATGATTGTTATCCTATGTGTGCTGCATTGTGCAGCACCCATAGAAGTTGCAAATCGTATTTTTTTTAATGATTGTTTATATGCAGGAAGGGGCACCTTCTTGCACATAAACAATCAGTCATGGCGTTTGCTGTTTCTATGTGTGCTGCAGAATGCAGTATACACTGAAACAGCAAAAACGAGGAGAAATTAAACATTTCTCCTCGTTTCGCCATGTCAAGACCAGGTTTTCACTGGTCTTAATTTTGGCGTTGCCCCATATTTACGTTACCCTTGTAAATCTGGGACAGCGTCAAAATTAATGGGTTTTTGTGGTGGAACGCACACTGCAACACCCATTGCCCACCCCTTTCACGCTAACTATAGTGTGAAAGGGTGCCTTATTTACAAGGCGGTGTTAAGCCATGATAAGTAGCTTAATGCTGCCTTGTGAATAAGGTGAAGCCCCTATCGCCACAGGAACATCGTTAAAAGTGACGTCCTGTGGCGATAGGGGCTTGTAAATATGCCCCCCAATTTGGAACAAACACCAGTAGAATAGCACTCCTAAAAAGTATGGCTAATTAATAATTTCTGAAAGTTAAGGCAACAAGGAACGTAATACAGTTCTTCACTTAAATGTCATCTCCAGCTCAACAAAAAATAAAATAATGGGAAAATGCGAGGCTCTCTATTGTTTACAAACAACTCATCAAGGCCTCGACCAGTAACTCCCCTCCCACCTCCCACCTCCCACCACTGCTGGGGCCAAAAGTTCTCAATTCAACTAAAGCTAAAAAGCAGGATTGCAGCCAACGAATGTTTAAACAATGCATTAACAAGAGCTCTGCTTCTGATTTCACATCATGTTTCCACATTCTTGTTTATATTTTCACCGTTTTTCTCCCATAACACAGCATTTGATGGTGGGTACCACTGAGTAAGTGCCCTGCTGTGGATAGCAGTGTCTGTAATCACAATTCTGCACAGCAGGAATAGCCCTAACAAGGAAACAGCTTTTCTCGCATTCATACATTATCTATTACTTAGATCAACTGCAAAAGGAATGCTGCCAATCCTTTTCAGTTTTACAGGCATTATTGGCTTGGTGCTTGCAATTCACTCATTTTTTCAATTGCTACTAATAACATTCCCAAACTTTTCTACATTCTTTCCAGATTCTGGTTTATTTTTCCTCAGCAAGCCATGCCATTTTATCATATGCCCATGTCCCCTGTCTCTTTAGCCTTCTGCATTGTGGTAATGAATTATTTCATTTAATTCTATAGCTAAAATTCTGTTCTGGCAGAAGAAGGAAGGGGTGTGATGAATCTGATTGGATGATTTAAGCCAGCCACCAAGACTAATTGCACTCATACACAGAGATTTTTTAATGCATGGGCAAAGTGGGCTCTGGCCCAGGGCCCCAGCCTTTCAGGGGGCCCCCTGACCGAGTCAGCTCTGTTCTCCAGAGTTTTGTCCCAATGACCTTGAATATCTTTTAAACAGATTGTTTTAAATACTGTTTTCCTTTCATTTATTTTTTATATACCTGATCTGTGAGAGTCTAGTACAGCCATTTTGCAGAGAAATGTTGTGTTTATGTTTCATGCAATATACATAAAAAAAGCCATCTTTTAGATCAAAACAAGGCCTAACATATAAGAAATGGGAGGGCGTCACAGAGATTCTTTGCAGTAATATTGGTGAGCTGCTGCTGTGTTACAGTATTGAAAACACAGATAACTAACCCTGAGTATTAGATGTAAGCACATTTAGGGCCTTATTTACGATAAGTAATGCATCGCTGTGTGAAAACAGGAATGCGTCACTTCTTACTGCGCCCTCCTTGTGACATGATGGATGTGTCATAGTTACTGTATGACACATCATGTCGCAAGGAGTTACTGCCGTATCTGTAGGCGCAAAAGTGATGCATTGTTTGGGTGTGTCTGAAAATAGACGCAACTTCAGCAATGTGTCCTTTCACGTGGGGTAAGCCCCATGTGAAAGGGCCTGCATCAGCTTTACGCCTGTTGTGAGGCACGTGTAAGATATTGACGCAATGGCGTCCTAGAAGTGGCGCACTGAGTTCTCATAGATTTCAATGCACCACTTCTATGAGGCTTTTTGCGGCGGAACACCCACCCTGCATAGATTATACCTGGCGCAGGTATAATGTGGTGCAGGGGTTTACAAAGTGACGCATCTGCCTAGATGCGTCACTTTGTAAATAGGGCGCAACATAGCACATTTTTTATGCTGCCAGTGCGTCACAAAAAGTGACGCACTAGCGGCATAAAAGTGAAGCAAGGCCTCATAAATAAGACCCTTAAAATTTGGACGAGTGTTCCTTTGCACTGTCAGGGACCTAATGAAATGAAATAGAGTATTTAATAAAGTATACAGCTACTCAGACTAGAGTGTCCTGGTGCGTGACAGCGGGAGGAAAATGTCCGTAAAAGACCCATCAGTTATTAAAAAGCTAGGTTTTTCAGTTCTTCCTGAAAGAGAGTAGGTCTGTGGTTAGTCTCAGAGACTCAGGGAGTCCATTCCACAATTTTGCGCCTAGAAAGCCGAGGGATCTGCCTCCAGTGCGGGCACAGCATATTTTAGGCATGATGGCCAGTTGGCATTGGAAGACCTTAGAGGTCTAGATGCTGTGTAGCGATTAACGCGCTTATTTAGGTAGCCAGCTCCTAAGCCGTGGAAAGCTTAAAGAAGATGGTCATTACTTTGAAGTCGATCCGTTCTTTTATGCGGAGCCAGTGTAGAGACTTAAGAATAGGGGTCATACTTGATCTGGGTTTAGGTCTCAGGATGACTCTGGCCACCGTGTTTTGTACCACTTGTAGGCGCTAGATAATGGATTTGGGAAGACCGAGGTACAAACTGTTAACATAGTCAAGCTTTGATGTCACCAGATCCTGCACCATGATCTTTCTGCTCTCAACCGGTAACAGTGGCAGGAATTTCTTTAGCATCCGGAGTATGCCAAAGCAAGCGCCAGTTAGATTTTTGATTTGAAAGCGGATGGAGAGGGTCTTGTCTGTGACAATTCCTAAGTTTTTTACTTTCTCCTTTTCTGCGGGCAGGGAAGGCAGATCTTTTGGCCACCAAGAGCTCCAGTCAGGCGTCAACCAGTTAAAACCCTTTGTGAGGCAAGACCTAATCATTTCCCCGTCAAAGTCGTTTCCTTTTTCACATGTAAAAATCAGCCGAGTGTCATCAGCATAGGAAACAATTCTGGCGCCCTCTTCCTCTACCAGAAATGCAAGGGGGGATAGATATATATTAAAAAAGGGTAGGACTGAGAATGGAGCCCTGAGGGACACCTACATTTATGGCTGGAACCGGGGATGACAAAGGGGGAGCCAGATGTCCTGAGATCTATTTGCCAAGAAGGATGACATCCATGTTAAGGCGGTCCCCCCGGCAAGTCCTCCAGGAGCCTCTCATGTTGGGCCGTATCGGAGGCCACCGACAGATCGAGTAGCATCAGAACAGCCTTGCCTCCCTGATCCAGCTTACCCTTGAGAAATTCAGTCACTTCCAGCAGAGCGGACTTCGTACTGTAGTTTTTAAAACTCTCTTTATTGTCATTTTAAGTACAACAATTACAGTGTGTGACAGGCATTTCATTGGGGACTTCGTACTGTAGTTAGCCCTAAAACCGGATTAGGACTCATGAAGGAGCTTCCCATCTTCAATGTGTTTTTGGATTGCCTTGTTTACATGCTTCTCTAATACTTTGGAGAGGGCTGGAAGAAGGGAGATTGGCCTGTAGTTGGCAGGGTCCGTCGGTTTGGCGTTAGCCTTTTTTATCAGTGGAAGAATCTTAGCATTCTTCCATAATTTCGGCATGTTGCCTCAGGAGAGGGAAGCATTAAAGAGCTGGTTTACCGTGAGGTTTATGGTGGGAGCTAAGAGGTTCAGGATATTCGCAGGTCATGGGTCGGTAGGAGAGCCAGACTTAATGCTTTGGAGAAGGGTCAATGACTCTTGAAGCTGAAACTCTGGGAAAGCTAGTAAAGATGGAGGATCCAAGAGGTGAAATTTGCTATTAGAACTAAGGTAGAAGGTCAGTTGTAGTGATGTGGAAAATGATAGTCAGGTCCACGTAGGTTCTTGAAGAATAAGGTGCCGATCACGATCCGGTAAAAACCGGGTACGAACCGTCGGACGGAGCATATTCTCCGTCCGACGCGTACCCGGTCGTCAATTTCTACAAACAAGGAATTACGATTCGCACGGGTACACCATGACGACGACGCGAACAAGGAGGACCAGTACGTGACGGACACACAGGACGACGCCACCAAGGAGGACCCGTACGCGACAGGACGACACGATTGGAGTACCAGTACGCGACGGACAGACATGGACCCGAACCTACGAGTCATCCCTGCCCTCATAGCAGTCCACCTGCTCTACAGGCACCGACGCAGACGTCGCAGAAGGTCAGAATAACTAAGGGAGGGGGGAAAGTGGGGTGGGGTGGGGGTGGCACGACCAGGGCAGACCACAAAACAACCACATAAGTCACACATGGCCTGGACATACCTGACTCCCATGCCCTGGTCACCACGAGGGGGTGGGGGTGTGTCCTGATAAGCCAGCGACCGCCACAACGGAAGTCCGTCACCACGCGAACCGGCAACACAACCAGACAGGTACGTCCCGTACCCACGCCTCAAGAGCGTGGGTACGAGTCGTACCACGCCCACACACACGTCACCCCAACAATGGCGGGACGGATCGTACCCACGTGGCAAAGGCCTGGGTACGGCCCGCACAAGCATCACATAGCGTGGGGACGGATATGTACGGACCCTACCCCCACCCGCGTATGCATGGAGCGTACCCCCCATGCCAACAGTGTAAGTACGACCCGTACCCCCACCCGCGTATGCATGGAGCGTCCCCCCCATGCCAACAGTGTAAGTACGACCCGTACCCCCACCCGCGTATGCATGGAGCGTCCCCCCCATGCCAACAGTGTAAGTACGACCCGTACCCCCACCCGCGTATGCATGGAGCGTCCCCCCCACCCCAACAGTGTAAGTACGACCCGTACCCCCACCCGCGTATGCATGGAGCGTACCCCCCACCCCAACAGTGTAAGTACGACCCGTACCCTCACCTCGAATGCATGGAGCGCACCCACACCGTGTATGTCCCAAGCGTACATATCCAGAAATTGGAGGTGTGTGTGCAGAGTCCTCCCAGCAGTGCCCAGAGACAGGAGGGTGTGTGCAGAGTCCTCCCAGCAGTGCCCAGAGACAGGAGGGTGTGTGCAGAGTCCTCCCAGCAGTGCCCAGAGACAGGAGGGGTGGGTGTGGAGTCCTCCCAGCAGTGTCCAGACCCAGGAGGGGTGTGTGCAGAGTCCCCCCAGCAGTGTCCAGACCCAGGAGGGGTGTGTGCAGAGTCCTCCCAGCAGTGCCCAGAGACAGGAGGGGTGGGTGTGGAGTCCTCCCAGCAGTGCCCTGAGACAGGAGGGGTGGGTGCAGAGTCCTCCCAGCAGTGCCCTGAGACAGGAGGGGTGGGTGTGGAGTCCTCCCAGCAGTGCCCTGAGACAGGAGGGGTGTAACACATGTGTGTGAGGCCAGAATCATCCACATGCATACTGGCTACAAGGGAACATGTCCCCATGCACTCATGTCAACAGACTCCACACACAAGTACAGTGATCACCAAGGATGCCACGATTGTCGCAGGTGGAGACATGGCCCTGCATGCATGGCCAAAGTAGAAGGGCTCCGTCACACACACAGCTCATGTAGACACAGCTCTGCGCTAAACATTGGGAACACCCTGCAGGGAAGAAAGCTGGGTACACAGAGGAAGGAATACACCCTGGGACAAGTGCACCATGCAGTAACTGCTTACATGAACAAAGAAAGTTAGCCAACACCTTGTGATGGCACACAGATCACAGGGTCCCACCAATGAGCAGTACACTACTACACATCCCACACACCCAAACCCTTACACACCACCAAAAACCATGTAGCAGCCCCACCAACACCAATACCAGCATAGCAGTAGTGTGATAATGAAAACAAAATTAAGCTTTATTCAGCATGAGCACAATGTCCGTGGATCGCAGGCAGTTCAATCTACACAAAGCCCATAGGGCAGTCAATGATTCTCAGCTGGATGGGGGACACAGTGGGATGCGTGTCCCCTACATTGCCTGCACAGTCAAATGGCATCGTCTTCCACACTGGTGAGGGCATCAGGGGGGGGGAAGCAACAGGCACCGCAGGGACATCAGGGCAAAGGGGAGGCGTTGTGGGTGCAGGGATGGAGGACTCCACCACAGGAGGTGGGTCAGTGCCAAAGGCGGAGGCCAGGATGGCACTACACACCTTTGCAAGGTCCTCCAGGGAGTCCCCTGCACCCGAAGGGACCTCAGGCCCCAAGGAGGGGGGGGGGATCAGAGGGATGGGTCGCAGCGCCACCGGGGGAGGGTGGAGACAGGGGGGGAGACTCAACCACCCTGACCGGGGACCTCCTTGACCGCTTGCGTGGTGGTGTAACTGTGGGGCTCAGGGACAGAGCGGCCATGAAGGTGTCCTTGGGGGAGATGTGGCCAGGAGAGCTGAGGGGAGTGGATTTGGAGGGAGTGGACTGGGTGGAATGCGGACTCCCACTATGGCTGCGTGTCACACGTTTGCCCCCCGACCCAGTGGGTGTGCCTACCTCACCCTGTGTGTGCGTGTCAGGAGGAGTGCGGTGGACCTTCCCTGCTGGTGTGGTGCCCGTGTCTGTTGATGTGGGTGCATGCCGACGTCTGGGTGTACGTGGGACAGGCATGGGAGTGGGAAGTGTGGATGGGGCAGGGGTAGGTGGGGGGAGGTCGCGCTGCAGGAGACCCACTGCTGCAGTCAGTGTGGAGTCGATGGACCTCAGCAAGTTGCGTTGGTCAGCCTGCGATGAATGAATGCCCTCCAAGAAAGCCTCGATGTTGGTGAGGGTTTTGCCGTGGGCATGGAGGACATTAAGGATCGCAGCCTGACCAACCTGCAGTTGCCGCTGGATGTCCACAGACTCTGCATTGGCGGCAGCAGTGGAGACAGGGGCAGGGGGTGCGGTGCCTGGCAGGAAGGAGACATGCTGTGACCGGGCACGCTGGGAAGGGACACGAGCAAGTGGGAGGCGGCTGGTGGAAACTGAGGGGGCGGTGCGAGGTGTTGTTCCGCTGTCAGCTGCTGGTGCAGCCTCCGCCCACTCGGAGACATCGTCCCCGGACCTGTCAGCTTCGTAGTCTGATGTGCCAGTCGACAGGTCCTCGGCCACACTCTCCTCCGCCTCTGTACCACTCGATGTGCCAGACCCGATGTCACGGCTGGCACTGGTGCTCGGTCCCTCCGCCTGGTCTGTGTCCATGTCTCCCTCTGTGTCCCCCGACGATGCTGTGGGCAGGGTGGAGAGACAGAAATAATCAGAGATCTGTACACATCTGTCACATGAGTCCAATCCACATAGGTAACATTGCATGGCCTGAAAAAGAAGATCCCTAACATCTACTGAACAGGGTACCGATGTAGGGCATGAAACACACAGTTGGTTGAGCCACCATGCCACTGAAATACCATGGAGAGCATGAGACAATAGCTAAACACAGGAAAAGGAGTCTGACATAGCACCCAGGCCCTGGGGACAATCCAGCACTGCATCTGCACCACACAGCGTTGGCGAAAATACCGATGACCAGGGACCATATCCATGAACTTGAGACACATGCTGCATAGGTAATGCTGAAAACATGCACAACATGACTCTGTCACTGCACATTGCGTGTGTGTCCAGACACATCACACACTGCCCAGACCCAGCAAGTGGTAATCAGGATTTTACACATAGGCATTGCCCGCCCCAACAAGACCCTACACGAGGCAAATTGTTGAGACACAGGTGGCACCAACATCTCATAGTCTGGGTGATACACACAGGGGCAGGCAAAAAGCGAGATTGAACGCCAAACAGCCAAGGTGCGCCTGTACAAATAATGTGGTACCAGTGCCCATCCTCAGATGAGTATAGCAAGACACACAGGCACTGGCAACTGTGAGTATGAAGAAGGACAATCAGGTCAGGCTGCACAGTGGACACCTGTACAAAATAGCACGTCTATATACATGGTGACAGGGGACAATGGCAGAGAGCACAACTTACGCTGTAGACACTGACAGTGGCCACGTGTATGATGACACATACACCACTCAGGAAAAGGTGCCCCAGGGGACAGTAGTGGGCACGCAACTACATGCTACTGAATGGTAATGACTGCAACACACGTCACCATCCCTGCACTATGTGTATCGCACACTCATGCACATCATGTCACAGGCCACTACATGGGACATGCGCGCTGTAAGGCATGACACATGAGAGACCAACTCCCATGTCTGGAGTCAGCATCAGTGCCAACTGATATGGAACCCACATGCAGTGAACTTGACAGTGCACAGGCAATGTCCCACAACCTGTTACACACCACCCCCACACATGATGCTACAGACATTGTTCCCGTGGACAAAGCGCCAGCCTACATTACCCTGTGGAGGAGTGACTACACACAGACCAGGGAACACATTGCAAGGAGGGGAAGGGTGGCAGGGGCACAGCGCTATACTGGGGCAAACAGGATCTGCACAGCACCTTCAAACCCTGCCAGTGAATTCATGCTACTGTGCCCTTACAAATGCCGGTGACACACAACAAACACACATGTACCTACCCCCTTCCGGCTGCTGCATCGCCTGTAAGCGCCTCTCCAGGTCTGGAAAGACCACCGGCAGCACACGCCTGTGGAGGTGGCTCAGACGGCGGCGGTTGCGGTTCTTGTGGCTCTCAGGTGAATCCCCCAGCAGGAGCCGTGCAATCCTCCGCGTCCAGCACCGGATATCCTGCCAGCGTTTCCTCACCTGGGCCAGGCGCCGCCTCCGACCATCCACACGCCTCACGGCACTGACGGCGGTCAGCCAGATCTGCTCCTTGGCAGTGGCGCCCACCTGTGAGGTAGAACAAGTGACACCACATCAATACACCAGCCACATGTCACAGAGAGACATATGGGTACAAATCAGCTGGTTACAACAAGGCATGTCATGCAGCCAACGCATTGCACCTTTGTCATTGGGACATCATCCCCTGGTGAGGGAAAAAGCTGTACGTGCCATAGTGGGTACACAGGTGGAATGATGACAATGTCACAATCAGTGATCAAGGCTCACACTGTGCATCACACCCACCCCTCCTGTCTCAGGGCACTGCTGGGAGTGATAGGCACCCACCCCTCCTGTCTCAGGGCACTGCTGGGAGTGATAGGCACACACCCCTCCTGTCTCAGGGCACTGCTGGGAGGACTCCACACCCACCCCTCCTGTCTCAGGGCACTGCTGGGAGTGATAGGCACACACCCCTCCTGTCTCAGGGCACTGCTGGGGGACATCAGGCACCCCCCCCCTGGGACCCCTCCAACAGTACATGGCATGTGTGTTACACCTGGACGCAATGGCAGAAGTCACAGTCACAACATAGGGACAGTCTGTGGCAGTGGCCTATGCACTCACCTGATACCCTGGTCGCCCATACAGCATGGGGTACTGTGGGAGGATCACATCCAGCAGAGCCATGTTCTCCTCCAGGGTGAATGGCTGTGTCCTCTCCACAGCCCTTGACATGGTTCCAGGGAATCAGTAGCAGCAGCTGGGTCGACGAATGCAAAGATGTGCAGGCAAGTGCTCCCTCATGGGACCAGGCTGCCTTATATGTGCCCTTCTGCCCAGTCTCATGCACAGGAGTACAGAGAGATTGGTCACTCACATTTGCATCCTATGTTTCCACCAATCCCTACAAACCTAGCAGTCTGTGTGTTCTCTATCGGTTTCATTCTCCTGCATGATGTCAGCCCCACAAACACATTGCAACAAAGTAGACAAATTCCAACTGACTTCTGCTGTGCACCTTCCAGAACAATTTCGAATTTTGAACTTGGTCTCCATGACAACCAGCATGCATGTAGGCCTTAATACTTGTCCCCTATGTAATTTGGAGCATCACACACAGGTACGGTGCGTGTGGGGGCCCTAGGGCACCCCAAATGCATGGCAACGGCCCGTACATGCATGCCTACCCTCTCCATCACTATGGGTCTGCACGCGTATGCGTACCCGTAGTGGTACGGACCGTACACTCGCATCTACGCTCTCATCACTATGGGTCTGCACGCGTATGCGTACCCGTAGTGGTACGGACCGTACACTCGCATCTACGCTCTCTATCACTATGGGTGTGCAGGCGTATGCGTACCCGTAGTGGTACGGACCGTACACTCGCATCTACGCTCTCCATCAATATGGGTCTGCACGCGTATGCGTACTCGTAGTGACAGTGAACGTAGATGCGAGTGTACGGTCCGTACCACAACGGGTACGCATACGCCTGCACACCCATAGTGATAGTGAGCGTAGATGCGAGTGTACGGTCCGTACCACTACGGGTACGCATACGCGTGCAGACCCATAGTGATAGAGAGCGTAGATGCGAGTGTACGGTCCGTACCACTACGGGTACGCATACGCGTGCAGACCCATAGTGATAGGGCCGTACACTCGCATCTACGCTCTCTATCACTATGGGTCTGCACGCGTATGCGTACCCGTAGTGGTACGGACCGTACACTCACATTTACGCTCTCCATCACTATGGGTCTGCACGCGTATGCGTACCCGTTGTGACACGGACCGTACACTCGCATCTACGCTCGCCATCACGATGGGTACACATACGGCAGCACTCCCACAGTGATTTGGGAACATGCACAGGCCCTCTCAGCAGCAGTACGGCGGATTTTACACATCACTGTGGTGATAGGCGACACACATGTAGGAATAGGGCGGACATACTTGTCCATGGATGGACATACTTGTCCAGGAATGGACATCAAGGCATCGTCTGTGCATTACCACATGTGTGGGGCACAGGTGTCACAGGCTGTGATGTGGAACATGCCTCCTGAGTGGAGAAGGCACCAGATGTATGATGAGATGTGTACATGTGTACTGTGTGAGGGTGCAATGTGTGCCAGGCATGCCCTTGACTCCTTTGACATGTGTGCATGTGGGACTGCGCACTTGGGGTGAGCGTCACTGGCATGGCACCAACACCAACACACGGAAGTGTCCCATGATGCCAGGTACAGGGGTCATGACACATGACTCATCACTACCCACAGTGCACAATGTGACTATGCCATATATGTGTCCGGGATTTACATCAGGTTGATGTTGTAGCACCCTCAAAAGCTGCAGCCGTTGCAGCAACCAACATGTGGCTGTGTGTAGATTGTCATTGCACACTGTTCCCAACACCATGCCACATGTGTTCTCGGATGTGAGGTGCACATGTATGCAAGGGACACGGAGTAGCGTGACAAGGCCATGTCAGCAAACTCACAAGGAATGTGTGGTGAGTCATGACATGTGCACCTTCATGGCACGGTGTGTGGGCTGGACTAGTGTAATGTCATGTGACCTGTGGCTCAAGTGTTCCGCTGCCAGTCTCTGCAATCGGCATCACACTTCTGCTGATTTGTGGGTGTATGTCACTCCTGTCTTGCGTCGGGCAGTGCACTTGCACTGGGACACAGCTATTTCCATGGCGTGGCATGGGGAGGTTCTCAATCACCGTGTGTAGCTGGGTCTTGGAAGGAGTGTCACCTTGCATCCATACGTGTCCTGGGCATGTAGCACATGCCTGACTCCCTATGTGGCATGTGTGTATTGCCAGATTTACATGTGCTCAGTAGACATGAGTTGTTATCGTAGTGCACTCACTCTTCCTTGTCACTTCCAAATTACTGCAGAGCGCCTCCTGTTGCCCGAAGAATTCCAGACTTGGCCACCATGCAGGAGAATGACAGTATCCGGCTCTACCGCTTCACCCAACCGTTGATTCTGGAGCTGACGGCGAGACTGGCACCACACCTGCAACCGCTGCACAGGTATCCCACGGCACTGACACCCCAGCTGAAGGTAATGTCTGCCCTACATTTCCTTGCCACGGGTACCTTTCAATATACCATAGCTCATGTTGGTGGCATGTCCCAGAGCATGTTCAGCGGTGTGCTGCATGATTTCTTAGAGGCCATGTTGATTCACCTGGATGACTTCATCAAGTTCCCAACCCCTGAACAGATGACTGAGGTCAAGCGTGGTTTCTATGTCCTGGGAGGGATGCCCCATGTCATTGGGTCCATAGATGGGACACATGTAGGTTTGGTACCACCACACGCACGGGAGGTGGCGTACCGCAATCGGAAGCACTACCACTCCATCAATGCCCTTGTGGTGTGTCTGTCCAACATGGTGATTTCACATGTCTGTGCTCGTTTCCCAGGATCAGCACACGATGCCTACATCATGAGGCGTAGCGGGATGCCTGATATGATGATGCAGCTGCGCAACGAACGAGCATGTGTTGTTGGTGGGTACAGTCTGTCTGTCCTGTATTCTGTTTGGCCGAGCAGCACTACCGCTTCGGCAGTTCTAACGATATCCATGTGCTTTCCATTTAGGGGACGCTGGCTATCCCAACATGCCTTGGCTGCTGACACCTCTCCGCAACCCCATCACGCCGGCCCAGCTCCGCTACAACACCGCCCATGGCCGGACAAGGCGAGTGATAGAGAGGACGTTTGGCATGCTGAAGAGCCGATTCCGGTGCCTCCACAAGACCGGCGGCGCACTCCCATATGCCCCGGCAAAGGTTTGCAAGATCTTCATGGTCTGCTGCATGCTGCACAACATGGCAGTTGAAAGATCTGTGCCACTCATCCTGAATCAACATGACGAGGACCATCCACCCGTGGAGGACGAAGGGCTTGGCAATGGGGCTAGTGATGTGGAGGATGTGGAGCCGCAAGAGGACATCCGGACTCGGCTCATACGCGACTTCTTTGCTTAGTGGTGAGTACCAGTGTCTGAGTGTGCACGCCTTGGTCCCCGTGTGGCATGTGTTGTGATGTGTGTGTCCACCTGCATGTATGGCACGTGAGTCAGAGGTGTGTGTGGGTGTGTCACTGGAGTGATGGTGGCAGTGATGGTAGTATTTCCCCAGTCATAATTGTGACCTAGCATGTTGTCATCCATACATGTGTCGAGTCAATGCACATGCAAGTGGCTGTGCTTTTTGTGGCTGACTTCTTGTGTGTCTCTCTTCCCCAGGTACCTGCGCATGCCATCTGCTGGTTGCATTGTTGTGGCACTGCTATTCCTCATGGACATGGCATCGTGGGCTGACTCAGCGTTACAGGCACGGACACGTTTGGAAGTCTCCATGGGGTAAGGGATGCATCTGGGGTGTATTGGGTGTGGCAGTTGTTCACGATGTGTGCACACTGCCCAGGTCGGGGTTTGGTTCCTCTGCAGTCATGTGGCATCCCCATGGGACACGACATGCAGCTGGGTACACCAGAATAGATGGGCTGCCTGGTTGTCAGTCATCAGTGATGGGATGGTGGATTGTGATGATGGCATCAATGTGTGTGACACTGCCCTCGGACACATACGGTTGACATTGGCTTGACATGGCGTGGGACTTCCACATCAGCGGATCTATGGTGTATGGCAGGCTCTCCGTGTGCAGCTGTGGGTATTTAGCTGTTAGCCGACGCTTGTGTGCCAGTACCATGGCTATCACGCATTTGTGCTGCAGAAGGGGGGTGCCAGTGTTTGAGCCACATGTTACTCCACATGATGTGTTCATGTGTACTTCAAGTTGCCTCTGCAATCCCAAAAACATGACTATTAAAGGTGTCCCTATGCCTCCAAGGTGCCTCTGCTCAGTCAATGCTGGTGTGTTGGCACGGTGCATCCTGCATGTCTGGCATGGTATTCCCAGATTGTGGCTATGTGTCAATGTGTCGAGTGGCAAGATGCAAGCTGTGTGTGTGTGCTGAGACTGTGTATTGGGCATGATGTCCATGACTGTGTGGGTAGTGTGACATGTGCCATCCCCATGCATCCAACGTTGTCCAGGCCCCCATTCTCTGCATCCACCGGACTCAAGCTTGCAGGACATGGCTCTGCCACCTGTCTACACGTACCTGGGTGCCCCCCAGGACACGGGCCAGGTTCCCTGACCTCTGCGCATGACTGTTGCTGTACTCAATGTGTCTGTCAGCACGGTTGTTCGGCCACCCCCTCAGCTGGGTCTGCACATCACGGGTGTGTATGGTGCTCCATGTCTGTCTTGCCTAATAAACTGTGACCCATGTGTCCTGTGCCAGACTCAGGCCCCAGGGTGTGGATGGTTGAAGTGAACAGATGACTCAGGCATGTTTAGACTGTACAAGACACATGTTAGGTAATAATGCTACCAGCAGGCATCTACTCTTAATAGTGTGATTTATTAGGGGGGGGGGGACAAAGTGGGGGGCTTTCCGGGATTAGGGAATCCAAAGTTCAGTAGGGGAGTTGGTGTCCTTGCCATTGGAAATCCTCAGAGTCCATGCCACAGTCTTTGTCAACATTGGTCAGCCAGTGACCAGCAGGGCCATGTGGCAGAGAATGTCTCTTGATGCTGTGATGCTGTTGCTCCAGTGGGCCAGGTGCCAGGCCAGGTGTCCTGGGCGATGGTGATGTAGCAGCCACCCTCACGGTCCTTTCCGTGGACGACCCGGCTTCCTGCGGGGAACCTCAGCAGCAGGCCGTGACGACGTCTGGGATGCTCCGTCGGATGTTTCCTCCTCCTCCTCATGATCCCTCCCTGTGGGTGGTGATGTTCTCCGCCTTCTGGCACAGGGAGGGTCGGCCATGGTGTCGGCCATCTGACGGAGTTCAGCGTGAATCCCCTGGGACGCCGTCACTTGCTCAGCCTGTCTGTCCTCCATCCTCCGTTGGTGTAGCTGTAGACAGGCTATTAGCTCCGCATGTTGCTGGGCCTGCTGGACCTTGATCCCCTCGAGGACGGACACAACCTGGGCCATGCCCGTGGTGTCCTGCCGGTATGAGTCCAGGATGTTACGGACATGTGAAAATACCGGATCCCCAGCCAACTGGTCAGGCTCGCGCCTCCGCCGTCCTCCACTCCCACCACCCCTGCCCACTTGCGTCTGGCCTGCACTTGTGGGCACATCGGGTCTGCGGGACCCCTGAGGGGTGGCATTGGCGTTGTCGCCTGCCTCCTCCTGGGTGCCCGGGACACCGTGTCCCTCCTGGCGAGCCTGGCTGCATTGTGGTGTTGGGGCAGGGATCCTGGGTGTCTCCTGGGAAGTGGCAGGAGTGGGGGTGGTGGTTGGCACGGTTGTACCTGACGCAGGTGCTGCAGGTGGTTGGACACCAGAGGGGCCAGGTCGGTCGGGGTCGTCCGCAGAGTGGTGAGAGTGGTCGCTGCCGGTGGGATCGGTCTCCTGCAGATCCGGGTCCTGTGAGTGTTCCCCCCCAGTGTTGGGGGGTGCAGCACGACGTTGACCTGTGTGTGAGAGAGAAAATGTTAATTTGGATCCATGCAACATCCATGTTTCATCCGTTACAAAGTTGGCACATTTCCTCTTGGAATTAGGATCTGTCTTGCATTCCACTCACAGTGCACTTGTGCATGTGTGTGTCCCTTGGGCACCAATTTGGCCCCTTTAACTATGTGTGGCACAGTCTTACTTGCTGCGTCAAGTGTGACTGCAGTCAGCAGTGGAGTGTGCATGTGTGCCGAGCTATGCATTTGCGCCTTCCTTGTAGCACTGTACATGTGCACATGGAGTGGATCCACACACTCATATGATGCAGGTGGCTGTCCTTGTGCTCGTGTACAGGTTGTGACATGGCCCTGCGTTTTGCCATGATGAAGAGGGGGGGTTCTGGCACTGGCCACCCTTGTCTACATGCACGCAGTCCACCTGCTGACGAGCAGACATTCCCACACACCACAGGACTGATTTGCTCTCCCTGTGTCTCCCTCCTTCTCTGTCCCCCTCTCCCTCCCTCTGTGTCCCCCTCTCCCTCCCTCTGTGTCCCCCTCTCCCTCCCTCTGTGTCCCCCTCTCCCTCCCTCTGTGTCCCCCTCTCCCTCCCTCTGTGTGTCAGCCTCCTCCCTCTGTCCATCTTCCTGTGTCTCCCTCCCTCTGTGTCCCCCTCTCCCTCCCTCCGTGTGTCACCCTCTGTCACCTTGGCCCAGCTTCCTGGGCACACACTGTTAGCAGATCTTTGAGTGGCCCTTGGCCTGTTGATGTGAGTTTGTTTCTGATCTCCAGGCACCCATTTTGTCTGCTGTGTGTCTGTGCGCTGCTGCTGTGGTGGTGTGTGCTGCCACTCTTTCACACTGTTGGCTGTTCATTAGCTGCTGGCATGTGCAAAACAGTGCCTTCACCCCCATGTGTTGATGCAAGGCATCCGCCATTTGCTGGCAAGTCATTCCTGTGTTGGGACACAGTGTTTGTCTGGCTGTGACCTAGGCCATATGGGCAGAGGGCATTGTTGTCTGCTTTGGAGTCGCACTATGTGATTTTTGGTGCCCAGCCTCCCGCCATCCGGGTTACCGTGTCATGTGTTGTTGTCTTCTGTGGCCTGTGACTTGACATTGTCCAGCTGGGTGCATGGGGCATGGTGGCAGCAGTGGCATGTGCCTGCTCATGGAGTGTGGTTGAGTAATGCGATGGCTTGTGGTGGTTGCGTGCCTGTTATTAATTTTGGTTGTGGTTGCAGTTCCCCCCATGTGAGATGCGTTGTTTGTGTACTCACCCGGGTCTCGGAGTCCTTCTACTCCTTCAACTGCCTCCACCGGCAGTATGGCCATCACCCTCTCCTCCCAGGGATGGTACTGTACGGGTCTGCGGGAGGGCCCTCCTCCGGTGGCGTTGGCCTGGTCGTGTTCCTCCTGTCTCTTGGCTCTGACCCTCCTCCGCAGATCGTACCACCTGTTCTGGCAATCCTGCTTGGTCCTCCTGGTGTCCGCAACAGCATTCACAGCATCGACGATGGTCTGCCACATGGCTGTTTTGGCTGCCTGGCTGGTGCTTCTGACCAATGTTCCAAAGATCTGTGGCTCGACTCTGAGGATTTGATCAACAAGGACCTCCAACTCTCGGTGACTGAACTTTGGATTCTTGGTAGTGGGCATGGTGAGGGGTGTGGGTGGGGATGGTGTGGGTGTGGGGGGTGTGTGGATGTTGGGGGGGGTGTGGATGGTTGTGTGTGTGTGTGAATGTGATGAGAGGGTGTTTGTGAGGGTGGTCGTGTGAAGGTGTGCAAGTGTAAGATGTGGTGTCGCTTGTAGTCTGGTTCTGTGGTGTCTGGCAGCAGTGGGTCTGTTGCAAAGGCTCATGGTTTGTGTGTGTGGGCCCTTTTTATTGGTCCATGGGTGGGTGTGGCAGTGTTTGAATTTTGGGTGGGTGTGTTATAAGGAGTGGTGGTGTATTGGGCCTCTGTTTGTTTTTGACAGTTGCAGGTCAGTGATTGTGTTATTTTAGTGGTTGTTGGCCATGTTTAGTGGCTGTGTGCCTTTCGAATGGTGTATTGTTGAGTTGTTTTGTTTTGTCCTTGTTGTGTACGTGCGTTTTGTGCGTGTGTACGGTGTGTACATGGGCCATTTGGTTGTACGATTTGGTCCTTGTGTGTGGCTTTGTACGACTCGTACATGCGGTTGTGATGTTGGGGCATGGGGTGCGCTCCGTACTTAGGAGGTTGTGTTGGGGGTGCGCCAGGAACGTACTGGGGTGGGGGTACGACTGGAACGTACTGGGGTGTACATAGACGGTGGTACGACACGTACAGGGGTGGGGGGGTGTACATTGACGGTGGTACGACACGTACAGGGGTGGGGGTACACGGGGGTACGACACGTACAGGGGGGGTGTACATTGACGGTGGTACGACACGTACAGGGGTGGGGGGGTGTACATTGACGGTGGTACGACACGTACAGGGGTGGGGGTACACGGGGGTACGACACGTACAGGGGGGGTGTACATTGACGGTGGTACGACACGTACAGGGGTGGGGGGGTGTACATTGACGGTGGTACGACACGTACAGGGGTGGGGGGGTGTACATTGACGGTGGTACGACACGTACTGGGGTGGGGGTACGACTGGAACGTACTGGGGTGTAGGTAGACGGGGCTGTGACACGTACTGGGGTGGGGGTGTGGCTCGAACGTACTGGGGTGTAGGTACACGGGGGGTACGACACGTACTGGGGTGGGGGTGCGACTGGAACGTACTGGGGTGTACATAGACGGTGGTACGACACGTACAGGGGTGGGGGGGTGTACATTGACGGTGGTACGACACGTACAGGGGTGGGGGTACACGGGGGTATGACACGTACAGGGGGGGGTGTACATTGACGGTGGTACGACACGTACAGGGGTGGGGGGGTGTACATTGACGGTGGTACGACACGTACAGGGGTGGGGGTACACGGGGGTACGACACGTACAGGGGGGGGTGTACATTGACGGTGGTACGACACGTACAGGGGTGGGGGGGTGTACATTGACGGTGGTACGACACGTACTGGGGTGGGGGTGCGACTGGAACGTACTGGGGTGTACATAGACGGGTGGGGGTATACATATACGGGGGTACGTGTCGGACGTACGGGGGCTGGGGGGAGTGTTGGGCGCGTATGCGGGCACATGTCTCCATGGTTGCTATTGGTGTTCGGTGCGGACGGTGTTTTTTCCATACGGTTGTAGGCTCGGACGCACGGGATGGATCGTGATTCCTCGGTCGGACTTGGATTTTTATGTTTGTAAAGTAAATCGTCCGAGGACGTGTCGGACACATTTTCCGACCCGAGGACGTGTGGGGAATGATTCCCGGTGCGGTTCGTATGGACTTTTTACCATGCGAATCGTGATTGCCAGTTCGTACGGCACTTGTACGATTCGTACGGTAAAAAGACCCGATACGAGTCGCACGGGGGAATTTTTTACCGGATCGTGATCGGCACCTAAGTATTTATTTAGTAGATGGTACAAGGTATCAGGATGTTAAATAGTATGGAATAAAAACCCCACCAGGAGCTGTCTCCTCACAGCTCAGCCCCAAGCTCCCAACTGAATTCACAGAGCTAGGAACCCAACATTCTAATCTGTCATCATGAATACCAACATTCCACATGGTGACAGCAGAAGATGAGCAAGACAGGATGAATAGCCATCACTACACATCTTCCCCTTTATACCTTTTTATAAAAACAACTAAAATGTACAACGTACACATAGCATCAGAAAGAGAATACACAGAGTACGATAAGGACATAACGAAAAAAGAGCAATTACAAAGCAGAAAGGAATATGGAAAAGGGAACACAACTATAATTAAAGAAAAGAAGATACCCTAATATAACAGAAGAATAGAGGATAAGCGAAGAAGAAAAAACATGAAGAGGGAGATCAGAGTTGGAACATATAGTAGATATAAGGTAATAGAACACATACGAGATGGAACATATAGGAGATAGAACGATATAGAACACATCTTCTCCCTAAAAATGACACAAAAAGAAGAGGAAATCACACAGTAAAAAGGATAAAAGATAGCAAAAATAAGAAAACGACGCAAAGTTGAGAGTTACATCCACAACACAACTGTTGGCCATACAGGAGTGGAGATGAAAACCAACGAACGTCAGAAACAAGAGCAGAAATAACAACTATAATAATGGAAAAAAGAGTACTCCTAACAGAAGAATAAATGAAACTCAGGAATAACACTGGAGTACAAACTTAATTAGGAGAAAACCCCAATTGCCAGGAAACTTCATGAAAAACACTTTGCGCAAAGAAGAAAACTGGCATAAGAATAGAATAAAATCATAGAGCTCTTAAAAATCAGAAAAGGTTTTGTGCACTAAAACTGAGAACTGACGTCAGCAATAAACCTTAAAAACATGTACGTACTGTCATTAGAAATACAGAAATATGAAAAATTTCATTATAACTTGCACAGCAGAAACGCGAAATGCATCATTTTGAAATAAGAACCAAACATTACAGCTTGAGATTTCGTTCTTAAAAACATGAACATGTCATTCACAAAATAGGAATAGAAAGTGAAGGTTCGCTCAAACATTTTGAATGGATACAAGAACTAACATCACCGGTACTCGACCTAGTACCCGAGTGTGCACTAGAATGTGAAAACTTGTTAAGAAATGAAAATAAGCAATTTCAATCAAAACACAAAAGATGACACACTGTACTCAGATAAAAGAATAATGTTCACTATGCCAAGAAAAACATTCTTGTAAATAAAACAACAAAGCAGAATATTTAGGAACATGACCAAGTTTCAATTAAATAGAAGTCGTGAAATCAATGCAGCAATTATAGGCTCAGAGATGAAATGACTTGCAGTTGTTGTGAAGAAAATGCCACGGAAAATGACACATTCGCAGAGTCACAAATCCTTCTTAAACATCCTGGGTGAGACGATAATCCTGACGAACTCGCAGCGTGACAGAACGTGACAGAATGTACCTTCGGTGCTCATGTTGACGATGAAACTGCCTGCCTTCATGTTGAAAATAAAACACGGTTGGCAATTGAAGGAAATACCAGAAGAATTGTAATAGGATGAGTCAGGTATAAGTATGGTAGTAGTTGTCAACCACAAGATGGCGGCACGTACAGCACGCCTTGCAGGATGGCTCAAAGCAGGAAATTGCACCAAACGTTGCTCTGCTGACACGGAGGCAGCTTCAAAGACGGAGAGCAAGTACGTTATTGAAGGAAGCATTGTTGCGGCTGAAGCTTGAAATACGAAGGTAAGAGCGCGCGCTAAGCATGGCACACGCTGTTTTTCAAAAACTAAGTGGGCGGTTGAACTGCCAAGTGAAAATGATGAATCAAGGCCCATAATGAATATAAAAATAAAAATTACCGCAAATGTTTCAAAAAATTGCCTCACATGCAGAAGAAATGAATAAGCGTTTAAACCAGGTCGTGAAACAGGCTCCAAAAACATTAATTGGATGGCGCTTGTTTAAAGGATTCACGAAGAAACACTTGGCCTTTATGTATGGCGCTGGCATTAAAGCAGTATGCTCACAGAATGAGGTAAATTTAATCACTGTCACAGTCCCCAAAACCGTTGCCTTTAAACAAACACTGACTGCAAAAATCGCTGAATGAAGAGCAAAACTTGCTACCAAGTCCAGATAAACACAGCAGGGTGATCAGGCCGGCTGCATCTCTGTGAGAATTGTACTTGAAAAGGCAGAATATGATATGGCAGGCAAGAGAAATTGCAGTAAGTTGCTGAGGGCAAACAGGTATAATAGGAACAGCATGAACTTGGAGTTAAAGTTGGCAGGACATCAGCATTAAAGTTGAAATAAGGCAAAGTAAATCATTTAGACGCTCATTAGCAAAGCAAGGACTGGTCGTTGTGGAATTGAAGGCACACTGTCCAAAAGTGGCATGAAAGGAACATCAGTTACGAAGTGATGGAGAAGTCAGGAACTTAGACTTGAAAAATGGAAGAAAGTTACAGCAGGGACTGGCTTGTTGAGATGAGGGCGACTGATTGAATGGTCACTGGTGGGGTTCAGTAGTTGGGTTGCCAGTATGCTAGGAAGTCACTTGAAGAAATTAAAATTTAAATGTTTACCTTGTTGAAGAAAGTCCATTTGTTGCTGCTTGAAATTTAAAGTAAGAATAAAGTTGAAATCCCAGAACGTCGCCAAAATTGTAGTGATGTGGAAAATGATAGTCAGGTCCACGTAGGTTCTTGAAGAATAAGTATTTATTTAGTAGATGGTACAAGGTATCAGGATGTTAAATAGTATGGAATAAAAACCCCACCAGGAGCTGTCTCCTCACAGCTCAGCCCCAAGCTCCCAACTGAATTCACAGAGCTAGGAACCCAACATTCTAATCTGTCATCATGAATACCAACATTCCACAAAGTTATTGTTGCCTGAGTATGTTTTGGAGAGACACACTGTTGAGGCATACCTAGTGAGACCGAATGAGAGTAGGCTGCCTTATGTTTACCGTAAAGTGTGTTATGATTTTGTTATGTTACAGGTATCCCAATCCCTGCTGTCCCCATCCTAAATCCCTTTCCCTCGCCTGATTGCCCTGGTACTCTGTTTACCTATTTAAAGCCGGGGACGTCGGGAGGTGGACCCCTTGTGCTTCACTCGACTCAACGGAACAACAGAAGAACGTGACAGAATTACGCGCCCAAGAAATAATTCCGTGTGGGGTCGAGTCAAGCACAAGTATGGCCTCTCTAGATGAGGTGTTACAAGCCCTCATGTTGGTACAACAGGAACTGGCCGCATCAAAGATAGAAACCGCAGCCCTAAAAGACAGGGTAGAAAGGCAAGGGCGCAACCCATTTGAAGCCACGCAGTCATCGACACCTATACAAGTAAATGTTTCACCACCCATACCCCTGGCAAGCCCGGAGAGGTTCTCGGGTGACCCCCTCAAAATCCAAACCTTCCTCACACAAATAGCGTTACATTTTTTATGCAAATCCGCTTCTTTTCCGACTAATCATTCACGAGTGGCGTTTGCTATATCGTATATGACGGGGGACGCGGCCAATTGGGCAGTCCCCTTGGTCAAATACAATGATCCTCTGCTATCAGATTGGAACGCCTTTAGAAGCGAGTTTGAGCGGGTGTTTGACAGGAGGGCCACCACTTTATCAGCGGACAGAGAATTATTGGCACTCCGACAGGGCAAACATGATCTAGTGACGTATTTGACCCAGTTCAATCGTCTCATAGCGGAAACGGCGTGGCCTGAGGAAAAGCGTATGTCCCTCTATTACCAGGGCTTGCGGGAAGACATGAAGGATGTACTGGCGCAAATCGATCCGCAGCCCACTACGTACACAGACTTGATGAACCTTACGCTTAGGTTAGACCATAGACTGGCGGAGCGGAAGGGAGAGAGGGTTTATGCTCACGTCGAGAAAGCCGAGAGAGGACCCGGAACCGCAGGGGCATCCCCGGAATCTCAGGCAGAACCTATGGAGGTGGGTGCAATCAGAGCCCCATTATCACGGGTCGAGAGAGAGAACCGCCGAATAGCCGGTCTCTGCATGTATTGTGGCAAGAAAGGCCATTATGTTCGAGAATGTCCCGTCAAACCCAAAAGAGGAGGGTACACAGGTACGAAGAAAGTGGCAGTAGCCACAGTACAGGCATCACCTTCTGAAGAACGGGCCTCAGTCACACCGGATAAGACGCCCGCCTCTAGGGTCTTGCAGTTACCTTCTTTAGCCGTCGTAGAGTCGGTTGCCTCCGAATCACACGTTGTATTAAAAATGCGAGTAACGGTGGGAACTAGAGAGCACGAGATAGGGGTGATGATTGACTCCGGTGCCACCGGAAATTTTGTCGATAGTGGGTTAGTACAGCGGCTTGGGTTAAGGCGCATCCCAAGAACAAACCCCGAGGTAGTCTGGGCGGTGGATGGAAAGCCTCTTAAATCAGGGCCCATCACCGAGGTTACGGAATCTCTAACCCTGACCAAACCAGGACCCTTGTGGGATCATGTAGAACAGGTAGCTTTGAATATTATTGAGGCTCCACAATATGAAGTGATCCTCGGCATGCCTTGGTTGATGACTCATAACCCCTCAATTAATTGGAAGCAGAATACGGTGGAGTTTGACACGGAGTTCTGTAAAGAGGCGTGTGTCAACGCTCATCGGACTCACCTTCTGGCCCTCACTCAGGGGTATCACCTCAGTACCGCAGCAGAGAAAGAGACGGTCCTCCCAGCCGCCTACGACACATACCGAGAGGTGTTTAGCTAAAGTAAAGCAGAACTCCTGCCACCGCATCACAGTTACGACTGCCAAATAGACTTAATCCCAGGGGCTGTCCTGCCGTCTTGTCGAGTCTATGCCTTGTCTGAGCCAGAAACCGAACATCTGCGAAAATACTTAGAGCACTACGTTGAGATAGGGTTCATCAGGCCCTCCCGTTCTCCGGCTGCTTCGCCCCTTTTCTTTATCAAGAAAGCCAATGGCGACTTGAGAACGTGCATCGATTATAGGGTATTGAATAGAAATACCGTCCGCAACCGCTACCCTCTTCCTCTCATCCCTGTCTTACTGGATCAGGTGAAGGAGGCGACCATATACTCTCGATTGGATTTGAGAGGGGCATATCACCTGGTCCGGATAAGGGAGGGGGATGAGTGGAAGACGGCCTTTAAGATGCGGTACGGGCTGTTTGAGTACAGGGTAATGCCTTTTGGGCTGTGTAACGCCCCGGCAGCGTTCCAATACTTCCTCGATGAAGTCCTCAAAGAGCTCATTGATAAAACAGTAGTGGTGTATATCGATAACATACTGATATATTCCACAGACCCCAGGGAACACATCACGCACGTCTCACAAGTGTTACACAAGCTAGGAGCGAACAATTTGTTTTGCAAGTTGAGCAAGTGCGAATTCCACGTAGAAAGGGTGGAATTCCTGGGGGTGGTCCTGAGTCCTTCAGGGTTGAGCATGGCTGAACGAAAAGTGGCAGCACTACAGGAGTGGCCCATACCAAAAACTGTGAGAGATGTGCAGTGTTTTCTGGGCTTTTCTAATTATTATAGAAGGTTCATCTCTCACTTTTCCCAGCTCGTCTCGCCTCTCACTCGTTTGCTACGCAAGGGTCATCCATTTTCATGAAACGAGGATGGAAGATGCTGCGTAACTTAAAACGGAGATTCTTTGTGGACAACCACACTCGGTCGCCCGGTCGATACACGGGTCCGTCCTGACGATGGCGGTCCGCCCAGGTCTTGTACAAGCCCTTGGCCCTCTCCAGGTTTGTTTTCAGACGTTGGTTTATGTCCCCCAAGGCCTGCAACTGAGCCACAAGAGCAGGCTGATTGCGTGATGTTTTGGAGCGACACACTGTTGAGGAATATCTAGTGAGACCAAATGAGAGTAGGCTGCCTTATGTTTACCGTAAAGTGTGTTATGATTTTGTTATGTTACAGGTATCCCAATCCCTGCTGTCCCCATCCTAAATCCCTTTCCCTCGCCTGATTGCCCTGGTACTCTGTTTACCTATTCAGAGCCGGGGACGTCGGGAGGTGGACACCTTGTGCTTCACTCGACTCAACGGAACAACAGAAGAACGTGACAGGTGGGGCCAACCTCTTTGAGGAGTGGAAAACAACCGGTAACACTGCACCAATGTTGGTTTGGAGCTATGAATCTATTGAGAGGGCGTCCGAGTCGGGGCAGCCAGACAGCTCCGGTGAGGAACGACTGAGGGCGTCTGCTAACATCGGGATGGATATTTTATGGAACGTCCTGTAATTAGGGATCCTCTGCCCTGCTTTAGCCTGAGGGGCAGTGGCAGAGTTGGGAATGATGAATTTTCATAGGAGGTGGTCAGACCAGATAATGTGAAGAGGTAGGCTTACTGATATGTCAAAGTTGTGAAAGATTTTGTCTAGGGTATGACCCTTCTCATGGGTGGCTGAAGAAATAGATGGAAACATGTTGCAGGCCTGCAGCGTCTCCAACAAGGAAATTGTTTGAGGGTCTTTTCCATTGTCCAAATGTATATTGAAATCTCCCAGAATAAGGCAGGTATTTTAAGGCCTGAGAGGTGGTGGCTGTATTAAGCATAGTAATAAAATTTCCAGTTGCACAGGGAGGTCTGTAGATCATAAAACCAGCTATGCTATGATGGGGGGATAAGGTACTGTGGAAGCCTAAGTACTGTGGAAGCCTAAGGACTCAGCGCCCTCAATGTTTTCATAGGTATGGGAGAGCAGTCTAGTTTTTGATTGTAAATTATCTCGACACAGCCCCCTTCTCACTCGGTCGGTCCCTCCCACAGATTTTATAACCCGTAGGGATGGCTGAGGTGATAGTAGGGTTGGAGGCTTCAGACAGCCAGGCCTCAGTGAGAAATAAAAGATCAGGCTGTTCTTCAAAAAGTAGTTCATAAATGTGTGTTTCATGCTTTTGCACATAGCGACAATTTAAAAGGGTGGCCTTTAAGTCCTCTGTTTTATTTTTGTTTTTACACTTTTGTTGCGCGGGAGGATCTTGGGTGTGAGTTTCCTGGGCTGGAGGAGAGACCAGTTGCACTTATTACATCGAAAGTCTTCCTCCAAGCTCGGATCACCCGCTGTACACTGACATAATAGTATCCGCCTAAGGCTCAGCAGTTTTTCCCTATTGTAATATTGTGGAAGAAACTCACAGAAGGGGAACTGGGCAGCAAGGCGGGCGCTGGACGCCTCTGTGCGCAGACGGGCTTGATTTTGGCGCGCCTTTGGTGCACCAGCTGTGCGCGTCCGTTTGCATCGGGAATATATAGGCTAATGCCTATGATGCAAACTGGATTGCTAACGCAGCTGAGGAAGCGGAAGCTGCGTGGGAAACAGGGGCTCAAGTTGGATCATAAATTCAAAGCTGTTCTGAACAGGGGCCCCCAAAATATGTTTGGCCCAGGGCCACCAATATCTTTAAGATGTCCCTGCTCATAGATGAATGGTTGGGAGGTTGCTCTCAGCACAAGGACTGTGCATTTTATTCGTTTGCGTAAGCAGAGGTGAAACTCCGAGTTAGGTGCCGATCACGATCCGGTAAAAAATGTCCCCGTACGACTCGTATCGGGTCTTTTTACCGTACGAATCGTACAAGTGCCGTACGAACTGGCAATCACGATTCGCATGGTAAAAAGTCCATACGAACCGCACTGGGAATATTTCCCCACACGTCCTCGGGTCGGAAAATGTGTCCGACACGTCCTCGTACGATTCACCGTACAAACGTGAAAGGTGAACTCCGACCGGGGAATCACGATCCATCCCGGGCGTCCGAATGTACAACCGTATGGTGAAAAGACCGTCCGCACCGAACTCCCATAACAACCATGGAGACGTCCAAACAGGTGCCCGGTACGTGCCGTACCCCCCGCAGCCCCCGTAGGTACGCGCCGACCCCCCCCCAGCCCCCGTAGGTATGCGCCGACCCCCCCCCAGCCCCCGTAGGTATGCGCCGACCCCCCCCCAGCCCCCGTAGGTACGCGCCGACCCCCCCCAGCCCCCGTAGGTAAGCGCCGACCCCCCCCAGCCCCCGTAGGTACGCGCCGACCCCCCCCAGCCCCCGTAGGTACGCGCCGACCCCCCCTGTGTGTACACCCGTGTACGGTGCGTACCCACCCGTGTATGTACGGTGCGTACCCCCCGTGTACGCTCGAGTCGAACCCCCCCGTGTACGCTCGAGTCGTACCCCCACCCGTGTATGTACGGTGCGTACCCCCCGTGTACGCTCGAGTCGAAACCCCCCGTGTACGCGCGAGTCGTACCCCCACCCGTGTATGTACGGTGCGTACCCCCCGTGTACGCTCGAGTCGAACCCCCCCGTGTACGCTCGAGTCGTACCCCCACCCGTGTATGTACGGTGCGTACCCCCCGTGTACGCTCGAGTCGAACCCCCCCGTGTACGCTCGAGTCGTACCCCCACCCGTGTATGTACGGTGCGTACCCCCCGTGTACGCTTGAGTCGAACCCCCCCGTGTACGCTCGAGTCGTACCCCCACCCGTGTATGTACGGTGCGTACCCCCCGTGTACGCTCGAGTCGAACCCCCCCGTGTACGCTCGAGTCGTACCCCCACCCGTGTATGTACGGTGCGTACCCCCCGTGTACGCTCGAGTCGAACCCCCCCGTGTACGCTCGAGTCGTACCCCCACCCGTGTATGTACGGTGCGTACCCCCCGTGTACGCTCGAGTCGAACCCCCCCGTGTACGCGCGAGTCGTACCCCCACCCGTGTATGTACGGTGCGTACCCCCGTGTACGCTCGAGTCGAACCCCCCCGTGTACGCGCGAGTCGTACCCCCACCCGTGTATGTACGGTGCGTACATATACGCGCTGGGGGTACGCACCGTACATACACGGGTGGGGGTACGACTCGAGCGTACACGGGGGGGTTCGACTCGAGCGTACACGGGGGGTACGCACCGTACATACACGGGTGGGGGTACGACTCGAGCGTACACGGGGGGGTTCAACTCGAGCGTACACGGGGGGTACGCACCGTACACGGGTGTACACACAGGGGGGGTCGGCGCGTACCTACGGGGGCTGGGGGGGGGTCGGCGCGTACCTACGGGGGCTGGGGGGGGGGTCGGCGCGTACCTACGGGGGCTGGGGGGGGGGTCGGCGCGTACCTACGGGGGCTGGGGGGGGGGGTCGGCGCGTACCTACGGGGGCTGGGGGGGGGTCGGCGCGTACCTACGGGGGCTGGGGGGGGGGTCGGCGCGTACCTACGGGGGCTGGGGGGGGGTCGGCGCGTACCGGGCCACCTACTCTGGTCGATTCGCGCCGTACTTCGCTTTTGCGGCACTTTTTGGGTGCCGTGAAAATATTGCCGTCCGGACTGCTGTCGGTTCGAATCGTAATTCCTGGTTCGTGAAACGCTGCCTGAAAGCGTCCCGACGTCACGTCGCAGCATTCCCGGATCACATTCGTATGTATATTTTCGTCGGTCGGTGTTTTTTACGATTCGTACGGAAATGGTGTTTCCGTGCGAATCGTAATTCCATGTTTGTAACGTTTTACAACCGGGTACGAGTCGGACGGGGAATTCGCTCCGACCGACGGTTCGTACGCGGTTTTTAACGGATCGTAATCGGCACCCTAGTGTTTCAATTGTTTACCAGTAATTCATCTGAGTTCATTCTTCCTCATTTCCGTCATTGCTCATTAATAGTGCCTCCTCCGACAGACATTTGGTTGTCCTACTTCTCTGTCATAGAAATAGAAACACAAACTCGAAAAAAGTTCTGTTTCTACCAATCAGGTGGAAAAAAGGCACAACCCTCTTACAGGAAATTCTGTTTTTGTTTTCTGACCTTCGGGCTGACATTACTGATCAAGGCAGGATATCAGGGTATGTTGTGTTTATTTATTTATGTATTGTTTCTGAATTTCTTTTCTGTTTTAAGAATATCATGTCAATCTACATGTGGGACACAAAATGTATAAAAGAAAAAAAAATTGCACATTTTCCCCTTCGAGGTTCAAGAAAGGTGGTAGTGTAGTCATGAGGATAGCCTTGCTGGACAAGGTGAGAGGACACCTAGAAAAGAGAGGAGAGGTAGATTTAGAGGCACTTTGGGTCAATCCATTAACCTCTTGACTGTGAGGGCTGATTTAGAAAAGCAACATACCATTACATTCAAAAGACCCTTCTGGCTGCGGAGATATATAGAGTTTGCAGGTTCTCTAAAACATGCGCTACCCAGAGCCAACAGCTGAGCTGCATTGTACAAATGTGGAAGCTAAGTTTAGATATTAGCGTTGGAACCCATTTTGTATAACTTGACATTGTGATAGTTCAATGATGATGGAAATTGTAGGTAGGGGTGAAGGAGCACTCCTATTGCGGCAAACAATAAATGGATGCAAGGGGTAGGACCAACTGATGACCCTCAGGTAGCACTTGTTTTCGAACTACCGGAGGCTATCGGGAGTTTAAAGCAATCCTTAGTTGTCCTTGTCGAAAACAGCCACCAGATATTAAAGGTCATACGTACCTCTGCTAATGGGAAAGGAGAGGGCATCAGTGGTGCTGCTCTCAATAAGGGCTCACCTATAGAGTGCAAGGAATGTGTAAAGTCCGAAGGGGGACTAGCCACGTTGAGGCAACCTATAGGTGTCCTAATGGCAAAAGGTGTTCAAAACTCTGCTAAACTTGACAGCTCCTCTCTTTTATGTAAGAGCCACAAGTGGTGTCAGCTCTGTATTGCTCTGGAAATTATTTGGAAGCATTCGCTTCCTATGCGGGGAGTCAATAGTTCTGACGGAATCCCCTCCCCCCTACTCACTCTTATTATCAAGATGTGCCGAAAAAACGGTTTGAGCATAATTTAAGTTTAAAGAGGAGGTCATTGTTCTTGGTCAATGTCCCTGAACCGCCACAGCCCATAAGAGAGGCTGAGAATTGCTTAATCAACAAATCCATTGATTTGTTGAATTCGGAGTGTACCGCATTGTCACTCCATAAATCACTCTGATATTTTGAGGGAGAAACACCACTCCCCCTATGGTAGCAGAACTAACTGTACTGAGTTATAGCTGTTGCATGGGACGTTGGTATATGAATCAGTGGCATTAGACCTTCGAACAGCTACGCCTCAGAGCAGTATGATCCAGTTTAACAATGGCCGCCTATGTGGAGAGGGTGTGTTAGTAATGGATAAGGTATCCATGAGCAACCACGGTCACAGATTTGGAGGTGGGTACTCCTCAGTGGGGTAGAATGACTGAGACCGGCCCAACAGGATTCTGATGGAATGCCCCTAGTAGGAAGGTGTAGAGGGGAACCCCTTAGCCTTAGTGGCCAAGATGTGGATGCAGGGAACTGCTTAGTTGCTGTGAAGATAATTAATGTAATAAAACTTAGACATTTGGAAGAATAGCATAACGATTCTTTTTTAATCTGACAACTAATGCTGCTAACCATTTGAATATCTTATCCTGTAATATTGTGAGACTACATTCTAAGCTAGCGGTTCTTGAGTTAGGAGATTTCATAAATAATGATGACATCTGTATCTTTCAAGAGGCGCGATGCAGTAATTTTTGCCTGGGTTATTGGATTTCAGTGTTGATGCCTTTGTTAAGGGGTCCCTGTGAGATGCTCACGATATGGGACAGCATTGCTTTGAACTGTAAGATTAAAATTCTACAGAGTAATTCACATAATATTTTAGGAATTCATTAGTTTTCAATTACAAGACAGCAATGCAATGTTTATAAAGTGTACAACCGTACTGTGAAAGGAAAGAATGCTTTGAAACCGTTGTGCCAATTAGAATCATTGATTGATCAAGTGAATAAAACCCTCATTTTAAAGGCTGCTGAGTTCAGCACATTTGAGACCCTTGACTTACCCGGCTCCTCTGTAACTGAAGTTGTAGATGAGGTGTGGGCCATTCCCTAATTACAATTAGCTCCTATCAAACATTGGAGTGCAACGTAATGCCCCGGCATTGACTTCAGGGCTTAGGCCTAAGGGAGAGCTAAAAGAAGCTCCGTACTAGTTCCAAAGATGTTTGCTTTGTACAAAAATGGTGTAGTGGATTTTTTGAGCTCCTGTTGCACCGATTCACCCAAATTATACCAGAGTGTGGTACCTGCTCATCTGTATGTTGATGATACAGTGTTGATCTCCATGACAACAAGGGGCCTGCAGACCCTATTAGGTCACTTTGTAATCTTCTGCGAACAGGGTGGCTTGCACGTGAACGCTGGAAAAATGAAATGTACTGCTTTTAATCCACATAGGAATTATCGCAGTGGTCCCAATCTAGGTGAGGTGAAACTGCAGCGGCTAACGACGTACGAAGAGTATCTGAGTGATTATATGTCATTAAGTATGCCAGTGGATAAATGTGCCCTAAATTTGTCACCGTACAATTCAGGTATACTAAGAGTTCACAGGTCCTCCTCAAGTGGGTCTGTTTCACCTACAATACACATCCATAATGTACAATCAGTGGGGGCAGCTCTCTACGGGGTTGAGTTGTGGGGTCATCAAAGGGCCCGAAGACTTACTAAAACCCAAAGGACATTTTTTAAGGTCTGTGGTCACTTTGCCATTTAGTACCCCATCCCTACCACTATGTATGGATTTGAGGATCAAGCCAATTTTGCAGTGACTAAATTTGAGACCTGTGCTTTGTTATAGAAGACTGTGGACACTGGAGGAGCTATCCACATATATAAATGCACGTGAAGGGATATTAAGTCTTAAGGTCCAAGCAGCCATACCTTGGTTGAAATATGTTTGTATGAAACTGCTACAGTCTGACCTAGATCCTCTGGAACATTCAAAGAGAGGCCACCTCTATCTCTAAAGAACTCATTAAAGGAAAAATATTTGTCTATGGTAGAGGAAGAGGTGGTGGTTGGTCCAGGTTGTGGCACTCTTACTACTGATTTTTAGGGTCGAGACTGCGAGTGCATGCGCTTGCGCATGCGTCTTGCTGCGAGCGGCTACTGTATTCACTTAAGGGCTTAGAACCTGCCTGCGACTTACCATTTGTTGTCTTCACATCATTCTTCTTTAATGTCTCTGTAATTGACCATTGAGGCGAAACATCACTTCCGACTCTGGCTGTGCAGCAGGGACTAAGCACAGATTAATTCAAGTTTAATCTGTGCTCGTCCGCTGCTCCCGACTTAATTGAAGTACTATCTAATGCACCCTCCCACTTCCCCTCCCTGCTGCACAGTCCATAGCATTTGCATGCGTTTTAGATTGCTTGCCCCACATTCCTTTTAACTAGTTCTATTGCATCTCCTCAACGTTATCATGAAACTGAGACAGAAAGTAAGCCAGCACTACATTTCGTGCAAAACAAAACGAACACAAAGCCCCGATGAAAATAAAATTATAATGAGATGTTTAAAAAGTAAACTCTTCCCCGTAGTTAACAGCATTTATGCACTGCAGGTGCGAGCTTTGCACTTTTCATAGATGTGCATTTTGTAATCTATCGTCCTGCGCCCACTGTGCATGCATCATGTGTCCAGTCTCCTTTACACCCCTCGAGGCTGCAACTGATATTTTCCTGTGCGTGTGGAGACTGAAGCAGCGCCGCACCATTGGAGTTCTGCAGTTCCCGAACTAAAGAGATGTGCATTTTCTTCCAAAACAGGCCATTTGCAAGGTGTAAAAACTTGGCAATTCACACATGTGCGGTAAGAATTGTCTCGGGAACCGACGCAGAACAAACAATGTAAAGAATGCATAGAAAAACAGCATTACCGTTTCATTTCCCTTGGAAGTCGCAATTTAGAAAAATAATGTAACTGTTTCAGAAATTAAATGCGCAAGACAAATGCTGATTGGGATTGTTTGTATCTAGATTTACATCAATTCTTTTATTTGTGATTTTTAGCTGCATATGATGAGGATTTTTAACTTTTGTTGTCAGATCCAAAAGACTCATTTACCTACTTATTTGTTTAGACTCAGACGCCAGAGTAAGTAAATACATTGTAAAATGCACAGGGAGGTGTGGGAGTGAGCAATCAGCATCGCCTCGCTTCTTTATTTTTTCTAAAAGGCAACGCTTTGACTTTAAACACGCCTATTATTGTTTAAGAACGGAGCCGCTTTCACTATGTATTTGCATTTCTTTATTTCACACTGGCAAACAAATTGATTCGCTTTTCCGAAGGTGCTGGGCCAACAGCTGGTTGTTCTTCATTACCCAGATCAACCCCCTCCCGCTGTTCACTGTTAACCCAACTTGCTCTTCTGTCCCAGTCTCTCATCTCCACACTCCTCCTCCCTGAGCTACTTCCCTTCCCGCTGTCCAGGGACATCTTAAAGATTTGGGGGGCCCTTGGCCAAACATATTTTTGGGGCCCCTGTTCAGAACAGCTTTGAATTTATGATACAATTTGAGCCCCTGTTTCCCACGCAGATTCCGCTTCCTCAGCTGCCTTAGCGATCCAGTTTGCATCATAGGCATTAGCCTATCTATGCCCGATGCAAACGGACGCGCACCGCTGGCTCACCGAAGGCGCGCCAAAAGCAAGCCCATCTGCCACAGAGGCGTCCAGCGCCGGCCATGCTGCCCAGTTCCCCTCCTGTGAGTTTCTTCCACTATATTACAATAGGGAAAAACTGCTTAGCCTTAGGCGGCTACTATTATGTCAGTGTACAGCGGCTGATCCGAGCTTGGAGGAAGACTTTCGATGCAATAAGTGCAACTGGTCTCTCCTCCAGCCCAGGAAACTCACACCCAAGATCCTCCCGCGCAACAAAAGTGTAAAAACAATTCGAAAACAGAGGACTTAAAGGCCACCCTTTTAAATTGTCTCTATATGCAAAAGCATGAGCCACACATTTATTAACTACTTTTTGAAGAACAGCCTGATCTTTTATTTCTCACTGAGACCTGGCTGTCTGAAGCCTCCAACCCTACTATCACCTCGGCCATCCCTACAGGTTATAAAATCTGTAGGAGGGACCGACCGAGTGGGAATGGGGCTGTGTCGAGATAGTTTACAATCCAAAACTAGACTGATCTCCCATACCGATGGAAAACATTGAGGGCGCAGAGTCCTTAGGCTTCCACAGTACCTTATTCCCCAATCATAACATAGCTGGTTTTATGATTTACAGACCGCCATGTGCAACTGGAAATTTCATTACTATGCTTAATACAGCCACCACCTCCCAGGCCTTTAAAATACCTGCCTTATTCTGGAAGATTTCAATATACATATGGACAATGGAAAAGACCCTCAAACAGTAGAAATTATTGTAAAGGGATTAAATTGACTGTTTGCTTAATATATGGCCCAAATTTGTATGACAAGGAGGTCTTCAATATAATTAACTCTGAATTAGCAAGCTGGAGTTATCCCCTTATCCTCTGTGGTGACTTTAATATTAATATTGATGCTAATTGTAATATTAGCCACACTCGAAGTTACAATGGCCGTAAAATCCAAACTTATAGAGCTCTTAGAGAATTAGTAATTAATAATGGATTGATTGATGTATGGAATAAACTTAGACCCTTAGAATCAGGCTTTACTTATTTTTCGGCCCCACATCAAAAGTTTGTCCGTTTGGATTATTTTTTTGTCTCTGCTCAATTTGTTGTTAATTTAGGAATTGATGTACTACCTCAAATCATTTCCGATCATAATCCCATTATATTAGAAGTATTGCTCTCCTCCCAGGATTATTTACAAAAAAGGCCATGGTCATTTCAAAGAAACTTATTGCTAGATCAGGATTATTTAGCTCATATGGCTTTGACAATTAAGGAATTTTTTGCAAACAATAATAATACGGCTTTGATTCAAATAGTTTGGGATACTTTCAAATCGACCATTAGGGGCGAGACTTTGAGCTATTCGAATTATCGTTTAAAAAAAAAACAAGTTGCATTTAAGGCTACCTTAGATCAAATAACTTTGGCATAATTGAAATTAGCTTCTTGTGTAAGACTGGGCATCGGAATACTGGAGGCCCAAAAAGTTTTGATTTTTGAGCGGTCTGCTGCTTATTCTTTCTTGACTGAGCAAATAGCCGTGAAGTATAAACTATTTAAAAAAGAGTGTTATGAACTTAGCGAACAAACGGGTAGAGTTTTAGCCCAAAGACTAAGGCAGAAAGCTGTTGCTACGGAAAAAATTAAAATTATCGATGTAAATGGTATTTGTCAAGAATCTAGATCAGATGTATTAAATGCATTTCGAGATTTTTACCAATCGTTATATAACCATTCAAATGATGGCACCTGTACGATACATGACGCGTCTAACTACTTTTCACATTTAGACTGTTCTGCTTCTCTTAAGGAAGATCAAATAGCAGTTCTCTCTGTTCCCATCACTTGGGAGGAGATAGAAGGTGCTATATTGGGTTTGGCTTCTGGTAAAGCTGTAGGGCCTGATAATATTCCTTTGGAATTTTATCGAACGTTTCGTAAAATTTTGAAACCTGAATTATTAAAAAAATTTCGTGGAGCATTTAATCGTCGGCCCCCTCCTTCTTGGTCTCTAGCTACCATTGTTGTATTTAAAAAAAAAGGAAAAGAACCGTTGGATCTAGGGTCATACTGGACAATTTTTCTTATCTCTTCTGACAGTAAGATATTTTCCAAAATTTTAGCAAACAGATTAAATCATCTAATGCCTTACCTAGTGGCTAAAGTTCAGCATGGTTTTATTAAAAAAAGAGACACAACAGACCATGTTAGAAGAATCATTGCTCTTCTAGATTGGGCGCAGGCCTCGGGATCCCCAGTCGGGGTAGCCCTTTTGGACGCCGAGAAAGCGTTCGATAGGGTCGACTGGGGTTTCCTCTGGCAAACTCTTGCCTGGAAAAAATTTCCAGTAGAATTTATAACTGCTTTAAAAGCTTTATACGATAACCCTCAGGCTGTGATACTAATAGCCTCTGACATTTCTACTACATTATCAATAACCAGGGGCACTAGGCAAGGATGTCCTTGTTCTCCTTTATTATTTGCCCTTTATATAGAACCATATTGGCAGAAACTTATAAATCAAGAAAGTATTCCCCCAGTTATAATTCATCATATAGAATATAAAGTCTTTGCTTACGCTGATGATGTCGCGATTGTTACTTCAGACATTAAATTAGCGTATCCTAAGATTATAGAAGCGGCTCGAGACTTTGGAGCATATTCAGGGTACAAACTTATTATAACTAAAACTCAGTTAATTCATTCTACTACCGGCATCCCAGCCGATCTGACTTGCGCTATTACTGCCTCTTATTTAGGTGTACAACTGTCTGCCAAGGTCGAAGATATTGTTAGGCTCAATCTTGATCCATTACTTGACTCTACTAATAGATATCTTGAAAGATTAAATAATCTTCACCTCTCTCTGTATGGTCGGACTAATGTTATTAAGATGCTTTTCTTTCCTAAATTTCTTTATTTTTTTCGAACGATACCTTTATTGTTTCCTTTGATTTTATTTGCTAAAATAGATAGGATCATTTCAAGATTTATATGGGGGTATAAAAGAGCTAGACGGTCTTTTAAATGGCTTTCACTACCTATATGCAGAGGAGGCTGGGGATTACCGAATTTTCGTCTATAATATTTGGCGATATCACTAAGATATATGACTGCGTTAATCTTTCTTGAAACATCGTTGGAGGAATTTTTGTATCCATCAATTTACACAATGATTCTTGGTGGCCAGGCACGACAATATCTTGTACGCTTCTCTGAGCCTAGTTATTACAAAAGAACGAGATTAAAAACCATACTGACAGTTTATCAAATATGGAAGCAATTTAAGAAAAGATTTAGTTTTAATAGTAATCTCAGCTACTACACACCATTATCCAATAATATAACATTGCCATTAATATTCTCAGATCCAATAATCCAACGCTGGCAAAGATCTAATATATTCCGGCTAGGTGATCTTTATCAAGATGGGCAATTTGTTTCATTCTTATATCTACAGGAACAGTTTAATTTACCTAAAGCCGATTTTTTTAAATATTTACAAATACGCAGTTTTATAATTTCCAAAAATCTACTAAAAACTAATAAGATGAAAAAGATAGACATACTTGACTGTTGCCAGAAACAAAATAAAATTGGTCTGATTTATCAGACCATGTTAAATCATATAGAAGATAATCTTGAATCATTTAATACAAAATGGCAATCTGACTTGGGGATAGAGAGTGTTAATCTATCTGATGCTCTAGCTTTGTCTGACTTAGTTTTACTCAATGGATCTCTAAAAAGTCAATTTTTTATGAGTATATTTGATTTATATTATACTCCTGCTAAACTGTTGAAATGGAAGGCTAATAGAGGAGACAAATGTAGTCGATGTAATTTTGTTGGTGCAAATTCTGTTCATATGTTTTATTCCTGTCCTGGCCTAGCTCGATTTATTTCTGAAGTTCAGACTTTTCTAAATAATATCATGAGTTTTTCGGTAATAATTTCTCCTGAACTTGTTATTCTTGGTGTTCAATCAAATCCAGATAGGCTTCAAACGACTGCGGAAGATGGTTTCTTGTTTATATCCATGTCTATTTTTAGATATTGTATAACCTCGCATTGGCTTGATGTTGATCCTCCTTCTTTTCTGCAATGGCAAACAAAATTGTTAAACACGTATCAACTAGAAAAATCGGTGTATAGTCTAAAGGGACGGAAGAAGAAAGCCTTTGGTTTAAGTTTATGGACACCCATCCATAATTGGATTTAATTGAAAGCTTAATATGTATACTTATTTCAATGTTATTGAAGTGTATGATTTGTAATGCTTGATCAGTCATTTTTTTTGCTGCGAAAATAATAAAAAAAAAAAAAAAGGAAAAGACCCTCGAACAATTTCCTTGTTGGAGACGCTGCAGGCCTGCAACATGTTTCCATCTATTTCTTCAGCCACCCATGAGAAGGGTCATACCCTAGACCAAATCTTTCACAACTTTGACATATCAGTAAGCCTACCTCTTCCCATTACCTGGTCTGACCACCTTCTATGAAAATTAGTCATTCCCAACTCTGCCAGAGCAGGACGTTCCATAAAATATCCATCCCGATGTTAGCAGACGCCCTCGGTCGTTCCTCACCGGAGCTGTCTGGCTGCCCCGACTTGGACGCCCTCGCAATAGATTAAGTGCTCCAAACCAACATTGGTGCAGCAGTACTGATTGTTTCCCGCTCCTCAAAGAGGTTGGCCCCACCAGCTCCATGGTTTAATGATTCCCTCAGATCTAGCAAAAGAAATTGTAGAAAAATGGAAAGGAAATAGCTTCACTCCTATCTACCTGAGGACAGGAAGCTGTATAAAGACACCTTAAAAGCTCATTACATTCTCGTGAAGGCAGCCAAGAAAAACATCCTTCAAACCAAGATAGAAAATGCCCAAAATAAGAGTAAGGAAATCTTTAGCATAGTTAAATCCTTTACCGCCCCAAAAGTCGGCAGAAATGAAGGGCCATGCACGGAAGAATGATCGAAGCAAATATCTCAATTGTTCCACAAAAACATCTCCGTGATCCAACAAGCCTATACTAACATCTCAGAGAAAGAACTTAGTTCTAATAGCAAATTTCACCTCTTGGATACTTCATCTTTACTAGCTTTCCCTAGGTTTCAGCTTGAAGAGTCATTGACCCTTCTCCAAAGCATTAAGTCTGGCTCTCCTACCGACCCATGTCCTGCGAATATCCTGAACCTCTTAGCTCCCACCATAAACCTCACAGTAAACCAGCTCTTTAATGCTTCCCTCTCCTCAGGCATCATGCCGAAATTATGGAAGAATGCTAAGATTCTTCCACTGATAAAAAAGGCTAACGCCAAACCGACGGACCCTGCCAACTACAGGCCAATCTCCCTTCTTCCGGCCCTCTCCAAAGTATTAGAGAAGCATGTAAACAAGGCAATCCAAAAACACATTGAAGATGGGAAGCTCCTTCATGTGTCCTAATTCGGTTTTAGGGCTAACTACAGTGCAAAGTCTCCAATGAACTGCCTGTCACACACTGTAATTGTTGTGTTGTTGTACTTAAAAGGACAATAAAGAGAGTTTTAAAAATTAAAAAACTGTGGTACGAAGTCCGCTCTGCTGGAAGTGACTGAATTTCTCAAGGGTAAGCTGGACCAGGGAGGCAAGGCTGTTCTGATACTACTCGATCTGTCGGCAGCCTTCGACACGGCCCAACATGAGAGGCTCCTGGAGAGACTTGCCGGGGGGACCGCCTTAACATGGATGTCATCCTTCTTGGCAAATAGATCTCAGGACATCTGGCTCCACCCTTTGACATCCCTGGTTCTGGCCATGAATGTAGGTGTCCCTCAGGGCTTCATTCTCAGTCCTACCCTTTTTAATATATATCCATACCCCCTTGCATTTGAAGAGGGCACCAGAATTGTTTCTTATGCTGATGACACTCGGCTGATTTTTACATGTGAAAAAGGAAACGACTTTGATGGGGCAATGATTAGGTCTTGCCTCACAAAGGTTTTTAACTGGCTGACGCCTGACTGGAGCTCTTGGTGGCCAAAAGATCTGCCTCCCCTGCCCGCGGAAAAGGAGAAAGTCAAAAACTTAGCAATTGTCACAGACAAGACACTCTACATCTGCTTTCAAATCAAAAATCTAACTGGCGCTTGCTTTGGCATACTCCGGATGCTAAAGAAAATCCTGCCACTGTTACCGCTTGAGAGCAGAAAGATCGTGGTGCAGGATCTGGTGACATCAAAGCTTGACTATGTCAACAGTTTGTACCTCAGTCTTCCCAAATCCCTTATCTAGCGCCTACAAGTGGTACAAAACACGGTGGCCAGGAGCCATCCTGAGACCTAAACCCAGATCTAGTATGACCCCTATTCTTAAGTCTCTACACTGGCTCCGCATAAAAGAACGGATCGACTTCAAAGCAATGTCCATCTTCTTTAAAGCTTTCCACGAATTAGGAGCCGGCTACCTAAATAAGCTTGTTAATCGCTACACAACATCTAGACCCCTAAGATCTTCCAATGCTAAACTGGCCATCATGCCTAAAATATGCCGTGCCCGCACTGGAGGCAGATCCCTCAACTTTCTAGGCGCAAAATTTTGGAATAGACTCCCTGACTCCCTGAGACTAACCACAGACCTACTCTCTTTCAGGAAGATCCGAAAAACCTCGCTTTTTAATAACTGATGGGTCTTTTACGCACATTTTCCTCCCGCTGTCATGTTCCATGACACTCTAGTCTTAGTAGCTGTATACTTTATTAAATACACTACTTCATTTCATTAGGTCCCTGACAATGCAAAGGAACACTCGTCCAAATGTTAAGGGTCTTATTTATGAGGCCTTGCTTCACTTTTATGCCGCCAGTGCGTCACTTTTTGTGACGCACTCGCAGCACAAAAAATGTGCTATGTTGCGCCCTATTTACAAAGTTACGCATCTAGGCAGATGCGTCACTTTGTAAACCCCTGCACCACATTATACCTGTGCCAGGTATAACGTATGCAGGGTGGGTGTTCTTCCGCAAAAAGCCTCGAAGAAGTGGTGCATTGAAATCTATGAGAACTCAGTGCCCCACTTCTAGGACGCCATTGCGTCAATATCTTACACATGCCTCACAGCAGGCGTAAGGCTGATGCAGGCCCTTTCCCATGGGGCTTACCCCACGTGAAAGGACACATTGCTGAAGTTGCGTCTATTTTCAGACACACCCAAGCAATGCATCACTTTTGCGCCTACAGATATGTCAATAACTCCTTGCGACATGATGTGTCATACAGTAACTATGACGCATCCATCATGTCACAAGTAGAGCGCACTAAGAAGTGACGCATTCCTGTTTTCACACAGCGATGCATTACTTATCGTAAATAAGGCCCTAAATGTGCTTACATCTAATACTCAGGGATAGTTATGTGTGTTTTCAATATTGTAACACAGCAGCAGCTCACCAATATTATTGCAAAGAATCTCTGTGACGCCCTCCCATTTCTTATATGTTAGGCCTTGTTTTGATCTAAAAGAAACTTTTTTTATGTATATTGCATGAAACATAAACACAACATTTCTCTCACAGATCAGGTACATAAAAAATAAAGTAAAGGAAAACAGTATTTAAAACAATCTGTTTAAGAGATATTCAAGGTCATTGGGGCAAAACTCTGGAGAACAGAGCTGACTCTGTCAGGGAGCCCCCTGAAAGGCTGGGGCCCTGGGCCAGAGCCCACTTTGCCCATCCATTAAAACATCCCTGCCGCTGTCTCCTGAGCACCGATTGCCTGATTTACAGCCCCAATAGCTGTAACTCTAATTTACTAAAAACAAAACCTTCACTGCAAATAAAATAACATGCATCAAAACATTACCACTACTTCATTGCTGTCTCTCTGCTCTCCTTGTCACACTGTCCCTCCTTTCACTTTATCACACTGTCCCTCCTTTCACCAGAGTCTCTCGGCTTCTTAGTGGACTCCTCCTTTCACCTCAGCCTTTCACTGTCTTCTAATTGCACTCCCCCTCATCATTCTGTTCCTCCTTTTACCAGTGGCTCTCCTTTTCTCACCCAGTCACTTATTTCATCACTATCTTTCAGTCTCTCATTGTGACACTCCCCACCAGCACTTCACAGGCTCTACCTTTTCATCCTGCCCCTTCCTTCACCAGAGTCGCTAATTCATACCTGACTCCTCCTTTCACCTCAGCCTTTCATCTCTCCTAATGGCACTCCAAACAGGCTGTCACTCTGCTCTCTGTGTCATTCTGTCCCTCCTTTCACCAGAGGCTCTCTGTTTTTCAGCGACTCCCTCTTTTCATCCCAGCCTTTTAATCTTTCCTTCATCTCATCCATGCGGTCTCTCTTTACGGCTCTCCCACCAGTACTTTATGACAGTCTCCCCGCTCTCCTTGTCACACTGTCCCTCCTTTCACCTTGTTACACTGTCCCTCCTTTCACCAGAGGCTCTCATCTTCTTAGTGGACTCCTCCTCTCATCCTCAGCCTTTCACTGTCTTCTAATGACACTCCCCTCCAGTACCTCACGGGCTGTCCCTCCCATTGTCATTCTGTCCCTCCTTTCACCAGAGGTTTTCCATTTCTCACACAGTCACTTATTTAATCACAATCTTTCAGTCTCTCATTGTAGCACTCTCCACCAGCACTTCATGGGCTCTCCTTGTCTTCCTGCCCCTTCCTTTACCAGAATCTCTGCTTCATACCGGACTCCTCCTTTCACCTCTTACTTTCATCTCTCCTAATAGTATCCCCTTGTCCTCCTGCCCCTCCGCTCTCCTCCCTTCATCAGAGTCTTGCTCTTCTTTAATTTCCCATGAACTCGTTCTCCAGCGCCACAAGGTCATACCAAAAGCAATAGCAGGATGTATGACGTTACAACGCATGCTATTACAACGCATACCATTACAACGCATTTTTTACAACGCAAGTACTACTACAACGCATTACTTTACAACGAATACTTTTCCAACGCAAAACCTATTAAAATACTGAAAAGTGCTGTTACAACGAAATCTATTACAACGCATACCATTACAACGCAATTTTTTTTATTTTTATTTAAAAGTACAATAAAATCTGGCACGGGATGCAGGGAAATTAGGGGTTTTAGGGTGGGGAAGTGTATTAAAATGTGGAGAAAAACTGAGCGTAAATCTACTGAAATGCATTACCAAATTAATACTCGAGTATTAAAATTAATACTCGAGTATTAAAATTAATACTCAAAATCCCCCATAAAATTCAGTTTTTACACATTTCAAAGTTTTACAAAAAGAACGATAGATTTAACAACAGTACATACACATTTTTATCATGATAACATCGGAAAGTAAGTAAACAGAGTAAAACAGAAGACACATACACATAGGCGCCATTTTAACCATCTCACTTGTAAAACTTGTCCTACAACACTTTCTATGAAAACAATACCAAAAGACATGTTCCAAAATGGATGCCAAAACGGAGCAAATGAATGAAAACAATACATTTTAAAATGCATTTTTAAATTATCATTTTCCACAGTAAAATAAAGTATAAAAAAAAACACAACGAACGCAGTTTTAAAAAAAATTAATAGTGACACAGAGTAAAACTTATAAATACCAGGAAGACACCATTTTGCAATCAGTTGATTATCAACTACCAGAGAGACCAGACGTCAAAACCTGACCCTCTGTCACCTCCACTGCGACCTCCTCAGAGAGAGCACTGAATTCGTTCGGAAAAGCATTATTAGTAGACAACTACTAGTAAGTCAGTAAAATATTTTTATACCATGGTTTTGCGTAAAATATGTTTGCTTTCCATACAAAATATATTTTAAAATTTTTAATATTAACTTTTAAAATGTACTGTTTCTAATTTGTTATCACTAAAAATATATACCAACTTAAAACAACTACTTTCTTTTCCAAAAACAGAAACTTGCAAAATATTGAGAATCAAGAATTGGTGTACCTAATTTTGCATCACCTCCACGTAATCGACTCACCTTTACTATTGTGAAGGTAAATGTAATTTATTTTTAATTATTTTACTTTAAAAATATATTTTTAGCATTAGCTAAAGTGTTGTATTGCAAAAGTAAATTTTTTTTTTCCTCATTCTCACTACATCAAAAACGAAATTATACCATGGTGCAGGGGTAACAATTACTAATAAGACTTCAGTTAGGTACTACATCTGAAAAAGCGTTTCATGTTACTGAGGTAACTATTAATTTTCTTAGTCCCAGAATGTTCAGCAGTACAGTAATAGAGTGGTAGTGTAGGTGTATCCATTATTACTCTTATTTTAAAATGCATTCAATGTGTATTATGTTTTGCTTAACCAATTGACCAATTGTTAGTCATACTCATTTGTCAAATATCATATTTTTAAAAAATGTTTTTTTTTTTTTTAACCAACGTTGGCTAAGTAACATTAATTTATAAAAAAAAAAAAAATTCCAGAGTAAATCGGTTACAAAAAAATAACTTTATCCTGCAGCAAGCATTACCTTAAAGGCACGAGAACAAACAACAACTGAAAAAGGTATTTTACATTATCAGTGTTATAATTTCCACAATTTAATAGTCATTCCTTTTGCAATTGTTACTCCACTAAAGTGCAGAAATAGGATAACTGATGGATAGTGTAGGGGTACAATTAAGTATTCTAACTCCAGGAAGGTGCAGCAGTAGGGAAAGTGTTGGATGGTGTAGGGGTACATTTCTCTATTTTAACTCCAGGAAGATGCAGTAGTTAGGAAAGTGTTATGTAGTATTAGTTATATTCTATGTCATAATTTTTAAAAGTTAATCTGAATTTACATTTTAAAACAACGTTAAGTTTTTTTTTTCCTCTTTTTTTTCAAAAGACAATTGTTTGTTTCGTTGCTGAAAGATTCTTTCGATCACATACCTTACAACTCCAGCCAACAGGCCAATTCAACTTTACACGCCTCACCAAGAAAAGCATTTTCAAAAAAACAAGGTATTGTTATACAGCATTGTTTTTAAACCTTCAATATGTTAGACTAACCATTTAATTGTTAATGTAAATAAAATTCAAAAATAATTATAAAAAGAGTTGCAGTTTGAAGAATTTTTTTACAGAACTCAAGGTTGGTGCAGCAGTAGGGAAAGTGTTGGATGGTGTAGGGGTGCAATTTACTATTCCAACTCCAGGTAGGTGTAGCAGTAGGGAAAGTGTTGGATGGTGTAGGGGTGCAATTTACTATTCCAACTCCAGGAAGGTGCAGCAGTAGGGAAAGTGTTGGATGGTGTAGGGGTGCAATTTCCTATTCCAACTCCAGGAAGGTGCAGCAGTAGGGAAAGTATTGGATGGTGTAGGGGTGCAATTTACTATTCCAAATCCAGGAAGGTGCAGCAGTAGGGAAAGTGTTGGATGGTGTAGGGGTGCAATTTACTATTCCAACTCCAGGAAGGTGCAGCAGAAGGGAAAGTATTGGATGGTGTAGGGGTGCAATTTACTATTCCAACTCCAGGAAGGTGCAGCAGTAGGGAAAGTGTTGGATGGTGTAGGGGTGCAATTTACTATTCCAACTCCAGGAAGGTGCAACAGTAGGGAAAGTGTTATGTACTATAAGTAAAAATGAATATAATTTTTGCAAAAAGTTATTGTAAATTTGCATTTCTCTACAACGTTCAGTTTTCACATTTTTTCCTTTTATCACTTTTGCAGACAATTGTTTTTGTTTTGCGATTCCAATCAACACATAATTGTCTACTCCAGCCTACAGGCCATTCCCACTTAAGAAGACTCACCAAGAAAACCAATTTTAAAAAAAAAGGTATTTTTAAACAACATTATAAGGTGCAGCAGTATGAAAGTGTTGGATGGTGTAGGGGTGCAATTTACTATTCCAACTCCAGGAAGGTGCAGCAGTGGGGAAAGTGTTGGATGGTGTAGGGGTGCAATTTACTATTCCAACTCCAGGAAGGTGCAGCAGTAGGGAAAGTGTTGGATGGTGTAGAGGTGCAATTTACTATTCCAACTCCAGGAAGGTGCAGCAGTAGGGAAAGTGTTGGATGGTGTAGGGGTGCAATTTACTATTCCAACTCCAGGAAGGTGCAGCAGTAGGGAAAGTGTTGGATGGTGTAGGGGTGCAATTTACTATTCCAACTCCAGGAAGGTGCAGCAGTAGGGAAAGTGTTGGATGGTGTAGGGGTGCAATTTACTATTCCAACTCCAGGAAGGTGCAGCAGTAGGGAAAGTGTTGGATGGTGTAGAGGTGCAATTTACTATTCCAACTCCAGGAAGGTGCAGCAGTAGGGAAAGTATTGGATGGTGTAGGGGTGTAGTTTACTATTCCAACTCCAAGAAGGTGCAGCAGTAGGGAAACTGTTGGATGGTGTAGGGGTGCAATTTACTATTCCAACTCCAGGAAGGTGCAGCAGTAGGGAAAGTGTTGGATGGTGTAGGGGTGCAATTTACTATTCCAACTCCAGGTAGGTGCAGCAGTAGGGAAAGTGTTGGATGGTGTAGGGGTGCAATTTACTATTCCAACTCCAGGAAGGTGCAGCAGTAGGGAAAGTTTTGGATGGTGTAGGGGTGTAATTTACTATTCCAACTCCAGGAAGGTGCAGCAGTAGGGAAAGTGTTGGATGTTGTAGGGGTACAATTTTCTATTCCAACTCCAGGAAGGTGCAGCAGTAGGGAAAGTGTTGGATGGTGTAGGGGTGCAATTTACTATTCCAACTCCAGGAAGGTGCAGCAGTAGGGAGAGTTTTGGATAGTGTAACTGTTATATTTTAGGTATGTCATTTAATTTTTCAGACTAATTTGTTTTTCTTCTCTTATCTTTTCAGATAATGTCTAGTCTGGAAGCTGCAAAGTATATTAAATCCAGGAAGGGCAAAAATTTATTAAACCATGGAGGATACATATATAGTAAGGAAAGAATAAGTTTAACTAGAAATCATTGGAGGTGTGTGCAATACTACACTACCCATTGCAGTGGCAGAGCGGTTACTGTTGATAATTTAGTAGTGAAAACCACAGAACATAACCCCTCTGCCTCTGCAATGGAGGTAGAAATTAGAGAAACAGTGAACGAAATGAAAGCTATTGCAAGCACCTCCAATGATTCTACAGGATCCATTTTAAGAGAGGTTGCACAGCATGTCCCCAGTCATGTTGCTAGTAACATGCCTATAATTCCTAATTTGAGAAGAATTATTCAAAGACAAAAGCAGGCAAGTAACATTCAATTATCTACACCACATTCTTTCTCTGACATTAGAATTCCACATGATCTTTCTATTTCTTTTTCTGATGAACCTTTCCTTCTGCATGACAACGAAAACCCTCAGAAACGAATTCTCATTTTTAGTACCCCACGTAACCTTGCTAAGTTAGAAAGTAGTGAAATTTGGATGATGGATGGGACGTTTAAAAGTACACCCCATCCTTTCACTCAAATTTACACTATACATGCCAAAATTAACAATAGTGTAATTCCCTTAGTATATAGTTTGCTACCTGATAAGACTTCTGCAACATACACTGAACTTTTATCAGTGATTAAAAGTAAAACATCTCAAAGTCCTCGGAAAATAATTATTGATTTTGAATTGAGCATGATCAATGTGATCACTAAAACGTACACGGATACCCAAATTCAGGGATGTTTTTTTCATTTTTCCCAGGCATTTTGGCGTAAATTACAAAAAACATCCCTAGTTGCAGAATATTCTCGTGATAGCAAACTACAATTTGAACTAAAAAAATTAACTGCACTTTGTTTTGTTGCTCCCGATAGTGTGGACGAGTACTACACTGCAATTATAGAATCTGTTTATTATACGAGTAACGAAGAAAAATTGGCACCCATTCTAAATTATTTCGAGGACACATGGATTGGACACCTAAGCAGATCGGGTCGCAGGAGGAAGCCACGATTCCATGTGGAGTGGTGGAACTGCTACACGAGTTGTTTAGAGGGAGAAGCAAAAACAAACAATGCCATTGAGGGATGGCATAACTCCTTCAACCACACAATTGGCAAACCTCATCCAAACTTCTACTCTTTTTTGGAAACTTTGAAGAAGGAGCAAAGTTTTCAAGAAATGAGAATAGCCCAAACACTCGCAGGTAGTCTAAACCCACGAGTAACAGTCAAAACAAGGGAAATGTCGGAGAGACTATTGGCTATTGTACAACAATTTTCGTTGTGTGTGGCTATAGACTACCTGGAAAATCTTTCTAACATTCTTTCTTTCTAAAATTAGTTTTTTACTTACTTTCTTGCTTTGATTCAAATTTAAATATTTTTCAAATTACAATTGGCATACAATGTTTTTCTTAAAAAAATTTCAAACATACAAGTCGGGTCCTTTTTTTTTTTTTTCAAATCTTCATTTCTATCAAAACTACCAATGTCAACAAATTTACTGTCCCATAGTATTGGACCAATTTTTCAACATCCAAACGCCATTAATATAATTACACAAAACTTCGTTTTTAATTTCCGACCTAAAAAATCACCAAAACTCAAACCAATCTAAATTGTACATGTCAAGCCATAATCCAAAATGCACATTGCTGCATAAACACCAATTTGTATTCAATCATTAATTCCCAAAATTTACGAGTACGCTACTTTTTTTTTCACTTAGAAATGAAGATCAAAATCACTTTTTTTAGTTCCGAAGTAAAGAAATAAACTTTGTGAACAGTAACTCTAAATTTTTTCAAAGTTACATACATTTTTTTAATAAACAAATAACTTTTCGCGACCCGACATAGGCATACATTAATGACATTATTGTGGACATGTTTAAAAACATTTAAAACATCAATTAGTTTTCCCGCAACCTCTCCTTATTCTTTCCTCACTATATTTGTATCACTATTAAAGGTTTAATCTATAATTTAAAGTGAAAATATTTCCTACCTGGACGCAGATCAGCTTCCTGCTGCTTCCTCATCCGATGCTCTTCAAAATGGCGCATTACATCGACGCTCACGTCATTACGTCATCGCGTGCATCAATATTTATAACGGACTACTTTATTTAACTAATCTGTAAATAAATGTTTAAAAATGTAATTAAAATATTTATATGTTTTCTAAAAAATGTTACTTGCTATGCAAAAATAAATAAAAATATGGTTTATTTTTTAAGGATTTTTCAATAAATAAATATTTTGAAAACATTATTTGTTTACTGTTATTATTTTTTAAATTGTAATTTATTCATTAAAAATGTAGCTTTTTTAATGTAAATTTACTAAATGTGTTCCTTACCTCGACTCTATTTTCTTTTTCCTTCAAAACTTGCTCTTTCTTCGCTTTCTGATCCTTCTTTTCTTGTTCCGCGGGTTCTATATTCTGAAGCTGCCAAAATAAATGAAGGACAAATAAGCTCATAGACTTCAATGCAAAAGCGTGGGAATTTTTTTTTAAAGTAAGTTCTTTTTTTCCTGCTCTTTTTTCTTAAGGTATTATTATTTCTGAAATGCATTTCTTATGACTCTTTTAATATTAAAAATATTTTTATTTTTTTTTAACATTTCTCTAATTTTTTATTATAATACTCCAAAAGTACTCTTCCTGTTTTTTGGACAAACATTAAACTTTATATAAGAAACTTAAAAATACTCTAGTATTAATCTTTCTTAATACTAATTTTTTCTATAATTTACTGTTATTAATTTTAAATTATTGGTCTAGTATTAATATTTAATAATAATCCTTATTTCAATTTTATTTACATATTTAATTTAAATTAAAATTAATCAAATATTAAATCCTCATAATACAATTCTTTTATTATTAATATTAATACTCTTTTATATTAGAAAAATACTCAAGTATTAATATTTAGTTAAACTACTCACACTTATATTTTTAAAATTAAATTAAAATATACTCTTTCTATTTTGTAAAATACTCAAGTATTAATTTAACTTAAAAAATACTCTTTTTTATTAGAAAAATACTCAAGTATTAATATTTAGGTAAAAATACTCAAGTATTAATTTAACTTAAAAAATACTCTTTTATATTAGAAAAATACTCGAGTATTAATATTTAGTTAAACTACTCACACTTATATTTTTAAAATTAAATTAAAATATACTCTTTCTATTTTGAAAAATACTAAAGTATTAATTTAACTTAAAAAATACTCTTTTATATTAGAAAAATACTCAAGTATTAATATTATGTTAAACTACTCACTTTTTTAAATTTATATTTTATAAAAAAAAATTAAATTATACGATATATATTTATTTAAATTAAAATCCCAAAATTAAAAAATGCGTTGTAATAGTATATGCGTTGTAAAAGTACTTACCATATAACATCATGCGTTGTAAATGCATGCGTTGTAAATGCATGCGTTGTAAAGGCATTTTCTAAGAATGCGTTGTAATGGTATATGCGTTGTAAAAGTACTTACTATATAATAGCATGCGTTGTAAAAGCATGCGTTGTAAAAGCTTTTGCGTTGTAAAAAATGCGTTGTAATAGCATAGCGTTGTAAAAGTTGCGTTGTAAAGGTAGATCATCCCCAGTGCCACATCTCTCGCTCTAAAATGGCTATGTGTAAATTGACAACCACAATTGTCAAGGACTTTACCCCCCTTATAAGTCCCTAGTATATGGTACCAGTGGTGCTCAAGGCATTGATGGTAAAGGGATCCCAAGCACTTGTAGCACTGTTTGTGCCACCCTGATTGACGCAAGTAAACTACTGACAGCAGGCCTTCCTTTGCAGAGTGCAGGAGGGCTGCAAACTGCTTGCATTCGATTGTGCACTCACCATGGGCCACAAGTATCATGCATTTTACCGGTCGCAAACGGCCAGATTCACAGAAACAGTCCGTTTGCTACCGGTAAAATGCATTTTGGTATATATGATTTCCAATTGACCATTCAGTAACATGTTACCAAATTACAATTTTGAATTGCGAATACATACCGATTCAGTATTAGGAAGGGGTGTGTTTAGGGCGTCTCGTCCTAATACTGAATCGCAGCTGTATGTAGGGATGTTTTGTGACTGTAATGCGGTAGCAAAACATTTGCATTTTCATTTTTCTTTTTTAAACGCAAACTATATTCCTTTAAGGAAAACTGGCTGCGGTTAAAATAAATGATTGCCTTATTTAAAAGCAATCACAGACGTGGTGGTCTGCTGACCCCAGCAGGAAACCATCCCTGTGAATTTAGCGATTCCTAATGGGTCGCACATTGCAACCTGCCTCATTATATTAATGATTTGCGACCCATTAGGAAACGCTAAATGAAACTCATGGAGTTTGATACATTCAAATAGCAATTACCTAATTGCAATTCGCAGATAATCACAATTAGGTAATTGCTATTTGAAATAATGACATATGTGGCCCAGTGTGCGGCAAAGTCAATGCACTATTCTTTATATATGTCAGTCACCCCTAAGGAAGGCCTCCTGAGCCCAGGAGGCAGGGTGCATTATATTGAGTTTGAGGGCATATAAGTGCATGCCTATATGTCCCTATTGTGGCTTTCCCACAGATGTTCTGTTATTCACTCCAGCGTGGTGATATGTTTGTAAACAATATTTAGGATACAATATTTATGTCAGACAAAATTCACACATCGATCTACTGATACCACCCCTCGGCTGGTAAGGGTATCATATTGGTAGCTGCTGTTTGCTTGAGATCGCTGCTCGCAACAATATTTTGAACATGCAGAGCCACCTTTGGGTACAATGGTTGCCAAAACTCACAGGGCATGTCCTAAAGTTATAAAGCATGACACCTACTCATTGACATGATAATATGTTTGCTCTTTAAGACTCCTTTGCAAGTCTTCACCATAAACCACACCAGCCTCTACCCAAGTTAAATTACACTGTACATTAGAGGTCCCTAAATTGACAGCATTCGATTTAACACTAGCTCTGCCTTTAGGCATTGCCCAGAATTGTTGGATTCATTAACTGTATCATTTCTGCTTGACTGAGTCTTGACTTGTGTCTGATTCTGAAGCCACTTTGCTAGTCTGCTCCCTATAAAGTAAAGCACTCCTCACCAAGACAGATCCTATTAGAAGGGTGAACGGATGTGAGGAAAGCGGCTTATTATGTTGTGTGGTTGGGAGACCTCACCGTGTAGTAACATCAGTAATCTGTCTTAAAAAGGAACAAAAGTAAAGCCAGTCAGTCAGTCATAAGCTTTTATTCGATATGCAAGATATCTTGTAAGCACATAAAAAATACAATTATTACAATAGACACATAAAAAAACACAGCAACAAGAAGCCAGTAGAAAATGCATAAGAAGATAAAAGGACATAAATTGCCCACAATAAATTATCTAAAAAGAGAATTAAACAGCTACTGACAAAAGTAAAGCATTTAGAAGCACCAAAACAAATGAACAAAAAAGAAACACAACACAAAGGAAATCCGACACTAATTTGTAAAACTCGATACTACTTTTATGAATTTTTCCACACCAGAACAAATGAAATCCATCACAGAGTTCTCGAGATATGAGTTGATAAGCAAATCAGTCAGTCAGTTAGAATTCAGTTTATTCTGGACTAAGCCCCATAAACCGTATACATAAATACATCAATATAAATGAACATAATGAAATATCTTAGAAAAAAGTGCATTATCGCAGATTAAAACATGACATCCATAAGTACAGTTACATATTATTTTCAGTCCAAAACGTCTGTCTTACAGAGCAATATCACAAATAAGGTCTTTAAAATCCATTCCATAAAGTCCACCTTAAGGTGCCGATCACGATCCGGCAAAAAATGTCCCCGTGCGACTCGTATCGGGTCTTTTTACCGTACGAATCGTACAAGTGCCGTACGAACTGGCAATCACGATTCGCATGGTAAAAAGTCCATACGAACCGCACTGGGAATCATTTCCCACACGTCCTCGGGTCGGAAAATGTGTCCGACACGTCCTCGGACGATTTACCTTACAAACGTGAAAAGCCAAGTCCGACCGAGGAATCACGATCCATCCCGTGCGTCCGAGCGTACAACCGTATGGAAAAAAACACCGTCCGCACCGAACTCCTATGGCAACCATGGAGACATGTGCCCGCATACGCGCCCAACACTCCCCCCAGCCCCCGTACGTCCGACACGTACCCCCCGTGTATGTATACCCCCACCCGACTAGGTACACCCCAGTACGTTCCAGTCGTACCCCCACCCCAGTACGTGTCATATCCCTCGTCTACCGACACCCCAGTACGTTCGAGCACCACCCCCACCCCAGTACGCGTCATACCCCCCGTCTACCTACACCCCAGTACGTTCCAGTCGTACCCCCACCCCAGTACGTGTCGTACCACCGTCAACCTACACCCCAGTACATTCCAGTCGTACCCCCACCCCAGTACGTGTCGTACCACCGTCAACCTACACCCCAGTACATTCCAGTCGTACCCCCACCCCAGTACGTGTCATACCCCCGTCTACCTACACCCCAGTACGTTCCAGTCGTACCCCCACCCCAGTACGTGTCATATCCCTCGTCTACCGACACCCCAGTACGTTCGAGCACCACCCCCACCCCAGTACGCGTCATACCCCCGTCTACCTACACCCCAGTACGTTCCAGTCGTACCCCCACCCCAGTACGTGTCGTACCCCCCGTGTACCCCCACCCCAGTACGTTCCAGTCGTACCCCCACCCCAGTACGTGTCGTACCACCGTCAAGCCAAACCCCAGCACATTCCAGTCGTACCCCCACCCCAGTACGTGTCGTACCCCCCGTCTACCTACACCCCAGTACGTTCCAGTCGTACCCCCACCCCAGTACGTGTCGTACCCCCCGTGTACCCCCACCCCAGTACGTTCCAGTCGTACCCCCACCCCAGTACGTGTCGTACCACCGTCAAGCCAAACCCCAGCACATTCCAGTCGTACCCCCACCCCAGTACGTGTCGTACCCCCCGTGTACCCCCACCCCAGTACGTTCCAGTCGTACCCCCACCCCAGTACGTGTCGTACCACCGTCAACCTACACCCCAGTACGTTCCAGTCGTACCCCCACCCCAGTACGTGTCGTACCCCCCATGTACCCCCACCCCAGTACGTTCCAGTCGTACCCCCACCCCAGTACGTGTCGTACCACCGTCAATGTACACCCCCCCACCCCAGTACGTGTCGTACCACCGTGTACCTACACCCCAGTACGTTCGAGCACCACCCCCACCCCAGTACGCGTCATACCCCCGTCTACCTACACCCCAGTACGTTCCAGTCGTACCCCCACCCCAGTACGTGTCGTACCCCCCGTGTACCCCCACCCCAGTACGTTCCAGTCGTACCCCCACCCCAGTACGTGTCGTACCACCGTCAAGCCAAACCCCAGCACATTCCAGTCGTACCCCCACCCCAGTACGTGTCATACCCCCGTCTACCTACACCCCAGTACGTTCCAGTCGTACCCCCACCCCAGTACGTGTCATATCCCTCGTCTACCGACACCCCAGTACGTTCGAGCACCACCCCCACCCCAGTACGCGTCATACCCCCCGTCTACCTACACCCCAGTACGTTCCAGTCGTACCCCCACCCCAGTACATGTCGTACCACCGTCAAGCCAAACCCCAGCACATTCCAGTCGTACCCCCACCCCAGTACGTGTCATACCCCCGTCTACCTACACCCCAGTACGTTCCAGTCGTACCCCCACCCCAGTACGTGTCATATCCCTCGTCTACCGACACCCCAGTACGTTCGAGCACCACCCCCACCCCAGTACGCGTCATACCCCCCGTCTACCTACACCCCAGTACGTTCCAGTCGTACCCCCACCCCAGTACGTGTCGTACCACCGTCAACCTACACCCCAGTACATTCCAGTCGTACCCCCACCCCAGTACGTGTCATACCCCCGTCTACCCACACCCCAGTACGTTCCAGTCGTACCCCCACCCCAGTACGTGTCATATCCCTCGTCTACCGACACCCCAGTACGTTCGAGTCGTACCCCCACCCCAGTACGTGTCGTACCACCGTCAACCTACACCCCAGTACGTTCCAGTCGTACCCCCACCCCAGTACGTGTCGTACCCCCCGTGTACCCCCACCCCAGTACGTTCCAGTCGTACCCCCACCCCAGTACGTGTCGTACCACCGTCAATGTACACCCCCCCACCCCAGTACGTGTCGTACCACCGTGTACCTACACCCCAGTACGTTCGAGCACCACCCCCACCCCAGTACGCGTCATACCCCCGTCTACCTACACCCCAGTACGTTCCAGTCGTACCCCCACCCCAGTACGTGTCGTACCACCGTCTATGTACACCCCAGTAGGTTCCGGTCCTACCCCCAACACAACCTCCTAAGTACGGAGCGCACCCCAGGCCCCAACATCACCACCGCATGTACGACTCGTACCAAGTCACATACAAGGACAGCACCGTACAACCAAATGGCCCATGTACACACCGTACACATGCTCAAAACGCACGTACACAACCAGGACAAAACAAAACTACACAAGAATACACCATTCGAAAGGCACAAAGCCACGAAACATGGCCAACAACCACTAAAATAACACAATCACTGACCTGCAACTGCCAAAAACAAACAGAGGCCCAATACACCACCACTCCTTATAACACACCCACCCAAACTTCAAACACTGCCACACCCACCCATGGACCAATAAAAAGGGCCCACACACACAAACCATGAGCCTTTGCAACAGACTCACTGCTGCCAGACACCACAGAACCAGACTACAAGCTACACCACACCTTACACTTGCACACCTTTCCACAACCACCCTCACAAACACCCTCTCATCACATTCACACACACACACAACCATCCACACCCCCCCCCCAACATCCACACACCACCCGCACCCACACCATCCCCACCCACACCCCTCACCATGCCCACTACCAAGAATCCAAAGTTCAGTCACCGAGAGTTGGAGGTCCTTGTGGATCAAATCCTCAGAGTCGAGCCACAGATCTTTGGAACATTGGTCAGAAACACCAGCCAGGCTGCCAAAACAGCCATGTGGCAGACCATCGTCGATGCTGTGAATGCCGTTGCGGACACCAGGAGGACCAAGCAGGATTGCCAGAACAGGTGGTACGATCTGCGGAGGAGGGTCAGAGCCAAGAGGCAGGAGGAACTCGACCATGCCAACGCCACCGGAGGAGGGCCCTCCCACAGACCCGTACAGTACCATCCCTGGGAGGAGAGGGTGATGGCCATACTGCCGGTGGAGGCAGTTGAAGGATTAGAAGGACTCCGAGACCCGGGTGAGTACACAAACAACGCACCTCACATGGGGGGAACTGCAACCACAACCAAAACTACTAACAGGCACGCAACTACCACAAGCCATCGCATGACTCAACCACACTCCATGAGCAGGCACATGCCACTGCTGCCACCATGCCCCATGCACCCAGCTGGACAATGTCAAGTCACAGGCCACAGAAGACAACAACACATGACACGGTAACCCGGATGGCGGGAGGCTGGGCACCAACAATCACATAGTGCGACTCCAAAGCAGACAACAATGCCCTCTGCCCATATGGCCTAGGTCACAGCCAGACAAACAGTGTGTCCCAACACAGGAATGACTTGCCAGCAAATGGCGGACGCCTTGCATCAACACATGGGGGTGAAGGCACTGGTTTGCACATGACGGCAGCTAATGAACAGCCAACATTGTGAAAGAGTGGCAGCACACACCACCACAGCAGCAGCGCACAGACACACATCACACCAAATGGGTGCCTGGAGAGCAGAAACAAACTCACATCAACAAGCCAAGGGCCACTCAAAGATCTGCTAACAGTCTGTGCCCAGGAAGCTGGGCCGAGGTGACAGAGGGGGACACACAGAGGGAGGGAAAGGGGGACAGAGAAGGAGGGAGAGGGGGACAGAGAGGGAGGGAGACGGACAGAGGGAGGAGGCTGTCACACAGAGGGAGGGAGAGGGGGACAGAGAGGGAGGGAGAGGGGGACAGAGAGGGAGGGAGACGGACAGAGGGAGGAGGCTGTCACACAGAGGGAGGGAGAGGGGGACAGAGAGGGAGGGAGAGGGGGACAGAGAGGGAGGGAGACGGACAGAGGGAGGAGGCTGTCACACAGAGGGAGGGAGAGGGGGACAGAGAGGGAGGGAGAGGGGGACAGAGAGGGAGGGAGACGGACAGAGGGAGGAGGCTGTCACACAGAGGGAGGGAGAGGGGGACAGAGAGGGAGGGAGAGGGGGACAGAGAAGGAGGGAGACACAGGGAGAGCAAATTAGTCCTTTGGTGTGTGGGAATGTCTGCTCGTAAGCAGGTGGACCGCGTGCATGTAGACATGGGTGGCCAGTGCAAGAACCCCCCCTCTTCATCAGGGCCAAACGCAGGGCCATGTCACAACCTGTACACGAGCACAAGGATAGCCACCTGCATCGTATAAGTGTGTGGATCCACTCCATGTGCACATGTACAGTGCTACAAGGATGGCGCAAATGCATGGCTCGCCACACCTGCACACTCCACTGCTGACTGCAGTCACACTTGACGCAGCAAGTAAGACTGTGCCACACATAGTGAAAGGGGCCAAAGTGGTGCCCAAGGGACACACCCATGCACAAGTGCACTGTGAGTGGAATGCAAGACAGATCCTAATTCCAAGAGGAAAAGTGCCAACTTTGAAACTGATGAAACATGGATGTTTCATGGACCAAAATTAACATTGTCTCTCTCACACACAGGTCAACGTCGTGCTGCACCCCCCAACACTGGGGGGGAACACTCACAGGACCCGGATCTGCAGGAGACCGATCCCACCGGCAGCGACCACTCTCACCACTCTGCGGACGACCTCGACCGACCTGGCCCCTCTGGTGTCCAACCACCTGCAGCACCTGCGTCAGGTACAACCGTGCCAACCACCACCCCCACTCCTGCCACATCCCAGGAGACACCCAGGATCCCTGCCCCAACACCACAATGCAGCCAGGCTCGCCAGGAGGGACACGGTGTCCCGGGCACCCAGGAGGAGGCAGGCGACAACGCAAATGCCACCCCTCAGGGGTCCCGCAGACCCGATGTGCCCACAAGTGCAGGCCAGGCGCAAGTGGGCAGGGGTGGTGGGAGTGGAGGACGGCGGAGGCGCGAGCCTGACCAGTTGGCTGGGGATCCGGTATTTTCACATGTCCGTAACATCCTGGACTCATACCGGCAGGACACCACGGGCATGGCCCAGGTTGTGTCCGTCCTCGAGGGGATCAAGGTCCAGCAGGCCCAGCAACATGCGGAGCTAATAGCCTGTCTACAGCTACACCAACGGAGGATGGAGGACAGACAGGCTGAGCAAGTGACGGCGTCCCAGGGGATTCACGCTGAACTCCGTCGGATGGCCGACACCATGGCCGACCCTCCCTGTGCCAGAAGGCGGAGAACATCACCACCCACAGGGAGGGATCATGAGGAGGAGGAGGAAACATCCGACGGAGCATCCCAGACGTCGTCACGGCCTGCTGCTGAGGTTCCCCGCAGGAAGCCGGGTCGTCCACGGAAAGGACCGTGAGGGTGGCTGCCACATCACCATCTCCCAGGACACCTGGCCTGGCACCTGGCCCACTGGAGCAACAGCATCACAGCATCAAGAGACATTCTCTGCCACATGGCCCTGCTGGTCACTGGCTGACCAATGTTGACAAAGACTGTGGCATGGACTCTGACGATTTCCAATGGCAAGGACACCAACTCCCCTACTGAACTTTGGATTCCCTAATCCCGGAAAGCCCCCCACTTTGTCCCCCCCCCCCCCCCCTAATAAATCACACTATTAAGAGTAGATGCCTGCTGGTAGCATTATTACCTAACATGTGTCTTGTACAGTCTAAACATGCCTGAGTCATCTGTTCACTTCAACCATCCACACCCTGGGGCCTGAGTCTGGCACAGGACACATGGGTCACAGTTTATTAGGCAAGACAGACATGGAGCACCATACACACCCGTGATGTGCAGAACCAGCTGAGGGGGTGGCCGAACAACCGTGCTGACAGACACATTGAGTACAGCAACAGTCATGCGCAGAGGTCAGGGAACCTGACCCGTGTCCTGGGGGGCACCCAGGTACGTGTAGACAGGTGGCAGAACCATGTCCTGCAAGCTTGAGTCCGGTGGATGCAGAGAATGGGGGCCTGGACAACGTTGGATGCATGGGGATGGCACATGTCACACTACCCACACAGTCATGGACATCATGCCCAATACACAGTCTCAGCACACACACACAGCTTGCATCTTGCCACTCGACGCATTGACACATAGCCACAATCAGGGGATACCATGCCAGACATGCTGGATGCACCGTGCCAACACACCAGCATTGACTGAGAAGAGGCACCTTGGAGGCATAGGGACACCTTTATTAGTCATGTATTCGGGATTGCAGAGGCAACTTGAAGTACACAGGAACACTTCATGTGGAGTAACATGTGGGTCCAACACTGGCACCCCCCTTCTGCAGCACAAATGCGTGATAGCCATGGTACTGGCACACAAGCGTCGGCCAACAGCTAAATACCCACAGCTGCACACGGAGAGCCTAACATACACCACAGATCCGCTGATGTGGAAGTCCCACGCCATGTCAAGCAATTGTTAACCGTATGTGTCCGAGGGCAGTGTCACACACATTGATGGCATCATCACAATCCACTATCCCATCACTGATGACTGACAACCAGGCAGCACATCTATTCTGGTGTACCCAGCTGCATGTCGTGTCCCATGGGGATGCCACATGTCTGCAGAGGAACCAAACCCCGACCGGGGCAGTGTGCACACATCGTGAACAACTGCCACACCCAATACACCCCTGATGCATCCCTTACCCCATGGAGACTTCCAAACGTGTCCGTGCCTGTAACGCTGAGTCAGCCCACGATGCCATGTCCATGAGGAATAGCAGTGCCACAACAATGCAACCAGCAGATGGCATGCGCAGGTACCTGGGGAAGAGAGACACACAAGAAGTCAGCCACAAAAAGCACAGCCACTTGCATGTGCATGTACTCGACACATGTTAGGATGACAACATGCTAGGTCACAATTATGAGTGGGGAAATACTGCCATCACTGCCACCATCACTCCAGTGACACACCCACACACACCTCTGACTCACGTGCCATACATGCAGGTGGAGACACACATCACAACGCATGCCACACGGGGACCAAGGCGTGCACACTCAAGACACTGGTACTCACCACTAAGCAAAGAAGTCGCGTATGAGCCGAGTCCGGATGTCCTCTTGCGGCTCCACATCCTCCACATCACTAGCCCCATTGCCAAGGCCTTCGTCCTCCACGGGTGGATGGTCCTCGTCATGTTGATTCAGGATGAGTGGCACAGCTCTTTCAACTGCCATGTTGTGCAGCATGCAGCAGACCATGAAGATCTTGCAAACCTTCGCCGGGGCATATGGGAGTGCGCCGCCAGTCTTGTGGAGGCACCGGAATCGGCTCTTCAGCATGCCAAACGTCCTCTCTATCACACGCCTTGTCCGGCCATGGGCGGTGTTGTAGCGGAGCTGGGCCGGCGTGATGGGGTTGCGGAGAGGTGTCAGCAGCCAAGGCATGTTGGGATAGCCAGCGTCCCCTACATGGAAAGCACATGGATATCGTTAGAACTGGCGAAGCGGTCGTGCTGGTAGGCTATACAGAATACAGGACAGACAGACTGTACCCACCAACAACACATGCCCGTTCGTTGCGCAGCTGCATCATCATATCAGGCATCCCGCTACGCCTCATGATGTAGGCATCGTGTGCTGATCCTGGAAAACGAGCACAGACATGTGAAATCACCATGTTGGAGAGACACACCACAAGGGCATTGATGGAGTGGTAGTGCTTCCGATTCCGGTACGCCACCTCCCGTGCGTGTGGTGGTACCAAACCTACATGTGTCCCATCTATGGACCCAATGACATGGGGCATCCCTCCCAGGGCATAGAATCCACGCTTGACCTCTGTCATCTGTTCAGGGGTTGGGAACTTTATGAAGTCATCCAGGTGAATCAACATGGCCTCCAAGAAATCATGCAGCACACCGCTGAACATGCTCTGGGACATGCCACCAACATGAGCTATGGTATTTTGGAAGGTACCCGTGGCTAGAAAATGTAGGGCAGCCATTACCTTCAGCTGGGGTGTCAGTGCCGTAGGATACCTGTGCTGCGGTTGCAGGTGTGGTGCCAGTCTCGCTGTCAGCTCCAGAATCAACGGTTGGGTGAAGCGGTAGAGCCGGATCCTGTCATTCTCCTGCATGGCAGCCAAGTCTGGAATTATTCGGGCAACAGGCGGCGCTCTGCAGTAATTTGGAAGTGACAAGGAAGAGTGAGTGCACTACGACAACAACTCATGTCTACTGAGCACATGTAAATCTGGCAATACACACATGCTACATAGGGAGTCACATATGTGCTACATGCCCAGGACACGTATGGATGCAAGGTGACACTCCTTCCAAGACCCAGCTACACACGGAGATTGAGAACCTCCCCATGCCACGCCATGGGAATAGCTGTGTCCCAGTGCAAGTGAACAGCCCGACGCAAGACAGAAGTGACATACACCCACACATCAGCAGAAGTAGGATGCCGATTGTAGAGACTGGTAGCGGAACAACGGAGCCACAGGTCACATGACATTACACTAGGCCTGCCCACACACCTTGCCATGAAGGTGCACATGTCATGACTCACCACACATTCCTTGTGAGGATGCTGACATGGCCTTGTCACGCTACTCCGTGTCCCATGCATACATGTGCACCTCACATCCGATACCACATGTGGCATGGTGTGCGGAACAGTGTGCAATGACAATCTACACACAGACACATGTTGGTTGCTGCAACGGCTGCAGCTTTTGAGGGTGCTACAACATCAACCTGATGTAAATCCCGGACACATAAATGACATAGTCACATTGTGCACTGTGGGTAGTGACAAGTCAGGTGTCATGACCCCTGTACCGGGCATCATGGGACACTTCCGTGTGTTGGTGTCCGTGCCATGCCAGTGACGCTCACCCCAAGTGCGCAGTACGACATGCACACATGTCAAAGGAGTCAAGGGCATGCCTGGCACACATTGCACCCTCACACAGTACACCTGTACACATCTCATCATACATCTGGTGCCTCCTCCACTCAGGAGGCATGTTCCACATCACAGCCTGTCACACCTGTGCCCCACACATGTAGTAATGCACAGACGATGCCTTGATGTCCATTCCTGGACAAGTATGTCCATCCATGGACAAGTATGTCCGCCCTATTCCTACCTCTGTGTCGACTATCACCACAGTGATGTGTACAAACCGGCGTACTGCTGCTAAGAGGGCCTGTGTATGTTCCCCAATCACTGTGGGAGTGCTGCCGTATGTGTACCCATCGTGATGGCGAGCGTACAGGCATTTGTACGGTCCGTACCACAACGAGTACGCATACGCGTGCAGAACCATAGTGAGAGGGCCGTACACTCGCATGTACGCTCACTATCACTATGGGTCTGCACGCGTATGCGTACACGTAGTGGTACGGACCGTACACTCGCATGTACGCTCACTATCACTATGGGTCTGCACGCGTATGCGTACACGTAGTGGTACGGACCGTACACTCGCATGTACGCTCACTATCACTATGGGTCTGCACGCGTATGCGTACACGTAGTGGTACGGACCGTACACTCGCATGTACGCTCACTATCACTATGGGTCTGCACGCGTATGCGTACACGTAGTGGTACGGACCGTACACTCGCATGTACGCTCACTATCACTATGGGTCTGCACGCGTATGCGTACACGTAGTGGTACGGACCGTACACTCGCATGTACGCTCACTATCACTATGGGTCTGCACGCGTATGCGTACACGTAGTGGTACGGACCGTACACTCGCATGTACGCTCACTATCACTATGGGTCTGCACGCGTATGCGTACACGTAGTGGTACGGACCGTACACTCGCATGTACGCTCACTATCACTACGGGTACACAGACCCATAGTGATAGTGAGCGTACAGGCATTTGTACGGTCCGTACCACTACGTGTACGCATACGCGTGCAGACCCATAGTGATAGTGAGCGTACATGCGAGTGTACGGTCCGTACCACTACGTGTACGCATACGCGTGCAGACCCATAGTGATTTTGAACGTAGGCATGCATGTACGGGCCGTTGCCATGCATTTGGGGTGCCCTAGGGCCCGGAAACGCACCGTACCTGTGTGTGATTCTCCTAATTACATAGGGGACAAGTATTAAGGCCTACATGCATGCTGGTTGTCATGGCGACCAGGTTCAAATTTCGATTTTGTTCTGGAAGGTGCACAGCAGAAGTCAGTTGGAATTCTTCTACTTTGTTGCAATGTGTTTGTGGGGCTGACATCATGCAGGAGGATGTAACCGATAGAGAACCCACAGACTGCTAGGTTTGAAGGGATTGGTGGAAACATAGGATGCAAATGTGAGTGACCAATCACTCTGTACTCCTGTGCATGAGACTGGGCAGAAGGCCACATATAAGGCAGCCAGGTCTCATGAGGGATTACTTGCCTGCACATCTTTGCATTTGTCGACCAAGCTGCTGCTACTGATTCCCTGGAACCATGTCAAGGGCTGTGGAGAGGACACAGCCATTCACCCTGGAGGAGAACATGGCTCTGCTGGATGTGATCCTCCCACAGTACCCCATGCTGTATGGGCGACCAGGGTATCAGGTGAGTGCATAGGCCACTGCCACAGACTGTCCCTATGTTGTGACTGTGTCTTCAGGCATTGTGTCCCGGTGTGACACACATGCCATGTACTGTCGGGGGGGTACCAGGGGGGGGGTGCCTGATGTCTCCCAGCAGTGCCCTGAGACAGGAGGGGTGGGTGTGGAGTCCTCCCAGCAGTGCCCTGAGACAGGAGGGGTGTGTGCAGATTCCTCCCAGCAGTGCCCTGAGACAGGAGGGGTGTGTGCAGATTCCTCCCAGCAGTGCCCTGAGACAGGAGGGGTGGGTGTGGAGTCCTCCCAGCAGTGCCCTGAGACAGGAGGTGTGTGTGCAGAGTCCTCCCAGCAGTGCCCTGAGACAGGAGGTGTGGGTGTGATGCACAGTGTGAGCCTTGATCATTGATTGTGACATTGCCATCATTCCACCTGAGTACCCACTATGGCACGTACTGCCTTTTCCCTCACCAGAGGATGATGTCCCTATGACAGAGGTGCAATGCGTTGGCTGCATGACATGCCTTGTTGTAACCAGCTAATTTGTTCTCATATGTCTCTCTGTGACATGTGGCTGGTGTATTGATGTGGTGTCACTTGTTCTTCCTCACAGGTAGGCGCCACTGCCAAGGAGCAGATCTGGCTGACCGCCGTCAGTGCCGTGAGGCGTGTGGATGGTCGGAGGCGGAGCCTGTCCCAGGTGAGGAAACGCTGGCAGGATATCCGGTGCTGGACGCGGAGGATTGCACGGCTCCTGCTGGGGGACTCACCTGAGAGCCACAAGAACCGCGGCCGCCGCCGTCTGACCCACCTCCACAGGCGTGTGCTGCCGGTGGTCTTTCCAGCCCTGGAGAGGCGCTTACAGGCGATGCAGCAGGCGGAAGGGGGTAGGTACATGTGCGTTTGTTGTGTGTCACCGGCATTTGTAAGGGCACAGTGGCATTAATTCACTGGCATGGTTTAAAGGTGCTGTGCCCATCCAGTTTGCCCCAGTGTAGCACTGCGCCCCTGCCACCCTTCCCCTCCTTGCAATGTGTTCCCTGGTCTGTGTGTAGTCACTCCTTCACAAGGTAATGTAGGCTGGCGCTTTGTCCACGAGAACAATGACTGTAGCATCATGGGTGGGGGTGGTGGGTAACAGGTTGTGGGACCTTGCCTGTGAACTGTCAAGTTCACTGCATGTGGGTTCCATGTCAGTTGGCACTGATGCTGGCTCCAGACATGGGAGTTGGTCTCTCATGTGTCATGCCTTACAGCGCGCATGTCCTATGTAGTGGCCTGTGACATGATGTGCATGAGTGTGCGCTACGCATAGTGCAGGGATGGTGACGTGTGTAGCAGTCATTCCCATTCAGTAGCATGTAGTTGCGTGCCCAATACTGTCCCCTGGGGCACCTTATCCTCAGTGTTGTTTGTGTCATCATCAACGTGGACACTCTCACTGTCTACAGCGTAGGTTGTGCTCTGTGCCATTGTCCCCTGTCACCATGTATATAGACGTGCTATTATGTACAGGTGTCCACTGTGCAGCCTGACCTGATTGTCCTTCTTCATACTCACAGTTGCCAGTGCCTGTGTGTCTTGTTATACTCATCTGAGGATGGGCACTGGTACCTCATTATTTGTACAGGCCCACCTTTGCTGTTTTGCGTCCAATCTTGCCTTTTGCCTGCCACTGTGTTTATCACCCAGACTATGAGATGTTGGTGCCACCTGTGTCTCAGCAATTAGCATCGTGTGGGGGTTGCTTGGGGCGGGCAATGCCTATGTGTCAAATCCTGATTCCTAATTGCTGGGTCTGGACAGTGTGTGATGTTACTGGACACACACGCAAGGTGCAGTGACCGAGTTATGTTGGGCATGTTTGCAGCATTACCTATGCAGCATGTGTCTCAAGTTCATGGATATTGTCCCTGGTCATAGGTATTTTCACATACGCTGTGTGGTGCAGAGGCAGTGCAGGATTGTCCCCAGGGCCTGGGTGCTATGTCAGACTCCGTTTCCTGTCATCAGCTATTGTCTCATGCTCTCCATGGTATTTCAGTGGCATGGTGGCTCAACCAACTGTGTTTCATGCCCTACATCGGTACCTTGTTTTGCAGATGTTAGGGATCTGCCTCTTCAGGCTATGCAATGTTGACTATGTAGATTGGACTCATGTGACAGATGTGTACAGGTGTCTGATTAATTTCTGTCTCTCCACCCTGCCCACAGCATCGTCGGGGGACACAGAGGGAGACATGGACACGGACCAGGCGGAGGGACCGAGCACCAGTGGCAGCCGTGACATCGGGGCTGGCACATCGAGTGGGACAGGGGCGGAGGATAGTGTGGCCGAGGACCTGTCGACTGGCACATCAGACTACGAAGCTGACAGGTCCGAGGAGGATGTCTCAGAGTTGGCGGAGGCTGCACCAGCAGCTGACAGTGGAACAACACCTGCCACCGCCCCCTCAGTTCCCACCAACCGCCTCCCACTTGCTCGTGTCCCTTCCCAGCGTGCCCGGTCACCGCATGTCTCCTTCCTGCCAGGCACCGCACCCCCTGCCCCTGTCTCCACTGCTGCCGCCAATGCTGAGTCTATGGACATCCAGCGGCAAATGCAGGTTGGTCAGGCTGCGATCCTGAATGTCCTCCATTCCCACGGGAAAACCCTCAGCAACATCGAGGCATTCTTGGAGGGCATTCATTCTTTGCAGGCTGACCAACGCAACTTGCTGAGGTCCCTAGACTCCACACTGACTGCAGCAGTGGGTCTCCTGCAGCGCGACCTCCCCCCACCTACCCCTGCCCCATCCACACTTCCCACTTCCATGCCTGTCCCACGTACACCCAGACGTCGGCATGCACCCACCACAACAGACACAGGCACCACACCAGCAGGGAAGGTCCACCGCACTCCTCCTGACACGCACACACAGGGTGAGATAGGCACACCCACTGGGTCGGGGGGCAAACGTGTGACACGCAGCCAGAGTGGGAGTCCGCATTCCACACAATCCACTCCCTCCAAATCCCCTCCCCTCAGCTCTCCTGGCCACATCTCCCCCAAGGACTCCTTCATGGCCGCTCTGTCCCTGAGCCCCACAGTTACGCCACCACGCAAGCGGTCAAGGAAGTCCTCGGTCAGGGTGGTTGAGTCTCCCCCCCTGTCTCCACCCTCCCCCGGTGGCGCTGCAACCCATCCCTCTGACCCCCCCCCCTCCTTGGGGCCTGAGGTCACTTCGGGTGCAGGGGAGTCCCTGGAGGACCTTGCTAAGGTGTGTAGTGCCATCCTGGCCTCCGCCTTTGGCCATGACACACCCCCTGTGGTTGAGTCCTCCATCCCGGCACCCACAACGCCGCCCCTTTGCCCTGATGTCCCTGCGGTGCCTGTTGCTTCCCCCCCCCCTGATGCCCTCACCAGTATGGAAGACGATGGCATTTGACTGTGCAGGCAAGGTAGGGGACACACATCCCACTGTGTCCCCCATGCAGCTGGGAATCATTGACTGCCCTATGGCCTTTGTTGACTTTGAACTGCCTTTGATCCACGGACATTGTGCTCATGCTGAATAAAGCTTATTTTTTTCTCATCATCACACTCCTGCTATGGTGGTATTGGTGTTGGTGGGGCTGCTACATTGTTTTGGGTGGTGTTTAAGGCTTTGGGTCTGTGGGATTTGTAGTAGTGTTCTGCTCTTTGGGGCCACCCTAGGATCTGTGTGCCATCACAAGGTGTTGGCTAACTTCCTTAGGTCATGTCAGCAGTTACTGCATGGTTCAATTGTCCCAGGGTGTATTCCTTCCTCTGTGTACCCAGATTTCTTCCCTGCAGGGTGTTCCCAATGTTTAGCGCAGAGCTGTGTGTACATGAGCTGTGTGTGTGACGGAGCCCTTCTACTTTGGCCATGCATGCATGGCCATGTCTCCACCTGCAACAATCGTGGCATCCTTGGTGATCACTGTACTTGTGTGTGGAGTCAGTTGACATGAGTTCATGGGGACATGTTCCCTTGTAGGCAGTATGGATGTGGGTAATTGTGGCATCACACACATGTGTTACACCCCTCCTGGGTGTGGACACTGCTGGGAGGACTCTGCACCCACCCCTCCTGTCTCAGGGCACTGCTGGGAGGACTCACCACCCACCCCTCCTGTCTCAGGGCACTGCTGGGAGGTCTCTGCACCCACCCCTCCTGTCTCAGGGCACTGCTGGGAGGTCTCTGCACACACCCCTCCTGTCTCTGGGCACTGCTGGGAGGACTCACCACCCACCCCTCCTGTCTCAGGGCACTGCTGGGAGGTCTCTGCACCCACCCCTCCTGTCTCAGGGCACTGCTGGGAGGTCTCTGCACCCACCCCTCCTGTCTCTGGGCACTGCTGGGAGGTCTCTGCACCCACCCCTCCTGGGTCTGGACACTGCTGGGAGGACTCTGCACACACCCCTCCTGTCTCTGGGCACTGCTGGGAGGACTCTGCACACACACATCCAATTTCTGGATATGTACGCTTGGGACATACACGGTGTGGGTGCGCTCCATGCATTCGAGGTGAGGGTTCGAGTCGTACTTACACTGGTGTGGTGGTGGTACGGTCCGTGAGTCCAGGAGTCGTACTTACACTGGTGGGGGTGGGGGTACGGTCCGTACGTCCGCGGGTGAGGGTTCGAGTCGTACTTACACTGTTGGGGTGGGGGTACGCTCCTTGCATACGCGGGTGGGGGTACGGGTCGTACTTACACTGTTGGGGTGGGGGTACGCTCCTTGCATACGCGGGTGGGGGTACGTGTCCTACTTACACTGTTGGGGTGGGGGTACGCTCCATGCATATAGGGTGTGGCTAGGGTCGTACTTACACTGTTGGCATGGGGGGTACGCTCCATGCATATAGGGTGTGGCTACGGGTCGTACTTACACTGTTGGGGTGGGGGTACGCTCCTTGCATACGCGGGTGGGGGTACGTGTCGTACTTACACTGTTGGGGTGGGGGTACGCTCCATGCATATAGGGTGTGGCTAGGGTCGTACTTACACTGTTGGCATGGGGGGTACGCTCCTTGCATACGCGGGTGGGGGTACGGGTCGTACTTACACTGTTGGGGTGGGGGTACGCTCCTTGCATACGCGGGTGAGGGTTCGAGTCGTACTTACACTGTTGGGGTGGGGGTACGCTCCTTGCATACGCGGGTGGGGGTACGGGTCGTACTTACACTGTTGGGGTGGGGGTACGCTCCTTGCATACGCGAGTGAGGGTTCGAGTCGTACTTACACTGTTGGGGTGGGGGTACGCTCCTTGCATACGCGGGTGGGGGTACGGGTCGTACTTACACTGTTGGGGTGGGGGTATGGTCCCTGAGTCCGCTGTTGGGGGTCGGAGTCCTACTTACACTGGTGGGGGTACGGTCCGTAGGTCCGCGGGTGAGGGTTCGAGTCGTACTACACTGTTGGCATGGGGGGTACGCTCCATGCATATAGGGTGGGGGTAGGGTCCGTACATATCCATCCCCACGCTATGTGATGCTTGTGCGGGCCGTACCCAGGCCTTTGCCACGTGGGTACGATCCGTCCCGCCATTGTTGGGGTGACGTGTGTGTGGGCGTGGTACGACTCGTACCCACGCTCTTCAGGCGTGGGTACGGGACGTACCTGTCTGGTTGTGTTGTCGGTTCGCGTGGTGACGGCCTTCCGTTGTGGCGGTAGCTGGCTTATCAGGACACGCCCCCACCCCCTCGTGGTGACCAGGGCATGGGAGTCAGGTATGTCCAGGCCATGTGTGACTTATGTGGTTGTTTAGTGGCCTGCCCTGGTCGTGCCACCCCCACCCCACCCCACTTTCCCCCCTCCCTTAGTTATTCTTACCTTCTGCGGCGTCTGCGTCGGTGCCTGTAGAGCAGGTGGACTGCTATGAGGGCAGGGATGACTCGTAGGTTCGGGTCCATGTCTGTCCGTCGCGTACTGGTACTCCTTGCTCGCGTCGTCCTGTCGCGTACGGGTCCTCCTTGATCGCGTCGTCCTGTCGGGTACGGGTCCTCCTTGGTCGCGTGGTCCTGTGTCCGTCGCGTACTGGTCCTCCTTGTTCGCGTCGTCGTCTGTCCGTCGCGTACTGGTGGTCCTTGTTCGCGTCGTCCTGATTTCCCGGCAGTTTTTGGCTGCCGCAGAATCTTCACCGTGCGGGGTGACGTCGGTGCGAATCGTGATTCCTGGTTCGTGAATGGCTGGCTGCGTGCGTCCAGACGTCAGGTCTGCGCTTTCCCGGATCACATTGGTAGTTGTTTTTTTGTTCGGTCGGGCTTTTTTACGATTCGTACGGAAAAGGTGTTTCCGTACGAATCGTAATTCCTTGTTTGTATATTTACACGACCGGGTACGCGTCGAACAGAGAATATGCTCCGTCCGACGGTTCGTACCCGGTTTTTACAGGATTGTGATCGGCACCTAAGTGTTACATTGAGTTAAAAAAAATTGCGACACTATATACAAAAATCTCTCACGTATCAGATTTCAAAATTCTCATGGCAACACTATGTTGAGGCTCCCTATCAGATGGCATGTTGGAAGAATCCATTTCTTGCACAGGGCAGAATACCCACTGCCGAAAAATAACACATGCTTCACTGTCTCACATTCAAGATTACAAGCTGGGCTATGAAAGTCTGTTACAGGGGTCATCACAGAAGCATTTGACCATTTGCTGCAAAATGCAGTTAGATTAAGTGTCCGGCATATACATTTAAAGTAAAGCTGCTTTGCAAGGGGGCAGTAATTGTATCACGAAATGGCTCAAATACTGATATACATTTCTAATATCAACAAGCATTTACAATGCAATAGGTCTCGCATTTGTTAAAGTTGAAGCTATTGGCATTGAAAATGATGTTTTTTACTTTTTTATTTGCAGTAGATTAAAATGATTTGCATATTGCTATTGCTTTTGGTATGACCTTGTGGCGCTGGAGAACGAGTTCATGGGAAATTAAAAAAGAGCAAGACTCTGATGAAGGGAGGAGAGCGGAGGGGCAGGAGGACAAGGGGATACTATTAGGAGAGATGAAAGTAAGAGGTGAAAGGAGGAGTCCGGTATGAAGCAGAGATTCTGGTAAAGGAAGGGGCAGGAAGACAAGGAGAGCCCATGAAGTGCTGGTGGAGAGTGCTACAATGAGAGACTGAAAGATTGTGATTAAATAAGTGACTGTGTGAGAAATGGAAAACCTCTGGTGAAAGGAGGGACAGAATGACAATGGGAGGGACAGCCCGTGAGGTACTGGAGGGGAGTGTCATTAGAAGACAGTGAAAGGCTGAGGATGAGAGGAGGAGTCCACTAAGAAGATGAGAGCCTCTGGTGAAAGGAGGGACAGTGTAACAAGGTGAAAGGAGGGACAGTGTGACAAGGAGAGCGGGGAGACTGTCATAAAGCACTGGGGCCTGGCTAGCAGGCTTCAGTGCACTGTCAGTCAAAAAACAATCTAGTAGTCCCAATGGGGCAAAAAGTGGGTGGGGGCATCCACAAACAGCTACACTTGTGCCATAGCCCAGCAGTTAGGCGGTGATATCTGCATGCTTGAGTCTGCACCATGGGCAGGAGTGCAGGCCTCTTTCCTGGCTGATGGGAACCGACACTTTCCTTTCACCTCCGAGGTTGCAAGAGTGCAGAAGGCTCAGGGGCATAGTATCAAGAACGGTGTTAAAATTATCGCCGCTTTAGGGGCAGGAAACTTCCGTTAAAACGGCGATAATGGGCTTGATAATATGCCCTTGAGAAGTTTCCTGCCACTAAAGCGGCGATAACTTTAACGCCGTTCTTGGTAACATGGCCCTGCAAGCAGTAAGTGTCCCAAAATAGCTTTGTTTGCTGGTTGTTTAGCTGGGTAGTAGCAGGGTACTAGCCAGGCAGCCTTAAGTCTTGAGGTACTCGGAGAAAGTACAGTGGCAGTAAGGGTGCTACATGCAACAAGCTCTTTCCCTGTCCCAGCAGGATAGCAACATACCGGGCCTCATTACTAGTGGGTCGTTCATTTCCGGCCCATGCATAAACCCCTGTTTGCATAGGGGTCAGAATGAGGAGTTGAGTGTTATTTAAAGCACCTGATCATTATCTGATGTGTTAAATACCTCAAAATTCATTAGACCTGCCCAAATATAACAGTGGAAATTGTATGATATTTACCATGTCATGCGGACTTTGGTGCAATCACCACCAAAACCTGTATCTCATTCCCCACAAACTCATAATAAGTTTTATTTATAGCACTCGACGATAAAAAAATTTACCCCTTGCTATCTTTATTTATCAGCTATAAATAACACATAAACTCATATTCAAGACGACAGTGGTGTTAGCCCCTATTTCACTGTGCAGAATTTGGAATTCTGAGAACATACTTCACTCGGTAAATAATGTAAATGTTGTATGGGTATTTACCGCGTGCCGGACTCCTGAATCAAATGCCAGCCAGGGAGAATACACCCTTTGAGGAAAAAGTCACCAAACTTGCATATTTCGTGTAGTTCAAAGTTTGTCAGTTTTGCAAACGTGTGCAGGTGATATTTATTTCCATTTACTCACGTATTTGCTTTATTTTAATTGTGCATACAGAAAAAATAAAATATTACAGCTTTTTTTTTATCATGGGCTCTAATAATGTTAAGTTCATAGCAAAGCTCAAAAAGCGTAGTTAAGTTTGAGTTTTGCCGCCACTGTTTCTGGTACATTGACCGTGAGACGGATACCAATTGCTGAAAGATGTGTGGACTGAAGAGGTAAAAAAGAGACTGTCAGTGACCTGTCAAAGTGAGGAAAGTATATTTAAATAAAGTAGACGAGTCCAGCAAACCTGGAAATGCAGCTGGAACTGAAGATTCGGAACTAAAAAGCTGTTATAGCCAAACACTGGAATAATTCTTTCGGCAGTTCTGTGAACTTGAGAGAATAAATAATGTCGCACCCAGAGTTTTAAGACCCAGGGTGTATGTGTTCTTCAGTTCCTTTTTCTTTACTCTTTATAAAAGAGTCCTTTTACCTACAAACTTCTATTTACTTTGATAAACTGGTTGCTGGGTCAATATAGATTTGGTATAAACCAGACTACTCCTTCACAATGCATGTTTTCGACTCCTAACATCAAATTCAAGATTTAACAGTCAGCTGTTGTCACAGTTAATGCGACTCGCTGCATGAGCTGGCAGATAACTGGCCCCTCATCAGCCATTGTCAATGCCTTATTATGTAATACGAGAATGTTTTGTTTCTTAGCAGCTGTGAAGAACGCAGAGACCAGACAGCACATCACATACTGCTTCTCGCCTGCACCACTCAAGGCACAGTCCGCACCTGAGCTCAGAGCTGCGCCTTGATGTCAGTCCACGTGATTGTGGATGACGTCAGGCCGCACGCTCTTCATGTGTACCTCATCCTGGACACGTGAGAATGGCAGTTATGGTTAAGCATTTCTGGACATGTAATTCACTGGGACAAGATAACCCGTTTACTTTGAGAGAGCGGATTCTTTCCTTACAAAGAAAGTTTCCCATCACTGCAAGCAGAATCGAGAGTTTGCTTATCATTCTTGTCAGCTGTGATTTCTTCATGAGGGCGGGGGAGTGGTGCCCCCCACCCCACCTGCTGTGAGCTGCGCTAAATGTGAAAAATAAAATGGCAATAAAATGATTTTATTGCGATTTAATTTTTTACTGAGGCGCCACACAGCTGCCAGCTTGCCCCCGAGTCTGGAGAAATGAGGGGGTGTCCTCTGATGATTAGCCAGTGGCGTAGCCCCTCTGCTCTAAAGGAAAAATAAAATGATAATAACGTATCGTTATCATTTTATTGTCCCTATTGCAGTTAGTGGTGGGGTGGGGGGTGGTGGGTCTGGCCAGAGCAGAGGCGGAGTATTGTGCATTCCCTAAGTGCATAGAAACTGTTTGGTCGGCTCTCTTGGGCTGACCAAACTGTTCATGCGCACTTTGCATGATTCTACCAGGCTGCATTACAAGCCTGGTTAGGAACATGCACAAGCTCCCTGTTCCAGTCTGAGCTCCAATCCACGGTGCTCAGACCAATCACAACGCTGCAATTGCAGTGATTGGCTCAGGGAAGCCTGTCTGCCTGGGTGCTTCCTGCTGCTGCCGGCCTGGACAAGAAGATGAAGAGGATGGAGTACGGAGGAGAGGCGGTGGCCGGCCGTTAAAGGTAAGTCCTTTTTAAAATTACATTCCTCCTCCTCCCTCCCACCACCCTCGTCTGGTAGCAGCCCCTACCGCGATTGGCAGCAAAGAGGACTGCAGCAGTGGCTGGCTGGATGCTCCAAAGTGCGCATATCAATTTGGCTAGCCAGCTTACGACATGCCCTTTGTATCTCTCCAACCCAGCTGTCTTGGACAGCTGAATGGAGAACAAGCTGAGGCCTCCAGGGCCTGAAGGAGCATCCAACCAACCAGCTCCATCCAATCCTGGAGCTTCTCTAATGTTGGTTAACAGCATGAGAGCAGCGTCTGGATTGGTTAGGGGGGCTATTCATGCATCAGACTGCAGAAGAAAACCAAGGAGGACGTGCAGCTCATCGGTAAGTACCATTTTATTTTATTGTATTTATTAGAAATGTGTAATGCATGTAAGTGTAGTGGTTATGTTGTATTTTGTAGTTACTTAATGTTATGTTTTTATTTGGGCTTTTGGAGGGAGTGGGTGTTTTGTTTTTTGGGAAGCAGTGGGGCACTTCACTCCCCCACCACTTTCAAAGGTTGCCAGCTACCGCTGCTTGATTTCCCAATTAAGTAACCAATCTAAAAGATCTGAAAGCAGCTCAGCCCTGCTCCAACCTTACTGCAGAGTCTGGAAGAGAACATGTTCTAATCTGGTTGGCTTAAGTGGCCTCGCTTCATCACTGGTTTCTGTTTCTCCCACTTGAAGTGAAAAGGGGTGGAAGCAATCGCTCTGGAAGCAACACCGATAAAATGACCTAAGGGCCAGCTGTGCGACCATTTGCTTTTGACACTCGCAAATTGCAAAACATTGTGAGTCGCAATTTGCAAGTCACAAAAGCAAATTACAACAATGTCAGAGACACTGTTAGAGATGCCCAATGGGGTCGCAAAATGCGAGGCTCATGAATATTAATGAGTAACTCGCAATTTGCATCACCCAATTGGGAATGGCTGGCCCTCCCTGGGATGGTGGCCTGCTGGGCTCAGCAGACCTCCATCATGTCTGGGATTGCTTTTCAATAAAGCGTTTTTTTTTTAATGCAGCCCTTTTTCCTTAAAGGAAAACGGGATTCATTAAAAAAACATTTTTTTAAAAGGTCACGTTTTTGTTTCATTTTTGAAGGCCAGGTATTGGTCCCCGGGAACACTGCCTGCCCTTAAAAAATATTTTTGGAGCCAGTCACAAAGGGGAAGGGGTCCCTTTGTGGAAAACTAGCTGCAATAGCTGTTAGCATCTGCTGAAGCCATTTTGTTTGTGGCAGCCATTTTAGTTGGCCATGTGCTCGCCATGTGCTTTCTCCCTCTTCACTGTTGACTGCCCTTGTATTCTGCTTGTGTCATCTATATTAGTTAACTCCATCAGCACTGAGCCAGAGCCTTGCACATGCTCGGAAAAGCCTAGCTTCTAGAATGCACCTGCTCTTAGAGTAACTGTCAGGCTATTTTAACTGATGTCAGCAACTCTGTTACTCCTCCTACTTTGTCGACTAAGTATTTTCTGTTAGTCCTTATATGTAACTAGCTATTCATGTGCACACTTGTACTGCCTCTTTTTGAGTCTTCATGCTCACTCAGCAATAAACTGGCCATAAAAGGCCCCTGTTCTCTGTACTCCTTAGAATGTCTCCTACAGTGACCTGAGGGTACTGTATGACGCAGTCTCCCTCATGGGAGGTTAATAAATACTTCTTTTTGATATTACAGCTTCCGTGCCAATCTCTTCTTTGTTGGTTTAAAGGACCAGGTCTATCAGTGAACCCCTAAAAAGGTTTTTATTTCTTCACCTTGGGACCCCTTCCCATTTGCGACTCCATTACCACTCTCTTGAAGAGGGTGGTAATTTGCGAGTGTTTTGCGACCGCAATAGCGGTCGCAAAACATTCTTACATAGGGTAGTGGCTCGCTAATAACGACTGGCAATTCCTAATTAGCGAGTCACAAATAAATTGCGACTCGCTAATTAGGAATTGTGCATGGCCCTGTAACATTTTGTATGCGCAAACAGGTCGCAAACCCGTTTGCGCATGCACTTAGGGTCGTACATCTGGCCCCAAGGGTTTTAAAAACATGATGATAACGTGGCATACTGTAGTGCTGGGTGAATGTGAGCCTGCCTTGTTACAGAATGGCTGTAAATTAGAATACACCCAGTTACTCTACTTAGAAGGATCTCTCACCACTCTTGCGCCCAGAGGGTTGTGTCATAGAGACGGCACAATTGTTGCTCTGGCATGAGGAAAGTGCATCTGGTGCAACTAGAGAAACATCTGGGTCACTTAAAAAGGAGGTAACTGAGGAGCGGACATGGAAAATGGGCATATGAAACATGCACAGGGACAGAAATGAATTAATATGGGCATCTTAGTGCGCTTACTTTTCGCAGGAAATTAAAGTGGGCTTTTGCGATACTGAGGAAGGGAGCATTTGGAACTGGCCTAAGGAGAGGGCACAAGGGGTTATTTATGGAATATGTATATTGACATCTAGAGCACAGAGTGAACATCTGGCACTATTATGGTAAACAAGATGGTCATGGAAAGGTTTCCTCTAGAGCGCAAAGAGTGTCCAATGGGGCACAAAGGGAAGGGGGCTCCTAATGAAGGAAGAGAGGTATAGAAACATGGGTTATTCAAATCCACTTGCAGAAGGCAATTAGTGGGTAGTGGACTAGGATGGGATAATCTTAGGCTTAGAGGAACGCTCATTTCCAGAAGGCAACTTGTGCTATGGACCTGGTAATGGCACATCTGGGAAGTGATTGAAAGAAGGTACCTCTAGGTAATTGTATTTGTCAATTAGGGGTAGAGGGCATACTAGGTGGAATATAGAGTATATAGGGAGTGACAAATTGTAGAACATGGAGAAGGCTATTAGGAAAGAGTCACAAAGATGGATTCTCCTGAGCACTGATGGAGGGTGGCCTTTGGCCTTTCACATGAATCATAGTGGGGGCGGCAATGATAAGTTTGCATCTTGGACAAAAATTGAGCATTGAGATACTTAAGAAAAGGAACTTATGGCACAGAAACACAATGGGCCTGATTCACCTTTTGTGTATTGTTTTGGAATTCACAAATTCTGAGTTAATAATAAGTTTATGACTGTGGAAATACGGTAGGCTAATCTTTTTATGTCCTGAGTTCTCCACCCCGACTGTGGTTCTTCTACAGTTGTAAACTTACAATTAAATTAGAGTTTGTGAACTCCAAAACAAAACCTAAACTTGCACAAAAGTGTATGTGTACCTTTGTGATTAAGGCACATGGGTGGGTCCTCAGTGAGGACAGAGAAAGAGGTGGTGTCTAGGGCATTTAGAAAAGCTCGGAGGGGGCTAGTGTGTCACTAGAACCCAGGGCACTTGGAATGGGTGATGGGCAGTTGGTTAGGTCAGTGGTTGATGTAGCGGAAGAGGTAACTTGAAATCACCAAGAGGTGCTAATTGATGCTCAAGGAGGGTGCCTCAGGGCACAGAGTGGTGAGGTGGTGGTACATGTAATTGGAACTGAGAGCATGGCAGCTTGTCTGGCTTGGAAAGGTCTATGGGGGCTCAGCACGGCAGAGGAACAGCAGCAATAGTTCTTGGATGGTTTGATTGTGTCTGGGATAAAATAAAATAGCACATCTGGAGCACTATTACAGACGGGACACATTTTTTCCTGTTTGCACCCTGGCACACCTTTAAGCAGGTGCGCCGGATGCCTTATCCTGTATAATGCGCTGCCTTCTGGGCAGCCCCTGGGGCAGCGTATTGAAGAGAAATGTGGAGCAGCTGTTTAAGATCTACTCGGTGTTTCACTGGACAGGTGCAACCCGCCTACACATTAACAAGGGATTTGAGATCCCCTTGCAGGCGGGTGCAGTGAGTGACGGCACCTTCCTGCAAGGGGATGTCTGGGGGTCCATAGGACCCCCTTCATCCCTCCAGAGGGCTGCCATCAGGGGGTGCACTGAGAGTGCGCCATTTTTTAGGTGGCACACTGTCAGTACGCCTCATGTCAGCTTCTTTGCCTCTGCACCCACGTCTATATAATGGCACAGGCACAGAGATTCCCTCATTTGCATTGGAGCACATAAAATAGTAAATTAGGGCTGATTGTACAGTGCCTGGAATACTTGGAGAGAGATAATAGGCCTGGAGTCACATGGAGGCATGTGGAACTGGTTGTGAGTAAAAGAAAATGTGCATTGTGGCACAGATGGAGAAGACATCTGTGGCACTGATAGATGGTACTTGAGGGAACTGGAGAAGAGGCATCTAGCGTTCAAAGTCCAGGGTCCTATATGGAAGAGGTGGTAATTGGGCTCTGCAGTGCACCTGAGGTACTTTGATGGTGCTATTAAGGAAGTGTCTGAAAATGTATGAGGAGGCAGGTATTGCTAAGATGGGCACGTTTATTTGGGTTGGGGATAACTACGGAGCTTTTAAATGCAGTTATCTGAAGGGGCGCAAAAGAAGCAATGGCCTGAGGTCCTGAGAGGTGATGCTGTGCAGGTGTGACATTGGGTGAGGCTCATCCATGCAACTGCTTGTTATAGTATCAAAACTTCTCAGGCTTGGGACCAATTCTAGAAACTTCAGTCAGAGGGTATGAATGTAGCCTTCACCACCCCTCAGAAAGCACAATTTATTGGCTGATGCTGGGGCTTCCCCTCCCTTCCTCCCTTTTTTCTTTGATTTAGCCCTAATTTTAATAAATACATTTTTATACTCAAACAAAATTTGAAGTTAGATTTTTACCCCACATCTCTTACTGCTGTATGAAATACTGTACACAGAAGTATGTAGATTTGGAAACCTGGTTGGTCCGGCATGTGCTCTACCACAGACCTCTGTTAGGAAAGCTGCACTTAATTGTGAAGACCCACTGTAAACAAGCACTGACAATCTCGCTAACTCTGGCTTTTTCAAAGCAGCAAAAGTGCCAGTGACCCCTGGCCTCTCCAATCAATGTCAAGCATAGGCCTCCCAACGGCTCCCACCACTAAAGAGCAGGCAGACTCCAGCAGTTCAGTGTGGAGCCTATGGGACAGACACCCACTATTGAAGGTGCTGCATGGTGCTGAGGAGCCGTTCAGCTTTAGAGACTGTTTGGGAGAGACACACATATTCAACACTCATCTCTCTCTCTGTGTCTCTCTCTGCCTCTCAAGGTCTGTGGCTAACTCGGGCTGGTGAAGTCTAAGGTTGAGTGACTCCTTCACTCCTATGGCCTTAGTTTGACTGGAATTTGCATACAGACCAGAGAAACGCCAATGCTACCCTTCCATATTAAGTGCAACCAGGCCTGTACTCAACGGGAAGAGTATACTCAATGTAATTCCACAACAGAAGAAGTCTATAGATAGAATAATGACAGACAATGGATTTCCCCCTCAAATAATGGACATTCTATGCAAAGAGAAATCCTCTATGCAAGCTCATAGCCCAACCGTACAAACAAAATGGTCAGTGAACAGGGAATATTGCATACATTGTGAGGGAGTTATTATTGGTAATCATCACTTATATAGTGTACAGTCCACCATTATTATGTAACGTGGACCAACGAAGGTGATAATGACCCTTACAGCAATCATTAGCAAGAGGGGCTGACTTTTTGCTCCCCTTCTATATGTTGATGGCATAAAATGTGTGCATCTAAAGGTGGGAGGATGATATCCCCGATTTCAACAGAAAGATAATGACCCAAGCCTCTAATGACTCTCTTTCACTTTTCAACAATAAATTTAATTCCCTGCACCTCATGAATTAAAAGATCTCTTTCGTAATTTCTCTTCGTATCCCTCTTCTCCACCACTCTGTTGTCCTCTTTCCCACATCTCTCCTACACCACAACATCCACACTACATGCTACTGAATCTGAGGACTTTCACAGCCCTGACTGACACTTCAAGAGCCTCACAGTTTCCTTGAGCCTCAAACTCTTGTAATTCACCATGCACCACCTTTAAACCACTACCTCTTACCTTCCACTCTTCTTTTCACCAAATCCTATACATGGATGAATTAAAGAAATAAAAGGTATGGGTAAGAAATGTAAGACAGGTCGGTATTGGAAAATAAAACCACCTCCAAATGATGGCTCCCCAGTTCCAATTCAGATACTACCAGTAGGACAGCCTAGTACAACATTAATGTAAGAAATTGGGTGACTGGTTGTGGGGGAGTGGGGCGGGGTGAAACATGACTCAAGCAGCAACCACAATCCTTGTCAGGGTAAAGTCACAAGCCATCTGGTAGCTTGACACAGAGCAACCGGCCTCAAGTTAGAGGCAACGTGTAAAGTATTTATTATTTATGCAGCACTTCAAACAGTATTAATGTGACAACACCACACATGAAGGGTCCCACAACAAATTAAAAAGATTAAATACATTTCTATAAATAAAACAAGTCCAACATAACAAAATTCCAATCAGTACAACCGGAGATATGCAGGTTTAAAGATTTAAGTGAAAATAGTCCCAAAAACCACAAATTGCCGATCTGGTCACGCTGGACCGAGACAAATTCACAAGTTCAGGCCAACCGTGATGGAGCACAATCCATCTACAGGAACCCAGTTAGGTCCGCTGAACAAGAGTACCTTAAATCCTTGTTGCATAGCGTTGCGAGGTCCAGCGTCGAAGATGCATAGTGAAGATAAGGCGAAGGAAGGTCCTGGTCGAAGATGCGTCATGCAACATTAGTTTTGGGAGGTCCTGTGTCATTGTCGAGGACTATGTTTACAAGGGAGCTTGCGATGCAAATCTCGGAGTTCAGGATGCATAGCGTACCAGCTGGTTCCAAAGAAGCTGTGAGGCTTGGATGCAAATTCCTGCATTGTCATTGAGGCTGCAGTCGATGAGAGGCTTGGGATTCAAGGTCCTGCATCAAGAATGCGTCACCCAGCAATTGTTCTGAGGAGGCTGCGGTGGTGATGCAAAGTCCTTGCAACTGGCAAGTCCACGCAGCAGAGACGATGCATTGGTCCTGATCTGAGTTGAGCCGTGCAGCAGAGGAGATGCAACGGTTCTGCTGCATCCACAGATGGCCTGGCAGAGCACCTTCAGACCCACATCCAAGGGTCCAGGACTGGGTTGACACCACTTGGCAGGGTAGGACTCACAGTTGCAGAGTCCATGTGCTGATTACAGGAGACTAGCCCTTGGAGTCACTCTGGGGGTCCTGGGTACAGGTTGAAGGTCCTTTCTTTCTCACCCAGGCAAGAGGGCAGCAAGTAGCAGGTCATCCCAGTAGGCAGCAGTCCTTCAGGTCAGCAGTCCAGCACAGTGTAAGTCTTTTCAGCAGCACAACAGTCCTTCTTCCTGGAAGAGTCTTCCACAGGTCCAGAAGTGTACTGAAGACTTGGTGTCTGAGGTCCAATATGTATACCTGGTGTTTTCCTTTGAAGTGCAAAGGTTTCCTGCCTCCCCTGCCCTGGTTCCAGATTAACTACAGTGAATATTCAATCCTTTAGTTTCAGCACTCATGATCATCTTGTTGTGAAGGCAGGACATAGCCTATTCAGGTGTAAATGGGTCTGTGCCGACTGAACTTCGTTTCTAATAGAGCCTGTAAAGTTGTGTGAAGAAAATCTACTCTATAAAGAAAACTCAACTGACGAATGCCTGCTTCTATGAAGGGTTGATTGGTTAAAGGAAGAATTCACAAGCGTTTAAAACGTGAAGAGAAATCTCCTTCGAATCAATTCTCCCTGAAAGATGCAGGTAACTGCTGTCAAGTTGGCTGTATACTACTACACTTAAAAATTATTGGATCATTCACGCAGAAAGTAGATTGGGAGGACCATACTATCGGTTCCGCAATACAATTAAGTATCCAGTTGTTCTGCGTGCTGAGGCGAACCCCCAGATTAATTAGGTTTCGAAACGCGTTGACAGTGTTGCACGGCAGAAAGCGTGTTTGAGAGACATTATTGATGTTCAGGGAACATTATTAGGATGAAATGATGCAAAGAATAAATCCCTGGCACCATTCATTGAATTCAAGTTATCATGCTTCTGGTTGTGCCCAACTGATAGGAGCTATGTGAATGATTACATAAGTGTGGCTTTCAGAGCGCGATTCAATTCAGAACCAGGATACAGAATTATTTAGGTATACACACCGGTGTGAATAGGTTGTTGATGTTTTTCACATGTGTAAGTTATGATTTGCGTTAAATGTTTTGTGGGTTATTGATGTGATTGAAATAATGTGCTGGTATGTTTTTTCATGTATGTTGGTCAACTGTCTATGAGTTTCTGATGTAACAATGATTTATGAATATTCCGGAATATAAAAAAATAAATCGTGGTCGCAGTATTTAATTTGCGCGGCCAGAAAACAAGTGAATGTAGCAAAGGATCATCAGCATTGGCAATTCAATTTTTAAAAGAGACATTTTCAAAACTGTGACCAAAAATCTGACTTCACCATAAAGAGGATTTTCCATGACAATTCCAAAGACACCAGACATGAACTGTTTCCATGTTCCCATTCGTTGCAGCTTATTGAATGTAATCAGGTTCCCCAATGTAATCCTACGGGAGAAGCAGGCCTTGCAGTAGGGAAATACAAAAGGTTTTACACAACTAGGACATATAAAACTCAAAATTACAGATCCTACTTGTTAAATACATTGCTCCCTGCCCTGTGGGCTGTATAGGGCCTAGTCTAGGGGCGACTTATATGTACTTAGAAGGCAGGTTTGAGCCTGGCAAAATATGTATTTTGCCCAGTAAGAATGGCAGTGCAAAACTGCACCCACAGGCTGCAATGACAGGCCTGAGACAAGGTTGCAAGGTTACTTAAGTGGGTGGCACAACAAGTGCTGCAGGCCCACTAGTAGCATTAATTTATAGGTCATGGGTATCTGTAGTTAAATATGCCAGTTGGGGATGAGCCAATGTTATCATGTTTTAAGGAGTGGCCACACACACCTTTCACTGGTTAGCCCAACAAAAACGAGAACAGAAAAATATGGAGGATTGAGGTAACAAGTTTGAGGGAAGCCACCCTAAGGCTGAAAGGTCTAACTGTTACCATGAAAGACGTAGAAGACTAGTTATCACCACTCAAATAATAGAGGTTGAAGACTAACACTTGCTCTCAGTATCCCTCCAAAGAATTGAGAAGCGACTGGTGAATCAACTAACAAGTTTTATCTAAGAAAATCGCTTACTTGATGATGCACTTCCAAGCAGCTGCAGAACAGACACGGCTATCTTACAAATTGCTGATATGCTCCACATACATGACAAATGAAATTCATGTCTTCTTATTTTTCTGGAGTTGTCAGTTTGCATTTAATACAGTCACCCATGCCTCTTTATTTGAAGCCATGGAAGTACAAAGGGGAATGCACAGCACAGTACTAAGTTGGTTTGAATCTTACCTGAACAATCAATAAAACTAGCAATCTGTCTTTCAAAACACATGTCCTTCAACAAGGAGTCTCCTGCAGCTCGACTCTTTCCATCATGCTCTTTAAATGTGCACATGGGGTCCCTCTGCTCTCTCCTAAATCATTCAAAAATATCCTTCCACATCTAAGCAAAGGCACTAGGCACCACTGGTCAATCACTTTCCTGGAAGATATTGTTGAACTCACCAATATCTTAAACAAAATTCACCGATGTCTCTCTCAACACTACCTCAAGCTCAAACTTCTGAAAACGAAGCTCCACCTTATACCCCCTGGAATGTTCCAGACGAATTCAAGCATGGCTAGATGCAAAAAACCTGACCGACAGCAGAGCTAACATTGCAGACAGAGCTAAATCTCTTAAAATACTCTCAACACACTCCTCAACATGCAGACCCACATGAGCACCCTTGCTAAAAATGCACATTTCTAAATCAGACTACTTCATGGAATGAAGCCTCTTACCCCTTAAGTTGGCTTTAGAGCAGTGTTACAAGCCCAAGTACTGTCCAGATTTGACTACGCCATACCCCTATTGAATGGATTCATGAAAATTCAACTTACCCCCTTAAAATCTACCTTCAACGCTGTGACTTATCTTATATTCTGATGGAGAAGATCAGACCATATCACTCAATTTTTAAGTATGCATAACTGACATTCCTTATAGTAGAAAATTCTTTTCAACTAACCTGTATAGTCAAGACGTCTGTCCATGAAAGCTCTCAAAGTTTTTTAGAAATTGATCATCTCCATTAGGTCACATGCACTTTGGAGCACAGACTTTCTTTCAAGGAGGCCCATCCTTTAAGGAAGCAAACAGTTATTAATCAAACCTTCTTCAGGAGCAGCCCTGGAATCAGGACATCAGTGTTTCCCATAATTCAGGATGATCACTTTTTAGGCACTATAAAAAGAGAGCTGAAAGACGCAGTATTTTTCTGCAACTATCTTCACGAGAAGCTTTGTTCATTGTGAGTGCGATACCAGGCCTTGAATCCTGTTTTTTAGAGATGTTTTGCTAAAATAATGACTGCTGTCTGTGGCTCTTAGCAATGAACATCTTGGTGTTCCCTAAGAATTCAGCCTGCTTATAAATCAAACAGGTAGAAACTGAAGCTTCCAAAGAGTGAGTACTTCCTATAAATGCTTGGTACGAAGTATCTGTAGTTTATGAGTAATACTATCCTGGCATTCCAATTGCCTAGACCCCAAGTAACCAATCTCCTCACCTATAGAAAACATTAATCTAGATGCACCGAAAGAATGTGCGCCTCCCAATACATGGCATGAAGTAACTGTATTTTAACAATACTACTTTCATGATATTTCTATTGTTTTCATATTTTGAAAGCAATAAATGACACAATAGGCTAAATCTGTACCCAGCAGGACATAAAAATGATCAGTTTCTAAGTGATAATTGTTGTCAACCTGTAGCCCTTGTTCAAAATGCCCAATTGCCATTACAAACAATTTACCTGGTGGCTGGCTAAATAGTATAGAATCTCTGCAACTGGGAAAATTGTGAAGTTTTGGTTCTATTTGAGGAGCCGCCAGCTAAACAGTACATCATTTTTGCTATTTATTAGACAACCATGTAAATAGTAAAGATTCTTTGATATGTGCCAGGCATCTGGACTAATGGTACAGAATAGTCTGTTCAGCCCACAGACAGGTAAACAGGGCATTTTCTTAGCTATTTCCAAATTGTATATCGTCTCTTCTATTTCATTGGCAGCTGTGTAAAAGATGACCTTTCTTGGATTTCGATCAGTCACCAGGAAAATAGTACAGCATCTCTGCTATCTCATAGGGTGCCCAGCAAATATTGATGCTTCTCAGCTATTTACTTAAATTGCCAATGCCTTCTGCAAAACATAAATGAAGGGTAACGTAGCACCTTTTATAATTTCGAGAGATGGCATTGTTCAATAAATTGATTAATTTCACCGTTGATGTGATTGTCATAGCGGTCTTTATATTCACTTCTCACTGCTCTGTTGTAACCTCTATTGGGTATGTTGTTTTTTTACTCTTTCTACCTCGTTCTGTGTTCTCTCCCACTCTCTGTTTCAAGTTATCACATTCTAAATCCTTGTTTTGGTCACTTCATTTCAAAGGGATGAATATGTCAAGTATATTGGGGCCACATGTACATAGGTGTAATTTTACAATTTCATAATGGTAATTTTTTCTGATTCGCTATTTGGAAATCTCAAACACCTATGTACTAATGTGTCTTTGACACATTTATTGATCCCTAATGGGGGTCGCAAATGACTTACCTCATTAACATTCATGAGGTAGGTCGCAATTTGCAACCTATTGGGAATCGCAAAAAACACAGGGATTGTGGCCTGCTGGGTACAGCAGACCAACATGTCTTTGTTTTCTTTTTAGAAAGCAAAATTATTATTTTTTAAATGCAGCCCGTTTTCCTTAAACAAAAACGGGATGCATTTTAAAAAGAAAAATGAAACTTTTGAGTTTCATTTTTTAAGAGTAGGTAGATGTCCCACAGACCACTGCCTGCTCTGACAAAACGTTTTTGCATGCAGTCGCAAAACATTCATACATAGCACTGCAAGTCGCTATTAGGAAGCAGCGCCCTTAATACGTGCCTTCCTAATACCGAATCGCTAAACCCTTTTGCAATTCAGTAATAGGTTACCGAATCACAACATGCATTTGGTACATAGGAAAATGCTTTTTTCCAGTTGCAAGCGGCCCAATTCTGCTAATCGGGCTGTTTGCTAAAAGAAACAAAACTACATACATGTGGCCCGTGTTGATTTTGAGACAGAAATATCGCAACTTCTCTTTTATCTAATATGTCAGATGGTTTTGTCTGAAGAGAAGTGGAAACTGTTGCAATGACGTGTGTTGATATTCCTTTTGTTTCTTATGAAGTCTAGCTGTTATTAATGTCTTGGTGACAGGGGTCACATATCAAGTATTTCAAATGAACTGCCATTAGGGAGTGATCTAACCACAACCGGGTTGCATCGTTTGCTTTGCTGTTTCAATGTGAAAAGCCCAGTCCTAGAGAGAAATTTGTTAAAACTTAATGATGCCATGGAACAATAGCTCCCTATATGTTATTAGGGGAAAAAGATGGCCCTAACCACTCAACAAAAAGATCAGTGTTATGAAAGGCCTTCTCCATTTCCACACCAAGCATCTGGAATGACACCCCCCTAGCCATCAGGATTGACACAACCCATCTTCAATATAGGAGACAACTGAAACAGTCTTCTTTAAAGAACACATTCGTTGGGATAAGTAAATAATCTGCCTGCACTCTCCACCTATATTCACTCTCTGATTGCATATCTGCTTTTCACCCTATGTAGCCCTCCACAGCCTTTCAAGTCTCAAATGAAAGTAATTGACATGCTTTAAAATAAAAACTGTGAAAATCAAAAATGACACCACCCAGAGTACATCCTAGGCAAAATTGTGGAAGAGTAGGGTAGGGTGCCTCAGCCGGGACATACTCTTGTTACCCCAGCAAACCCAGGAGCAGAGAGTCCCTTCCTCTCCTCCCTGAAAAAATAAAGAACATAAAAGAACATCAGAAATGTTAAAAACACTTCAGTTTGCAAAAGCAGATATCAATTGAACACCAAGGATATGTCTAAAATAAATATACCAGTACAAAGCTGCCTCAAACAGTTAATCAAGATGGAGAAATAATTCTTCATCAGAGTTAAGGCCGCTAGGAAATTTTGTATTCAGGTCAACTATAAAGCATGAGTCACTTTTTCTGAGCTTTGAGAGTCTATCCCCTCCTTTAGGATCGACTCCAACAGTCTCTATTCCAAAGAAGCTCCAATAATTGTGGCCACCCAATATTTGGATATTGTTTGTCATGATTGGTGATGGTCCGCATGTGAATTGGATGAATGGTGCTGCCTACGTATTTGAGCCCATAAGGACATTTTAAAAGATAAATCACAAATTTAGTAATACAAGTGATGAACTGTGAAATTTCCCTCTGTTGTTTGGTATGTGGCACACCATAATATTTACAGTTTTTGGACTTCAGGCCTGCCTTTCAGTTCACACATGTTTAAAAAATACTAAGGCTCACTGTGTGCTCGGGGCCTGTGCTGGGGTGGCACTTCATCCCCTTGCTTGCTTTTTGCCCTGGAATGCTCCCTGTTTGGCCAGAGGAGAGGCCATGCAACCCAGTGCTACAAAAGCACAAACCAATTCCCACGGCGTGGGCCACAGCGCTTGGTTCTTTGTTTGAGACTTCCAGCTATTGTTGCAGGCCCAGGGTTGACCTGTTCTGAAAGGATATCTTCATCTAGTGAGGTTAGAGCATGTAATTTCCTAAGTTCCATTTTCCATTTTGCGAGGGATAGACACCACAACACGCCTTATTATTGCTCACATTTGGCTAGCAATTGTGACTAATTGGGAACAAGAACTTTTCTAGGAATAAGGGAGGGGATAGAGGCTTACGTTCCACACCCTCCATCACCTTCTACCTCACCACGGTAATGGACGCTATATCTACTGAATGTAACCTGATGGAAGATTGTATGGAGGCAGTACAGAAGATGATTACTGTCCATTCCCACCATTTGAGGTTCAACCTGGGGTATCTAATGTAGACTCTGATGTTATCACCTACAAGGATGTACTGCCACCTAACCCTCAAGCATCAAAACAGAATAAGACTGAACTTAAAAACCCATGTGTAATACAGGATGACATGAGCGCCATAATCCCATGTCAACTTATCCGTTAGCTCAAAGGTCAATAAACCACCACCCTCCAAAAGGAAGCGGGTCAAAGGGAATACAACCAGGCCTCCTCATAAAGATCACGCATCACCGGACCATTCTTATATGGACAGAGAAGGGGCTCTTTGGCCTGCTGATTGCATGCAGAAAGCAGCAAATAACCTTATCACCAAAGATAACATATGTGCTCGAAACAAGTAGCCAAGCCCTTGTTGCAGCCATGGAAACCATGTTGAACTCCTTTCGACAAGACATGCAGGGCCAAATAAAACTCTTTTCTGACAAAATGTAATTTCTGTCAGAGGCACTAAATAGAGGGGCTTATTTATGAGAGGCTTGCTCCTCCAGAACGTCACCTTTTTTTTAACGCTCCGGTGGCTCAAGCCTCTCAATCATATCTATGAGGCCACTCAAAGCCGCTTTGCATGGCCTCATAGATATGGAGTACGACAAAACAGCGTAAGTGGATTAGTTACCTTACTCTGTGCCAGGGAAGCATTCCATGGGGGTTGGAGTGGGTTTTCTCATGCCTTTACTTAATCACGTACACCTGGGGCAGTGCCAAAACCTTATGCCTCCCCAGAGCAGGCATAACGAGGAGAAATATATTTATTTCTCCTTGTTTTTTTCTCTTTCTTTGTGTGCTGCATTCTGCAGTACTCATAGAGAAAGGAAAATGTCTCTCAGGATTGTTTTTGTGCAGGAAGGTGCCCCGTTATGCACATAAACAATCCTGCATGCAACGCAGACCCCCTTGCACCTTAGTGCAAGGGTGCCTGCATTGGCGCTAGGCAACAAATTGTGCACCAGCACAGGGGGGAAAGGACAGGAATGCATCGTCTTTCATAAATGCATTTGCATTGGTGTAGGGCAGTGCAGCAAGAAGGTTTACGGTGCTGCCCAACGCCAATTCCCCTTTAAATGAGGGCCAGAGTCATACCAGGTGAAACCAGGGAACCTACAGCAGCTGCTCCACAGACTCAAGAAACTCAATGCAAAGCTAACAATGCCCCACCAGGCCATTGATTGAGTGGTCTAATGCCCCATTGGTTCATGCGCGGGAATTCAGTTGCCTCACTTATTCTGGGAATTTCCATATTCATTCTGAGACACGTACTCAGCAGGCGTTACCTTAGCATAAAGGGTCCATCCTGTTCACCTACATTTGCCCCCCGAATGCACACAGTATGTGATTAATTTGGTGGGATTTCCACCTTTGGAGGAAGAAGTCCAAGAGGATATTCAAAGTCTTGTCAATAAAGCTGGGTACTGGTGAAAGAAACACCTAGGTGCTAATTTGATCTAGAGGAGAAGATCCTTATGGCCCGTAGGGTGAGCTGGCTGAGTAAATCATCTAAAACCTCAAGGGGGTTGTGTAGTTTTCAATTTTAAAGACCCCAAACGTCCTTTTCCTCCTGTTACGCTTTGACTATTTATCAATGCAGAAAATGTGCACCCAACCTTTAGGTTCTTTCTATCGCCCACTCCCTGCTGAAGCCATCAATGCTAACTGGCTCAAAGTTAGAAACTCACAAGGGCCAGCGACATTGGCCACAATTACAACCACTAATCGCTTTGAGCCATTATCAAGTTTGTCAGAAATTGACTGACGGTGTAGATCGGCTTCTCTTAATGGAGATACTAGCCACCGAGACATTGCCTCTGACTTTTGTATTCATTCCAAGATGGCGTTAAATTTAAGTACGGAGCAAAAATTAGTTAAGACACCTTTGATTCTCAGTTCCTATCCTGGAATAATGCAGGGATTCACCAGAAATGTTGTAATACAGACTGACTATTCTTTATTCAAGACTTTGACATAATATGCTGTCAAGAGACCTGGTCTACCAACCCTATGCATGTTGAGGGTCTTAAATCCTTATTTTTTTCCTGCTATACCCTCAACTGCAGGAAGGGGAAAAGGGTGTTTGGTTGTTTTGATTTCTGTTGTCATCAGAAACTTGAGTCAAGTTTCTAGTTTCCAAACCTTGCTATCACAGTTGTGGCAATTCAATTAAATCAATATAATCCTGATACATTTTTATTATAATTTTTCACAGCACAGCCAATTGATAATATTGAAGAGTTGGAAAAGTCAGTAGTGGATTAAATGTACACAGAAAGAAATTACGTGTGATTTATTTGGGGAGGAGATTCTAACATTGTTAAATGCATTCATAGAGGCAACCATACCTGTGATTTCACGAACTGACATGGTGAAAACATCAGACATATTACACACTCAGAATATGGGGAAGCCCTGAACCGGATAGTACTCACCAACAATCTGCTTTTCTCATCACATATTATTTGCCCAGATGCATCTAAACACTCCACATTTGTTAGAAGAGGCAAAGGTAGTGTAATAGATTTCACTGTACTTTCTGTGGACATGGCTTCTAAACTGTTGAGCTACAAGGCGCGTCCTTTACCTTTCAGTGATCATAACCCAATCATTTTACATTTTTCTTTATCTCTCCAACCCGGGGAACAGCCATTACAACGCGGTTTTTACCACGCAGTGCAGTTACATCGCATGCGTTACAACGCATGCGATGTTACAACGCTATGCCATTACAACGCAAGTCTGTACATCGACTTGCGCTAGATGGCGTGCTAACATTACAAATAGTGTAGTTTACTATCCCAACACCTTCCCTACTGTTAAGTGGACTGGAGTTAGAATAGTAAATTACACTTTTTTAATGTTAGCATGCCATCTAGCGCAAGTCGATGTAAAGACTTGCGTTGGAATGGCATAGCGTTGTAACATCGCATGCGTTGTAACGCATGCGATGTAACTGCACGCGTGGTAAAAACCCGCGTTGTAATGTCATACATCCCTCCAACCCAGAACTATGCGTGAGACTAGGCCCCCTTAACACTACACTGTTAACAAAGGGGTCCTAATGAAATGGGAATGTGTTGAACCTTGTTGCCCTCACACACCCCGAAGGATGTCATGCTTCATCATCGGGCGTTTGCTCCTCGTCGGGCCGGCGGTGCAATGCCCTACGGGTCCCCCGAAGGGTCTCTTTGGCGGAGATCTTTTAGAGAACTGCCGATGGGTGCATGCGGGTATGTGGAAGGGAGGTACCAGAGTGGTCAGTGTAAAGTGTTATGTGCAAGGTGAGTTTAAAAATACCTAAGGATGCCAAACAAATTGTCCTTTAATAAAGAGATATCCTTGGTATGATAAAAAAACCCGAAGGTTGATAGTTATCTGTCGAGACTTTATGTGTCTGGATAACTTAAATGGTGGTCGACATGTTTCACGCCTTTGGTGGTCAAAGTGATCCTTGGCGTTTCATCAGGACCAGTGGTGGTGGTGAAATGTGAGCAGTGCACAAACTAACTAAAGCGGGTAGGGTAGTATTAGCCCTCTTGCTGTTCAAAAAAGGGGGGGGGGGAAGGTTTTAGAACGCCTACAAAGGTAGTGTGTGCAAAAAACCAAATTTGTTGTGCCCCCTTTAGAACTGACCTAAAATAAAGAAAAAGGAGAGAAAGCATGTTTTAAAAAACGTGCAGGCTATATCAATGGCAAATGCGGAGCATCATTGTCTCTGCATTAAGCACCAGTGACCAAAAAACAGGAAGTCCGGACATTACAGAGGCTGAGACAAGCTAGCTCACGGTGTAACAGGTTCGCGTGCATTTTACACCGCGTCGGCTGCTAATGGGTGTGCGGAGGGAGGTCGGGCCCCGAGACACAAGCCGGGAGGGCTCGGTGCCAGAGACCAACCAAGCGCACTCCAAAACACCCAAGCGCAGCCACAAACACGGGGCAAGTGCCTCGCTCGTGAGTGCGTAACGTTAAAAGATACAGCAGGATCAAAGCACACCGAACAGCCAACCGAGTCGTTGGAAATGCGTGCTTACCTAAAAAAGGAGTAAAAGTTTCTCCATGAGTCTAAGGCGTAGGATGCCCACACCTTCTAGGGCTGTAGACGGGGAGAACCGGATTCCAGTTCAGCAGGACCCACGGGGGGGAGAGAGCAAGGAGTGGAAACAGCATAAGACATTTCATAGGCAGAGCCACACTCGCAAAGTCGAGACTTACTTCGTGTTGGGAGGCGGGAGGAAGACCTGCAGAATACTCACGGGTTGCTCAGGTGACAGCACTAGAAACCTGCCCAGTCCAGACGCCAGCTCGTAGGTGAGTTGAGAGATGCAGATTCGCTGTATTTAAATGAGGAGGGCTTGTGAGAGTGGGGAGGTGCCTGTTTCCGGTGGAGCGCGAGGAGTAGCGTCTCCAGAGGTCACGACGCCCATGCGTGATGTGTAATACTAGCCCATGCTGCCTCGCGCATGCGTAGAGATTAGTAAACAGGGTTCGCGCAAGTGTGGAAGCGTGGTATTCGGCACGATTCATGTGGAGGCTAGATGGTGACTCAAATAAGACGTGGATCCGGTGCTTATCTATTTCAGGTACATGCACTAACGTGGTGATTGGGAGTGTGTCAATATCACGTAGTAGATCCCTCGACATTGGTGGTTGACAGAAGTGTGTCTGAAGCCTGAAACGGTTGGGGAGTTCGGCTGATAATGCTGGTATAGGGAGGAAGGATCACGGGACCACCTCTAAAAGGTTGTTTAAACAAGCGGAGGGTTTCCAATGGTATATGTGTGCAAAGTCAGATAGTTCCTCCCTCTGAGGCAGACGTATAGCCACAAGATCGGGATGTGTGCACAAGGAGGGAAGGGGAGAGACGGATCCTAAATAGGGTGGGTATCCTGAACAGGGTGGGTATCCTGAGGGCCAGCCCTAAAGTTCTGACCATGGGATGTCATCATTCAGGCCCAGTGTGTCCGTGTGTAAGCGATGGACCCAGCGTTGTTCTTGTCTCAGGAGGGACTTGCTACTCCAATTAGGGTTGGTTTCCAGAATTGTCCATTGGATGGTTTCGCATGGGTGGCCCTTCTCCAAGAAGTGGTTCGTCAATTTTGTGGCTGAGCGTGCTCGTCTGATTGTACTTTTATGCTCACTAATCCTTTTCTTGATGGCTCTGGTCGTCATCCCTACATAGTAGAGGGTACAGGGGCATGAGATTAGATATACGCAATTCGTGGTGTTGCAATTCGTGTGCTTACGTTGTTCCCATCTAATGTTACCTAGTTGTAGTACTTTGGTGTGCTGGGTGGAGGCACATGCGCCACATAAGCCACATGGATAGTGACCCCTGACAGCTGGAAGGTTCCAGAGAGTGTTTTCTCTGGTCATCTGTGTGGGTCGGGGTCTAGTGTTAACAAGTTGGTCCCTCAAGTTCTCCGTCCTTTTGAAGGCAAAGCGGGGCGTTGGAATATTCAGGTTATCGCTGTTTAGAATGTGCCAGTTGCGATTGACGATTTTTTTCAGTTGATTGGAGAGCGGGGTAAAGGTGGTTACACATGTGATCAGATTGTTGGTTTTTGGCTCCCTAGTTTCCAGGAGGCCGTCACGGGTGTTATTTCTGGCCCGTTTTTTGGCCTGCTTAATCACCTGTTGAGGGTAGTGTCTTTCTTTCAGATTTTCTGCTAAGTTGTTGGCTTGTAGTTCAAAGTCCTGTATTTTGCTGCAGTTGCGTCTTATCCTCAAGAACTGCCCGTAGGGAAGATTTTCCCTAAGGGCTTTCGGGTGATGGCTTTTGAAGCTCAGGAGGCTGTTGCAATCCGTGTTTTTCTTGTAAGTATCCGTATACATCCCTCCAACCCAGAACTATGCGTGAGACTAGGCCCCCTTAACACTACACTGTTAACAAAGGGGTCCTAATGAAATGGGAATGTGTTGAACCTAACAAATTCTTTGAAGATCTGATTATAGATGGTTATGAGGACATTATTTGTTGCCTCTCTCCTAATGCTGACCATATTAAAATCTGGATAGCTTCACAGAGATCTGTGGAGCTGCCTCCCATATGTTAACTAGGAATAAATAACAATAGAATGTCCACTCCGTTTATGGTTTAATCCCAACTGCCCTACAGCCCTGAAAGCTCTTGAAAGGGCTAACATAATACCACTCGACCAAGATGATATTAAGGCAGCCAGGAAGGAATATAAACAGGTTCTCAACATTACAAAACCCGAAACCAGACATAAACCCTGAGAAGATTTAGAAGGTGCAGCCCAGTTATGAGACAAGCAAGCTTTTGGGGAGAACATAAAGTGCCCTTTTATCTCAGTTCACCCAGCCTCAGGCATAGAGTGCCACATCCCGGATTGCGAATTAAAATTTACAAAAACACACACTCACTGGATGACGTCATCAGTGATGTCATCAGTGATGTCATTTCAGATGTCATCAGTGATGTCATCAGTGATGTCACTGACCATGTCATGAGTGATGCAATATGTGACGTCATCAGCAGTGCATTGCGGGGGCGTAAGTTATAGTAAGCTGAACTAACTATAACGGGGTAATTTCTAGGGTTTTGTACGAGGGAAATGTCCAGCTAACTATAACGCCCCTGAAACCTATGGTTTTTTCAGTGAATTTCTAAGGTTTTTTAAATGCCAATTCCTAACTATAACGCCCCTGAAACCTATGGTTTTTTCAGTGAATTTCAAAGGTTTTTTAAATGCTAATTCCCAACTATATCAGGCCTGAAACCTATGGTTTTTTCAGTGAATTTCAAAGGTTTTGTAAATGACAATTTTGAATGTATTAATTGTTATACTGATTTTTTTTATACTGATTTACTACATTTTTTAAACTATTTATTTTTAGATATATTTTATTTAATTACATCATAATTACATTATACATTACAATACAAAATATACTTTATCAGAATGAATTACTTTAGTTTAAATACTTGGCAAATAGGCAACGGACTTTTAAGTACAGTAGTTACAGTTGTTGCAATGGGCAACACAATTTCAAACACAAAGCAACATTGAGCTCAATGTGAATTTCTAGTTAAATGCAATTAGTTACTTTATGGATTACTTTTCTAACCACAGGACTGGATCCTAGATTCAGTCCTTGGACATCTCCTGTAAACAGTTGAGTAAAAGCGCTTTGGTTACAGTAGTGATTTTTAAGGAATATTATTGTATTTTAAAAGATGACACTTAGAAAATTGTTCACATAGAATCACCAATGTTACCCTATGGCAGAAAAGTCACTTAGCAGGTATGTAGTGTTATCGTTACTTTTTCTTACTCAGTGGTGGATCCTGGATCCAGCACTGGCCAATTTCCTGTAAACAGTTGAAAGAATGTGTTTAAGTAATACAGACGATTTTTTAGGAATATTTTTAGTTTGTGAAAATAGACACTTTTCCGGTGAAAACCACACAATGGATTCCTATGGAAAGAAATACAAGTTACTGGTAAGTACGCTTAGAATTACTTTTCAGGGTCAGTGCTGGGCTAAAAGATGCAGCACTGGGTTCTCTCCTGATTACAGGTGAGTAAATCGGAATTCGTAGTTCGGCTGATTTTAGAGGAATATTTGTACGTTTCAAAAATGGACACAGAAAATTTTCTGGTGAAAACCACACAATGGATTCCTATGGAAGGAAATACAAGTTACTGGTAAGTACGCTTAGAATTACTTTTCAGGGTCAGTGCTGGGCTAAAAGATGCAGCACTGGGTTCTCTACTGATTACAGGTGAGTAAATCGGAATTCGTAGTTCGGCTGAATTTAGAGGAATATTTGTACAATGGTGAAGGAAGGGGGAGGGGCCTGAGGTGACGTGTCCAAACACGCCCTGTGGCGCGTTTTAAGTTGGCTAATTAATTCCTCTTCAATCCTGAGGTCCCCTGGGGGCCAACTAGCCCACCAGGTACCTCCAGTATGCGCCAGGGAGCTGCATTGCAGAGAGGTATTCAGAGGCCACGCCCCTTTTTACAACACTCTGCAACACAGCTCTGTGGCGCTTACTGGAGGTACCTGGTGGGCTAGTTGGTCCCCAGGGACCCTCAGGATTGAAGAGGAATTCATTCCCTAACTTAAAATGCACCACAGTGAGTGTTTGCACAGATCTCACCTCAGGCTCCGCCCCCTACCTTCACCACTGTGCAAACGCACCCCGTGGGGTGTTTTAAGTTGGGTGATTAAGTCTCCTTGAATCCTGAGGTCCCCTGGCGGCAACTAGCCCATCAGGTACCTCCAGTATGCGCCAGGGAGCTGCGTTGCAGAGAGGTGTAAAAAGGGGTGTGGCCTCATTACACCTCTCTGCAACGCAGCCCCCTGGCGCACACTGGAGGTTCCTGGTGGGCTAGTTGGCCCCCAGGGACCCCCAGTATTGAAGGGGAATTTGTTCCCCCTCTGCAAACGCGCCAGGGGGTGCGTTTGCAGAGTGATGAAAGGAGGGGGCGTGGCCTCCTACCCATCCTGTTTAAAAAAAAAAATAATCTTTTTAAGAAGGGGGGCTGTGTAGCCCCCCTACTTTTTCTTATTTTTTGGCCCTGGGGACCCCATCCCCCAGGGCCTGCCCCCAATTTGTATCTTTTTTTATAATAAAAAAAAAATCGGGAAGGGGGCCACGTGGCCCCCCTCCCGAGGCCATAATTTGCCTTGGGGACCCCATCCCCCAGGGCATGGCCTTTTTTTGGGGGGAGGGGGGCTGCCTTGCCCCCATCCTGTGTCCCCTTTTGGCCCCGGGGACCCCATCCCCCGGGGCCATTTTTTCTATTTATTAATTTTTTAGATTTTCTCCCGGGCCACTACTGGCCCTGGGGACCCCATCCCCCGGGGCCTGGCCACCTCGTTGTGGACCGTGGGGTGGTCCCGATCCCCCAACAGTCCCAGCCGGCTCCCGCTTCCTGCGGGAGTGGCATTGCTTTTCCACATGGGGAGCAGCTAACATGCTGCTCCCCATGTGGAAAAGCAATCTGCTTTGCTTCATTGAAGCGAGAGCAGGTTTCCCTGAAAAGCAAAGCAGTTTGCAATGGCAGGGTGGGTGCCGCGAGGCTCCCTCCCTGCCATTGCAAACAGCAGTGTCCCGGGGGTGGGCACCCGGGACACTGCAGGAGCTGGCCCTGGGGGGTGGCGGTCCAAAGGGCCATCTTTGGCTCCAGGAGGGGATCCGTGCGGCCCCCTCCCACTTAATTTTAAGCCCTGGGGGGTGGTGGTCCCCAGGGCTTGGGGGTCCGTAACGGACCCCCTATTTTAAATAATTAGTGTCCCGGGGAGGTGGCAGTCCCCGGAGCGTGTGGGGGGGCCTCGAGCCCCCGCACACAGTTTATTTTTTAAACAAACAAGCCCCGGGGTGTAGCGGTCCCCGGGGCTGCGGGGGGCCATGAGCCCCCCCGCATACATTAAATTAAAGCCCCGGGGGACGGCAGTCCCCGGGGTGGGGCCCCCCATTATGATAAAGATATTGCCCCCGGGACTTGGCCCCCCGGGGGCTAAATAAAAATGAAGCGCGGGAGGCCGCGCTTTTTTTTTTTTCGTCAGCGGGATGCACGGACCCTGAGCAGGCCTATGGGGTCACGGTGTTTCTACCCTGCCCCCTTGTCGCGTTTTGCGCCTTTTTTTCGGTTTTCTTTTGCCTCGGTTCTACCGAGGCACAAGATGGCTGCCAACACTTCCTGATTCAGAGTGTTGCCAGCCAATTAGCATTCAGCTCGTGCTCGGGAGGGTTCGGGGAGGGTGCGGGGAGGGTGCGCGGATCCTCCCCGGCCATAGATATCACTAACTTTTTTACCCTAATTTTGTCAGGAACTAATGAACGGATTTACACCATTTAAGCAAAAGGCACGAGTCTGAACTGAGGACTACCTCTTTGCCAAATTTGGTGTAATTCCGTTCAGCAGTTCGGGCTGTAGCTGCGACAACAGATTCTATGGGAAATTGCATGGGGAAAAAGTGTTTTGGGACCCCTCTTTTTTCTCGGCCCCCGCTTGACAAATCACCACAAAACTTTCAGGGTAGGAGCGGAGCGGAGCTGGCCAAAAATTTCGCGAAGATTCGTCAATCGCCGCCAGACTTATTGGGAATAGAATGTTGAGGATTTCCTATGGAAAATAGGTCCTAACTATAACTATCTACTGGCGACCGCCAGTAGATACTATGTATTGTTTTGATACTAAAGCGAGGCTGCGGGCAGATTGAGTGCTAACAGTCCAAACAAATGCCACCATAAACTACCGAACTCTTGTCGGACGGGTGCCTCCTTCGTGCAAGTGGCAGCACGTGTAAATATTTCCATCAAACGTTCCCCTCTGGAACAAAAACGGAGCACTCGGCAATTTCAAGAGTTCGGTAGTTTATGGTGGCATTTGTTTGGACTGTTATTTTGAAACTACCTGAACCACCGTAGCCTGAAAGTGATGTCCAAACCTGCCGATAGAGATCGGGACATGACAACATGTTTGCTAGTCGGTCACGAAGACTGGCTATTTCAGGTATGAAACATCATCGACATGGCAATGATCGGCAGGATGTTATTCAGAGACAATGATTTTAACGAAGCGATGTTATGCAATGTGGGTTTGAATTGATGGTGAAAGTTGAAGCGTCGACAACGTGCATTTGAAGTCAGCATTAAATATGAAAGACTTACTGAAAGACAATGGTTACAAAACCGGATTAACACTTCTTTGGAATTATGCACGTTGAAACGGCAGTTTCAGTAAACCAGGAAATCAAGGGGAAAGTATAGTCCTCTTTCACTAACCACGATACACCCGCCAATGAAAAAGAAGGACAACCTATTTAAAAATGCATGAATTTAACATCCTTCGTATGACTGGCATTGAAAAGGGCTTGTAGCTGAAACGCGTCTGCCTAAATAAATCATTGAGATATACTGAAATTGCCGAGTGCTCCGTTTTTGTTCCAGAGGGGAACGTTTGATGGAAATATATATATATATATAGATGTATATATATATACATATATCTATATATATATATATATATATATATGTATTGTTTTGATACTAAAGCGAGGCTGCAGGCAGATTGAGTGCTTTTGTTTAAGCATCCATGTTAATCGCAGCTCGTGACGGGGCTGCAATTAACATGAATACTTAAATCAAAGCACACAATCTCCCCCGCAGCCTCGCTTTACTACCAAAACAATACAGCAAGTCTGCAAACAAGGCAAATTACCCTAAAAAGCACACGCCGTGTTTTTAAACTTGTTGTATTGTTTTGAGCAGGCAGCCGCGAACACTGCTCCCGGGTGAAGGACGCGCTGGATGGTAGCTTAGCAGGCAGCCGGGCTCAGTGTTCCTTGTGCTTCGTGTCCCGCTCTCCCCAAGCGATGAGGAGTGGCTGCAGTGTTGTCTTAAGAATTTATGGAGCCCTGGGCCAAAACATATTTTGGGGCCCCCATTCAGAACAACTTTGAGTTTTATTACGTATTTTCTGCTCATTCAAGCCTGCAGGAAGAAAGCAACATTAGAAAAATTAACAACGGTGAAATTGAGTGATACAAAGATCACATTACCAGGGGCCCCTTGAAAGGTGGGGGCCGTCGACAATTGCCCACTTTGCCCTTGCCATAAAACTTTTCTCTTGCATAGGATGCATGCTAGGCTTTCTGGGGTGCGTTTTTGCTTCTAGCATGTGGCGTATCTGTAACCTGCATATAGGGAAATTTGATTCCAGCCATCAGCGTCTCTGCAGCACTGCAGAACACCTTGTGCCCTAATATTTATAGCCTGAATTCCATTCCAGGTTTCTGCAGTTAAGTAGATCGTGGTTCCTTCATTTTAACATACTGTTCCCTTAGGCAATATGGCAGAATACTACTTTCTGTTTCTTTGCAGGGGCACTTCCTGAATGTTCCGATTTAAGGAGACAAACTTAAGTTGACCTTGCATCGCAACTACGCTTGCTTGCTGCTCGCTTGTTGGACTCATTGGGTTCTCTTCATGTTTTCTGCATCCAGCTGCACCTTTGGATGGTTCTGCTTCTCTTGTTCACTGGCCTGGCGTGGTGGAGGAGTTTTTCCTAAGCTCCAGGGGGCAGAATAACAAGCCGCTTGCGCAACTTTTGCGTCACTTTTAACATAGGAAAAGTGACGCAAAAGTGGCGCAAGGGGCTTTTCAATCTGCCCTCAGATTTTTTCCTTCAACCACGCAATTAATACTCATTGCACCTCTGGGCTTCTTGTTGTAATATGAAGCCGAAGTCTGTTGCTGGAAGTAGCAGGCTCTTTCTGTGCATTAAGAAGACTCTTCATAGCCAAAAAGACAGCCCTTTACCACTGGCCCCTTCAGCTCACAGTTTGCCCTCTGCACACAGTCTGCCCACTCTGCACACACACTGACACTGTCTCCTAGCTCACTCGCGCCTCTGTTCACTCCCACATCTGTCCACACAGTGCCTTCTTTACTCACTCTCTCTCTGCTCTCACATTCCTACCTCTGCTCACACATTCCTACCTCAGTTCACACAATGCCCCTCTCCTCACACATTGCCCCATCTGTTCTCTCCCAGCTCTTTTCACACACTGTCCTTTCTGCTCACTCCCAGCTCTGTTTGCATATTGCTGCCTGTGCTCACTCTTGCTTTTGCTCACATCCTGGGCCCTCTGTGCTGCCCCCTCTGTTAACACCCTGCCCTCTCTTCTCACACCCTGCTCCCACCTTCTCACGCCCTGGCCCTTCTGATCACAACCTGGCCCCTCTGCTCACACCCTGGCCCCTCTGCTCAACCACTCTGCTCTGTACCCTCTGCTCACACTCTGCCCCTCAGTTCACAGCCTGGCCCCTCAGTTCACACCCTGGCCCCTCTGTGCTGCCCCCTCTGTTCACACCCTGGCCTCTCTGCTCACACCCTGCCCCCTCTTCTGACGCCCTAGCCCCTCTGCTCACAATCTGGCCCCTCAGTTCACACCCTGGCCCCTCAGCTCACACTCTGGCTCCTCTGCTCCCACACTGACCCAGCTGCACTGCGACTCTGCTCAAACCTTGACCCCTTTGCTCACATCCTGGACCCTCTTCTCACACTCTGGACCCTCTTCTCACACCCTGGCCCCTCTGTTCACAACTAGGCCCATCTGCTCACTCACTCTGCTCTGTACCCTCTGCTCACACTCTGCCACCTCAGTTCACACCCTGGCCCCTCAGTTCACACCCTGGCCCCTCTGCTCTGGCCCCTCTGCTCACACTCTGCTCCCACACCAGCCCAGCTGCACTACCACTCTGCTCAAACCTTGGCCCCTCTGTTCACATCATGGACCTTGTTCTCATGCCCTGGGCCCTCTGCTCACAACCTGGCCCCTTTGCTCATAACCTGGCCCCTCTGCTCACAACTTGGGCCCTTCCTCACACCCTGGCCCTTCTGCTCACCCACTCTGCTCTGTACCCTCTGCTCACACTCTGGCCCCTCAGTTCACAGCCTGGCCCCTCAGTTCACACCCTGGCCCCTCAGTTCAGTTCACACCCTGGTCTCTCTGCTCTGGCCCTCTGCTCACTCTCTGGCTCCTCTGCTCCCACACTGTCTGGTTTGCTAAAGACATTTTGGAGACATTCAGAAAGTTGGCATAGGAATGCATTCTGCCCGTTGCTTACCATTGGCTTGGGGTTTGTAACTCACATTGTCATGCTTTCTATTTGCTGGCTTTATTTGCTTTAGGCTGTCCAGCTTGAGTTTGTCTCTCCCGTTGCCCAAACTTTGATTACTGTATTCTTCCACAAACTCACTTTCTGTAAACAGGTCTTTACATCTTGGTCTTATCTTGTCACATTTGCGGTGCATTCAAATGTCAAGCTCTCGCTTCAGAGGGGGTTTGGTGTTTACTTTTCTTTCTCTAACTTCAAAGTGAGAGAATGTATGTGACAATCCTGCTGAGCATCCATGTAAGAGGAGAGGGTGTAGGATTTTTTTTCCTAGCACATAAAAAAATTAACTGTGCTGATTTTTCAAAATAGATTAATATCAGTACAAATGAAGCAATATTTTTTTATTAAATCTAAAGTGTGCTGGAAACAAATATTTGAATATGATCAAAACACATAGATACACTAGGTGATGTCTTATGCACACATTATTGTTTGTGTTGAGGTTTACCCCATTTTGGTATAAATGTAATGTTCATTTCAATTGAAAATATGTTGTCTATAAGGGTAGCGTGCTAGCACACCATGCATACTCCACTTTACACACCTCCACTTCGCTCTATGCCCTTCCACTCTGACACGCCACTCCACTATACAACATGCTACTCCACGCCAAGGCACTCCACAACATGCAATGACACTCCACTCCCCTCCACACCACTTACCCCACACTACTCTACCCCAACCCACCCCAATCTATTACACTCCAATGCACCCAATCTACCCCACTCCACCCCAATCTACCTAACCCCACTTTACATTGCATGCACATTACACAGAGACACTGAATCATAGTGTGTACATCAATATATAGGAAATGTTACATCAGACAGAGGACTACAAGTTGTAGGAGTCACAAGTTATCCATACTGGTAGACAGTATAGTTCAAAAGTTCTTGGTCTGAAAAAGCACACACTGAGAATTTAAAATGAAACTCCATGGTTGGGGGCTGGCTTTAATAAGAAGAATTGATTTGTCCCCAAGTTAAACCTTTTTGCAGCATTAGGATAATGAAAGACTGGAGGGGAAATTCCTAATGCTCTAATCTATACCTTGCAGTTTGCATTCAGCTCTTTGATAGTTAATAGCGCACTTTTCTTTATTAGGATTTAAACTTATAAACTGCAAGTAACAAAAGGGGCTCTCTGACAGAAGCAGTAATGCAGTGATCTATTTACATTGCATGCACTGTGTGATCTGCATGGTTCACCTGCTTTGCATCAAGTATTTTGACCTCCTCCCCTACTTTATAATGAGTCAAAACTTCCACTAGACAAAAATCAGATCTCTCTGCAGCTGGTCCATCAATCTCCAGAGTTCCAGCCAAAGTGAAGCAAATTGATCCCAAGTTTTCTGGTACCACATTGTTCAGCCACTAAATGTACATACTTCTCCAAGTCCACCTTAACACCTCCCAAGTCCCTGACCACTACCCTGCACGCATCAGTGCGGCCCTCTTTCACACCACAACCAAATATTTTTGACCCTTGGGAAAATATTTGCGAGTACCCATGGTCTATTGTAAATGTGATTACATGCAAATGTGTGTGAATGGGACACATATCTGTTAAAACATTGACATGACAAAAGGGAAAGAAAATGCAGGAGATTGGCTGGATTGTGTGAGGAGGTGCAGAGAAGTTTAGCCTGATGGATGCTAATAATGAAGCAGAGGGGCACGTGCCTATTTGCCTAAACTGGAATCCCAGGTAACTATTCGGTCGTTTTTCTTATTGGAGTATCTGGGCCAGTCCCATTCATTGTTTGTAACTCTTAAAGCCTTTGCCAACCATCTTGTCTTCAATTGCAGGTTTGCGGTCTGTAAGGTATTTGGATTTGAATGGTCAGGCGTGAGTACCCACAAAGACAAGGTAATTATGTTTATGTTCCACATTGGATTCGTGGGGTGCTAGGTAAATAGATTCACAATCTGCACCCCTTTTCTTTTGCAGGTTTGTGAGACTGTGCTACAAATACAGTTGTACAAGCAGACGTGAGTACAGGCAGAACAAACAGGTAATTGTTTGGTAGAGTTAAACTGTGGTGCATCTTGTACATTGTAGTATAACAACATACCTTACCCATGTTTTCTTCTATTGTAGGTTTCGCAGATAGTACCTGTTATATGTAGTATTCATAGTAGTCATTTAATTCACTTGTACCTTTAAGTAGTAGATTGTCTTAGTGTCAGGGATTCTAGAGTTTAGAATAGGAGTTGTAAGTAAGCATTCAGACCTGTGACTTGTGCCTGTATAGTCGTGGGTTGTTTACTTCGTAAATAAATTCTCATCTTTCAACTAATGAAGCCTGTTGGATTTCATCTACTTGAATAACATTGGGAATGTTACATTCTACAATTATTGGCGATGATTTGAAGAAATTCGAGGGACCCACCGACCTGTGTCTTGTTTTGAATAAGGATCAAGGATTCGGCGAAATCGTAGATTTTACAAGAAAGGAAACTCCGTTCAACGAACTACATTTGAGTGAGTGCTATTTCCATTTCAATCTGAGGAGAGCGGAACGAACAGATGGTGTTTAATGCTATGGTGTAAATGACTTTTATGAGTGGCAACTTCGATGCCTTCTGATAAAAAATCGTGTTTGATAGTGAGCATTTCGCTGGGGCAGCAGAGGGTGTTTTGGTAATTGTGGCACGGATACGCATTTTCGCTAGTGCCGATTCCTTAAGCCCCGTTCATCTTGAATCATAACTAGCTGTGTTACCTGTGTTCCAGTTTCACCGTTAGGAGCCGCTCACTTCACCATTCCATGATGAGCGTGTCACGGAGCGTGTTTTGACAATGCGCGCGCTGAGCAGCTAATACACCAAAGTACTATTTAAATTTTAATCCTTGTTTAATCTCCTATTCAAGTGGATGTTGGCACACTGGTGAATTTCAGAAGAGGATAATTCTTATCTCTTTAGTCATTTTAGTAGGCTTATGTAAAACTGCTCGGATGTAATTCTTTTATAGTTTATTGTGTTTTTAATACCAATTCGTTATTTCATTCAATTAAGCCATTTCAAGCAAACATTTAATATTCCAAATACAGGTAAACCATGTCAAACTCGTCCAACAATGTAATGCAGCCACCACCTTTTCTTCCTAATCCAGGAAAACCACTTATGCCTTGGCATAGATGGTTTAGAGTCTTTGACAATTATTTAGAAGCGATTGACGCTACAAAATATTCTGCAACAAGGAAAAAAGCACTGCTATTTAACCATTTAGGCAATGCTGGGCAGGATGTATTTGACAAGTTACCTGTAGTGCCAGCTCCGGCACGTGAGGAAGGGTGGAATGTATATAATGAGGCCTTGGCTAGATTAGGTAAACAATATGTAGATGAACCCTCTGTTATGGTGGAACGCCATTTATATTTTAAGCGCAAACAAACTCAAGAAGAATCTATTGAAGATTATTTGGCTGTTTTAAGAGTTCTAGCAGCTAAATGTCAATTTGCTTCTCAGTTAGATACATATTTGCGTGACCAGTTAGTATTTAACTGTCACAACAAGAAAATACAAGAACGCATTCTAACATGCAAGAATCCTTCTTTGGACGAAGTTATGGATATTGCTAGGAGCATTGAACGGTGTGTAGTCTCGTCCAAAATTTTAACACAAAATCCCACCAGCAGTGTAGGGTCTAATGTAATGCAGGTTGATTCTAATCCTACCGACAATGAAACAGGGATAAGTGCTGTCTCAACAAAAGTAAAGAATAATAGTTCAATAGAAAAGAAGGGCTCATGCTATAGATGTGGTTCAAAGTATCATATGGGGAATTATGCTAATTGCCCTGCACAAGGCAAAAGGTGTAATACATGTAAGAAGATTGGCCATTTTTACACAGTGTGTAGATTTTCCAAACATAAAAGTAAAATTAATTGTGTTGATATTGAACAAGAAGAGCTGTGCAGTGCTATGAATAATATGTTATCCACTATTGAGATAAACACTTTGCGAAGCGACATAAGAAAATGTAAAGGGCCTTTATGCAGTGTCGCAATTGGTCCTATTGACGTGAATGTCATGGCTGATTCTGGATCGCCCATCACAATCCTAGATGAGAAAACCTTCTATAAATTTTGGTCAAAAACTCTTCTTAAGCATACAGATGTTAATCCTAAAGCGTTTGGGGGGTTTGACATCACCATGAGAGGATATTTTTTGGACTCTATCACATTCAAAGGGAGGGTAATTCACACAAAAATTTATGTCGCTGTGAACGGCAGAGATATTTTAGGTTGGCAAGATCAAGCTGATCTGGGCATCATTTTAAGACCTGGACACGCAGAACCTGTTACTTTGGGTGACTTACCAATTTCAACAGTTGTACCTAGCAGAAATGACGAAGAGTACGATGTAGGTGATGTAACCAATTTATTATCAAAATATTCTAAGGTGTTTTCAGATAAGATAGGTTTAGTCAACAATTTTCAGCACACTATCAAACTTAAGATGAATGCGGTCCCAGTTGTGCAAAAGTGTAGATCTGTTCCTTTGTCCGCTAGGGAGGATTTGAAGAAAACATTGAATGACTTATGTGCACATGACATTATAACACCTGTTGAATCATCGGAATGGGATTCTGCAGCTGTAGTAGCTCGCAAAAGTTCCGGTGAGATCCGTTTATGTGCAGACTTGAGGGTCCTAAATCGCAATATTGTTGTAGATTGCCATCCTCTTCCCAGAATACAAGAGATGTTGGCGAACTTAGGAGGTAGCAAATTCTTTAGCACTATTGATTTAAAATCAGCATACCATCAAATCCCACTTGCTAAAGAATCTCAATCGCTAACTACCTTTGTTACACCTTTTGGTGTTTTTATGTATAAACGCATGCCATTTGGTTTAGCTTCGGCGGCCAGCGTATTCCAACGTTTGATGGATAAAATGTTTGTGGGTAAAGATGGAATTCAGGCTTTCCAGGACGATATTTTAATTCACACATCTACATTGGAATCACATTATTCTCTACTTGACAAAGTTCTATATAAACTTGAGGCAATAGGTATGACCATTAACAGAAGCAAGTGCAAATTTGTGACTCAAGAAGTAGACTACCTGGGGCATAATATTTCGGATAAAGGAATTAAACCAAAATTATCCCTTGTCAATGCCATCAAAGAAGCTCCAAGACCACATGACAAGGACGCTTTGAGAGCTTTTTTGGGACTTAGTGAATACTATGCTCGTTTTGTGCAGAATTATGCTGTCACGGTGCAACCTTTGAGAAATTTGCTAAAGAAAAATGCGAAATTTATATGGTCGAATGAAACTCAATCATCTTTTGATACTGTCAAAAGACTAATTTTGGAGGCGCCAGCTATTAGAGCTTTTTCTCATGGTCACAAGTGTATTGTTACGGTGGATGCCAGTTCAAAAGGTTTAGGTGCTGTTTTAAGTCAGTCAGTTGAGGGTAAGGAGTACACCATAGCATTTGCGTCAAGAACTTTAAATAAGGCAGAATCAAATTACAGCACCATAGAACGTGAAGCTCTGGTATGTTGTTGGGCTGTAGAAAAATTTAAAATGTACATTTGGGGTGCGAGATTTCAACTTTTTACGGACCATAAGCCATTGATATACATGTTGGGTGATAGCAACTCAAACAAGGCTTCCTCTCGTTTGATTAGATTACTTGCTAGGTTACAAGAGTTTCACTTTGATATTTAATACATTCCTGGTGGCCGAAATGTTAGGGCAGACTGTCTGTCTAGGATTCCGTTGGATAACGATGTTACAGATTTTGATAACAGTAGTGATTTTGATGTTGTGTTTACTATTGATGATGTCACACAAATAAGTAAATTATCAGAGAAGGAATGGTTTGAGGGTGCACGGAAAGATTCTTGTCTGGAAAGAGTAAAAAACTTCTTAGTCCAAGGGTGGCCATGTGATAGGAGTTTATCTATGCAAGACAAATGTTTTGAGCAAGTTGCGGCTGAACTTTCAATTGTCAATGACATTTTGCTAAGGGATGATAAAATAGTTCCACCTGAGTGTTTAAGGAGTAAAATCATAGTTCTTGCCCATGACGGACATTTAGGAATTTCTAGTACTGTTAGGAAAATAAAGGATGTATATTGGTGGCCAGGCATAGACGGTCAGGTTAAAGCATTCGTTGATAAATGTCCTGAATGTTTGTGCTCTGATAAGCACTGGCGTACTTCCACTTCTCCTTTATGTCCTGTTGAATGGCCTAGTGGTCCATGGCAAAAGTTAGGTTTAGATTTCTCTGGCCCCTTTAATATACTAGGTAATGATTGTAAATTTTTGATTGTCATAATTGACTACTTCTCTAAGTGGTTATATTTTTCATTTGTCAAGAGTTCTGATTCAAAATCAGCCATCTCCTTTTTGCAGCGTCTGTTCTTGATTGAAGGTCTTCCTTCTGAAATAGTAACTGACAGTGGCACCCACTTCACCTCAAATGATTTTGAGAATTTTTTAAATGAGGTCTCTATTAAGCACATTCTGGTACCATTATATAGTCCGGCCTCAAATGGTTTGGTCGAAAGGGCCAACAAAATGTTGAAAGAAGGTGTACAAACTGCTATGAATAATGGTCTAGATGTGTACAAGTATATCTGTGATAAGATTTGGAGCTACAATGTCACTCCGCATTCGACAACAAACATTTCTCCCTATATGTTGTTGAGAGGTAGGAAACCTGTTTCTATGTTTAGTCCATCATGGCTGAAAGGAAAAGTGGAACAATCTAACTATCAGGGAATTGACTTGCAAAAAGTTAGGGCATACGTAAGTGAAAAACAGCAGTCCTGCAAAGCTAATTATGATGCAAGAAAACACGTTAAAATTACGTCATTAGTTCCTGGTGATTGGGTCCTCATAAAGAAACCCATTAAGGTCGGGAAAGGCCAATCTAAGTTTTCTGAACCAGCCAAAATTGTAAAGGTGTCCAAAATGGCTGTCATGCTACAAGATAGGGGATGGTGGAATCGTAATGCTGTAGTTAAACTCAAAAAAGAACAAGCAAAGATTATTTGTGATAAAATGAAATCTCAATGTAAATATTCAGATTATTCAGATTGGTTCAATCTGGGTGATCTGGATTATAACGGTGACAAAGTAGTTATGTCTTCTTGTAATTCTATTCCATTGCTAAATGGGGGAGAAGGTGACAATAACTCCATGTCTACTCAGCCCTTGTGTACCAGCGATAGGGTTGTTCCAGAGAATGGTGGAGGTAGGAAAGGATGATTTTGTGTACTATTAATTGATAGTCAGGTGGGGGAGTGTGATTTGGTTTGTTTAATTATGTATGAAAGGGGGATGTGTTATATGTAGTATTCATAGTAGTCATTTAATTCACTTGTACGTTTAAGTAGTAGAATGTCTTAGTGTCAGTGATTCTAGAGTTTAGAATAGGAGTTGTAAGTAAGCATTCAGACCTGTGACTTGTGCCTGTATAGTCGTGGGTTGTTTACCTCGTAAATAAATTCTCATCTTTCAACTAATGAAGCCTGTTGGATTTCATCTACTTGAATAACATTGGGAATGTTACATTCTACAGTACCCCACACATTTGAACGGGAATACTTGAGTACAAGCAGAGCACGTAATTGTTTGGTAGAGTTAAACTGTGGTGCATCTTGTACATTGTAGTACGTTGTAGGTTTTGCAGACATTACCCCATGCATTTGAACGGGCATACGTGAGTACAAGCAGAGCAGGTAATTGTTTGGTAGAGTTGTCTTATGGTGCACATGGTATATTGCTGTATCACAAATTCACAATGTGCTGTAACAATCTTTACTTCTATTGCAGGCTGTACGGACAGTGCTACATTGAAGTTTGAAAGGGCAGGGCAGTGGACAGAAAAATCCAGGTAATTACACTCTATGTTTTGCCGGCGATGCCTCAGAATTATGTGACAGATTGCAATCATGAGCATAGGCATGAACTTTAGCCATGTTCCTTTATTTTGCAGGCTTTGTGGCATAGCAGGCTAAACCCAGTTATCACAAATATGTTCAAGCGCCATGCTGTACCTTCTGCAGAGTGTGATGCTTCACCACAAAGGAAGAAATGTTGCCTTGTATTCAAGGAAGAGTGGATGAAAGAAATTGTGGAGGCTGAGACACAGAAATCACGAAGTAAGGTCCGCGTGCAACTTGGGGAACTATTTCAATACAGCCCAGACGTGGGCTTGATTTGCAAAGCATGTGTAGAAGCCAAGATTCTTGGGGACTTTCCTACAGGGAAGAAATGGAGTGATGGCTGGAAACTGGATTACCTGAAACGCCATCTAATTAGCAAAGTTCACAAGTCTGCCATGGTGATATTGAGAAACAGAAGTGCTGCTGCCAGGTTTGGTTTTGGAGTACGGGCAATGCTAACAGAAACTGCCACTGACAAAGCAAATAGAATGGAAGTAGTTGACCGACACAAATCCCTGCCTGAGGAGATAAGGATTCTCATCAACAATGTGTTGCTGGCAGTCAAGAAGAATACTTCAATGTTATCTGTACAGGACATCCATGACCACCTAGCTTTGTATGTGAAGATACCAGACAGATGGAGGAGCAAACACTATGCCTTTGAGTTCCTTGAGGCCATCAATAGCGTTATACACTGTGAAGGTATGGCAGAACTTCGTAACGCTTTGTATCACACATTGATAATTGATGAGAGCACAGATATTTCTGTTACAAAAATGCTCCTCCTGTACTTCAAGTTCTGACCTGTAACCTCAACAGAGTAAAAACACTGTTTGAGGGCATAGCAAAGCTGACTAGTTGTAATGCTGAGGCTATCACTACTGCTGTGAAAGAATTCTACACTGCCAATGAACTGGACCTCATGAAAATGGTCATGTTCATATCCGATGGTGCGTCTGTGATGCTGGGTAAAAATAATGGCGTTGCTACTCGCCTTAAACAAACCGTTCCCCATCTAGTTGAGCAGCATTGTGTTGCTCATCGGGAAGATTTGGGAGTTGATGATCCCTGGAAGAGGGTTCCAATGATTAAAGAGATGGAGATATATTATTGAGGACTGTCTACACCAGAGCTTTCCAAACTGTGTGTCCCGACACAGTACTGTGTCGCCTGCAAATGGTGGGTGTGTCGCAGGAAGACACCGGTGTTAACGGGCACTTAGCACATAACTGCTGCTAATTAAGAGGCATTCCTTTGAAAGCTTTGTTCTCACTATGCCTCATCTACTGTATAACGTCTCCCAGTAAATGGTCTTTTAAAGATCTGTGAAGTACTCAGTGCTGCTCTGTGTGTGTGTGCCCCCAGGAAGCTGGGGTGAGGTGACAGAGGGTGACAGACGGAGGGAGACAGACAAAGGGAGATAGAGGGAGGGAGATAGAGAGAGAGGGAGACAGAGACAGAGGGAGAGAGGGAGCCAGAGGGAGGGAGACAGAGGGACGGAGACAGAGGGAAGAGGGCGACAGAGGGAGGGAGACAGATAGAGGGAGGGAGGGAGACAGATAGAGGGAGACAGAGGGAGGGAGACAAACAGAGGGAGATAGACAGAGGGAGGGAGACAGAAAAAGAGGAAAACCGTGGGAGACACAGAGCGAGGGAGCCAGAGGGAGGGGGACAGAAAGAGAGGGAGACAGAAAGAGAGGGAGACATAGGGAGACAGACAGAGGGAGACAGAGGGAGGGAGACAGACAGAGGGAAGGAGACAGAGGGAAGGAGACAGAGGGAGGGAGACAGAGGGAAAGAGACAGAGGGAAGGAGACAGAGAGAGGGAGACAGAGGGCGACAGACAGAGGGAGACAGACAGAGGGAGGGAGACAGGCAGAGGGAGGGAGACAGACAGAGGGAGGAGGGCGACAGAGGGATGGAGACAGAGGGAGGGAGACAGATAGAGGGAAACAGAGGGAAGGAGACAGACGGAGACAGACAGAGGGAGGGAGACAGAGGGAGAGAGACAGAGGGAGGGAGACAGAGGGAGGGAGACAGGCAGAGGGAGGGAGACAGACAGAGGGAGGAGGGCGACAGAGGGATGGAGACAGAGGGAGGGAGACAGATAGAGGGAAACAGAGGGAGGGAGACAGACAAGAGGGAGACAGACAGAGACAGACAGAGGGAGGGAGACAGAGGGAGAGAGACAGAGGGAGGGAGACAGAGGGAGAGAGACAGAGGGAAACCGTGGGGGACAGAGAGAGAGGGAAACCATGGGAGACAGAGAGAGAGGGAGACAGAGGGACAGAGACAGAGGGAGACAGAGAGGGAGACAGGGGGCGACAGACAGAGGGAGGAGGGCAACAGAGGGAGGGAGACAGACAGAGGGAGGGAGGGAGTGAGACAGACAGAGGGAGGGAGGGAGACAGATGGAGGGAGACAGACAGAGGGAGATAGACAGAGAGAGAGAAACTGTGGAGGGAGTCCAGGGTAGACAGAGGGAGGGAGAGGGAGACAGAGAGAGGGAGACAGATAGAGGGAGACAGAGGGAGGGAGACAAAGGGAGGGGGACAGAGGGAGAGGGAGACAGAGAGTGAGGGAGACAGAGGCTGACAGAGGGAGGGAGACAGACAGAGGGAGGGAGACAGAGGGAGGGAGACAGAGGGAGGGAGACAGAGGGAAGGAGACAGAGGGAAGGAGACAGAGAGAGGGATGGAGACAGACAGAGGGAGGGAGACAGACAGAGGCAGACTGACAGAGGGATGAGGGTGACAGAGGGAGGTAGACAGATAGAGAGAGACAGAGGGAGGGAGACAGACAAGAGGGAGACAGATGGAGACAGACAGAGGGAGAGAGACAGAGGGAGAGAGACAGATGGAGGGAGACAGAGGGAGGGAGACAGACAGAGGGAGACAGGGGGAGAGAGACAGAGGGAGACAGAGACAAAGAGAGAGGGAGACAGAGAGAGACGGAGACACAGAGAGAGGGAGACAGAGAGAGGGAGACAGAGAGGGAGAAAGAGGGAAGGAGACAGAGGGAGAACGAGAAGGAGACAGAAGGAGAGTGAGAGGGAGACAGAGGGAGAGAGACAGAGGGAGGGAGACAGAGGGAGGGAGACAGAGGGACAGAGACAGAGGGAGGGAGACAGAGGGATTGAAACAGAGGGAGACAGAGAGAGGGAGACAGAGAGCGGGAGGCAGAGGGAGACAGACAGAGGGAGGAGGGCGACAGAGGGAGTGAGACAGATAAAGGGAGACAGAGGGAGGTAGACAGACAGAGGGAGACAGTGGGAGGGAGACAGAGGGAGACAGAGGGAAGGAGACAAAGAGAGGGAGGCAGTTAGAGAGAGAGAGAGAGAGGGAGACAGACAGAGTGAGTGAGACAGAGGGAGATAGAGGGAGACAGACAGAGGGAGGGAGACAGACAGAGGCAGACTGACAGAGGGATGAGGGCGACAGAGGGAGGGAGACAGATAGAGAGAGACAGAGGGAGGGAGACAGACAAGAGGGAGACAGACGGAGACAGACAGAGGGAGAGAGACAGCGGGAGAGAGACAGATGGAGGGAGACAGAGGGAGGGATACAAAGGGAGATAGACAGAGGGAGACAGGGGGAGAGAGACAGAGGGAGACAGAGAGAGAGGGAGACAGAGAGAGACGAAGAGACAGAGGGAGAGAGAGAGAGAGAGACAGAGGGAGGGAGACAGAGGGAGGGAGACAGAGGGACAGAGACAGAGGGAGGGAGACAGAGGGATTGAAACAGAGGGAGACAGAGAGAGGGAGACAGAGAGCAGGAGGCAGAGGGAGACAGACAGAGGGAGGAGGGTGACAGAGGGAGTGAGACAGATAAAGGGAGACAGAGGGAGGTAGGCAGACAGAGGGAGACAGTGGGAGCGAGACAGAGGGAGAGAGAGAGAGGGAGAGAGAGAGAGGGATGGAGACATAGGGAGACAGAGGGAGGGAGAGGGAGGGAGACAAAGAGAGGGAGGCAGTTAGAGAGAGAGAGAGAGGGAGACAGACAGCGTGAGTGAGACAGAGGGAGATAGAGGGAGACATAGAGAGGGAGGGAGAGAGGGACAGAGAGAGAGATAGAGAGAGGGAGGGAGAGAGAGAGAGAGCGAGGGAGGGAGACAGAGAGAGGGAGGGAGAGAGAGATAGAGAGAGGGAGGGAGACAGAGAGAAAGAGAGAGAGAGAGAGAGAGAGAGAGAGAAAGATGTGTGTAAGCCGGGTCTGGTAGCACAGTGGACAAAGGCATCCACTGCAGAAGCCTGTGTACAACCTCATGGTCTCAAATTTGCTTGATAATGCACCATTTGCCCACTTTTATTTCAAAGTTTTCTTCCGGAGGGAGAACCCTCCCCGAACTCCCCTTAAGTGGTTCGTGCTCACTCGCTACACTCGCTCGCTACACTGCCTTACTGTGTCCTAAAATGATGCATCTCCAAAAAGTGTGTCACCAACATGAAAAGTTTGGAAAGCTGTGGTCTACACTGTGTTCTCCAGATCTCCTGCAAGGAAGTCCAAGCTGGATGAAATGGCATCGGTCACTGATTGTGAAGTGGTCTCTTTTCAACCATTGAATGAAGTCCGGTGTCTTTCAAGGCATTTTGCAGTTGGTGCACTAATTCGGAATTATGAGGCTTCTCTTAAGTACTTTAAGCATGTGAAAGTTGAAGAGAATGATCCAGTTGCTAAATATTGTTACAAAAAGCTATCTGACGCACACTACCGTATTTCCCTTGCAGTACTTAATGATATTCTGAGTGAATTTGCATCTTAGTTCTTTGACTACTGTTGAAGCTGTACAATATGCAAGAGCAAAGATTGGCCAAATTAAGGAACAGTATTTGGGGGACACTGTCTTTTGGAGCAGCAATGTAAGAGATATGATGGTGTTGTACAAGGAAAGGCAAGAGTTTGACAGTGGGCCTATTTTGTCTTTTGTTTCCCTTCTTTGTGAGCACATGCAAAAAAGGTTCCCTGAAGATGAACTGAACGAATGGGCAAATTTTGAAATCCAGGAAATAGCAACACAATCACATTTTGATTTTGGGACTGAGAATATACAAAGACTTATTGAAAAGTATGCAAATGTCTTGGTCCTGGGTGATTGTGAAACACCAGAAGATGTTGTTCGACAATACAGAGATTATAAATATGTGGTGGCAGAACGTGTAAAGGGTGGGTTATTTACCACCTTTCGAGACATGGTGAATTTCACTGTACGCAATTCTGCTCAGTATAGTGTGGTGTCTCAGCTTGTTGATGTCTGCGCAACATTTCAAGCATCTAGTGCCGATTGTGAACGAGTATTTAGCCTCATGAATACTATCAAGAGTAAATTGAGGAATAGAGTAGAGCAGAAGCATTTGGATATGCTGATGAGGACAAAGGCCTACCTCCTGAATGGGAAAGTTGACCTTGATAGAGTTTATCAGCACTGGAAAAATGGCAAGGATCGCCGTGAGAAGCAACCCTGTCACCCATCTAGTGATGCCACTTGACATGTCTGAACGGCCCTCTCCCACAGTCCATGTTTGCCTGGATGTCAAAGTTTTACGAACTATCTCTGGCGGGATAGCCCAACATTACTCAGTAGCTTTCACATCAAATTGTAAATATGTTATGTAATTTTGTAACTTATTGTGTATATGTGATATTGTATAGGCTCTCAACATTTCCCCACCCAATGAACAGTGCTCCAGTTAAGAATATTTAGTCAAATCTAATGATGGTACCACAGTTGGAGTCTTGTGCTTTTCTAAACCAGAAGTGTACTTGCCTGTGTAACCAATTCATGTCATGGTGTGTTTACCCAATTTGCAAACTGGCCTTAAGACACTTAACGTGGCGCTGTATGTGCGAAAATGCACCATCTTTTCACTTTTTTAAGTAAACGTTTGGAGTGACATTTGGCACTGCACAAGCACGCGGTCTGGTTCCTGGCGCACATAACCATGGTTGCAGCGCACAGAGACCCTCCACTGCTGCACACATAGGAAAACAATTAGAGGGAACATTGCACGCTGGGTGCGTGCACCGTGCACGACTTCAGGTGACTTTTTTAAAGAAAGAATTTCATTGGTTCATAACTTTTTCATTCTAGAAGTTACAAGACCCCACCCAATTTTGTTCTTCTTTCCAGAACCTCAGCAGAGAGACATCAGTTGTGATTTCTCTCTATTTTTTGTGCATTTGTTTTTGGTGTTTTTCAAAAACAGCAAAAAGAAATGGCTTCTTCCAGCATCCAACAACAGGTTCATCCAGAGGAAGAAGATGACGAACCAGAACCAGTCAAAAAAAGATTTGAGAGTGTTGTCAGGGCCTTCTTTTCCATTCCTGAAGGCCAAAATAAGGTGAATGCACGCAAAGTTATGTGCGCTCTGTGCCAAAGTGTCCTGTTGCGTGGGTCTGAAAAAAAGTATTCATGCGGCACATCGTCGATGCTCAAACATCTACTATTCACCCACGGGCGATTCCACGGGAGCAACACCGTTGTGCATTGGAGAAGCAGGCTGCAGAACAAGAGCAATCTGGAGGACCGAGCACATCATCTGGTTCTCCAACTGGCATGACAACAAACATTAAACCTGAATTCGCAAGAATTAGGCAGAGTTGTATTAAATGCAACAAAGTTCTCTACCATTGAGAACAATCCGTGGATGCTGTTGTGGTTGCAATCACAAACCACTGTTGGTAATTTTTTTTTTTGCAATCTGTTACTAATTTCTAGATGTTGCGAAAGTTTTCACAATTCATTCTGTTTATTTTTGTTACATTTTGGGGAAAACACCCCAAAAATGTAAAAAAAAGTTAGAAAATAACAAAAAATATATAAAATACAAAAAGAAGGAAAAAAAGTTTTTTGTTGGAACCACCTATTCTGGTTAAAAAAGAGAAATTTGTATGTGCTGTATGAAGTGTACAGATAATATCTGCATGATTACATGGGTGCATGAATACTGCCTGGATTAGTAGATAATTGCTTATGTAATAGAAGAGTTATTGGATGACTGCTTGGGTACTGAGTAGGTGGTTGCAAGATTGCATATGTAGTGCATGAGTGATTGCATGAGTACATGGGTAGTACCTGGGTGATTGCATGAGTGTATCAGTAGTACGCAGGTGCTTGCATGAGTGCATGGGTAGTGCCTGAATGATTGGACGAATACATGGGTAATGTCTGGGTAATTGCATGAGTGCATGGGTAGTACATAAGTGATTGCATGAGTGCTTGGGTAGTGCCTGGGTGATTGGAGAAGTGCAAAGATAGGTCATGGTGATTTTATAAGTGCGTAGGTAGTGCATGGGTGATTGCAGCAGTGCATAAGTAGTGTCTGGGTTATTGCATGAGTGGATGAATTGTGCCTGGGTGAATAGAGGAGTGCATTGGTATTGCTTGGATGATTGTGTAAGTGCATGGCTAATTGCTGGAAGATTGCAGGAGTGCAGAGGTAATGTATGGGGGATTGGAAGAGTGTGTTGATAATGCCCGAATGATTGCATGAGTTTTTCGGTAATGCCTGAATGATTGCATGAGAGCATGGGTAGTGCCTGGGTGATTGGAGGAGTGCAGAGGTAGTGCATAGTGAATGTATAAGTGCTTGGGTATTGGTAGAGTGATTGGATAAGTACATGATACTGGCAGGGTGATTAAAGGAGTGCATGGGTATGACATGGTGATTTGTGGAATGGATGGGTACTACTTGGGTAATTGAAGGACTGAATGAATAGTGTGTAGGTAATTAGAGGACTGCATGGGTAGTGCACAGGTGATTGCAGCAGTGCATGGTTAGCGCCTGGGTCATTGCATCAGTATATGGGTACTGACTGGATGATTAACGTACTACAAGGATAGTGCAAGGTGAACTTATAAGTGCTTGGGTATTGGCAGAGTGATTGAATATGTACATACTACTGGCTGGGTGATTGGAGGAGTGCATGGATATTGACATGGTGATTCGTGGGATGGATGGATAGTGCCTGCGTAATTGAAGGACTGAATGAATAGTGTGTAGGTGATTAGAGGACTGCATGTGTAGTGCACAGGTGATTGTAGCAGTGCATTGTCAGTGCCTGGGAAATTGCATGAGTACATGGGTATTGGATGATTACAGTACTGCATGGTGAATTTATAAGTGCTTGGATATTGGGAAGTGATTGGATAAGTACATGATAGTGGCTGGATGATTGGAGGAGTGCATGGGTAGTGACAGGATTATTTGTGGAATGCATGGGTACTACTTGGTTAAAGGACTGATTGAATAGTGTGTATGTGATTAGAGGTGTGCATGGGTAGTGCACAGGTGATTGTAGCACTCCATGGTTAGTGCCTGGGTCATAGCATGAGTACATGGGGACTGGATGATTAGAGTACTGCAAGGAGAGTGTATGGTGAATTTATAAGTGCTTGGGTATTGGCGGAGTGATTGGATAAGTAGATGGTACTGGCTGTGTGATTGGAGGAGTGCATGGGTAGTGACAGGATGATTTGTGGAACACATGGATATACCTGGGTAATTGAAAGAGAGAATGAGTAGTGTGTAGGTGATTAGAGGACTGCATTAGTAGTGTGCAGGTGATTGCAGCAGTCCATGGTTAGTGCCTGGGTCATTACATTAGTACATGGGTCCTGACTGGATGATTAGAATACTGCAAGGATACTGCATGGTGAATTTATAAGAGCTTGCGTATTGGCGGAGTGATTGGATTAGTGCATAGTAGTGTCTGGGTGATTGTAGCAGTGCATGGGTAGTGATTTGGTTATTGCATAAGTGTATGACTAGTGCCTGGGTGATACCAGGACTACATGTGTAGTACCTACATTATTTTCTATGTGCATGGGCAATGCTTGGTTGATTTTTACAACTGTATGCCTAATGCCTGGGTAATTACATGAGTTTATAGGTAAGGTCTGGATGATTGGTTGAATACATGGATAGTGCCTGGGTCATTGTATGAGTACATGAGTACTGACTGGATGATTAGAGGAAAGCAAGGATAGCGCATAGTGACTTTAAAAGTGCTTGGGTATTAGCGGAGAGATTGGGTTAGTACATGGTAGAGGCAGGGTGATTTTTTCAGTTCTTTTATTATAATCTAAATTTAAAATATTCTCAAACTGTAGAATAAGTTTCTGTAAAAGAGAAGAAAAAATTCTGTTATTGCATATAATATTATAGTTTTAAGAACACAACATAAATTTACAATTACATAACATATTCAATTTGACTTTTTTGCTATTTCCAGATTCGATTGAATTTCACCATACACAGTGATTTCAATGTTGATCATCATGTAACAGCGGGCAACAAAATACAATCAATAAGATTGTTAAAAAAAAACAGTGATCAAAATATTTACAACAAACTGAGCTATCTGTTTACATTTTCAAATATAAATTCCCTCAAAAACATTGCATATAAAACAAAGATCAAATATATGAATTGCTTCTTTGAATAGAATGCAACAAAGAACAAAACCTTTTTTCTTGATTCTTCATAATTGGTTGTTGAAGATTTTCTAAAATAAATGACGTTCACAACTACACTAGCATAGCAGTTGATACCTGAACTATTTTCTAACTGATATCCAACAATATCATCAACACTGTCCATTTTCTTTTTGTTTGGAGCCTGGTTGCCCTTTTACAGGGGTAAGTTGCAGTAGATCACCGAATACAATCACATGTTTTCCTCCAAATAAGACATCATAATCTGTTTTTAAAATGTGCTGCATTCTTAAATGTACAAAGGCAAGCATTAAGTTTGAGACCATTCTAACCCATTAATTATCAGAAGTTTCATTTTCTTTAGTACTCTTGAAACTTTATAACAAGCTTCTCCAGATAGCTTGTGACATTCCGACTTGTTTTCATGTTCAACAGGTAGCATCAGTAAACAATGTAATGTAATCCCTTTAATGTTGTGTGCTGCTAACCCAGTTGGAGCGGTTACAACACAAGATAAATGTGATTCAGTGGTTTTCTGTAGATAACTGGTCTAAACTTTAATTTAGAATTTTTTCCCTGTACCAGCTTGAGCACTGATATACATTTGAATAGGTTTAAATGATGTGCAGTTGCATTCTTTTTTTTCATGGAGTAAACCACGGTCTATCTGTTATGTAACTTGCTGATATATTTCTTTCTGTTCAATATTTAGTTGTTCTTCCAAATTTCCCAACTCCATAATATTATGTTGTGCTTCATGCACTGCCGTTTCTACTTCACTCATGGCGATTGCTGCTTCATTTTCACCAATAGGTTCTCCTAGTGGATCTTGATTCAGTGGAGCAGAACTTTCACTAAATTGAGAACTGTCTTCTAGCAATTTCAGCTGCAATAGTAGATTCTTGTTGAATCTCTTCATTCAACATTTGTAGATAATTTGGAATAACTGTGCATTCAATACTAGCTTTACATGCATTAAAAGAATCTTCATAGCACTGAAAATCTCCAAGTAATTCCATTTCAGTACGCCAAAGCTTTAACGGTTGCAGAAGTGCTAAATAGAAAAATTCCCTTTTATCTGGAGTTTCGCAACTGAGTTTACTGTGATTAATGAGTTTCACCAAACATCCATCACATCCAATGACTTCATATTTTTGTTCATTTATATTCTCTATAATATTTCTCTTAAATCGTACTTCATAGAGACATATGTTTTTAAGATGTGGACTTATTTAGGTAAATCCTGGATCCATAAAAGCATATTTATATGAGGAGCACCTCTAGCTTGGTACTCCTTTCTCCAAAAGAAATCAATAACTTCTCCAAGAGGTGGGTTGTTTTTATTGCAGATAAAAGGCATCATAGCTTGAAACCTATGATTAAAATATCTGCACACATTTACAGGATCCAAGGAACACAGTTCTTCAGCTGTCTTGAATTGAATGTTTTTAATATTTGAATTTGCTTCACGAAGAAATTCAAGTAAATCGTCCCATGCGTATTCAGCACAGCTTAGCGTAACAAACCATGTAGGGGTTCCTGAGTTCCTTAACATACATTTAAGTTCTCTATGACGACGATACCAATACTCATTAATACCACATTGACACGCCATCTAATTAATCAATTGAGATTCTAAATGATCATCTCTCATTTGTACTTTGTCCATGAATTCCTTTGCAGAAACATGATGAATATGAACTCCTGTTTTTAATATGTGGTTCACTGCATATGAAAGTCCAGATAAGTCACTTTCAAACAAAAGATGAAATATATATGGAAAACACTGTCAAAATCTTAGATCTTCTGAGTACAATCTTGTTGTACGATATTCTGACGCTGGAATCTGCACTGGTCATTCATCATATTGTCCACCTTTTCCAGTTGGAAAGAGCTGTGGAAAACAACAAGCTTCCAAACTTCTTTCCCAAACACTCATAGGAGTTCCCTTCGCTTTCTTCATTTGGAATAGTTCAATAGCATTTCCAATCACTTCCTTTGAATGTAAAGGATGTACACTAGTGTTCATAAATTACTTCACTTTTGAAGATGTCCACTTTTTCAATTTGGCCACTTGAAATTTTGCTATCATCTCCTAAAACTATTTCTTCTTCTTCCACATACACATTTTTGTAATTTACATTGTTTTTTATGAGATATAACATAGCCTTTTGCACTTTGCTGACATCTACTAATGCTTGCCATATTTTCTGACTCTTTGTGGGAACACCATTAACTAGGATAGCTACAGGTTCAGTTTCCTTTTTCTCTACACCAATAGTTTCAATATTTTTCTTTAAATCTAAAGGCAAATACACAACTCTTCCTTTTAAGCCTCTTTGTAAATCTGATGGAGTCAGCTTACCTGTTTTAGGATCCATACGAACAATAGCCTGGAACGGGTACACAGATTGAATCAGAATGGACTCATACGTATTTAAATCTACCAGTTCTGGAGGAATAGCTACCAACTCTAGGTTATTATGTACAGCTCTAGCTGGCATTTTGTTCTCCTCTAATTTGGTATAACAATATTTACAAATACATTGATCACTACCCAACTCAAAGCAATCTTCCACCAACTAATAAGCTCCAAATTCCTTCCACTTATCATTGTTTTCTTTTTCACTTTTTAAATACAGATCAACATTCCTAGTTTGATTTCTATAGTGAGTATGTCGACAACAAATACAAACATAGTTTGGTTTTTCACAACATATTACCTTAAACTTCGTAATTTCTTCTTCAAAATTCTCAGTACTACTATCTTCCACCTTGTCTTTAACACCTACACTTATCAAACTCTCACTTTCTCTACACTCCTGTTCAGGACCAAAGAGACGAAACTCTATATCATCACAAACTTTTTTTACATCTGATCCTGACCCATACAAAAGAGCAGTGTTTAAGTCACTTAAAAGTATTGCAGGACTTTTTATATAGTACAATCTTCTTACTAACTTCCGCATTGCAGAGTGATGTACTGCTAACAGTCTCAAATGATGAAAAACACTTTGGCACACTTTTCTAGAAAGACAAGCCAGAGAATGCAAACCAGTATTTTTTCTCACTTTGCAAGGATCTAGTCCTTGCCACATCTCAATCTTTTGTTTAATACTTTTTTAGTATAACCTCTTAAGCAATTTCGTAAAATATCAATAGACTCCTGATGCATACTACAAATACTACTACAATCCCATATATACACTGGATCTTGTGTACGTCTCCCTTGAACTTATTCAGCTATCACTTTTTCCACATTTCTAGGAACCATCTTTTCTTTGTCAGTTGCACAACCGTTCTTCACTTCATAAGCACAACCACTTGTATCAACTGCGTGAACTAATATATTGTTATGAAACTAGCTCTCTTCATGAAAAAAAGGTTCTGAACTAGAAGTATGCTTCCATTCACCCAAATTGTTTTTACAAAAGTTAGTTCTGTTGATTAGTCTTTTCCTTTTAGTTTTGTTCTTCATAGAATGCATTGGTTTATCTAATGCTTGCATTCTCTTTAAAACTCAAATAAAAATGTTCTTTTCAATTCAAAAGCCTTTTTGATTATACTTTCAATCTTTTTTTCTTTTTATAAAGTGCAGATCTCTTTTTATATTTCTTGCCATGTTTCAACAAAGTTTGTAGTACTCTACTTTTATACATATGTTTCCTAATTTCATAAAATTGTTTCTTTCTTCTTTCAACATAGATTTTTTTCTCATTGCCTGAATTTCTTCATTTGTCTTTTTTCATTTCATTCTTTTTCATTCTTTCTACAAGTATTCTTTCTATTTTTATCATTTCCAAAATGCTTTCCTCTCCTTGAAATTGTTTTAATAAATTCCTTTGTTCTCTGACCACAAGACTTTTTCTTTTTTGCCACATGTTGTAGTTCATCTAATTTGTGCATTTCTTTCTCCTTTAAATAGTACTGTTTTCTTTGTTGTTTTTTCCTTTGAGATTTTTTTGTCATGGTTATTCTTTCTTAATAATAATGAAGAATATCTAAAAAAAAAAAAATTCAAAATAATGTAATATTATTCAAATAATTATATACATATATACTTATCTATTACTAAAGAAACACTTTCTATTTTAAAAGCTACAAAGAAATGCATATATGGTTTTCTGAATATGGTAACAATTACACCTGAGCTGCACAATAAGTGAAAAGAGGTGCAGAAAAGAATACAACAGTAATTTCTGAATGATTACAGCATTACATATCTAGTGCATGGATCATGGTAAGACTGCATGGCGACTATTTTGGTGTTTTTATAACTGTATGAGAGGCGTGCAGAAATTTGCAAGAGAGATCATAGAAAGAAGCAACAGTAGTGCAAAAGAATCAAAAGAGGTGCAAAAAGAGGCAAATAAGGTACAGAAAGAGGAAACAGGTGAGCAGAGTAAGACAAGAGATGTGCAGAAAGGGGGAAGAGGGGTGCAAAAAAAGGCAAGAGAAATAAAGAAATTTTAAACAGAGGTGCAGGAAGAAGACAGATCAGTGCAGAAAGAACCAACAGAGGTGCAGAAAGAGGGAAGAGAGTTGCAAAAGCAGGCAAAAGACGTACAGAAAGGAGGAACAGGTGGGCAGAGTGAAGCAAGAGAGGTGCAGAAAGAGAGATGGCAGGTGCAGAAAAAATTTGAAACAGAGGTGCAGGAAGAAGATAGAGCAGTACAGAAAAAACCAACATAGGTGCACAAACAGGCAAGAGCGGTACAGATAAAGGCAAGTGAAGAGCAGAATGAAGCAAAAGAGGTGCAGAAAGAAGTTTCAGTGGTGGAAAATAGGTAACAGCACTACAGAAAGGGGTAGGAAAGGTGTCGAAAAAGGCAACACAGTTACAGAAACAGGTAAGTAAAGTGCAAAAGGATACAAGAGAACCTCAGAAACAGACAATATAGGTGGAAAAAAGACAAGTAAGGTACTGCATGGTGAGTATTTGGGTGTTTTTATAACTGCATGAGATTTGAGCCTAGTCAAAAATGAAGCAGCACACTATTACATAACTCGACTATAAGTGTCAACAAATTGTTTAAAGCACGCATCCATTTCTCTACATGGTATCAGAACTATGATAATATGTAAAAGAAATATGTATACAATATTTCCGAATCATGTTGAAACCTAGAAACTAAGACACGTAATAGACCTCACTAAGTATTTCCAACACTCAATTGGTAGTCCTTGTGTAATTGTATGACTGCAAGGGTACTCTTTGGGTAAGTACAGGACAGCATGAAAAGCAATGAAGAGAGCATGGTGGACTCCAAGAGAAGAACTGCTCAAAAAGACAGAAAAACTACCACTAGAAAGGATCGTTTGTGTCTCCACATTCTGTCCCAATTCAAACAATTTGAAAAAAGTCATCATTCAAAATTGGCATTTGATAAAAAATCTGGATCTTTCATTAAAGCAGAATCCACTCTTTGCTTTTAAAAAAGACCTTAACATAGCGAATCAAATCGTACGAGCAGCAATGCCAAAAGATAAAAAAACTTCCCTACGGGAATATGTAGGACTTCCTCCAGTACGAGGACATCATAAATATGGAACTTGTATCTGCTGTGAGTCCACAGAGGAAGGTGTGTTATTCGAATAAAATTCCATTTTTTGGAAACATGAATCTTTTACGAATTGTAAAAGTAAGTTTGTGATCTACAGGATACGTTGCCCCTGTAACCTATTATATATAGGGAAAACAAGTCAAGAAATCCGTACAAGAGTGTCACAACACAAATCGCGAATTAATAAAAATGTGGAAACAGCACCATTGGTTAATCATTGGAAAGCCAAAAATCACCAAATTAATGACTTGAAATGGACAGTAATCTCCAAAGTTGAACGAGATGAAAGAGGTGGCGACTTAGAACTCAAACTATCCAGAAGAGAAGCTATGTTAATATTGAAGTTTAACACAGCCATCAACGGACTCAATGAGCTCTCAGAGCTTTATAAACTGAGTTAGTTCACCATCATCTGAAATTTTTCTCCGTCTTTGATCATGAGCATCACTATAGTCTCATCTCCTTCAAAGTACACGTCAACTGGTACTTGGAATTGAGAGACTGAAGATCCCTCCATTGTAAGTTTGATCAGTCAAATAACCTACACTCCGTCGTCTCCGGTGTTCACAAGTATTGATAAAGTTGTCTTCGTGGAAATTATGATTGATGCGGTCTAACTCAAAGCCTATAAACTCGTTCTTTCTTTAAAACGACTTGTCACTGAAAGTCTGTGTTCTGTGTTGCTCAAAGCAAATATAAACATTGATACCACGTGTTGTCACGTGATGGAGATAGTGTCTACCAACGGCTACCGCCACTGATGAGAATAATCCAGGTAAGCCTGCACCACAGGCTCTTTTTCTTTCCCTTTAAAGTACATGCAAAATGGCACTTGGGAAGAGATCCCTTCATTGAAAGTATGTCTTTTATGAAACAAAAACTAATACTTCATCGTCTTGGGCTAGAATGTGCTGCTCACTAGTATGAACAATATCGCCTTCGTTGCAAGTATGATTTACGCTGTACATCCACACGATTAATAACTCTTAGTCTAAAACTCGTTCTTGCTTCAAACGACTTGAGACTGAAAATCCGTCTTCTATGTTTCTTTAAGTTAATACAAACATCCAGTCTACGTAGCGACATGTGACTAGAGACCGCGTCTTTCAACGGCTACCGTCACCGACGATATCCAGGTAAGCCTGCACCACAAGCGCGTTCTGGAAATATCGACTAAAGAAAAATCAAGCCATGCTATCCTCATTCAGAGCGCTAATACTATCTTTTATCGCTAACAGCTTCCACCTATGAGTTGCAAGACCGGGTGATCCTCGGACTCGGCTCAAAGTCTTCCGCATACAATTGAGGTACTTAACTTCCAAGAACCAATTGCTAACGCACCCTATTTCGAATTTACTTCCCAATTTGAAAAAACCTCTTATACTTTCCTACAGTTGGCGAGAGACTACATTGCTAATATCTTGGCAGTCATAGCGGGATTAAAACAGTTACGACGCGCTAACTTTTCAAGCCAGCTCCAGCCCTCAAAACAATGAAAATTTAATGTAAGTCAATTAGGAATGAATGTGTGATTGTCATGCTAAACACAACCTTTGAACAGTGCCAGTATTGTTAAACACCGCCATAATTCCGGCTTATTTTTCATTTTTTTTCCTAATTTCAGACTCACTGCTAGATAGATTGGCTGATCTTCTCTTCATTCTACAGAGGTAAATCAAGTCATAATTAAGGTGTTTAGGTGCTCTGAGGAGGTTTTTGGGCGTCCCCCTTACTTACAAAGGTTTTTTGTCATTTTTAACTTACAGGTCCTGATGAGAGCCCCAGAAACTCAGGGGTTTCGAAACGCGTAGACCTTATGATTTGACCACAAGAATTTTGAATTTTTCAACAAAGAATGACCAATATAGAGAGCATTTAGTTTAGTATTCTTCTCTGTGGTCCAGTGAAAAGAATTTTACTGGTGCTTTCAAAGGAATCTTTGTAAATTCAGTCTTTGTATGTTTTTTGACGGACAGAATGCGACCAGCGAAAGGTTTGTGATATGAGTGTGTTTGGAGTGAATAATTGAATGGTGTCAAGAATGTTTGGAATGAATTAATGAATGGTGTGAACAATTTTGTCTAAAATATGTCTCATTAATGTTAGGTGGAACTTTTTTGAATTTTTGGAAAATGGAAGGTTTATAATGTAATTTGAAATAAATAAATTCATAGATTTATTCGACGAAAACAAAGTACTTAGACGCATTTTGTTGTTTCCCAAAATGTGCCCTCATAAGTGAAATTGAGGTTCAAGAATAGTTGCAGTATTAGCGTATTTGTTGTTATTTCTCACTACAGGCCCAGCTTTACTGCATTTGGCCTACCTCCAGTGTTGGTTTGGGCTAGTCAAAAATGAAGCAGCACACTATTACATAACTCGACTATAAGTGTCAACAAATTGTTAAAAGCACGCATCCATATCTCTCCATGGTATCAGAACTATGATAATATGTAAAAGAAATATGTATACAATATTTCTGAAACATGTTGAAACCTAGAAACTAAGACACGTAATAGACCTCCCTAAGTAATTCCAACACTCAATGGGTAGTCCTTGTGTAATTGTATGACTGCAAGGGTACTCTCTGGGTAAGTACAGGACAGCATGAAAGGTAACTGGCTAATTTCATGAGTGTAAACATACACATTCAGTACATGTGTAAGTGTATAAATAGCAGTTGAAGGGATTCATGAGTCATTGAGTATTGCCTATGTGAATACATAAATGCAACAGAAAGGCAAGGGTGATTTGACGACTGCAAGGGTAGTGTGTAGGTAATGAGATGACTCCACAGCAACAGCCTGCATCATTCCATAGCTGTAGGGTAGTACGTAACTAGACCCGAGTGATTCCTAGCCTGCAAGGGTAATATCTGGGGGATTACTGAAGTAGATAACAAGTCAATAGGTGATTTTATAAGTTCATCAGAACCGCCTGGGTGATTACCGAACTAGTAAGATACTGCCTGAGTGATTACTGGTGTGGAAAGGTAGTGACTGGATGAATTTAAAACTACATGACTAGTGGCTGAGTGATTACATAAGTGCAAGAAAAGTGCGTATGTGATTAAAAGAGTACAAGGGGATTAAAGGACTACATGGATAACACGTCGGCGATTTCATGACTGCAGGGATAATGCCTGGGGATTTACATGACTACTTAGCAAGTGACTGGGTGATTTTATAAGTGCATGGGTACTTCTTGGGTGATTACAGGACTACTGAGGCAGAGCCTGACTAAACAAAAGACTGAAAAAGTAGTGCCTGGGTGATTTGAGAACAGCATGACTACTGGCTGAGTGATTACAACAGTAAAAAAGGGGTGTCACCATCTCACTAAAAGCATACATAAATATATTTATCTGTATCATAACACTTTCCAAACCTTAAAAATTCAAAGAACAAACTTACAATTTCAATAAAACATCTAAAAATATGCGGCATCTTTCAACTATACCTTTCAACAGACTAAAAAAAAAAAGCCTAATTAATAACAATTTATATGAGCATCTTTGAAACCACACTTTCATACCGCATCTTCACCTTTCTATCTAAAATTATGAGGCATCATTCAAATATACTTTTGTACAGAGTAGAAAAAAAGCCTAATTAATAACACCATATATGATCATCTTTGAAAGCACGCATTTGTGCTTCATCTTCACAAATCTATCTAAAATTATACGGCATCATTCAACTATACCTTTCTACAGACTCGAAAAAGAAGCCTAATTAATAACACCTTATATAAGCATCTTTCAAAGCATACATTTGTGCAGCATCTTCACCATTCTATCAACAATTATGCGGCATCATTCAACTATAACTTTGTACACATAACAAAAAAGAAGCCTAATTAATAATACCTTATGTGTACATCCTTCAAAGCACAGTTTTGTCTTGCATCTTCACCATTCTACTAGTACTCACACTCTTGACCCTACCACATAAAAAGCAACAACAGCTCTTTCTTATACATCATGCACCATAAAATGTATAAGACGTATGAAAATACGTATGGAAGTAGAAAGATACATGAGACAGAACTCCATGCACATCTTAATATTTGACATAGTCCACCTTCAAACTTAAAGAAACAGCTTAAAATTATGCGGTATAGTACAAATATACATATCCACACACTAAAACAAACTACCATAATCAGTAATCCATATTCCAATATACACATAATACTATACAAAATCTATTTCAAACAACATTTAACTACATTACAACAAACTATAATAAACATCTCTACATGTAATAATATATTTCAAACATCAAAGTTCATGAATATTTTTTTACAACTAAAAATAAAGGTAACACATAATACACTTTACAAATGTATAACTCACCTTCCAAATTGATTTGTAGAATATGAAATCTCATAAACTCAGAATGGATTTTCTTATGCACACAATCAATGTAATGCACTGCTCTCAGCAAGGCAAAACCAGTAATGGCACAGTTTCCCTCCCTTTCTCCACACATATACATGTAAGTAACAAATCACATTGCTTCCCACATTATATCAAACTGTAAAACACATTTCTATTGGTTAGACATATCAACCCTTACCAACTGACTTCTAAAAGTACCCAGACTGCTTCTGGATTTTTTTTTGGGGAGTCGTGACTCCACCGTGCAGCAAAGCGATGGAACCGCGAATCTACACGGGAGTTTAAAAATATACTACACATAAATTTACCGCTATTTTTTAATAATGCACTATTTTTAAAGATAGCACTGACTTGGGAAATGTCACAGTATTAACATATTACTTTTATATAAATTATAAAATCACATTTTAATGCCACAGTTAACTTTTAACCATACCCCCATTTTGCTTACTCCCAGTTTCCATAGTAAGAGTTCATGGAACACTCAACTGAACTGACAGGTCACAAGTTCACCATATTTTCAAGTACACCACACAATGTTGCAAATGCAAACAGCAGGTGTGGTTGACATGTCCAAAATATGATCTTATCCTTTCTACTGTACCTTTCCAACATGTTTTACTAACCAATAAGAAGTATGTTTTTAAAAAAAAGTTAAATGCACCCTACTTTGAATGTGCAATGTTCTTAAACACTCAATCAATTCTCTACTTTTTAAAAAACAGCATCTTGTCCACCATTTTAGATACCTCTCATTCAACCAACTGAGTACCTCAGCAACAGACATCTTTTCATTACTTCCAGACATCCCTTCAAAATGCTTACAGTGTGGATTGTTGGGCACAGCTAAGTTTTCTGGTGCAAAAGGTATGCTGAACGCAGAGGTATTGACAAAGGCCTAGTTTTGCAAAATGGGGACATTAAATGGATTACACAGAGAAGATTAAAGTGGCACCAATTGATGCCTTTGGTTAAAACATCTTTGCATCTCCAACCCCCTGACTTCATTATTGTGCACTGTGGTGGCAATGACCTAGGCACATTGACTGGGGTAGGTCTAGAAATGCTAATGAAGGACACCTTTTGCACAATTGATGCTGCTTTTACTTCAAACTGTCTTTGTCTACTCTAACATATGCCAAAGACAAAAATGGAAGAGGTCAAATCAATTTTGTCTACAGATTGAGAAAGCTAGAAAAAATGTCAATAAAGCTGTTTCTGCTTATCTTAGAGACCATAGAATGGGCACCATACATAACAACAATCTACGTTTTCATATGGAGGGCATCTACAGGAATGATGAAGTACACTTTACAGATGTTGGAAACAGAGTATTTCTCAACAACCTAAAGCTCTTCATCCGCACTTACATGTAGCTACAAGAAACTCATAATAAACACAAGAGCTATTTTTAGAGCCACCCTATAACCCAACAGTGAATCTTACATATTAAAAACATACATATTCTTATTGTACAACATTGCTTGGAGTCGCAATCCCATTGTGTTTGCACTGGGAGCCACGCTGGACACGATGAAATCGCGACTCCAAGCACGCAAAATAAAAATAAAATGCCCTCTATTCTATATTGTTAATTCTGCCTCGGGGACCCCATCCCCCGAGGCATGCCCTTGGGTACCGTCGGGGCAGGCCCAATGTCCCCACCTTCCCAGCCAGCTCCCCGCCTCCTGCGGGAGCCGGCATTGCTTTTGAGAAAGGGGAGCTGCTAACATGCAGCTACCCTTGCCCAAAACCAATACTGCTTTGCGTCTTGGAAGCGAGAGCAGGTTTCCTGCTCTCGCTTCCAAGAAGCAAAGCAGTGTTTGCAATAACAGGTCGGGAGCCACACGGCTCCCGCCCTGTCATTGCAAACATTAATGTCCCGGGAGTGGCCACCCCGGGACATTACAGGAGCCGGCCCTGGGGGGTGGCAGTCCCCAGGGCCATCGACGGCTCCACGAGGAGGGCCACGCCGCGCTCTTCACTTCATTTACTTAGCCCCGGAGAGGTGGTGGTCCCCGGGGCTTGAGGGGGGCCTGCGAGCCCCCTCTCATTATTTAATAAAGCTCCGGGGAGGTGGTGGTCCCCGGGCCAGCGAGCCCCCCTTTCAATTACAAATGCCCAGGGAGGTGGCGGTCCCCGGGGCTGCGGAGGCCCCCACAAATTAAAAACTGATTACCCCCGAGAACTGGCCCACCAGGGGGCTCATGGAAAATGAAGCACGCTCCTTTTTAAAAAAAAATTATTGTTTGGATTAGCGAACCCAGCGCGACTTCTGCCATCTACAAATAAATTAGTCAGTTTTTGGCCCTGGGGTCCCTGTGGGACTCCCTCAGCAAACATAGGGGGCCAGGATGTTTCTACCCTGCCCCCTTTTCTTGTTTTTTAGTGTTTTTGTCACAGTTTTCTTGTCACTTGGTTACCAAGTCACAAGATGGCTGCCAAAAAATTCTGGTTTTAAGTGTTGGCAGCCAATCGGAGTGAAGCCCGTGCCCGGGAGGGTTTGCGACTCCTCCTCTGTGCTCAGATATCGATATTTTTCTTTTTTTAATTTCTCAGGAACTACTGAATGGATTAACACCATTTAAAACAAATGTCTCTTTCTGAGCAAAGGGTTACCTTTTTGCCAAATTTGGTGTACTTAAGTTCGGCAGTTCGGGCTGTAGCCAGTTCCAATTTTTCCTATGGAAATTAACATGGGGAAAACGCGTTTTGGGACCCCCCTTTTTTCTCTGCCCACACTTGATGATCCACCCCAAAACCTTCAGGGCAGGAGCTGACTACGACGGGCCATTAGTTTTGAAAATTTTGCGAAGATTCGTCAAATGACAACAAAGTTATTGGCAAAACAAAAAATGCTTTTCCAATGGAAACTAGGTCCTAACTATAACTACCTACTGGCAGCCACCAGTAGGTAAAATATATGTATGGCTGTGTTTATATATATGAAAGGTTCAGAAATAATGAATTTGGAAGTATGTCCTCAGTATCCTCCATGGCCTCAACTGAACCAAGCCTCAGTGGGGGGGAAGAAGAGCAAAGAGAAGCCAGAGCAAGGAATTCTTTTTTAGGCGATCTGAAACTGGCTTTCAACCAAAAGACTTGGGAAAAAACAATGGGTCCCCCCAGGTATATAAATCCAAGAGGAAGAGGGAGGGGAAGAGGACGGGGAAACATACCCCAAAACAAACAAGGAGAGGCAAGCGAAAATACGGCACAAGCTTCTGGCCCAGACCGCGTAGGAACCATGACACGCAACATGAGGAAAAAATGGAACGCATAAATCCAGATGATAAAAATCCAGCAAGAAATCAAAATATGGCAAACATCGAAACAAACCAATATGAGACATCTACTGATCAAGAATTACAAGTCATCAACTTATCTACGAAACAACTTAGTGAATTGGAATTACAGGTTCTCAAACGAGGCATGAATTTCTGCCCTACCAGTGGCATAAATTTAGCTGAAACCAGAATTGACCTTTACAAGTTTATAAGGAAGATCAAACTTGCCAAACTATTTATTGACAAACCGGACATGGCTGTTTATAGAAAAAACATCATCCTACCAACCCTCCAAACTCCCATAGAGGACGCAGAACACTTTGTAAATCTGATGGAACTAAGCCAAACGCCCCAACAAGGAGGTGGACAAGTACAAACATATTGTGTACAGTTAGGTGCTGGAATTTCCAACATAAAACCAAAATCCAGATTTTATCCACAACTTCCCCCTGGGAACAAAATTGATTTCTTCCAGGAATGTGTTGTAAAAGATCTTTACCAATTAAACATACCATTCACTAAGGATAATTTATCCAGACAAGAACGCCAGGCTCTTAACTCATTGCAAAAAGATGATACCATCGAAATCAAAATTGCTGATAAGGGTGGCAATGTTGTTGTTCTAGACAAGGAGGCATACATGCGGGAAGCTCATTCACAACTAGACAACAAGGAATACTATGAAAAATTAAAAACCAACCCTCTACCAAAATTAAAAGAAGACTTAGATACAAAATTGGATTTTTGGTTCTCACAAAAACTATTAGACATTGATGAACACAAATATCTTCAAACAAAACACCCCAAAATGGCAACAATCTACTTCTTGCCGAAGATCCACAAACATGCCACTAGACCGCCAGGAAGACCAATAATTTCCGCCAAAGGGGCATTATTAGAACCTATTGCCAATTACATTGATGTGTTTCTATTACCCTATGTAAAGGGCTTAACATCTTACATAAAAGACACGGGTGACATGTTAAGAAGATTACAGGACACTCCGTGGCAACCAACGTATAAACTGATCACAATGGATGTAATATCCCTATACTCCAACATTGAAAACAAAATTGGCATTGAAGCAGTTAAATCCTTTCTTAAAGACAGAAGCATACAGCTGACTGATCATAACAACATGCTGGTGGAGATGATCTCGATGTGCCTGGAGCAAAATATCTTCTTATTTGGAAATGAAATCTACCGGCAAGCAAAAGGTACCGCAATGGGCTTTTCCGTTAGCCCGTCGTACGCCTGCCTGACAATGGGACAATGGGAAAAAACATGGGCATGGAGATCGGAAAACGATCAAGCAGTCCAAAAAACCATAGCATGGCTAAGGTATATAGACGATTTATTGCTAATTTGGGAAGGAACAAATGAAGAATTTGAAAGGTATTTTGAAATTTTGAATAACTCCAATTTTGGTTTAAACTTTACTTACACAATCAGTGATTCGAGGGTTGTGTTTCTGGACACGGAGATTTTTGTTAAAGACAATGTATTGCATACTACTCTACACCGCAAAAGCACCGCGACAAATGCGGTTCTACATGCTCAGAGTTTTCATCAACCCAGTCTTCTACAAAATATCCCGTATGGAGAATTTCTCCGAATTAAAAGAATCTGTTCAAACGAGAACGATTGGCAAGAACAAAAAAAACTATCCATAAACAGATTTTTAAAACGAAAATATAACCCAGCTTGGATTCAAATTGCCTCCAATCGCTCCACAATGATTAACAGAACTGACTTATTGATGGATAAACAACAATCAACAAAAGATGAATCAGACAAAATACGCTTCATTACCACCCATTCAACGGCCAACCATGCAATCACGAGGATTCTTAAAAAAAACTGGCATATTCTCCATATGGACCCTACAGTGTCTCAAATTGTAGGAGACCACCCAAATGTGACTTACCGTAGGGCAAAAAACCTGAAGGACAAACTGATCCATAGTCATTTTCAGGAACCAAAAAAACCCGAGGCATGGCGTAGACCTAAAGGATTCTACAAATGTTCAGGATGTAAAGTTTGTTGCATTGCGAAGACAACGAAGGAACTACAGATGGCAAACAACAAAACATGGAAAATTGAACAATTAATTAACTGCAAAACTCAGTTTGTTGTGTATGCCCTTGAATGCCCATGCCTAAAGAAATATATTGGAAGCACCAAAAAAGAACTTAAATTACGGATTTTGGAGCATGTTCGTGCTACAATCAATTCTGATCGCAGCAATGCCATGGCAAGACACATGGAGAAGGAACACAAAGGTGATTGGAAATCCCTAAAATTTTATGGAATTGAAAGTGTTGGACCAAACAGAAGAGGCGGAGATCGCGAACTGGTGATGAGACAAAAAGAGTCCAAACATATTATGAACTTCCGGACCTTGAGCCCATATGGGCATAATCAAGATGAAGAACTACACTGCCACCTGTAAAGACATCTATCAGATAGTGACTGTTGCTTACTCTTTACAAATTTTTATAACTTTTTTCACACAAAAACTTTTTTCATTTGGGACATGTTTGAATAATCATTTATTTGGCACAGTGAACACGTTATAATATGCATTGTGAGGTGGAATGGTTCGCCCACTAGAGGGCTCTATTTAATTAAGTCGTCTAAATAACACACTATCTGAAATGTATGATAACATTTTTGAAAAATACTGGTGAACGCTTGCACTAGCATTCAAATTGACGATAAAAATTTGCAATGCAAAATAGGTTCGCCCACTGGAGGGCCTTGATATAAACTCGTGGATCTGTGAATTTAACTTTTTATGTTAACGAGGATGACAACTAATGTTTGAGTTAAATGCAAAAACTGCTAAGTTTGAAAGTATTTCCTTTTTGTGTTAAAAGACATAATCAACGTTTTCGCACGTTTTCGGAATTTGTTGAACAAACTACATGTCCCATAATGCCTGTATAACGTACAGGAAGTGATGTAACCCTATTGGTTTTTCCGTTTGTCTTTTGATTTAAAAAGCACAATTTTGGCCAAACACTTTACCTGTGAGCAAGGTCTCCGTAGAGACCGAAACGCGTAAGGTTTTGCTGGATGCTGTAATAAACGCATGGAAATTCGATTTAAAACCCGGTGTTGGTTTCCTTGATTTCGTTACACGGGAGTGCACGAGGAAAAAACTTCCCCACGGGAAAAGCTGAATCCATATATATATATATATATATATATATATATATATATATATATATTACCTACTGGCGGTCGCCAGTAGGTAGTTATAGTTAGGACCACATTTCCATAGGAAATCCGCAACATTCTATTTTGAATAACTTTTGCGCCGGTCGATGAATCCTCGCGAATTTTTCAAAATAGGTGGGGCGCTACGCTCCGCTCCTACCCTGAAAGTCTCGGGGGGATTCGTCAAGCGGGGGCTGAGATAAAAGGGGGGTCCCAAAACGCGTTTTTCCCATGCATTTTTCCATAGGACCTTTAGACACAGCTACAGCCCGAACGGCTGAACAGAATTACTTGAAATTTGGCAGAGAGGTAGTCCTCAGGTCAAGGAAGTGCCTTTTGTAGGTTTGGTGTAAATCTGTTCAGTAGATTCTGAGAAAATAGCCTTTAAATCAATATATATATCTGAGCCAGCTTACGGTGCGCTTACGGTGCGCTTACCGTACGCGTACGGTGATGTGCGCGAGCGCGATTCTGATTGGCTCTTAGATCTTAGTAAACATTCGAATCGGCCGAAACCAGGAAGCGGCGGCCGCCATTTTCTCTCTCGCACTCTGAGTGGGGCAGCATAAATGAAGCCCAAAAATGTGTAAAGGGGCAGTATATTGAGATAATAATCACCCAGCAATGATATACGGGCCCCCAAACAACCCACAAGGCCAAAAAAAAATTTTTTTTTTTTTTCGAAAAATCGCCGATTACGCTTACCGTACGCGTACGGTAAAAATAATTTTTAAAAAAAAAAGTATCCACACTCTCCCCACCCCATGTGCAAATGGTTCCCAGAAGGGCACCATTTGTGCATGGCTTATCAATCAAATGAAAACAATAAACAAAACATTTCACAACGATGCGCATAATATGTCCCCCATGTGCGCACGGTGCGCGAAGCGCATCGTGCGTACATGGCCCATCTCGCATAATGTGGGCACGCGGTGCGCGCAGCGCACCGCGTGACCACCGTGCGTGCATGGCACTAACTGCGTAAAGTGGGCGCGCGGTGCGCAAAGCGCACCGCGTGCTCACTGTGCGCGCACGGTGCGCGAAGCGCACCGTACGCGCACGGAACGAACTGCGTTAACTGGGCGCGCATGCCACGAATGGCGTAAAGTAAGTTAGCATTTAAAAAAACGTACAAATTCACTGAAAAAACCATAGGTTTCACACACGTTATAGTTAGGAATTAGCATTTAAAAAACCTTGCAAATTCACTGAAAAAACCATAGGTTTCACACATGTTATAGTTAGCTGTAGATTTTACTGATAAAAAACCAATGAAATTCCCCCGTTATAGTTACTGTAGGCAACTATAACTCACGCGACCGTAATCCTCTGCTGATGACATATGTGTCTTTATGAAAAAAAAATATTTGTAATATATGTATAGCTAAAATTTAATGGAAGAAGACATGGGCAAATAAGTGTCTAAATACAGTATTAGCATCAGCAGAGGATTACGGTCGCGTGAGTTATAGTTGCCTACAGTAACTATAACGGGGGAATTTCATTGGTTTTTTATCAGTAAAATCTACAGCTAACTATAACATGTGTGAAACCTATGGTTTTTTCAGTGAATATATATATATATATATATATATATATATATATATATATATATATATAACATTTTTATATTTTTTTCAGGCGTGCAACACCCATTGGGCTCGTGTGTGTCAGCCCGAGCTGCGACAGCTTCCCGGGCTGGCGCCTGTCTTACTGCAGCTGCACCCAAGTACTTTACAGGTCTTTAAAAGACCATTTACATGTTAACAAGGCTTTGTTGTGAAGCTTTGTTGTTTTTTCACCCTTTCATCTCCACTCTGCCTATTGCTGGAAGAATTAGTTCTCCACCCCCCCGAAATTTTGAGTAGCCCCCCCCCTGTAATTTGGCTCTAGTTGCACCTCGGATATATATATGCCGTGCTTTTTCTCATCCTGGAGTAGGCGTTGGTTTTATATATATAAGTGTCTGTTCTTCAGGAGGACTTCTGTCAAGTAAAACGGAAGGATATATACCCTTTCAGGCTTAGAGTACAGCATAAATTATGCAAAAAAGTAAAGAAGTTTAGGTGGAGTGCAACTCCTCTATAGAACACCCTGCAACACTCTGAAACTGCTCACCTCAAATATCTGCTTTTCTAGCAAAGTTTTTAAGCATAGGATTAGTGCAGTGCCATCCACACCAAGCTAAAAAGTGACAAAGTCTTTTGCCACTTTTACAGGAAAGTCTTTAAGCATAAGCCTAGCTACTGCCATACATGCAGAGCTGAAAAATGACAAACGCTTTCTACCACCTCAGGCACATAACTTTCAAGCCAACCTGGAATTAATAAAAGCAACCCTGACACGTTTTTGCTCTAGTTATTAGCTCTTCAGAGACGTATAGCTTTGCCATGCACAAGGAAGCACCCAGTAGAAGTTAAAAAATACCCTTTAATCAATGAATGTGAGCAAACACATTGAAAGGAATAATAATACAGGGTTGTGTACAAATCTCGAGTACGGCAATTAGAGGCCATTGTTTTAGCAGTAAGATTCATTTATGTGTCAATGTTTAGGTTTTAGCTAACCCTCTTTGATTTCAATTTTTTTTATTGTTCTTTTCACTGTGTTTTAGAATAAAGCACAAAGAAATACCAGGAATACAGTAGCTATTTGGCCCACTGGGGCTTGCTACATGCTTTTTGTGTAATACTATTACGTGACAGATACACAGTGGAAACTGCATCAAAGACTCAGGGAAATATATAAGACACATGTACCACAAGGGCTTATTCTATGTTTCCTGTGCAATACAATAACAAGATAGATGCACGAGGGAATTTGTTTTGAAGACATAGATTATTGTGTTCCTCTATTTAGACCATTAACTGCTCAAGTGTTACGTATTAATTGTACTACATGCGATTAAGTAAATTGAGATGCTTAGATATAGAATGGAAAACACCACATGCTTATATCTATAGATGTATATGTGTTTCTATGTATCTTATTGCAACCTTTAATGCACCGAGCAACCAGTTCGGAGTCATTATTTTACATTGTGTGTATCCATTTTCATATTCTAATTATTGATTGTGAATTGGAAATTGCTGCTCTGGTGGAGATTTAAGATTAAGTTGCAATCTGTAAGGAAATTTAGTGTATCCTTTGAAGTTAACACATTCTAAGATGACAACGGTTTTAGGCGCACATTAGCCCTTCATTGCTACCTATTGCACTGGAGTGAGATGGGGTTGAAGGGTATATAGCTACTGATTCAAAATGGCGTCATATATCATGAATGAGGCTGTGTGTCACAGCTAAAATGTGTTGATTCTTCAGCCATGGAAATATAATAAAAGATTATTGAACCAGCCATTGGAGTACCTTATTTTTTTTGATCTGGTCTCAGGACCCTAGCCCTTAAAACTTAAAACCTTTGAACCTTAATTTCTCAAAAGACACTCAACAGATATATACCAAATCATAAAAAGCACAATTTTGGAGTTAAAGATCCAGTTTTCTGCCACATTTGGGGTAATTCGGTTCATCTGTTTTTTACTAAAATTCTTTCTAAAATTCCTATTTGAAACTGCATGGGAAAATGTGTTTTGAGACCCCCTGCCCCCCTTTTTCTCGGCCTCCACTTGACTGATCACCTCAAGACTTTCCAGGAAGGAGCTGAGGTGGATGAACTTTTGTTTTCCTAGCGTTTTGTGACCATTTGTCAAACAGCGCCAAAGTTATCAAAAAACGCTCTTCCTATGGAAACTCTGAGATAGACAGACAGACAGACAGACAGGCAGACAGGCAGACAGATAGATGCCGTTGATCTAAGCAGTTGATTAGAGATGACAGAAGCATTTTGATCAAAACATAAAATTGATTTGGTGGTGACCATGAGGGTGCCTTGCTGCAGCTTAGGGCAAAGAAGTAAAATCAAGTACATTTGGGACTCTGGATGTGCAGAGCTAAGTTGGACTGTGACAACATTGGTTGCTGAGACAAGCACTTTACACTAGCCATTGGCCTTGAAGTGCCAATGGCTAATGTAAAGTCATGGGCCTTTAGATTATTCATTAAAAAAGCTTGACTTCATCAAAGCCAATAGGTTGGATGGTCCTAACCAAAAGAGTGGCTCTTGCCTGCTGCTTCTTCTTACCCTTAAAGTATACATACTCTTGTGAAGACTGTGGCGTTAACGTTCCGGCTACGAACAAGAATATAGCTCATAATTAAGAATGAATGGAGTAAACATGTATGGTTTAGAAATTCTTTGTTTAGCCCTTTTCAGAATGTGTGACTGTCTTTTGTGACGTTTCTCGTATATATTTTGAAAGGGATCTTGGGAGGCTTATGTTGATGCATCTTCACATTCTATGCTTATGAAATATGAATTGTCTCATGAAAGTTCCACATTCAGAAAGCTGAGGGAAGACAAAGGAGGCAATCACGATTGGGCCACAAATCCTGCTTTGGGGAAGGGATAATGACTGAAGCGCATAACGTGTGTTTTGCAGAAGGTGACATTTTGTGCAAATTGCAGGATAAATAGTGCAAATGAGCTGTTTGTAGACACAGAGATATAGAAGAACATGCTCTGCTTGTGTATTATTTCCCACTCCTGCGTCATCGGTTGCAAACCGTACCCCAACAATTTGTAAACCCCATATTATTGCAAATTTGCGAGTGCCCAATTTGCTGCCACAAAATACGACCTGCTCAAGGCCCAACACGTGCATTGGCCACCCAGTGACTGTCACGGCTGGTGATCTACGAAAAGGCACGAAACTATCCCTGTGATGTTCTACTGACCATCAAATAAGCAGGTAAAACTATCTGTGCTTTACCATGAGTGGTCCTATCAAGTAGTTGAATCAATCAAACGCATCTACCAGAACTGTAGGCGAATTCTCACGGCCCAGAACCATAAATACATACTACATAACAATCAGAAATCCTCATAAGCTTCATACTAACAAACTGCTTGCAAATAAATGCCCTATGGAAAGCCATACACAACACCTTGAGAGTGTAAGCCAGGCCCCACGATTGCTAACACATGACAGATGTAGTCAAATACGTTTCAAACACATTGCATATGGCATGATGCTGTCCTGAACATACACTGAATTGTGGATCTGCTGCTACCTGGTGCGACTGTTTCGGGAATAAAATTGCTTAAAATTTCTCACTGTGTTTCAGCCCTCTCTTTGTCAGTACCAATCATTACAATGGAGGCTTGAGACAGTAAAAAGGTGCCAATCACTCTTTATCGTAAGGACTTTACTGTACTGCACTGTTATAAACACAGACAGCTTAACTTCATGCAATCAGCCCACTGGAATGGGGCACTTTCCTTTCTCATGCGGAATATCAGTGAAGGAGTATTGACACAAATCGCGTCTATCTGTTAGGCATCACTAATCAATGCCAGAGAGCGCGTGCTGCTTTCAGAAGAAGAGGGACGCAGTTCATCGTTTGTTCTCAATTCAAAATTCAAAATTCCTTTATTCGATATGTAAAACATTATCATAAAAGTACAGTAAAATCATATAAAAACATTATGAACGACATAAAAGTTTAAAAAGAGTGATAGTGAACATAGTTTAAGAGTTAAAAAAACAGAGAGAATATATGGGATGAAAGAGGGCGTTTTAATCTTTTATGGCTGCATGGAAGCCCTGGTTTTTACAATCTTTTTCAGATAAAAGGATACCACTGCGACAGCTAGTGGGCTATCTAATGCTTTCATTTTTAGATAGGCTGCCCTTCAGGAACGTAATCCCCAGGATTTGAGCAATGGTTTCAAATGAGTAACCCTTGGCAATTGATAGAACTTGCAAAATAAAATGCAATGAATATTAGACTGTGATGACAGACCATCACATGGGCAATTCTCCAGGTTTCTAGACCAACAGTTCTGGTTAGAGAATGTCAACAGTCTAAAAAAGGTATCGGTGCGGAAACGAGTCACAAGCATACGGGAAAATGGAGAAGGAATTAAAGAAAGATAATGTTGCATCCCTTCAACAGTAGTGGAGAGTTGATACTCCAGAACGGTATGCTTGGAATTTTCAATGACCCAACGTCGATTAGCCAGATGGCTAGCGACTAATCGTTTTAAGGTAACTCTAGGTATGTTATTTAACGTGGAAGGATCAGTAAAAAATTCTGGGTGCCCTATATCACGTGACAAGTTTCTAATGTAATTCAACCATTTGAAGCGATCCGCCTCGCTCAGGCTGAGACAATCCATGATAATTTCCCTATTAAAATGTGTTTCGGGAGTGGTCCAGACTTTATGCCATAAGATAATAGGAGCAGATTTTATCATGTCCGTAATATATGTGAAACCAAGTTCGTTGTGCATTACAAAAACAGAAGTACCAGGTGGAGTGGCCAAAAGATAACGTAGGAAAGAATTCTCGGAGCGCTGTATATGAACTGCCTGATCTATTCCCCAAATCCCAGATCCATATATACCAGTAGAAACACACTTGGCACGATAGATCTGTGATAAGGGGATGATCGGGCGTCCCCCGAGTTTTTTCGAGAAATTAATCAGTGCTCCTATAGCTTTAGAAAAGGCAGCTCCTCTAGCTTGGGCGGCAGCCCGCCAGGAGCCCTTCTTCTCAAAGGTAATGCCCAAGTAGGGAAACCTATCAACGTTTTCAAGCTTGCTACCATTTATAAAAATGGAGCATTTTCTTTTCCTTATTCCAAGGCCACAAGACATAGTAAAAGTTTTTGACGTCTTGATGTTTAAACCTCGCTGTGACATAAATTCAGTAAAATCATTTACTGCTCTTTGGAGGCCCATGCGGGTCTGTGACATAATTGCTGCGTCGTCCGCGTAGAGTAATATGGGTATGGGTTTCCCGTTTATGGTGGGATAATCGTAATAGTTTCTATTGAGATACTGACCAACAGAATTTATATAGAGAGTGAAGAGCAAGGGGGCTAAAATACAGCCCTGCCTTACACCTCTTTTAATATAAAACCTGTCCGAGCACTCTCCCTGTCTGCCATATCTGACACGGGCTGATGCTCCCCTGTAAAGCTCTTTAATAAATGCGAAGATGGGGGGCTCAATGCCGAGCTCAACAAGGGATTCCCAAAGGAGCTCGTGGTTGACGCAGTCAAATGCGGAACTAGGATCTACAAAGGTCACAAAAAGGTTCACCTTTTTTGCCTGAGTGTATTTGGCAATAATAAGGGTCAAATTCAAACCTTGCTCAATAGTGCCTCTGCCTTGTCTAAAACCATATTGAAAATTTGAAATTATATCTTGTTCGCCCAGCCAATCATGAATCCGATTTAAAATAATTCGCCCTGCGACTTTCATAAGAGAGTCGAGCAATGAAATAGGGCGATAATTAAAAGGGTTGTTCCTATCACCTTTCTTAAAAATCGGGACAACGACCGCTTCAGGCCATGTGTCAATAAAACCTATTTAATTCAAGGAATTTAGAACATTTGTAAGCAAGGGGGCCCATAAGTCCAGCTGTGATTTAAAAACGTCAATAGATACACAGTCAGGACCGGGAGCCTTCCCAGAGGGGCTTTCTGTCAGTGCCATGAGCACCTCGGCGCAGTCAAAAGTGAGGTCTAAAGGAAAAAGGGTAGGGGCATTCAACTCATTATCATGGTTATAATAGGGATCCAAGCTATCTGTGGGGGTTGTAAGATCTTTTAGATCATATAGTGTGCTGAAATGGCCAACCCAAGTTTCGGCGGGTATAGCCATCTCAATCTTCGTAACCCGTGTGCACTGCAGGAAGGGTGCGTTGACAGCTTTCCAAAAAGCGGTATTATCCCTATTATTAGAAGCTTCCTGTAAGGCTTGCCAGGCCTCTGCTTTTAACTGTTTCGTTCTTGCCTCCCGTGCTGCCCGGTATTTTTGTCTGGCGTCCCTGATTTGCGACTGGTTTCGGGGTTTGCTTTTCAGGCTAATTTTTAGATGTTTCAAAGCCTTTGAACAGGACCTATCAAACCAGCCTATACTACCTTGTAAAGTTTTCTTTGGTGCTCTAGAGATTAAGTTCTTAATCTCCGTCGAAATAACGGAGAAGGCATTTCTATTTGCCTGTGGGCTTTCTAGGGTAGACAAGCATATCTGTATGTGCTTGTATGTATTGTTAATCAGAGAATTAAGAAACGCTGGGGGAACCACTTTATCCCATTTAAGGTAAAGTCCCATCGTACATCCCAGGGTAAGGGGCGGGGTGTAAGACGGATTTACCCTTGAATCATCATCAGGGGTTACAACTATTTTTATGGTCACCGTTAATGGATAGTGGTCACTGATAGCACAGTCTAGTGTCTCCCAGTTTGTGATAATCTCTGAGTACCTAGTGGATATCAAGGTATAGTCAATTATAGAGTGGCAACCTCTCCCATTAAATGTAGGTTTAAAGCACTTCGAAGGATTGCACAATTCATTCACATACGATAAATTGAAATGCGATATTATTCCATTTAAAAGGTCGCCTAATTTGGTATGCAAAAAATGGGAAGTGGTGTCGCCTCTGATAGAATCCAGACCACAGGTACCTCCATTACTCAATGGACACAAAGAGCAGTTAAAGTCCCCTACCCAGATGAGCAGCATATCAGTTTGAAGGTGAGACTCAACTTTAATTAGATCGGCCTTTAAGCCATTAAGGACCATGTCATAGCGGGAGCTAGAGATGTTGTTGTAAAAATTAACCAGTGTAATGTTATTACAACGATTACCTTTTAAAGAGATAATCTGGTAGTTTTCAGTCCCAATGAAGTTGATAGGTAAAATTCCAGGTTCTACAGATATATAAGTCACTAGTCCACCCCTATTCCTGCCGTGTGGACTGGGAAGTGCTGGGGTATGTAAGGTCTTATATCCTAGGAGATGTTGGATCCATAAGGGGTTCGTCAGTTTATCGAGGAGACCTGCCACATTTCAAGACAAGAGACTTTCGGACGGTGGTTTTTTATTAATGCCGATATTGCCACTCATAGCACCCTTGGGGTACTCAAAGGTATTCTTTGACTGGCAGGAAACAGAGGAGACTGAAGAACAAACCATATCATCAGTCTGATGTTGATTCAGGGATGGATTAGAAGTTAAGCCATCACTTAGAGGACTATGCTCAAAATTTGAAGAATGGGAATCAATGGGTATTATTATCTTTATTTCAGAATTACAGGGACTCATGAGGTTGGTCCTATAGTGTATAGGGTCTACCTCTGAAATGAATTGAAAGGGACTCCGGGTGGCGGTTTTACTCGTCTCATTTTCCACCTTTGGGAGTCAATCTAGATCATCCAGGCCGGAAAGAATAGCAAATCTGTTTGAAGTAGGAAGAGGTGAATAAAGAGATTCTGTGTTAGCCCTAAATAATGAATGTGGTTTTAGGGGGTTTAACAAGAGGGAGCGCGGATAGAAGTAGCTTAGGGCATGTGTCGAAATACCAGCGCCACTAGATGAGGTGTACCAATCTATGATATGGCGCAGTACCCCGCGGTCTCTAAAGTTTATAATAATTGCGTCTACCTTAATGTCCTTTGGTCTAAAACCCACCCATCCCAGTCTTCTTACATGAAGTATTTCCCCATTGATGTCGTTGGGGAGTGGCCTATTTTTGGTCAGCCAATGGACGACCTTATTTTTAAGCTCCTGATAACCCTCTGATTTATCCCTGGCCAATTCAGGGACACCGGTAAGAATCACCACATATGGAGCTGCTTCTGAGGGCAGGTCAATGTGGTCAGTCACTCCTTCCAAGCCTAAATGAGATGGCTGTATGTTGGCGTTATCATAATGGGAATCTACACATTTGTGCTTTTGCATAGCTATGGAGAGTTTTTTACCAGGGGCACTATTCTCCAGTGTGCGCTTTGCGGGAGATAAAGTAGCCATTCTAGGTAATGGTATTGGCTGAGTTGATTTTTGGTCTGGGGAAGTATGCCCAGTATTTAAGGAATAAGTAGGATTTTTTAGGAGGCTGAGGTTAGGGTCCCTAGTGGGTGCAGTAAGTAAAGTAATAGATGTTTCCAGGGATGTAAGCTGGGTGGCAAGATTTTTCATTCTCTCCACTAATGGCGAGAGTAGTGATTCACCAGGTGCTCAATATCATGTAACAAGTTAGGGGGGTATGGTAAGCATGTCTGGGTGTGGTCTTGCACAGATTCTACAAGTATTGGGGTCAACTCGGTTTGAGGAATGGTTTTGGGAGGAGATGTAGTAAAATGTTTCCTCCGTTTTGTTGTTTAGGTAACGGTAGGTTTATTCCTGGGGGCCTTTTTCTTAATCTTCCTTGCAGTTTTTTGTTGGAATCTGTTCCGTGATTGAATTATCGGTTACGTGTAGAATATCAGAAGTATGCCTAATGTTAGTATTGGCCACAAATGATGTACTGTCAGGACCAGCAGACCAGGCGCTACAGTGATCCCCAAGCGAAAAGGAGTAAGACTGGAATCTAAGATGGCCGCCGCTGTTGGAACGCGTGAGCAGCAGGTTAGCGCTCTAGCGTTCCAGGTCAATCAGTAGGATCAAGGTGTCAGCCCGGTGGAGAGGCGCACTTCACCGGAGTCGTGAGGAGAGAGAGTCGTCGATTGTGCCACGCGTCTGAGAAGAGAATTTATCGTCAAGTTGAGAGGAAAACAAGTCCAAGTTTCAGAGCACTAAGTAAGACTGTTCCGTAACTCACCTCGGAGTATGTTAGTAAGAGTTACTTGCCTTCAAAAAACGAACTTTAAGCGAAGGAAGACGAGCTCATGCTTATCTCGTTTATCCTAGAATATTATGTCATAAGTACCAGTATTTTTCTGAAACGAAGTTTGTGAGGAGAATTTTAGTGATAACAAGAAAAATAATACTTATATTCCTCAGTTGAAAAATCCAGTCAGCAGTCAGAGAAGGAACCCGACTTCCAATCCACAGCGAATAGCCTTTTGAACTGATATTACCTCAGGGTAGTGTGTAAATAGAATAGTGCGCAGAATCAACATTGTGGGGCAGATCTCCCTCGAAGGTAGCGATAAAAAAAAAACTCCCAAGAAGCCTCCTAGGAAACTTTCCAGTTGAGCAGATAAAGGGGCAAATAAAACACGAGGAAAAAAAGAAAAGAAGAGAAACATGGTAGCAGTACACTATAATTAGAAGAAGAAGTACTCACCAACCAGAATCCTGTTAAAGGCGCCGTCAGTGGTATCTAGGGTAAGCGAGCCTGTAGAAGCAAAAAAGAAATAAAAGTTAAGTAGAGGGAGAGAGTAAGGACAAACTAAAAGAGATTACTTGTTATTGCAGAAAAAAACTACACCACAAGGCGACACCACCACCACACAACAGAAGAGGAGCATCGGTCACTAAAGTTAGGGTGGGTATAACCTAAGAAAGGTCACTTAGGGCATAGAAGAGTAGAGTGTAGAGTAGAGCGCTTAATAAATATTTATTTTTCCTTACAGTATATCCACTTCAATCATAGCAGTGGAAGATAGAAAGAGCGACAACACTCAAGAAAGAAAAAGACGTAGTGACTGTCTCTTCTCTGTCCAATTCCCCTTTCCCCCCCCCCCCGGTTTTCTTAGGCCTACTCGTATCAATAGGCGGGTGGCCCAGAGAGCTGGGAAGGGGCGTCGGGAACATTCTGCTCCTGAGCGATCCAGAAGAGCACAGAGCCTGACAGAGTGAAGTGCCCACGTTTTTTATTCGCTCTTGAGCAGAATGGCTGAAGGTTTGGACTTGAAAAAATTAGGAGAGGTTTTAGAAGGAATCCAAAGAGAGTTAATTTCCGTTAGAGAGGAGAATAGGGAATTGCGAAAGGAAACCACAGATTTAAACTTAAAAATGAGTGGCATAGTCTCGGACCCAAGTTTCAGGTACCCAGTTAATTCAGAAGGAGCTGCCAGTGAGTCTTCAGGCACTCAGCCTAAAGTAACGACACAAGTAATTCATTCCTTGTCACCTGTAATTCCATTGGCGCCCCCAGAGCATTTTAGTGGAGATCCCCAGAAGGCACAGGTATTTTTGACCCAATGCACGTTACATTTTATGTGTCGTCCGGCATTATTTCCCGATGCGCAGTCTAGAGTGGCCTTCATATTGTCGTACTTAAGTGGAGATGCGGCGTCGTGGTCAATGCCTCTGGTCACCTGTAACGCTCCATTATTATATGATCTGGATGAATTTAAGAAAGAATTCCTTCGCATTTTTGACAGAAGAAGAGTATCCCAGGCCACAGACAATGAACTATTGGAAATAAAACAGGGAAGCAGAGACCTAGTAGCTTACTTGGCTCAATTTAATAAGTTGGTGGTAGAAACTGAATGGCCTGAGAACAAGAGAGCTGCTGTGTTTTACCGAGGCCTAAAGGATGAGTTGAAAGACGCATTAGCACAAGCACCCAATCATCCCACGGAGATATCAGCATTGATCGATCTAGTCTTAGAAATTGACTTCCGTCAAGGAGAGAGAAGAGGAGAAAGGAAGCGAGATTATCGTCCAAGTGTGGCTCGGTTTGATCGGGTGAGAACAGAAAGCAGCAAGGAAGGTGACGTTGCCCGTGGGGGAGAGCCCATGCAGATTGGGACAATTCGAGGTCCACTTTCCAAGGAGGAGAAGGAAAGAAGGAGGCTGAACAAGCAATGTTTATATTGTGGAGGATCTGGGCATTTTGTTCGGGATTGCCAGAAGAAGCCTAAGCAGAAGCTGGCGGGAAACGCCTTGCACCACCAGTAAGTGGAGTTGGACTGGTGGTTGCAGATGAAGAAACAGCTCCAGATACTCATACCCTGGCGAATACCTTGCAGTCTGCAGCTCCGCACTTAATCTTAATGATGACGCTGCGTTACCGAGAACAAACATTACGGCGAGTCGCAGTGATGTTAGATTCGGGAGCAACAGGCAATTTCTGTGACCTGAAATTCGCGGAAAAGATTGGATTGAGGGCCATCAAGAAGGAAAGAAGTGAGGCAGTTCGAGCAGTAGATGGCACGAATCTTTCATCTGGACCCATAGTGAGTCATACTGAAATAGTGGAGTTGGAATCTGAAGAAGGTCATCGAGAAGATCTCCAATTCAATTTGATCGATGCTCCACAGTTCCAATTAATCTTGGGGTTACCATGGCTCACCGAACACAACCCTACAATAGATTGGGGAGCTCGTACGGTGACCTTGAACTCAGAATATTGTAAGGAACACTGTTATTTGGGAGGTCCCGGACATCAAGAAAAAACCCAGGCCCTTCTTTTAAGCGAAGGGAAGTCCACGATCTGTGTGATCAACACCGTAGAACTACCAGAAGAATAAGTAGAGTACCAAGATGTATTTAGTGAAATGGAGGCGGAAAGACTTCCTCCGCATCGAGACTTCGATTGCAAGATAGAATTGGAACCCGGATCCAATCTTCCATGCAGTAGAATCTATGCTCTAACTGAGAAGGAGGATGAGCACTTGAAGGAGTATCTGCACAAATATCTGGAGAACGGGTTTATAAGACCGTCGCAGTCCCCCGTGTCGTCGCCACTTTTTTTTATTCCAAAAAAAAGTGGGGAATTAAGAACCTGCATTGACTACAGGGCAATAAATAGAATAATGGTTAAGAATCGGTATCCCTTGCCCTTGATTTCTGTATTACTGGATCAGGTGAAGGAAGCGAAAATTTATACAAAATTGGACTTGAGAGGGGCCTACCACCTGGTCCGAATTCGGGAAGGAGATGAGTGGAAGACGGCATTTCGGACAAAACATGGCCTATTTGAATATCAAGTAATGCCGTATGGCCTATGTAATGCCCCAGCAGCTTTTCAGCATTTCATCAATGATGTTTTGAAGGAGTTTATCGATCAGCATGCATTGGTGTATATAGATGACATACTCATTTATTCGAACAACGTGGAAGAACATGAAGAGCATGTCAAGAAGGTGTTGCAGAAACTGCGAGAGCACCGTCTTTATGTCAAACTGGAGAGATGTGCCTTTGGTGTATCGTCCGTGGAATTCTTGGGTTTTGTGCTCGCCCCCAGTGGGGTGACTATGGACGAGAGTAAAATCAAGGCAGTTCTGGAGTGGGAATCTCCGAAATCCGTGAAGGAAATCCAAAGCTTCATCGGATTTGCCAATTTTTACAGGAGGTTCATTCAAAATTTCTCTCAGAAGTTAATTCCAATGACAAGGCTGCTAAGGAAAGGCGTCAAATTTGAGTGGTCGGAGGAGGCAGAAGAGTCATTCAAACAGTTAAAAAAAGATTTTACTACCGCCCCAATTCTATTGCATCCAGATCCATCAGAGCCATTTTTTGTTGAAACAGATGCCTCCAATTGGGCCTTAGGAGGAGTGCTATCACAGAGACACAAATCAACTGGTCAACTGCACCCAGTGGCCTATCGTTCGAGGAAGTTGACGGCACCAGAAATTAATTGTACCATCACTGAGAAGGAGTTGTTGGCAAATAAGGATGCCTTCAAGGACTGGAGACACTACCTAATGGGGGCCAGACATGTGGTAACCGTCTACACAGATCATCGAAATCTGAAATTCTAGAAGTCTGCGAGAACTTTGACACCAAGACAGTTAAGATGGTCATTATATTTTGCGGACTATGACTTCATAATTACTTATCGTCCAGGGGCTCAAAATGGTAAGGCGGATGCCCTATCTAGGAGAGGAACCGAAGAAGTTATGGAGGAGGTTAAGGACCAGACCATCATCCCTCCAGAGAAAATAATTGGAGCAGTTTTGCGAGAATCACAGGAAAAGAAGAAGCAATTCTCTATGACCAAGGAGGAATTGGAAGAATGGGTGAGAGAAGATTCAGGTCGAGAGGTTCGGGAAGGTTTACCATATCATCATGGGGTCCTTTACTTGCCGACAACAGAAATGCAGCAACAGGCCTTGAAGGAAAGTCACGATGATCTTTTGGTAGGCCATAAAGGAATAACTAAGACCGAAGATCTAGTGAGGCGACGTTTTTGGTGGCCCAGTTTGGCAAAGGATGTGCGACAATATGTAGCCACTTGTGACATTTGCGCTAGGGGAAAGCTGGAAAGACAAGCTCCGCAAGGGTTATTACAACCTTTGCCTACACCACCACACCCATGGCACACGATAACCTTGGATTTAATAGTAGATTTACCATCCAGTAAGGGTTATGATACTATTTTGGTGTGTGTAGATGCATTTACTAAGATGGCACATTTTGTACCATTGAAGGGAGTACCCACGGCAGTAATTCTGGCGCATGCCTTTAGCCAACATATAGTTCGAGCCCATGGCATACACAAGGTGGTGATATCAGATAGGGGGTCCCAATTTTTATCCCATTTCTGGAAGGCCTTCACTAAAAAATTAAGTATTGACTCTAGGTACACGACTAGTTATCACTCAGAGACAGATGGCCAAACGGAGCGCACAAACCAAGAGTTAGAGCAGTAGCTAAGACTATGCTTATTAGATCAGGAAGGAGACTGGCCGGATTATCTGTGGGCAGCGGAATTTGCCCACAATAATGCAAAAAACATGTCCACAGGTTATTCCCCCTTTTATTTAAACACAGGAAGGCATCCCCATCAAGCTGTAGATTTTCAAGAGGTAGATGTTCCAGCAGTAACAAATTTAGTTGATCACATGACGAGAGTGCATTCACTAGCCACAGACAATTTAACCAAGGCAAAGGCGACTTACAAATTTTATTCTGATAAAAGAAGAAGGAAGGAACCAGACTTACTAGTTGGAGAGAAGGTTTGGCTAAACACAAAAAACCTTAGGCTCAAGGGGGTTAGGAAGTTTCAACCCAGATTTGTAGGGCCATATGAGATTGAGAAAAAACTAAGTACTGTAAATTATCAGTTGAAGTTACCCAAAGGATTGCGGGTGCATCCAGTCTTTCATGTCTCCTTATTGAAAAAGGTTTCAAGAGATCTACGAGTTAAAATACCCCCAAAACCAATCCAAACTGAATTAGGGGAAGAATTCGAGGTACAGCGAGTCTTGGACTCCAAGATACGAAATGGCCAAATGTACTATTTGTTGGATTGGAAAGGTTATGGGCCCGAAGAAAGAGCGTGGGAAGTTTCTTCAAACATTCATACTCCTCGTTTAATTAGGGAATTTCACAGGAGATTTCCTAATAAGCCCAGAGTGGGAGGACGTCCTTTGAGAGGGGGTACTGTCAGGACCAGCAGACCAGGCGCTACAGTGATCCCCAAGCGAATAGGAGTAAGACTGGAATCTAAGATGGCCGCTGCTGTTGGAACGCGTGAGCAGCAGGTTAGCGCTCTAGCGTTCCAGGTCAATCAGTAGGATCCAGGTGTCAGCCCGGTGGAGAGGCGCACTTCACCGGAGTCGTGAGGAGAGAGACTCGTCGATTGTGCCACGCGTCTGAGAAGAGAGTTTATCGTCAAGTTGAGAGGAAAACAAGTCCAAGTTTCAGAGCACTAAGTAAGACTGTTCCGTAACTCATCTCGGAGTATGTTAGTAAGAGTTACTTGCCTTCAAAAAACGAACTTTAAGCGAAGGAAGACGAGCTCATGCTTATCTCGTTTATCCTAGAATATTATGTCATAAGTACCAGTATTTTTCTGAAACGAAGTTTGTGAGGAGAATTTTAGTGATAACAAGAAAAATAATACTTATATTCCTCAGTTGAAAAATCCAGTCAGCAGTCAGAGAAGGAACCCGACTTCCAATCCACAGCGAATAGCCTTTTGAACTGATATTACCTCAGGGTAGTGTGTAAATAGAATAGTGCGCAGAATCAACATTGTGGGGCAGATCTCCCTCGAAGGTAGCGATAAAAAAAAAACTCCCAAGAAGCCTCCTAGGAAACTTTCCAGTTGAGCAGATAAATGGGCAAATAAAACACGAGGAAAAAAAGAAAAGAAGAGAAACATGGTAGCAGTACACTATAAGTAGAAGAAGAGTACTCACCAACCAGAATCCTGTTAAAGGCGCCGTCAGTGGTATCTAGGGTAAGCGAGCCTGTAGAAGCAAAAAGAAATAAAAATTAAGTAGAGGGAGAGAGTAAGGACAAACTAAAAGAGATTACTGGTTATTGCAGAAAAAACGACACCACAAGGCGACACCACCACCACACAACAGAAGAGGAGCATCGGTCACTAAAGTTAGGGTGGGTATAACCTAAGAAAGGTCACTTAGGGCATAGAAGAGTAGAGTGTAGAGTAGAGCGCTTAATAAATATTTATTTTTCCTTACAGTATATCCACTTCAATCACAGCAGTGGAAGATAGAAAGAGCGACAACACTCAAGAAAGAAAAAGACGTAGTGACTGTCTCTTCTCTGTCCAATTCCCCTTTCCCCCCCCCCCGGTTTTCTTGGGCCTACTCGTATCAATAGGCGGGTGGCCCAGAGAGCTGGGAAGGGGCGTTGGGAACATTCTGCTCCCGAGCGATCCAGAAGAGCACAGAGCCTGACATGTATCTATAGCGCCATGGGCCTGAGAGATGGAATTCATATCAGGTGCAGAGTCCGTGGCTGAGATGGAGGTCGTAGGGGGTGAGGAAACATTCACAATATGGCCTAAAGACGAACGTTTCTGGAAAAGAGGATCCAAAGACAGACGACGTTCGGTTATGGCTATCTCCTGCTCTAAAACAGTAGCAGTCCTGGTGATGAAATGGTCTAAGGTCCCCCTAACTGATCCCCACACCACAGATTTCCTAGATTGGCTTACGCGGGTAGTCATAATATATCAATAATGTACGGGACAATGTAGCGTTATTAGGCGATACAACAAAAACAGATATCAACGCACTACGGGCAAGTCTTGCTTAGATATTTCACAGGCAGTAATTCAAAGAAAGTAATGACCCCGCCCGGCCTCTGTCGCCCATGGGCCAAAACCAAACAAGGTAGGGAAAGATTAGTCACAGAATAATGTTTTACGTTCCCGTATAGTCAGGGCACAACAGATATATCAATATCGATATCCAGGTATTAAACAAAGGCAATGTCCAACTTATAGATATTATGACGTTAGTCCACCCTCCAAGCTGACAATAGGCAACTGTTGACTTATAACATAGTCAGTTTACAGTACCTCAAGTCTTCTGACAAGAAATATGGCCCTGCCCGGCCTCCTTGTGCCTCTGAGGGCCACAGAGGGCCCGCCCTTTGCCCAGGCTTAGCCCGGCGGCGCCCGCGCACGGTCCCGCGTCGCGGAAGCTGACTGGTAATTTATGCGCCTCTGTGCGCAATGCTGGTGACGTTGGCGGGCTTCCGCCGCAAAGGTTCCTGGGGACTGTAGTCCCACCTGCACACTGCGGCCGCGATGGAGTGTGGCTGCGGGGGCGGCAGGGGGACAAAGAAGGCTGCCAGGTAGTGATGCGGGTCCAGGGACAAGACCAAGGCACAGATGGAGAAGGGTGTCCACGATAAACAGAGTACGCCCGCTCTGCCGAGGCTGACTGGTAATTTATGCGCCTCTGTGCGCAATGCTGGTGACGTTGGCGGGCTTCCGCCGCAAAGGTTCCTGGGGACTGTAGTCCCACCTGCACACTGCGGCCGCGATGGAGTGTGGCTGCAGGGGCGGCAGGGGGACAAAGAAGGCTGCCAGGTAGTGATGCGGGTCCAGGGACAAGACCAAGGCACAGATGGAGAAGGGTGTCCACGATAAACAGAGTACGCCCGCTCTGCCGAGGCTGACTGGTAATTTATGCGCCTCTGTGCACAATGCTGGTGACGTTGGCGGGCTTCCGCCGCAAAGGTTCCTGGGGACTGTAGTCCCACCTGCACACTGCGGCCGCGATGGAGTGTGGCTGCGGGGGCGGCAGGGGGACAAAGAAGGCTGCCAGGTAGTGATGCGGGTCCAGGGACAAGACCAAGGCACAGATGGAGAAGGGTGTCCACGATAAACAGAGTACGCCCGCTCTGCCGAGGCTGACTGGTAATTTATGCGCCTCTGTGCGCAATGCTGGTGACGTTGGCGGGCTTCCGCCGCAAAGGTTCCTGGGGACTGTAGTCCCACCTGCACACTGCGGCCGCGATGGAGTGTGGCTGCAGGGGCGGCAGGGGGACAAAGAAGGCTGCCAGGTAGTGATGCGGGTCCAGGGACAAGACCAAGGCACAGATGGAGAAGGGTGTCCACGATAAACAGAGTACGCCCGCTCTGCCGAGGCTGACTGGTAATTTATGCGCCTCTGTGCGCAATGCTGGTGACGTTGGCGGGCTTCCGCCGCAAAGGTTCCTGGGGACTGTAGTCCCACCTGCACACTGCGGCCGCGATAGAGTGTGGCTGCAGGGGCGGCAGGGGGACAAAGAAGGCTGCCAGGTAGTGATGCGGGTCCAGGGACAAGACCAAGGCACAGATGGAGAAGGGTGTCCACGATAAACAGAGTACGCCCGCTCTGCCGAGGCTGACTGGTAATTTATGCGCCTCTGTGCGCAATGCTGGTGACGTTGGCGGGCTTCCGCCGCAAAGGTTCCTGGGGACTGTAGTCCCACCTGCACACTGCGGCCGCGATGGAGTGTGGCTGCAGGGGCGGCAGGGGGACAAAGAAGGCTGCCAGGTAGTGATGCGGGTCCAGGGACAAGACCAAGGCACAGATGGAGAAGGGTGTCCACGATAAACAGAGTACGCCCGCTCTGCCGAGGCTGACTGGTAATTTATGCGCCTCTGTGCGCAATGCTGGTGACGTTGGCGGGCTTCCGCCGCAAAGGTTCCTGGGGACTGTAGTCCCACCTGCACACTGCGGCCGCGATGGAGTGTGGCTGCGGGGGCGGCAGGGGGACAAAGAAGGCTGCCAGGTAGTGATGCGGGTCCAGGGACAAGACCAAGGCACAGATGGAGAAGGGTGTCCACGATAAACAGAGTACGCGCGCTCTGCCGAGGCTGACTGGTAATTTATGCGCCTCTGTGCGCAATGCTGGTGACGTTGGCGGGCTTCCGCCGCAAAGGTTCCTGGGGACTGTAGTCCCACCTGCACACTGCGGCCGCGATGGAGTGTGGCTGCAGGGGCGGCAGGGGGACAAAGAAGGCTGCCAGGTAGTGATGCGGGTCCAGGGACAAGACCAAGGCACAGATGGAGAAGGGTGTCCACGATAAACAGAGTACGCCCGCTCTGCCGAGGCTGACTGGTAATTTATGCGCTTCTGTGCGCAATGCTGGTGACGTTGGCGGGCTTCCGCCGCAAAGGTTCCTGGGGACTGTAGTCCCACCTGCACACTGCGGCCGCGATAGAGTGTGGCTGCAGGGGCGGCAGGGGGACAAAGAAGGCTGCCAGGTAGTGATGCGGGTCCAGGGACAAGACCAAGGCACAGATGGAGAAGGGTGTCCACGATAAACAGAGTACGCCCGCTCTGCCGAGGCTGACTGGTAATTTATGCGCCTCTGTGCGCAATGCTGGTGATGTTGGCGGGCTTCCGCCGCAAAGGTTCCTGGGGACTGTAGTCCCACCTGCACACTGCGGCCGCGATGGAGTGCGGCTGCGGGGGCAGCAGGGGGACAAAGAAGGCTGCCAGGTAGTGATGCGGGTCCAGGGACAAGACCAAGGCACAGATGGAGAAGGGTGTCCACGATAAACAGAGTACGCCCGCTCTGCCGAGGCTGACTGGTAATTTATGCGCCTCTGTGCGCAATGCTGGTGACGTTGGCGGGCTTCCGCCGCAAAGGTTCCTGGGGACTGTAGTCCCACCTGCACACTGCGGCCGCGATGGAGTATCGCTGCAGGGGCGGCAGGGGGACAAAGAAGGCTGCCAGGTAGTGATGCGGGTCCAGGGACAAGACCAAGGCACAGATGGAGAAGGGTGTCCACGATAAACAGAGTACGCCCGCTCTGCCGAGGCTGACTGGTAATTTATGCGCCTCTGTGCGCAATGCTGGTGACGTTGGCAGGCTTCCGCCGCAAAGGTTCCTGGGGACTGTAGTCCCACCTGCACACTGCGGCCGCGATGGAGTGTGGCTGCGGGGGCGGCAGGGGGACAAAGAAGGCTGCCAGGTAGTGATGCGGGTCCAGGGACAAGACCAAGGCACAGATGGAGAAGGGTGTCCACGATAAACAGAGTACGCCAGCTCTGCCGAGGCTGACTGGTAATTTATGCGCCTCTGTGCGCGATGCTGGTGACGTTGGCGGGCTTCCGCCGCAAAGGTTCCTGGGGACTGTCGTCCCACCTGCACACTGCGGCCGCGATGGAGTGTGGCTGCGGGGGCGGCAGGGGGACAAAGACGGCTGCCAGGTAGTGATGCGGGTCCAGGGACAAGACCAAGGCACAGATGGAGAAGGGTGTCCACGATAAACAGAGTACGCCCGCTCTGCCGAGGCTGACTGGTAATTTATGCGCCTCTGTGCGCAATGCTGGTGACGTTGGCGGGCTTCCGCCACAAAGGTTCCTGGGGACTGTAGTCCCACCTGCACACTGCGGCCGCGATGGAGTGTGGCTGCGGGGGCAGCAGGGGGACAAAGAAGGCTGCCAGGTAGTGATGCGGGTCCAGGGACAAGACCAAGGCACATATGCAGAAGGGTGTCCACGATAAACAGAGTACGCCCGCTCTGCCGAGGCTGACTGGTAATTTATGCGCCTCTGTGCGCAATGCTGGTGACGTTGGCGGGCTTCCGCCGCAAAGGTTCCTGGGGACTATAGTCCCACCTGCACACTGCGGCCGCGATGGAGTGTGGCTGCGGCGGCGGCAGGGGGACATAGAAGGCTGCCAGGTAGTGATGCGGGTCCAGGGACAAGACCAAGGCACAGATGGAGAAGGGTGTCCACGATAAACAGAGTACGCCCGCTCTGCCGAGGCTGACTGGTAATTTATGCGCCTCTGTGTGCAATGCTGGTGACATTGGCGGGCTTCCGCCGCAAAGGTTCCTGGGGACTATAGTCCCACCTGCACACTGCGGCCGCGATGGAGTGTGGCTGCGGCGGCGGCAGGGGGACAAAGAAGGCTGCCAGGTAGTGATGCGGGTCCAGGGACAAGACCAAGGCACAGATGGAGAAGGGTGTCCACGATAAACAGAGTACAAGAATATAGCTCATAATTAAGAATGAATGGAGTAAACATGTATGGTTTGGAAATTCTTTGTTTAGCCCTTTTCCGAATGTGTGACTGTCTTTTGTGACGTTTCTTGTATATATTTTGAAAGGGATCTTGGGAGGCTTATGTTGATGCATCTTCACATTCTATGCTTATGAAATATGAATTGTCTCATGAAAGTTCCACATTCAGAAAGCTGAGGGAAGACAAAGGAGGCAATCACGATTGGGCCACAAATCCTGCTTTGGGGAAGGGATAATGACTGAAGCGCATAACGTGTGTTTTGCAGAAGGTGACATTTTGTGCAAATTGCAGGATAAATAGTGCAAATGAGCTGTTTGTAGACACAGAGATATAGAATAACATGCTCTGCTTGTGTATTATTTCCCACTCCTGCGTCATCGGTTGCAAACCGTACCCCAACAATTTGTAAACCCCATATTATTGCAAATTTGCGAGTGCCCAATTTGCTGCCACAAAATACGACCTGCTCAATGCCCAACACGTGCATTGGCCACCCAGTGACTATCACGGCTGGTGATCTACGAAAAGGCACGAAACTATCCCTGTGATGTTCTACTGACCATCAAATAAGCAGGTAAAACTATCTGTGCTTTACCATGAGTGGTCCTATCAAGTAGTTGAATCAATCAAACGCATCTACCAGAACTGTAGGCGAATTCTCACGGCCCAGAACCATCAATACATACTACATAACAATCAGAAATCCTCATAAGCTTCATACTAACAAACTGCTTGCAAATAAATGCCCTATGGAAAGCCATACACAACACCTTGAGAGTGTAAGCCAGGCCCCACGATTGCTAACACATGACAGATGTAGTCAAATGTGTTTCAAACACATTGCATATGGCATGATGCTGTCCAGAACATACACTGAATTGTGGATCTGCTGCTACCTGATGCGACTGTTTCGGGAATAAAATTGCTTAAAACTTCTCACTGTGTTTCAGCCCTCTCTTTGTCAGTACCAATCATTACAATCGAGGCTTGAGACAGTAAAAAGGTGCCAATCACTCTTTATCGTGAGGACTTTACTGTATTGCACTGTTGGAAACACAGACAGCTTAACTTCATGCAATCAGCCCACTGGAATGGAAGCCATATTGTGACATGACATTCTAACCTGCTGAGCCACGCGGAAGCAACAACAATGTTATTAATCAAGTACTCAGCTCCCTTTATATATGCCCTTTGTTCTTCCATAGCACTTTCCTTTCTCATGCGGAGTATCAGTGAAAGAGTATTGACACAAATCGCGTCTATCTGTTAGGCATCACTAATCAATGCCAGAGAGCGCGTGCTGCTTTCAGAAGAAGGGGCACGCAGTTCATCGTTTGTTCTCTCCTAGCCTGCGCACGAGGGAGGAATCCTTCTCAACTGAGATAAAATCTGCTGACAGATTGCAAGCACTGGAAGTGACTAAAGATGTGCCATATTTGTGTGAAAATGAAAGCACACCCACATATGCATTCATTTAGATTTCATTCACCTTTTCTCAATTCAAAGCATGCAGACCATGAAAGCAGCGAAAGAAATGGATATAACTATGAGAAAGTTACCAGTTGGCTGCGGACATGGATGTGAAATGTGAGTTACACTTCAATCAATCAATCAATCATAGCATTTGTAAAGCGCACTACTTACCCGTGAGGGTCTCAAGGCGCTAGGGGTGGGGAATGCTGCTACTGTTCAAAGAGCCAGGTCTTGAGAAGTCTCCTGAAGGTTAGGAGGTCTTGGGTCTGCCGCAGGCGGATGGGGAGGGTGTTCCATGTCTTGGCGGCGAGGTGGGAGAATGATCTGCCGCCAGCGGTCCCTCTTCGGATGTGGGGGACAGTGGCGAGGGCGCGATCAGCAGAGCGGAGCTGGAGGATTGGGGTTTAGAAGCTGAGTCGGCTGTTGAGGTGGGCTGGTCCGGTGTTGTGGAGTGCCTTGTGTGCATTGGTGAGGAGCTTGAAGGTTATCCTCTTGTTGACGGGGAGCCAGTGCAGGTCTCTCAGGTGGGGTGTGATGCGGCTGCGGCGAGGGATGTCGAGGATCAGGCGTACGGATGCGTTCTGGATACGTTGGAGCCTTTTCAGGATATGTTGCGCAGATGATGGCCCTGCTCTGTATCACATACTTCCTGGAAACAGTGATGTGTATCTACTATGAAATCCATAGGTGAACATGTCATCAAAGGAAAGTCTTGCAAACTCCACAAAGACTACTGGCAGGGGGCTGAATGGGAAGAACAAAGGCCTTGGCTCTTTAATAGGCCTGGGGATTTTGTTATTTTGGGGGAAAACGTTTCTGGGAAAATTTGGTAGTTTGTGAAAATTGCCATCAGCTCACTGATTCGCATGTGGGTGAGATGTTATGTCTGGAACTGGTTCATAAAAACATTGGTGGATCTGTTTCAAGAGTAAAATCTCTCCACAGATGGATTTCTCTATTTTCCCGTTTCGGTAAAACTTTTTCCCCACCATTTATTGGACTGTTAGCTTTTACATCTTAGGTGAGAGATATTAGTTCTGTATTTAACAAAGGTCCAGGTGGCCATATGTACAAATAATTTTTGCGGTCGGAAACAGCCAGATTCACAGAATCGGGCCATTATGCAACGGCAAAAGTGCTTTTACATATGTGCAAATCACAAATTGTGATTCAGTAGCACGTTAACGAATCACAATATGTGTCTGGTATTTGGAAGGTGCATGTTAAGGGCGTCCCTTCCAAATACAGAATCGCAATGGTATGTTGAATGATTTGCGACCTAATTACGGTGACAAAACATTCATTTTTTACCAATGCCCAAAGGGACCCCTTCCCCTTTGAGATTGTTGAAACAAATATTTTTGAGAGTAGGCAAAGATCCCATGGACCACTCCCCACTCTTAAAAAATGAAACTTAAAAGTTTAATTTTCTTTTTTTTTTTATTCAGTCCGTTTTCCTTTAGGGAAAACGGCCTGCATTTAAAAAACAAAAGAGTGCATGATTAAAAAGCAATCACAGACATGGTGGTCTGCTGACCTCTGTAGGTCACCATCCCTGTAATGGCTGCGATTCCTAATGGGTCGCAAATTACAACAAAGCTCATCAATATTAAGTTGCGTTTATTTGCAAACTCACTAGGAATCGCTATTTTGGAAATCCTCATTTTGTACATTTGGAATTACGATTTCCTATTTGTGATTCAATAAGAATCAAAATTAGGAAATCACAACTCCTATTATTGTACATATGGCACCAGATGAACAAAGGGCTTAAGCATTCGCAAACCCTCTGAACTGGTAATTTAGAGGGTTTGTGAATGCTAAAACCCTTTTTAATATTTGTTAAAAGCATTTAGTGATCCAAAAAATGTTTCCAAATCGCAAAATGTGTTTAGAAATGGATTCCAATTTAGTATTTGGAAGAGGCGTGTTGTAGGCATCCCTTCCAAATACTGAATCAGTATGCTATGTATCAATGTTTTGCAACCGAAATCCAGTTCCGAAACATTGATATTTTATCAGCACCTCAAAGGCGGTAATAAACCACTGACAAAATGGAACCCTTTCCCCTTTGTGAATGTAAAAAAAAAAGTTTGTTTACCACTGCCTCCTCTTAAAAAAACAAGAAAAAAGAACCTTTTCATTATGATCACAATCCAGTTTCTTAATGTGATGCATAAAAGAAATGTTTTCTTTATTAAAAAAGAAACCACTGACATGGTGGGCAGCTGACCCCAGGAGGCCACCATCCCTGGAATGGTAGGGAATTGTAATGGGTCACAATACGCGACCTGCCTCCTTCATATATTCTTGAGGCAGGTTGAATTGTGACCAGTATGACTTGTTTTTTTGTGAACCAACTCAGATCTTAACTCCCACTACAACTTGATCTGCCTGTCGCCCTCTCCAGCTCTCAATCAGACTTGCTGAGCCCTCACTGTAAACTTTGCTCCTTGATCATTTCTCTTGCATCCACATCCCACTCAATTAGGTGGTGCCATTGGCATCTGCTGTAGACTCTACTAGCCCCAATACATAGCTCCAAGAGTCCCTAAAGTATAACATATCACACACGTCCTAGTCATCCTTTCAGTTCTTCTCCTTCATTGCACTCTTGTCTGGTACCAATACTGTACTGTCAAAATAGAGACAACTTTGGCTGTCATATCTCACCATTTCCCATAGGTTGCTGATTTTCTGTCCTGCAGCAGCGAATAAAAGAGGAACATAGTTGGTTGCCATGGCGCTTTGTTATTGTTATTTGGAATCTTTTATCTATGATGTACTTGTTACACTTTAAAGGGCTGCATGTTTTGGGCAGTAATAAAAGTTATTGCATAATGTCAGCCTCCGTTGTCTTTAATGAAATCAAGATTCTCTCTGTATGATAATTGGAGAATCGTCATTCTCAACTGCTCAGTAAAATATGGATGACTGTAAAATATCTATCTATCTATGTAAATATTCATAAACAAATCCAAAGGCTACAGGGGCACTATAGGTAGGTTGATGTTTTAACCACACAAAACCATAGATATTCAACAGTTATATTTATACTTATAGTTATGCTTATGTTAAGAAACGAAAACTCGTGGCCTAAAGTTATTTAACAGCACAAGTTATAGTTTCTTCACATAAGTATAACTAGAAGTTTAACTGTAACTGTTAAATTGCTAGGGTTTTATGTGGGCAAAAAGTCAACTTAACTATAATGTCCCTGTAACCTTTGTTTTTTTCAGGGAAATACCATGTGTTTTTTTAACGTAAAGTGATATATAATTACAGTACGAAATATAACCACTGCTGTGCACAGCCTTTGGCCATGCGCGGCTGTGGTTGTTGGCCACAGGGCCTGGACTGCAGTAGGTGTACTTTTTTGTTTCCTTGGGTTTTGGATCCACCAATCCGCCACGGAATTACACTGAGTGCTGAGTGCCACTGTAGATCCGTGGATCTGCAGTTCGGCCGGATAAAACAATGGTCAAAACCTCACAGACCCCTCCATGTGTCCTAAGGGGTCAGGATACCTCTATCATGAACCCTTATGTTATTTTTCATTTTTGTTTCCCCCCACACCCCTGGGCTGACCGAGAAACAAAATGACAGTCGCAACTTTCCTTTTAGGTTACGACAATCAGGTCCTTGCTTTGTCCCTGGATCTGTGTATCCCCGCGGGTGGATCTGGAAGGATCTGCGTCCCTAGATATCTATATTTTTCTTCCTTTAATAACCCCAAAACTACGGAACAGATTGGCACCAGAATACTGACAGGAACCCCTAAAACATGGCCGCGTTGCGGTCTCACCCCACTTGTTCGCTTCCTTCTGCCTTGTGGGGTATGCCATCAGGCTCCTTGATTGCGCTGCTCTTGGCGTCTTCCTTGGCGCTATGCTCCATCACAAGTCTACAGAAGACAGTTGAGGGTGGGCGGGGGGGATGTAGCACACCTACTTTAACACTTATTGGCTAGTGGGGGCTTGGCTTACTCTGGGGAAGGCAACCCTTCTCGCACTGTCTTTTCTACCTTGTGTGTAACCTGCAATATATTTTCTTTGCCTTGACTCTACATATATATATATTCACTGAAAAAAACATAGATTTTACAGACGTTATAGTTAGGAATTAGCATTTAAAAAACCTTTGAAATTCACTAAAAAAACGTAGGTTTCAGGGACGTTATAGTTAGTTGGACATTTGACTCATAGAAAACCAGAGAAATTCGCCTGTTATAGTTAGTTGAGCTAACTATAACTCGTACGCCCGCAATGCACTGCTGATGATGTCACATATTACATCACTCATGACATGGTCAGTGACATCACTGATGACATCACTGATGACATCTCAAATGACATCTCTGATGACATCATGCAGTGAATGTATGTTTCTGTAAAGTTTAAATATTTTTCATATATATCTATGCCAAGGTGTATTGAAGAATGAATGCATTTACAAGTGCCTGAAGGGATTATTTAGTAGGTGCGTGACTGACTGTATAAGTGAGTGATTGAACATGTCTTACTGAATGCATGGGTTAGTGACTACACTATGTGAAAGTCTGTATTAGTCTCTCAGTTGGTGTGTAAGCAACTGCATGGGTTGCTGTATAGCTACATTAGTATCTATATGGGTTATTGATTTGTTGTCTGAGTATCTGTATGCGTTCCTGAGTGTCTGTATGGGTGTGTGGGGGGGGGTGTATGACTCTGTGCATAGATGTCTGAGTGGGTGATTCACTGGTTGTATGGATTCATAAGAGCATCTGGGAAGGGCCGTATGGATGAGCTACTGTGTGTATGGGTGTGTTGGTGAGTGAATGAATATCTCAGTGGTATATGTGTGACTAACTACATATGTTTTACGGCACTATATGTGAGTGTTGGAGTATATAAATGACTATACATGAGAGTAAGTTATTTGAAGAGTTTGTGTATAAATGAGTGTCTGCTTGTATCAGTAATTGTATAAGACAGTAAATATGTGTTAGTATCTCTATAAATAAGTGATATGCTGTGTCTATAAATAACGGACTTGGTGTGTATAACTGTATACATGAGTAAATGGATATGTGATTGATTCTTTGCATTACTGACTAGGTGTGTGAGTAACTCTATGGATGAGCGGCGGAGTGTGACTGCATGTATAGATGTATGAGTGCATATTATTCTACTGTATTGATGAGTAACTACATGTATAAGTGACTGGATGTGTGTGTAGACCTAGGAAACAGTGAGTGGTATGTAGTATATGGCATTGTTGTGTGTATAGTTTCAAAAATTGTAGTCTGCATTTTAGAATGGGTGTATCAAAGTTTATATTAGGGCATCAGTATGTGCATCAGATTATCATGTGGATGATGTCATCAGTGATGTCATTTGAGATGTCATCAGTGATGTCATCAGTGATGCCACTGACCATGTCATGAGTGATGTAATATGTGACATAATCAGCAGTGCATTGCGGGCGCGCAAGTTATAGTCAGCTCAACTAACTATAACAGGCGAATTTCTCTGGTTTTATATGAGTCAAATGTCCAACTAACTATAACGTCCCTGAAACCTATATTTTTGTAGTGAATTTCAAAGGTTTTTTAAATGCTAATTCCTAACTATAACGTCTGTAAAACCTATGGTTTTTTCAGTGAATTTCGAAGGTTTTTAAAATGTTAATTTCATATTTTAATGTTTATAAAACCTATATTTTTTCAAATTTTTTGTAATATTTTGGAACTCTATTATACTTCTTTTTTTTAACTTTAAAAATTAAGTAATGTTTTATATCTTCCCCAAAAATATGTATATCTTTTTTTTTTGGGAGAAAACTGCACTCCCATACCGGTAGTGTACCAAGTTCCATCACTACGTGAATCCTATCCGCCATATTGCTAAACTCGTAATGGATGTGCATCTCGTATCCGACGGGTTCGTGGCACCACGTCCCGCGTAACATCATATACGTATGAGTTCGCGCCAGCTACTACATAGGTATCCGACGGGTACACAGTACCAAGCCACACGTTACGTCATGTACCTTTGGGGTCGCGCCCGCTGCGCGTTGCGTATGCGACGAGTGCAAGCTGCCAGGCCCTGTGTTACGTCATAGATGTATGGTGTCGCGCCGGGTACGCCATTCCCTCGTTTTTTATTTATGTCTCAAAACTATATCTAAATAACTTTAAACTGTATATGAGAGCAAGCGATAATCTAAAATATTTTAAACATTTATATATTTCCAACTATAATAAACTTATATTATGATAAATACATTTTCTCAAAATCTTGTTGTGTGCGGCCTCCTTGCGCCCTTGATGCGCCATTGCCATGTGACCTTAAAAAAAAGCATTTGATTAGTTCATAACATTTCCCATTGTAACATTTGGAGGACCCCACCCATTTTAGCCATTCTCTCTACAGCGTTTGATGAGACACACCACTTCTGCTTAGAGAGTTTTTTTGAAAAGTTTTTTTGCTGTGTTCTTCTATCTTCTACTACACACAACATGCAATGATCATCTTGATCAATATTCATGGTCTGTACATTAGCCTTCGTGTGATCGCCATGCATCTCAAACGTTACATCAAAAATCAAATATGTGTTACACGATGCCCCTGGTGTGTGTGTGTGCACATTATTGTGCTGCCTTTCGGCCTGGGTATTGCTGGCCCGAAAGGGTATCATCAGCCACGGGCAGAGTGCACATCCTAGATCACATGTGACAAACAGTAAACAGTAATGTGTACCTTTGTATTGCTGTATTCTCTATAGTCAGGCTTTACCAGTATAGTAGTGTGTCATATGTGAGACTTTCAGATTCGCGTTTGGCATGCATTGCTTGACTATAATGAACGTTATCACTATTTATAACGTAGCCTCACTGCTGATTCTCCCTCCATCTGAGCACATTCACATGTGTGCGCTTCGCGATAGCAACACTTTCAATAATACCGCACACCATTGACATGAGTATCTGCGCATATCCACAACCTTGACAACGACATGTGATGTTGGCCATTCAATGTTTTTTAACAGCATCTCATTAGCGATAGTTGCTGCACTCCCGGTACATGCTGCATTAATGTAAATTGCGCATTCTGTGACGTCAAAACTGCAACAGAAACACACATAAGTACACTTCCTGGCCAGGCAGGAAATGAACAACACCCAGGTCCCCGAAACTATTATTCACACCCCTACGCTCGCCTGGCGTATGCAAGCCCAGCCCACTTTGCGTACATATAAATAGGATAACGACGCCGCCACATGTCCCAGTTCTTCTACACTGCCTCAGGTGATATGACCGTATCCACCTCGCACATCACAAAGTGCAATAAAAAAAGGGATCCATAAGGCGTACACCATTGTCGCAATCAACACTGCACCTGAATTGTGAACACTGCTGCCCATCGTGTTTGGACACACAACAATGACAGCAGGTGAGCAGTGGGGCCTGGATGCACAGGGGCTGCAATTGAGCGCGATTCTGCTGGAGGGGTGGGGTGCATCAGCCTGGGTGCGCAGGTACAAACAAGCGATATTACCTTGCTTAATAATGTGTTCTCTGACCTCATTCAGTCACATGTGTGTCTCATTTTAAGGACCTGTTGGACCGTACTGTAGGCCTGCCCTACAGACACGTGTTGAGCGCAGTGCTGCGGGAGGGGTGGGGTGCATCAGACTGTGTGCACAGGTGCGAACAACCGATGTTACCCTGCGTACCGATGTGATCTCTGACCTCATTCAGTTACATCTCTGTCTCATTTTAATGACCTGCTGGACCGTACTGTAGGCCTGAGCCAGCGGACAGCGCTGCCCTACAGACACATGGCATTGGCTTTTGAGGCACTGTAGTGTGCTGATTACTAAGTGTATATGAACACAGGCTTGCGCCACTGCATTACACATGCACATTATACTTCTAGCATGCGCTCTGTTCCTTTGTATGTGAACGTTGGCATAACATATTATTATTTAACCTTGTGTATTCTCGTGCACTTCAACTCCTCTTTGAACCACGATTACCACTAACACTTCGAAGATCGTACTTCAAGAAGGAAGGATGCACTCAACTGGTATTCTCCATCTACGTTTGAAAGAAACCTTCATTTACCTCAAGACCTTTCCAAAATTGTATTTTTTCTCCCTTTTCAGACACTGGGTTACTGGAGCCAAAATGGGCGGAGCGGGTCCTCACCCCGTGATGATGCCCTGGGCATTCTGACTCCTTCCACCGTGGTATCAAGACACCGTCCCCGACCGGAAACCTGCTGGGCCACCCTGATAGTGGCACCCCAGAGTTGGAGCTCGCACCGGCACGTCCTTGGACACACCGGTTGTGACAGGTGAGCAGTCAAGCCTCGGCGCGCAGGAGCTGCAATTGAGCACAGAGTAGAGAAAGGGGCTGGGTGCAGCAGCCTGGGTGCACAGGTGCAGGCAGGCGATCTTGCCATAGATAACAATGTAATCTCTGGCCTCATTCATATCTCTGTTTCATTTTTAGGACTTGCTGGACCGCACTCTTTTTTGCATACCCCAGCGTCCCAGACACACGGGTGACGGGAGGTGAACAGTGAGGGCTGGGTGCAGTTGGCCTGCGCTCCGTCTCCTCCTCCCTCTGTTCTTTTCACTATCCCTCCCCTTCTCCCTTCCACCCACTCGCTCTCTGTCCCATTCTCACTTTCCTCCGTTCATTCTCACGACCTTGCTTTTTCTCTTAGACATGGCACTCATACTTATGTTTCTTTTTTGTCTTGCAGGTTTTGTACGCTGCTTCCGGAGGGATGTATGACGTTACAACGCACACTTTTACAACGCATGCACTTACAACGCATTTTTTACAACGCATAATCCATTACAACGCATGACATTACAACGCATGACACTACAACGCATTTTTAAAAAATACCTTTACAACGCATTTCCATTACAACGCATACTACCTTTACAACGCATACCATTACAACGCATAATATTAAATTGCATTTAAGGTAAGTATTAGATAGTATAGGGGTTAAAATTACTTTTCTAACTCCAGGGGGTGCAACAGTAGGGTAAGTGTTGGATAGTATAGGGGTTAAAATTACTATTCTAACTCCAGGGGGTGCAACAGTAGGGTAAGTGTTGGATAGTATAGGGGTTAAAATTACTATTCTAACTCCAGGGGGTGCAACAGTAGGGTAAGTGTTGGATAGTATAGGGGTAAAAATTACTATTCTAACTCCAGGGGGTGCAACAGTAGGGTAAGTGTTGGATAGTATAGGGGTAAAAATTACTATTCTAACTCCAGGGGGTGCAACAGTAGGGTAAGTGTTGGATAGTATAGGGGTAAAAATTACTATTCTAACTCCAGGGGGTGCAACAGTAGGGTAAGTGTTGGATAGTATAGGGGTAAAAATTACTATTCTAACTCCAGGGGGTGCAACAGTAGGGTAAGTGTTGGATAGTATAGGGGTAAAAATTACTATTCTAACTCCAGGGGGTGCAACAGTAGGGTAAGTGTTGGATAGTATAGGGGTAAAAATTACTATTCTAACTCCAGGGGGTGCAACAGTAGAGTAAGTGTTGGATAGTATAGGGGTAAAAATTACTATTCTAACTCCAGGGGGTGCAACAGTAGGGTAAGTGTTGGATAGTATAGGGGTAAAAATTACTATTCTAACTCCAGGGGGTGCAACAGTAGGGTAAGTGTTGGATAGTATAGGGGTAAAAATTACTATTCTAACTCCAGGGGGTGCAACAGTAGGGTAAGTGTTGGATAGTATAGGGGTAAAAATTACTATTCTAACTCCAGGGGGTGCAACAGTAGGGTAAGTGTTGGATAGTATAGGGGTAAAAATTACTATTCTAACTCCAGGGGGTGCAACAGTAGGGTAAGTGTTGGATAGTGTAGTGTAATATTATGCGTTGTAATGGTATGCGTTGTAATGGTAGTATGCGTTGTAATGGAATGCGTTGTAAAGGTAGTTTTTAAAAATGCGTTGTAGTGTCATGCGTTGTAATGTCATGCGTTGTAAAGGATTATGCGTTGTAAAAAATGCGTTGTAAAGGTAGTGCGTTGTAAAAGTTGCGTTGTAAAGGTTGTTCCCCCTTCCGGAGGAGTCCCACCCACTTCTTTCATGTTTTACTGTTGTTCTAATAAAGTTCCATTTCCATTTATTTGTGTTGTGTTAATAAAAGTTATTTTTTTTTACCAATAAATAACTGAGTGTATAGGTCTTCTTTTTCTGACAACACTTGTCTGTAGTTTATTGTGAAAATCGGCAGTTGATAATAAGGTTATAAGGGAAATTGTGTTTAATTTTCCGGTGCACCTGCCAAATATAAACCAACCGACTATTACATAAATGAAGCCTGGGTAATTGTACAACGGCAAGAGTTCTATGAGTGTATCACTTTATAACACCATGAGTACTGCCCGTGTGATTTCAGAACCAATAAGACACTGCCTAGGGCCACCGAGGCTTCAAGGACTGGCGAGGCCCACCCTGCATATTTAAATAAAGCCCCGGAGGTTGCCGATCCCCGGTCTTGAGTTGGCCTCGAAGCCTGCGAACAATTCGTAAACAATACCCGGGGAGGTGTCGATCCCCTAGTCTGCGAAACATCTCTGTGCCCTCCCGCGCCTAATTTACATGTGAGATTAAGATCCCCAGTGCTTCAGAGACCCCGCAATATAATAATAGGATTGGCCCCGGAACATTATCCACCAGTGTGCTCATTTAAATGAACGGGTGAGACCCCGCATCATTTTTTGTCCCTCCATTTTTACCATCCGGTTCCACTTTATTGAAACGATACGAGGTTTTCCTCCTCTAACTTCAATGAGACAAACAAGAATTTACTATCACAGGGTGCAAGCAATGCTCCCGCCTTGTAATAGCAAATATAAATGTCCCGCGCTTGCACACCCCGGGACATTGTATGACCTGCGCCTGGGAGGTGGCGCTCCTTGAGACCATGATGCTTTGTTTAATGCATAACTACAGAATTAGTATAAACGCATACTAACAGTACTTGCACACGTGTGGTACAGCAACCAGAGTGTAGTGAAGAGGCAGAGGAAGACCAAAATCAAAAAAATATAAATCCTACCAGAGGTAGGATCACATAGTTCGATCAGCCGACGTCCCTGGGATGAGTAGAAACAGATTCACCAAGAAAACGGGTCTTCAGCACACGACCCTGAGATGAGTAGAAACAGATTCACCAAGAAAACGGGTCTTCAGCACAACCCAAGCAAGTGCAAAATCTTGGTGAGTGCTGCCTTCTTTTCACCTTCTCCCGCTCGCCGCCAAATTTATGTAGTGAACAGGAAGACAGCAGTGGATCCGATAAGTAGATTTATTGCAGGAAAAGAAGACAGCTTAAACAGCCACCAACAGGACCACACACCAAGGCATCCGTTTTCTCCAGCACCGTGAACAAACTCCCCAAGATTCTCCTCATGACAGCCCTACATTCTAACATTACATACTTACATTATAGTATTATTACATACTAACATTGTACTATGACTTACATTGAAATAGTACACAGAGCACATCACTTTACAGCAATGAGCTCACGGTTTAATCACCGAGTCTTCAGACCAGTAGGGGTGAGTAGTTCGCTTCCCACTCCCTGTATAGTATAAACGCATACTAACACTACTTGCAGTTATGCTACAGCGGCCAGTATGCTACAGCGCCCACAGCCCATCACTTTACAAAAAACAGCTCGGTTTGATCCCCGAGTCTTCACACCGGTAGGCGTAGTACTTCGCTTCCCACTTCCGGTATAGTATAAACGCACGGTAGAGCTCAGTAGTTCACTTCACACTCCCTGTATCCTACAAACGCCAGAGCACATCACTTTACAGCAATGACCTCCCTTTTTAGGCTCAAGGTTTCATACCCGACTGTAGCACCATCTCATCTCAGCACCATGTCACTCTGAGCAACACCGCACTTTCAGACCGGTAGGTGTGACTACTCCGCTTCGCACTCCCCCACAGACGTTACCGTGCTCCTATCCTCCTGTTTGCAACTCTTTTCGCCCTTTTTCCCCCTTACTCGCTTCAATAGAATCACAAAATGGCGGCCAACACTTCCTAGTTGCAACTGCTCACAGCGCTCACAACCAATAGGCAGCAAGCTCATGCTCGTAACGCCTCAGCCAATCAGATGGCAGAATTCCCAAATATTGATATCTGTAAATGTTGATATTTTTCCAAAACTACTGAACGGATTTACACCAAATAAACAAAAGCGTGCTTTCTAGACCAAGACCCTTCTCCCTGCCAAATTTGGGGCAATTCCGTTCACCCATTCGACCTGTAGCCTTGGCTAAAGTTTCCTATGGAAATCAACATGGAGAAAACATGTTTTGGGACCCCCCTTTTTTCTCGGCCCCCCCTTGACGAATCACCCCCAAACTTCCCACATAGGAGCTGATATGAACAAAGAATTAGTTTAGAAAAATTCATGACGATTCATCAAACGACGCCAAAAGTTATAAGCAAAACAAAAAATGCTCTTCCTATGGAAACTTGGTCCCAGCTATAACTACCTACTGGCGACCGCCAGTAGGCAAAAAAAAAATATATATATATACATATATATAGATAGATAGATATATATATATTTATATAGGTACACACACAGCCGGCCCCAGGGTAAGCATCGCCAACTGCAGGGTTGCAGTCTAGTTCTCCCGCTAGAGACGCATGGCCGACATCACTTACGAAGAACCTACTTCTGGTAGCCATCTTTGTTGCTGCCTCTATTAAAGGGGGAACTCTCGGTGCTTCGCATCAAGATCTTCAAGGGACTTGCACTCTGGGAGAACTGCCCGCCGCTCAATCCCTGGAAAACGATAAGACTATCAGTGTGGGCGCGGGAGGCTCAAAACTTGCGGGTGTAGGAAGAGTGGGACTGCGATTCACTTGCTGAACTGGTACATGGGAGTGAAAGTGCAGAGACTATTTCTTGCTTAGATTTGGCAGTGTGCAAACTGCGAGCCGCTCCCCCAACTCAAGACCACCAGAGGAATTCCAAGTTCTAGTTCTCTGACCTCCTGATCAGAAACCTCATGGACAGAACAGGCTTCCTCCATCTTCAAACCAGCACCTGGAGTCTGCCAGCTGTAACTCCTGCCTTCTCAAGGGGTGCCACCCTAGTCCTGGGCCCTTGGAAGTGAGCCTGAAGGTGCTCTGCCAGCTCAACTGTGGTGCAAGCAGAACTGATGCATCGCCTCCCAGAAACTCCACATCGGAGCCACAGCACGATGCATTGCCTCACCAAACTCTACCTCAGGACTACTGCATGACAGTCCCTAACGCAGGACTTCTAATCATGGCTCACAGCCTCCCAGGAACCACGACCACGCAATGCATCCTTGAGGCAGGCCTTCGCATCGCAAGCCCCACGTCAATGGAATCCTCGATGAAGACAACACAGGACTCCTCATTGAATACTCTGCAGCTTCTTCAGAATCAGTCAGTGAGCAACCCATCTTCGATACAGAACTTTGCATTGAAAGCCCCTCGGTGATGGCATCCTCAACAAAAACGAAGGACCTCGAATCACAGTTTCTCAGCTCCTATCAATCGCCACTGTGCAACGCATCCTCAGGGTGGGATTCCGCATCACTCCGCAACCACAATTTACGGTACTTTATTCAGCGGGCCTAACTGGGACCCTGTAGCCGACCGGCACTCCATCGTAGTCGGCCTGAACTTGTGACTGTAAGAAAACAGGCTTCTTTGCAGTGTCCCGCCCCCCCCCCCCCCCACTTCTGGGCACCAGTTGGACTACTAGATGCTGGTTCTCGACTCTAACAGGTTTTGCAGCACTGGTTCTGCCACCCTGAGCAACCAAAGAAAACTACTGACAGCAGGCCTGCCATTGCAGACTGCAGAGGCAGTGTAAACTGATCCAATTCAACTTTGTCCCCACCATGTATGGCAAGGTTGAAGCACTATCGTTAATATATGTCAGTCACCCCTCAGGAAGACCTTCTCAGCCCAGGAGGCAGGGTGCATTATATGAAGGGTGAGGACATATAAGTAAAAGCTTATATGACACTATATGGGGCCTTAACCATCAAAGGACACTGTGTTAGAAGGTCCTTAGGATAACATGGGTTAGCAACCGGGCAAACCCGGGGTGGCCATCTCCATTATGGTACCACCTAAATATGTCATGTTTGGTATCAAACAACGTTCCTTGTCACTTCTGAAACACATCTCATGCCAGGAGCAATGTGGTATACACCAAAGTGGCTACCTTAGAAGTTTCCCACCTGGTTGCCCCAGCTACCCTGTGCTTTGGCTGGCAGCCTGCACTGGTTGCTGCCAAGACAGGATTCTGACCTCCTGGCAAGCAGTGTGAGCACTCCAAGGAGTCTGGAACAAAGGCCTGGGCAGGAAGGAGGTCACACCTCCTCCCTCCCAGGAAGGCTAGTGAAGTGGCACATCAAGGCAGTGAGCATCAAAGGCTACACCACATCTGATATGCATCCAGGCTGCCTCCCAAAGGAAGGAACAGCCATACGCCTGCCCCCAGGCACATTTGCACCCAGGCAGGTGGGAAATTTAGGTATTCAGGAGGTGTAAACTCCCATAGGGCTAGCCACACCTCTAGGATGGTCTACCTGGTCCGTACAGCCGAGGAAGGCTTCTGCCATTTTTAAGGATGGTAGAATAGAGGGTTTTGGGTAGAAAAAGTAACCTACAACCCCGAATGTGGTCACTTCAGGGGCAGATTAGTGGTTGGGGCACTTCTAATGCTTCTAAATCTATGATTTAATGGCCACCCCTGACACCAGAGCCTCAGGTCTGATCCACTTTGCATCAAAGAGGACAAAGAAAAGACCCGTGTCTGCGACAACAGGACTTGCACGAACAAAAAGAGGGATACTTTGCACGCTCTTGGAACTGCATGCATGAGACCGGTCCTAGGCTAAAGGTCAGTTGCCCCAAATAGAGGGACCCCTGTGAAAGCCAGAAGCAACCGCAAATTCCCTTGGACTAGTGGAACTAGTCCTGGGCAAACTGCGGGTAAATCAATGCTCTGAATCCAAAGAATTGCTGGCCATCGGGCCCTCCGAGGGGTCACCCAAAAGCAGATGGTCCAGTGCATCGTGGGAACTGTAGTTCTGCCTTCCACAGTTACAAACCGCTACCTTGTTGCCCTGGACCTCTGGACATTGAAGAAGCTCCCTGCCAAAGCTGTTGGTCATCAGTAGAGCAACTGACCCCTTCACTCGATGCACCTAGAGGACACTTTGCACAACCTTCATCTGACATCAGGAGCGGCGTGGTTGTCAGCATTTTGCACCCTGTTCTCCCGCAGCATCATGTAAGCAGTAAAAGCAGCTTCCTCAAGGTTCCCATTCAGCACCAGGGGCAGCCAGGACAACTCTGCACCCAGTATCCACAGGCCAGGTAAAATTTAACAGACTGTAGCTGCATGGACCAGGGACCTGCATCACCTTTACTCTGTGAGGGTTCCATGCAACTCAACCTGCAAGTGACCGATTGACAATACCACTGTTCCCATTTACTGCAATGCAAAAGTTCTGCAGTTTTGAATTGCTGTGATTTATGTTTTCTTCTAAAATTCATATGTCCAGTTATATGTATCTGATCACATTCATTTTGGTGTCTAAAGTAATATAAAATCAGTTTTATTTTTATAAATTGGTTTTGGATTTCGTTCGAGTCATGCCAATTACTTATTGTCCATGTTGGTACTCTGAAATGCTTAGCACATGTTCCACTAGTAAAGACTAACTGCTCTTTGCAACACTACCAGGACTGAGCTAAGGACTTATTAATGTGAATCCAAGGACCAGCTTTGGGGTTTATGATAATACTCCACCTTCCTTCGTTGACTTTTTCCTGGTCCGGCGTGACCAAATAAATCTCTTTGGCGCTTTGTGCTTTATGAATCTATTTTCACTTAAATCTTTAAAATTGCATCTCTCCACTTCCACTGATTGGATCTTTGTCTTAAATTATTTACTAAATTTTACTTTATCTTTCTAAGTTGGTGTGGGATTTTTCTTGTGTTGGCGCTGTCTGGAAAGTTTTGGGGTGATTCAAAAAGTAGGGGCCGAGAAAAAACAGGAGGGGTTCCCAAAACAAGTTTTCCCTATGTTAATTCCCATAGGACCTTTGAGCAAGCCTACAGCCCGAACCGCTGGACGGAATTACATCAAATTTGGTGTACATCTGTTCAGTAGTTTTAGAGATATTACCTGAAATTTGTTTTTATACAGGGGCCCGCCACTTCCCCAGGGCTATTTATGAAGTTAATGTGTGGGAGGCATGTATGGGCTTCCCCGCAGCCCTGGGGGCCACCTCCTCCCAGGGGTTATTACTAGTGAAATCAGGGGATGGCCTCACAGACCCCCCCCCCCAATGGCTCTAGGACCACCACCACCCTGGGACTGTTTCATTTTGAAATGGGGTGTCTCACAGACCCCCGAGCTCCGGGGACCACCAATTTCCCAGGGCCAAAATCCATATTTCAGGGCCATTCTCAGCCCCGTGGACTGCCACCTCCCCAGGGCAGGCCCTACAAATAAGAAACAAGGGGAGTTCTGTGGCCCCCCTCCTGAAGCCTTAGATGCCCCTGGGGATCGTCACCCCCCCTAGGGCCGGCACCTGCTATGTCCTGAGGTGCCCACTTCTGGGGCATAGCTGTTTGCTGTTGCTTGGTGGGAGCTTTACCGCTCCTGCCAAACCACAGCAAACGCTTCGCTTCCAGCAAGTCAGAGCATTAAAAATGTTCTGACTTGCTGGAAGCATAGCAGAATTGCTTTCACACATGGGGAGCTGCCTTTCGAGCAGTTCCCTAAGTGTGAAAGCAATGCTGGCTCCCGCAGGAGATGAGGGGCCGGCAGCGACCGAGGGGCCCTTTAGGCTCACCCTGCAGTCTCAAAGGAAAGTGGGTGATCTGGGGGCACCCACTTTTTTTTACACGGGCGGGCTCCAGGGGATGGGGTCCCGGAATCGAAATTGGCCCATGGAGGGGGGACGCGTGGCCCTCTCCCCTATTATAATTATGCCAGGCCCTGGGGCATGGGGTCGCTGGGACCAAAATCAGCCCAGGGAGGGGTGCCGTGTGACCCACCTCCCCCATTCCAAAAAGGCCTGGTCTCAGTGGACGGGGCACCTGGGACAAAATCGGCCTGTGGGGGGCATGTGTCCTCACTCCCCTAGTAATATTTACATTTTTTTTTAAGGACAAGCCCCAAATTGGCCCAGGGAGGTGGGCTGTGGCCCCGGGGGATGGTGTACCTGGGACCAAAATCAACCCAAGGAGGGGGGCCTTATGGCCCCCCTCCCCATTCCTAAAAGGTCTGGCCTCAGGGGATGGAGACCTGGGACCGACATTGGCTCAGGGAATGGGGTCCACGTGCCCCCCTCCCCTAATAATGCATAAAAGGTTCAATAAAGGCAGCAAGGCAAGCTGCCGAGGCTCCACCCCCTTTCACCACCACTCTGCAAACGTGCATCTTGGCGCTCTACCATTTGAGGGATGAACTCTCCTTGACACCTCAGGGTCCTTGAGGCCCAACAACCCCTCTTCTTACCGTCAATAAGTCTCATACAGCGGGATTGCTGAGAGGTCATCAGAGGCCCACCTCCTTTTTCCACCACTCTGCAAACACGCCTCCTGATTCACTGGTTGGTGGATGAAGTTCCCTTGGATGCTGAGGGTCCTTGGGGGCGAACAACACCTCCTGTTACCTCCAGTACGTCCAACACAGTGGGATTGCTGAGAGGTTTTTGGAGGCCATGCCCCCTTTCTCCACCACTATACAAATGCACCTCCTTGCACACTACTGTTTGGAAGATAAAGTCTGCTTGGCTTGTGAGGGTGCTGGGGGCCCACGACCCCTCCTGTAAGTCCAAAACACTGGGATTGCTGAGAGATCTTCAGAGGCCATGCCCCCTCTCGCCACCACTCATGAATGCACCTCCTGGCACACTACTGGTTCAGGATGAATTTCCACTTGGATGCTGAGGGTCCTTGGGGGCCAAGTACCCAGCCTGTTACCTCCAGTAAGTCCCACACAGCGGGGTTGCTGTGAGCTGGTCAAAGGCCCCACCCCCTTTCTCCATCACTCTGCAAATGAACCTCTTGGCGCACTATTTTGTGGGGGAAAAAGTCCCCTTTGGATGCTGATGATATTTGGGGTCCAAGAAACCCTCCTGTTACTTTCAGTAAGTCCCACATAGAGCGATTGTTGAGGGCTACTCAGAGGCCCACCCCCTTTCATCACCACTCTGCAAATGCACCTCCTGGTGCACTACTGTTTGGGGGATGAAGTCCTCTTGGATGCTGAGGGACTTTGGTGGCCAAGAAGCCCTCCTGTTATCTCCAATAAGTCCCACACAGCGTGATTCCTGGGAGCTGGTCAAAGGCCCCACTCCCTTTCTCTATCACTCTGAAAATGTGAATACTAGTTAAAAGCCATAGAAATTCACCCCAAAAAAACAAAGGTTGCAGGGACGTTATGTTTTGGCTCAGATTTCACTCATACAAAACCATTGAAATTCAGCAGTTATAGTTACCTGTGAAATTTCAGGTGTGAGTGGTTCTGTAGATGATATCATCAGTGATGTCATTTGAGATGTCATCAGTGACGTCACTGACCATGTCATGAGTGGTGTAATATGTGAGGTCATAAGCAGTGCATTGCGGGGCCATAAGTTATATTTAACTCAGGTAACTATAACTGATGAATTTCTATGACTTTGTACAAGTGAAAACTGATCCTAACTATAACTTCCCTGTAACCTTTTTTAGGTCTCGCGCCTAGCGTTGCACTGCGCAGCGGTGCTCGCGCAGCGAGAGTCCTTTTGTCCGGGGTTCAGAAATGGACCCTGGAATCGTACACGCTTGTGTGTGTGTTTTTTGTTTTGTCTTCTATTATTGGGCTTTTAGTGGCTGTATTTTTTAGAAAGAGCACGCAATAGGCCAAAGGTGGGCGCATCGCTCCGCCCACGGCCAATTGGTGTCTGTTACGCGCACTAGAGCCTATCTGGTTTCAATTATCGTGCCCAGACACGGACGCGATAATTGAAAGCATATGGCTGTCTGTGGCACGCGCGCACCATTGGCGGCTGTCTCTGCTTCCAAAAGCGATTGCTTTCGGTTACGCGATCACTTTACTTGTGGCTTTGCTTTCAGTTTTTCGATCACTTTGGCTTGTTGCTTAATTGGGAGGAATGCATGGCTAATCTTTATGCGGTTACAAGGTAAAATAAATGAAGGCGGTTACAAGGCAAAGTAAATGCGTGGCAAATATTTACTTCATTACAAGGTAAAATAAATGAAGGCGGTTAAAAGGTAAAAAAAATGAAAAATGCGCGGCAAATATTTACGCGGTTACAAGGTAAACAATGCGTGCCTAATAATTGCACTATACTTCTCTTTTTCTAATATCGCGTCAGGCTTACTGAAATAATTGACTGTATCTGCTTAGCTACAAAACAAGGACTCGTTGGGGCTAAGTCATCCTTTCTGACTGGACTGAAAACTTGTGATTTTGGATAGAGTTCTTTTTCTTTCTGTTACCCGATTCCCTTAAGTTGTGTGTGGTTGTGTGTGGGGTTGTGTGTGTCCTTGTGGTTGTGTGTGTGGTTGCGTGTGTGGTTGTGTGCAAGTGTGGTTGGGTGGTTGTGTGTGGTTGTGTGTGTGGTTGTGTGTGTTGTGTGTGGGTGTGTGGTTGTGTGGTTGTGTGTGGTTGTGTGTGTGTGTGTGTGGTTGTGTGTGTGTGTGTGCTTGTGTGTGTTTGTGTGGTTGTGTGTGTGTGTGGTTGTATGTGTGGTTGTGTGTGTGGTTGTGTGTGTGTGTTTGTGTGGTTGTGTGTGGTTGTGTGTGTGGTTGTGGTTGTGTGTGTGGTTGTGTGTGTGTGGTGTGTGTGTGGTGTGTGTGTGATTGTGTGTGTGGTTGTGTGTGTGGTTGTGTGGTTGTGTGTGCATGGTTGTGTGTGTGTGTGGTTGTGTGTGTGTTGTGTTTGTGGTTGTGTGTGTGGTTGTGTGTGTGTGGCTGTGTGTGTGTGATTGTGTGTGTGTGGTTGTGTGTGTGTGTGGTTGTGTGTGTATGTGTGGTTGTGTGTGTGTGGTTGTGTGTGTGTGGTTGAGTTTGTGTGTGGTTGTATGTGTGGTTTTGTGTGTGGTTGTGGTTGTGTGTGTGGTCACTTTACTTGTGGCTTTGCTTTCAGTTTTTCGATCACTTTGGCTTGTTGCTTAATTGGGAGGAATGCATGGCTAATCTTTATGCGGTTACAAGGTAAAATAAATGAAGGCGGTTACAAGGCAAAGTAAATGCGTGGCAAATATTTACTTCATTACAAGGTAAAATAAATGAAGGCGGTTAAAAGGTAAAAAAAATGAAAAATGCGCGGCAAATATTTACGCGGTTACAAGGTAAACAATGCGTGCCTAATAATTGCACTATACTTCTCTTTTTCTAATATCGCGTCAGGCTTACTGAAATAATTGACTGTATCTGCTTAGCTACAAAACAAGGACTCGTTGGGGCTAAGTCATCCTTTCTGACTGGACTGAAAACTTGTGATTTTGGATAGAGTTCTTTTTCTTTCTGTTACCCGATTCCCTTAAGTTGTGTGTGGTTGTGTGTGGGGTTGTGTGTGTCCTTGTGGTTGTGTGTGTGGTTGCGTGTGTGGTTGTGTGCAAGTGTGGTTGGGTGGTTGTGTGTGGTTGTGTGTGTGGTTGTGTGTGTTGTGTGTGGGTGTGTGGTTGTGTGGTTGTGTGTGGTTGTGTGTGTGTGTGTGTGGTTGTGTGTGTGTGTGTGCTTGTGTGTGTTTGTGTGGTTGTGTGTGTGTGTGGTTGTATGTGTGGTTGTGTGTGTGGTTGTGTGTGTGTGTTTGTGTGGTTGTGTGTGGTTGTGTGTGTGGTTGTGGTTGTGTGTGTGGTTGTGTGTGTGTGTGTGCATGGTTGTGTGTGTGTGTGGTTGTGTGTGTGTTGTGTTTGTGGTTGTGTGTGTGGTTGTGTGTGTGTGGCTGTGTGTGTGTGATTGTGTGTGTGTGGTTGTGTGTGTGTGTGGTTGTGTGTGTATGTGTGGTTGTGTGTGTGTGGTTGTGTGTGTGTGGTTGAGTTTGTGTGTGGTTGTATGTGTGGTTTTGTGTGTGGTTGTGGTTGTGTGTGTGGTTGTGTGTAGTTGTGTGTGTGGTTGTGTGTGTGGTTGTGGTTGTGTGTGTGGTTGTGGTGGTTATGTGTGTGGTTTTGGTGGTTGTGTGTGTGGTTGTGTGTGTGTGGTTGTGTGTGGTTGTGGTTGTGTGTGTGTGGTTGTGTGTGTGGTTGTGTGTGTGTGTGGTTGTGGCTGTGGTTGTGTGTGTGTGGTTGTGTGGTTGTGTGTGGTTGTGTGATTACACATCACATAATTACACTGTATTCAATACAACATAAATACACTCCACATACCACTCAGTACTACATAATTGCACGTCACATAATTACTCTCTACTTAATGCAAGATAAATACACTCCACACAATACCACTCTGTGCCACATAATAACACAACACATAATTACACTGTACTCAATGCAACATAAATACACACCTTTCACTCAAGTTCGTGCTATATAACAAAAACACAAAAAAAACAATTGCAATGCAATAGGTCTCACATTACTGAATCTTTGAGCTGCTATTGGTGTTGAATTATTATTAGCAATGCCAACAGCTCAAACTTTAATAATGCAAGACCTATTGCATTGAAAATGCTTGTTTTTTTTTAACTGAATGTAAATATAACCTAGTGGCATCTGCCATGTGGTAGTTGCAGGTTAGAATTAGGATTGCTTTCCCATTGACAAGGCATTTTCGGTTTGCTAATTGGCACCATTGGACAGATCTTCAGGACACTTTCTAAAAAAAAATCAAATCCCCTTTAGCTCCTTCCTTTAACATTTCTGGATGATCCGTCAAGTGAGGGCAAGAAAAAAGTTGGGTCCCAAGTTGAAAAATACTCATGTGCTTTCTATAGACATCTTTAGGCAGGACAACAGCAAAAACTGCTGAATGAAATTACACCAAATTTAGCAAGAAGCTACATCTTGGGCTGCAGATTGTGCTTTTTGTGATTTGGTGTAAATCCGTTCAAGTAGATTTTTTGCAAATTGTGGTAAAAAAATATTTGTATATGTGGACAGTTGGGTCCACAAGAGCATCAAGAGTCTTGTGAGAGCGCCAATTTAAAAATCGAGCTTTCTGATTGGCCCAGGGAGCTTTTTTCCCCTTGTGTCACCTCGCTCCCGCAGGAGTCAGATTCCAGCAGAATCAAGCACTCTGATTGGCTGCCAGAAACATGTTGCTGGCAGCCATTACAGGACTCAGGGACTTAGTCTCCTGTCATGAAGTTTAAAAAAGAAAATATTTAAGCTTGCTGGATAAGGATACCGTGCATCCCTGGGTACCATGGAGGGATTCAGAGGGAGCCCCCCAAGGGCTAAAATGAGAAACAAATTGACACATTCTTCCACGATAGCAGGATTGAAAAAAAAAATAGTATTAGACATTGTTTTATTTATTTATGGGGAAGGGAGCAGAACTCTCTCCCCAGTCCATTTAGGGCCATTGGGACCCCATCCCCCAGGGCCGTGTATATTAAAGGAAAGGGGGCACTGAGACCCCCTCATCGATCAATTTTCAGGCCTGGGGACCCCATCCCCCAGGACCCAATCAATTTAGAAGGGGATGGGGGTGCACAGCTCCCCTTTCACAGCAATTTTCAGTCCCTGGGACCCAATCCCTGAGGCCCAAGGAATTGATTAAGGGGATGGGGGAGCTGTGCAGCAATCACCCCTCAAGCCTTAAAAAGGCCTGGGTAATCTCATCCCCCAGGGCTGTCTCTTTAAAGAAAAGGGAGTGGGCAGTATGGCCCCCTCCCTGACTCTTTAATGGCCCATACCCTGGGGCTGGCTCACTTACAGGGTCCCGAGGAGCCCACTCTAGGACCCAGTTGTTTCTAGCGCAGGCTGGTAAGCTTACGTTTGCTCCCACCTGAAGGGAGCTTTTTCAAATCCTCTGCCAAACAGCGCAAACACTAAATCTGCTCCCAGCTGGCGGGAGCTTTAAAAATGCTCCTGCCAGCTGGGAACAGACTTGTGTTCTGCTTTCCTGTCCTTATCAGTGAAACAGAACAAAATATTGCTCCCACCTGGAGGGAGCAGTATAAATAGCTTCTACCTCTGAGCGGGATCAATTCCGGCTCTGCACCAAGCGGGTAGTGGCTGGGGCCATGGGGCCCCTGGGGCTTCCCCCGCAAACCCTACTGCTGTGCTTGGTGGGTGCCCCAGGTGGGCACCGGGGCACCCACCTGTAATTGATGCTGTCTCCAGGGGATAGGGTTCCTGGGGCCAAAATAAGCATAGGGCTGGGGGCCGTGAGGCCCTGTCTCTATGTTTAAAAAAACTGACAACCCCTAGTGTCGGAGTCCCTGGGGCCACAATAGGTTTGTGGAGAGAGGCTGCACTGCCTTCTCCCCTTTCCAATAAAATATGGCCCCGGGTGATGCAGTATTCGTTGCCTAATGAGGTTAGGAGAGGGGGGCTGCATACTTTCCTCACTGTTTAATTGTATTTGGCCATGTGGCTAGGGTCCCCGGAGACATTTAAGGGCCATTTTGGAGCCACACAGCACATGGAATTCCAAAATACCCTTTGAAAACAGATTTTAGTAAATTAAATGGGTGCCTTCTGTCCTTTGGACATCTACTGAACTGCTGTTAAGAAAATTTCAGTTGACTGCAGCAGCATCTTGGAACTTATTGGTGCCTAATGGTTTCTATTTGCATTTTTATTCAACTATTTGAGGTTTCAGGCTTAGGTTAAGGCTCGAAAAAGGAGATTACATACTTCAATATGACTCCTTAGCACCAAGGGGGCCGTTACTCCCCCTGCGCCATCCACTCCTCACTGCATTTCACCCGCATGGCCACTATGACTAATAGGGCAGACCATGGAGACTATGGGCGACAGACCTGTGGCGGCTGGTGAACCAGAGAACATAAGGCGTGACCTCTTGTGCTGGCACAGCCCAGCATGATCACTTCCGGAGCAAATTTGATACGGTTTCTAAACATATTGTTTTGTCCGTCTAACTTTGTGTGTGCCTGGTGTCTAGTCTACCATATAAATGACAAGATGGCTCCTTTGTCTCTCTTTACTCCTTGCCCCTGTTTTCCCGAATTCCAGACACTGGGAAAAGTGTCTGGGAAGAGAGTTCACCTTATTAGCACCAATTTAACTCGAAAGTACAGCAATAAGGAACTGAAAGATGACCAGTCAAACTTTGGGAAGAGCCTTCTGGATCGCAGGAACCCGACTCGCCATATTTTTTGTAACTTTTGATCCCTCTGAGCTAGAAACAATTTGTTTGTGGGTAAAGTCTGCATATTATGCAGCAGGCGATGGATTATGTGGCAAATCCATAGTTATGCGAAAATCGCCTCGCTCAACCGAATCGCATAATTCCAGTGTCCCTGACAATAGTATATCAGCAAAAGCTGAGCTGCGAGGTTTTTATTGCCTTTTTAATGTCGCCTCAAAATGAGGTATCAAAAGGCATTGTGGTGCTTTGGGCAACTGCACTGGGTCATTGCACTGGTTTTCTAGGCCAGTAGCCTGAAAGAATACTTTTACTAACTTGCTTCATGTTCTGTGCCATGTGTCCTTGAAAGGTACCCAACTGCAAATACTTCCTGCAGCACTGGATAAAGTATCCACAACCTATTAAACATTATACAGGAGTTAATAGGGCAGGGGAGAAAAACGAAGGCTATTTCACTGTAACACCCTCTTTGTTCAGCTGACATTGCATCACATATGTAGATTCTTCAGAAGGACTCTGCAATGGCCATCATTCTGAGATGCTCAGAACAGAGGGGTGGCGATGCCGAGCTGGAGATACCACTTCCAGATGATATTATTTTCACTCCTAATTTCGGTCATCATGAGTTTAAGGCTCTTGCATGGGGAATAACATGCTGAAATTACCAGATCAATTTCCACCCGAGGTTCCAGATTCTGAGATCTTTACTGTGGATATTTTCTACCAGCCCTGACCAGGTGCAACCCGTCTACGGAAACCTTTTTGTTTTCTTCCCAGTCTGGCCTTGGCCTTTTATGGGTCCAGAAATTCTGCTTCAGGTAAAAACAGAGGGCCCCAAAATTAGCTTGAGAGGTATCCCCATGGGATACCACCTTGGTAAATTATTAATGAGGAACCATGTGATGCAATGTTGGTGATAGGCTGTAAGAATAACATTTTAATGAAAAGGTGGGGATCCCTGATTACATTACAAATGATATCAATTATATCACAAATGATATTAATTATATAGCTTAAAATGACATACCCTCCCGCCATTCTATGCGTTAGGGCAGTTGTGAGGGGTCTAGTAATGAAAGATCTGGTCACCTGGTTAGCTGAAATGGAACCATTTCCAGGGCATCTTTGGTCCAATAGATGCAAAATGAACTAAGTTGGCAATTGTGTATTCCCGCGACATAATGCTTTAATGCAATAGCCTCTGTGGAAGGAGAACCTGCCCACTGGTGCCCAGGTTCAATGAAAGGCAACCCTATTACTCGCATTCATTGACTGTGGCTCTTTCCTTGCCAGCTGTTGTCGGGCTGCTCGTCTGGCCAAGGCTGATCTTGGGGCAAGCGATGCAAGTTCGAGTCATCTTGGGGCATCAGCAGGGGTTGTATGACAGAACAGCGCTTGGCTAAACCACACGTGCCTTAACAACACGGTCGGAACAACAAATACGTCTTACCCATGCATTCTTTTACCTCTTTACAGGAGTTTGCCTTAGGGAAAGCTCTAGACTTTGAAACAGTATAATTTACTATTCCAACTCCAGTCTGCGCAACAGTAGGGAAAGCATTGGATTTTAAAGTCCAACACCACTTTACCTAAGGCAAGTCATTCTAACGACATGTCTGGTAAAGGAATGAATGGTTAAGATGCATTCATTGTTATTGCTGTTTCCCCTCAGAGTGTGGTGGGTATTGCTGCCACTCCCTCCAGACTCACATATGATAAGGCACACACTCAAACACTGTGCACCTGCACACACAACAGGACTAATTTTGCAAGTTGGGGCATGCATCTGAAATGTGCACTTGATGCGAGAGTGTTACTACAAGGCACTATAGAGAAGGCACAGGGCACTTCAGTGTTTTGAAGACAAGGAGCTATCAAGTATTATATTCTCTTTGATACAAGACATGTTTGGGTTCCAAACTGTAATTCATAGCAAGGTGACTATATAGAATATATAGGTTTGCAGATAAGCAAAGACTCAACCATTGGGATACTTTCCTTTGATACGTTCCTTGTGAAATCATGGGCAACAAGCGCAAGACTTGTGTTGTGTGTGTACACAATTGGATTATCGCGCTTGGCGAAGCTGCGGTCACGCCCTAATGTGGGCTGGGACTCAGTTCTTTCATAGCACACATGATCTGGCTCATATTAGCCGAGCTGTTCTCTGTGAGGCAAATCTGGCACGTCCTTGGCCGCTGACTCCAGTATTTCATCACAGAGTGGTGTGTGGAGCTTGCAAAGCCACTGAAACAACAATGCAATTATGAAAATAAGGAATATTTCCAAACCAAGTTGGTTATAAGAATGGAAAATTAATAAGCAGACTGTCACAAAAATGTAAGAAGTATGATATGGGCTCAAACGCTATAGCAACAAATGAATTACAATGTCTGTTGATAAAAGCCAGACTTCAAAAAGGAGGAAAATAAAAAATGAGTTAGACATGGTCTTCAAAACTAAAGCAAGCCGGCAATAGAGCATTCCTTTTTGGAACTGAAATAATGCTCCTATCAGCTTCCACTTAGACGTAGCATCGAATGTTCTGGAAATAAAACCCTTGATGACTAATGTGGAAATCTTCATGACTTGTTGAGTCCTGAGTTTGCAGCTACAGGGGGTCCCCAAAACTCCTTTTCAGGCCCACAGTAAAACATGCAGTTCAGCTAGTCCTAGGCCTTGGTGAACAGCAACAACTGTTCTCGGGGCACAGGACCCCCTGCACCCCAGACACCGGGGAGAAGCTCACAGACAACAGCTGATAAAAGTGTCCAGTTGCAACAGGTCCGGTGGTTTTCTTCCAGGCACCCTCAGTTTCCAGAACCTTCTGCACTCGCCAAGCACCCTAAAGATATCCCTCAAGGAGCAAGCAGGACGTAGATAACTCAGCCCATGAAGTCAACACGAGCCTGTCATCCTTTGAGCTGGGAGCAGTGTCATTGTCCCAGAGATCCATACCTTAGTGGGAGACTCCATCTCTCTCCAGTCCTCAATTCTGCAAAAGATATGTTTCCAGCAAACAGAGAAGTCTTATTTTCATTGATGAATCCAGGCAGCTCACGTCTGTGCTGTGAGCTAAGGGGTTTTTAAAGGGCAAAACCTGTCTGTGATTGACAAAGACCCCATCGCAAAGCAGACTAACAATTGGGCACTTTCTGCTCCCCTCATTTTAGCAAATTCACTACGCATCCTTGGTGTGGGTCCACCTTTGAAGAAAAACAATAGAGCTCCTGTGCCCCAGCAGATACTAGGAGTAAAAACTGACAATGATGTCTGATCAGTCACACACACAGAAGCAGGAGTGAGAAAATCGCTTTTTAGAGGTTTGGTGGCAAAGTTAAGATGTTTGAAAAACTGCCCTCACCCACAATACATTGTGGCATGCTTCATCATTGGGCTGCTGAACACACCTCTGCGCAGACAAATGCATGGGGTGGAGGAATAGGGTGGGGACATTGTCGCTGAAGCGGACTCAGGTGTGTGAGGGCCCTTGTTCCTTATAGGAGCTACTCCCCCCCCCCCCTACTAGTCCCGCTCCCCCTGCTAGGAACAGCACACCTCCTAATTGATAAATCTAGGATTTACAGCATAGAAAAAAAAAAATAAGTATAATACATAAATAAGTATGTTAAACATTCCAGCCCGACATGCAAAGTAGCTTGTCACACATGTGAAGCAGCCCCTTAGCATCTACGAAGCCTTCTTAATGCGCAGGCATGGCTCATTTACTCAACAGGTTTTAGTCCAAATAGCCCTTACTCCATAACGTTTACTCCTCAGTTAAGTTTCTCCTCGTGCCTTTAATCTGCATGCATTTAGTCCACATACTTTTACTCTGCATGATTGAACTTCCCTTCTCTTTTTGTTCAGCAAAATTGTATTGGTTTCCGGATATTGAGAAAATGAGCAGACTCTCCAACACAGCATATTGAAAATACTTCCAACATAAGTCCGACATGCCTCTCCCCTTATCCTGCCCACCAGGTAGACTCACACGATATGGCTGCAATATTTACTGTGTATCAATGTTCGGATAGATGACACCATCTCTAGCACTTAGTACGTCAAGCAGTTCATTAGAATTGGGTGGTACGCTATGTGCTCATTTCTGAAGTAAGGCGCAGGCATCTTAGTGACTTGGGACATCCGTACTCAACGTCCTTCCCGTGCAGGTATTGTACCAGGGAGGGGGCACATCTCTTCGTACCTGTGCCCAGTGTAAAGCACCCACCAGGTCAGTTTCTCCATTGCCAATAGCATCCAGAGGTTCCCTCCCCATTCGCACATTGTCAGGCTATGTGGTGATTTACAGCATTTAAAAAATAAAAGTGCTGTGAGTTGCTTTGCGGCCAGAGTCACATTGGTGATTAGTGTCCTGTCCTTGTGAATATGCTTTTAGTTTCAGGTGGCCGCATGTTAAGCACTATCATCACTCGGTGAGGTTGCAAAAAATAGCCAATTACCCTCTAATATGAATGAGAATCTCTTTCCAAAGAGTGTGAGATTAATTCCTGCCCACCACACATGTATCATATCTCCCACCTGACCACATCCCTGTCAGCAGAGCCCATACACATTATCATTCACATGTTTCAACTTTGCCAGCGTGATATAATATCCCATCATTATGTTGTCTAATGATTCTCTATGTTGTACACTTTTGCAGAGCAAGGGGATATCCAGCCACAGTTTTTGCCACTGAGGTTGAGATGTTTGTAGGCGCAGGGCTCTCTGACAATGCTTCACATAGCACCACTCTTTTTTTACTCCTACCTTTGACAAAATTACATATATATTTGATATGAGGCCCTTGGGGCTGTCATACATAGCAAAGGGTTTTTCCTAGACAGTGGGTGGAGTGAGTGCTGCAACTTTAGTGTCAGGGTGTAAACCTCAATGTCACAGCCTGAAATATTGGAGGTGGTCTAATTCCTGTAAATATTCTTGCCAGCATTGAGGGAAAGATTCAATGCCAGCCCCCTGAAATGGGTCACGTAGCATCCTAACCCCTCTATTTGCCCACCATTCAAAATACCCCTTGACCAGGCCCGGTGTAAAATCTATATTGCCCATCAGTGGTGTATAAGGGGATGGGAAGGAGCTCAGCGTCCATTTTCTTGAGAACTAGTCCTGTATTTTCATGGCAGGTTTTAGAAGTTCAGAGTAATAGCATACCTATGTTCTGGCATACAAGACAACCACGGTACAGCAGTGCGGTTCATCACCGCTGCATCCATATGGATCCAGTGGCATTCATTTCACAAAGAAACCATCCAAACAAGGTGCAGAGCTGGGCCGCCTGGTGGTATGTCTTAGTGTTTGGCAACCCAATGCCACCTGAGCGTTTGTGTGCGGTCTGTATGTTTCCCGCTTTTTTACCAACCCATATAAAGGTATCAATCGCTTTTTGCAGTGGCCCTACGTCAGATTTGGGAAGGATGACTGGCAAAGCCTGGAAGAGGTAGAGCTACTTTGGCAATACATTTTTCTTGATTACCGCCACCCTGCCCATCTGCTACCGAAAGGTTGTTCCAACTATGGAGGTCATTAGCAATATCATGTAGCAGGCGAGGGTAGTTTGCTGCATACAATAAGTGATATTTAGGGGTGACATAAATCCCTAAGAATTACATTTTTCTCTCAGCCCACTTCAAAGAGGTGAACTCTAGAAGTTCGGCTTTAACCTCTGGTGGTATACCTACTGTGAACATTTCAGATTTGTTTAAAATTGACCTTGAAACCCGACAATTTCCCATCAGATTCCAACACCTCCATTGTCAATGCGGACATTTGAAGTTTTTGTTTTGTGTTGGTCATCCCCGAATGGCAAGCCCAGAATGTCTTGCTGCTGCTGTGTCATAGCCGCAAGAGGCTTATTTCAGTGGTGTAACAGAACTTGAGGGAGCCCCCCTGCAAAATGAAGGGTGGGCACCTCCCAGGACCCTGCCTCTGGAGTCAGTCAGGAGCTCAAAGGGCAGGGACCTGTGATGAGTGAGCCTCCTGGAGCTCGCTCCCGCTGTCCCCCACGCACTGTGGGTGCTGCGGGGGCCTATGTTACGCCACTAGCTCAGTGTCCAATACTAATAGGAGGAGCAAGAGGGGAACACCTGCCTTGTCCCTCTCAACAGTCACTCAAGTGTGGACACTCCGAAGTCATAAATGTGCTACTCATAACTTACCTTTATGAATAGCACTGTGTGTTTAAGATTGTTAAGTGATTAGAATATAGGCAATATTATCCATATAATCTACACCACAAACATGCTACGTTGTTGAAATGTGGAAAAGAGTTGCTCATTCATGTCACTTGTTGTCTTGGATACTTTGGCCTGAAGATTATTTGAAAAAGATTGTACTTGTCTCATCTCTTGAAACATTTGTTTCTTTGTCAAACTTTCCAAGAAACTTTAAAAAGTTGGGTAGGCTATACCTGTTGCACAGGAGAAAGAGTTATGCCATCCCTCTATGGCATTGTTCATTGTTGTATCCCCTCCCCCTAAGAAGTTGAGTAGCAGTTTCACTATTGAGTTCAAAACTTCAGTAGCCTCCTGCAACGCTACATTATTAGATGGCCAGTGAAGTTTTGCTCAAAATTATTTGATAGTAGAGATATTTTTTTTACATTTTGTGTAAAATAATGTGTTTGAATAATTGCTGTGTAATATTCATCTACGTGCTCAGAGGGTACGAAAGCTAAGGCAGTTCTTTTTCAGTTGCAATTTACTATTTGTCACGTAATCCACAGCTAAAGATATTTTCTGTATTTTACTTCAAATTGCCTGAGCAAAATGGAAAAAAACATCCTTGAATTTGTGTTTCAGGGTAGCATTTGGTGGGTGTAGTAATTATAGCCAATTCAAAGTCATTTATAATTTTTGCAAGACTTTCGTTCTATTAAAGGTAGAAAAAAGAGTAAAACTGTGGACAAAGGATGTTGTCATTGTTTTAACAAAGTGCAAATTGCGAATTGGGCAATGTGTCAATGTAATCAGTTAGGCTTATCACACAAATTTAATACTGGCTATGAACATATGTCGAAATGAGCACTAAACTAGACCCAAAATGTATATGCTTCCTTAACTTTATACAGTCTATAGCAAAGTTTTGTAATCTCAATGGATGAATACTGCAGCATTCGCCTGCATGACATGTAGAAAATTGGTAGAGGGCTAGGCTATTAAGGGTGTAACATAGTAGTCAGACTGCTACTAATAAGGAAGTCAGGTAGGCACTGAAACAGCATGCAATGGAATCAAGCTATTCAGCACATCATAGCCCCCAAGAATATCAACTAAGGATCTCCATGTTCTAAAAGCTGTTTTAATGGATAATCATGAGGGCCGTACATTTAGGAAGGATTATGGTGCATTAGTATTACAAAATAATCTCATCTTTTAGCCCACATTTTACAGTAATCATAATTCGTCTATGCCTATGGTGATGAGACTTTTTAAGCTGTGGGAAAGTGACTTTTCTGACTAGACAACAGCAAAGCCCCAGCCTTTTTATTTTGACACGTATCACCATTCTAGAAATTCTCTGCACGCATGCTTTAGAAATGTATTCTTCGATGAAACCCTGTGCAGATCTATTTGTCAGGTAATTTCAAAAGGTACATCCTCGCCCAATGACATAGAACATACAACAGTTAATGGCTATGGGGACATAAAAGATCTTGCATTGTAGTGGCACAGTATAAACACGCAAAACTCCTTCTTCATCTCAAGATGGCTCTGTTAACCTATTCACAGAAGATTGGGCTTTAAATGTCCTAGGTCTAATATGCTATATAACGCCATGACCAACCTTACATCTCACACAAGTCACTAAGAAGTTGTCAGAATTGACCACTCTATCTTAAAATATGAAAAGATAAAATTCATCTTGACACAGGTTTAGACAGAGAAATAGAAGAATAAGAAGTTACACAACAGAACCTTTTCTTCATTGCTCTCAGTGAGTATTCAGGGTTCTTGAAGAACAGGCACATCCACTGGACAACCATCTCTAATTTTATTGTCTACGATGTGCAGTTGACAAATGGATGGTCAAAGCAACTGAAATTTTGTTTTCTGCACCTGAATAATCAATATAGATTACCAATACCAGTGGGTTTCTATCAACGTAAGGCATTTGAAACTTCCAGCAAGCACTAGAGAGGAACAATTGGTCAGCTTTGGGATGACAATGTTGGAAGTTAGATAAATTCTAAATTGTTGAAGAAGACCAGTACAGGATAGGCTTTGTCAGAGAGGTGAACTATCAAGTAACTGCAGTTCGCTTCATAGCCTCTGCCTAGAGAGGTTTGGGGATGTTATAGAAAAACATCAGTATGATTGTTTTGTTAAGTAGGAAATTGTTGAACAACTAAGGATGAACTTAACCATATCTGGCACTTAATTAAATTATATGGGACTATTTTTCTGATTCATGACAGATTGTCCTTTCTAGTAATTTCCTGCATTATTCTAATCGGTGGAGATGGCACACAGGGCTTAGAACACAGATGGGACACATCACAAAATGTATGTTTTGTGGGTTAAAGGCCCATGGCATGTGTTCTAAGAAGTAGCCTCAAGAGGACCTGTGCTAAGATGCACTGTCCTAACTAGCTGCCTAAAGTCTGTGATTGAATCTTCTAACTGCTGTAGACGTCTGTAAATTTGTTGGTCCCAAAGGGCACCAGACATGTTGTTGGGGCCCTCTCCTTGGTGGGAGCTGAGGTAGTGGATGCCATCCGCCCTTTGAGGAACAGCCGCATCCCTGCACTCTTGGACTCTACACCCTGGTCCCTGTGGGGGGCAGTTATAGGCCACAGAGGGAGGCAGTACAGCGTCATGGGGTGCACCAAAAACAGCATGTGGCTATCTGTCCAGTTTACACTTTGCTGGTTCAACAACTATGTACCTCATTCCTGGCTGTGAAAAATGAGATGGGGAAGGCTGAAATTCAATCCATGCTGCTGTTCCCCGCCCATCTGAAAGTCATGCTGGGGGAAAAACGTTGTTATTTAATGACCCACCGGCGGCATGAAACTGGTTGGAGTCCTACAGAGCTGGTCTGCATGGAGAATGGATCTGCCACAACAAAAGTGCAGCCACCGAGGGTATAGGGCAAGTCTGAAGGAGGAACGGGAAAGACATTTGGAAGTGCAAGGTAAGCTCCACTCTCTCAGCTGGTGGAAGTACCTTAATCCCGTGCACGGAGAGGCTGGCCGATTACTAGCCTGGCTTACTTGACCTGGAGACAGGGGATGCCCTATTATTTATTTATTTATAGAGCACAACATTTATCCGTAGGGATATCCCGGCGCTAAGGAGAGCACATCCTAAGTGAGGAGTTCTAGGGGGGGGTCCCTAGGTAACAGGTCAGGCCTTGGGTAACAGATGCGTTTTTAGTTTTTTCCTAAAGACCAGGTAATTGTCAGTGAGCCGAAGTTCTAGTGGAAGTTTGTTCCAGAGTGTTGCCGCAAGTGAGAAAAGGAGCGACCCCCTACTCTAGACTTCCTGATACGTTTAGTTTTTGCCCGTGCCTGAAGACGCGACCTCATGTTCTGAGCGGCTGCATAGAATTCAACTCTAACTTGAATAATTCTGGGTCCCAGATGATGTAAGATCTTATGAACATGACTCAGCAATTTGAATTTGGCCCTTTGTCTCAATGAAGTGTCCTCATGCTTTCTGATGCTGAGCTGTACTTGCTCTTGTTGCATACCAATTTGGCAGCCGCATTCTGGACTAGCTGCAGTCGAGTGAAGAGATAGTCCGCCATGCCCATAAAAAGAGCTTTCCCACAATCCAGCCTGCTTCTGAGCAAGGCTTGGACAATGGTTCTCCCACACTCTATAGGGGTCCATTGAAAGAGTCTTTTTAGCAATTTTAGTGTTGCAAACCTTTTCCCACAGATTGCACATACATGGTCCTGCATGGTGAGTGCACTGTCAACAAGAATACCCAGATTTTTTGCAACTTGTTTGGGGGTGGGAGCATTGCCCACTGATGAGGGCCACCAATTTGCTTTCCACACTAAATGTGCTCCCCCAAAAAGTAGAATCTCCGACTTGTCTGCATTTAGTTTCAGACAGTGGTCAGACATCAAGGCTGCCATTTCCGAAAGACATCTAGTGAGTCTGATCCTTGTGTCTTCGTGTCCATCAAGAGAAATCATCAGTTGTGTATCGTCTGCGTAAGAGCAGATACTGATGCCCCATTTTTCGCTGATTTTAGCTAGTGAAGACACGTAAACATTAAAGACGGTAGAACTTAAGGAAGCTCCCTGTGGTACTCCATACTTGATTGATTTTGGGGTTGAGGAAAAGGCGACCAACTGTATGGTCTGTGTTCGGTTGCTTATAAAGGAGCCGAGCCACTGAAGGGCTTTAGAGTGTATACCTTTATCATGCAGGGATTCCAGCAGGAGGTTGTGTGTGACGGTACCGAAAGGTGTCGACAAGTCCAGCAGGATCAGGGCGGCGGCTCTGCCCTGGTCGACCACAGACCTGATGTTATCTAGCACTGCCAGGAGGGTAGTTTCAGTGCTATTATTAGCTCTGAAACAGGTTTGGGTGATGTCCAGGAGCTCATTAGTCTCGAGGTAGTTGGTTAATTGCTTATTTACCAACTTCTCCATCACTTTGGATAGGTATGGAAGCTGAGATATTGGTCGGTAATTTGCCGGGTTTTGAACATCGGTGCCCACTTTTTTTTAGAAGGGGAACTACCGTAGCTTTCTTCCTGATCTCTGGAAATACTGCAGTATGTAGGGATTGGTTAAGTATTTGTGCAACATAAGGGCATATAGTGGTGCAAATTATGCAAATAAGTCACCCTATGGGACATAGAGTCTTTTCCCAAACAGAAATACATTTAGTGGTTACACAGCACCACCGAGATTTGTATAGTGCTGTCCAGGATACTCTGGATATGTTCCTATTCAGGTTGACTCTTCCAAAGTTACCAGCTGGGGAACAGGAGGCACTGGGGGCCTCCATTGCCAAGCCTGAGATCAGAGCAGCTATAAAAGACTTGGTTTGACAAAACAATGGGGACGGATGACATTTTACCGAATGTATGTCTCCCTGCTGATCCTGAGGCTTGCTGCAATGTATTCTAGTGAGTAGGATTGGGGTCCATCCCAGACACAGCCAGGGAGGCCCTTATAGTTTCCATACTCAAACTTTCAAGTGCTGCCCATGATGCAATGGTATATCACCCTCTGTCAATGCTCTATTTGGATTACAAAATCCTGAGTAAGATACTGGCAACCAGGCTCCAACCCCTCCTAACAGCCCTGAGGCACAAGATGAGAACGGGTTAATCCAAAAATGTGCAACACTTCGCTTAATATAGGGCGACACAGTACCCAGAAGCGTTGGTCTTTTCCAAAGACATACGAAAGGCGTTTGACACACTGCACTGGGACTGCTTGCAAGCAGTTATGCACCAGATGGCTCTAGGGGAGGGGTGAAGCAGGTGTGTTAGACTTCTCTGTGCGGACACAAGAGTGCGCATACGCACGATCAGGTGTATATAAGAGGCTTTTGGGATCTATCTTGGTACATGGCAGAGGTATCCTCACTCCCCCATGCTCTTTGCATTGGTGATGGAACCTGTGGCCTGTTTGATGTGGAAGGAGGGCTGTGAGAGGGGGATCCCACTGTCCGACCAGGAACACATTGTCTCTCTTTATGCAAACAGCATGCTCATTTTTCTGAGGCAAGTAAGAGAACAAATAATTCCTTGGATATACAAAAACCAGTAACAAAAAGCTCTACTCACATTAAAGTCATATGTTTAAATAAATGCAATAATACAGCCCATGCAATAGACTCCCACAAAAATAATAATAATAATTTTTTTGTTTATATTATGATGCCAAAATGTTACCACAAATACACCTTTTTATTTTAAAAACATTTGACATATTACAGTATTTCATAAAAATCATCACACATACTATATACCACCAATTCAAATAAAGTTGTTAAAAAACATTCAAAGAAACCCAACACATATAGTACAATAAAACAACAGAACATTACATAACATAAAGAGACAAGAGACAATTAGACAATATACTTTGCCATTCCCAAAACATTTCCAATGGAACAATTTTGTAACTAGGCCTGGATACACTGTTTCTTTTGGTATCTACAGATCGAATTAGTTCCGCGGATTATGTAAGCGATGCGTCGCGCGTTTCGATGGGTTTTATTGATATAGCCCCTGTTATAAATCCTGCATAAAAAAAATTATATGTAAAAATATAGTACTATATTTATGTTTACACCATGGTAATCATCAGAATCAAATCGACTATCAATTTATGTCAATTATTTGATAAAAGAAAAAGGTTAAAAATCCATTTTCCTCCTACACAGTATAGAATGGAAATATGTTTGATCCATAAGTTAATACAATTCACATTTGTCTATTTAAACCCAAATCATCCCAGGAATACCAGAAACTCCACAAGAAATACGGGTACTATTAAAGATATAAACGCCAAATATAATGATTGTCCCGCATGCTCTTCCAATGGGAATCTTATTCTGTCTTTCATAGAAATGGGCCGGGGCTGTTTATTGGAAACAAAATGTTTTAGAGATTTGGACTCATATAGCCAACCGCTGTAGCAGAGATTGCCTAATTTTAATTATTGAGACAGCCAAGAAAATAATGATTATTGAGAGGAAGCAAATTGATGAGTTGGAGACTCTATTTAAACAAAATACAGCACTTGAGGATGCAAAGAAGAAAATAGAGGAATTAGAACTAGAATCTAAGGGTATCGAGAATATCATACCCAAAAAAAGAACAAAAATTTAAGAAAGGATGTTGAGAAATTTAGTGCGGAAGTGGAATATCAATTCCTTGGTAAAGAATACTAAAATGTAAAAAGAGATCAGAGGTGGGAAAAGCCACAATTTCAGAGACCAATCTACTCCTAGAGGTGGAAACAAGAGAATAACATTCTCTGAAACATCTGGCTCCTGCAGCGAGGAAGAACAGGTTACTGAACAGCCAGGAAGATCGGTACCCAATTTTGAGCGCGAGCCTTTTTTAGGCAGACGCCAGAACCGTGGACAGAGAGGCTACAGGAATTACAACAGAGAAGAACAAATGAGGAACCATCCATCTCAAAATTACCTTGCACAAGATTATCCCAAAACCAGGAACCAACGTTAATGGAGATAGATGAATGTCCAATTATTAATCTCTCCCAAAAAGTTCTGACTGTAGATGAGCAGGAGGTCTTACGGAAAGGTTTTAGTTTTGCTCCAACTGCCCCCCCCAATACATTTGAAGTGGAAAAAGATTTGAGGGGTTTCTTTAGGAAGGTAAGACTCAATAGGTTTTTTGAGGATAGAGTATATGAACCTGCACCAAATGTTTCAGGATTTAAACCCAAATCAACTTTTACGCCAAGTCTGAGCGAGGTTGACAAAAATGTCGAACTATTTTAGAAGATAGTGGAAATTGAAATTAAAATCTTGAGAGACAACAACTATAGTCAAAACAACAATCTCTGGTCAGACAATAGGAAGGCTTTGAGATTGCTCCAAGAGTGCGATCACATCACTATCAAACCTGCCGATAAGGGTGGTGGGGTGGTGGTGTTAGATACCTCTGATTATGAAAATAGAATGAGGAAACTACTTAATGTTGAAAATCACTATAAACAAATCCGTTTCTCTGTGATAGATGATCTCAAAAAAGAGGTAGCTCAGCTTTTGAATAGAGGTAAGGAAGAGGCATGGATCTGTGAGAATGAGTACAGATTTTTGCTTAACATGCACCCGTTATTCCAGCCATTTACGGGCTTCCAAAAATACACAAAGATGTTTCCAATCCTCTGATGCAACAAATTGTGAGCAGTTTAGGCTGACTCTTGGAGCCGTTAAGTAAATATGCTGACTTTTTTTCAAAACCATTGGTCCACAAACAGAAATCTTATTTTAAAGATACAGCTCCCACTATCTCCATTTTTTAGGGACAGGGCTTCAACAGGATGACCCAGCTTCTGGTCACCCTGGATATTGAGGCCCTGTACACAAACATCCCTCAAGATGACACCATCAGGGTGGTGTCATCAATCCTTGACAAAGAAGATCAGAATGGGGCCAACAAAGATTTTATCATGGCATGTGTCTTGATGGTCCTTAGGAATAAAGTCTTTTTGTTTAAGGACGAGCTCTACAAACAGACAAAGGGGACCAGTATGGGGCCACATGTGCCCCCAATCTGGCCTGCCTTTAAGTAAGCAATTTTGAACAAACCTATATGTACAATGATATGGCACCATATTATGAGAACGTCACTTGCTGGAACCGTTTCATAGATGATATCATCTTCATATGGAATTGTGCCAGCAGTGATTTACAGCTACTCTTGGAATGGTTGAACCTAGGGGATGAGAACTTGAAGTTCACTGCCTACTTTAGCGACACTAGTGTTGACTTTTTGGATATTCGTCTTCAAAATGTTGAGGATAAAACAGTAAATCGTAATTTAGGATGGGCTAAAAAACTCACACTAGCTACTCCACTCTGGGACTCTGAGTGCCTGGGTACACTGGGGCGCACAAAGGGGTTTGATAAGTGGGACATAATTGGGCTCTCCCGAATTGGGGATTTGCGGGCAACAAATGGGGTAGTCTCATTCGGCTCACTCCAGCAGACCTATGAACTAGCCGATTCTGAATTTTTTTAGATATGTTCAAGTTAGGCACTCCCTTCAATCTAACATCCCAGTGGGAACATCCCTCCAGGAGTCTTTGCCCCTTGAAGATAGACTGTTGGATGGATACTTGCCGGATAAAGTTATCTCCCTCACATACAAGAAGCTAATCCACAACACTCCAGATCCCCTGGTATAATTGAGGGAGAAATGGGGGCGGGATGGCTTGGAGCTGGACGACGAGGAATGGCAGGAGGCACTGTCATCCCCACGGGAGGTCGCTATCTCAGCCAAGCTAAGGCTGGTCCAGTTAAAGATTTTACATCGAATATATCTCTCTGGCCCCAGACTGGTGTTGATGGGCAGGAGTGAGGAAGGGTTGTGTAAAAGGCAATGTGGCTTGGAAGGCTCCTTTCTGCACATAATCTGGAAGTGTGAGTTAATCCAAAACTACTGGAAAAAAGTGCACAAATGTATAAGCACAGTCTGGGGAGTGAAAATTTGACCTGAAGCTAAAAGTTATCTCAACTTAAATGTTTGGGAGCCCACAGACCTTAATACCAAGGGAAAACTCTGGGCAACACTTGGTCAGATGGTAGCCAGGCAGATCATTGTCCGTTTGTGGGGGCGATGGTGCCACCAACACTGAGCGCCTGGCAAGCAGATATGGACAGGTGTATGGTAAGGGAGAAGACTGTATATGTGGCACAGGCTGCCCTCAAAAATGGAATGCTTATCGTGGTAATCTTTGTGAATCCCCGTCTGTCCCCACCCTTGACAAACCAATGACACCGTGATATGTATAGATAGCGAAGGTATTGTCCTACCACTAATAATACCATGTATAATGTGACAGCTTGATTTGTGAGAATGTGACACTGCAAAACTAATGTACTTGTTCAATAAAAAGAGTTGATAACAAAAAAAAATTGAGGATGTATTACATGTGGAGCTGTTCACAAAGCCCACCGATAAGAATACATTATTACAGTATGGGAGCAACCATCCCAAGTCACAAATGGACAATATTCCCTTCAGGGAATTATGTCCCAGGCCTGAACGTATCCCCAGGATCGAATCGATGCTCTAAGGGGTCCACCTCTCAACCTCCCCAAGTCTGGACATCAATATTACGCAGACTAAAGGGTGGTTAAGCGGGGGAAGGAAAGGTAGGGGACAGCAGGGAGGGAGACCTATAGGAGACAAAAAGAGGAACACAGGTTATTACCAGAACCACCCCTCCCACTCTCTCTCTGTCTCTCTCTCCCTCCTCCTCCAGTACCTCTATTCTACTAACCTGTAAAGAAAAATAACGAAGCACAGCAAACAGGGGGTGCAGAGTTTGACCTTTGTGAGCCCACGAGAGGATATGTATTGCGGGAAACCTTGGCTCTGTTAGGCACCCCTGTGGAAACGAAAGAATAGCAAAAACACAGGTGGTTTGACTATGAGAGTCAAAATAGCAGGTACGCAGTTCCCCAAAGCACCCACTGCTCAAAGTAATAGTTTGCCAAATACAATATTCACAATAGCAGGTACGTAGTTCATCAATGCACACACTGATAAAGGTAATAGTTTGTTTTATACGATAGTCACAATAGCAGGTACCAAGTTCATAAATGCACACACTGATCAAGGTGATATGTGGCCAATAGCAGCTGATCCAAACAAATCAATTTCCAGTAGAGTTACATCACTCATACCTCGGGTAATGACAGAAAAGCGAAAGGCATACTGAGGGCGTCCCCTCTTTCTTCTAGGTTATACTGGTATTTTCCCTCGCATGAACTCTGCGCTGTAGTCAGGGAAGAGTTCTCCAACGTAGGGAAAAGCACCCCGTAATCTCACAGCAAAACAGATGAGTGCTTGAGAGTGCTGCTCTAAGGAGCGGGGACAAAGCATACACTGCGCGCTCCTCTTTCCTCGCGCAACTGTAGGGCTGAACAAAGGAACTCACCAACTTCCAGGGGCAAATTACTTAAAGAATGACTGGTGACCGCGACACCCTTACCCGACCTCCGGGACCAGAATGGAGTCAGCAGAAGCCAGTAATCTACGGAATAATCGGCAGCGTCTCTTCCTGCTGCCTCTCCTTATCGCCGCTTCCGAATCACGTGTGACGCAGCGGTTGGCGTCCGACGTGCCGCGGCGAGTCGAGGCTGCCGGGAACTGTAGTCTCTCCGTTCAGCGCCTGCCAGCGCGAACGGAGCTGCGGTGGCCCGTAATAGGACATCCCTCTCCCGGGGAGCACTGGCAGGCGCATGGCTTATCGGGGTGTCTTCTGTAAAACGCTGCAACCAGCCTCAGGGCATGCATCGATAGTTCGGGCTCCCAGGAGTTCTCCTCAGCGCCGTACCCTTTCCAGGCGATTAGGAACCACAGCTTGTTACGACGGATCTTTGAATCGAGAATTTTCTCCACCTCGTATTCGTCTTCCTGATTAACCTTAACTGGCGCCAGTCTAGCAGGCGCTTGTTCGTGTGCAGGTTTTAACAAAGAAACGTGGAATACCGGGTGGATTGTTGTGTGCGTGGGAAGTGCGATCTTTACCGCCACTGGGTTGATATGTTTTACCACTCGGTATGGGCCTATGTACCGGGGGTTGAACACACTATACCTTTTGAAAGGGATGTTACGTGTGGACAACCATACGAAATCCCCCTTCTGGTAAACGGGCCCATGTCTACGATGTTTGTCAGCTTGTCTTTTGTACGAAGCCTTAGCCTTTAGCAACTGTTTCTTTGTGTGCAGCAGTATTCCCTGTATATGTTTTATCCCATCCTGTACTGTGGGGACAAGCTCACTCCTACCAGGCGCGCTGAATGGGAGAAAACGAGGGTGGAAGCCATATGTGCTATAAAAAGGAGTGTGTTTAGTGCAACTGTGTAGGGCATTGTCTTATGCAATCTCATTCCAACCAGGTGTTGGTGTTATAGTCCACATAACTCCTTAAATACTGCTTTAAGGTACGGTTTAGTCTTTCTGTCTGTCCATCCGTTTGCGGATGAAAGCTGGTTGACAGGGCGGACGAGATGTGTAAAGAGGAACACCACGCTTTCCAGAATTTGGCGGTGAATTGAGTTCCGCGGTCCGACACAATCACCTTGGGAAAACCGTGCAGTCTTACTACATGCTCCATCAAGAGTTTGGCTAGCTGTCCCGCTGTGGGAAGTGTCTTGCAGGCCACAAAATGTCCCATCTTAGTTAAATAGTCTATTATGACCAGAATCACTGTATGTCCCTTGTCTGCAGGAAGTCCCACTATGAAATCTAAGGAACATCTTTCCCATGGAACTTCCGGAGTAGGCAGTGGTTGCAACAATCCTTGTGGTTTCCCTGGTAGGGTCTTGGTTTGAGCGCACACCACACAAGTCTTTATCCATTCAGGTATATCCTTTCTGAGCAACGGCCACCAATACTGCCGCAGGATCTTTTCACACGTTTTTTCTTTCCCATGGTGACCCACACTAGGGTCCGTGTGACACCATTGGAAAACCTTTTGTCGTAATTTCACTGTAGGTATGAGCACCTGTGTTCCTCTCATAACCACCCCTTGTCTTTTTCTCCATTCGGGATGGTGTTTCAGCCATTCTCTCCATTGCATGGTATGCAGTCCTTTCTCGACTTCACGGAGGAACTGGTCGATCTGTATCACCCTGATAACCTTCTGTGGGTCAAGGACAGATCGTTCTGGCTGGGTACAGGGTATTGCAGTGGAGTCCTGTCTGGATAAAGCATCTGCTTTTTTATTCTGGCTCCCCGGGCGGAAGGTTACGATGAAATCGTATTCTTCGAAAAAGGTCATCCATCGAAGCAATCTAGGGGTGAGTTGACGTGACGTTTTTAAGAACTGGAGATTACGATGATCCGTGTATACTGTGACGGTATGATGTGCTCCTAAGAGCCAGTGCCTCCACTCTCTAAACGCTTCTTTGATAGCAAGCAGTTCCTTTTCTGTGATGGTGTAATTTTGTTCGGCTCCGTTCAACTTCTTGGACATGAAGGCCACTGGGTGAAGTTGGCCTGTAGAGGTGTCTCGTTGTGATAACACGGCTCCGATCGCCACTTCGGAGGCGTCCGCCTCTACGATAAACGGCAAGACGGGATTAGCGTGTACCAAAATGGGGGCCGTTACGAAGGCGTCCTTCAGTATATCAAAGGCTGTCTGCGTCTCCGGAGTCCATTGGAACTTCACGTTCTTCTTAGTTAGGCGCGTGAGCGGCGCGGCTTTGTTGGAAAAATGGGTTATAAAACGCCTATAAAAATTAGCAAAACCTATGAAGCACTGTATGTCTCTGACGGTTTTTGGAGGTGGCCATTCTGTGATTGCTTTCACCTTCCGACCTGCCATTTCATGGCCAGAGGGGGTGATCATAACCCCCAGAAACTTCACTACGGAGAAATGGAACTCTCATTTACTTATTTTGCAGAATAGCTTGTTGTCTCGCAAAACCTGTAGGACGAGACTCACATGTTGCACGTGTTCTTCTTCGTGGGCAGAGTAGATTAGGATGTCGTCGATATAGACTACGAATATCCTGTCCAGGTATTTCTTGAGTATGTCGTTGAGGAAGAATTGGAAGGCTGCAGGCGCGATACATAGGCCAAAAGCTCCTTTTACCTGTTCTAATAGCCCGGAAATCAACGGGAGCGGGTACTGATTGCGTATAGTGATGGAGTTCAAGGCGCAAAAGTCAATGCAAGTCCTTAACTCCCCGTTAGCCTTGGGAATGAAAAACAGGGGGGAAGCCGCAGGAGAACATGATGGACGGATAAATCCCAAAGCCAGATACTTATCCAGGTATAAGCGCAAATGTTGGTTTTCTGGCTCTGTTAGAGCGTACACTCTGACACAGGGTACTACGGATCCTGGCTTTAGGTCGATCCTACAATCATAGGGCCAGTGGGGAGGTAGCTCTTCCGCCCTCTGGTTATCAAAGACATCTTGAAACTGTTGATAACACGTCGGCAGTACCGTCTCTTTTTCTGCAGCGGTGGCGATGTGAAGATGGTTCTCCATGATGGCCTTGGGGACCGTCCAATAATGGGCTTTGCAAAACTCCGAATTTAAGGTCATAGTTCTCTGACTCCAATCTATTCCCGGGTTGTGAATGGAGAGCCAGCGTAATCCCAAAATCACTCCGTATAAGGGGGCGTGAGTGATTTGAAAAGACAGAAGTTCTTGGTGTCCTTGTAGGCACTCAACAACATAGGATTCGGTGACTTGACAGATGGGGCCTGATTCCAGGGTTTTGCCGTCAACGGCTAATACCACCTCCGGAGTTGCCTTTGCAACTAGTGGGACCCCTAGCCTGAGTGCTTCGGTTCTGTCCATAAAACACCCTGTGGCTCCCGAATCCACCATGGCACGAGTGGTACAGGGTTCTTCGTGGAGATGTAGTCTTATTGTTATGAAGAAATGTTCTTTCTCGATGTCCGGCTCATTCTTGAGAGAAGGGATACACTTTACACTCGAAGACTCCCCTTCAATAGGTGTCGAGCTCCTCAGTTTTCCATTAAGGCCTTTGGAGTATTCCACAGAGATGCCCCTGTACGGGTGCGACTGTTCTTGGGTTTTACCAGACACTCCTTCAAGAAATGGCCCTTCTTCCCACAGTAGAGACATAATCCGTTCTTCCTCCGATGATCTCTCTCCTCCGCGGTCAATGGGGATCTCATCGTTCCGATTTCCATCGGTTCTGGAGACGACGCACCCGAATCAAAAGGCTTTGTTCGTTCAAAGCGAACAGGATAGCAGTCCTTCTTCTTATTTTCTCCCCTGCATTCCCTCAACCGGTAATCCAATCACATTGTTAAATCAATCAAAGCGGCGCAGGACTGGGGTTGAGGATCCACTTGGGCAATCGCATCTTTTAGGTCCTCTCTCAGACCTTGATAGAAGATAGCAGATCGCTTACTTTCGGGCCACTGAGTTTCTGCTATCAACCGTCGGAAGTTAAATGAGATAACCCAATAGGTCCTTACTCCCTTGCTTCAGATCGAGTAGTTCGCGATCAGCGGAAAAGATGTCGGCTCTGCGGTCGAAGGTTTTTTCAAATTCGTCCTAGATGGCATCCCAATCGTATAGCATCGGATCGTCTTGTCTTACTAACGGAACTGCCCATTGGGCTGCATCTCCAGCTAGGTATGAGATTAGAAACGACACATGAGCCTGGTTGGTTGAAAACAGCTTTGGTTTGCAGTTGAAGTGTAAGAGGATCTGTGTTAAAAACACTTGTACCTTATGTATGTCCCCTGTGAAACGTTCAGGGGGGCCAGAGGGATAGGGGTAGGAATTTCCACCACCATAGAACTGGCTGCGAGGGGTGGAGGATGGCCATAGTCAAACGGGTTATGCTGCATTCTATCTACTCTCGCTTGTAAAGCTGCGGTTTCACTCGGTGAAGCCGTGAGTTCTACCTGCACGGAAGCAAGGGCCGTCATGATGTAATCAAATGTGGCCATCATAGAATCAACTCGACCGGGAGGATAAATCTATTCGTGGGCCGATTATTCTGTCCCAGGCCTGAACGTCTCCTCAGGACCGAATCGATGCTCTAAGGGGTCCACCTCTCAACCTCCCCAAGTCTAGACATCAATATTACGCAGACTAAAGGGTGGTTAAGCGGGGGAAGGAAAGGTAAGCGACAGCAGGGAGGGAGATCTGTAGGAGACAAAAAGAGGAACACGGGTTAATTCCAGAACCACCCCTCCTACTCTCTTTCTGTCTCTCTCTCCCTCCTCCTCCAGTACCTCTATTCTACTAACCTGTAAAGAAAAATAACGAAGCCCAGTCAACAGGGGTGAAGAGTTCGACCTTTGTGAGCCCACGAGAGGATATGTATTGCTGGAAACCTTGGCTCTGTTAGGCACCCCTGTGGAAACGAAAGAATAGCACAAACACAGGTGGTTTGACTATGAGAGTCAAAATAGCAGGTACGCAGTTCCCCAAAGCACCCACTGCTCAAAGTAATAGTTTGCCAAATACAATATTCACAATAGCAGGTATGTAGTTCATCAATGCACACACTTATAAAGGTAATAGTTTGCCAAATACGATAGTCACAATAGCAGGTACGTAGTTCATCAATGCACACACTGATAAAGGTAATAGTTTGCCAAATACGATAGTCACAATAGCAGGTACCCAGTTCATAAATGCACACACTGATCAAGGTGATATGTGGCCAATAGCAGCTGATCCAAACAAATCAATTTCCAGTAGAGTTACGTCACTCATACCTCGGTTAATGACAGAAAAGCAAAAGGCGTACTGAGGGCGTCCCATCTTTCTTCTAGGTATACTGGTATTTTCCCTCGCATGAACTCTGCGCTTTAGTCAGGGAAGAGTTCGCCAATGTAGGGAAAAGCACCCCGTAATCTCACAGCAAAACAGATGAGTGCTTGAGAGTGCTGCTCTAAGGAGCGGGGACAAAGCATACACTGCGCGGTCCTCTTTCCTCGCGCAACTGTAGGGCTGAACAAAGGAACTCACCAACTTCCAGGGGCAAAGTACTCAAAGAACGACTGGTGCCCGTGACACCCTTACCCGACCTCCGGGACCAGAATGGAGTCAGCGGAAGCCTGTAATCTTCGGAATAATCGGCAGCGTCTCTTCCTGCTGCCTCTCCTTATCGCCGCTTCCGCATCACGTGTGACGCGGCGGTTGGCGTCCGACGTCCCGCAGCGAGTCGAGGCTGCCGGGAACTGTAGTCTCTCCGTTCAGCGCCTGCCAGCACGAACGGAGCTGCGGTGACCCGTAACAAATTATTACGGTTGCGTCATAACTGTACAACTTTAACCCCTTCGCTGCGGCGGGAATTCCGCCGCAGCGCTGGAGAGTGCGGGGGGGCAGCGCGGTGGCGCTGTGCTCCTGACGGAGCCACTCCGTCATGAGCCACGGTTGAGCTGTGCTCATGACGGAGCGGTTCCGTCATGACTCCGCCCAGTTGCGTTGTCCCCCCGCACAGGCGGGGAAACAGCGCCGCGTGGGCGGAGCGGCCGCCAACGGTCGTGGCATGACGGAACCGCTCCATCATGAGCACACGGCAACCGTGGCTCATGACGGAGCTGTTCCGTCATGAGCGAGGAAGGGGTTAAAGGACTTTTACCTTCATTCAGAGACCTTGGAATTTTTTTTTAAGGATAGAGGATTTCCCAGAAAATTGATTAAACATTCTTTCAAACGGGCGAGATTCTATGATCTGGACCAACTTTTAGATGTCAATAGAGAGAGAAAGAATAAAAGTATGGAGAGAATTGTGTTTGTCACCCAGTTTTCCGACATGAGTAATAAAATCAAAAATATTGTCAATAGGAATTGGAAGATGCTAAATAGCAGAGTGACGACGTAATTACAAAAACCATTGTTTTCATTTAGGCATAATAAGACCATCCGAAATTCCCTAGTGAAAACATACAAAATTGAATCTGAGAACCAAACTACCCTAGACAGACAGAAGGCGGTAGGCAACTATAGCTGTGGAACTTGTTCCATATGTCCTCATTGCATAGAGGCCAAAAGTTTGGTTTTTAATGGCAAAACACTTATACCTAGGACTCGGAACAATTGACGAAGCAAGAATGTGATATACCTACTTACCTGTCCCTATGGACTGGAGTATGTTGGTGAGACAAGCAGAAAACTGCACGTCCACTTGCTGGAACATAAATCAGCACTAAGGACCAAGAAAGAAAATGCCCCTCTAACTGACCATTTTTTAAGACTGAACCATAATTGCAATCAAATTAATTGGTTCATTCTTGAAAAAATCAGTATCAGTAGAAGAGGGGGCAATCTAGACATGCTGAGAAAGAAACGTGAGCAGTGGTTTATGTGCAATTTAGAAACGATAGACAAGGGATTAAACTCACGTGAGGACTGGAGGAAACTGATTACAAATTAAAGAATAAGCCAGAAGAAACCTGATCCCATGCTGAATAGTTACTGATTGTAATACAATCTGTAAAAAAAATGACATGAAACAGTAAAATTCCAGCATTAAGAGTCACCTGAAAGATGAAAAAGTTAGGCGGTTCTATGCAGTTGCAGTATGCTTATGTATAGGGATCCGATACTTAGATTGGTGCGTTGTTTCTGCCCGATTGTAACCAGGTGATAAGAGGCAGTGCTGTTATCACCTCTATGATGGATAGGGAGCACTTCCGGGGGAAAGACAGGTAGAGTCAGCATATGGGAAAGTGCTTAAAGTTAATAAGTAATTGAATGCAGTGATAGAGCGCGGGTCACCAGCTCGGGTTAAACATACACATACCTATTACTCACCTGGGCCCAAACCATTCACACAAATGAGCTAGAAAACCCAGCTGATATCAATTTTTGAGTTTACCTGCAATTTAATCTCACTTTTACCAAGTCTTACCACTTTTATCTCCTCAATAATTTTCTTTCTCGATGAATCAGGTTTCTGAGATAGTTTAAGGTAGAAAATGACATTCATCTTATACTCGAAATAATCACAACCTCAGAAAGTTTAGAAAACCTTTATCTAAATTAATAATTTTACGAGTCAAAATCAATCACAGCTTAAACTCACCGGGGCCGATTCACAGAACTAACTTAAGACAAAATCCTAAACTTACTACTTTTGGTATTCACAGAAGTTAGGATTTTGTCTTAAGTTTGTCTTAAGACAAACTTAGGACAGACTTAAGACAGACTTAAGACAGACTTAAGACAGACTTAAGACAAACTTAAGACAGACTTAAGACAGACTTAAGACAGACTTAAGACAAACTTAAGACAAACTTAAGACAAAATCCTAACTTAAGTCTGTCTTAAGTCAGTCTTAAGTTTGTCTTAAGTCAGTCTTAAGTCAGTCTTAAGTCTGTCTTAAGTCTGTCTTAAGTCTGTCTTAAGTCTGTCTTAAGTCTGTCTTAAGTTTGTCTTAAGACAAACTTAAGACAAAATCCTAACTTCTGTGAATACCAAAAGTAGTAAGTTTAGGATTTTGTCTTAAGTTAGTTCTGTGAATCGGGCCCCTCATTACAAGAGGCAAAATTATAGTTAAAATAAACATAGTCGTAATAATGATCAATGAAGATGGTACCTGAAAAAGAAAAAGAGAGAGTAGGTACAATGACAGTCTTCTCAGATTTATATTTACCTAGGGTGATAGATAAACCCAACTCTTTGAAGATAAGCCAAGTAGAATCTGCCAGGACAGGATGCAGACAGAGGATTCGGACAGATTCGGATCTGCAAAGGTGACCTCTTCTAAGTGCAATGCCAGCGTCGCACCCCTCTCAGATACTACTCTCCTCGGGTGTCCCTCTTCTGAAATTCCCTCTAGATGATTAGATTAGCGATCAGTATCTCAATTTCTCTAGCAGAGTTTCTGGCAGCAGCAGGATCTGAGACAGCGTCTCAGACAGAATAGCAGCATACACGTTGGGTCGGTGACGAGTCGGAATGGTGGATCTGACAAGTCTGACAAAGTCTCTAGCTAACTTACCTCAATTATACTTTTCTATATCCATGTACCTCCCCTCGATATTGCAATTCTATGTTTTCCCTTATTCTGATTGGTCAGGGCGAAGAGGTGAGTTCATCACACCATATTAAAAGTAATAATTTTTGGCCCGGCTTCGGCCGGACGAAATGGAGAGCCTGGAGGTCCCCATCTCCGTCGAAGAAATCGGGGAGGCAATCGGGCGTATGTCAGCGGGGAAGACACCGGGCCCGGACGGCTTTCCTCAAGAATTCTTTGCGGCCTATAGGGACACCCTGGTCCCGCGGCTGAGAGCTCACTATGCGGAGGCGCTGGAGAGGGGTTCCTTCCCCCCGGAGTCTGACCTGGCCACGATTGTGGTTTTGCCCAAATCCACGCCGCCGTCCACCGATAGAGCTGCATACCGCCCAATTTCGCTCATCAACACCGATGTGAAGCTCTATGCGGCGGTCTTGGCCCAGCGGCTTAGGCCCCTGTTGTCTACCTTGGTCCACCCAGACCAATGTGGCTTCATGCCCGCTCGGGGTACGCGCCACTGTCTGCGCCGTCTCCACGTGGCCTTGGCTCACCGCCATCGTCTGACCCCGTACCTCGCTTTACTCCTCGTCGACTTCGAAAAGGCTTTCGATTCGGTGGGGTGGGCCTACCTCTTCGACGTCCTGTCTCGCATGGGCTTTGGCCCTCGGTTCGTGGGGATGGTGCGGGTCCTCTATGCCCGTCCCCGTGCCAGAGTATTGGTTAATGGTGCGTTGTCACGGCCTTTTCGGATCGGCCGGGGGACGAGGCAGGGTTGCCCACTGTCGCCCCTTCTCTTCGCTCTGGCGATGGAACCTTTGGCCGCCCTGATTCGATCTGACCCCCTCCTTCGGGGGTGGGTTTGGCCTGGCTTGGAACCCGACAAAATTGCCCTCTATGCGGATGATGTCCTACTGTACCTTGGGGACCCAGCGCGCTCCGGACCGCGCGCACTATCCATTCTGAGCCGTTTCGGCCGGGCATCGGGTCTCTCCCTCAACCCGCGGAAGTCGATCCTGGTTCCGTTGCACCCCTCCAGGGAATGCTTTGACTGGCAGGAGACCATCCCTCTGCGCCGCCTATCATTTCAGTACCTGGGCATCTGGGTCTCCCTCCTCCCGGAGCTGAGCTGGGCGCTCAATGTCGCCCCCCTGGTCAAGAGAGCCAAGGTCGACCTGGCGCGATGGCAACAGCTGCCCCTTAACCCGCTAGGGAGGATCGCCCTCTACAAAATGATGATCCTTCCCCGGTTTCTGTACGTATTGCAAAACGCCCCCCTCTCCTTTCCGCGACCGTGGTTCCGCGAATTAGACGGGATGGCGACGAGATTTCTCTGGGGCGAGGGGAGGCGGCGGCTGGCTCTGTCGACGTGCCGCATACCCACCTTTGACGGGGGCCTGGGCATGTCTGATCTTTACCTCTACTACATGGCCACCCGCCTCCTGGTCATTCACGACTGGTTTGGAGGGGGTTAGTCCGACCCGGCCTACAGGGTGGAACTTAACGGCTTGGGCTTCGCCGCCATCCAAGATCGCCTGTACGGCGCCCCCATCCCTGCTTCTTGCCCGGACATCACCAAGGCTGTATTCCTGTCCTGGCGCGCAGCGCTCCGCCTCACCCGATGGACGGGACGGTTGACCCGGGTCACCCCCTTGTGGCACGGGGCGTGGTTGCGGGAGGTCACGAAGCTGGAAGGCTTCAAATCATGGGACCTCATCGGCATTTCCCAACTGGGGGACATCTGGCGGGGAGGGCGGATGTGTTCCTTTTCAGAGCTGCAGGCGCGTTTTTCCCTTCACTCCTCTCAATTTTATAGATACCTCCAGCTGCGCCACGCCATACGCACCTACACCCCACTGGACATCCGGCTGCCAGACCACAGCCCCCCGGAGGCTCAGGTCCTGCTGGGCAACCTGGGGAGGGGGGGCATTTCCAGGATTTACCGTTCCCTCGTCAATTGCACCCCTACATCCCTTGCGGGTCTTAAGGAGCGCTGGGAGGGGTGGGTGGGTCCCCTGGATGAGGCCGACTGGCGGGACGCCCTTATGGCCCCCCGCTTGGTGACGGCCTCCGCTAAGCTACGACTCATCCAAATTTACTATCTCCATGCGGCATACCTCACGCCGGCTCGCCTTCACCGTGCGGGCCTCTCCGGGGACGCGGCCTGCCCCCGCTGTGGTTCCGAGCCGGCGGACTTCCTGCACATGGTGTGGTCCTGCCCGGCCCTGGAGGGGTTCTGGAGAGGCATTGAAACCGAGCTTACGGAGGTCCTGGGGTGGGAGGTGCCACATGACCCCCGACACTCGCTGCTGGGCATCACAGATGGCTTAGATGGCACACGTTCAGAACAGCTGTTTCTCATGACGGCCTTGATGGTGGCCAAGCGCGACATTGCAGCGGCATGGAAGCAGCCGTCGCCGCCGAGTGTGGCTAAGTGGGGAGCTGGGGTGGACTGGTGCACGGCGCAGGAGCGGACTCTCTATCGGGCACGAAGATGCCCCAAGAAATACCGGAAAGTTTGGGGGAAATGGCTAGGCAACATACTTTAGTAGGGTGGTTCGGGGGGTGGGGGGGGGCTTCTGGGGGCGGGGGGGAACGGGGGGTGCTTCCTAATGTATTGCTGTGTGGTAATGCTTCGGAATACCAGACTGTTTCTGTTGTTGTACCGTTTAAAACAATAAAAACTTGTTTATCAAAAAAAAAAAAGTAATAATTTTACTGTGGACTATTGTTCGATATTTCCGCCCCTTAATTTACTTTCCCATAGCTTTATTCCCACCCGCATTTCTCATTATGATCAATTTCAGTTTATACATTTTATTTAAAATTGTTGCTTTCGTCCGGTTCAGGGGTTTTTTCCCAGGCGTCTTCGGCCAATGCGGCCTTGGCTGTGTTTCAAGTGGTGCTGTCACAGGGTTTTAAGCAGGCTCTTGTGCGCCTGCGTGAGCATCAAGTGGGTAGGGATTTTCAGTCACCCTTCAAGGCCCAAACATGAACTAATAATAGAATCTGAAAAAGACATGTTAGAATGTGATAATAAATGATTCCACTGTATACCACCTATCTCTACTCTCTCTATCTCTGTACTTATTTAAATCTTTTGCATTAGTGTTTAGTAGAACTTACGAGTTTTAGTTCAAGCCGTAGCATATGCGTTAATGTGTGAGTTTCAAGTGGCCATATTTAGAGCTATTACGCAGCTGCAAAGTTTTCCCACCAAGTGACAGAATACGTCATACTACGTAGGTGCAGTAGACGCATGCGCAATGAAGTTCCCGCGTTTTGGGCGGCCATATTAAGACACTCCGGTTACTTGCTAGTAATACACATAGAAAAGCTTCCCCTGGATACTGCATGTCGCGTTTAATGTAATATTAGTGTGCACAAAACAGGTTGACTATAGTGTTACACGTTATTTGAAAGGATTGCGTCCGAGCAAGTCTCTTTTATTACGAAACCTTGCTCCATCAGCAGTGAGGCTGAGCCGAAGGTAGATCTCTTAACCAATCGAAATTAACGAACAGTCATTTAAATTCAGCTTGCTCTCGTCGTTCATTTCTGCTTGCCGCCGAAAGGAGAATCATTACGTCTCTGATACTTTACGTCCTTGAGGTGAGAACAGGATGGGATTTTTTAGCGGAATGCAGAGAGGGTGATGCCAAGAGAGAAAGTAATAATGATTTAGAAAAATCTTCCTCGGCGTGCCAAGTAGTTTAAAGTGTTTCTTTCCTTTTGTCCTAGAGCACATAAGACGTAGGAGGCACAGAATCTTATGGCCCCTCACCTTTTTCAATGAAAGACGACGGTAGCGTTTATATGAAGCAAGCATTTCAATGTAATATAGAGGTAGGGTGCTCTGTTATCGCCATATATCTCTTGGTGTTTGTTCCAAGCAAATAGGTAGTGACATTTTCCTCAGTAGTTATAAACTAACTCTCTTTTATAGGTTAATATAACCACGAAAGTACCAGCATATTAGGAGGGAGTAGTGACGTATCGGCCATCAGGTCTCGGGGCAGAACACTAAGGCAATACTGATCGTATGAATCAGGTGAGATAGCTTTGAATTGACCTTAAATTCTTTCCTCGATAAGAAATGAGCTGACTGACATTGCTCTTGATTATCAGAATACTCAATATAATCCGTGTAGAAACAGAAGTCTATTTTGAAAGGACCTCTAGTTGGTGGAGAGATTATATGTACCCACAAGTTTTTTTTAAAAAAAGGTAATTATTTAAGATTTCTGCCTGATATGAAAGACAGAATAAGATCTCCATTGGAAGCTCATGCAAGACAATCATTATATTTGGCGTTTTTATCTTTAATAGTACCCGTATTTCTTATGGAGTTTCTGGTATTTATGGGATGATTTGGGTTTTATAAAATAAGCTTGATCCATGCCCATTAAATAGACAAATGTGAATTGTATTAACTTGTGGATCAAACATAATTCCATTCTATACTGTGTAGGAGGAAAATGGATCTTTAACCTTTTTATTTTATGAAATAATTGACATAAATTGAAAGTCAATTTGATTCTGATGATTACAATGGTGTAAACATAAATATAGTACTATATTTTTACATATATTTGTTTTATGCCGGATTTATAACAGGGGCTATACCACAGAGACTTGCAAACATTTCTTGTCTTGAAAAAGATGGAATATCAATAAAAACCCATCGAAACGAGTTGACGCATCACTTACATAATCCGTGGAAGTAATTGGATCTGTAGATACCAAAAGAAACAGTGTATCCAGGCCTAGTTATAATATTGTTCCATTGGATATGTTTTGGGAATGACAAAGTATATTGTCTAATTTTCTCTTCTCTCTTTATGTTACGTAATGTTCTGTTGTTTTATTGTACTATATGGTTGGGTTTCCTTGAATGTTTTTTAACAACTTTATATGAATTGGTGGTATATAGTGTGTGTGATGATTTTTATGAAATACTGTAATATGTAAAAGGTTTTTAAAATAAAAAGGTGTATTTGTGATAACTTTTGGGCGTCATATTGTAAACAAATTCTTTTTTTTGTGGGAGTCTATTGCATGGGCTGTATTATTGCATTTATTTAAACATATGACTTTAATGTGCGTAGAGCTTTTTCGTTACTGGTTTTTGTATATCAAAGGGATTATTTGTTCTTACTTGTCAATAGTACCCTATTCCCTTGGCAGACCCAAGGGGTCCCTCTCTTCTCTTATATATCATTTTTCTGAGAGACAAGGGTATGGGCATTCCCTGGAGGGTATCCCTCTTGGAGGATTTCTGCAATACATCTTCCCTGTGGAGCCTCCAGCAGCAGTGCAGGACATTAGACTCCAGTGGAAACCTGCGGTGCTCAAATACTTGAAGGTCAAGATATATCACACCGACAGTGGCGTTAGAGAGGGCAACCTCAGAGGGGTGCTGCATGTTCACCAAGGTAGTGTTGCCTTTTGGAGTACGCTGAAACTCCCTATTTTGCCCCCCATAGCATTAACCCAGATGGTCAGGTTGCCCAGAGATCTCTATTACTTTGCCAATTTGCCCACATGGATCGCGAGGTTTGGTTTCAATCCATTGATGGCATGCTTCGGCAACTGATCTAGGATAGAAAATGCATCTGTTTGTCACTGTGCACATTTAAAAGGCCCACTTCTAAAGGCGGTCTGGGGATCCCTGACTTTGAGCTGTACTACTGTGCAGCAAAGCTGCAGTGGATTGCTTGCTGGCTGACGGTACTCGGCCTCGCAGTGCTGGTGGAATTTGGGAATGTGCACAGGGAGGTGAAGCTGCTAGCCATGGTGCTGGGGGTCAAATTGTCTCAAACAAACCAGACACAATTGCTACGAATAGCCCTCCGCTGCTGGGGGAAGGCCTGCCGCAGTGTGGGACCAGCCTTACTCTATTCACAAGCGATTCTTATGGTGGGGTTCCCTACCATCAGGGAAGGTTACTTTATGTCCCAGCAGCTGACTGCCTGGACATGGGCAGACATGGAGACTCTTGGGGACTGCCTTTCAAAAGGTTCATTCTGCACAGTGGAAGAGCTGGAGACAAACAGTGGCATACCAGGTACCCAGTTTTTAACATATAGGGCCCTGACGCTGACTGTTTGACAGCTGTATCGGTCTTTGGACCCAAAACCCCTAGTGCATGATCTATTGCAGACCTTATTGACGTTTGGTCAAGGGGGCACCTGGTCTCCTGGTGGTCCAGAACTGTGCTTTCCATGTGGGTAGAAGACTTGCCGCATTTGAGGGACAGATGTGAGACCTTGTTCAGTAGGGCTTTCACTGATAAAGAGTGGGATCAAGCCCTAGAACACTCAGAAAATACACCCTTAACATACAATTTAAATTAATACAATTTAATTATCTGCACTGCACGTACCTTTCGCCACCCAGACTGAAAGTCATAATAAAGACCACGGCCTTGGGTTGTCCTAGGTGCTCCTTGGTTGATGCAGACTTCTTCCATATGGTGTGGAACTTTACAATAATTGAGCACTAGTCGAGAGACTTGGAAAGCACTCTAGGCTGTCAACAGCTTCATACAGCCAGTATACTCCTCCTGGGGCTCTATAAAAGGGTGGCCGGAGAAAAAAGCAGGCAATAGATTCTTTTACCTAGCACTGGTAATAGCCCTCAGAGACATTACACATCATTGGAAGTCCCCTCGCGGTCCCACACATAGCCAATGGAGAAAGGAGACGGAGGCCTCGGTCGTAGAAGAAGAGGCGGCGCTGCACGCCGAAAAATACAGAGGGATGCACAGGCTACCATGTGGTGACTTATGGGCTGACTTATGGGCGAAGGTACTGACCAGCATTTTAGATGGGAACTCTTAGACTGAGAGGGACTGTGGTTCCTGCTCGACATTGAAGGGCTCTCACTAAATACTGATAGTCCAGGTTCGCCCTCCCTTGACACCCCGCCATCCTTCCTAACTGAGGTGGTTCTGAAGATAGATCTGAGTACTCTGCACCTGCCTGTAGCACACATCCCTCTGGGGAAATACAGTGAGCAGCCTTTTTATTACAAGTTATGTTTTCTGTTGATTGTTCTAAACGGGATACAGATTTATAGTGTGAAATACTGCATGTGGAGTAAGATTTATCCTGTAATAATAGACTAAAGTGTATACGAGATCGGCCAAGGCATGAGTGCCTGGAACACTTTGTTCAGCACCGGCATGATGTAATGCTTGAGAAACGAGTCCTAAATTCTGCCACATAAACTTCTGTGATGACATACATGCTGTATTTCTTGCAAAAACCAAAAAAGATGTATTTTTGAAAATGTTTTTTAAAAAGCCATTCAATCTCTATATGCTAAAATGTCTACGGAGCAGAAACTACCTGGAAGAATGTAAAACAAAATATAAGGAGGGTCAACTGGGATATAAAGAAAAGTTACGGCAAGCAAAATCTAATTATATAACAGGCTCTTGGAGGCAGCGAATAAACAGAAAGAAACCTTTAAGATTTATGATATCTTACCTCCTCGAAAGGCATACCCCTAAGGTGAAATCATCTCAAGAACTATGTGATCAGTTAAATGTTTTTTTATTCAAAAATATAAATTACTTTAAGAATATTTTTATGCTCCCTACTACTGCTAAGACATCAATTCAGAAACCAATGGTTTTGCTCTGACCAGTTTCCCTGAAATTGAGGAGAATAAATTAAACAAAGTACATAACAAGGTTAAATCAGGATCTCCTCATGATGCTTGTCCACCCGCAATTCTAACGCAAATGCCTTCTGCAATAAATACACAATTAATACCCCTAGTTAACAAACCACTTCTGCATGGAATCGTTCCTAAAGCTTTTAAGAACACAGAAGGGCTGAAGAAGCGGGGAGATGATCCCATGGTTAAGAAAAACTACCGTCCAAAACTACCGTCCAATCTCATTACTCCCATTCCCAGCAAAAATAATGGAAGCATAACCGCTCAAGTGCTGTGCAATGTAGACTTTTACAGACGACTGCCTTTCTTCATCCTATGCAAGCTGGTTTAAGACCTGCACAGAGTTGGTAATAACAGCAGTGGAGGAGGAACTTAGAAGTGAATAGGATGAGGGAAGGAATGTGGCCCTGGTTCTTTTAGATCTCTCCACTGTCTTTGACATGGTCAACCATATTATTTTGATCAATTGGATAATAGAAGCAGGGGTGCTGGGCAAATCCCTTCAGTGGGTCAAGTCCTTTCTAGAAGATCGAAGACAATTAGACTTGGAAACTTTATTCCCAAGAGATTGGACTTGAATGTGGAGTCCCACAGGGCTCCTCCCTTTCACCTCAATTGTTTAACTTGTATATAAAACCACTAATAACTGCTAGAACTATATCAGGCTGTCTAGTCTAGAATTATGCAGATGATTCTTAAATAGTAGTCCACATGGATAATACTCCGGTATCACAGAAAAAGTTCCAAAATACTAAGAGATTCTTCACCTGTTGGATTGATTAGAAATCAGCTGAAACGAAATGCTAATAAAACCAAAATTGTCCTGATAAATAATAGGACTCATCTTTGGAGAGCTAATACCTTGCCTACTGACCTTGCCCGAGCAGCCACACCAGTGGCTTCTGCTAATAGCCTTGTGGTAGTGATAGATGCAATTTTCTCACTTAAATGACAGATAGGAGTGTTAGTGTCAAAATGATCCTTCTTGCTAAAAACCCTGAGGAACATTGCACATCTGCTGTCTTTTGAAGCTAGGAGGTTGATAGTAATTTCACCCTACAGCTCAAGACTGGATTAGGCTAATAACTCTGTCTACAGTAGTCTCTCTCGCACTGCTCTACATAAATTGCAGATCATCCAACATGAATCAGCGCGTCAAATTTTTCTTCCTCCCCGTTATTCACAATCTACACCATTGCTTAGAGAACTGCACTGGCTTCCAGAGCAGGAGTGCATTTGTTTGAAAATGTGCTGCATGGCGTTCAAGTACCTAAACAATACTTTCCCGACATTTCTGGTGGAAACAGAGGGTAAGCATATACCTGTTCGCCATCTGGGATCCAGTGAGGCAAATAAGCTGGTGGTTTCTAGATTTTGTAAACTTAAAACAGGAGGTTGTAGCTTTTCTACTTTGGCCACCTCTACAGAGTGGAGGAGCAACGCCTCACTAAAATGCCCTCAGAAAAGCCCCAGAAATGAAAAATAAGATGTTAATAAAGTCAATTCTATAACATTTTATTTTTTGTCTATCCGTTCTGACCGAGTGTCAGAACAGGGCGGGCCTGCCGAGTGGCAGCAGTGGTGGTATAAACCTCTCAACCCATCTGTTTTAGACAGCTGGGTTGAGAGCATGCACAAGCTTTCAGTGTCCTCGGGAGCGCTGAGAGAGGCAGCTCCCTCCACTCCTGCAGCTTCTCTCATGCTGGTTAACAGCATGAGAGCAACACCAGGATTGGTTAAGGGAGTTAGCTGGGACCCTGGACGTGACGAGAAAAAGAGGACTGGGGCGAAGAGGACGTGACTGCAGCAAGCATGGTAAGTACGTTTTTATTTATTTTGTTTATGTATTTATTTTATGCACTGATTTGCCTGTTCCTCCACTCGCCGTAGTTGCTTGCCGCCACTGCCCCTCTACTTCGGACGCACTACTTGCCAGAATCCGCCTGGAAAAGGTCTTCAGGAGGTTTCGAAGATTGCTGAAAACATCAGTATTTAAAGAAGCTTATTGCATTTAGTAACTCTCAACTAGACTTCAACTACTCCAGGACTCCAAGCACCAAGAAATCGATGGTGATCGTGCGCTCTAGAAATATTAATAACAATAACAAAAGTTATGTTAACTGTCTGCATGCTTGCGACCTAAATTGGAAGCAGTGCAAGGAATGGGAAGTCAGCCCAGGAGAAGCTCGGAGTGGTGCCTAACCCTTTGGTATCTACCCTCTGAACGCTGTCACTTTGTGTTGTTTAAATTATTTGTATCTTCACACAGTTCAGAAGAATGAATTATAAACTGTTACTTTCATTTATTAATTTTCAGTGGTTGATGTAGCACTGACATGTAGCAGACAGCTTTTGCCAATTCATTTTAGTCCCAGCAGAGAGAGATTATAACATTTCAGAAGGGAATATGAAAACAAATGATGAGAGGTATTAAATGTTGGCTTATGTTTTATTTATTAAAAATATGTCAACAGCAAGTGAAAAAGTGCAGTATATTGGGAGTATTTTCAAGCCCACCAAGAAAACTCTGGAAACGTCGAGGTCTTTCCAGTGACTTTTTTCCTTCATCATTTTGCTCAAGTATGCTAAAGTATATAAACTGAAAAAGACAATATTTTGTTAAGCGAGTCAGCAGAGGAAAAGGAAACCTATTAAATCAAGAATTAGCAAAACCAATAGGAATTGACCTGCATTTTCATTAAGATACCTAACATATTGAGACTGTAATGGGACTAAAAGTCTACACTTTCTCTACTAGTCCATCTGAGGACAGCAGCAAGTACGGAAGGAAATATGACATGAGGCTTGTAACTTGGTCACAACATCTAGGTGCCGATCACGATCCTGTAAAAACCGGGTACGAACCGTCGGACGGAGCAAATTCTCCGTCCGACGCGTACCCGGTCGTCAAAATGTACAAACATGGAATTACGATTCGCACGGAAACACCATTTCCGTACGAATCGTACAAAACCCCGACCGACGAAAATAAACATACAAATGCGATCGGGGAAAGCGCCGACGTGATGTCGGGACGCACGCAGCCTGCCATTCACGAACCAGGAATTACGATTCGCACCGACGTCATCCCACACGGTGAATATTTTCCGGCTGCCAAAAACTGCCGGGAAATCAGGACGACGCGAACAAGGAGTACCTGTACGCGACGGACAGACATGGACCCGAACCTACGTGTCATCCCGGCCCTCATAGCAGTCGACCTCCTCTACAGGTTCCGACGCAGACGCCGCAGAAGGTCAGAACAACTAAGGGAGGGGGGAAAGAGGGGGAAAGGGGGGGGGGCAGGACCAGGGGCAGGCCACAAAACCACCACCAATGTCACACAGCACACATGCCCTGGACATACCTGACCCCCATGCCCTGGTCACTACGAGGGGGTGGGGGCGTGTCCAGCAAAGCCAGTGTCCGCCACAAAGGAAGTGCCTGACGACGCGAACCGGCAACACAACTATACAGGTACGTCCCGTACCCACGCCTTAAGAGCGTGGGTACGAGTCGTACCACGCCCACACCTACGTCACCCCAACAATGGCGGGACGGCTGTACCCACGTGGCAAAGGCCTGGGTACGGGTCGCACAAGCATCACATAGCGTGGGGACGGATATGTACGGACCGTACCCCCACCACCGTATGCATGGAGCGTACCCCCAACCCCAACAGTGTAAGTACGACCCGTACCCTCACCCGCGTACGTATACGTCCCACCCCAACAGTGTAAGTACGACCCGTACCCTCACCCGCGTACGTATGGAGCGTACCCCCCACCCCAACAGTGTAAGTACGACCCGTCCCCTCACACGCGTACGTATACGTCCCACCCCAACAGTGGAAGTACGACCCGTACCCTCACCCGCGTACGTATGGAGCGTACCCCCCACCCCAACAGTGGAAGTACGACCCGTACCCGCGTACGTATGGAGCGTACCCCCACCCCAACAGTGTAAGTACGACCCGTACCCTCACCCGCGTACGTATGGAGCGTACCCCCACCCCAACAGTGTAAGTATGACCCGTACCCTCACCCGCATACGTATGGAGCGTACCCCCACCCCAACAGTGTAAGTACGACCCGTACCCTCACCCGCGTACGTATGGAGCGTACCCCACCCCAACAGTGTAAGTACGACCCATACCCTCACCCGCGTACGTATGGAGCGTACCCCCCACCCCAACAGTGTAAGTACGACCCGTACCCTCACCCGCGTATGCATGGAGCGTACCCCAACAGTGTAAGTACGACCCGTGCCCCCACCTCGTATGCATGGAGCGTACCCCAACAGTGCATGTACGTACCGTACCACCACCCCAACAGTGTAAGTACGACCCGTACCCCACCCGCGTACGTATGGAGCGTACTCCCACCCCAACAGTGTAAGTACGACCCGTACCCCACCCGCGTACGTATGGAGCCTACTCCCACCCCAACAGTGTAAGTACGAACCGTACCCCCATGGAGCGAACCCACACACGTGTATGTACTAAGCGTACATATTGTTAAATAGGAGGGGTGTGTGCCTATCACTCCCAGCAGTGCCCAGAGTCAGGAGGGGTGGGTGCAGAGTCCTCCCAGCAGTGCCCAGAGACAGGAGGGGTGTGTGCAGAGTCCTCCCAGCAGTGCCCAGAGGCAGGAGGGGTGGGTGCCTATCACTCCCAGCAGTGCCCAGACGCAGGAGGGGTGGGTGCCTATCACTCCCAGCAGTGCCCAGAGTCAGGAGGGGTGTGTGCAGAGTCCTCCCAGCAGTGCCCAGAGTCAGGAGGGGTGTGTGCAGAGTCCTCCCAGCAGTGCCCAGAGGCAGGAGGGGTGGGTGCCTATCACTCCCAGCAGTGCCCAGACGCAGGAGGGGTGGGTGCAGAGTCCTCCCAGCAGTGCCCAGAGTCAGGAGGGGTGTGTGCAGAGTCCTCCCAGCAGTGCCCAGAGTCAGGAGGGGTGTGTGCAGAGTCCTCCCAGCAGTGCCCAGAGTCAGGAGGGGTGGGTGACTATCACTCCCAGCAGTGCCCAGAGTCAGGAGGGGTGGGTGCCTATCATTCACAGCAGTGCCCAGAGTCAGGAGGGGTGTGTGCAGAGTCCTCCCAGCAGTGTCCAGAGTCAGGAGGGGTGTGTGCAGAGTCCTCCCAGCAGTGCCCAGAGTCAGGAGGGGTGGGTGCATAGTCCTCCCAGCAGTGCCCAGAGTCAGGAGGGGTGTGTGCAGAGTCCTCCCAGCAGTGCCCAGAGGCAGGAGGGGTGGGTGCCTATCACTCCCAGCAGTGCCCAGAGTCAGGAGGGGTGTGTGCAGAGTCCTCCCAGCAGTGCCCAGAGGCAGGAGGGGGGGTGCCTATCACTCCCAGCAGTGCCCAGACGCAGGAGGGGTGGGTGCAGAGTCCTCCCAGCAGTGCCCAGATGCAGAAGGGGTGTGTGAAGAGTCCTCCCAGCAGTGCCCAGAGGAAGGAGGGGTGGGTGCCTATCACTCCCAGCAGTGCCCAGAGTCAGGAGGGGTGGGTGCCTATCACTCCCAGCAGTGGCCAGAGTCAGGAGGGGTGTGTGCAGAGTCCTCCCAGCAGTGCCCAGAGTCAGGAGGGGTGTGTGCAGAGTCCTCCCAGCAGTGCCCAGAGTCAGGAGGGGTGGGTGCCTATCACTCCCAGCAGTGCCCAGAGTCAGGAGGGGTGTATGCAGAGTCCTCCCAGCAGTGCCCAGAGTCAGGAGGGGTGTGTGCAGAGTCCTCCCAGCAGTGCCCAGAGTCAGGAGGGGTGGGTGCAGAGTCCTCCCAGCAGTGCCCAGAGTCAGGAGGGGTGTGTGCAGAGTCCTCCCAGCAGTGCCCAGAGGCAGGAGGGGTGGGTGCCTATCACTCCCAGCAGTGCCCAGAGTCAGGAGGGGTGTGTGCAGAGTCCTCCCAGCAGTGCCCAGTGGCAGGAGGGGTGGGTGCCTATCACTCCCAGCAGTGCCCAGAGTCAGGAGGGGTGTGTGCAGAGTCCTCCCAGCAGTGCCCAGAGGCAGGAGGGGTGGGTGCCTATCACTCCCAGCAGTGCCCAGAGTCAGGAGGGGTGGGTGCCTATCACTGCCAGCAGTGCCCAGAGTCAGGAGGGGTGTGTGCAGAGTCCTCCCAGCAGTGCCCAGAGTCAGGAGGGGTGTGTGCAGAGTCCTCCCAGCAGTGCCCAGAGTCAGGAGGGGTGGGTGCCTATCACTCCCAGCAGTGCCCAGAGTCAGGAGGGGTGGGTGCCTATCACTCCCAGCAGTGCCCAGAGTCAGGAGGGGTGTGTGCAGAGTCCTCCCAGCAGTGCCCAGAGTCAGGAGGGGTGTGTTGCAGAGTCCTCCCAGCAGTGCCCAGAGTCAGGAGGGGTGGGTGCAGAGTCCTCCCAGCAGTGCCCAGAGTCAGGAGGGGTGTGTGCAGAGTCCTCCCAGCAGTGCCCAGAGGCAGGAGGGGTGGGTGCCTATCACTCCCAGCAGTGCCCAGAGTCAGGAGGGGTGTGTGCAGAGTCCTCCCAGCAGTGCCCAGAGGCAGGAGGGGTGGGTGCCTATCACTCCCAGCAGTGCCCAGAGTCAGGAGGGGTGTGTGCAGAGTCCTCCCAGCAGTGCCCAGAGGCAGGAGGGGCGGGTGCCTATCACTCCCAGTAGTGCCCAGAGTCAGGAGGGGTGGGTGCCTATCACTCCCAGCAGTGCCCAGAGTCAGGAGGGGTGTGTGCAGAGTCCTCCCAGCAGTGCCCAGAGTCAGGAGGGGTGTGTGCAGAGTCCTCCCAGCAGTGCCCAGAGTCAGGAGGGTTGGGTGCAGAGTCCTCCCAGCAGTGCCCAGAGTCAGGAGGGGTGTGTGCAGAGTCCTCCCAGCAGTGCCCAGAGGCAGGAGGGGTGGGTGCCTATCACTCCCAGCAGTGCCCAGAGTCAGGAGGGGTGTGTGCAGAGTCCTCCCAGCAGTGCCCAGAGGCAGGAGGGGTGGGTGCCTATCACTCCCAGCAGTGCCCAGAGTCAGGAGGGGTGGGTGCCTATCACTCCCAGCAGTGCCCAGAGTCAGGAGGGGTGTGTGCAGAGTCCTCCCAGCAGTGCCCAGAGTCAGGAGGGGTGGGTGCAGAGTCCTCCCAGCAGTGCCCAGAGTCAGGAGGGGTGGGTGACTATCACTCCCAGCAGTGCCCAGAGTCAGGAGGGGTGGGTGCCTATCATTCACAGCAGTGCCCAGAGTCAGGAGGGGTGTGTGCAGAGTCCTCCCAGCAGTGTCCAGAGTCAGGAGGGGTGTGTGCAGAGTCCTCCCAGCAGTGCCCAGAGTCAGGAGGGGTGGGTGCATAGTCCTCCCAGCAGTGCCCAGAGTCAGGAGGGGTGTGTGCAGAGTCCTCCCAGCAGTGCCCAGAGGCAGGAGGGGTGGGTGCCTATCACTCCCAGCAGTGCCCAGAGTCAGGAGGGGTGTGTGCAGAGTCCTCCCAGCAGTGCCCAGAGGCAGGAGGGGGGGTGCCTATCACTCCCAGCAGTGCCCAGACGCAGGAGGGGTGGGTGCAGAGTCCTCCCAGCAGTGCCCAGATGCAGGAGGGGTGTGTGAAGAGTCCTCCCAGCAGTGCCCAGAGGAAGGAGGGGTGGGTGCCTATCACTCCCAGCAGTGCCCAGAGTCAGGAGGGGTGGGTGCCTATCACTCCCAGCAGTGGCCAGAGTCAGGAGGGGTGTGTGCAGAGTCCTCCCAGCAGTGCCCAGAGTCAGGAGGGGTGTGTGCAGAGTCCTCCCAGCAGTGCCCAGAGTCAGGAGGGGTGGGTGCAGAGTCCTCCCAGCAGTGCCCAGAGTCAGGAGGGGTGTGTGCAGAGTCCTCCCAGCAGTGCCCAGAGTCAGGAGGGTTGGGTGCAGAGTCCTCCCAGCAGTGCCCAGAGTCAGGAGGGGTGTGTGCAGAGTCCTCCCAGCAGTGCCCAGAGGCAGGAGGGGTGGGTGCCTATCACTCCCAGCAGTGCCCAGAGTCAGGAGGGGTGTGTGCAGAGTCCTCCCAGCAGTGCCCAGAGGCAGGAGGGGTGGGTGCCTATCACTCCCAGCAGTGCCCAGAGTCAGGAGGGGTGGGTGCCTATCACTCCCAGCAGTGCCCAGAGTCAGGAGGGGTGTGTGCAGAGTCCTCCCAGCAGTGCCCAGAGTCAGGAGGGGTGGGTGCAGAGTCCTCCCAGCAGTGCCCAGAGTCAGGAGGGGTGTGTGCAGAGTCCTCCCAGCAGTGCCCAGAGGCAGGAGGGGTGGGTGCCTATCACTCCCAGCAGTGCCCAGAGTCAGGAGGGGTGTGTGCAGAGTCCTCCCAGCAGTGCCCAGAGGCAGGAGGGGTGGGTGCCTATCACTCCCAGCAGTGCCCAGAGTCAGGAGGGGTGTGTGCAGAGTCCTCCCAGCAGTGCCCAGAGGCAGGAGGGGTGGGTGCAGAGTCCTCCCAGCAGTGCCCAGAGGCAGGAGGGGTGTGTGCAGAGTCCTCCCAGCAGTGCCCAGAGGCAGGAGGGGTGTGTGCCTATCACTCCCAGCAGTGCCCAGACGCAGGAGGGGTGGGTGCCTATCACTCCCAGCAGTGCCCAGAGTCAGGAGGGGTGGGTGCAGAGTCCTCCCAGCAGTGCCCAGAGTCAGGAGGGGTGTGTGCAGAGTCCTCCCAGCAGTGCCCAGAGGCAGAGGGGTGGGTGCCTATCACTCCCAGCAGTGCCCAAAGTCAGGAGGGGTGTGTGCAGAGTCCTCCCAGCAGTGCCCAGATGCAGGAGGGGTCGGTGCCTATCACTCCCAGCAGTGCCCAGAGTCAGGAGGGGTGTGTGCAGAGTCCTCCCAGCAGTGCCCAGAGGCAGGAGGGGTGGGTGCAGAGTCCTCCCAGCAGTGCCCAGAGGCAGGAGGGGTGTGTGCAGAGTCCTCCCAGCAGTGCCCAGAGGCAGGAGGGGTGTGTGTCTATCACTCCCAGCAGTGCCCAGACGCAGGAGGGGTGGGTGCCTATCACTCCCAGCAGTGCCCAGAGTCAGGAGGGGTGGGTGCAGAGTCCTCCCAGCAGTGCCCAGAGGCAGGAGGGGTGGGTGCCTAACACTCACAGCAGTGCCCATGGAACGCAAAGGGTGGAGTAGCCACAGATACCATGCCCACAAATTCCAGTCAGGTGCACAAAGACCCTGCAGTACATGTACTACATGTGTGCGAGGCTGGGAGTATACGCATGCATAGCGCAGAAAATAAAACATGTCCACATGAAGTCATGTCAATAGTCCACATACACAAGTACAATGACTATCAAGAATGCCACGAATGATGCAGGTGGAGACATCGCTCAGCATGCATGTTCAAAGTAGAAGGAGTCCGTCACACACCCAGCTAATGTACACACAGCTCAGCGCTAAATATTGGGAACACCCTGCAGGGAAGATGTCAGGGTACACAGAGGAAGGAATACACCTTTGGACAATTTCACCATGCAGCAACTGCTTACATGAACACAGAAACCTAGCTAACACCGTGTGATGGCACACAGATCCCAGGGTCCCCCCTATGACCAGCACACTACTACATTTCCCACACACCCAACACATGAACACCACCCAAAACCATGTAGCAGCCCCACCAACAGCAATACCAGCAAAGCAGTAGTGTTCCAAGGGGAAAAAAATAAATTGCTTTATTCAGCATGAACCAAAAAATCTTGTTTGTAGGAAGTTCAATATTTACAAAGCCCATAGGGCAGTCCAGAAGTCACAGCTGGATGGGGGACACAGTGGGATGCGTGTCCCCTAGCTTGCCTGCACGGTTCCATTCCGTCGTCTTCCACAGGGGTGAGGGCATCATGTGGGGGGAAGAAACAGGCACCGCAGGGACAGGAGGGTGAAGGGTAGGCGTCGTGGGTGCAGGGATGGAGGACTCCACCACAGGGGGTGGGGCAGGGCCAAAGGCGGAGGCCAGGATCTCGCTGCACACCTTAGCAGGGTCCTCCAGGGAATCCCCTGCACCCGAAGGAACCACAGGCCCCAAGGAGGGGGTGGGGGTCAGAGGGATGGGTCGCAGCGCCACTGGGGGAGGGTGTAGACAGGGGGGGGGAATCAACCACCCTGACCGAGGACTTCCTTGACCGCTTGCGTGGTGGTGTCACTGTGGGGCTCAGGGACAGAGCGGCCATGAAGGAGTCTTTGGGGGAGATGTGGCCAGGAGAGCTGAGGGGAGGGGATTTGGAGGGAGTGGATTGGGTGGAATGCGGACTCCCACTCTGGCTGCGTGTCGCACGTTTGCCCTCGACCCAGTGGGTGTGCCTACTTCACCCTGTGTGTGCGTGTCAGGAGGTGTGCGGTGGACCCTCCCTGCTGGTGTGGTGCCTGTGTGTGTTGTGGTGGGTGCATGCTGACGTCTGGGTGTATGTGGGACAGGCATGGGAGTGGGAAGTGTGGATGGGGCAGGGGTAGGGGGTGGGACGTAGCGCTGCAGGAGACCCACTGCTGCAGTCAGTGTTGAGTCTATCGACCTCAGCAAGCTGCGTTGGTCAGCCTGCGATGAATGAATGCCCTCCAATTATGCCTCCATGTTGTGCAGCACTTGGCTGTGGCCATGGAGGACATTAAGGATCGCAGCCTGACCAACCTGCAACTGCCGCTGGATGTCCACAGACTCGGCATTGGCGGCAGCAGTGGAGACAGGGGCAGGGGGTGCGGTGCCTGGCAGGGAGGAGACATGTGGTGACCGGGCACGTTGAGAAGGGACACGAGCAAGTGGGAGGCGGCTGATGGCAATGGAGGGGGCGGGGCGAGATGTAGTGCCGCTGTCAGCTGCTGGTGCAGCCGCCGCCCACTCGGAGAGATCATCCTCGGACCCGTCAGCTTCATACTCTGTTGTGCCAGTCGACAAGTCCCCGGCTTCAATCTCCTCCGCCTCAGTCCCACTTGATATGCCAGCCCCGATGTCACCGCTGGCACTGGTGCTCGGTCCCTCTGCTCCGTCTGTGCCCATGTCTCCCTCCGTGTCCCCCGACGATGCTGTGCGCAGGGTGAAGAGACAGAAATTAATCATACACCTGTATACATATGTCACATGAGTCCAATCTACATAGGTCACAGTGCATAGCCTGAAACAAAAGAAGAGTTACATCTACAAAACAAGGTACATATGTAGGGCATGCAAGACACAGTTGTTTGACCCACCATGCCACCGAAAAACTATGGAGAGCATGACACAATAGCAAATGAGATGGAATGGAATTTTGACTGAGGAGCAAGGCCCTGGGGACAATCCAGCACTGCATCTGCACCACACAGCGTGGCAGGAAATAGGGATGAGCAGGGACCATATCCAGGAACAAGAGGCACATGCAGCATAGGTTATACTGAAAACATGCCCACCATGACTGGCCCACTGCACCTTGAGTGCATGTCCAGACAAACATCACACACTGGCCAGTCCTAGCAAGGAGATATCAGGTTGTGACATGAAGGCCATGCCCGCACCACCCACCCCCTACATGAGACTATTATTTGGAGACACAGGAAGCACTTACATCCCTTAGTCTGGGTGATATACACATGGTATGCAACAAATCAAGGTTGCACACAAAATACCCAAGGTGCGCCTGTCCAAATAATCATGTACAAATGGGCATCATCAGATGATTGTAACAAGACACACAGGCAATGTCCACCGTGAGTATGAATAAGGAATATCAGGTCAGGCTGTACAGTGGACACTTGTACTACATTTCACGTCAATATACATTTGGCCAGGGGACAATGGCACAGAGCACAACCTATGCTGTAGACACAGAGATTGTCGACATATTCGGATTACACACATGATACCTAGGAAAATATGCCCCTGGGGACAGTAGTGGCCACACAACTCCATGCTCCTGAATGGGAATGACTGCAACACACGCTACCATCCCCGCACTATGCGTACCGCACACTCATGCACATCATGTCACAGGCCACCACATAGGACATGCGTGCTGTAAGGCATAACACTTGAGACTTACTCCCATGTCTGGACTCAGCATTAGTGCCAACTGACATGGAACCCACAAGACAAGAACTGGACAGGGCACAGGCAAGGTCCCAAAACCTGTTACACACCACCCCCACACATGATGCTGCAGGCATTGTACACGTGGAGAAGGTGCCAGGCTACATAACCTTGTGACGGAGTGACTTCACACAGACCAGGGAACACATTGCAAGGAGGGGAAGGGAGGCAGGAGAGCACTGCAATACTGTGGGTAACAGGATCTGCACAGCACCATTAAACCCTGGCAGTGCATCCATGGAACAGTGCACTTACAAATGCTGGTGAAACACAACAAACACACATGTACCTACCCCCTTCCTGCTGCTGCATCTCCTGTAAGCGCCTGTCCAAGTCTGGAAATACCACCGCCAGCACACGCTTGTGGATGTGGGAGAGACGGCGGCGCCCGCGGTTCTTATGGCTCTCAGGTGAGTCCCCCAGCAGGACCCGTGCGATCCTCCGCGTCCAGCACCGGATATCCTGCCAGCGTTTCCTCACCTGGGACAGGCGACGCTTCCGACAATCCGCACTCCTCACGGCACTGACGGCGGTCAGCCAGATCTGCTCCTTGGCAGAGGCGCCTACCTGTGAGGATGAACAAGTGACACTACATCAATACACCTGCAACATGTCACAGAGACACATATGAGAACAAATTAGCTGGTTACAACAAGGCATGTCATGCAGCCAACGCATTGCACCTTTGCCATAGGGACATACTCCTCTGGGAAGGGCAAAAGCAGTACGTGCCAGTGAAAGTACACAGGTGGAATGAGGGCAAAGACACAATCAATTATAAAGGCTCACACTGTGCATCACACCCACCCCTCCTGACTCTGGGCACTGCTGGGAGTGATAGGCACCCACCCCTCCTGCCTCTGGGCACTGCTGGGAGGACTCTGCACCCACCCCTCCTGACTCTGGGCACTGCTGGGAGGACTCTGCACACACCCCTCCTGACTCTGGGCACTGCTGGGAGTGATAGGCACACACCCCTCCTGCGTCTGGGCACTGCTGGGAGTGATAGGCACACACCCCTCCTGCCTCTGGGCACTGCTGGGAGGACTCTGCACCCACCCCTCCTGTCTCTGGGCACTGCTGGGAGGACTCTGCACCCACCCCTCCTATGTCTGGGCACTGCTGGGAGTGATAAGCACCCACCCCTCCTATGTCTGGGCACTGCTGGGAGGACTCTGCACACACCCCTCCTGTCTCTGGGCACTGCTGGGAGTGATAGGCACACACCCCTCCTGTCTCTGGGCACTGCTGGGAGGACTCTGCACCCACCCCTCCTGTCTCTGGGCACTGCTGGGAGTGATAGGCACACACCCATCCTGCCTCTGGGCACTGCTGGGAGTGATAGGCACCCACCCCTCCTGCCTCTGGGCACTGCTGGGGGGACTCTGCACCCACCCCTCCTGACTCTGGGCACTGCTGGGAGTGATAGGCACACACCCCTCCTGACTCTGGGCACTGCTGGGAGGACTCTGCACACACCCCTCCTGTCTCTGGGCACTGCTGGGAGTGATAGGCACCCACCCCTCCTACCTCTGGGCACTGCTGGGAGTGATAGGCACCCACCCCTCCTGCCTCTGGGCACTGCTGGGAGGACTCTGCACACACCCCTCCTGACTCTGGGCACTGCTGGGAGTGATAGGCACACACCCCTCCTGTCTCTGGGCACTGCTGGGAGTGATAGGCACACACCCCTCTGACTCTGGGCACTGCTGGGAGGACTCTGCACCCACCCCTCCTATGTCTGGGCACTGCTGGGAGACATCAGGCATCCCCCCCCCTGGGACACCCCCTACAGTACATAGCATGTGTGTCACACCTGGACACAATGGCAGAAGTCACAGTCACAAAAAAGGGACACAGTCTGTGCTAGTAGCCTCTGCACTCACCTGATACCCTGGTCGCCCATACAGCAGGGGGTACTGTGGGGGATCACATCCAGCAATGCCAGGTTCTCCTCCAGGGTGAATGGCTGTGACCTCTCCACAGACCTTGACATGGTTCCAGGGAATCAGGAGCAGCAGCAGTGTGGTAGAATCGAAATATGTGCAGGCAAGTGATCCCTCATGGGACCTGGCTGCCTTATATCTGCCTTGCTGGCCTGTTTCATGCACAGGAGTACAGAGTGATTGGTCACTCACATTTGCATCCTATGTTTCCTCCAATCCCTTCAAACCTAGCACAGTCAGTGGGTTCTTATTGTGTTTTTTTCTTCAGCATGATGTCAACCCCACAAACACATTACAACAAAGTAGATTCATTCCAACTGACTTCTGCTGTGCACCTTCCAGAACAAATTCAAACTTAAAACTTGGTTTCCATGACAACCAGCATGCATGTAGGCCTTAATACTTGTCCCTCATGTGTCCCCTATGTAAAATTGAGCTTCACACACAGGTACGGTGCGTTCCGGGGCCCTAGGGCACCCCAAATGCATAGCAACGGCCCGTACAGGCGTGTGTACGGGCCGTACCACTATGAGTACGCATACTCAAGAACACCCATAGTGGTACGGCCCGTACACGCGTGCGTACCTTCACTATCACTATGGGTGTCCTCGCGTATGCGTACTCGTAGTGGTACGGCCCGTACACACGTGCGTACGTTCACTAACACTATGGGTGTCCTCGCGTATGCGTACTCGTAGTGGTACGGCCAGTACACGCGTGCGTACATTCACTATCACTATGGGTGTCCTCGCGTATGTGTACTCGTAGTGGTACGGCCCGTATACACGCCTGTACGCTCACTATCACTACGAGTACGCATACGTGAGGACACCCATAGTGATAGTGAGCGTACAGGCGTGTGTACGGGCCGTACCACTACCAGTACGCATATGCGAGGACACCCATAGTGATAGTGAGCGTACAGGCGTGTGTACGGGCCGTACCACTACGAGTACGCATACGCGAGGACACCCATAGTGATAGTGAACGTACGCACGCGTGTACGGGCCGTACCACTACGAGTACGCATACGCGAGGACACCCATAGTGATAGTGAACGTACGCACGCGTGTACGGGCCGTACCACTACGAGTACGCATACGCGAGGACACCCATGGTGATAGTGAACGTACGCACGCGTGTACGGGCCGTACCACTATGGGTGTTCTTGCGTATGCGTACTTACTGACAGTACACATGCCTGTACGCTCACCATCACTATGGGTACACATACGGCAGCACTCCCATAGTGATATGGGAACGTACACAGGCCCTCTTAGCAGCAGTAATGGTTTTCACACATCACAGTGGTGACAGGCAGCACACAGGAAGGAATAGGGCTGACATACTTGTCCATGGATGGACATCAAGGCATTGTCTGGGCAGTACTACATGTGTGGGGCACAGGTGTGACAGGCTGTGATGTGGCACATTACTCCTGAGTCGAGAAGGCACCAGATGTATGATGAGATGTGTACACATGTAATGTGTGACGGTGCAATGTGTGCCAGGCATGCCCTTGACTCCTTTGACATGTGTGCATGTCGTACTGCACACTTGTGATGAGCGTCACTGGCATGGCACGGACACCAACACACGGAAGTGTCCCCTGATGCCCGGTACAGGGGTTACCACACCTGACATGTCACTACCCACGGTGCACGATGTGACTATGTCATGTATGTGTGGGGGGTTCCCATTAGGTTGATGTTGGAGCTCCCTCAAAAGCTGCAGCTGTTGCAGCAACCAACATGTGTCTGTGTGTAGATTGACATTGCACACTGTTCCGCACACCATGCCACATGTGGTATCGGATGTGAGGTGCGCATGTATGCATGGGACACGGAGTAGCGTTACAAGGACATGTCTGCATCCTCTCTATGAATGTGTGGTGAGTCATGACATGTACACCTTCATGGCAAGGTGTGTGGGCTGTCCTAGTGTAATGTCATGTGACCTGTGGCTCTAGTGTTCCGCTACCAGTCTCTGCAATCGACATCCTACTTCTGCTGATGTGTGGATGTATGTCACTCCTGTCTTGCGTCTGGCTGTTCACTGGCACTGGGACACAGCTAATCCCATGCCATGGCATGTGGAGGTTCACAATCTCCGTGTGTAGCTGGGTCTTGGTAGGAGTGTCACCTGGCAGCCATACGTGTCCAGGGCATGTGGCACATACCTGACTCCGTATGTAGCATATGTGTATAGACAGATTAACATGTGCTCAGTACAAATTAATTGTTGTTGTGGTGCACTCACTCTTCCTTGTCACTTCCAAATTACTGCATAGCGCCACCTCTTCCCCGAGCAATTCTGGACTTGGCTGCCATGCGGGAGAATGACTGTATCCGGTGCTACCGCTTCCCCCAACGGTTGATTCTGGATTTGACGGCGAGACTGGCACCACACCTGCAACCGCTGCACAGGTATCCTACGGCACTGACACCCAAGCTGAAGGTAATGGCAGCCCTACATTTTCTAGCCACGGGTACCTTTCAAAATACCATAGCTCATGTTGGTGGCATGTCCCAGAGCATGTTCTGCCGTGTGCTGCATGATTTCTTAGAGGCCATGTTGATTCACCTGGATGACTTCATCCATTTTCCTACCCCTGAAATGTTGACTGGGGTCAAGCGTGGATTCTATGCCCTGGGAGGGATGCCCCATGTCATTGGGTCCATAGATGGGACACATGTGGCTTTGGTACCACCACAGGCACAGGAGGTAGCGTACCGGAATCGCAAGCACTACCACTCCATCAATGCCCTTGACCAGTACCACCAAACTAGAAAAACCTCTTTATGCCCACCGCAGGAATAAAAATTTGAAAGACATCTTAGTACATTCTAAATTTGAGGATAGTAACATCAAATCCCAATACATACAGAAATCTATTGATGGGCAACGTCCAATCAAAGGCACATTTAAGTGTGCCAACTGTAAATCTTGCGACCTCATCAGTTCAGGTGAGATACTGACACATAATGGTTTTACAATTCAAGCAACACAGATGTGGAACTGTAAAACACAAAACGTAGTGTACCTTATTCTCTGCCCGTGCCAATTAGGCTACGTAGGAGAAACATCAAGAGCAATACAAACAAGAATATCTGAACATCGTTCAGCCATAAAGACCAAAAAACTGACAGCCCCTCTGGTAAAACACTTCTTAGAACTCCAACACAAACCAGATGACATCCGCTGGCGTATTTTAGAGAAAATCAACATACCAGATGAAACATATGGAACCAAAATCCGTAAAAAACGGGAAGTCTTTTGGATTTTTTCACTAAATACTTTTAAAAATGGTCTTAATAATGAATTACCGTGGGAAAACGCAATCATCTAAAGTACCATTGAACCTGCTAAACTCTCTTAATATAACATGTATTCACCCTCTAATCTAGTAGTGATACACCTTCACTACTAAGAAACTCTATAACCCAAGTAAATTTAGAGAAATCCCTCCCCCCGAAACACAACTTAATAGACGTTAGGTTCTTCCAACTAATCTCTTTTGTAGAACCTCCCTTGTAATTTAACTCTGTGGTACACCAAGTAATTCATTACTACAGCTACAGTACATCATACCATAAAAAAGTCCAAAGACTTTCTCTTGAGCGAATAAGAAAAACAACAACAAGCCTCTCATTATGCCACCAATGTGACACAGGATTTATTCCATTAAACAGCATGGTGGTTGTACCATTTACCGGAGATACACATAACCCCTTTTTTTACACACTATTACAACGATAAAAGTATGAATTGAAATATGTGAGATATCATCACATGTTAATGAATTCCGCTACGATGTAATTTTTTTACATTACGTTCGTTAATATATAACTTGAACAACGATACTTTGTACTGAAAGATAAACATATGCTAATAAATTCCGCCATGCCACGCGCCGTATTTTCTAGTTCGCGTGCTTTAAAACCTAACCTGAAAAGCGATACGTTACATTGATAGGTCAGCCACCTCGACACGCAGTAAACGTAACCTAACGTCAGTTAAGCTACGTATATTCCCACATGTGAGACTCTAGAATTGCACCAATAGGAAAGCGCCATCCATAAAGACGAATACCAATAAATAGACGGGATACACTGATACATTGTTTCAACCGCTATCCAAAGAGCCCGGTCGACATCGAATAACGCGTCTAAATACAAAGGTAAGCCTGCGTGCCACTCGATTTCACGTCCGTTGTTCTCGGTAAATACTTAACACTAGACCACGTAACTGAGTTATTATAAGCAAACTCAAGACTGATAACATTTTAGTCCCTAACATGAGTCTGTAACAAGCCGTCCATCACTCGCTTTATGTATATATACAATGTATCAGCGTTACTGTACAGCATACAATTAATCTAATCGGACACAGTCTATTGTTTAGGCACCTTTAACGCTTAAGTAAACCCGTCCAGAGCAATTGATAGATATTCTCAACTTTAATGGGACACGATGAAAACCCACTAACAATTACTAAACTCGACATGTTAAAACGATACTATAATGATATCTATCGCACATTTATGAATCTTGTTAACACATCTGACTCAAACGTTATCGAATATACGAAACCTCTTTTCAAATTGGCAGACTATTAGCAACATACATACCTTGTTCTGTATCAATATCACAGTAACTACTCTCATCTTTACATCTTTCCTCCATGCATTTTCTTAATTTCGTTCATGTTATTCCATTCTCAGGTTATATCATACCTGCGACGCTTCTATTGTCACTGTTTTATATATCAACCGTTTTATCAAGACCGGCACTTACAGAATCTATTCAATACCAGGTAATGCGACAACCACATTAAATCATAAATCTTAACTCACATTCAGATGTAAATATATCTAACAGCCATCTGAACATCCCCACATTTCCATTTTCCTAGGTTTTAAAATATATAAGAACTACTTGCAATGAAGCAATAAGGGACTGTCATCCATACGTAAAACTTCCACAAAATAAGGTAATGTTACAATGGCACTAATGAGTAACCAAGCTGTGCTGTCTCATTTCCTTCTAATTACCAGCAAGCTATATATCTTCTAATTCCTATTATCTTAGGTTATGCTATGTTCAAGAACTTATCGGAATACAGAACATAAAAGAACAGCCATCCCCTTTTAACATCTTCTCTATTTGAATGAATAATCATTAATTAAGGTATTAATCAACTTAGGGTGAATTAGTATAAAGAAAATGACTTCTTATAAAATCGGCTAATCATATGTTCTACATTAATAGGCATCCATCTACAAGAAAAATAACTTACCTAAATTCCTGGAAACCCTCCGTTTGATCCTTGGAGCACAGGTAGACATGTAACGAATTACCCTTTGTCTTAAACTAAAGTCATGGAGAACACAACTATCTGCTCTATATCCTTTCACTACTCCTTTTTCTGTAAAAACTACTACTAATTAGAAATAGACTGAAATGTTAAAGAATGGAATATATTGCCTTATTAGTTCTTTTGTATCTGTCAGCTGATGATGTCTCTGATATCCTTCTGTCTGTGATCAAATTCAATGTTGTTACACAAAGTCACAATTATAATCTTATGACTGTAGGCATACCACTTGTTTATTAAATCAAATCACCTAGTCAGACTATCTGTAAGCTGATGATGTCTCAGATATCCTTCTGTTTGTGATCAAACTCAGTGTTGTTACAACTTAGCTACAATTATAATCTTATTATTGAAGGCATACCACATGTTTATTAAATCAAATTACTTAGTCAGACTTAAAATATGTCAAACTTAATTTGTAACAAACACTTTGGCAGTGACGAAATATGATTTAGAATTTTTATATTTCTTTTTACATTACAGGAATTATGGCCTTAGCTTTCCTGACGAAGGCGTAAACTACGCCGAAACGCGCGTCGAATAATATACAGTTGTGCCACCATATTTGTTTATTCTGTATCCCTATGTAACCCATATTTATTTTAACATTTGTCTTAATTTTACTATGTATATTAAATTTGTTTTTAACTGCGAATGTACCCAGAATTTATAATTAAAAACGAATTATATTTTTCACTTTTTCGTTTCACTGCCTATATTGTTCTGACTATTAGATAGAAATTATTTCAAAGTGCTACTCACAAGAATTGCCTAGGTTGTTATTTTACAAACATATATTACCCTGTCCTAGGAAACTTCAGGGGGTCCTAATTATTTACATACAATTTACCTACAACTTGTTTGTATGGGACTCTATGTACTATCAATATACAAAGAGGATAGCTATATTAGACACCTCTCATTTATCAGTATGCCTTCAGATGTACTAAAAGTTTGTTAAATTAGATACTCAAGTGTTATTCTCTATTCTCTGCTATTCCTGTCCTCTATACTGCTCAGTTCTACTAAAACTCCATACTCCTGTGTGGCTATATCAACTAGCTCTTTAACATCTTATAAGTCTGATATATCCTATATCATTATCTGCTCCCTATCCTGTGTCATCTTGTGTTTCCTGTATTACTTAGCCTTCCCATACTATCCATTTCCTCGCCTAAAACCCTCATGGCCCAATTAAAAACATTCGGGTTTACAGATGAGGAATTTGCACTACTAGTAGGTACAAGTAATTCCTTTGGTAACAACTCCAGAACAGGCTCCATAAATAATGACGATACAAATAAATTGATCGACCTTAAGAAAAAACTAAAAAGAATAGAAGCCCATGGAGAGTTTATGCTGGAATATTTAAAGGCAGGAATTATTCCACAAGGCTTGCGAGTTCGCAATATACCTGGACTATTTGTCCATCACAAGGAATTCCTAGAAAAGTGGAGCATGATTGCCAGCCGCTGTTCACGAGATCTAATGATATTGATCATCGAGACAGCCAAAGAGCTAGCATCGTCACTCAAAGTAGAACTTAAAGAACTAGAAGAACTAATAAGAAAAAACAACAATATAGAAGAAGCTACAAAAAAATTGGAGGACTCGAATAGAGAATTAGCTTCCTTCGCAGAATACCTTAATAAAAGAAAAGTAGATAAACTCACAAAAGACAAAAGATTTAATACATTAGAGAGAACATATCCTTATCTCAATGTAGATTTCTATAAATATAACCACTTTTTAAATGACCAAACATCTAGACAGCAGAAAGTTAGAACCTTCTCAGATACAACTGATTCCGATAATGAGGGACCATCCCATTCATATGACGCACCGGATACATATAGCTCCTTCAACCCAAAAAATTCCTATCAGCCTTTTTTAGGACAACGAGGGAGAGGCAGAGGCAAACAAAGAGTCCGATTCCAAACACAACCCCAGTCCAGAGGGAACTACCAGGGGCACCATTACCAACCAGACCCCCAACACCTATTAGAGACAAGGAACAGGCAATACTGGAAAAGCGGAATGTAATTCCCATCTTTAATTTGTCATCTCACCAACTAGAATCCCCTGCTATAGACCTTTTATCTAAAGGTCTCTCATTTGTTCCCCACACATCAGCTAATAAATTTGAACTTTTTCAAGACATCTTTTCATTCTTTAGAAAAATTAGACTTCGCAAATTCTTTGCGAACAATGAACAGAATACAGATTCAGACCCTAACGTGAGCAAATTAAGACTACCGTCCACATTCACCCCCCCGTTAGAGCAACTAGGACCAGAGGTATCAACCTTTGAAAATACGGTCCTTAAACAACTTGAGCAAGATCTAAAATTCATTCCCAAACCAGCTTACAATCTGAACAAACAAGAATTCACAGCAATGAAAAGTCTAACAGGAAATAAACACCTAACAATAAAATGCTGTGATAAAGGTGGCGGAATTGTAGTCCTAGATACTGACGACTACAAAAATAAGATGCTCAATATGCTACAAGATAATACCTTTTATTCAAAAATACAAACTAACCCCATCTCTGAAATAGAAAAACGAATACTAACTTTAACCACCCATGCTCTAGATGAAAAATACATTACAACTAAAGAATACGATTACCTCAACTCCTCAAAAAATAAAACAGCATGTATATATGGAGTACCAAAAATCCATAAAAGTCTTGAGAACCCTCCATATAGACCGATAGTTTCTACTATCGGCACAGTCACAGAACCTCTATCAAAATTCGTAGATAGCCAGCTAAGACCCTACATCTCTCAAATCACGTCCTATGTGCAAGACACAAGAGATATAATCAACAAAGTTGAACATTTAACTTTTAACAGTAATCATGATGTATTAGTGACCCTTGACATCGAGTCGCTATACAGTAACATTCCACAACAAGAAGCAATAGTAGCTATTGACTGGTTTATAGATGCATTTAAAATACCTTGCTCTAAACCATTCATCAAAGAGTGCCTACAAATCATACTCACAGAAAATATTTTCTCATTTGGACATCATCTGTTTCGCCAAACCAAAGGCGTTAGTATGGGAGCATCTGTAGCCCCATCTATAGCCAATATCTACATGGCAAGATGGGAATCCAAATTTATCTATAATGAAGTAGCCCCTTTTTTCGAATCTGTGACCCACTGGTCCAGATACATTGATGACATCTTCTTTATCTGGACCGGTGGGGACGACACACTTCCTGAATTCATCCAATGGCTTAACCTAACAGATTCTCACCTTAAATTCACAAGTAATAGCAGCAATGATCAAGTCGAATTTTTAGATATCAACATCATAAATCGGTCAGGACTGCTGGAAGTAGATCTCCATATCAAACCAACTGCAAGAAACACCTTACTACATTTCCAAAGCTATCACCCTCGCAGCCAGAAACAAAGTATCCCTTTTTCACAATTCCTAAGAGTCAGACGGAATTGCTCCAACCTTTCAGACTTTGACAAACAAGCCACCATTATGAAAACTAAATTTCTAGAAAGAGGCTACCCCCACCGCCTCATAAGAGAATCATACAAAAGAGCTAGATTCTACGACAGAGACTGCCTATTACGAAAAGAGAAAATACAAGAACAAAAACAATTAGTATGTATAACAAGACACTCAACCTTAAATGCTAAAGTTAAATACGTTATCAACAAAAATTGGCATATCTTGAATTGCAGCTCTACCAGTACCACCAAACTAGAAAAACCTCTTTATGCCCACCGCAGGAATAAAAATTTGAAAGACATCTTAGTACATTCTAAATTTGAGGATAGTAACATCAAATCCCAATACATACAGAAATCTATTGATGGGCAACGTCCAATCAAAGGCACATTTAAGTGTGCCAACTGTAAATCTTGCGACCTCATCAGTTCAGGTGAGATACTGACACATAATGGTTTTACAATTCAAGCAACACAGATGTGGAACTGTAAAACACAAAACGTAGTGTACCTTATTCTCTGCCCGTGCCAATTAGGCTACGTAGGAGAAACATCAAGAGCAATACAAACAAGAATATCTGAACATCGTTCAGCCATAAAGACCAAAAAACTGACAGCCCCTCTGGTAAAACACTTCTTAGAACTCCAACACAAACCAGATGACATCCGCTGGCGTATTTTAGAGAAAATCAACATACCAGATGAAACATATGGAACCAAAATCCGTAAAAAACGGGAAGTCTTTTGGATTTTTTCACTAAATACTTTTAAAAATGGTCTTAATAATGAATTACCGTGGGAAAACGCAATCATCTAAAGTACCATTGAACCTGCTAAACTCTCTTAATATAACATGTATTCACCCTCTAATCTAGTAGTGATACACCTTCACTTCTAAGAAACTCTATAACCCAAGTAAATTTAGAGAAATCCCTCCCCCCGAAACACAACTTAATAGACGTTAGGTTCTTCCAACTAATCTCTTTTGTAGAACCTCCCTTGTAATTTAACTCTGTGGTACACCAAGTAATTCATTACTACAGCTACAGTACATCATACCATAAAAAAGTCCAAAGACTTTCTCTTGAGCGAATAAGAAAAACAACAACAAGCCTCTCATTATGCCACCAATGTGACACAGGATTTATTCCATTAAACAGCATGGTGGTTGTACCATTTACCGGAGATACACATAACCCCTTTTTTTACACACTATTACAACGATAAAAGTATGAATTGAAATATGTGAGATATCATCACATGTTAATGAATTCCGCTACGATGTAATTTTTTTACATTACGTTCGTTAATATATAACTTGAACAACGATACGTTGTACTGAAAGATAAACATATGCTAATAAATTCCGCCATGCCACGCGCCGTATTTTCTAGTTCGCGTGCTTTAAAACCTAACCTGAAAAGCGATACGTTACATTGATAGGTCAGCCACCTCGACACGCAGTAAACGTAACCTAACGTCAGTTAAGCTACGTATATTCCCACATGTGAGACTCTAGAATTGCACCAATAGGAAAGCGCCATCCATAAAGACGAATACCAATAAATAGACGGGATACACTGATACATTGTTTCAACCGCTATCCAAAGAGCCCGGTCGACATCGAATAACGCGTCTAAATACAAAGGTAAGCCTGCGTGCCACTCGATTTCACGTCCGTTGTTCTCGGTAAATACTTAACACTAGACCACGTAACTGAGTTATTATAAGCAAACTCAAGACTGATAACATTTTAGTCCCTAACATGAGTCTGTAACAAGCCGTCCATCACTCGCTTTATGTATATATACAATGTATCAGCGTTACTGTACAGCATACAATTAATCTAATCGGACACAGTCTATTGTTTAGGCACCTTTAACGCTTAAGTAAACCCGTCCAGAGCAATTGATAGATATTCTCAACTTTAATGGGACACGATGAAAACCCACTAACAATTACTAAACTCGACATGTTAAAACGATACTATAATGATATCTATTGCACATTTATGAATCTTGTTAACACATCTGACTCAAACGTTATCGAATATACGAAACCTCTTTTCAAATTGGCAGACTATTAGCAACATACATACCTTGTTCTGTATCAATATCACAGTAACTACTCTCATCTTTACATCTTTCCTCCATGCATTTTCTTAATTTCGTTCATGTTATTCCATTCTCAGGTTATATCTGTAACGCCCTGAACGTCTCAGGATCGTTTAACAGACACGACAATGAGGACGCAACCACTTGTGAAGGGTTAGTTCTTTTAATGAAGGCAAATAAAATACAAAGAACAAACAAAAGTTATAGTCACTGGAATCCTCCAGGCTAAGTACGTTACCAGCCCACAGCACGGATGGTCCTAACCGTCCTCTGCATATACGCCGATCCCGGCGTATGCCAACAGAGGGCAGAAATGAAATGGCCGACAATGCCAATCGGTAGGCTGTGAGGGGCACGAAGAGTGTTGGGGAGAATCGAGGAGTCAGGGAAACACCCAGCCGGGGTCTCTACCTGAAGGGAGCAGCCGCTCAACCTCTTCCTCAGACTGCACCGGGACGCGGAGTCACCTCCTGGTGATGCGTCACCGATACCCCAATCACAAGCAAGAAGACTGAACCGAGAGCAGCCGCTCGATCGATCCTGTGGACTTCCGAGTCTGTAACGCGGCAAACACCTCCTGGTGTGCGTTACAGCTGGCAGTCCCTGTGTCTCTGGTCGGGCTGGGAGTTACGACTCCAACCAGCAAAAGCGCCACTGCGCTTGGACTCAGCCGAGTCAAAAAGCGAAGCTCAATGGTTGACCGGTAGAGCTTCCGGGTCCTTCACAGGTGACGATGGGGCAAGACACGGCCCAGGGAGTAACGACTCGACCTACCTCCGTTCTTGCCTTACTGGAGCACCACTCCGGAACACTGCTCTTCACGAAGCAGGTACGTCGGTGTAAACACAATATCCGACAGCCTTGTACCTCCCGGTTCCTCCCTTTATAGGGCGTGTTTTCCTTGAGTTATGTAACATCTCTCCGGTTTACATAAGGGCGTGTTTCCCTTGAGTTATGTAACAGCTCTCCTGTTTACATAAGGGCGTGTTTCCCTTGAGTTATGTAACAGCTCTCCTGTTTACATAAGGGCGTGTTTCCCTTGAGTTATGTAACAGCTCTCCTGTTTACAAAAGGGCGTGTTTCCCTTGTATGACAGGAATTCTTGACAGTACATCCTCCCTCTCAGCGGCTCCCCACGGGTCCAGCGCTGGCAGGAAAACGCCGATGGAACAAGGAGACCAAGCGCGGAGCATGAACCCCTTCAGCCGGTTCCCATGAATGCTCCTCCGGGCCATAGCCTTTCCACGCAACCAGGTACCACAGCTTCCCCCTGCGCCATTTGGACGCCCGTATGCCCGACACTTCATACTCCACCTCCGACTCCACGCATACCGGCCTAGGTGTCCCAGACGGCTTGGAGGGTGCTGGTTTGAGCAATGATACATGAAAGACAGGGTGTATCCGCAATGACTGGGGCAAGCACACCTTCACGTTCACGGGACCCATACACTTGGTAATTCGATAGGGGCCCATGTACTTGGGATGGAACACACTGTTCTTTCGAAACCTCATGTTTCTTGTGGATAGCCAGACGTAGTCTCCAGTGCGGTACAGTGGCCCGGGCCTTCTCTTCCTATCTGCCGCAGCCTTGTATCTTCTCTTGGCCTCTATTAGGACAGCCCTTGAGCGCATCAACGTGTCTTTTATGTGTGCCACCCTGTCCGCTGTGGCGGGAATCCTGTCCTCTCTGAACGGATGAAGAAATGGCAAGAACCTGGGATGTTGGCCATAGTTGCTATAGAACGGAGATGACTGTGTGGAGCTGTGAGTGGCGTTGTTATAGGCTATCTCTGCAACCCATAGCAAGTCGACCCATTCTTCCCTGCCCTGGTCCACAAAACATCGCAGATACTGTTTGAGCGTTTGGTTCAGGCGCTCGGTTTGGCCGTCCGTTTGAGGGTGGTAGCTGGTGGACAGGGCGGTCTTAACATGCAGCGCAGTGCACCATGTCTTCCAGAATTGCGCAGTAAACTGCGACCCCCGGTCCGACACGATCACCCCAGGTAATCCATGCAGTCGTACCACATTCTTTAGGAGTAGTGACGCCAATTCCCCGGCCATAGGGACTCTCTTGCAGGGGATGAAGTGCCCCATTTTCGTCAAGTAATCCACCACCACCAGTATTGCCGTCATCCCCTGGTCTACCGGTAGGCCCACCACGAAGTCCAGTGATATGCTATCCCATGGTCTATCCGGGGTCGCAAGTGGATGTAAGAGCCCTTGGGTTCGGCCATGGTCGGCCTTCATGGTAGCACACGTAGGACACTCCTGTCCCCACCTCCTGACATCCACTCTCATGGTTGGCCACCAGAAATGCCGTCCCATGCTAGCCACCGTTTTTTCAAAGCCCAAATGACCTGCGCATGGAGAGTCATGGCACCAGATGAATGCTTGTTTCCTTAGCCTAGGCGTGGGTATCAATAGGCACCTGCCCTTCAGGGGTATCCCGTCCTTCAGCTGCCATTCTCTGTGACTGAGGAGCCACCTCCGCCATGCGAATGACCTGATCCCTCTCTTTATTCCCCTCAGGAAAGTATCCGGTTGGATAACCCCCAATACCATCCTCGGGGAAATGATGGAACGCTCGGTTGCAGGCAATGGTTCCTTAACTGCAGATTGACGGGACAGGGCGTCCGCCTTCCGGTTTTCCGTCCCCGGCCGATATGTGATGCGGAAGTTGAACCCCGCAAAGAAGATCATCCACCGCAGCTGCCTGGGAGAAAGGTGTCTAGTGGCCGTCATGAACTGTAGGTTCCGATGGTCCGTGTACACCGATACCACATGTCTTGCCCCCATCAACCAATGCCTCCATTCGGTGAAGGCGTCCTTGATTGCGAGAAGCTCCTTCTCCGCAATATGGTAGTTGCGTTCGGCGTCGTTGAGTTTGCGGGACATGTACGCAACGGGATGAAGCACCCCTGTGTCGTGGTTGCGTTGGGACAAGATAGCCCCCAGCGCCACATCCGACGCGTCCGCTTCCACCACGTAGGGGAGATCCGGATCGGGGTGAGCCAACACCGGCGCCTTACCAAAGGCGCTTTTCAGGGCCTCAAAGGCTTTGTTCGCTTCAGGGGACCAGACAAACTCCTTGGACTTCCTCAGTAGCTGTGTGATTGGGGCCACCACTCCTGAAAATCCATCTATAAACCGCCTGTAAAAGTTGGCGAAGCCAATGAAACTTTGGACGTCCTTCACGCTTTGGGGCACCGGCCATTCTTTCACCGCCTTGATCTTTCGTTCTGCCATCTCCTGTCCCTCTGGACTCAGCATCACTCCGAGGAATTCCACGGATGTGACGTGGAAGTCACACTTGCTGAGTTTACAAAACAGCATGTTTTCCCTCAGCTTTTGGAGCACAGCTTTGACGTGGTGTACGTGCTCCTCCACACTGGACGAATAGATGAGGATGTCGTCGATATATACGACCACGTAGATATCCAACTCCTCTCTGAATACCTCATTCAAAAAGTACTGAAAGGCTGCCGGGGCGTTGCACAGACCGAACGGCATGACGAGGTACTCAAAAAGGCCGAACCTGGTCTTAAAGGCGGTCTTCCACTCGTCTCCGTCCCTCATGCGCACCAGATGGTATGCCCCTTTCAAATCCAACTTGGTGTAGATACGAGCTTTCTTGACCTGTTCCAGAAGTACACTGATGAGAGGCAAGGGGTACCGATTTTTTATGGTTATCGCATTCAATGCCCTAAAGTCCACACAGGCTCTCAGCTCCCCATTAGCCTTCGGGATGAAGAAGAGTGGTGAGGCGGCCGGAGACTTGGACGGGCGGATGAATCCTAGCTTGAGGAGTTTATCCAGGTACCCCCGGAGATGCACGTTTTCAGGCTCCGTCAGGGCATACAGCCTGCCGCTGGGAACGCTGGCCCCTGGCACCAGGTCGATCTGGCAGTCAAACTGTCTATGTGGTGGTAGCACTTCCGCCTTCACCTCATCAAATACATCCTCAAAACTGTGATAAGCCTGGGGGAGAGCCACATCTTTTTCTGCCGCTGTAGCCACCGTCTGACTCCCGCTCTCATCTGCGTCAAGGGATTCCGTTCTTATTCCACAATGCAGGATGCAATACGGTGACGTCATTTCGATGCGATGTGTTGGCCAATCCACAAAGGGGTTGTGTTTCTGTAGCCACGGCAATCCCAATATGACGCCATATTGGGGCGCTCGGATGATGTTAAAATCGATTTGTTCCAAATGGTTCCTCCCATATCTCATCGGAAGGACCCCCGTGTGCTGTCCGATGGGCCCCGTCACCAATCGCCTTCCGTCTACCGCATAGACGTCTTCGGGTACTGCTTTGGGAAGAAGCACTAGCCCTAGCCTGCATGCCTCGTTGTGGTCCATAAACGTGCCAGTGGCCCCTGAATCCACCATGGCCACAACGGGTATCCACTGGTCATGCACTCCCACGTGCACCGTGATAAACAGGTGTCGTTGTCCCTTAGTGACCGAGTTGGAAAGTGAAGGGATGGATGAGTGACTCCGAGATGCCCCTTCTCTGGTCTTGGAGTCCTCTAGTTTTCCGCCGGTATGTCCACCACGGCTGTTACCGACCGGTTGGCCCGATAACGTGACGTCTTCGGTTTGGCAGGGCATTCACGTACGTAGTGGCCTTTTTTGCCACAATATAGGCACAATCCTTGTTTACGGCGTGACTCTTTCTCCGTGGCTGTGAGGCTCGCACGTATTGCGCTGATGTCCATGGGTTCTCCCTTGGATGCGGTGGAAGTTTCAGGACTTCCCACCGTCACATAGGATGGAAGGGATTTTCCTTTTCTCCCATGATCCCCCTTTCTTTCACTTAGCCTATGTTCCAGCCGTAATACCAGGTTGATAAGGCCCTCACATGTCTTGGGTTGAGGGTCAATATGAGCCACGGCGTCCTTGAGCTCATCGCACAGCCCTTGATGGAAGAGCGCCGTCTGTTTAGCAACAGGCCACTTGGTTTCCGCAACCAGCCTTCGGAACGCGTTGAGATACTGCACCAGGTCGTTGGATCCCTGTCTCAACTCAAGCATTTCACGGTCCGCCGTGTACGAGTCAGCCCTTCTGTCGAATACCTTCAGGAATTCCTCGCGAAAAGCACCCCAATCACGTAAGAGGGGGTCGTCCCTGCTCACCAGAGGTACGGCCCATTGTGCCGCGTTTCCAGCCAAATAGGATATAAGGAAAGCCACACGAGCCTGACTCGTGGGGAACGCCTTTGGTTTGCACGATAAATGTAGCGCCACTTGTGTGAGGAATACCTGCACTGTGTTAGGATCCCCACTGTACCTCTCTGGTGTTGCCAAGGGGATGGCTACCGGCATTTCCACCACTACCGCAGGGGTCTGGTTCGTGAGGGAGGTGCTGGGCGTGAGCGGGTCCAATTGGATAGCATCCAGTCTGGCTTTTACATCGGCTGTTTCTTGCCTAGAGGCAGCCACTTCAACTTGCATGGCCGCTAAAGCAGCCAGCACATCATCAAGTGTTGCCATGTCTGTTATCGACCGGGAGACAGTTAGTGTTATTAAGGTCGGATATTTTGTAACGCCCTGAACGTCTCAGGATCGTTTAACAGACACGACAATGAGGACGCAACCACTTGTGAAGGGTTAGTTCTTTTAATGAAGGCAAATAAAATACAAAGAACAAACAAAAGTTATAGTCACTGGAATCCTCCAGGCTAAGTACGTTACCAGCCCACAGCACGGATGGTCCTAACCGTCCTCTGCATATACGCCGATCCCGGCGTATGCCAACAGAGGGCAGAAATGAAATGGCCGACAATGCCAATCGGTAGGCTGTGAGGGGCACGAAGAGTGTTGGGGAGAATCGAGGAGTCAGGGAAACACCCAGCCGGGGTCTCTACCTGAAGGGAGCAGCCGCTCAACCTCTTCCTCAGACTGCACCGGGACGCGGAGTCACCTCCTGGTGATGCGTCACAGATACCCCAATCACAAGCAAGAAGACTGAACCGAGAGCAGCCGCTCGATCGATCCTGTGGACTTCCGAGTCTGTAACGCGGCAAACACCTCCTGGTGTGCGTTACAGCTGGCAGTCCCTGTGTCTCTGGTCGGGCTGGGAGTTACGACTCCAACCAGCAAAAGCGCCACTGCGCTTGGACTCAGCCGAGTCAAAAAGCGAAGCTCAATGGTTGACCGGTAGAGCTTCCGGGTCCTTCACAGGTGACGATGGGGCAAGACACGGCCCAGGGAGTAACGACTCGACCTACCTCCGTTCTTGCCTTACTGGAGCACCACTCCGGAACACTGCTCTTCACGAAGCAGGTACGTCGGTGTAAACACAATATCCGACAGCCTTGTACCTCCCGGTTCCTCCCTTTATAGGGCGTGTTTTCCTTGAGTTATGTAACATCTCTCCGGTTTACATAAGGGCGTGTTTCCCTTGAGTTATGTAACAGCTCTCCTGTTTACATAAGGGCGTGTTTCCCTTGAGTTATGTAACAGCTCTCCTGTTTACATAAGGGCGTGTTTCCCTTGAGTTATGTAACAGCTCTCCTGTTTACAAAAGGGCGTGTTTCCCTTGTATGACAGGAATTCTTGACAATATCATACCTGCGACGCTTCTATTGTCACTGTTTTATATATCAACCGTTTTATCAAGACCGGCACTTACAGAATCTATTCAATACCAGGTAATGCGACAACCACATTAAATCATAAATCTTAACTCACATTCAGATGTAAATATATCTAACAGCCATCTGAACATCCCCACATTTCCATTTTCCTAGGTTTTAAAATATATAAGAACTACTTGCAATGAAGCAATAAGGGACTGTCATCCATACGTAAAACTTCCACAAAATAAGGTAATGTTACAATGGCACTAATGAGTAACCAAGCTGTGCTGTCTCATTTCCTTCTAATTACCAGCAAGCTATATATCTTCTAATTCCTATTATCTTAGGTTATGCTATGTTCAAGAACTTATTGGAATACAGAACATAAAAGAACAGCCGTCCCCTTTTAACATCTTCTCTATTTGAATGAATAATCATTAATTAAGGTATTAATCAACTTAGGGTGAATTAGTATAAAGAAAATGACTTCTTATAAACTCGGCTAATCATATGTTCTACATTAATAGGCATCCATCTACAAGAAAAATAACTTACCTAAATTCCTGGAAACCCTCCGTTTGATCCTTGGAGCACAGATAGACATGTAACGAATTACCCTTTGTCTTAAACTAAAGTCATGGAGAACACAACTATCTGCTCTATATCCTTTCACTACTCCTTTTTCTGTAAAAACTACTACTAATTAGAAATAGACTGAAATGTTAAAGAATGGAATATATTGCCTTATTAGTTCTTTTGTATCTGTCAGCTGATGATGTCTCTGATATCCTTCTGTCTGTGATCAAATTCAATGTTGTTACACAAAGTCACAATTATAATCTTATGACTGTAGGCATACCACTTGTTTATTAAATCAAATCACCTAGTCAGACTATCTGTAAGCTGATGATGTCTCAGATATCCTTCTGTTTGTGATCAAACTCAGTGTTGTTACAACTTAGCTACAATTATAATCTTATTATTGAAGGCATACCACATGTTTATTAAATCAAATTACTTAGTCAGACTTAAAATATGTCAAACTTAATTTGTAACAAACACTTTGGCAGTGACGAAATATGATTTAGAATTTTTATATTTCTTTTTACATTACAGGAATTGTGGCCTTAGCTTTCCTGACGAAGGCGTAAACTACGCCGAAACGCGCGTCGAATAATATACAGTTGTGCCACCATATTTGTTTATTCTGTATCCCTATGTAACCCATATTTATTTTAACATTTGTCTTAATTTTACTATGTATATTAAATTTGTTTTTAACTGCGAATGTACCCAGAATTCATAATTAAAAAAGAATTATATTTTTCACTTTTTCGTTTCACTGCCTATATTGTTCTGACTATTAGATAGAAATTATTTCAAAGTGCTACTCACAAGAATTGCCTAGGTTGTTATTTTACAAACACTTGTGGTGTGTCTGTCCAACATGGTGATTTCACATGTCTGTGCTCGTTTTCCAGGATCAGCACACGATGCCTACATCATGAGGCGTAGCAGGGTGCCTGAAATGATGACGCAGCTGCGCAACGAACGAGCATTTGTTGTTGGTGGGTACAGTCTGTCTGTCCTGTATTTTGCGTAGACTTCCAGCACGACCGCTTCTCCTGTCCTGCTTATGTCCATGTGCTTTCCATGTAGGGGACGCTGGCTATCCCAACATGCCATGGCTGATCACACCTCTCCGCAACCCCATCACGCCGGCCCAGCTCCGCTACAACACCGCCCATGGCCGGACAAGGCGAGTGATAGAGAGGACGTTTGGCCTCCTGAAGAGCCGATTCAGGTGCCTACACAAGACCGGCGGCGCACTCCCATATGCCCCGGCGAAGGTCTGCAAAATCTTCATGGTCTGCTGCATGCTGCACAACATGGCAGTTGAGAAAGCTGTGCCACCCATCCTGGATCAAGATGACCAGGACCATCCACCCGTGGAGGACGAAGGGCTTGGCAATGGGGCTAGTGATGTGGAGGATGTGGAGCCGCAAGAGGACATCCGGACTCGGCTCATACGCGACTTCTTTGCTTAGTGGTGAGTACCAGTGTCTGAGTGTGCACGCATTGGTCCCCGTGTGGCATGTGTTGCGATGTGTGTCTCCACCTGCATGTATGGCACGTGAGTCAGAGGTGTGTGTGGGTGTGTCACTGGAGTGATGGTGCCAGTGATGGTTGTATTTCCCCAGTCATAATTGTGACCTAGCATGTTGTCAACCATACATGTGTCGAGTACATGCACATGCAAGTGGCTGTGCTTTTTGTGGCTGACTTCTTGTGTGTCTCTCTTCCCCAGGTACTTGCGCATGCCGTCTGCTGCTTGCATTGTTTTGGCACTGCTATTCCTCATGGACACGTCATCGTGTGCTGACTCAGCGTTACAGGCACGGACACGTTTGGAAGTCTCCTTAGGGTAAGGGATGCATCAGGGGTGTATTGGGTGTGGCAGTTGTTCATGATGTATGCACACTGCCCCTGTCGAGGTTTAGTTCCTCTGCAGACATGTTGCATCACCATGGTACACATTACATGCAGCTGGGTACACCTGAATAGATGGTCAGACTTGTTGACAGTCATCTGTGATGGGATAGTGGATTGTGATGATGGCATCAATGTGTGTAACACTGCCCTCGGACACATACGGTTTGCATTGGCTTGACATGCTGTGGGACTTCCACATCAGCGGATCAATGGTGTATGGCAGGCTCTCCGTGAGCAGCTGGGGGTGTTTAGCTGTTAGCCGACACTTGTGTGCCAGTTCCATGGCTATCACGCATTTGTGCTGCAGAAGGGGGGTGTCAGTGTTGGACCCACATTTTACTCCACATGACCTGTGTATGTGTGCTCCGAGTTGCCTCTGCAATCCCGAATACATGACTAATAAAGGTGTCCCTATGCCTCCAAGGTGCCTCTTCTCAGTCAATGCTGGTGTGTTGCCACGGTGCATCCGGCATGTCTGGCATGGTTTTCCCTGATAGTGGCTATGTGTCTATGTGTAGAGTAGCAAGATGCAAGCTGTGTGTGTGGGATTAGACTGTGTATTGTGCATGATGTCCATGACTGTGTGGGTATTGTGACATGTGCCATCCCCATGCATCCAACGTTGGCCAGGCCCCCATTCTCTGCATCCACCGGACTCAAGCTTGCAGGACATGGTTCTGCCACCTGTCTACACATACCTGGGTGCCCCCCAGGACACTGGACATGATCCCTGACCTCTGCGCATGACTGTTGCTGTACTCAATATGTCTGTCGGCACGGTTGTGCGGCCACCCCCTCAGCTGGTTGGGCCCATCACGGGTGTGTATGGTGCTCCATGTCTGTCTTGCCTAATACACTGTGACCCGTGTGTCCTGTGCCAGACTCACGCCCCAGGGTGTGGATAGTTGAAGTCAAAAGAGAACTCTGGCATGTTTAGACTTTACAAGACACATGTAAGGTAATAATGCAACCAGCAGGCATCTTCTCTTCATGGTGTGACTTTTTATTTTAGTGGGGGGGTGGGGGGGTATGACATGAGGGGCTTTCCGGGTGTTTGGAATCAAAAGTTCAGTAGGGGAGTTGGTGTCCTTGCCATTGGAAATCCTCAGAGTCCATGCCACAGTCTTTGTCAACATTGGTCAGACAGTGACCAGCAAGGCCATGTGGCAGAGAATGTCTTTTGATGCTGTGCTGCTGTTGCTCCAGTGGGCCAGGTGCCAGGCCAGGTGTCCTGGGAGATGGTGCTGTAGCGCCGACCCTCACGGTCTTTTCCGTGGACGACCCGCCCTCCTGCGGGGACCCTCAGAAGCAGGCCGTGACGATGTTTGGGATGCTCCATCGGATGTTTCCTCCTCCTCCTCCTGATCCCTGCCTGTGGGTGGTGATGTTCTACGCCTTCTGGCACAGGGAGGGTTGCCCATGTTGTCGGCCATCCGATGGAGTGTACTGTGAATTCCCGTGAACACCGTCACGAGCTCAGCCTGTCTGTCCTCCATCCTCCGTTGGTGTTGCAGTAGACAGGCATGTTGCTCCGCATGTTGCTGGGCCTGCTGGGTCTTGATCTCATCGAGGGTCCCCTTCATATCGTTGAGGGTGGACACAACCTGGGCCATGCCCGTGGTGTCCTGCCGGTATGTGTCCAGGATGTTTCGGACATGGGAATATACCGGTTCCCCAGCCAACTGGTCAGGCTGGCGCCTCCGCCGTCCTCCACTCCCACCACCCCTGCCCACTTGCGCCTGGCCTGCCGTTGTGGGCACATCGGGTCTCCGGGACCCCTGAGGGATGGCATTTGCGGTGTTGCCTGCCTCCTCCTGGGTGCCCGGAGAACCTTGTCCCTCCTGGACAGACTGGCTGCTTTGTGGTGGTGGGGCAGGGATCCTGGGTGTCTCCTGGGATGTGGCAGGAGTGGGGGTGGTGGTTGGCCCCGTTGTACCTGACGCAGGTGCTGCAGGTCATTGGACACCAGAGGGGCCAGGTTGGTCGGGGTCGTCCACAGAGTGGTGAGAGTCGTCGCTGCCGGTGGGATCGGCCTCCCGCAGAGCCGGGTCCTGTGAGTCTTCCCCCCCCAGTGTTGGGGGGTGAACCACGAGGTTGACCTGTGTGTGAGAGAGACAATGTTAATTTTGTTCCATGCAACATCCATGTTTCATTAGTTTCAAAGTTGGAACATTTCCTCTGTGTTAGACCCGGACCTCGTAACATAGCTAGACATGACCCCTGCACCTCACACCAGCCCCCAAACCCACGGCCTAGCCGATCCTTCCCACCAGAACTCACACGCACCCAACCCAGACTTCCTGTCCGTGGCCTTCCTCCCTTCGGCCACACCGGGCCCGCGTGCCCACTTCTTGCATCAAGATGGCCGCCCGGCCCCAGCGCGACCCGGGCCTGGAGGCGCCACTCCGGCTGGAGGACACCACGCTCCCCTTGGGATGAGAGAGGGAGGAGCAGTTTCTATCACACCTCTGCGCTTCCCTGGGACGGTGGGTTTCGATCGACCTGCCGGCCTCCCCGAGGGCTGGCTCCACGCCTGCTGGGCGTCTGGGACTCCTCCCGACCCAGCCCTGAAAGGATCAAAAGACAATGGCAGGAAACCCCAACAAGCGACCCCCAGGTGACAAGACCCCTGCCTGCACAGACTCCAGACATCAAAGAGAAGTCGCCCTATAACAAGGGGAGCTCTGGGACTGTCCGGCAGATTCGCCTTGGAACACCTGAGCCCTGCTGAGTGACTCGCGGCTCCCTGAAGATCATAAGACCTCCGAACTTGTGCTAGAGCCCTGCTGAGTGACTCGCGGCTCCCTGAAGATCGTAAGACCTCCGAACTTGTGCTTGAGCCCTGCTGAGTGACTCGCGGCTCCCTGAAGATCGTAAGACCTCCGAACTTGTGCTTGAGCCCTGCTGAGTGACTCGCGGCTCCTCGAAGATCGTAAGACCACCGAACTTGTAACCGAGCCCCGCTGAGTGACTCGCGGCTCCCACAGACTCTCTTGGTCCCGCCGGACCCCACGACGACAAGCGTATCCCCCAGCTCGAGGATTGTGAGCTGTGCGCCGGGTACGCTCCTGCATTTGATTCTTATCCACAAAGACTGTCCCGCTACCTCCTAAACCCCCTCCAAGACTCTGTGAGCCCACGCTCTGCTTGTATATATTTGCCTAGCTGATCATAAAGATCTTACCACTTCGATCTGATAAAGATTTGCTCGTAAGAACTCTTCGTGTGGTGTCTCTCTGTCGTGTGGTGCCGAGTGGGCGATCCTAGATACGAGGTTCCTCCCCTGAGGAGTCTCCCGCCAGTGCCCGGCTACGATACCTCGAGGGTGGGTCTCAGGGCAGTCAGGGCCCCCTCCGGGCCCCTCTGAGGTCGCCTTCTAACATTGGTGGCAAGCGACGGGATTCGGGCCCATAATCTAGAGATAGTACCGTGAACGGCTGACGCACTACCGACAAAGATGGCAGAAGGAAACGCCGTGGTTCTCATAGAAAACGACGCCAGTACCGTGTTCCAGGTGGGACAGCTGGAAGAGTACACTCACAAGGAACTAAAACAATTCTGTAAGGAACTCAGAATCGCTACCACTGGTCTCAACACCAACGAAGATATGCAAAAGGCACTGAAAGCTTGGGTGGATTCCGGAGCCTCCCGCCCAGACGGAGCGGGGGAGCCCCACGACGAAGCGGAACCCTCCCAAGGAGAACGTAGCAGCAACCAGGTGCGAGGCTTCGTACCAGACGGGGGCCTATCCCGGAGGAACTCGCAGACAGAGAAAAAAGTCGCCATCACGAGCTCGAATTAGCCAAACTCAAAATTGAGGGCGAGTTGAAATTAGCCGAGAAAATGCTAGCAGTGGAACAGTTGCGAGTACAAGGAGAACTAGAAGAAAAGAAACTCCAACGAGAACACGAGGGAAGGAGACTTCAACTGGAACATGAACGCAGCCTGAAGGAGATAGAATTGAAAGCGAGAAGCGAAGAAACGCGGCCCTCGGGGAACCGGGAGGCGGCCGCGCCGACGGAGCAGAAGGTCCACATTCCCAAGGATGTGGTCAAAGAATATTACAAAAATGATGACATTCAGTAGTGGTTCCGGGCCTACGAGGTCGCCATGACCTCCCATCGGGTCCCGCAGAAGGATTGGGGGGCTGGGTTATGGGGACGATTCCTGAGCGAAGGAAGAGACACCCTGCTCGACCTACCCACCTCCATGCAAACATCCTATGAACACATGAAAGCGGCCCTCCTCACAAGGTACGGCCTCACCCCGGAGATGTACCGCCAGCGGTTCCGGGACTGCAGGAAGATCCCAGGTACCACCTGGGTGGAATATGTGAATTTCTTCAGCCGCGCCTTCGATGGGTGGATCAAGGGCAGCCAGGTACCCACCATGGAAGAACTAACCGACCTTATGTTGTGGGAACACCTGGCGGCCAACTGCTTTGTGGAACTACGCCAGCATCTGCTCGACAGCAAGCTCACGGACCCAAGAAAGCTGGCTGTCGAGGCGGATCGCTGGACCAACACCCGGGTCTCCCGGGGCCTTGTAGGAGAGTACCCCCGAGCCAGTCAGGGACCACCCCGCCAGAGAGGGGGGGGGAACCAGGGAGGGCAGAGAGAGTCCCAAGCTAGTCCACTGAAGTCCCAACCTCCGCCTTTCCCGGCACCCCCACCAGCTGTATCCAGCCCCCCCCTTAGACGGGGGCACCGGGTAACCATCACTTGTTTCCGTTGCCAGAAGCCCGGGCACTACGCCAACGACCCTGAGTGCCCCATGGCCCCACGCACCACTCCGGCAGAACCCCCTGCTAGACAGATAACCAATGTAGCCCTGGGGGAGGAGGTTGAGGAGGCCGAGGAGTGGGAACCCGCAGCTATGGCCCTAGTATCCCTAGGAGATAGGGAGATGGTCCCTGGGAGCCTCCTGCCCTCTAACACCAAGAAATATGGACAGCTCGTAAAGATCAATGGCCACCAAGTAGAAGCCCTCCGTGACACCGGGGCCAGCATCACCGGTGTCCTCAGCCACTTAGTACACGAAGACCAGGTCCTCCCCAATGTCTTTTGCCCTGTCATCTCAGCCGACAACACAGAAAGCCTATGTAAGGTAGCCCTGGTGCCCTTTGAGTGGGGAGGGGTGGTCGGTAAACTAAAAGTTGCAGTGAGAACCTCCCAGCCCGTCGACTGTCTCCTGGGGAACGACTTGGAAAGTTCCCCCTGGGGACAAGTTGAGCGCAAGACCCACCTAGGGATGATGGGCCTTCCTGAGTGGGTGTGCGCCACCACTCGATCTATGGCGGCTCGACTGACCCCCCTGAGGGAAGTCGACGATGCCCCGATCTCTGAAGATAGAATGGTCCCAGCCGAGGGTCCCCCCATTCCCCCACCAGAAGAGCCGATCGCCAGTGACGAACAACCGCCTTCCGACTCCACCCCAGTCACCGAGGTAGGCGACCTGCCCGAATTAGCCCATTGGCGCCAAGAGGGGGGCCCCTCCCGAGAAGAATTCTGCCGAGAACAGGCTACCTGTCCCTCCCTGGTCGGGCCCCGGCAACAGGCAGAGGCCCAGGCCGCGGGCGACCAGACGGGGACGCACCGGGTGTATTGGGAGAATTACCTTCTGTACAGCGAACAGAAGTCGGTGGAGCTAGGGTCCGGCCGGGTGCTGGTGGTCCCCCTACGCTTCCAAAACCTCCTCCTGGGCTTGGCCCACGATGTTCCCCTCGCAGGCCACTTGGGCCAGGACAAAACATACAGTCGCCTTGTGACCCACTTCTACTGGCCCAGAATGAAAGCAGATGTAGGAGCCCACTGCAAGTCCTGTCCCACGTGCCAGGCCAGTGGGAAGAGTGGAGGGAAGAGCAAGGCTCCCCTCCAACCCTTCCCTGTCGTCAGTACCCCTTTTGAGCGGGTCGGGATCGACATTGTAGGGCCCCTGGACCCCCCAACTTCCCAAGGGCACCGGTTCATCCTCGTCCTGGTGGACCATGCCACCCGTTACCCTGAGGCCATCCCCCTGCGCACCATCACGGCCCCCGTGGTGGGCCGGGCGTTGATGGGAATCTTCTCCCGCATGGGTTTCCCCCGCGAGGTCGTGAGCGATCGCGGTACCAACTTTATCTCCCGATACATGAAGTCCTTATGGCAACAATGCGGGGTGTCCTATAAGTTCACCACCCCGTACCACCCCCAAGGAAACGGCCTGGTAGAGCGGTTTAACCGGACTCTGAAGGGGATGATCGCGGGCCTGGAAGAGCCCCTCCGGCGTAAGTGGGACATCCTGCTCCCCTGCCTTCTATTCGCATACCGCGAAGTTCCCCAGAAATCCTTGGGGTTCAGCCCCTTTGAGTTACTCTACGGGCACCCCGTCAGGGGGCCCCTCAGCCTGGTCAAGGAAGGTTGGGAGGCGGTGCCCCGAAGCCCCCCCCAAGATGTGTTCCGTTACGTCCTGGCCCTCCGGAACCAGACTAGAAAGTTCCAAGAGATGGCCGAGGCCAACCTGGAGGCAAGTCAGGAGGAGATGAAGCGCTGGTACGACCAGAACGCCACTCTGGTCGAGTTTCAGCCGGGCCAGCAGGTATGGGTCATGGCCCCCGTGAAACCCGGCGCCCTCCAGGATAAATGGACCGGGCCCTTCAAGGTGGTTGAGCGGAAGAGCCAGGTCACGTACTTGGTGGACGTCCAGTCCCCCCGGGACCCCCTCCGGGTCCTCCACGTGAACCGCCTCAAGCCCCACTTTGTGCGAACAGAGCTGAGCCTCCTACTGGCCACGGATGATGGGTCCGAGGAGGAGTCAGAGCCTCTCCCGGATCTCCTGTGCACCAAAGAGAAGGACGGCTCCGTAGAAGGAGTGAACCTCGCCCCGTCTCTCACTTCCCAGCAACGTGAAGATTGCCGCCAGCTCCTAGGGCAGTTTTCGGACCTTTTCTCCCTGGTCCCTAGGGTCACCGACTGGTGTGTCCATGACGTGGATACCGGGGACAGTCCGCCAGTGAGACACCGGGCCTACCGAGTCCCTGATCGGGTCCGGTCCTGCATCCAAGCCGAAGTCTCGAAAATGTTGACCCTAGGCGTGATCGAACCCTCCGACAGCCCCTGGGCCAGCCCAGTGGTCCTGGTCCCGAAAGCAGCTGCCCCCGGGGTCGCGCCAGAACTCCGCTTCTGCGTGGACTACCGGGGACTCAATGAAGTCACCCGAGCCGATGCCCACCCTATTCCCCGAGCCGACGAGCTCATTGACCGGCTCGGGGCTGCTCGGTTCCTCAGCACCTTCGATCTCACCTGCGGCTACTGGCAAATTGCGCTCACAGAAGGAGCCAAGGAGCGGTCCGCCTTCTCCACCCCGGATGGGCACTATCGCTTTCGCGTAATGCCCTTCGGGATGAAAAATGCCCCGGCCACCTTCCAGCGACTGGTAAACAGAGTCCTGGCCGGGCTGGAAAAATTCAGTGCCGCATATCTCGACGATATCGCAGTTTTTAGCTCCGAGTGGAGTGAGCACCTCCAGCACCTTCGGAGGGTGCTGACCGCCCTGCGCCAGGCAGGCCTCACCGTGAAAGCCAGTAAGTGCCAGATTGGGCAAGGTTCGGTAACCTACCTGGGGCACCAGGTTGGAAGCGGGCAGGTCGCCCCTCTACAGCCCAAAATCGACGCCATCCTAGCCTGGGAACCCCCCACTACCCAAACGGAGGTCCGAGCCTTTCTGGGCCTCACGGGCTACTACCGGAGGTTCATCCGGAATTACGGCAGCTTGGTCGGTCCCCTCACGGGACTCACGTCCAAAAAGCAGCCCAAGAAGGTGCAATGGTCCCCTGCCTGCCAAGAGGCGTTCGAGGCCCTGAAAGCGGCCATGTGTACTGCCCCCGTCCTCCAGGCCCCCGACTACTCCAAAGAGTTTGTGGTACAGACTGATGCTTCCGAGCATGGCATCGGGGCAGTCCTCTCCAAGGTAAATGACCAAGGCCTAGACCAGCCCGTAGCATTCCTCAGCCGAAGACTATTGCCCAGGGAACAGAGATGGAGCACCATCGAGCGAGAGGCATTCGCCGTAGTCTGGGCCCTCAAGAAACTATGCCCTTACCTGTTCGGCACCCATTTCAAGGTCCAAACCGACCATCGCCCCTTGCGATGGCTCATGCAGATGCGAGGAGAAAACCCCAAGCTACTGCGGTGGTCAATCTCCCTCCAGGGGATGGATTTCACCGTGGAACACCGCCCTGGGACTGACCACGCCAACGCCGATGGCCTCTCCCGGTTCTTCCGCCTCAGCGAAGAGAACCCCCAAGAAGATGGGTAGTTCTCTCCAGCTTTCAGCTGGGGGGGATGCGTGTTAGACCCGGCCCTCGTAACATAGCTAGACATGACCCCTGCACCTCACACCAGCCCCCAAACCCACGGCCTAGCCGATCCTTCCCACCAGAACTCACACGCACCCAACCCAGACTTCCCGTCCGTGGCCTTCCTCCCTTCGGCCACACCGGGCCCGCGTGCCCACTTCATGCATCAAGATGGCCGCCCGGCCCCAGCGCGACCCGGGCCTGGAGGCGCCACTCCGGCTGGAGGGCACCACGCTCCCCTTGGGATGAGAGAGGGAGGAGCAGTTTCTATCACACCTCTGCGCTTCCCTGGGACGGTGGGTTTCGATCGACCTGCCGGCCTCCCCGAGGGCTGGCTCCATGCCTGCTGGGCGTCTGGGACTTCTCCCGACCCAGCCCTGAAAGGATCAAAAGACAATGGCAGGAAACCCCAACAAGCGACCCCCAGGTGACAAGACCCCTGCCTGCACAGACTCCGGACATCAAAGAGGAGTCGCCCTATAACAAGGGGAGCTCTGGGACTGTCCGGCAGATTCGCCTTGGAACACCTGAGCCCTGCTGAGTGACTCGCGGCTCCCTGAAGATCGTAAGACCTCCGAACTTGTGCTGCTAGTGCCCTGCTGAGTGAGTCGCGGCTCCCTGAAGATCGTAAGACCTCCGAACTTGTGCTTGAGCCCTGCTGAGTGACTCGCGGCTCCCTGAAGATCGTAAGACCTCCGAACTTGTGCTTGAGCCCTGCTGAGTGACTCGCGGCTCCTCGAAGATCGTAAGACCACCGAACTTGTAACCGAGCCCCGCTGAGTGACTCGCGGCTCCCACAGACTCTCTTGGTCCCGCCGGACCCCACGACGACAAGCGTATCCCCCAGCTCGAGGATTGTGAGCTGTGCGCCGGGTACACTCCTGCATTTGATTCTTATCCACAAAGACTGTCCCGCTACCTCCTAAACCCCCTCCAAGACTCTGTGAGCCCACGCTCTGCTTGTATATATTTGCCTAGCTGATCATAAAGATCTTACCACTTCGATCTGATAAAGATTTGCTCGTAAGAACTCTTCGTGTGGTGTCTCTCTGTCGTGTGGTGCCGAGTGGGCGATCCTAGATACGAGGTTCCTCCCCTGAGGAGTCTCCCGCCAGTGCCCGGCTACGATACCTCGAGGGTGGGTCTCAGGGCAGTCAGGGCCCCCTCCGGGCCCCTCTGAGGTCGCCTTCTAACAATCTGGGAATTTGGATCTGTCTTGCATTCCACTCACAGTGCACTTGTGCATGGGTGTGTCCCTTGGGCACAGCTTTGGCGACTTTAACTATGTGTGGCACAGTCTTACTTGCTGCGTCAAGTGTGACTGCAGTCAGCAGTGGAGTGGGCAGGTGTGGCGAGCCGTGCATTAGCGCCTTCCGTGTTGCACTGTACGTGGGCACATGAAGTTGTTCCACACACTTCAATGATGCAGGTAGCTGTCGTTGTGCTCGTGCACAGGTTGTGACATGGCCCTGTGTTTTGCCATGGAGGAGAGGGGGGGTGCTGGCACTGGCCACCCTTGTCTACATGCACGCAGTCCACCTGCTCACGAGCAGACATTCCCACACACCACAAGGCTGATTTGCTCTCCCTGTGTCTCCCTCCCTCTCTGTCCCCCTCTCCCTCCCTCTGTGTGTCAGCCTCCTCCCTCTGTCCGTCTCCCTGTGTCTCCCTCCCTCTCTGTCCCCCTCTCCCTCCCTCTCTGTCCCCCTCTCCCTCCCTCTGTGTGTCAGCCTCCTCCCTCTGTCCGTCTCCCTGTGTCTCCCTCCCTCTCTGTCCCCCTCTCCCTCCCTCTCTGTCCCCCTCTCCCTCCCTCTGTGTGTCAGCCTCCTCCCTCTGTCCGTCTTCCTGTGTCTCCCTCCCTCTCTGTCCCCCTCTCCCTCCCTCTGTGTGTCGGCCTCCTCCCTCTGTCCGTCTTCCTGTGTCTCCCTCCCTCTCTGTCCCCCTCTCCCTCCCTCTGTGTGTCAGCCTCCTCCCTCTCTCCGTCTCCCTGTGTCTCCCTCCCTCTCTGTCCCCCTCTCCCTCCCTCTCTGTCCCCCTCTCCCTCCCTCTGTGTGTCAGCCTCCTCCCTGTGTCCGTCTTCCTGTGTCTCCCTCCCTCTCTGTCCCCCTCTCCCTCCCTCTCTGTCCCCCTCTCCCTCCCTCTGTGTGTCAGCCTCCTCCCTCTGTCCGTCTTCCTGTGTCTCCCTCCCTCTCTGTCCCCCTCTCCCTCCCTCTGTGTGTCGGCCTCCTCCCTCTGTCCGTCTCCCTGTGTCTCCCTCCCTCTCTGTCCCCCTCTCCCTCCCTCTGTGTGTCAGCCTCCTCCCTCTGTCCATCTCCCTGTGTCTCCCTCCCTCTCTGTCCCCCTCTCCCTCCCTCTCTGTCCCCCTCTCCCTCCCTCTGTGTCAGCCTCCTCCCTCTGTCCGTCTTCCTGTGTCTCCCTCCCTCTCTGTCCCCCTCTCCCTCCCTCTGTGTGTCAGCCTCCTCCCTCTGTCCGTCTCCCTGTGTCTCCCTCCCTCTCTGTCCCCCTCTCCCTCCCTCTGTGTGTCAGCCTCCTCCCTCTGTCCGTCTCCCTGTGTCTCCCTCCCTCTCTGTCCCCCTCTCCCTCCCTCTCTGTCCCCCTCTCCCTCCCTCTGTGTGTCAGCCTCCTCCCTCTGTCCGTCTTCCTGTGTCTCCCTCCCTCTCTGTCCCCCTCTCCCTCCCTCTGTGTGTCGGCCTCCTCCCTCTGTCCGTCTTCCTGTGTCTCCCGCCCTCTCTGTCCCCCTCTCCCTCCCTCTGTGTGTCAGCCTCCTCCCTCTGTCCGTCTCCCTGTGTCTCCCTCCCTCTCTGTCCTCCTCTCCCTCCCTCTGTGTGTCAGCCTCCTCCCTCTGTCCGTCTTCCTGTGTCTCCCTCCCTCTCTGTCCCCCTCTCCCTCCCTCTGTGTGTCGGCCTCCTCCCTCTGTCCGTCTCCCTGTGTCTCCCTCCCTCTCTGTCCCCCTCTCCCTCCCTCTGTGTGTCAGCCTCCTCCCTCTGTCCATCTCCCTGTGTCTCCCTCCCTCTCTGTCCCCCTCTCCCTCCCTCTCTGTCCCCCTCTCCCTCCCTCTGTGTCAGCCTCCTCCCTCTGTCCGTCTTCCTGTGTCTCCCTCCCTCTCTGTCCCCCTCTCCCTCCCTCTGTGTGTCAGCCTCCTCCCTCTGTCCGTCTCCCTGTGTCTCCCTCCCTCTCTGTCCCCCTCTCCCTCCCTCTGTGTGTCAGCCTCCTCCCTCTGTCCGTCTCCCTGTGTCTCCCTCCCTCTCTGTCCTCCTCTCCCTCCCTCTGTGTGTCAGCCTCCTCCCTCTGTCCGTCTTCCTGTGTCTCCCTCCCTCTCTGTCCCTCTCTCCCTCCCTCTGTGTGTCGGCCTCCTCCCTCTGTCCGTCTTCCTGTGTCTCCTGCCCTCTCTGTCCCCCTCTCCCTCCCTCTGTGTGTCAGCCTCCTCCCTCTGTCCGTCTCCCTGTGTCTCCCTCCCTCTCTGTCCTCCTCTCCCTCCCTCTGTGTGTCAGCCTCCTCCCTCTGTCCGTCTCCCTGTGTCTCCCTCCCTCTCTGTCCCCCTCTCCCTCCCTCTCTGTCCCCCTCTCCCTCCCTCTGTGTGTCAGCCTCCTCCCTCTGTCCGTCTTCCTGTGTCTCCCTCCCTTCTGTCCCCCTCTCCCTCCCTCTGTGTGTCTGCCTCCTTCCTCTGTCCGTCTCCCTGTGTCTCCCTCCCTCTCTGTCCCCCTCTCCCTCCCTCTGTGTGTCACCCTCTGTCACCTCAGCCCAGCTTCCTGGGCACACACTGTTAGCAGATCTTTGAATGGCCCTTGGTGTCTGTGTCTGCGCTGCTGCTGTGGTGGTGTGTGCTGCCACTCTTTCACAGTGTTGGCTGTTCATTAGCTGCTGTCATGTGCAAAACAGTGCCTTCCCCCCCATGTGTTAATGCAAGGCGTCCGCCATTTGCTGGCGAGTCTTTCCTGTGTGGGGACACACTGTTTGTCTGGCTGTGAGCTAGGCCATATGGGCAGAGGGCATTGTTGTCTGCTTCTGAGTTGCACTATGTGATTTTTTGGGCCCACCCTCCCGCCATCCGGGTTACCGTGTCATGTGTTGGTGTCTTCTGTGGCCTGTGACTTGACATTGTCCAGCTGGGTGCATGGGGCATGGTGGCGCCAGTGGCATGTGCGTGTTCATGGAGTGTGGTTGAGTCATGCGATAGCTTGGGGTGGTTGCGTGCCTGTTTGTGAGTTTGGTTGTGGATGACGTTCCCCCCATGTGAGGTGCGTTGTTTGTGTACTCACCCGGGTCTCGGAGTCCTCCTAATCCTTTGACTGCCTCCACCGGCAGTATGGCCATCACCCTCTGCTTCCAGGGATGGTAGTGTACGGGTCTGCGGGATGGCCCTCCTCCAGTGACGTTTGCCTGGTTGTGTTCATCTGTCATCTTGACTCGGACCCTCCTCCACAGATCGTACCACCTGGCTTGGCATTCCTGCTTGTTCCTTCTGGTGTCCGCAACAGCATTCACAGCATCGACGATGGTCTGCCACATGGCTGTTTTTACTAAAATGCTGGTCTGTCTGACCAATGTTCCAAAGAGGTGTGGCTCGACTCTGAGGATTTCATCGACAAGGACCTCCAACTCTCGGTTACTGAACTTTGGATTCTTGTTAGTGGGCATGGTGAGGGGTGTGGGTGTGGATGGTGGGGGGGGGTGTGGATGGTTGTGGGTGTGTGGGTGTGGTTGTGCAGGTGTGTGTGTGAATGTGATGAGGGGGTGTTTGTGAAGGTGTGTGTGTGAAGGTGTGCAAGTGTAAGGTGTAGTAAAGGTTCTAGTTTGGTGCTGTAGGTTATCTGTGGGGTCTGGCAGCAGTGAGTCTGTTGCAAAGGCTCATGGTTTGTGTGTGGGGGCCCTTTTTATTGGTCCATTGGTGGGTGTGGCTGTGTTTGAAGTTTGGGTGGGTGTGTTATAAGGAGTGGTGGTGTTTTGGGCCTCTGTTTGTTTTTGGCAGTTGCAGGTCAGTGAATGTGTTGTTTTAGTGGTTGTTGGACATGTTTAGTGGCTTTGTGCCATTCGAATGGTGTATTCTTGTGTTGTTTTGGTTTGTCCTGGTTGTGTACGTGCGTTTTTAGCGTGTGTACGGTGTGTACATGGGCCATTTTGTTGTACAGTGCTGTCCTTGTGTGTAGCTTGGTACGACTCGTACATGCGGTTGTGATGTTGGGGCCTGGGGTGCGCTCCGTACTTAGAATGTTGTGGTGGGGGTACGACTCTAATGTACACGGGTGTACATACACGGGGGGTACGACACGTACAGGGGTGTACATACACGGGTGGGGGTACGACTCTAATGTACACGGGTGTACAGACACGGGGGTACGACACGTACAGGGGTGTACATACACGGGGGTACGACACGTACAGGGGTGTACATACACGGGGGGTACGACACGTACAGGGGTGTACATACACGGGGGTACGACATGTACAGGGGTGTACATACACGGGGGGTACGACACATACAGGGGTGTACATACACGGGTGGGGGTACGACTCTAATGTACACGGGAGTACATACACGGGGGTACGACACGTACAGGGGTGTACATACACAGGGGTACGACACGTACAGGGGTGTACATACACGGGGGGTACGACACGTACAGGGGTGTACATACACGGGGGTACGACACGTACAGGGGTGTACATACACGGGGGGTACGACACGTACAGGGGTGTACATACACGGGGGTACGAAACGTACAGTGGTGTACATACACGGGGGTACAACACGTACAGGGGTGTACATACACGGGGGTATGACACGTACATACACGGGTGGGGGTACGACTCTAATGTACACGGGTGTACATACACGGGGGTACGACACGTACACGGGTGTACATACACGGGGGTACGACACGTACACGGGTGTACATACACGGGTGGGGGTACGACTCTAATGTACAGGGGTGTACATACACGGGGGGTACGACGCGTACACGGGTGTACATACACGGGGGTACGACACGTACAGGGGTGTACATACACGGAGGGGTACGACACGTACAGGGGTGTACATACACGGGGGGTACGACACGGGTGTACATACACGGGGGTACGACAGGTACAGGGGTGTACATACATGGGGGTACGACACGTACAGGGGTGTACATACATGGGGGGTACGACACGTACACGGGTGTACATACACGGGGGGTACGACAAGTACACGGGTGTACATACACGGGGGTACGACACGTACACGGGTGTACATACACGGGGGGTTCAACACATACGTACAGGGGCTGGGGGGGTCGGCGCGTACGTACGAGGGCTGGGGGGGGGGTCGGCGCGTATGCGGGCACATGTCTCCATGGTTGCTATGGGTGTTCGGTGCGGACGGTGTTTTTTCCATACCGTTGTAACTTCTGACGCACGGGATGGATCGTGATTCCGCGGTCGGACTTCACTTTTCACATTTGTACGGAGATTCGTCCGAGGACGTGTCGGACACATTTTCCGACCCGAGGACGTGTGGGGAATTATTCCCAATGCGATTCGTATGGTCTTTTTCCCATGCGAATCGTAATTGGCAGTTTGTACGGCACTTGTACGATTCGTACGGTAAAAAGACCCGATACGAGTCGTACGGGGAACATTTTTAACGGATCGTAATTGGCACCCTAGTCTGGGCTGCTGATGGGAATTTCAGTCTACTTAGCAGTACACTCCACACTCACTCCCTCAGGTCCCCAGGCTCCCACTGCTCTGCTGGCGGGTGGGCCTCACTCATATTAAATTCCCAAGAGATTGAACTTGAATGTGGAGTCCCACAGGGCTCCTCCCTTTCACCTCAATTGTTTAACTTGTATATAAAACCACTAATAATGGCTAGAACTATATCAGGCTGTCTAGTTTAGAATTATGCAGTTGATTCTTAAATAGTAGTCCACATGGATAATACTCCGGTATCACAGAAAAAGTTCCAAAATACTAAGAGATTCTTCACCTGTTGGATTGATTAGAAATCAGCTGAAACGAAATGCTGATAAAAACAATATTGTCCTGATGAATAATAGGACTCATCTTTGGAGAGCTAATACCTTGCCTACTGACCTTGCCCGAGCAGCCACTCCAGCGGCTTCTGCTAATAGCCTTGTGGTAGTGATAGATGCACATTTCTCACTTAAATGACAGATAGGAGTGTTAGTGTCAAAATGATCCTTCTTGCTAAAAACCCTGAGGAAGATTGCACATCTGCTGTCTTTTGAAGCTAGGAGGTTAATAGTAATTTCACCCTACAGCTCAAGACTGGATTAGGCTAATAACTCTGTCTACAGTAGTCTCTCTCGCACTGCTCTACATAAATTGCAGATCATCCAACATGAATCAGCGCGTCATATTTTTCTTCCTCCCCGTTATTCACATTCTACACCATTGCTTAGAGAACTGCACTGGCTTCCAGAGCAGGAGTGCATTTGTTTGAAAATGTGCTGCATGGCGTTCAAGTACCTAAACAATACTTTCTCGACATTTCTGGTGGAAACAGAGGGTAAGCATATACCTGTTCGCCATCTGGGATCCAGTGAGGCAAATAAGCTGGTGGTTTCTAGATTTCGTAAACTTGAAACAGGAGGTTGTAGCTTTTCTACTTTGGCCCCCTCTACAGAGTGGAGGAGCAACGCCTCACTAAAATGCCCCCAGAAAAGCCCCAGAAATGAAAAATAAGATGTTAATAAAGTCAATTCTATAACATTTTATTTTTTGTCTATCCGTTCTGACCGAGTGTCAGGACAGGGCGGGCCTGCCGAGTGGCAGCAGTGGTGGTATAAACCTCTCAACCCATCTGTTTTAGACAGCTGGGTTGAGAGCATGCACAAGCTTCCAGTGTCCTCGGGAGCGCTGAGAGAGGCAGCTCCCTCCACTCCTGCAGCTTCTCTCATGCTGGTTAACAGCATGAGAGCAACACCAGGATTGGTTAAGGGAGTTAGCTGGGACCCTGGACGTGACGAGAAAAAGAGGACTGGGGCAAAGAGGACGTGACTGCAGCAAGCATGGTAAGTAAGTTTTTATTTATTTTGTTTATGTATTTATTTTATGCACTGATTTGCCTGTTCCTCCACTCGCCGTAGTTGCTTGCCGCCACTGCCCCTCTACTTGGGACGCACTACTTGCCAGAATCCGCCTGGAAAAGGTCTTCAGGAGGTTTCGAAGATTGCTGAAAACATCAGTATTTAAAGAAGCTTATTGCATTTAGTAACTCTCAATTAGACTTCAACTACTTCAGGACTCCAAGCACCAAGAAATCGATGGTGATCGTGCGCTCTAGAAATATTAATAACAATAACAAAAGTTATGTTAACTTTCTGCATGCTTGCGACCTAAATTGGAAGCAGTGCAAGGAATGGGAAGTCAGCCCAGGAGAAGCTCGGAGTGGTGCCTAACCCTTTGATATCTACCTTCTGAACGCTGTCACTTTGTGTTGTTTAAATTATTTGTATCTTCACACAGTTCAGAAGAATGAATTATAAACTGTTACTTTCATTTATTAATTTTCAGTGGTTGATGTAGCACTGACATGTAGCAGACAGCTTTTGCCAATTCATTTTAGTCCCAGCAGAGAGAGATTATAACATTTCAGAAGGGAATATGAAAACAAATGATGAGAGGTATTAAATGTTGGCTTATGTTTTATTTATTAAAAATATGTCAACAGCAAGTGAAAAAGTGCAGTATATTGGGAGTATTTTCAAGCCCACCAAGAAAACTCTGGAAACGTCGAGGTCTTTCCAGTGACTTTTTTCCTTCATCATTTTGCTCAAGTATGCTAAAGTATATAAACTGAAAAAGACAATATTTTGTTAAGCGAGTCAGCAGAGGAAAAGGAAACCTATTAAAACAAGAATTAGCAAAACCAATAGGAATTGACCTGCATTTTCATTAAGATACCTAACATATTGAGACTGTAATGGGACTAAAAGTCTACACTTTCTCTACTAGTCCATCTGAGGACAGCAGCAAGTACGGAAGGAAAAATGGCATGAGGCTTGTAACTTGGTCACAACATCTAGGTGCCGATCACGATCCTGTAAAAACCGGGTACGACCCGTCGGACGGAGCAAATTCTCCGTCCGACGCGTACCCGGTCGTCAAAATGTACAAACATGGAATTACGATTCGCACGGAAACACCATTTCCGTACGAATCGTACAAAACCCCGACCGACGAAAATAAACATACAAATGCGATCCGGGAAAGCGCCGACGTGACGTCGGGACGCACGCAGCCTGCCATTCACGAACCAGGAATTACGATTCGCACCGACGTCATCCCGCACGGTGAATATTTTCCGGCTGCCAAAAACTGCCGGGAAATCAGGACGACGCGAACAAGGAGTACATATACGCGACGGACAGACATGGACCCGAACCTACGTGTCATCCCGGCCCTCATAGCAGTCGACCTCCTCTACAGGTTCCGACGCAGACGCTGCAGAAGGTCAGAACAACTAAGGGAGGGGGGGAAAGGGGGGGAAAGGGGGGGGGCAGGACCAGGGGCAGGCCACAAAACCACCACCAATGTCACACAGCACACATGCCCTGGACATACCTGACCCCCATGCCCTGGTCACTACGAGGGGGTGGGGGCGTGTCCAGCAAAGCCAGCGTCCGCCACAAAGGAAGTTCCTGACGACACGAACCGGCAACACAACTATACAGGTACGTCCCGTACCCACGCCTTAAGAGCGTGGGTACAAGTAGTACCACGCCCACACCTACGTCACCCCAACAATGGCGGGACGGCTGTACCCACGTGGCAAAGGCCTGGGTACGGGTCGCACAAGCATCACATAGCGTGGGGATGGATATGTACGGACCGTACCCCCACCACCGTATGCATGGAGCGTACCCCCAACCTCAACAGTGTAAGTACGACCCGTACCCTCACCCGTGTACGTATACGTCCCACCCCAACAGTGTAAGTACGATCCGTACCCTCACCCGCGTACGTATGGAGCATACCCCCCACCCCAACAGTGTAAGTACGACCCGTACCCTCACACGCGTATGTATACGTTCCACCCCAACAGTGGAAGTACGACCCGTACCCTCACCCGCGTACGTATGGAGCGTACCCCCCACACCAACAGTGTAAGTACGACCCGTACCCTCACCCAGCGTACGTATGGAGCGTACCCCCACCCCAACAGTGTAAGTACGACCCGTACCCTCACCCACGTACGTATGGAGTGTACCCCCACCCCAACAGTGTAAGTATGACCCGTACCCTCACCCGCGTACGTATGGAGCGTACCCCCACCCCAACAGTGTAAGTACGACCCGTACCCTCACCCGCGTATGTATGGAGCGTACCCCCACCCCAACAGTGTAAGTGCGACCCGTACCCTCACCCGCGTACATTTGGAGCGTACCCCCCACCCCAACAGTGTAAGTACGACCCGTACCCTCACCCGCGTATGCATGGAGCGTACCCCAACAGTGTAAGTACGACCCGTACCCCCACCTCGTATGCATGGAGCGTACCCCAACAGTGCATGTACGTACCGTACCACCACCCCAACAGTGTAAGTACGACCCGTACCCCACCCGCGTACATATGGAGCGTACTCCCACCCCAACAGTGTAAGTACGACCCGTACCCCACCCGCGTACGTATGGAGCCTACTCCCACCCCAACAGTGTAAGTACGAACCGTACCCCCATGGAGCGAACCCACACACGTGTATGTACTAAGCGTACATATTGTTAAATAGGAGGGGTGTGTGCCTATCACTCCCAGCAGTGCCCAGAGTCAGGAGGGGTGGGTGCAGAGTCCTCCCAGCAGTGCCCAGAGACAGGAGGGGTGTGTGCAGAGTCCTCCCAGCAGTGCCCAGAGGCAGGAGGGGTGGGTGCCCATCACTCCCAGCAGTGCCCAGACGCAGGAGGGGTGGGTGCCTATCACTCCCAGCAGTGCCCAGAGCCAGGAGGGGTGTGTGCAGAGTCCTCCCAGCAGTGCCCAGAGTCAGGAGGGGTGTGTGCAGAGTCCTCCCAGCTGTGCCCAGAGGCAGGAGGGGTGGGTGCTTATCACTCCCAGCAGTGCCCAGACGCAGGAGGGGTGGGTGCAGAGTCCTCCCAGCAGTGCCCAGAGTCAGGAGGGGTGTGTGCAGAGTCCTCCCAGCAGTGCCCAGAGTCAGGAGGGGTGTGTGCAGAGTCCTCCCAGCAGTGCCCAGAGTCAGGAGGGGTGGGTGCCTATCACTCCCAGCAGTGCCCAGAGTCAGGAGGGGTGGGTGCCTATCACTCACAGCAGTGCCCAGAGTCAGGAGGGGTGTGTGCAGAGTCCTCCCAGCAGTGCCCAGAGTCAAGAGGGGTGTGTGCAGAGTCCTCCCAGCAGTGCCCAGAGTCAGGAAGGGTGGGTGCAGAGTCCTCCCAGCAGTGCCCAGAGTCAGGAGGGGTGTGTGCAGAGTCCTCCCAGCAGTGCCCAGAGGCAGGAAGGGTGGGTGCCTATCACTCCCAGCAGTGCCCAGAGTCAGGAGGGGTGTGTGCAGAGTCCTCCCAGCAGTGCCCAGAGGCAGGAGGGGTGGGTGCCTATCACTCCCAGCAGTGCCCAGACGCAGGAGGGGTGGATGCAGAGTCCTCCCAGCAGTGCCCAGACGCAGGAGGGGTGTGTGCAGAGTCCTCCCAGCAGTGCCCAGAGGCAGGAGGGGTGGGTGCCTATCTCTCCCAGCAGTGCCCAGAGTCAGGAGGGGTGGGTGCCTATCACTCCCAGCAGTGCCCAGAGTCAGGAGGGGTGTGTGCAGAGTCCTCCCAGCAGTGCCCAGAGTCAGGAGGGGTGGGTGCCTATCACTCCCAGCAGTGCCCAGAGTCAGGAGGGGTGGGTGCCTATCACTCCCAGCAGTGCCCAGAGTCAGGAGGGGTGTGTGCAGAGTCCTCCCAGCAGTGCCCAGAGTCAGGAGGGGTGTGTGCAGAGTCCTCCCAGCAGTGCCCAGAGTCAGGAGGGGTGGGTGCAGAGTCCTCCCAGCAGTGCCCAGAGTCAGGAGGGGTGTGTGCAGAGTCCTCCCAGCAGTGCCCAGAGGCAGGAGGGATGGGTGCCTATCACTCCCAGCAGTGCCCAGAGTCAGGAGGGGTGTGTGCAGAGTCCTCCCAGCAGTGCCCAGAGGCAGGAGGGGTGGGTGCCTATCACTCCCAGCAGTGCCCAGAGTCAGGAGGGGTGTGTGCAGAGTCCTCCCAGCAGTGCCCAGAGGCAGGAGGGGTGGGTGCCTATCACTCCCAGCAGTGCCCAGAGTCAGGAGGGGTGTGTGCAGAGTCCTCCCAGCAGTGCCCAGAGTCAGGAGGGGTGTGTGCAGAGTCCTCCCAGCAGTGCCCAGAGTCAGGAGGGGTGGGTGCCTATCACTCCCAGCAGTGCCCAGAGTCAGGAGGGGTGTGTGCAGAGTCCTCCCAGCAGTGCCCAGAGGCAGGAGGGGTGGGTGCCTATCACTCCCAGCAGTGCCCAGAGTCAGGAGGGGTGGGTGCCTATCACACCCAGCAGTGCCCAGAGTCAGGAGGGGTGTGTGCAGAGTCCTCCCAGCAGTGCCCAGAGTCAGGAGGGGTGTGTGCAGAGTCCTAACAGCAGTGCCCAGAGTCAGGAGGGGTGTGTGCAGAGTCCTCCCAGCAGTGCCCAGAGTCAGGAGGGGTGTGTGCAGAGTCCTCCCAGCAGTGCCCAGAGGCAGGAGGGGTGGGTGCCTATCACTCCCAGCAGTGCCCAGAGTCAGGAGGGGTGTGTGCAGAGTCCTCCCAGCAGTGCCCAGAGGCAGGAGGGGTGGGTGCCTATCACTCCCAGCAGTGCCCAGAGTCAGGAGGGGTGGGTGCCTATCACTCCCAGCAGTGCCCAGAGTCAGGAGGGGTGTGTGCGGAGTCCTCCCAGCAGTGCCCAGAGTCAGGAGGGGTGTGTGCAGAGTCCTCCCAGCAGTGCCCAGAGTCAGGAGGGGTGGGTGCAGAGTCCTCCCAGCAGTGCCCAGAGTCAGGAGGGGTGTGTGCAGAGTCCTCCCAGCAGTGCCCAGAGGCAGAGGGGTGGGTGCCTATCACTCCCAGCAGTGCCCAAAGTCAGGAGGGGTGTGTGCAGAGTCCTCCCAGCAGTGCCCAGATGCAGGAGGGGTCGGTGCCTATCACTCCCAGCAGTGCCCAGAGTCAGGAGGGGTGTGTGCAGAGTCCTCCCAGCAGTGCCCAGAGGCAGGAGGGGTGGGTGCAGAGTCCTCCCAGCAGTGCCCAGAGGCAGGAGGGGTGTGTGCAGAGTCCTCCCAGCAGTGCCCAGAGGCAGGAGGGGTGTGTGTCTATCACTCCCAGCAGTGCCCAGACGCAGGAGGGGTGGGTGCCTATCACTCCCAGCAGTGCCCAGAGTCAGGAGGGGTGGGTGCAGAGTCCTCCCAGCAGTGCCCAGAGGCAGGAGGGGTGGGTGCCTAACACTCACAGCAGTGCCCATGGAACGCAAAGGGTGGAGTAGCCACAGATACCATGCCCACAAATTCCAGTCAGGTGCACAAAGACCCTGCAGTACATGTACCACATGTGTGCGAGGCTGGGAGTATACGCATGCATAGCACAGAAAATAAAACATGTCCACATGAAGTCATGTCAATAGTCCACATACACAAGTACAATGACTATCAAGAATGCCACGAATGATGCAGGTGGAGACATCGCTCAGCATGCATGTGCAAAGTAGAAGGAGTCCGTCACACACCCAGCTAATGTACACACAGCTCAGCGCTAAATATTGGGAACACCCTGCAGGGAAGATGTCAGGGTACACAGAGGAAGGAATACACCTTTGGACAATTTCACCATGCAGCAACTGCTTACATGAACACAGAAACCTAGCTAACACCGTGTGATGGCACACAGATCCCAGGGTCCCCCCTATGACCAGCACACTACTACATTTCCCACACACCCAACACATGAACACCACTTAAAACCATGTAGCAGCCCCACCAACAGCAATACCAGCAAAGCAGTAGTGTTCCAAGGGGAAAAAAATAAATTGCTTTATTCAGCATGAACCAAAAAATCTTGTTTGTAGGAAGTTCAATATTTACAAAGCCCATAGGGCAGTCCAGAAGTCACAGCTGGATGGGGGACACAGTGGGATGCGTGTCCCCTAGCTTGCCTGCACAGTTACATTCCGTCGTCTTCCACAGGGGTGAGGGCATCATGTGGGGGGAAGAAACAGGCACCGCAGGGACAGGAGGGTGAAGGGTAGGCGTCGTGGGTGCAGGGATGGAGGACTCCACCACAGGGGGTGGGGCAGGGCCAAAGGCGGAGGCCAGGATCTCGCTGCACACCTTAGCAAGGTCCTCCAGGGAATCCCCTGCACCCGAAGGAACCACAGGCCCCAAGGAGGGGGGGGGTCAGAGGGATGGGTCGCAGCGCCACTGGGGGAGGGTGTAGACAGGGGGGGGGAATCAACCACCCTGACCGAGGACTTCCTTGACCGCTTGCGTGGTGGTGTCACTGTGGGGCTCAGGGACAGAGCGGCCATGAAGGAGTCTTTGGGGGAGATGTGGCCAGGAGAGCTGAGGGGAGGGGATTTGGAGGGAGTGGATTGGGTGGAATGCGGACTCCCACTCTGGCTGTGTGTCACACGTTTGCCCCCCGACCCAGTGGGTGTGCCTACTTCCCCCTGTGTGTGCGTGTCAGGAGGTGTGCGGTGGACCTTCCCTGCTGGTGTGGTGCCTGTGTGTGTTGTGGTGGGTGCATGCTGACGTCTGGGTGTATGTGGGACAGGCATGGGAGTGGGAAGTGTGGATGGGGCAGGGGTAGGGGTTGGGACGTAGCGCTGCAGGAGACCCACTGCTGCAGTCAGTGTTGAGTCTATCGACCTCAGCAAGCTGCGTTGGTCAGCCTGCGATGAATGAATGCCCTCCAAGTATGCCTCCATGTTGTGCAGCACTTGGCTGTGGCCATGGAGGACATTAAGGATCGCAGCCTGACCAACCTGCAACTGCCGCTGGATGTCCACAGACTCGGCAATGGCGGCAGCAGTGGAGACAGGGGCAGGGGGTGCGGTGCCTGGCAGGAAGGAGACATGTGGTGACCGGGCACGTTGGGAAGGGACACGAGCAAGTGGGAGGCGGCTGATGGCAATGGAGGGGGCGGGGCGAGATGTAGTGCCGCTGTCAGCTGCTGGTGCAGCCGCCGCCCACTCGGAGAGATCATCCTCGGACCCGTCAGCTTCATACTCTGTTGTGCCAGTCGACAGGTCCCCGGCTTCAATCTCCTCCGCCTCAGTCCCACTTGATGTGCCAGCCCCGATGTCACCGCTGGCACTGGTGCTCGGTCCCTCTGCTCCGTCTGTGCCCATGTCTCCCTCCGTGTCCCCCGACGGTGCTGTGGGCAGGGTGAAGAGACAGAAATTAATCATACACCTGTATACATATGTCACATGAGTCCAATCTACATAGGTCACAGTGCATAGCCTGAAACAAAAGAAGAGTTACATCTACAAAACAAGGTACATATGTAGGGCATGCAAGACACAGTTGTTTGACCCACCATGCCACCGAAAAACTATGGAGAGCATGACACAATAGCAAATGAGATGGAATGGAATTTTGACTGAGGAGCAAGGCCCTGGGGACAATCCAGCACTGCATCTGCACCACACAGCGTGGCAGGAAATAGGGATGAGCAGGGACCATATCCAGGAACAAGAGGCACATGCAGCATAGGTTATACTGAAAACATGCCCACCATGACTGGCCCACTGCACCTTGAGTGCATGTCCAGACAAACATCACACACTGGCCAGTCCTAGCAAGGAGATATCAGGTTGTGACATGAAGGCCATGCCCGCACCACCCACCCCCTACATGAGACTATTATTTGGAGACACAGGAAGCACTTACATCCCTTAGTCTGGGTGAAATACACATGGGATGCAACAAATCAAGGTTGCACACAAAATACCCAAGGTGCGCCTGTCCAAATAATCATGTACAAATGGGCATCATCAGATGATTGTAACAAGACACACAGGCAATGTCCACCGTGAGTATGAACAAGGAATATCAGGTCAGGCTGTACAGTGGACACTTGTACTACATTTCACGTCAATATACATTTGGCCAGGGGACAATGGCAAAGAGCACAACCTATGCTGTAGACACAGAGATTGTCGACATATTCGGATTACACACATGATACCTAGGAAAATATGCCCCTGGGGACAGTAGTGGCCACACAACTCCATGCTCCTGAATGGGAATGACTGCAACACACGCTACCATCCCCGCACTATGCGTACCGCACACTCATGCACATCATGTCACAGGCCACCACATAGGACATGCGTGCTGTAAGGCCTCACACTTGAGAGACTAACTCCCATGTCTGGACTCAGCATTAGTGCCAACTGACATGGAACCCACAAGACCAGAACTGGACAGGGCACAGGCAAGGTCCCAAAACCTGTTACACACCACCCCCACACATGATGCTGCAGGCATTGTACACGTGGAGAAGGTGCCAGGCTACATAACCTTGTGACCGAGTGACTTCACACAGACCAGGGAACACATTGCAAGGAGGGGAAGGGAGGCAGGAGAGCACTGCAATACTGTGGGTAACAGGATCTGCACAGCACCATTAAACCCTGGCAGTGCATCCATGGAACAGTGCACTTACAAATGCTTGTGAAACACAACAAACACACATGTACCTACCCCCTTCCTGCTGCTGCATCTCCTGTAAGCGCCTGTCCAAGTCTGGAAATACCACCGCCAGCACACGCTTGTGGATGTGGGAGAGACGGCGGCGCCCGCGGCTCTTATGGCTCTCAGCTGAGTCCCTCAGCAGGACCCGTGCGATCCTCCGCGTCCAGCACCGGATATCCTGCCAGCATTTCCTCACCTGGGACAGGCGCCGCTTCCGACCATCCGCACTCCTCATGGCACTGACGGCGGCCAGCCAGATCTGCTCCTTGGCAGAGGCGCCTACCTGTGAGGATGAGCAAGTGACACTACATCAATACACCTGCAACATGTCACAGAGACACATATGAGAACAAATTAGCTGGTTACAACAAGGCATGTCATGCAGCCAACGCATTGCACCTTTGCCATAGGGACATACTCCTCTGGGGAAGGGCAAAAGCAGTACGTGCCAGTGAAAGTACACAGCTGGAATGAGGGCAAAGACACAATCAATTATAAAGGCTCACACTGTGCATCACACCCACCCCTCCTGACTCTGGGCACTGCTGGGAGTGATAGGCACCCACCCCTCCTGACTCTGGGCACTGCTGGGAGTGATAGGCACCCACCCCTCCTGACTCTGGGCACTGCTGGGAGTGATAGGCACCCACCCCTCCTGCCTCTGGGCACTGCTGGGAGGACTCTGCACCCACCCGCCTGACTCTGGGCACTGCTTGGAGGACTCTGCGCACACCCCTCCTGACTCTGGGCACTGCCGGGAGTGATAGGCACACACCCCTCCTGCGTCTGGGCACTGCTGGGAGTGATAGGCACACACCCCTCCTGCCTCTGGGCACTGCTGGGAGGACTCTGCACCCACCCCTCCTGTCTCTGGGCACTGCTGGGAGGACTCTGCACCCACCCCTCCTATGTCTGGGCACTGCTGGGAGTGATAGGCACCCACCCCTCCTATGTCTGGGCACTGCTGGGAGGACTCTGCACACACCCCTCCTGTCTCTGGGCACTGCTGGGAGTGATAGGCACACACCCCTCCTGTCTCTGGGCACTGCTGGGAGGACTCTGCACCCACCCCTCCTGTCTCTGGGCACTGCTGGGAGTGATAGGCACACACCCCTCCTGCCTCTGGGCACTGCTGGGAGTGATAGGCACCCACCCCTCCTGCCCCTGGGCACTGCTGGGAGGACTCTGCACCCACCCCTCCTGACTCTGGGCACTGCTGGGAGGACTCTGCACACACCCCTCCTGTCTCTGGGCACTGCTGGGAGTGATAGGCACACACCCCTCCTGACTCTGGGCACTGCTGGGAGGACTCTGCACACACCCCTCCTGTCTCTGGGCACTGCTGGGAGTGATAGGCACCCACCCCTCCTGCCTCTGGGCACTGCTGGGAGTGATAGGCACCCACCCCTCCTGCCTCTGGGCACTGCTGGGAGGACTCTGCACACACCCCTCCTGACTCTGGGCACTGCTGGGAGTGATAGGCACACACCCCTCCTGTCTCTGGGCACTGCTGGGAGTGATAGGCACACACCCCTCCTGACTCTGGGCACTGCTGGGAGGACTCTGCACCCACCCCTCCTATGTCTGGGCACTGCTGGGAGACATCAGGCATTCCCCCCCCCCGGGACCCCCCCTACAGTACATAGCATGTGTGTCACACCTGGACACAATGGCAGAAGTCACAGTCACAAAAAAGGGACACAGTCTGTGCTAGTAGCCTCTGCACTCACCTGATACCCTGGTCGCCCATACAGCAGGGGGTACTGTGGGAGGATCACATCCAGCAATGCCAGGTTCTCCTCCAGGGTGAATGGCTGTGACCTCTCCACAGACCTTGACATGTTCCAGGGAATCAGGAGCAGCAGCAGTGTGGTAGAATCGAAATATGTGCAGGCAAGTGATCCCTCATGGGACCTGGCTGCCTTATATCTGCCTTGCTGGCCTGTTTCATGCACAGGAGTACAGAGTGATTGGTCACTCACATTTGCATCTTATGTTTCCTCCAATCCCTTCAAACCTAGCACAGTCAGTGGGTTCTTATTGTGTTTTTTTCTTCAGCATGATGTCAACCCCACAAACACATTGCAACAAAGTAGATTCATTCCAACTGACTTCTGCTGTGCACCTTCCAGAACAAATTCAAACTTAAAACTTGGTCTCCATGACAACCAGCATGCATGTAGGCCTTAATACTTGTCCCTCATGTGTTCCCTATGTAAAATTGAGCTTCACACACAGGTACAGTGCGTTCCGGGGCCCTAGGGCACCCCAAATGCATAGCATTGGCCCGTACAGGCGTGTGTACGGGCCGTACCACTATGAGTACGCATACTCAAGAACACCCATAGTGGTACGGCCCGTACACGCGTGCGTACGTTCACTATCACTATGGGTGTCCTCGCGTATGCGTACTCGTAGTGGTACGGCCCGTACACGCGTGCGTACGTTCACTATCACTATGGGTGTCCTCGCGTATGCGTACTCGTAGTGGTACGGCCCGTACACGCGTGCGTACGTTCACTATCACTATGGGTGTCCTCACGTATGCGTACTCATAGTGGTACGGCCCGTACACACGCCTGTACGCTCACTATCACTACGAGTACGCATACGCGAGGACACCCATAGTGGTAGTGAGCGTACAGGCGCATGTACGGGCCGTACCACTACGAGTACGCATACGCGAGGACACCCATAGTGATAGTGAACGTACGCACGCGTGTACGGGCCGTACCACTACGAGTACGCATACGCGAGGACACCCATGGTGATAGTGAACGTACGCACGCGTGTACGGGCCGTACCACTATGGGTGTTCTTGCGTATGCGTACTTACTGACCGTACACATGACTGTAGGCTCACCATCACTATGGGTACACATACGGCAGTACTCCCATAGTGATATGGGAACGTACACAGGCCCTCTTAGCAGCAGTAATGGTTTTCACACATCACAGTGGTGACAGGCAGCACACAGGAAGGAATAGGGCTGACATACTTGTCCATGGATGGACATCAAGGCATTGTCTGGGCAGTACTACATGTGTGGGGCACAGGTGTGACAGGCTGTGATGTGGCACATTACTCCTGAGTCGAGAAGGCACCAGATGTATGATGAGATGTGTACACATGTAATGTGTGACGGTGCAATGTGTGCCAGGCATGCCCTTGACTCCTTTGACATGTGTGCATGTCGTACTGCACACTTGTGATGAGCGTCACTGGCATGGCACGGACACCAACACACGGAAGTGTCCCCTGATGCCCGGTACAGGGGTTACCACACCTGACATGTCACTACCCACGGTGCACGATGTGACTATGTCATGTATGTGTGGGGGGTTCCCATTAGGTTGATGTTGGAGCTCCCTCAAAAGCTGCAGCTGTTGCAGCAACCAACATGTGTCTGTGTGTAGATTGACATTGCACACTGTTCCGCACACCATGCCACATGTTGTATCGGATGTGAGGTGCGTATGTATGCATGGGACACGGAGTAGCGTAACAAGGACATGTCTGCATCCTCTCTATGAATGTGTGGTGAGTCATGACATGTACACCTTCATGGCAAGGTGTGTGGGCTGTCCTAGTGTAATGTCATGTGATCTGTGGCTCTAGTGTTCCGCTACCAGTCTCTGCAATCGACATCCTGACATCCTGCTGATGTGTGGATGTATGTCACTCCTGTCTTGCGTCTGGCTGTTCACTTGCACTGGGACACAGCTAATCCCATGCCATGGCATGTGGAGGTTCACAATCTCCGTGTGTAGCTGGGTCTTGGTAGGAGTGTCACCTGGCAGCCATACGTGTCCAGGGCATGTGGCACATACCTGACTCCGTATGTAGCATATGTGTATAGACAGATTAACATGTGCTCAGTACAAATTAATTGTTGTTGTGGTGCACTCACTCTTCCTTGTCACTTCCAAATTACTGCAGAGCGCCGCCTCTTCCCCGAGCAATTCCGGACTTGGCTGCCATGCGGGAGAATGACTGTATCCGGTGCTACCGCTTCCCCCAACGGTTGATTCTGGATTTGACGGCGAGACTGGCACCACACCTGCAACCGCTGCACAGGTATCCTACGGCACTGACACCCAAGCTGAAGGTAATGGCAGCCCTACATTTTCTAGCCACGGGTACCTTTCAAAATACCATAGCTCATGTTGGTGGCATGTCCCAGAGCATGTTCTGCCGTGTGCTGCATGATTTCTTAGAGGCCATGTTGATTCACCTGGATGACTTCATCCATTTTCCTACCCCTGAAATGTTGACTGGGGTCAAGCGTGGATTCTATGCCCTGGGAGGGATGCCCCATGTCATTGGGTCCATAGATGGGACACATGTGGCTTTGGTACCACCACAGGCACAGGAGGTAGCGTACCGGAATCGCAAGCACTACCACTCCATCAATGCCCTTGTGGTGTGTCTGTCCAACATGGTGATTTCACATGTCTGTGCTCGTTTTCCAGGATCAGCACACGATGCCTACATCATGAGGCGTAGCAGGGTGCCTAAAATGATGACGCAGCTGCGCAACGAACGAGCATGTGTTGTTGGTGGGTACAGTTTGTCTGTCCTGTATTTTGCGTAGACTTCCAGCACGACCGCTTCTCCTGTCCTGCTTATGTCCATGTGCTTTCCATGTAGGGGACGCTGGCTATCCCAACATGCCATGGCTGATCACACCTCTCCGCAACCCCATCACGCCGGCCCAGCTCCGCTACAACACCGCCCATGGCCGGACAAGGCGAGTGATAGAGAGGACGTTTGGCCTCCTGAAGAGCCGATTCAGGTGCCTACACAAGACCGGCGGCGCACTCCCATATGCCCCGGCGAAGGTCTGCAAAATCTTCATGGTCTGCTGCATGCTGCACAACATGGCAGTTGAGAAAGCTGTGCCACTCATCCTGGATCAAGATGACCAGGACCATCCACCCGTGGAGGACGAAGGGCTTGGCAATGGGGCTAGTGATGTGGAGGATGTGGAGCCGCAAGAGGACATCTGGACTCGGCTCATACGCGACTTCTTTGCTTAGTGGTGAGTACCAGTGTCTGAGTGTGCATGCATTGGTCCCCGTGTGGCATGTGTTGCGATGTGTGTCTCCACCTGCATGTATGGCACGTGAGTCAAAGGTGTGTGTGCGTGTGTCACTGGAGTGATGGTGCCAGTAGTGGTTGTATTTCCCCAGTCATAATTGTGACCTAGCATGTTGTCAACCATACATGTGTCGAGTACATGCACATGCAAGTGGCTGTGCTTTTTGTGGCTGACTTCTTGTGTGTCTCTCTTCCCCAGGTACTTGCGCATGCCGCCTGCTGCTTGCATTGTTGTTCCACTGCTATTCCTCCTGGACACGTCATCGTGTGCTGACTCAGCGTTACAGGCACGGACACGTTTCGAAGTCTCCTTAGGGTAAGGGATGCATCAGGGGTGTATTGGGTGTGGCAGTTGTTCACGATGTATGCACACTGCCCCTGTCGATGTTTGGTTCCTCTGCAGACATGTTGCATCACCATGGTACACATTACATGCAGCTGGGTACACCTGAATAGATGGTCAGACTTGTTGACAGTCATCTGTGATGGGATAGTGGATTGTGATGATGGCATCAATGTGTGTAACACTGCCCTCAGACACATACGGTTTGCATTGGCTTGACATGCTGTGGGACTTCCACATCAGCGGATCAATGGTGTATGGCAGGCTCTCCGTGAGCAGCTGGGGGTGTTTAGCTGTTAGCCGACACTTGTGTGCCAGTTCCATGGCTATCACGCATTTGTGCTGCAGAAGGGGGGTGTCAGTGTTGGACCCACATGTTACTCCACATGACCTGTGTATGTGTACTCAAGTTGCCTCTGCAATCCCGAATACATGACTAATAAAGGTGTCCCTATGCCTCCAAGGTGCCTCTTCTCAGTCAATGCTGGTGTGTTGCCACGGTGCATCCGGCATGTCTGGCATGGTTTTCCCTGATAGTGGCTATGTGTCTATGTGTAGAGTAGCAAGATGCAAGCTGTGTGTGTGGGATTAGACTGTGTATTGTGCATGATGTCCATGACTGTGTGGGTATTGTGACATGTGCCATCCCCATGCATCCAACGTTGGCCAGGCTCCCATTCTCTGCATCCACCGGACTCAAGCTTGCAGGACATGGTTCTGCCACCTGTGTACACATACCTGGGTGCCCCCCAGGACACTGGACATGATCCCTGACCTCTGCGCATGACTGTTGCTGTACTCAATATGTCTGTCGGCAAGGTTGTGCGGCCACCCCCTCAGCTGGTTGGGCTCATCACGGGTGTGTATGGTGCTCCATGTCTGTCTTGCCTAATACGCTGTGACCCGTGTGTCCTGTGCCAGACTCAGGCCTCAGGGTGTGGATGGTTGAAGTCAAAAGAGAACTCTGGCATGTTTAGACTTTACAAGACACATGCAAGGTAATAATGCAACCAGCAGGCATCTTCTCTTCATGGTGTGACTTTTTATTTTAGTGGGGGGGGTGGGGGGGTATGACATGAGGGGCTTTCCAGGTGTCTGGAATCCAATGTTCAGTAGGGGAGTTGGTGTCCTTGCCATTGGAAATCCTCAGAGTCCATGCCACAGTCTTTGTCAACATTGGTCAGACAGTGACCAGCAAGGCCATGTGGCAGAGAATGTCTTTTGATGCTGTGCTGCTGTTGCTCCAGTGGGCCAGGTGCCAGGCCAGGTGTCCTGGGAGATGGTGCTGTAGCGCCGACCCTCACGGTCTTTTCCATGGGCGACCCGCCCTCCTGCGGGGACCCTCAGAAGCAGGCCGTGACGATGTTTGGGATGCTCCATCGGATGTTTCCTCCTCCTCCTCCTGATCCCTCCCTGTGGGTGGTGATGTTCTACGCCTTCTGGCACAGGGAGGGTTGCCCATGTTGTCGGCCATCCGACGGAGTGTACTGTGAATTCCCGAGAACACCGTCACGAGCTCAGCCTGTCTGTCCTCCATCCTCCGTTGGTGTTGCAGTAGACAGGCATGTTGCTCCGCATGTTGCTGGGCCTGCTGGGTCTTGATCTCATCGAGGGTCCCCTTCATATCGTTGAGGGTGGACACAACCTGGGCCATGCCCGTGGTGTCCTGCCGGTATGTGTCCAGGATGTTTCGGACATGGGAATATACCGGTTCCCCAGCCAACTGGTCAGGCTGGCGCCTCCGCCGTCCTCCACTCCCACCACCCCTGCCCACTTGCGCCTGGCCTGCCGTTGTGGGCACATCGGGTCTCCGGGACCCCTGAGGGATGGCATTTGCGGTGTTGCCTGCCTCCTCCTGGGTGCCCGGAGAACCTTGTCCCTCCTGGACAGACTGGCTGCTTTGTGGTGGTGGGGCAGGGATCCTGGGTGTCTCCTGGGATGTGGCAGGAGTGGGGGTGGTGGTTGGCCCCGTTGTACCTGACGCAGGTGCTGCAGGTCATTGGACACCAGAGGGGCCAGGTTGGTTGGGGTCGTCCACAGAGTGGTGAGAGTCGTCGCTGCCGGTGGGATCGGCCTCCCGCAGAGCCAGGTCCTGTGAGTCTTCCCCCCCAGTGTTGGGGGTGAACCACGAGGTTGACCTGTGTGTGAGAGAGACAATGTTAATTTTGTTCCATGCAACATCCATGTTTCATTAGTTTCAAAGTTGGAACATTTCCTCTGGGAATTTGGATCTGTCTTGCATTCCACTCACAGTGCACTTGTGCATGGGTGTGTCCCTTGGGCACAGCTTTGGCGACTTTAACTATATGTGGCACAGTCTTATTTGCTGCGTCAAGTGTGACTGCAGTCAGCAGTGGAGTGGGCAGGTGTGGCGAGCCGTGCATTGGCGCCTTCCGTGTTGCACTGTACGTGGACACATGAAGTTGTTCCACACACTTCAATGATGCAGGTAGCTGTCGTTGTGCTTGTGCACAGGTTGTGACATGGCCCTGTGTTTTGCCATGGAGGAGAGGGGGGGTGCTGGCACTGGCCACCCTTGTCTACATGCACGCAGTCAACCTGCTCACAAGCAGACATTCCCACACACCACAAGGCTGATTTGCTCTCTCTGTGTCTCCCTCCCTCTCTGTCCCCCTCTCCCTCCCTCTCTGTCCCCCTCTCCCTCCCTCTGTGTGTCAGCCTTCTCCCTCTGTCCGTCTCCCTGTGTCTCCCTCCCTCTCTGTCCCCCTCTCCCTCCCTCTCTGTCCCCCTCTCCCTCCCTCTCTGTCCCCCTCTCCCTCCCTCTGTGTGTCAGCCTCCTCCCTCTGTCCGTCTCCCTGTGTCTCCCTCCCTCTCTGTCCCCCTCTCCCTCCCTCTCTGTCCCCCTCTCCCTCCCTCTGTGTGTCAGCCTCCTCCCTCTGTCCGTCTTCCTGTGTCTCCCTCCCTCTCTGTCCCCCTCTCCCTCCCTCTGTGTGTCGGCCTCCTCCCTCTGTCCGTCTTCCTGTGTCTCCCTCCCTCTCTGTCCCCCTCTCCCTCCCTCTGTGTGTCAGCCTCCTCCCTCTGTCCGTCTCCCTGTGTCTCCCTCCCTCTCTGTCCCCCTCTCCCTCCCTCTCTGTCCCCCTCTCCCTCCCTCTGTGTGTCAGCCTCCTCCCTCTGTCCGTCTTCCTGTGTCTCCCTCCCTCTCTGTCCCCCTCTCCCTCCCTCTGTGTGTCGGCCTCCTCCCTCTGTCCGTCTCCCTGTGTCTCCCTCCCTCTCTGTCCCCCTCTCCCTCCCTCTGTGTGTCAGCCTCCTCCCTCTGTCCGTCTCCCTGTGTCTCCCTCCCTCTCTGTCCCCCTCTCCCTCCCTCTCTGTCCCCCTCTCCCTCCCTCTGTGTGTCAGCCTCCTCCCTCTGTCTGTCTTCCTGTGTCTCCCTCCCTCTCTGTCCCCCTCTCCCTCCCTCTGTGTGTCGGCCTCCTCCCTCTGTCCGTCTTTCTGTGTCTCCATCCCTCTCTGTTCCCCTCTCCCTCCCTCTGTGTGTCAGCCTCCTCCCTCTGTCCGTCTCCCTGTGTCTCCCTCCCTCTCTGTCCCCCTCTCCCTCCCTCTCTGTCCCCCTCTCCCTCCCTCTGTGTGTCAGCCTCCTCCCTCTGTCCGTCTTCCTGTGTCTCCCTCCCTCTCTGTCCCCCTCTCCCTCCCTCTCTGTCCCCCTCTCCCTCCCTCTGTGTGTCAGCCTCCTCCCTCTGTCCGTCTCCCTGTGTCTCCCTCCCTCTCTGTCCCCCTCTCCCTCCCTCTCTGTCCCCCTCTCCCTCCCTCTGTGTGTCAGCCTCCTCCCTCTGTCCGTCTTCCTGTGTCTCCCTCCCTCTCTGTCCCCCTCTCCCTCCCTCTGTGTGTCGGCCTCCTCCCTCTGTCCGTCTCCCTGTGTCTCCCTCCCTCTCTGTCCCCCTCTCCCTCCCTCTGTGTGTCAGCCTCCTCCCTCTGTCCGTCTCCCTGTGTCTCCCTCCCTCTCTGTCCCCCTCTCCCTCCCTCTCTGTCCCCCTCTCCCTCCCTCTGTGTGTCAGCCTCCTCCCTCTGTCCGTCTTCCTGTGTCTCCCTCCCTCTCTGTCCCCCTCTCCCTCCCTCTGTGTGTCGGCCTCCTCCCTCTGTCCGTCTTCCTGTGTCTCCCTCCCTCTCTGTCCCCCTCTCCCTCCCTCTGTGTGTCAGCCTCCTCCCTCTGTCCGTCTCCCTGTGTCTCCCTCCCTCTCTGTCCCCCTCTCCCTCCCTCTCTGTCCCCCTCTCCCTCCCTCTGTGTGTCAGCCTCCTCCCTCTGTCTGTCTTCCTGTGTCTCCCTCCCTCTCTGTCCCCCTCTCCCTCCCTCTGTGTGTCGGCCTCCTCCCTCTGTCCGTCTTTCTGTGTCTCCATCCCTCTCTGTTCCCCTCTCCCTCCCTCTGTGTGTCAGCCTCCTCCCTCTGTCCGTCTCCCTGTGTCTCCCTCCCTCTCTGTCCCCCTCTCCCTCCCTCTCTGTCCCCCTCTCCCTCCCTCTGTGTGTCAGCCTCCTCCCTCTGTCCGTCTTCCTGTGTCTCCCTCCCTCTCTGTCCCCCTCTCCCTCCCTCTCTGTCCCCCTCTCCCTCCCTCTGTGTGTCAGCCTCCTCCCTCTGTCCGTCTTCCTGTGTCTCCCTCCCTCTCTGTCCCCCTCTCCCTCCCTCTGTGCGTCTGCCTCCTCCCTCTGTCCGTCTCCCTGTGTCTCCCTCCCTCTCTGTCCCCCTCTCCCTCCCTCTCTGTGTCACCCTCTGTCACCTCAGCCCAGCTTCCTGGGCACACACTGTTAGCAGATCTTTGAATGGCCCTTGGCTTGTTGATGTGAGTTTGTTTCTGATCTCCAGGCACCCATTGGGTGTAGTGTCTGTGTCTGCGCTGCTGCTGTGGTGGTGTGTGCTGCCACTCTTTCACAGTGTTGGCTGTTCATTAGCTGCTGTCATGTGCAAAACAGTGCCTTCACCCCATGTGTTAATGCAAGGCGTCCGCCATTTGCTGGCGAGTCTTTCCTGTGTGGGGACACACTGTTTGTCTGGCTGTGACCTAGGCCATATGGGCAGAGGGCATTGTTGTCTGCTTCTGAGTTGCACTATGTGATTTTTTGGGCCCACCCTCCCGCCATCCGGGTTACCGTGTCATGTGTTGGTGTCTTCTGTGGCCTGTGACTTGACATTGTCCAGCTGGGTGCATGGGGCATGGTGGCGCCAGTGGCATGTGCGTGTTCATGGAGTGTGGTTGAGTCATGCGATAGCTTGGGGTGGTTGCGTGCCTGTTTGTGAGTTTGGTTGTGGATGGCGTTCCCCCCATGTGAGGTTCGTTGTTTGTGTACTCACCCGGGTCTCGGAGTCCTCCTAATCCTTCGACTGCCTCCACCGGAAGTATGGCCATCACCCTCTCCTCCCAGGGATGGTAGTGTACGGGTCTGCGGGAAGGCCCTCCTCCAATGACGTTGGCCTGGTTGTGTTCATCCGTCATCTTGGCTCGGACCCTCCTCCGCAGATCGTACCACCTGGCTTGGCATTCCTGCTTGTTCCTTCTGGTGTCCGCAACAGCATTCACAGCATCGACGATGGTCTGCCACATGGCTGTTTTTGCTGAAATGCTGGTCTGTCTGACCAATGTTCCAAAGAGGTGTGGCTCGACTCTGAGGATTTCATCGACAAGGACCTCCAACTCTCGGTTACTGAACTTTGGATTCTTGTTAGTGGGCATGGTGAGGGGTGAGGGTGTGGATGGTGGGGGGGGTGTGTGGATGGTTGCGGGTGTGTGGGTGTGGTTGTGCAGGTGTGTGTGTGAATGTGATGAGGGGGTGTTTGTAAAGGTGTGTGTGTGAAGGTGTGCAAGTGTAAGGTGTAGTAAAGGTTCTAGTTTGGTGCTGTAGGTTGTCTGTGGGGTCTGGCAGCAGTGAGTCTGTTGCAAAGGCTCATGGTTTGTGTGTGTGGGCCCTTTTTATTGGTCCATTGGTGGGTGTGGCTGTGTTTGAAGTTTGGGTGGGTGTGTTATAAGGAGTGGTGGTGTTTTGGGCCTCTGTTTGTTTTTGGCAGTTGCAGGTCAGTGAATGTGTTGTTTTAGTGGTTGTTGGACATGTTTAGTGGCTTTGTGCCATTCGAATGGTGTATTCTTGTGTTGTTTTGGTTTGTCCTGGTTGTGTACGTGCATTTTTAGCGTGTGTACGGTGTGTACATGGGCCATTTTGTTGTACAGTGCTGTCCTTGTGTGTGGCTTGGTACGACTCGTACATGCGGTTGTGATGTTGGGGCCTGGGGTGCGCTCCGTACTTAGAATGTTGTGGTGGGGGTACGACTCTAACGTACACGGGTGTACATACACGGGGGGTACGACACGTACAGGGGTGTACATACACGGGTGGGGGTATGACTGTAATGTACACGGGTGTACATACACGGGGGTACGACACGTACAGGGGTGTACATACACGGGGGTACGACACGTACAGGGGTGTACATACACGGGGGTATGACACGTACAGGGGTGTACATACACGGTGGGTACGACACGTACAGGGGTGTACATACACGGGGGTACGACACGTACAGGGATGTACATACACGGGGGTACGACACGTACAGGGGTGTACATACACGGGTGGGGGTACGACTCTAATGTACACGGGTGTACATACACGGGGGGTACGACACGTACAGGGGTGTACATACACGGGGGTACGACACGTACAGGGGTGTACATACACGGGGGGTACGACACGTACAGGGGTGTACATACACGGGGGTACGACACGTACAGGGGTGTAAATACACGGGGGTACGACACGTACAGGGGTGTACATACACGGGGGTACGACACGTACACGGGTGTACATACACGGGTGGGGGTACGACTCTAATGTACACGGGTGTACATACACGGGGGGTACGACACGTACACGGGTGTACATACACGGGGGTACGACACGTACACAGGTGTACATACACGGGTGGGGGTACGACTCTAATGTACAGGGGAGTACATACACGGGGGTACGACACGTACACGGGTGTACATACACGGGGGGTACGACACGTACAGGGGTGTACATACACGAAGGTGTACGACACGTACAGGGGTGTACATACACGGGGGGTACGACACGTACACGGGTGTACATACACGGGGGGTACGACACGTACAGGGGTGTACATACACGGGGGGTACGACACGTACACGGGTGTACATACACGGGTGGGGGTACGACTCTAATGTACACGGGTGTACATACACGGGGGGTACGAAACGTACACGGGTGTACATACACGGGGTACGACACGTACACGGGTGTACATACACAGGTGGGGGTACGAGTCTAATGTACACGGGTGTACATACACGGGGGGTACGACACATACACAGGTGTACATACACGGGGGTACGACACGTACAGGGGTGTACATACACGGAGGGATACGACATGTACAGGGGTGTACATACACGGGGGTACGACACGTACATGGGTGTACATACACTGGGGGTACGACACGTACAGGGGTGTACATACACGGGGGGTACGACATGTACAGGGGTGTACATACACGGGGGGTACGACACGTACAGGGGTGTACATACACGGGGGTACGACACGTACAGGGGTGTACATACACGGGGGGTAGGACAAGTACACGGGTGTACATACACGGGGGGTACGACACATACACGGGTGTACATACACGGGGGTACGACACGTACACGGGTGTACATACATGTGGGGTTCGACACGTACGTACGGGGGCTGGGGGGGGGTCGGCGCGTACGTACGGGGGCTGGGGGGGTCGGCGCGTATGCGGGCACATGTCTCCATGGTTGCTATGGGTGTTCGGTGCGGACGGTGTTTTTTCCATACGGTTGTAACTTCTGACGCACGGGATGGATCGTGATTCCGCGGTCGGACTTCACTTTTCACATTTGTGCGGAGATTCGTCCGAGGACGTGTCGGACACATTTTCCGACCCGAGGACGTGTGGGGAATTATTCCCAATGCGATTCATATGGTCTTTTTCCCATGCGAATCGTAATTGGCAGTTTGTACGGCACTTGTACGATTCGTACGGTAAAAAGACCCGATACGAGTCGTACGGGGAAAATTTTTAACGGATCGTAATTGGCACCCTAGTCTGGGCTGCTGATGGGAATTCCAGTCTACTTAGCAGTACACTCCACACTCACTCCCTCAGGTCCCCAGGCTCCCACTGCTCTGCTGGTGGGTGGGCCTCACTCATATTAAATGGCTAAGCAAATTTACGGCCCAGACACGCCTGTGTACAGGGACCTGGTTAAAACAAGTAGGACAACTACCAGGCTTCTGTCGATGGGATTTAATTGACATCTCCCTGTGGAATTCAAGAAAGGAGGTAGACTGAGATGTAGTTTTATCCAAATTGTAGATTTATTCTATAGTTCAATCAGGACAGGAACATTTGAGGATAAGATGGTTGTAGTAGTATTGGAAGTAGTATCAGGAAAATCAGCCCCACCGGGAGCAGCATCCCTGCTGCTCAGCCCACATACAGCAACTGAGAGTACAACTCAAACATACACACAGGGAACATTCTGTGACATCACTTAGGCTGGATGAGCAGCAGAGCACAGAACACAGAGCAAGGACTAGACAGAGAAGAGAGCAGGATACCACACTCCACTTTTGGGCATATATGGGACTATGACCATATCCTATCCATCAAAACAACTGGTACAAGAGTCCGAGGTTGCAACTTCCCCATGCTCAAGACACATACCGACCCCTCCTCGAAGCCTTGCCAGAATATAATCCACTAGAAATAAAAGTAATCAATGAACCCCCAGGCAGAAAGGCAATATCAAGACTGTATAGATCTCTCTTGCTGAATGCCACTGACCCCCTGAAAGGTGTACAACAGCCTGGGAAGAGGATATTGGGAGATGGAGGATGATGAATGGCAGCAGGCCACGATGGCGGGAGAAGTGCTAGACATCCCCTCCAACCTGCGCTTGATCCAACGTTATTATTGCAACAGAATTTACTATAGCCCCAATATACCTTGGAGAGCAAAATTCTGAGTGCCCACGATGCAGTGCCTCAGACCGGACTAGATATGGATATGTCTCCTCATAGTTCAATATTGGCAAGAGATTCATGATACTCTAGCAAGCATTCTACACATTCCCACAGTGACAGACCCTCGGGTAGCATTGTTTTGGATAACGGTGGGTTGGGAAAACCCTCAGGCAAAAGAACTTTGGCCGGAGATTGTTTTCTGGTAGCGAAAAGGGACAACGTAAAGCACGGGAGATATGTATTGCCCCTAACCCTCCAGGAGTGGTCTAGAAGAATGGACTACTGCGCCAGGACAGTAGAGGTGGTTTATAAATGGAGGGACGGTGACCATAAACACAAGAAGGTTTAGGGTCCCTGGACCTTCAGGCAAACGGACGGCAGAGGAACGAACTGATCCAACCCCTAGTGTAAGCGTTGTATTTTCTTTATCTCTGTGTAACCCGCGCGCAAGATGTTACATAAAGATTTTTTATGGTGTTTTAGGTGTCACAGTTTAACGTTGCTCTGCTATGTTTTGTAGGTCTCCTGTTTCAAAACAATAAAAACAATTATTTAAAAAACTTGCCAGTGTAAGCTAGGTGAGTCTTATGGTTTAGAGTGTTAATACACAAGCTGTGGCTATGCATGACTACCTGCGTACATTTTCAACAACCCACACCTATTCTGGCTAGCTGTTGGGGCCGCACTTGGTTGAAGCCAAAATTAAACAAGTGATAGGCACCAGTGGATGTGAGAACTGTAAGTGCAGACAACGAGAAAGAGTGATTGGTGAGTGACATTTCAGTTTAAAAAAACGACATACATACAAAACAAAATACATATAAACATACCCAGAGGTTTTTTGAATCAGTCATCTCCATCCATTGTTTTGTTAACTTCTCCGTCACATTTTGATTTCCCCACCACAGCATAGGTCAATAAGTCATCCAATTCAGCCACCGGTTCTGGTCACATGTGTACATCCACCAACAAAAAGGCGCTCTGTATTCCTGGAGCTGGAGGCCCAAATCTTCTTTCATTGTGCTTACGGGTTCTCATTTAAATATGTGCCTTTGTATTTAATTCCTTCTAAAATTGCCGCAATGAAGATTTCTACAGAAAATTTGGATTCCATTTTTTCATACTTAGATAAATTGATTTCCTCCCTGACTTTAATGACTGTGACTGGGTGGTTTTTGTGGCGTGCGTAGGCTGAGTTAGCTGATGATGATTTTAGTTGCTTTCATTTTGGGTGTGATTTTCACATACTCTTTTCCATTATTTTTATTTTTGTTCAAACAACGCCTTTTGTGTGTGCACTTTGATCATGCTTTGTAATTAAGTCATGCCTTTCTGATTTCTTTGCTGACTGTATACGCTTTAACTGCGCTTTACGCTTGCGTTTTGCGGCGTTCCCAAGCTTTGGGCTTTAATTGTGCTTTTGTGATTTACACACTGACTGTAAAGCATACACGTAATGCCATGCTGGGCTTTCCTATGTCAGACCTTTAATATGCACTGAAGTCTGTTTATTTATTTCTTTTTTTTATTAAAGTTTCTGTTAAGATATATATTTCAGAAATAATGCCTTATCGTTTTCCTTGCTGAAGTCAAATTGTTTCTTTCTTTTTATTGTCCTCAATGCAATTTATGTGCATGAGAAGTTTACATGCGCATATATATATATATATATATCTCTTTAATTGGGTTAAAACAGTGCGCATGTGACAGCCACAGGCGTTGGAGTAAAATTGTGTCTTTCTGCAGTACTCAATTTGTAAAAAAACATGGGGCATATTATCACGAACCGGCGTTAAAATTATCGCCGCTTTAGCGGCGGGAAACTACCGCTAAAGCAGTGATAATGGGTTTGATAATATGCCCTTGTGAATTCCAACAGAAGCCCATGTTCTGGTGTGAACCTATTAGAATTCTCAAGGGCATATTATCAAGCCCATAATCGCCGCTTTAGCCGCAGTTTCCTGCGTCTAAAGCGGGGATAATTTTAACGCCGTTCTTGATAATATGCCCCCATAAGTGCCAGGGCCTTCGCCAGATGGTCACCCCAGCTTGCACCACCCTTTGCCACAGCCGTCGCTGCCAATGACACTACTTACAAAACTACTAGCCATCCCACTGCTACTAGTGTGACAATTCAAAGTGTTTGAGGCCCCCCAAAGTTGTAAGAATGGCTTGGGAGGCAGGTATTAATTGTTTTAATGTCTATTTGCTTAATAAATAACTGTTATTGTGGTCCTCTCTATATTTCAAAAACAGTGCTACCATGTGGCAGCTGTCATAAGTCGCGGTGTTGTCAATGAAGTGCCGGTGCTGAGCTCCAGAAACCACCGGCTCAAATTAAGCACTGTCTTTCTGTTTTCTGTGTTGACTGTAATAATTTATATTTTAGGCATTCTTTTTACGTGCTCCCTCACTTTGCTTACCTTTGTGTATAATCACCTTTCATTGGGTATGCAGGAACACCAGGCTTTGGACATCAATGATGACTTTGTAGTAAATTAAATGAAAACGGTCCGCTGTGAAATAATTTTTTATTCAATAAATCCGCTCCGCCAACAATTCTTCCAACACACTTTTTAATATACTGAAATAATTTTCCAAGCCTGCCGTACTTTCCAGTTCGACTGACCCCTGCCAAGTACTGTGTGATGGTCTCTCTAATTTCTTTCATGATAACATTTTAGATATCTTCTCACAGTTTAAGGCTGCTGGGGATTCCCCGGCTTCTGTCTTAAGGGCAACAAAGAAGGAGGTTTTTTGCTCCTTTAAAGCGGTCCCCGCTAAGACTTTTGCTCAACTTATGCTGACGTGTAAATCAGGCTCCCCTCTTGATCCCTGTCCGGCCCAAGTGCTCAACACTCTTGCTCCTTTTGTCTTGCCCCCACTGAACCGGATTTGGAACACCTCCTTACAAATGGGCTATTACCCCGTATCCTGGAAACAGGCCTTGCTTATCCCCATCATTGAAAAACCTGAGGCCGATCCTTCGGTTTTCAGCAATTATAGGCCCATCTCCCTCCTGCCTAAACCAGCCAAAATCCTGGAGAAAGTTGTGCAGCAACAGCTCTCGAACTATATTGAGTCTCACCAACTTCTCCACGACTCGCAATACAGATTCAGAGTTTCGGCTATAGTACTGAATCTGCACTTTTGGAAGTCTCAGAGACCATTCGCGAATCCGTTGACGCAGGCGAGGCAGCAATGTTAGTGCTGCTCGACCTGTCCGCGGCATTCGACACGGCCTCCCACGATAAACTGATTGGGAGACTGTATGATATCGGAATTCGGGGCATCCCGCTGGCATGGATAAGATCTCTTCTAAGTGACCAGACCCAACAGGTTTTCCTCCAGCCTTTTGTCTCGGAGAGGAAACCGCTTAATTGTGGAGTACCACAGGGCTCTGCCTTGAGCCCACTGTTTTTTAATGTCTATGTTTCACCGTTGGCGGCAGTTGCGGAATCATGTGGGGTCAGGGTGATCTCCTACGCTGATGACACGCAACTTCTCATTTCGAGATATCTCTGATGCCAGTTTACTAAACCTCCGCCATTGTCTCTGTGACATTGCAGCGTGGATGTCACGTAACACCCTCAAGCTCAACTCAGATAAAACTGAGGTGCTGTTTTTTTTTTTTTTTGTTTTGTTTTTGTAAAAACCTTTATTTATGCCAGTCTGGAACACAGCTATTCAGCCGACATCCCGGAGGTTCGGCAGCCCATTAAGTACAACACATGAAAGGGTCCACAGCTCTGGAACAGGAAAAACAAAGGTTCCTTTTTTTAAACAAACCTAAAGTAAATAACACAAGCAAGGCAGTATACACAATGAACTCGTGCCAGTTCCCGATGGGGGCGAGGCCCCATTCCCAAAGTCAGAACAAAGCCACCGGTCGGGTGGATGAGGGAGAAGCAGAGGCGCTAACATTCAAGCATATAATCATCATAAAAATCCCAAGTTGGAAGTGAAGCTAGGGGGAAAGTTGCTCCTCTAACGGTTCAGTGACCGGGGGCAGACATATATCACCCCTATACTGGTTCCATCGCCCCCATATCTTATGCCATTTCTAAGGGCGCCCCCGGGCACTATACACCGTTTTCTCCCTAAACATGCTCCAGTCCATATTTTCCATCCATGCTTCCATAGTGGGAGGTCTCTGGGAACCCCACAATCGCGCAATATCCCGCTTCGCCGCCATATTTCCTAGGGTCACCCATTGAGTCTGTGCCGCATCATAGTCAGTAGGACCCCAGACATTCAAAAGACAACGCCGTGCCTCCGGCAGCAGGGCAATACACGTGACCTCCTGCATCACATCATGAATTCGCTTCCAGAACTCCGTGATCACACCACATTCCCATATGATATGTAGGAAGGTTCCCACCATCCCACAGCCTCTCTTACATAAGCCATCCTCGGAGAAACCCATATGAATAAGTCGGGGCCCCGTGACATAGACTCTATGAAGTATCTTAAGCTGCACCAGCCTCAGTCGCGCCGGGATCGCGACCTCCTTAGGAGAGGAGATGGCATACTGCCAGTCCTCATCATCCAGTTCAAGGCCATCCCTAGTCCACTGATCACGCACCCCTAGGAGGAGGTCAGTCCGGACATTAACAAGCTTCTTGTAAATTAAGGAGATTGTACTCTCCGGCATATGACCATCCAGGATCCGATCCTCCAAGGGAGAGGACTCAGGCACGGTCTCCCCCTCGACGAGGACGGACCGCAGAGCGTGGCGTACCTGTGCATACCGGAAATATTCCGTACCCTCCAGTTCGTACTCCGTCCGTAGCTCGTCAAACGATTTCACCCTTCCCTTAACCAGCAGGTCCCCCACCCTGGATATCCCAATCAGGTCCCATTTCTCGAACCCCTTCGTGTGCCAAAGTTTCCCCAATGTATCAGAGTCAAACAGCGGAGTAGCGAGGGTAAGCCTATCCTTCCAACCCAGCGAGTTCGTAACAGCCTTCCACACATGCACCGCCGTCTTGGTTGGCCCCGTAAGGGACCCATCCATTGACCTGGAGTACAGTGCTCTAGAGTAATTACCCCCGCGCAACAACCACCGATCCATAGCGAAGCCGGGGCTCAGCGCCGGACCGTAGACTCCATGGTTAATCGCACTCAACTGAGTGGCCCAATAATATCTTCTAATGTCAGGAAGCGCGATACCCCCATCGTACCACGGAAGGGTCAGCTTTGCAATAGCTATACGCGGTCGGCCCTCCCACAGCAACGAGCGCTGGAGGCTCTCGACCTCCCAAAAATAGCTGGCCGGGACCAGCTCCAGGGTATTCTGCAGGGCATAAAGAAAGCAGGGAAGAGACATCATTTTGAACAGTGCGGCACGGCCTAGGAGGGAAAGCGGCAGCCGCCGCCAACCCGTCACATCCCGCCGCAGGCGCGTCAATGGAGGGAGCAGGTTTCTCTCATATCTAACAATTGGATCGGTGGAGATATAGATCCCTAGATACAAAAAGCTCCCCTGGGCGATCTGGATCGAGCAATTCCGCGGGAGGACAGGGACGTCTCCACTTAGGGCATACAGATACGACTTCCCCCAGTTAATGGTGAGACCCGAGTTCCTACCAAAAGAAGTCAAAACATCATAGACTACTATGAGGGATTTCCTGGGTGAAGTGAGGTATAGCAAAATGTCGTCGGCATAAAGAGAAATGCGGTCCTCATGATCTGGTGACCATCGGATCCCCCTTATGTCCGGGTGCCATCGTATCCATGCCGCTAGCGGTTCAAGAGCGAGGGCAAACAACAACGGCGACAGGGGACAACCCTGCCTGGTGCCCCTCCCCAGCTCGAACGGGCAGGATGCCCTACCATTGACCGCGACTTTAGCCAAGGGTCCTTCATACAGTAGCCTCACCCAGCCAACAAAGCCAGGTCCAAAGCCGAATTTTGCAAGTGCAGCCCACAGATATGCCCACTCTACCGTGTCAAAAGCCATCGTGGCGTCAAGTGCAGCCACAATGGTCGACTCCCGCAGCGTCCCTGTCCTTGCGAGCACGCCGTGGAGGCGCCTAAGGTTCAACGCAGTGTTACGGTGCGGGATGAAACCGGATTGGTCCGGGTGGATCAGGTCGCCGATCACCCGGATCAAACGGTTGGCCAGTATTTTAGCGAGGATTTTCGGCTCAGCATTAAGTAGCAAAATCGGCCTATATGAGCTGCATTTATTCCTGGGCTTGCCGTCTTTGTGTATGACCACGATTGTTGCCAGGCGTTGGTTGAATGGAAGACATCCTGTCTCCCGCGCCTCTACAAACATAGCTCGCAGGTGTGGAGCGATCTTGTCCGGCCGGAGTTTATACAACTCAATTGGCAGGCCATTCGGGCCCGAGGCCTTGCCCGGGAGCAGTGAGCGAATAGCACCCGCGACTTCGTCAGCTGTGATGTCACCATCAAGATCTTCCCTGTCTATGTCAGAGAGGCAAGGCAGAGCCAGATCGCGCAGAAGTTCACACGAGTCCTCCATCGGCCTGTCCGACACCAAGGCATAGACCGTGCGGAAATAATCTGTGAAGCACTGAACTACGCCATCCGGTTCAGTGACAATATCGCCACCATCTGTTACTAGTTCTGGCACCACACGGTTAACCCGCTCTTTTTTATCCAACCACGCTATTAATTTCCCGGCCTTGTCCCCAACATCATACAGTCGCCCCTGCTGCTCCCTACTCAGGGCTTTGGCCGCATTCGTCACCAGGGCCTTATACTCCGACTGCTTTAGGCTCAATTTAAGCAGCGTTGCTGCCGTAACCTCCTCCTCCAAAACCAACTCTAGAGCCGCTATCTCCGCCTCGATCTGTGCGACCTCCGCATCCCTCCTACGTTTGGCGACCGCTATCAAGGAAAGGGCCTCTCCTCTCAGCACAGTTTTAGACGCTTCCCACAAAGACACCGCAGACGTAACCGTGCCTAGATTTTCCTGGAAGTAGAGATCGACCGCCTTCAGCACCGCGCTACGAGTCCTAGGGTCACGGAAATACCAGGGGTTAATCGGAGCCACCCTGCCCACCACTCCTCGACCAATATCCATACAGATCCACACCGGCGAATGGTCGGAAATACCCCTAGCCATGTGCCTAGCCTCGGACACAAAGGAGGCGTGTGCAGCTAAAGTAAGAACATAATCAATTCTAGAGAGACTGCCATGCGCCCCGGAGTGGAAAGTGTACTGCTGCTGTGTGGGATGCAGCAGTCTCCAACAGTCAACCAGACCAAGGGTATCCACAAAGTCTGAAAGCCATTTCTGCGCCCCCCCAGAGCTTCTTGGCGGGTGTCTATCAAGCAATCCGGAACCAACCGCATTAAAATCACCACCCACCACCAACATTCCCTCGGGGAGATCCAACAGAGCCCTCCCCAGGTCCGCAAATGTGGAGGGCTGCAGCGCAGGAGGGACATAAACAGAAACCAAAACCAGCGTCCTGCCCTCCCACCTCCCCGCCACAGCCGCAAATCGCCCCCTTTCATCAACAGTGGTGGAGTCAACCTCAAACGGCAGCGAGGCCCTAACAAGTATGCCAGCCCCTCTAGAGCCCGAGGAAAACCCCGAGTGTGCAACGAATTTGTAACCCTTCCTGTTGAGTGCATAGCACGTGTTACCTATCAAGTGCGTCTCCTGCAATAAAACTATGTCAGGGGAGCATCGCTTCAGAAATTGCAGGACAATCCCTCGCTTAATACGATCCCCTAAGCCGTTAACATTCCAACTGAGTATCTTTAAGCCCCTACCCCCCATCCCGAAATGTAAGGAGACCTCCACCCCCCCTGTAGAACAGCACTCGAGCAACAAAAGCTTGCATCACTACGCCTTGCAAAACAAAAACCGACAACAACCACCTCAACAACCCCATACCACCCCCCACCCTGCACCCCTGCGTAAGCTTAAGAAGCCCCCCCAACTTGCAGTGTGCCTGTCGCCATATTCTAAAACTAATCTACAAAAAGAACCCCAGAGGAGGAAGAAGCTCCCATCATACCCCCGCCGCCCCCGGGCTACAACCCTCCCGAAAAGACCGAAAACTGTGATTCACTGTCCTGGGCAAAGTCAAAATGGTCTGGCACCAGAGTCCTCACTCTTGTTCATCACGGCCACCTTCTGCTCCACCAGCATGCTCCCCGCTAGTCCGTCGTTGGGGCAATGTGTCCAGCCAGTCTCCGACCATGTCCGGTGATTCAAAAAAGAAAGTCCGCTCTTCATACACCACACGCAACCTGGCCGGGAAGAGCATGGCGTACTTCAGTCCCATCTCTCTTAGCCGTCTCTTAACCACCAGGAAGCTCTGCCTTTGCTTCTGCACCACCTGGGTAAAGTCAGGATAAAAACTCACTGTGGTGTTCTGGAAAGTCATCGGGCCGGACACTCGTGATGCTTGTAGAATGGCGTCGCGGTCCCTGAAATTAAAGATCCTGGCGACAATCGGTCTCGGGGGGGCCCCTACCTTGGGCCTCCCACCAGGGACTCTGTGGGCACGTTCAACAGTAAAGAACTTACTTAGGCCTTTGGGCGCCAGATGGTTTACCACCAAGTCCTCCACGAACAAGTCCACCGACTGCTCCTCCGAGGTTTCCGGAACCCCAATAATGCGCACGTTATTGCGCCGTGCCCGGCCTTCAAAGTCCTCCAGCCGTCGGGCAAAGAGGTCGTTTGCGGTCCTCAAATTACGGACTTCCAGCTGCAGATCAGAGACATCTCCCATGAGGCCAGAGGTTTTAAGGTCCAAGGATTGAACCCGTTCATTGGTTTTCCCCAGGTCTGCCCGAATTAAATTGACGTCGATCGAGATTGTGTCCACTTTATGTGCCAGGGTCTCGAATTGCTGCCCAATAGAGGACTGCATCCCCTCGATGGCCCCCATGATATCCTGCAGGGTTGGTTCCGTAGCGAGGGGCAAACCATCTTTCAAGGATTCCAGGGGCCGTCCCGATCCGCCAGGTGACCCCTTCTGCTGGGCATAACGATCCATATTGTTGGTTTGGGTGTATCCTCCCCGCCTGGTATTCTTGGGCTTCTGTTTTTCGGCTTCCGATTTGGCCGACATCGTGATCTGCTGCAGAAACAATTCCCTTGCCCATCCAGAGAAGACGGGGCCCTCTGAGCCTTCAATACACACGCCGGGCCCGGGCGCGTGTCGACAGTGCCACAAGTGACTGTCGCGACTCACTCCTAGGCCAGGGCGCGATGAAAACAGGAAAGCGAAAGCGAAAGTGATGACACCGTCCTTCCGATGGCTCGCCCCTCACGCGGCCGCTGTTGTTCAATTAGTGCTCGGGCACCGTGCCAGCGCAAGCCCCGGGCATCTTCCGGGGGTAGGCCGCAAACTTCCACGTGTCACAACTTCGGCCTCCGGTGGGCGATTTCAGTCCGGACAGTGACGATCACCTCAGCAACGGCTCGTCTCCAATATTCCGGGTGTTAAAAACAGGATTCTTCACAGGATATTTGCCGGAGGGAACGAGGGTCTCGGGAGCTCTGAGCTCACGCGGCCATCTTGATCACGCGCTAGGCTCCTCCCCCGAGGTGCTGTTTTTTAATCATAACCCCCCCCCCCCGCGTCCATACTTTGGTGACTTCCTGTTTTGAATCCCCCGCCAGTTCCAGGAATTTGGGATTCATATTTGATAATGAACTATCCTGCAAAACTCAAATAAATAAGGTCACTTTGGCGTGTTTTGGCAAACTCCGTATGATCAGGAAAATTCTCCCATTCTTCCCGTGGATGCCAGACGTACTGTCATCCACGCCCTCATTACTTCTCATCTGGATTACGCTAATAGCTTGTATTCCTGAGCCCCTGCCTATCAGATTAAACAGCTACAGATTGTGCAAAATGCGGCTGCCAGACTGATTTATAACATCCCATATTGCCATTCAATCTCACCGCACCTAAAAAGTCTACACTGGTTGCCCGTGGCCAGCCGCATTTGCTTTAAATCCTTAGTACTGGCACACAGAGCTATGCAGGGTCAGGGACCGGCTTACTTTAGAGCGAGACTCAAACATGCTCAGGCTTCACGTTCCCTTAGATCCAACCATCTTCGTCTTATACGAACTCCCCGGTTCCGCCGCTCAAGAATACGGGGAAGAGCGTTTGCGGTCATCACAGCCCAACCCTGGAATAACCTGCCACTATCTCTCCATTTGAGAGAATCGGAATGCATTTTTCGCCGCAATAAATCTATGAATGAATATAACTTCTGAATTATGTTTTCCTGTTCTAATTTTGATGGGTAGCTGGCTAAAGGATGCATGTTAAGGCTTATCTGCAACTGAGAGGGAAATATTTTTTAAGGGCATTGTTAATATCTGATACGGGCCTTTTGAATAAGTAATATTTAACAAAAGTTACGTTATGTTATAGAGTTGATTAGGCCAGAAAATTCATGTGAAGAGTTGAACCAGAGACGAGCCAGGGTTCTGGCTTGGCTCCAAGAGCCTAAGTACGAGCCGAGACTGCAAACATAATCTGTATTGGGATATGTTGTTGATTTATGCCTCAGTAAACAGTTTATCTATTCTAGGCCATCAATACAGTGCCCTTCAAAAAATGAGAACACATAGGATTGCTACGGCACATCTAACATTCCTTAAAGCACCTTCCTACAGTGTAACAGTATCAGAGCAAAGCTCACTAAGGCACTCCTGTCCGGAAGTACACCCCCCCTCCTGGCATGATGTTCTACCACTCCAGACCAGTGCTTCCCAAACTATTTAGAACCAAGACCCAGTTTTTAGAATGACAAACCTTTGCGACCCACCTAGCTTTAATAGACATGAGACTGGTGATTTTCTTTATATAACAAAAGCATTGTGTGGTAGTGCACTGTCCTTTGCAGACAGTACATTTCCTACAGAAATGGCCACTAAACTTGAACGGACGTACAGTTTTACTGATAAAACTATATTGCACATAAATTATATTGTGTGGGAATAAGGTTTCGGTAAATATGTATCCTTTGTGCATCACCAAGTAAAGTGTCTTGATTTGTTTTGAACCTATGAACATTTTTGTTTCCATCACACTTCAGAATTACAAAAAAATCTACATCATGTTTTCATGTTTTCTTTCCTATCTGCTGAATGTGTACAAACCATTTAAGGTATTCACATTTTGTTGTGTATTACACACGAATTTACACCCAGCAGCCTTTCCGCTCACAATCCCTTCGCCCCAGCAAGATTGTCATATAATTCACTTTCCCTTTCTTTCTCTGACAGTAAAGTGAGAGGAGTTTATAAATCTCCATGATAACAAAATAGGCAGCAAATTGTCAGAAGACATAGCCTGACATTGGACCTCAGTGGGGAAGCTTTTCAACGCACTCTGCACCTTACCAAGGGCAAGTCACGCTGTACTTTACTCCCACCAGGGGGTTAGCACGTAGCACTTTCCTGCACGGGGATGCGGAGAGGACTCAATCCCCCAGAAGGCCGAGCACCAGGAGGTGCTATCGTCATCATACAGCGCCCAGAGGTGCACAAAAACTCCCCAGGGCTCCCGCGGCACGGGAAGCTTTTCAACGCACTCTGCACCTTACCGGGGGCAAGGCACGCTGCACTTTACTCCCACCGAGGGGTTAGCACGTAGCACTTTCCTGCACAGGGACGCAGAAAGGACTCCATCCCCCAGAAGGCCGAACGCCAGGAGGCGCTATCGTCATCCTACAGTGCCCGGAGGCGCATAAAAACTCCCCAGGGCTCCCGGGCCAAGGGCGGGCCAGTCTGTGCCCGTCAGACACCGGAAGAGGCTGGGCCACGTTATTGTCATCTCTTGATCTAGTGGACTTTTTATGGACCCTTGTTTGGACTGTAACAGCAAGGTATGAGGGTATAGCGCAGTTATTATAACAATTGTTAATGCTGGCAAATGATTCAGAAAACAATGAGCAAACGCAAGTCACTAACAGGTCAGGGGTTGTGGGGACATTGGATGCTTTTTTATTAAGAGCTGAGTCTGCACTTATTCATGAAATTGCACTCACTGAGCGCAGACTGTCTTTAGAACCACAACACCCCCCAACTCAGCTCACAATGCCCGACCCTGTGGAGCACATTAATTCCCAACTTATTTCTCCCCCGACGAATGAGCAGCATAATTTGGTATTTGAGTCAAGGCAAGCGACATTTCAACTCGGCCAAATGTAACAACTAGGGATCAAAAAGTTAAAATTAGCCAGGGGAGCAGTCCTGTACTCCCTTCCAAGAAAAGAAAGGGGCAGGGTCCCAATAGGCAAACTCTCCCCCTCCCAAAGAGAGGTCACAAAACTAAAACTGCAGAGGTGGAGGAGATTAGTCTGGAACCTAATCTGGCTCATAAAGATTCCACCCCAATAATTTTAACCCCGCCTCAGGCTATTGACAACGGGGAGCTTTGGACAAAAATGGGTCTGGTTGTCTCAGCTTTACTGAATCCGTTGATACTTAAGTTATCATTACTAGAAGCAAGCATAGTTAAACTGGAAAAGCTTGCGGGTAGTACCCTTCCTCTTCTGACTAACACATGCCAATGTAGAAGTAAGGCTGCTCTGCCTAATAGAAACGGGGGTGCTATGTCTATTCAGTCTGATATTCCTGGGCAATTGTCTCCTTGAACCCTTCACCTCAATCCCACAACTTGTTAGGCTCTGAAACGGCGCATATAGGAGAAGCACCACTCACTTGTAAGCAAGTAGATACAGCACAGAGTACACCTACTATCCAAGAGCGACTGGTGAACATTCAAAAAGATCCCCTCCCCACCAGGCATAATCATGTACGTAGAGAGGGAGCCCAGACTTTAAGTGACCCAAAACAGCAAAAACAGCACCGGGGTAACTTGCCCTGTTCAAATATTCTGCACCTTCCCCCAGAAGCAACGCCCTGTACCATCGTGTTGGCCAATGTCCATCCTTTGCCACGTGGAGCTATGGAACACTAGTCAACTCTAAGAAATAAATCACTGCATGCACTGAGCACAAGGACGGGACCATATAACCTGCGTTTCGGTGAGTTCAAGATGGTACGGCGGATTGGTTGGATAGGAAGCTCTAAAAAGTCCCTAGAGGGCGACTGACTGCGTAGTTTTAACATTTGGGTGACCAGACTTGGTTCGAACCGTACTCGATAGGGTAGGCAACTGGCAAGTCAGTACTAAGGGGATTAATATTCTATCCCTGGGTTTCTTCTATAAACTATTTGGTCTTCCACAGTTTATACCAGGGGTAGATAGAGATGGGGAGTGGAGACAGTCTAGGTTTGCTATTCCAGTCAGCAACTATTTTGATGTCCTCAATACTCTAGAGGATAATGACTGACTGTTACCGTCAAATGGGTGCCTAAATGTTGAGGTGGACCTTCCCAGGGGCTGTGAGGTTGTTGCACCATTAAACGACTGCACTGTAGAACAAGAGGCCTCAGGTCTTAGGTCACCTTATGTGATAAATGAAAGGGAGTCCACTGAGAGAGATGCTACGAGCAGTACTTTCGCCCCCCTTTCGGAATCATGTGATTTACCAACCCAGGCTCAAGCACTACCTTGCATTAGTAGCCTGCCCCCTTCTGAGTTTGTATCCCCAAAGAATTATGTTGAGCGGTGATTGTTTGCCTTGCAAGGTAATAAGACAAATAATCTCGCCAGATAGCTTAGGTAATGTCATACGAAATCTTGGTAGCGACCTCAACTCACTTATCAATGCCAGTGCTAAAGAGACAATGATAATCTTTGTGGGTGATTTTAATGGTGCTTTATGTCCACATGAGGATAGTAGGATTTGTGGCAATATTGATGAAGACGGTATATGTAGTACACATTTTTGTCATACACAGATGGGGAAGATGTTTAATGAACTGCTTGTGAGTACTGAGCTTGGTTTCGTGAATGATTTATTGGCTAGACCTTTTTCTATGCCTTATACATTTAATGGAAGAGGCTTATCCTCAACAATAGACTATTCACTGGTGTCACTCAATCATGCACCTAGGTTGCTTTCTGTTATGGTGGGCGATAATCCCATGAGTGATCTTTTCCCCTTATGCCTAGAGGTCAACTTGCCTACACATAGGCATGTTAGGCCCAATAATGCTATAGAGTTGACGGGTAAGGTAATACTCAATAGAACCAACGGGTACACCCTTGTTGGACGAAGGTTGATCCAGATGCTGTTATAAAACAGCTAGTAATAAAATGCAAAACTGCCTTCGATAACTGCTTGAGTGAAACAGCCCCTAATGATGATATTTTATTGTCTTTCCAGCAAATAGCAGATGGGGTTAGGGAGCTATTATTGGTGCAAACCCGCAATAAGGCTAAAAAACAGGGGTGGTTCACCACAAAATGCACACAAGCACTTACCAATCTAATGCACAAGCTAGGCAGACAGCCCAGAAACCTCATCAAGGTCAGACAGGCAAGATTAGATTATTGACTGGCTCTCAAGGAAAGGAGATGTGCCCAGAGAAGGGAAGCAAGGGAATCCCTTCATAGTGCGGCACAACTGAAAGATAGCGCTGCTTTTTGGAGAGCGGTGAAAACCCTGTTTCTACAATCTACAGGCGGCCCTACAATAGAAACCGCTATACCTGAGGAGTTATGGACTAAACACTTTTCAAAGGTGTATAAAGGACAGGCAAGTTCTTGCCATCCAGTTAGCGATATGTCAGTAGAGCCCACTGACTGTCCAGTTCTACAGTTTACCTTGGATGAAGTGGAAAGAGCCCTGTTAGCGAGCCAGGGCAGTAAGGCGCCTGGCCCTGGGAGCCCATCATAACACAAGTTATTAATGCCAGCTGCATGTCCTCTATGCCAAAGATTTGGGCGAAATCCATCATCGTCTCAATCTTTAAGAAGGGGACCAAAACGATCCCGGGTGTTACAGGCCTATTTCCTTAATAGATTCTATGGTCAAGGTAGCGGAACGGGTTATCTTGGAATGCCTGCAAGCCAGGGCAGAAGAGAACTCGGTCCTATCTGATATACACTATCGTTTCAGAGAAGGTTTGGGGACGATTAAGCAGAGTTTAAATTTGGCCTTACTGGTTGATAAATATATGAGAGCCAACAAGAAAGGCCATTTTTACCTGGCATTCGTTGACCTTACAACGGCCTTCGATTCTGTAAAACACAATAGGCTGTGGTTGGTTCTTGGGTTTCTTGGAGTTGATCCTCATATTATTCTCTTTTTAAGGTGCTTGTATGGTGGTGCAATAGCGAGAGTGCGCTTTGGTTTGGGTGGCGAGGTCACACCTGCCTTTCCCGTTAAGAGGGAGGTTCGGCAAGGCTGCGTGCTAGCCCCCTTCCTTTTTAACTTATATATTAATGGATTGTCCCAAGCACTCCTTAGGAACAATCAAGATTTTCCCTCTGGAACGGATGTCCTATACCTGCTCTCCTCTATGCGGATGACGCAGTATTAATGTCAAGAACTCAATTAGGCCTCCAGAGGGTTTTAGATAGTTTTAATATTTTTATGGAGGATCTTGGTCTTAAGATTAACATTTCTAAAACTTACACAATAAGCTATGGCCGTGGGCCTCAGAGGATGAAAAGCATGTTTGTGGACAGGCAAAGACTAGAACAAACTAAGAGTTTTTCCTACCTTGGCATTTTATTCATTCAAGGCGACTCGTGGGCTCAAGCCATTCTTGCAAAAAAAACTGGCACTTGTTAAGACAACAGCCGCTCTAGCATTTTTCTCAAGAAAACTAGGTGGGAAGCTGCCAGAGGGGTTCATTCAAATTTACAAGGCTAAATGCACTGCTAACATAACGTTAGGGGCGGGTGTATGGGGTTTTGTTAATACTTACCCTATACAAACCGTAGAAAACTAGTTCTATAGATATATTTAATAGGTGCCAGTCAGCTCACCTTCTTATGCCTGCCACGATGAAGTGGGTCTTCCTTTCATCTCTGATCTTATTAAATTAGAACCAATTCTCCTGTGGCACAGGATCTGGACAAAGGATCAGCCGCAGCTAAATAGGGAGATCTTACAGGACTGCCTAAAACTGTAAGGGACAATGAAGATCCCCTTGGTAAAGTATGTGTGTGATTTTATGAACGATATTGGCCACCCAGAATACTTTACCGATACTAGGTCCATACGGACAATCTCTAGAAAGTCTCTAAGAAAGGAGTGTCTTCAGCTATTGGTCACAATAAGAATGACTGGAGAAATGTTCAAACCTAGTGTAAGGCAACATCAGTTAATTCCAACCACCTCTAATATGGAACCTTCCTTACATTTGTACCTGGCAGATGGGACAGGCTAACTTGGTTCAGGCTGGACATCATTTATAGACTTGTGACCTTCCCAAAAATCAATGATTGGTCACAGGTTTTGCCCTTATGGCCATGTGACAATCACTCTACCCAGTCCACCATTCGTTTGGTTTTATTTTGTAAATGTTATGTAGTCTTGAGGAAAGTGTGGATCTTACCAATTTTAAAACAACAGGGACTGCGGTAATTCCGCTCAGCATTGATTAGGCTACAGTTTTTAGAGGATGAGCAAACTGACTGGTGCTTAACCATGTTCTTTAAGAAGGTACTCTTTCAAAGGAAATCCATTATGACGAATGAATTACAGTAGAACGGGCACTTGATATTTTTATGGTTTTTATTACTGTAGCTTCAACATTAACTGATATTTTAATGTCATTTTAGGATTGCTGTTTTTATTATGAGTGTAATTTTGTGATAACATGTATCTTTGTCTTTTTATGTGCTTTTATGATTATTATAACAGTAGTCGAATAAAGCTTTCCTTGACTTGACTTGACTTGACCTCAGTCTTTGGCGCACCAAGTGTGACAAGATAAATACAGAATTAAAGGCATCTCTATTAATTGCTTGTACTTTTGCGGGCCACCAAAAACCGGCTCCCGACCTACCACTGGGTCACAAACTACAGTTTGGGAAACAGTGCTCCAGACTGTTTTTGATCCAACCTGCCCTTAAGAACTTCTTGTATATTGTGCTGGTTTACAAACACCTCTCAGCCAAGGTACCTCAAACCTGCCACACTTTCTAAAGTTAGCTTATGACACAGCTTTGTCAGTACACCGCCAACCTAAATCCAAATCTAGTATTTGTAAAGCGCAACCTACTCACCCCTAAGGGTCTCAAGGCGCTGGGGGCTATCGGGGAGATTAAATGAGCTATTGCATAGAGTCACATGGTGCTGAGCATCGAACTGTGAACCCTGTGCTCTAGAATCAGCCGCCCTGGCTGCTGCACCACACCTCTTCCTGCCTTACATTATCCTGTGCTATCATGCTCTTGGCTTCACTGACAGAAATGGATAGGCACATCAACCATACAACTCCCTGCTACATTTACACTGACGAAAACATGCAATATGGCAGGGTATTTAGGCTTAAGCTCCCGCTGCAAAACTACGCTGGGTCTCAACGACATTCCGGTTAAGGAACAGCACGCTATGGCTGCAGACCCACACCACACTACACATATACTATATGCATAGAGCCATAAAACATTTGCTGTAAGTGCCATCATTCTGTGCCAAACTCAGAGTATATTTGATGAAAGCCTGTTCGCTCCTCCTCTCATGGGTGTCTGTGAGGTGCAGCACTTGTTCCTCCCCTGCGCCATTTCTCCACTCCGCTGTTGCCTATCACAAGCCCATGCAGGGATGAAATGCAGAGTAGTATCTTGCATGTCAAATAGGTCCAGTTGTGACAACAATGAGCGCCTGTTGCAACTCATTGGGGGAGTGGTTGAGGAGGGAAGGCGGCTGGCTCCGCAATACATAGTTCAGTCGTCAACCCACATTTCAATCACCATGCATCAGACTGCTTCAACTCCCAGGAGTGTTCCGCACAGTGACTTATCGCAGACCTGCGTTTAATGTTGCAGAATGACAGTGTCACAGTGCTTCAACATGTCTGCATGTGCAGAGAGCTCGCAGTCTCAGTATGTATGAAAATATGCACATGCGCGGTATCAATTAAGAATCTGTACTTACAAGAGGCTACTCTTAAGAATGCTGCTAGGAAACAGCAGTGTAGTCAAGGGTACAGGCAGTCGGTGGAAGCACCTTTTTTCTTTTTAAACATTAATATTTGAAGAAGCTCTGGAACAGCAAGAGCAAAGCTGGAGACCATGCAAAACCTGTTGGTCAGCAAAAGCCCAGGAGCACACAGATGGGGCGTGTCTATGGGCTCTTGAGGGCCAAAAAGGATGTGAAGCTGAGCCAGAGCCAGGCATCTGGCTTAACCCAAGCTCGACCCTTCACTATTCGCCCACCTCTAATAGGTTAATCTTAGTTACTGTACATCACTGAAACACGCCATATTTTACTTAAATTGTGACTGTACTCAACGTTGTGCTATTGTATCAACAAAACATCATCTTCCCATGATCAAAGTTCCACACATATCACATAAAATGTAAGCCACTAAGAAGAAGCTCACTTTTGTTGTGATATATTTTTTCACCTTCACACTTTCTTACATCTGTTAGGTGTTGCATCTTGTGTGTCAGACTAGCTCAGTGTGTTACAGGCCACATTTTGAAATGTCCGAGACACAGCTACACTGTCTCACCATCCTCATGTTTTAAAAAAAATAATACTGAAAAAACATACCTATATACCATTATACAGGGATTTTAGTCAGCCATGTTCATCCATTTGTCTGTTCGTCTGTCACTCACAATTTCCTTCCACCCAGCACAGCATACAGTACAAGGTAAGTGTCAGCCCACTTTATCCACTGGTTGTTGCAGTTTGAGTGACAGCATTATAGTTCTGCCCTAAAGACAGCTTTTAGTTTTGTTGAAAACCTTTTGTGGGCAATACCAGTACTTACATACAGCATTGCAGTTTGTATGATGGAGGCACACATGGCTCAACCACGTGAGCCTCTACCACGCAGCCTGAACCACAAATACGTCTTAACCACGCATTCCTTTACCACGCATGCCTTTACCACGCAATTTTGTTGTTAAGACATGAATTGTAAAGGGGTATGTGTGGCTAAGGTCGTGTCCCCCCTCCCCCACCCAAAACTACAAACTCCCTACATGCCCCCCCCGAACCTGAGGTCCAAATATCCCGACCACCTCATGCTGTCCCTAACACTTAGCTTACACCATCCAACCCCCTCCCACCCCGCGCTGTCCCTAAAACGACCCCAACTCCTTCTACTGCCCTTAAGCGTAAAACCTTAACCCCTATGTTTAAGAACTACTCGCCCCACCTGAGCCCTAAAAACACCCCCTGCCCTAATGCCTAAAACCCTGACCCTTAGCTAACACTACACCGACCCGCTCACACCCCGCGCTATTCCTAAGACTACCCCAACCCCTTTCCACTGCCCTTAAGCCTAACACCCTAACCCCTAATTAAAAAAACTACCCATTTCCCTCCCTCCGCCTTAAGGGCTAAAAAACCCTGACCCTTAGCTAACACTACACCGAACCGCCCCGCCAATCTCCCCCCCAGCCCTGAATACTACCCTGAACCCCAGCCAGGAAAACGATCCCCTCCCCAACCCTGAGAAACAACCCCCTCCCCAGCCCTGAAAACGAACCTGCCTCCCTCCCAAGCCCTGAAAACAACTTCTACCCCCAGCCCTGTACCTACCCCCAAAACCATACAAAGAACCCCCAAAAACCCAACCCCACTTACCTCACCACGTCCTCTGCCAAGGTCTAAGGTCTCCCTACTTCCAAGTGCCACCCAGCAGCTGCAGCGGCTAGACTGTGCACTGCCTTAAACACGCATATGCCCAGAATCACAGAATGTTGAGCGTCTCTGTCGAGACTTGAACCCGGTTCCCCAGCTCTGAGGTTGACCGCCCTAGGCATTAGGCCACATTCTCTCCCATGACAAGTCTAGTTCAAAGTGTGTTTAATTATTTCCTATCAATAATTTGGGTCAGTCCAATGCAAGGCATTGGTTGACTTTCTTGTCAATCTCATTTGCATGATCCTTTTTTCAATGGCTTTACCGCCTCTTCTCAGATCGATCCCTCCCATTGAGCATAGCTTTATTACCATTCTTTTTACTGAATGATTTGCATCCTTCCACAGCTCCATACGAAAGACCCAGTTTTTTGGTCTGAACTTTCAGACAATTTTAGCTGTCTCACCAGGCTATTGTTTTTCTAAAAAATCTAAATAATTTCCATTGAGAGGGTGTTTAGGGTAGTGGATTCATCCATTGGTTGGTTTAATTGTCATTCAAATTATGCTTCTGCCCACCACAGCATGCAGTCTTGGCAATGGGTCAGTCCACTTTACCCAAAGGTCCCCTCCACTTTGAGTGACTGCACAATGCCTGTGTGCATTGTTCCTTTCTCTTCAGTGACAAAGTATGTTTTTTTATTGTAGTAATTTTTTACTTTAAGTACTAAATTTGCCTTCACTTCAGGTGCCCAACTAAATCTTGATTCATTTTGTTTCCTTTTCTAAGTTTGCTCTTATAAAGTCTTTAAGTGCCATTGTAGAATTGTGGCAGTCTGCTATTTCAGTGCTTGATTAGATGCTGATTTATTCTTGTCTACTTCACAAATAATATTAATAAAATGCTAAGAACAACCAAAATGCTTCTTATTGAAAAACATCACTTGTAAAACAGCCACATATGTAACACTTTTATTGCAAGCATATGGCGGCTACATTTAGCTCACAGCATGCTTTCGTTTATTTACTCTTTATTTTTTTGGCACATACTTGCAATAAAAAATAATGACAAATATAACTTTATGGCCAGCCATAGCTTGCCATGGCCAGACCTATTATTTAAAGGCGGTTATTTTTTAAGAGCTGTATTGAGGTATCTGAACTCTGTGCTTTCTTTGTGTCTTTCTTGAGCCGCCCAGTCTGGCCAGACCTGTCCGAGGCTATTCATTTTGAAATATTAAAATTAGCTAAGTACATTCACCTGATTTTCTGACCTGCCAGTCCTCTTTTGTGGTTATGAATATTCCTTTGCTATTGTGTTGATGTCTGTTTTTTTGTATTAAAGAGTGAAACATTTGTTTCAGTTCATCTTCACCTTAAAAGAGACACTGCTGGCCGATTCCCTCTGGGTATTATCATATTACATTGAGATTAGCCATATTTAATGAAAGAAATTGGGTTTTTGGTATACTATGATTAGCACATGTTTTAAAAAAAATCCCAACTCCCAAAAAGCAGACAATTTTAATTTAAATCCATTTGTAGAATTGTTTAAAATTGTTAGTAAAAACTGACTGCCCAATGGGGACTTTGACAGGTTCCACCTGTTCTGTCTGTTATGTTGTCAAAAGGAAGTCATAGCAATTTTAAAAAATGCAGAAGACTAGCAGGTTTTAACATTCTGTGTCCCAAGTGACTGTGCAGCAAAGAAACCACAAGACTGCTGTGCTGCACCTGGAAAAACTGCTTTGCTGCCTGAAGCCTGCTGCGAACCATCGGAGGCCTGCCCTGGAATTAAGCTCTGCTTCATCATTTGAAACCAGGACTACCAAAATGACTCCAAGGGTAAATTTGATGGCATCCTGTTCACAGCCACAGGAGCATAACAGGCTCTCTTCAACTTGAGCCTGTACCTGGGCCTGCACCTGAGTGAGTCCTAACACCCAAAGTCTGCCTGTGACTCTTGCCTGCCAAGATGGAGTTCAATCAATCAGGTGTTTGTTAAGCACTCGTGAGGGTCTCAAGGCGCTGGGGGGAGGAGGGATGGTGCGGGTTCCAGTCCATTTAGGAGGGGGTCTGTCGAAGAGCCAAGTTTTGAGGTTCCTCGCTAAGCTGAGGAGCGATGTTGTCTCTCTGAGGTGGAGCAGAAGGGGGTTCCAGGCTCTGGTCGTGAGGAAGGAGAAGGAGCGGCTTCCCGATCTGGTGCGGGGGACCACGGCGTAGGAGAGCTTGGCTGATCTGATTGCAGGGTCCTTTGGGGTGTGTGGAATTTGAGTCGGCTGTTCAGGTATACTGGTCCGGTGTCGTGGAGTGCCTTGTGTGCGTGGGTGAGAATCTTGAAGGGAATTCCAGCCAGTGGAGTGTGCGCAGGTGCTGGGAGATGTGGCAGTGTCTTGGCGGATTGAGGATCAGTCTTGCGGCAGTGTTCTGGATGTTTTGTAGCTTGTGGGTGATGTTTTTGTTTATTTCGACGTAGAGTGCGTTGCCGTAGTCGAGTCTGCTGGTGACGAGGGTGTGAGTGATGGTCTTTCTGTGCTCGAGGGGGATCCATTTGAAGGTCTTACGTAGGAGGCAGAGGGTATGGATGCAGGAGGATGCAACGGAGTTGATCTGGCGGTCCATTTTGAGCTTGGAGTCCAGGATAATTCCAAAGGTTGCGTGCGTGGTTCGTGGGGGTGGGTGGGCTTCCGAGGGTGGGGGGTCACCAGGTGTGGTTACAGGCATTGGGGTTTGGGCCCAAGATGAGTACTCCTGTTTTGTCGGTGTTGAGTTGTAGGCAGCTGCTTTTCATCCATTTGGCAACGGGTTCCATGCCTTCTTGAAAGTTATGGGCGGTGTTGGGTTCGTTGGATAAGGAGAGGATGAGTTGGGTGTCGTCTGCGTACGACACGATGTTCAGTCCGTAGGTTCTGATGATGGGGGTGGAGACGTTGAAGAGCTTGGGGCTGAGGGAGGACCCCTGGGGGACTGGGGACTCCGCAGGTGGTAGGTGTAGGGTCTGAGAGGAAAGGAGGGAGCCTGACCCGCTGCGTTCTGCCAGAGAGGAAGGAGTGGATCCAGTCGAGGGCTTTGTCCCGGATCCCTGCATCGTGGAGTCTGCGTATTAGGGTGCAGTGAAAGACTGTGTTGAACACTGCTGACAGGTCGAGGAGGATGAGGGCTACTGTTTCTCCTCTGTCCAGTAGGGAGCCGATGCCGTCTGTTGTGGCGAGGAGGGCGGTTTCTGTGCTGTGGTTTTTTGCTGAAGCCAGATTGGGAGGAGTCGAGGATGTTGTGCTCGTCGATGAAGGTGGTGAGTTGGCTGTTCATGGCTTTCTTAATGACTTTCACTTGGAACGGGAGCAGGGAGATGGGACTGTAGTTCTTGAGGTCGGTGGGGTCCGCCGAGGGCTTCTTCAGGAGGGGGTTGATCTCGGCGTGTTTCCAGTCGTCGGGAAGGAGGTGTTCATCAGGGAGCGGTGGATGGTGTAGCGGAGCATGGGTGCGATGATGTCGGTGGCTCTGTTGAAGATGTGGTGGGGGCAGGGGTCCGTGGGGGCCCCGGAGTGGATGGACTTCATTGCCTTCAGTGTGTCTTCAGTGGAGAGGGCTGTCCAGTTGTCAATCGTTGGCTTCAGGGTGTCGGGGATGGCTGGTGAGGGTTCAGTGTGTTGGTTGTCTTCGTCGAAGTTGTTGTGAATGTTCTTGATTTTGAGGTGGAAGAAGGTGCTGTGTTTGTCGCAGAGGTCTTGTGAGGGAGGGATGTCAGTAGACTCGCTGGTGGGTTGGGCAAACTCCTTGATGATCCTGAAGAGTTCTTTGCTGTTGTGCGCGTGTGTGGAGATTCTGTCTTCAATTTCTTTTTTTCTAGTTTTTCTGATGAGTTGGTGGTGGGCGTTGGTGGTGGCTCTAAAGTCGTTGGGGGCCTCTGTGGATTTGGATTTCTCCAGGCCTTTTTGAGGCGGCGGCACGTGTGTCTGGAGTCTCGAAGTTCGGTGGTAAACCATCTGGCTTTCTTGGAGTGAGTGTTGTTTTTTCTTTCTTGAGGGGGTCTATGGTGTTGGCGCTGTGGGAGATCCATCTGTGCAGAGTTCGGGCTGCGGTGTTGGGGTTGTCATCTTCCGCAATGGTTGGGGTGGAGTTGCTGAGTGAGGAGGTGAGCTGGTCGTTGGTGATTTTGGTTCAGTTTCTTCATGGGAGCAGGTGCTAGTGTCTGTGGATGGTGTGTGTTCTGAAGGTGAAATGGACGCATCGGTGGTCTGTCCATGGGAGTTCTGTAGTGTGGCTGAAAGTGATGGAGTTTCCTGTTGTGAAGAGGGAGTGGGGGTGTGGCCTGGTGAGTGCGTGGGTTCGGTCACGATCTGGGGGAGTCCAATGTTGTGGAGGTTGTCCAGGAGGGATGTGGTGTTGGGGTCCGGTTGTTTGTCGAGGTGGAAGTTGAGGTCTCCAAGCAGGGTGTAGTTGGTTGATGCAATGGCATGCGGGGAGATGATGTCCGTGATGGAGTTGGCGAATAGTCCGCGGGGTCCAGGGAGTCGGTAGATGAGGGTTCCTCGGAGGGTGGTGGTAGGGCTGGCCAGTATCTTGAAGTGAAGGTGTTCCATCAGGTCTGTGGGCTTGTCGGGGAATGTGCTCAGGCGGAGGGTGGATTTGTGGGTGATAGCGATTCCTCCTCCCGGGTGGGTGAGGTGGTCTTTCCTGGAGATCTTGTATCCTTGGGGAATGGCGATGGAGATGTCCGGTCCCGAGGTGGTGTTGGTCCAGGTTTCGGTGAGGAATGCTACGTCCGGGGCGGTGCTGTCGAGGAGATCACAGATTTCGGTTGCATGTTTGTGGAGTGATCTGACGTTGAGGAGGATGCATTGCAGGGTCTTTGGTTCGGGAGTGTTCATGCAGTTGCGTTGTGCTGGGTCCGTTGTCCTGTCGGTGCTGTAGGTGTGCCAGCAGCGGTGACAGCTGAAGGGTCCGTGGATGTCGGCTGATGATGCTAGCTTGCAGTTGTTGTTGCGGCCTGGGTTGAGTGTGTGGAGTGTCGCTGGGTCATTGCGTTGGCGGCACGGAGGTCCAGGGTTCCTGCCGCTGGTCGCGGTCAGGTCGCGGACAGGTGCAGCAGCTGCCATTAAGTAGGGGTCGGGGAGGGCTAGACATCTGGGAGGAGGGAGCGGGGAGGGGAGCTGGTTTGGGCCGGTCACGCTGGTCATGCTAGGGGGGGCCACAGGGGCAGCAGCAGTGGGGAAAATGGGCGGGAAAGGGAAAGAAGGAATAAGGAGGAATAAAAGGAAATAAAAGTGGAATAAAGCAAAAAAGCTGAAAAGTGCAGCAAAGCAGAAAAGAGATTAAAAAGAGGGTAAAACGACGGAGAATTACTAGACATCTGGAGGGAGTGGCATCCAGACGACTTGGAAGGCACATGTGTTACAGCACATCACTCAGCCTGGTCCTGTATAGACTTTTGGCTTATATCAAAGGACAGTGCCACATGGACAGTAGACATTAGACATCTTCCTCGTACCCTCTCGGACCATTCCCCATGCCTACTTCGCTTCCAAGTAGACAGTATGCCCAGCCGCGCTTTCACTTGGAGGCTCCCACCATATGCCCTCTTAGATACCGCATTCAAGGAAGAAATAAAGCTCAACGTCTTACAGTACTTTGCATTGAACGATGGCTCGGGGTCGTCCCCATCAATACTTTGGGAGGCTTTTAAGGTAGTAATTCGTGGCAAATGCATAGCCTACCAAGCTGGGGTGCTTCAGGCCATACGTCAAACTTTGTTCACCCTAGAAGCGCAGATTCATGAGTTGGAACTTAACTATTTTAGTAGTGGGGATAGAGCGATGCTGCCACAGATCAGAAGTAAATTAAGCGAATATGAGGAGGAGGCGCAAAGGGAGGTCCACTACTTGGGGAGGAAAGCACAAGCCAGGAAATATTGGGGAGGGTGATAGACCTGGGAAAACGTTAGCGGCTCTGCTCAGACAACCACGCACAACAGAACTCCAAGACGAGAGGCAGCAGACATTACAGGGCCCACAGGCAATTAAAAAACACATTGTAGAATATTACTTGCAACTTTACACATCACAACACAACATACCACAGGAGATTATGCAACCCTACTTCGACTCTATAAGAGCTGCTTTGGCTCAGTAATGCCCACAGAGCATACCTTGATAACCCATTCAGTGAAGAAGATGTTATCGGAGTTATTAATAGTCTGCCACCAGATAAAGCCCCTGGGCTAGACGGTATGCCGGTATCATTTTACAAAAGCTACGCCTCCATTCTGGCCCCCCGCCTTATGGCAGTATACCAGGAGTCTCTAGACAATGGCAGATTACCTCCAAATCTTCAGGAGGCGAGCATCCTGCTGCTACTTAAACCTGACAAGGCACCGCACAAGTGCGATTCATATCATCCGTTGTCACTTATAAACAAAACAAATGTATGCCAAATTATTGGCAAATCGGATACAACCACTATTAACGCTCATTGCCAGGCCAGATAAATTAGGATTTATTCCTGGGAGATCAACCTCTCAAAATTTGCGCACCTTTTTCACAATACTGCACTACCTAGACCCGCATCTTCCTGCAGTGGTGGCACTCTTAGACCTCACCAAGGCTTTTGACTCCCTGGAGTGGACATTTCTCTTTTTTGTCCTACAACGATTAGGATTCAGTCCTCTCTTTATAAAACAGATACAGCTGTTGTACACCGACCCCACTGCCCGCCTGTTCGTTAACGGACAGATCACAGAGGCCTTCACTATCCCGCATGGCGCGAGGCATGGGTGCCCACTCTCACCCCTGTTGTTCACGATCGTAATGGAGCCATTGGCAGCGAGGCTGCAACAGCATCACGCAGCGCGAAGGCTCTGCTTTACATCTAGAGGGATAATAATTTCACAATACGCGGATGACATAACCTTATGTATTAAACACCCTCACACTAATCTGTCACCAGTGCTTCGAGAGCTTACGCAGTTCGGGGGCATGTCAGGCATACAAATAAATTGGGCAAAATCCACTCTGTTCCCACTAACAGATGGTACTGTACCATTTGGGATCGACTATCCACTTTGCTGGGCAGATGGCCCTGTGAAATATTTGGGGACTTAGTTGAGCAGGGATGTCCAAGAGCTATGGAATATGAACATAGGGCGTACCATCACTTGGCTGGAAGGGAAAATTAAATTCTGGGCTGCACTGCCGTTGACCCTGGCAGGACGAATAGAGGTAGCAAAGATGATTGTCCTTCCCAAATTCCTCTACATAGTTGTTAATGTGCCTCTTATACTCACCCAAGCCTTCTTCACTAGGGTACGTTCACTTTTGATATCACTGGTGTGGGCGGGAGGGCAGGCCAGGGTCACCTGGGAAACACTCCCACTCCCACAGAGCCAGGGTGGATTGGGCACGCCAGATTTCCAATTATACGCTTTCTGCGCTCAGGTGCAATATTTGCACTTTTGGATACATCCAATCCCATTTCAGCCGCACGTGGCGGTGGAGAGTGACATAGCTGGGCCAACTCCCTTGACAGTGGCACTATACAGTTCATATAAATGCCCACGACAGGTAATAGACACCACAGAGACACTACGAAGAGCCTGTGATGGCTTGCGCCGACAAGCAAACATGCAGATAATATACGCCCCCACAATACACCTGGCAAAAAACCCACAAATGCTCCCTCTGGAGGACAAGGGAGCGATTGTGAGAGCTCAGAGGATGGGTATCCAAAGTTATGCTGACTTGTATAGAGAGGAGGGTTTTCTTGAACCAGTGGCCCGGACTGATACACCTCCCCCTTCTTTCTCAGACACACTGCTTTACTACCACATACGTGCAGTTTGTCGGCAAACCCATGACACATTTCCAAATACACCACCTATTCACCATGCCTTGGAGAACCTACTCAGCAATCCCTCAGCAAAAAAACTAATCACCAGGCTCTACTCCTCCACTCAGACACATTACCCAGTCGCTAACCCAAATCATAGAGACCAATGGGACACTGAGTTACACCTACAGGTGACAGAAGAGGAATGGAAGTTTTGTTGTGCGCAACTAGAACTGTCCCCCAATTACAAGCTCAGGCTAATTCATTTTACATGTTTAAACCAATATTATCAAACACCCATAAAAGTGTATCGAATGGGACTCAGGCCGAACACGGAATGCTGGAGATGTCATACAGACCAGGCCACTTTCTTGCATTTGGCCTGGTGCTGCCACCCAATAGCAGCGTACTGGAAGGATATCTTCCAAACTATTAGTGAGATAATCATGATACAATTAACTCCTGGGGTAACAATAGTCCTATTGGGATATGTAAAGAATGTGCCTGTGGAGGTCCGCAGACTTTTGGCCATGCTGCTATTATTAGCAAAACGTAGGATTGCTATGAAATGGGGAAGGTCGCATCCTCCCAATATTTAAGGCGGGATTATTGACGTTACGTTCTGTCAGGAACAAATCACTGCCTTTTGGGAGTCTTGATTATTTATGCAGATATATGTACGATATGCACCAGTCAAGGATTTTCCCATTCTTTTCTCTCTGTAATAATGATCAATATTCCCTTTGTAACCTGTTGCAACTGATGCTTGTGAATAAGTGAATCTGATATGTTTTTTAACTTGTACAATACTTCAACTGCCAATTAAAATAAAAAAAAGAGGTTAAAAACAAGTGGAAACGGAGCGGAAAGCGGAGCGAGAGAAAGGAGACTGAGGTCCACTGGACCACCAGGGATGAGGCGCAGGTAAACTTGCGGGTGGAGGAGGACCTCGAACACCAACACTCGAGAGTGCAGGGGCTCTGGGGAGACATCACTAAATGGTGAAGCTGCAAGGGAGGGAGAGCAATTTCACTGACAATGAGTCAGTGGTCTTGTATGTCACACCATTGAAACCGGTCCTAGGATGCTTGATTCCGGTTCAGGGAAGACATGGCTTGGCAGTTCGGGCTGGACTGTTCCCATGAGGCACAGGGTCAAGACTGATTTGCATATGGCCATGTCTGAACTGGGGTGGCGTGGTGAGCAAAATAACGATGGATTTAACCCAGATCTGTGACAGGGGGTGAATGTTTTGCCAATGTGCAACATTCCGTCCATCATCTTGTGTGTTTTGCTGTTCGCACTATGTTGGAAGGGTATGCCCAGACGTGGGTCCCGTGCTCACTACGCCACTGGAGTCAAGCTATCCTGGCTGAAGAGGGGTGAAACCCAGAAACCAGTCCTAGGATGCTTGATTCCGGTCCAGGGAAGACATGGCTTGGCAATTCGGGCTGGACTGTTCCCATGAGGCACAGGGTCAAGAATGATTTGCCTATGGCCATGTCTGAACTGGGGTGGCGTGGTGAGCAAAATAACGATGGATTAAACCCATATCTATGACTTGGGGTAAATGTTTTGCCAGTGTGCAACATTCCGTCCATCATCTTGTGTGTTTTGACCTACATCTGTGACACAACCCTTCAGCCATAAGCCTAAACCTGGGCTCAAACTAAGTTTGTCTGAGCAAGCGCACCATGGTGTCTCTACCTACATGTGCAGGTCCATAATATTGCCTTGCCATTGGAGTAACAAACTATTTGAGAACACAGGTCTTTCATCACCTAAACCCAATGTCATCCTCATCTCTTTTGACACAACCAGCTCTAACCAAGCCTTGCTGTTCTGCATCTGACACTTCCTCTTTTAGTCTATTAACTTCCTCCCATGTATGAACTGTGGTTAACAACAGATTTTATTTTGTCTCATCTGTTCTTTCCACAACTGTCGAAAGTTGTGAACAACACCAAATCCATACTGACTATCAGTGAAAATTGTTACTCTCAGCTGGTCTGAAACACAGCATACTTTAGTAAGAGCAATCGATTTGGTCACTTGTGCTGAAAATACTCTTTGAAGCCAGAAGGCTTCGACCACACCTGAGACAGTACACACTGCATAGGCAGCTCTCAGGCTTCCTTCATGGTCTTGTAAACAGGAGCCATCAACACACATCACATAATCTGATCCAAGCAGTGGCACATCTTGTATGGCAGGTCTCGACTTGGTGCATAGAGAAGTAACATTAAGACTGTCATGCTTAACTTTGCCTTCGACCACATAATTTCCATGCATAGGTAAAAAGGTAGCAGGATTAAGAGTAGTAAATTTTTCAATGCTATCTTCTCCACCGCAAGTCTTGCTTGGTCATGCTTAGGCAGCTGTTGCTTAGGTACTGAGTCCTGGTGCGAGTTAACAGTACTTCTACAGAATGGGAAACAGAAACAGTAAGAAGATGATCCATAGCAATGCTTTCACACTGCTTGATGCTGACACCTGTGGAAGCCACAGCTTTGAGCCAGCCAGGCAAAGCAGCATCTACTCATTCAAGTGTAGCTGAAAAATATGTGACGTGTCTTCGAGCATTCTCCTGCATCTGGGTTAGCACTGAGAGAGGGCAGCCCTCCCTCTCACTGCAAACCAAAGCAAAACATTTATTGTAATCAGGCATTCCCAGAGCTGGGGCACAACAGAGACTTTCTCCCAGCTCTGAGAAGGCACGCAAGCAGATGTCATCCCATAGTGCTGTATCTGCCACATCCTGGTGTGTCAAACCTCTAAAAAGGCTTGGCCACTAGGGAAAAGTTGGGAATCCACTGTCGACAGTAGCCCATCATTCCCAAGAACATCCTAACTTCTTTCTGGGTAGTTGGCTACTTCATTTTCAAATCTCTCTTGTGAACCTTCCTCACTCTGTTCTTAATGTGATGTCCTAGGTACAAGACCTCTTTCTTACAGTATTGCAACTTGATTGGAGACTCTTTATGTCCATTCTCAGCTAAGTGGTTCAACAAAGCAATAGTATCTCATCTGCAAGTCTCCTGTGTATTTGATGCCACCAATTGGTGGCCATGTAGTTAACCAGAACTGGGTGACAGGGCATTACCAGGGACTCCAGATTCTTTTGAGGATCTGGTTAAAGATGGACGGACTCTCAATTTCGCCTTGTGGGACTCGGCACCAAGCCAAAACACAGCTGCCAAACCAAAATACAAAGAGGAAAGGACTGTCCTCATGCAACGGTATGGAATAGAAGGCTTGGCACAAATCAATGATATTGAACCACTAGGCTTCACATGGAATCTGAAATAAAATCACAGCTGAATGTGGTACCACAGGACAACAAGGGACAACTATAGTGTTGATCATTTTCAAATCCTGCACTATGCAATATTTACCATTAGATTTCTATAAACCCATAAAGTGTGAGTTACATGAAATCCCAATAATCTCCTTCAGGATACCTTGTTGAATCATTGAGTCAATCAAAGGAGTAAGCTCAGCAATGGTTTCAGGGGTCAGATTATATTGTGGGATTCTTGGATACTTACCCTTAAGTTCCACTGTTATGCGCACAGGTTCAATACCTTTAATGAGACCTATGTCCTTTACTGAGAAGACCCAGACTCCTGGTATTCACAGACCAAAGTGTCTTTCAATTCTGGGGCAGATCATCTTTTGTCCACATGGGGTACAGTCTAGCATCTGAACTCTGGTTTGTAAGTTTGAAGACAACGTCTTAATCATAAGTTTGAAACTCGATGCCATACAGAGTACAGCAAATAGAACTATTCAGCATGCACAAAAGATTGCACCCAAACAAATTTACAGGACTTGAATCACATACTACAAATAAGTGATTCTCCTCAAAGGACCCTATTTTAACAGGTACTGCTTCAGTGGCAGGGCTAGTCAATTGTTTATTTTCAACTCGTACAACCTGGATTCTTTTTCCTGAGAGTGGTAGGGTGGGAACCTCTGCTGTTCTCACAGTAGAGCAGATAGCACCAGTATCGATCAAGAATGATATGGAGTGGCCATTCACCTCAACATCCACAAATGGATCACTCTCGTCTACCTTTCAAGTTGTGCCAAGCACGCAATCTTCCTCCCCCTAGGCACGGTCATTGCGACAGGTCTGAACTGTAATCCTCATCTGCTTGTATCATGGGGTACTTCTGAGATGTACCCTGATTCACAAAAGGTTTGGTGTTTACATTGGTGACCTGATTTGGAACAAATCTTGGAGAAAACTTTCATCTGTACCACCATCACCTTCTCCTTCTTGTGCTTCAGCTCCAGTTCATCACTACAGTATTTTGCAGACTTCAAGATCTCATCAATTGACTTATTCTGCCAACAAATCAAATGTTGTTGAATCATCATGCTAATCTCAGATTTCAATTCCTGCACACATCTGAACACAAAATGTCCCAGGTCTCGGGTTTCAATAGTCTCTGTACCACTATACAGTTTAAACTCTTGCAGCAGTCTCTTATAATAAGAATGTATTGCTTCTTTGGACTCTTAGGTCAGACTGTCAATCTTGAGCCAATTAATATTCTTAGGGGATACCTTCGATTTGTAAAATGTAATTACCTGATGATACTTTTCCATCACAACTAGTGACGGACCCTTTGTTACGAGATGTCTCATCTGCACCTTCTTTGGCCACTCCACAGCTATTTTGCGTTCAACTCACGAGTCACATGGAGCCACAATTTCAAACAAGGTATTCAAATCTAGCCACAAAACCTTTGAGATCTTCACAAACCGGTCAACCTGTCAGTCCAATTCCACTGGGTCTTCTCTAAATTTCGGAAAATCTTTTGTGAATGACTCAAGATCACTCCTGGTCCAAGGTATGTGGACATAACCTCCAACAGGGACTTCTCTCATTGGAAGCATGTGTCCATCCTCCTCCTCCTCCCCTGTTCCAGATGGAGGCAGCTCTAATCTGACTTTCTTCGGTTCTTATTTCATTGCTCACCTGCCTTTCCACCAATTAATCTCACTCCACCTTTCGGACATAGCCAATAAATTCCATGATCTGCAAATTCATTACTGATAGTCTCATGTAAGTGAGATCCCGATCAATAAAGCTTAAATGGTAACTCCCTGTAAGGCTTTGGATTTCTGTAAGTCAATTTCATATCTATGAGCCAATTCAGAAAACCTTTTTTGAGCCTGTCCAGCACCTCAGCTAATATCTTTACATATGAACAGAAGCTCTTCATGTCAGTAAGCATTTAATTTGAACATGTCAAGATTTCCAAGTACCATGTTGTCTAATTCCAGTTTCAGCTTGGACACATCTATTATCTTTTCTCTCTCTGGGACTTGAAAATTCCTGCCACTTGGTTCGAGATTCCCACAACCAGTTAGGGTGTCAACCCTTTGAAGCAAACGCTGAGTTTTCAGGCAGTAAAATCAGCTTGTTATACCGGGATTTTAAGAATTAAAGACCCACAATTTGCAGTAAGAGGTGAGTTCAAAAGAGACATGCCAGAACTTGGTGAACCCATAGGCATTTCTGTTCTAGGAGTACTATTATTAACACTTGTAAGCAAATTTGTGTTGGGCATGAAAATGGGAGGCGATGTTTGGGGAAACCTTCCAGTTGGGTCAAACTCTGTCCGATTTATTGTAGGGTCTGCACTTGCAGCACAAGGTGTATCCCCTTGTGCCGGAAACCAAAGGAATTTGAGCACTTGGTCTCGCTGTCGAACCCATAAGATTGCTAACTGAGGCACCCATCCCAAGTAGGAACAGTCAAAGTATGCGTAGTATCTTCTGCCAATCCAGGTCTCTATACAGGAACTACAGGACCAATTGTAACAGGAATAATCAGTGTATCTGGGGAATTTAGAGGAGATGAATTTTGAAGGGCTGTCCTCCCTGAACTCTCTCCTGTGGAATTAGAACGTGCATCCAGTGGTGCCATAGGAGCATCAAAATTCTCACCGGTATGTGCATTATTCGCTCCTCAAACGTGAGTCATCTTGCATGGGGGTGGACGGTTTAACAATAATTTGTTTATGAAACCCTCACTTGAATCGCTATCACTGTCCTCAGCTACATTCTCTACCTCAACTGCCTCATCTTTTTCCTATTATGTTGTTTACCGTTTCCATCTTCCTCACTCGTTAATGCAGGGTACAATCTAGCTTCCTCGATTATGTCAGTGCTCCATGTTTTCTGTTCTACATCCCATCTAACATCCGCACAAGCATGTATGGCTTTTTTGACCCTTCCTTGGAATCACTTTCTCTTGCTAAGGTGAGCTGTATGTTCCCAAGCATTAAGTGCTTCATAATATGTATGTCTAGGAGAAGGTTTCATGTCATACAACGTCCTCCTTAAATGTTTAATGATTATCAAATTAAATGGGCCATAACGGGAAAAGTAAAATGACCATCCTTCACAGTGATTTTATGCCACTGTTCAAGACAAATGTGAAGACCAGCGTTTATTGCCATATGATGACCTGGCCTGCCTGCGGGTGGTGCCTCTTCCCCCTTTCTAACAGGTACAGTCACATTTCCCGTCATTAGACTTTGTAGTGCTTTAAAGAATTTCATTTTCAATCAAAAGTTTGCAAAATTCACAAATCACTTTTCGTTTAAGCCAGGAAATGATTGTTCACCCACAATTCTCTGTTCAGCGATCACAAGAAATACCAGTGCGACTCTCTATGAGGTATCCAACAATGCCAGCACTGCTCTACACCAACCAATACCAATTCGCGCTCTGTGATGTCTATCTCACTCCTTGCAGCAGCTCAGCTTTACAATTTCCTCAAATGCATTCTCCCAGCAATTAATGCACAAGATAAATGCAAGCAACTTTAACAACTAACTTTGTTAGCTCCTTTGTAGAAATTAAAGTACCCAGTCACATAAGAAACAATCTTGTGCAACACTTTCTGACCAACCCTGACATCCACTTCAAATTAAACCTCGACCAGTGGGGTCTCATCCAGATTGATAAAGTTCCTCCCTGTGCACTGAGATTTACTATACCAACCACACCTCACAATCACACAAAGATAAAGTACCTATCGCAATAGTGCTGTTGACAACATCTCACGACTATCACCGCAACACAGCGGTCAACTAAACCCAGTGTCTTCTACACTGATAACTTATTACCATATAATGCTGATAGCAACTTCAGCTACTCTGCATTAAGTGCCATATTCACACAACAACTTAAAACATCTCCACAGAACACCACATAATCACTGCAAAGCACTGCAAGCTAAGCATAAGCAAATGCAACGTGCAACCCTAGTAATACTCACACCTCTACTACTACAACTCATTTCTGAACCCCTGGATCTTCATCATTCCCATGAGCGAACCATGGGCTTTTAGAAATTTGGACTGGGCTCAGGCAGTTCCTAAATGGAACACCCTAACTCCCCCACTTCAGTGACAAACCATCTGACGAGCTATCAGTTGATCCTGAGCTGGCCAAACACACTTACCATTTGTTACTCGATAGACATTTTCCACTGACTGAGAGGTAAACGGAGTTAGCATTTAACCAAACAATCTCAATAAAAGTGCAACCCATTTGGCTACATGTTGTATTCTCAAATGTATTTTTATTATATTGTATCTTATCCTTTAAGCATTGCATTCTAAAAGCTTAAGTTCCAGCGTTGCTGTGCCATATGACATAGGTGCATTCCTCACTGGTCAGTTGTCTGCTGGCTGGAGAGGGATCACCATTGTTATCTCTAGCACTCCTAATAAAGTGTTTAATTACATCAAAAACTTGTCGAGATATCTTTACCTACAACAGATGGCGACGATTAACCAGCAGAGTGCAAAGTGACCTCAGATGTCCCGTTGGTGAAAGGAGAACCCATGCGTGATAAAAAAAAAAGGAAAACAACGACAAATCAAACAGTAAGGAATATAACTTAACAAACGCATGCCAGCGAAATTAGACATGTATATGTTCCGTTCCAACGGAGAAAGTGATTTAATAAAAAAAAACTGAAACTATTGTGCATGGCTGTAGGCGATTGACTGTTTAGAAGTGAAAAAAACATAAAAACACCACACCATGGAATCTGGGCAGCGGAACGAATAGTTGAAAGATTGAGGAAACTGTCATATATATCTTATAAGAAAAGTGCCTTAATTTGGAGACATTGTGTCAGATTGAAAGCGATTGATTGTTTTTGAATTACCTGTGGCAGTTATCACTGGAGCGAGTATAGTCACGCGAGAACCATCACGTGTCCTGCCCTTGCGAGGTGAAGCTGACGTGTTGCATGAACCAGTCATGAAGCGGCGTGTCTAACGTGACGATGTTCATGACGTGACGACGCTCTCTGCGGCCATCTTTGAGGATTGGGAAGGGCAGTATTGCCCTTTCCCTAGGCACACGTCCTTCAATACTCGTTCTGTTATTGAACCTTTATTGGCACAAGTTTCAGCATAAACGCGTCTTGCTTCTGCACAGAAAGATAGATTATTGGCACTTGTAACACAGGAAGGTATCTTGGAACAATCTGTCTTTTTGTATACCGCTATGTGTGATTGGAGATTGATATACAGACAGCAACAATAACTTTAACAACTTTATAGGACACATCCAACCATTACTCAATACCTATTGCCTTCACTCCTATTGGATTCAGCAGTGATGGGTACACTTTGGACACATTTATTTTATATATTCAACGGTGATAAGCAGTTGGAGTTCTATACAATTGTTCTTGTTTCTTTCCATTTCTAACCATTTTTCTTCACAGGTTTAGTGTGGGAATTTGATTATGAAGGTAGCTGTAATCCCACCACCTTTGTTTCTCCAACAACCAGGCGAGCCTTCCATTGAGTGGGATGAATGGGTGGAAGTGTTTGAGAACTATATTGAGGCCTTGGATGGTAGGGAGTTTAATGCAGCCAGAAAAAAAGCGTTACTCTTAAGCACACTAGGGAAATAGGGGCATCATGTGTTAAAATATTTACCAACCAATACCAATTCGCGCTCTGTGATGTCTATCTCACTCCTTGCAGCAGCTCAGCTTTACAATTTCCTCAAATGCATTCTCCCAGCAATTAATGCACAAGATAAATGCAAGCAACTTTAACAACTAACTTTGTTAGCTCCTTTGTAGAAATTAAAGTACCCAGTCACATAAGAAACAATCTTGTGCAACACTTTCTGACCAACCCTGACATCCACTTCAAATTAAACCTCGACCAGTGGGGTCTCATCCAGATTGATAAAGTTCCTCCCTGTGCACTGAGATTTACTATACCAACCACACCTCACAATCACACAAAGATAAAGTACCTATCGCAATAGTGCTGTTGACAACATCTCACGACTATCACCGCAACACAGCGGTCAACTAAACCCAGTGTCTTCTACACTGATAACTTATTACCATATAATGCTGATAGCAACTTCAGCTACTCTGCATTAAGTGCCATATTCACACAACAACTTAAAACATCTCCACAGAACACCACATAATCACTGCAAAGCACTGCAAGCTAAGCATAAGCAAATGCAACGTGCAACCCTAGTAATACTCACACCTCTACTACTACAACTCATTTCTGAACCCCTGGATCTTCATCATTCCCATGAGCGAACCATGGGCTTTTAGAAATTTGGACTGGGCTCAGGCAGTTCCTAAATGGAACACCCTAACTCCCCCACTTCAGTGACAAACCATCTGACGAGCTATCAGTTGATCCTGAGCTGGCCAAACACACTTACCATTTGTTACTCGATAGACATTTTCCACTGACTGAGAGGTAAACGGAGTTAGCATTTAACCAAACAATCTCAATAAAAGTGCAACCCATTTGGCTACATGTTGTATTCTCAAATGTATTTTTATTATATTGTATCTTATCCTTTAAGCATTGCATTCTAAAAGCTTAAGTTCCAGCGTTGCTGTGCCATATGACATAGGTGCATTCCTCACTGGTCAGTTGTCTGCTGGCTGGAGAGGGATCACCATTGTTATCTCTAGCACTCCTAATAAAGTGTTTAATTACATCAAAAACTTGTCGAGATATCTTTACCTACAACAGATGGCGACGATTAACCAGCAGAGTGCAAAGTGACCTCAGATGTCCCGTTGGTGAAAGGAGAACCCATGCGTGATAAAAAAAAAAGGAAAACAACGACAAATCAAACAGTAAGGAATATAACTTAACAAACGCATGCCAGCGAAATTAGACATGTATATGTTCCGTTCCAACGGAGAAAGTGATTTAATAAAAAAAAACTGAAACTATTGTGCATGGCTGTAGGCGATTGACTGTTTAGAAGTGAAAAAAACATAAAAACACCACACCATGGAATCTGGGCAGCGGAACGAATAGTTGAAAGATTGAGGAAACTGTCATATATATCTTATAAGAAAAGTGCCTTAATTTGGAGACATTGTGTCAGATTGAAAGCGATTGATTGTTTTTGAATTAACTGTGGCAGTTATCACTGGAGCGAGTATAGTCACGCGAGAACCATCACGTGTCCTGCCCTTGCGAGGTGAAGCTGACGTGTTGCATGAACCAGTCATGAAGCGGCGTGTCTAACGTGACGATGTTCATGACGTGACGACGCTCTCTGCGGCCATCTTTGAGGATTGGGAAGGGCAGTATTGCCCTTTCCCTAGGCACACGTCCTTCAATACTCGTTCTGTTATTGAACCTTTATTGGCACAAGTTTCAGCATAAACGCGTCTTGCTTCTGCACAGAAAGATAGATTATTGGCACTTGTAACACAGGAAGGTATCTTGGAACAATCTGTCTTTTTGTATACCGCTATGTGTGATTGGAGATTGATATACAGACAGCAACAATAACTTTAACAACTTTATAGGACACATCCAACCATTACTCAATACCTATTGCCTTCACTCCTATTGGATTCAGCAGTGATGGGTACACTTTGGACACATTTATTTTATATATTCAACGGTGATAAGCAGTTGGAGTTCTATACAATTGTTCTTGTTTCTTTCCATTTCTAACCATTTTTCTTCACAGGTTTAGTGTGGGAATTTGATTATGAAGGTAGCTGTAATCCCACCACCTTTGTTTCTCCAACAACCAGGCGAGCCTTCCATTGAGTGGGATGAATGGGTGGAAGTGTTTGAGAACTATATTGAGGCCTTGGATGGTAGGGAGTTTAATGCAGCCAGAAAAAAAGCGTTACTCTTAAGCACACTAGGGAAATAGGGGCATCATGTGTTAAAATATTTACCTGTGGCTACGAATTTTGTAGGTAGGGCTATTGCTAATGTTTTTTTAGAGGCAAAAGCTAGGTCGCGGAAACGCTTTACAAAGGAAGTGAATATTGTTATGTGCAGGCACAAATTTTACACTCAGCCACACCGAAGTGATGAAACCATTTACCAATTTGTTGCACGTCTACATGAATGATCCATTAAGTGTGAATTTGGTGGGATGAGAGATGAGATGATAAGGGACCAGTTAATTGCCCAGTGCCGCAATAAGAAGATGCAGGAAAGACTATGGGCCGCAAAAAATCCCACCCTGAGTAGATATAGCCAAGGTTGTTGAACAGTCTGACGCATGTATGAAAGAAATGGAAAGAAAGGAAAGCACTGCAGGTGTCTCATGTGTGCAACAAGGTGACATTGCAACAGTTAGTAACAATAAGAGCGCTGATGCCATGGGGAAAAAAAGAATACCCAGCAAAAAGTTCAACAATAATGTTGGGAAAGGTTCTGATAGTAGCAGATCTTTTGTGAAAATGTGTACTAGATGTGGTAGTACTTACCACACTGCTGATTATAGGAATTTTTTTATGCCTTTGGCAAAGAGTTTAGAATATGTGGCCGCAAGGGGCACTTCTTCAAGATGTGCAAGACAAATAACAAATTTAAAGTAGCTGTTGTGCACAGCAATACTGAGAGTGTGATGTGTATGGGAAGAACTGAAAGTGAAGATAGGATACTATGTTTAGATGATGAGGAAGCATCAACCACACCAGGAAGGAAGTCGAGACCCAAAGCAATTTTTAAGATTCAAGGTAGGAAATTAGAATTGATGGTGGACTCTGGCTAATTCTACACCATCATTCCCCAGGAGATGTTCGTACGGATGTGGCCAAATATAAAGTTGCTTCCAAAGGATATCAATCCCGGGGAGTACCAAGGTGAGAAGATAGAAATTATTGTTTATATGTTAACAGAAATTGGTTTCCACAATAGGTGTGTGAGAGGTAAAGTTTACATAGGATGGGCACACCAATATGATTTGCACATCATTATAAATCCCAGGGCTTCCCATCAAGTCATGGTGATCGATGAGGTTACGACTGAGGTTATTGTGGAGAGTATGAACAACCTGTTTTCTGAAGAGATTGGAGAGCTAAAAGGCTATGTACATAAAATTGTACTTAAACCGGATGCAGTCCCTATGCAGCATAAAGTGCGGAAAGTCCCCATTATTGTCAGACAAGAAGTTAAACGCATGTTAAGCAAAATGGTGCAGCAAGGCGTTATTGAACAGATCGAAACATCCAGTTGGATTTTACCTGTTATGATCACGGGCAAATCTGATGGTAGTTACAGGTTCTGTGTGGACTTGCACACTCTAAACCAGAATATTGTAGTAGACAATTACCCCCTGCCAAACATAAGTGAACTTGTCTTGTCTCTAAAGGGTGTAAGGTTTTTCTCAAAGTTAGACTTACGCAGTGCATACCACCAGATCAAACTACATGAGCAGTCCAAACCCTTAACAGCATTCATTACTACAGAGGGTGTATTCCAATTCACCAGGATGCCGTTTGGGTTGGCGTCTGCCGCAGGGGTTTTACTAAGAATGATGGGTTCGGTCTTGAATAGTACAAAGAATGTTGTCCGTTTTCAAGATGATGTGCTGATGTTTGGAAACACGAAGGAGCAACACAACTTAGTCTTACAAGAGGTCTTAAACAAAATGACTAATGTGGGTCTAACTCTCAAGAAAGAAAAATGTAAATTTTGTGTGGAGGAGGTTGAGTATCTGGGCTACACCTTATCCGCCGGTGGCATCAAACCAAAGAGAGAACTCTTAGAAGCCATAAGAAAGGCCCCTGCACCTGCGGATAAGGATAAGCTTAGGTCCTTCCTCGGCCTCATAGAATTATGCTAAATTTGCAAAAAAAACTTTGTGGAAAAGACTGAACATATTAAGAAATTGCTCAGGAAGGGATGCAAATTTGTTTGGTCTGATGAGCAGCAAAATGGTTTCGAGAGAATCAAAAGTGAAATAAGTGATGCAATAATGTTGGCCCTGTTTGAGACTGGATTGATGTCTATCCTCACAGTTGATGCAAGTGCTGTGGGAGCCATCCTGGCACAAGTTCATGATTCTGGGGTAAAGACAGTAGCTTTTGCTTCTAGATCTCTGACGAGTTCCGAGACGAATTACTCTGTTATAGAAAGAGAAGCTTTGGCTTCAGCATGGCTGCTGAATATTTTCGTATGTATCTTTGGGGCTGCCAATTTACCCTACACACGAATCATGAGCCCTTAATCAACATCTTATCACCAGGTGGTGCTGGGAAGGGTTCCGCAAGACTTGCAAGGTTGGCAGCATATTTACAAGAGTACATATACAAGGTTGAATACATTGCAGGGTGTAGGAACTGCCAGGCCGATGGGTTGTCCAGATTGCCCCTACTCTGGTATGAAGTGGACAAAATGCGGGTTGAATCTTTTGAAGGTGAGGGTGCTGTGGCTGCAGTTGAAGAGTTGGTTGAGGCATGCAATGGGGAAATTGATAAATGTTTGTGGAAAGAATGCATGTCCAAGGATAGTGCATTACAGTTAGTCAAAGATTTGATCGTCAAAGGAGGTAGGCGTGAAAGTACTCTCTCCACTGCTGTAAGACCATTTAGGAAGGTTTTAGATGATTTGTCTATACCAGATGGTGATGGTGACGTAATAATGAAAAATGACAAGTTTGTTCCCCCACAAGAGTTAAGGTTTTTGTTGTTAAAATTGGCTCATGAGGGTCACTCGGGCCAATCCCTTACAAAAAAAAGGGTACATGAACATTTCTAGTGGCCTGCCATGGACCAACAGATATCTGAGTGGGTGGAGAGGTGTGCTGATTGTAGCGAGAGCGAGAAATGGTTGAAAGTCGGCAGCCAGCTGGAAATGGGTATGATTGAAGATCCTGGCTTACCGTAGCACACTGTCTGCCTAGACTTCATTGGACCTTTGTCTTGCCTAAGTGCCAACTTGAGATTTGGTGTGGTCATGGTGGATGTTACATCTAAATGGTTGATCATTAAATTTTTAAAAGAAATCACCACCAAAAACACCATTCGTGTACTAGGTGAACTTTTCTGGGATGAAGGCTATCCGGTAAAATGAATCACTGACAATGGCACACAACTTACATCCGTGGATAAGGCCATGTACTTAAAGACTTGTGGCATCCTGCACACAAGGATGTCTCTGTACAACCCACAGGGCAACGGCATTGTGCAAAGGGCCAATAGCATGGTAAAGGGAGCTATTCAAATGGCTATTGCAAACAGAGGAGATGTGAGAGAGATGGTTGATGACCTCGTTTGGGCCTACCACACAACAGAAAATACTGTCTCTAAGAAAGTTCCCTTTTATGTGATGAGAGGACGTGTTGCAAGTACTAAGTTGATTCCGGCTTGGATGAAAGGTTTGCTGGGTATGGCGAATCTTGATCAAGGCAAAGGGGACCAGGGTGAAGTTTCTATGCAGAAAGGCACCATAAAACCCAATGACTTGGTAAAAGTCAAACCTGGTCGTGTGAGTGGTGGGCTCACAAAATTTTGTGGTCCATTTAAGGTAAAGAGTGTTCAAAATGGATATGTCACTTCGTATAATGGTGAAAAGTGGAATATGAAGAGAGTTGCTCTTAACAAAAAAAACAACAGTTGTGGGAAAAACTGTCTTTAGTGAGACCATTAGCAATTACAATCCTCACTTGCTGATAACTGATGATGAGGTTTTGGGCAGACCTTCTTGTGTCTCTTCAGGTGATTGTGGTGATGGCCTTGGGAGGGTTACTAACAGAATTCTTACCCAAAGGTCCAGGTGTCCACCCAGTTATCTCCAGGATTACATCTGTGGTGACTTTAAGTAAGTCCCATAGGTTTACTGTGATAGGTTATTTCATTTGCAACTTGTAATTTCTTTGTCCATTCTTGTCAACTGTAATTTTGTTTTATTAGTTAAAGGGGAGATGATGTGTTGTATTCTCAAATGTATTTTTATTATATTGTATCTTGTCCTTTAAGCATTGCATTCTAAAAGCTTAAGTTCCAGCGTTGCTTTGCCATATGACATAAGTGCATTCCTCACGGGTCAGTTGTCTGCTGACTGGAGAGGGATCACCAACGTTATCTCTATCACTCCTAATAAAGTGTTTAATTACATCTACAACTTGTCGAGATATCTTTACCTACAAAAGATATTTGGCTACACAATAAAGGCCAGGAATCAGTGACTATAGTTAAGAAGGTTAATTACAAGTTAATTGTCAGGTTGGGGTAAAAAAATATCAATACCATGCTGTAAAGATACAGAATAACAATTCGATAACCCAACCTCCTAAAGAGGTTCAGGCATACCAAAATAAGGCAGACAAGAAGTTCAGTCACAGCAATACAAAAGATCAATAATAGAAGTTGATAGTCAGAGAATAGTTTCTTATTCTCTCTTTTAAATATGGGTGAAGTCTAAAATTATCTATATTAAGCCGAAACTAAAGAGGATGGTTTAAAACAAGAAAGGATCTCAATAATCAGGGAAATTCCGAAAAATAGGAAAATGCAGGGAAGTACGTCAAGGTGTCAGCATTTCAGAACCTCGGTCAAGAGTCTTCTTGGGACAGGGAAATGATTGTTAGCCTAAGCCACACTGAGCAAAAGTCAAAGGGAATAGGCATCGAAATCTATACCTCTCAAAGTCTAAAGGAATGTGGTGTATCCTCAGACAGTGTGGACTCTAGTTGTTACCATGAAAGTTTCCAAAGCAACACCCCTCTGTTCGCATCATCAGGAGCTCAATTGTCCTTTCAATTCTCATGTTGTGAGCTGCAACATTCACCAAATATCCCAGGCCAAACCTGGGAACAATATTGTTCTTGATTACCTGTGATTCCTCGAAACATCAATAAATGGAAACTTTCAGTTGACATTCTGGCTTTGAGATTTCTGGGTCTTATGCTTGTTTAAACATAATTTTAATTATATTTGCCAGTTCGTATCACAAGGATTTGTATGACCCTGTATATGTTATATCCTGATCATTAATTATCAATCTTCTCTGTTTTCTAAAAACATCTTAATTTGAACTTTTTAAATACATTCTCTATTTGTGGCTTTGCATTGTCTGCACATCTACTTTTATGATTATCTCTATAATAAATAAAATATTTATGACTGACTGACTAGTCACCCTTGTGCCTTCACTGGTCACTAAGCATCATTCTAGTCAGTTTGTCTCATTCATGTGTCACCCTGCATAATTCATGGGTACCTCTACCTCACTTAGTTGTCTTTTTACCTCAGGCACTGGTCACTCTGCTGTATTCATTGGTCATCCTGTTATAATGAGGGGCGGCTCCTAAGCTAAGGCGGAGGAGCGTTGCCCCACTGCTCACAGAGCAGAAAAAGTAAAAATAAAATGATAATAACTTTGTCATTATCATTTTATTTTTCTTTGCTAAGGGCTGGGTTAGGGCGGGGCAGGGCTGAGGTCACAGGGGGAGGAGTGGTTTGCACACTCCAAGTGCCATGACTGCTTGGCCGGCCGTCTTCGGCCGGCCAAACAATCATGCACACTTTGCATATACCTCACCAGGCTGTAATACACACAGCCTGGTGAGGAACATGCACAGGCTCTCTGTTCCCGTCTGAGCACCGAACCACGGTGCTCAGACCAATCACAACGCTTAATTGTAGTGTTGTGATTGGCTATGGGGAGCCGGGGTGCTTCCTGGTTCAGACTTCACCATGAAGAGCGGCAACGCGAGGGAGAGACAGCAGCCGTTTAAAAGGTAGGTGGTTTTTTGTATTTTTTTTTTTTCAACCCCCTGCTTCGTCACCCCCGTTCCCTGCCAGCCGCCACTGCTTATAATTGTTGCACACAGACCTAGGTCTGTTCACTTTCTCCAGTGTACTGTGTTCTTTGAATACGTTGGCGGGTGAACAACAGCAGACACATACCATGATAATTGAAGTTAACCTTCCCTATTCTTATTTTTTTTATGTTTGCAAGTTGGTGGATTTAATATCTGTTACTCTAAAATACTTTGACATTTTCTAAATTGCACAACCGAAAAAAAAATATTCCCCTGGAGAATTGAGCAATGGAGCTGAATTTTATTCATTGTCTCGGTCTGTACTCATTTTGTTAAACTCCTGGCAGTGGAAGCTGGCCACACACTGCCAGGAAAAGAGGTTCTTCGCAGGATTTGGACGTGTTCTGCTGGAAAGTGACACTATTTACATTGGCGTGGCCAGAAAGCAAAACTCCAACATACAATAATAAACGTATAGAACGCACACAAGGCACACTTGTCCGCACTAATTGTTTGCTTCCTAAATGAGTGCATTTAATCTGCCGTTGGCAGGGTAGGGGTGGGAAGCGGGAGGGGGGAGTTGGGGCACAGAAAGGGCCCGATACCTGTGGGATATGACTAATACAAAAACAGGGCTGTTTATTTTGTGGGAGGCCTTGGGTTGAGCACGCGGTCCCATCTGCTGCCTCGAACAATGCCACACTGTGATGGCTGCGCTGTTAGCAGCCGAGCCCGCTGTTGCGAGCTACGTTTTTACAGGAAAAAAACCAGGATGGAAAGAAACTTTTGGTGGGCCTAGAAGATGGAAGCCCCCCAACGCACTGATGCATCGGTTTCCTGGCATAACTGCAGCCACATGTGACTTTATGGGAACCATCTGTGACTTTGATAAAAGATTACACCACAAGTAGGGCTGAAACCAGGGGAGTACGTGACGGTGCTGCTCTCTGTCAAGCCATAAGCCGCAGGTTTTCGAATGTTTCGCGATAAAAGAATACGCAGAGCTCGTTTTTCATTGGCGGGTTATCAAAGAGGACCACTGCGGAGTGTTTATAACAAACCAGCCTCTAGAATTGACGCTAAGCTCGCATTTAATCGTGTAGTTTAAAAAAAATGGCGGCTTCTTCCAATGGTCTCATAAATTGGTCTGTGACATACTGGCAGGGGGGGTCAGTATGAACAAATCAAAATAAGCCGCTGCTCGCGAGACAGTAAATCCAGGGCTTAGTGTTGACAGGAACTGAATTTTCACTTACATTTCAAAGTGTGAACAATCTGAGAACCATTATCATTTATCTTCGAAGAAAATACTGCTCTTGGAGTCCACACACCAACCCCATCCAGTTGTGCTTTGTGGTGTTCCATAAGGTCCTAAGGTATGGAGGAGGTGTCAGGAGCAATATCAGTTTGCAGCTGTGATGCAGGCAGGCTCGACCCCCTCGCGTCCCTGGTTGTCACATGTTGGCGTGTTCAGAGTTAGATTTCAAAGGGTGCAAAAGGTCACAATTTCACACCATGTTACAGAGCTGGGCTCGGATCTATATGAACAGCATATTCATCCCAGACCTTCACGTTGTTAAAAAGGACACAGGATTTCGCAGAGCAATAGGAGTGTGTACAGTGATGCAGTCAGAATATTCTGGAGATGGAGTGCCAGGGCTGAGAGCCTACCACCATAAGTGCAATCTCTGTTTGATGTCCCACTTTGCATTTTTTTTTTTTTTATTTCAAAAGTTTTTATTGGTTGTTACAGCATAGACATATATAAAGCAAGTCCAGTAGTGTAATATGAGTCATAGATTTACGGATCAAAATTACTGTACGCTACAGTACATCATAGTAAATGACAGTACAAAAGTACAACAGTAGAGTACGTATAACATACTCACGACAATTCAGTAACAGACATTGTATTTCAACAGCATTTTACTCATTCATTAAAGACAAGTATTTATGGTGTCTAGGAGTGCAATGAAGGCAGTCGGGCAGCCTGTGTTGGTGAGTCGTGGGCGGTGTATGGGCCCATCTAAGGTGGCTTACGTGTCGTGAAGTAGTTATCAAGAGTCGACCATAGTTTTCTCGTGGCAGGTCGCCACGGTGTCTGACGGAGTGTAATATTGTCTGCTCCACGTAAACTAATTATCCAATTCAACCACCCTGCGTAGTTAGCCTTGCTGGTATCTTTCCAGTTGCTGAGGACTGTCTTAACTGCAGCCGAGAGGAGGAGGTCAAGTAATGCCTTATCATCTGTATCCAGGGATGGGTTCTGGGTGAAACCGAAAACTAGGTAGGGGAGCTCTTTCACCGGTGAGATGTGGAATAGCTTTGAGATCAAGTCGAATATATTCTCCCAGAACTGCGCCACGCAGTCGCAGTCTAGGATGATGTGTGATAAGTCACCCTCCGCGCGTTTGCAATTCCAGCAAAAGGCATCTTGGGAGAGGTTGTGTGCGAATAAACGTGCAGGGGTCCAGAAGGCTTTGTGCAAGAGCCAGTATTTTGTCTGTGATAGTGTGGGGCTGATTTTGTGTCGCGTGCAGGATATCCATGCATTGGTCCAATCCGAGTCTGTGATTGGCCTAGACGAGAGGTTATTCCAGAATTGTGTGATTGGGGCAGTGAGGCCCGATTGTTGGGGACGGCTGAGTTTATAGAGAAAGGAAACCTGGTGTCCTAGTCTGTTTAGTCTGGCAAGGTATGGTGGGAGTGAGGGCGGCGTCGGGGAGAGTTTGAGTTTGGATAAAGCCGTTTTTACATTGAGGAAGTTATAAAATTCAATTGGTGCAAGATCATATTTGATTTGTAGGTCTCTGAAGGGAATAGGGTATTCCCCCGCGTACAGCTGGTGTGGGAACAGTATGCCTTTTTTGATCCATGCCTCGTTGTGCATGGGCTTACCCTTGTACAAAATGGTACGGTTGTCCCAGAGGGATTCCCAACGTGAGCCTCTGATGTTGAATTCTAGGATTCTATCAAACTTTAGGAGAGCAGATTTTGTGTTATGAAATATCGATTTAGAATGGGTCAGCTGGTTCAGGTTGGATGAGAGGGCCGCGCTAGGGGAGATACCGTTAAGAATTTCCTCCTCAATTTCGAGCCATACTGGGGTGTAGTCAGGTGAGGGAGCGAGCCAGTGGGCTCCTTGTTTGGCTAGGAAAGCGGTCTCATATCTCTTAAAGTCTGGCAAATTAACCCCTCCCGCGGATTTGTCTAAGCGAAGCTTTTTTATGCTGATTCTTGCTCTTTTCCCTTTCCAAAGGAAATTAGAGATGGCCATGTCTAATTTGTGATAGAAGTCTGGTGTGAGGATTAGTGGGAGCATAGATATGAGGTAATTAACCAGAGGCGAAATCATCATCTTGATGGTTTCCACCCTACCCCACCAAGTGATGAAACGGGGGGACCATCCCTCTAGTTGCGTCTTGATTTTATTTAAAGTGATTTTTTCATTTCGATGGAGGGTCTCCATGAGGGAGTCACCAAACTCGATACCTAGGTACTTCACAAACTCTGGTTGCCAGCATAGCCCTGAGACTCCCAGCACCTCTTTGGTGGTTAAAATATTGAGTGGTTTGACCTCGGATTTATCCCGGTTAAGTTTGTATCCAGAATGGGAAGAGTAACTGTCTATGGTGGACATTAGTGCAGAGATTGAAGATTCTGGTGATTCCGTTATAATCAGTATATCGTCCGCATAGGCGGCGAGTTTGACGCACTTATCCCCGAATTCCACCCCTTTGATGTTATCATTTTTTTTTATATGTGCAATTAGGGGCTCCATTGCCAAGAGGAAAAGTGAAGGGGAGAGGGGGCATCCCTGTCTAGTCCCTTGTTCTAAGGAAAAGGCGTCCGACAATGAACCATTTATAGCAATGCGTGCGGAAGGTGACCGGTATAGGGCCATAACCAAATCAGTGAAAGTTTCTCCCAGATTAAAGGCGGACATGCAGCTCTTGAGAAAAGACCAGGAGACTCTGTCAAACGCCTTCTCTGCGTCGAGGGTGATGGCTACGGCCGGGGCTGCGAGCATTTTGGCTTTTTCAATGACGTGACAGAGGATCCTCGTATTATCGTTAGACATGCGCTGCTTCATGAAGCCTACTTGTGATGTGCTGATTAGCTTTGGGAGTTGTAGATTTAGACGTGTGGCGAGGATTTTAGCATAAATTTTGCAATCTAAGTTAATTAGGGAGATTGGTCTGTAATTTTTGGTTAGCAGGGGGTCTTTACCATCTTTAGGTATGACTATGATGGTAGCTTCACTCATGGAATTGGTAATACTTTTTGTTACACTAAAGGATTGGAATAATTTTAGGAGAGTTGGGCTCAGGGAGTTTGTGAGTTCTTTATAGAAGCTGGCTGAGAACCCATCAGGACCCGGTGCTTTCTTACTTTTAAGCGTCTTAATGGACGCTGATATTTCCTGAAGGGTAATCGGAGAGTTCAGTGTGTCCTTATCCGAACCGTTTAGTTTAGGAAGACCCAGTGAGGTTAGGTACCTGTCACAATTTTCCGAGTCAAAGTCTAGGTTGTTTTTGTACAAGTCTTGGTAAAATGATTTGAACGTGTTAAGAATGAGATTCTGCTTTGTTTGGATGACATTGTCGCTATCTTTTACTGAGGCAATGTTGAATTGCTTATGTTTATGTTTTAGATATGATGCTAAGATCTTCCCAGCTTTGTTGCCCTCACATGTTCTTAGAGCCTTAAACTTATTAATCCAGACCCCTGCCCTTCTGCTGAGTATCGAGTTGTATTCATATTTGAGTTTGGTGAGGTCATTTAAAATGTTCGAGTTTTGGAGATCTGCTATATGGGCGGTTTCCAGCTTTTTGATGTTGTCTTCCAGAGTGGATAGGTCTTTGTTTAGTTTTTTGTTAGTATGGGCTCGGATGCCTATTATTACTCCTCTCAAAGTGGCTTTGAGTGCCTCCCAAACACTCGCTATGTCTGAGTCGGGGGTGTCATTATGTTTGAGGTAATCAAGGATGGCCTCCTCGATTTTTCGTTTGTTTTCTGGCTCGGAGAATATTTCGTCATTGAATCTCCATCTTTTAGGGGGGAGAATGGAACTAGAGCCCACTAGTTTGGTCTGAATGCTGGAGTGGTCGGAAATCAATTTAGGGGCAATACTGGTTTCTTCGATGAGGTGGGTGAAGGGGCTATTAATGAGGATATAATCTATCCTCGAGTAGGAATTATGAGGATGCGAGTAGAAAGTGTAATCACGGCCATCAGGGTGTTGGAGTCTCCATGAGTCGTGTAAGTTGAATCTGGAACATAGGCGTTGTAAGCTAGTATGTGAGCGTGTGGGGTGGTAGGCGCAATTCGAATGTCGATCGGTGATTGGGTCAAGTGGCAGGTTAAAATCGCCTCCCACAATTAGTAGTTCTCCCTGGGGAATACAATCTAGGGTCGGGGCTAGTGAATCCCAAAACTCCGGATCGTCAGTATTGGGGCCATATATATTTAAGACATGGATCTGATCTTCGTTTCTCTGAAGGTGTGTCATGATGAAACGGCCGTTATCATCGTGAGTGTGTGAAACTACGGAGATGTTGGATTTCTTAGCTATAAGTGTGAGAACCCCCCTTTTTTTGCCAACTGCTGGGGAGCAAAGGTTGTGAGAAATCCAATGTTGGTTTATATAGACAGCGTCATCCTTTGATAGTTTAGTCTCCTGCAGGAGAAGAATGTCGCCCTTGGATTTTGCTAGATAATCTAGAACTTTTCTCCTCTTGACCGGATGATTGAGCCCTTTGACATTGAGGGAAACAATGTTAAGGCCCTCCGAGATGGATGTGGTCCGAGTCATTGGTTACTATGGTGTCGCTCTAGTTCTGGTGTATTGTTGTTGAAGAGTACGTTAAAGGGTGGCAGGTGTGTGATGAGTATGAATGAGTAAGCTGCGCAATTGGATCTGTACTTTCTCGCGTGTAGCGCTGATACAATGGTGGCGTTAAAACAGACACATTTCGGGTTTGAAGTGAACATGGTACTGGAGGCTATTGCTGTGGATAGACTAGTAGCACAAGGAGTTAGGTCACCGTATGTGTGCTGCGAGTGCCCCCATGGCACATCGGAAAGCAGTCCTTTTGCTGACATATAATTGAGAAAGAGCATTAACCTCAAACAGAAAAAGCATGCTGAAACAAACCAGATTTTTCCTCCCCCTTCCCCCCCCTTCCCTCCTCCCCCCTCCCTCCTCCCTCCCTCCCTCTGCTCCCCTCCCCCCTCCCCCCTCCCTTCTCAACAGAACTTGGGAACTGCGACGGCATTGCCATCCATCTGCAGCACAGGAAGGAGTTAAACTGATGGATGTAATAGGGAACAGGTAATTAACCATATTCGATAGTTGTAGTTAGTAAGCAGTATATAGTAGTGTTTGATACACTGATGGTTTTTGTAAACATAAAACATAAAACTTAACCAACCAGTGAAGTTTAAGAACATATTCAAAAAGAGTAATGACCGTTTAGCCCCGCACACCGTGTGCATACATGCATGTAAGACATGCTTAAACAAGAGGTATGCACAAATAGAGGACAAGATGACATGAGGGGATGTTCTGCAGATACATATATAGAAAGTCCCTGAGGAACAGCTGAGTCCCCGGTATGATCATGGTGTAGAGAGTGAAGGAACAGAGCATATGCTCCGATTTCGGATTAGAGAGCATCAAGCAAGATCTATTCTAGAACACTTGTTAAGGATATTCATAGAAGTACAGGTGACCACGGTATGAATACTGGGCGGTCTTACCTGACGGAGTCGGTATAAATCAAAGCATCAACAGAAACTGAAAACAGAAGAGACAGCAGAAAGTTCGGCTGCTCCGGGGTGAAGGTTATTTCAACTAACTATTTATCATGGGAGATACTGAACAGTGAGAACATTATGCACTTCAAATTAGAGGTTTGAAATTGTTCCGTTAGAGTCACCCATGACCAGAGCTCGAGTTTATATTTTCTTGTGAGTTGGTCTTCCGTTTGTTTGAAGAGCCATTGGACAAGTCCATGTTCTGCGGTGGAGAGTCGCCGATGAATTGCGCCAGTGCATTGGGGTCCGTGAAGAATTTCGGTTTGCCCTGTATGGTGATCCTGAATTTCGCCGGGCCAACAAAGGAGTATAGAATGCCTTTTGATCTAAGTTTTTCTCTCAGGGCCAGGAAACCTTTCCGGACTTCGAGTGTGTCCTTTGAGTAGTCCTGGGTGAAAGTTATATTATGGCCTTCCCAGGAAATTTTGTGATTGCGTCTTGCGAATTGAAGTATAGCTTCTGTATGTTGGTACCTCAGTGGTTTGCAAATCAGTGGACGCGGGCCTCTATATCCATGAGGGATGTAGCTAGGGACTCTTTGGGCTCTGTCGAGTTCAAACTCATGGTGGAATGAAATCCCTGTTATCTTCGGAATCCAAGCTTCTAGAAAGTCCACGCAGGAATTCGCATCTTTCTCCGCATTCTCTGGGATTCCAAAAATGCGCACGTTGCCCCTTCTGTTCCTGTCCTCTAATTCCGCCACCTGGCGTCTAAGGTGGACCGTTGATCCCTGTAGTTGCTGTATAGAAGTGGATGCAATATTGGATTTGTCTTCTAAGTCACTAATTCTCTGTTCCGCTTCATCTATGCTTTTGTGTACAGAGCTCATGTCGGCTCGAATTGCAGTAAGTTCCAGCTGCATAGAGTCGGTGTTGGATTTGGTTTATTTTGCTAGGTCGTGTACCTCTGCCAGTTTTTTCAGGATTACCTCTAGGGTGCTATTGATGTCCGCCCTCGATTTAATAGGAGAGTCTGATAATGAGGGTTCCGGTTTTACCTTTTTGTTGTTCTTCTTCTCATCCCTGTCCGACATTTTGCAGGCGGGTTGTGTGTGGAGGACGCTATTGCGACGGCCCTCCAGTTTGCGGAAAAGGACAGGGTGGTCTGAAGGATGACAAAGCGCTGGTCGATTTACGTCGTCCACCAGAGATCTCAATAATGTGATCCTAAGTTTCAGAGATCTAGTAGATGGTGTCGGTGCTGGCTAGTGATCGTATGTCACTCTCTGCTTGTGGCTGTACTATCATTTGTGGCTGCAATTCCAAAAGATAGTATGACATTAGATTATGCCACCTTGGGCCTGCAGGACTGGTTGAGCGAACTTTCCATTTGTTTAAAGTGCACAGAGCACTATTATTGCACCTCTTTTCTCATTTTCGCGCCGAAAAAAGGTGGAAGATTGAACAGAGTCGCCATCTTGGGGTCAGGCACCAGTGAAGGAAGGTTCTCCCTATTTTCGGCTGAATCGCCGCTGAAATTGCGCTCTCGCTACCAAGGGCACCCCTCAGGGAGGCGTAGGGCAGAGGCACCGTGACATTGGGACATTCCACAGGTCTTTAGCCGCTGTATTAGCGCTGCTGTTGTTTGTAAGGTAGCTGGCGGGCGGCCATCTTAGGGCCAGGCAGGCTGACACACGGAGTTACTGGCCAGCCTGAACCACGCCGTTAAGCTCACCAGTTTTAAAACTGTGAGCGTACATTGTCCGGCGCCTCCCTCAGGGCTCACCTTCTCTTCGTGCGCGCGTCTCTCAGGTCCGCCGCTTCCCGCCAGGAGACGTGCAGGCTGATCGCGCTCCGCTCCGCCCTGAGATCAGCGTCGTGGCAGCATGTCGACAGAAAGGTGCGTCCGGCCGATATTGAGAGCCGAGCTTCGCACCGAGTGTGCCTTAGGGGTTCTGAAGTCCAGCCCCGCGGTGCATTCGGGTGAGGAGGTGTTTTTCTGCCCCCGAAACTCGATGGGATCGCTCTCCTGCACGGCAGAGAACAGGCTAGGCGGCCATTACCAACGCCGTCCAAGCCACGCCCCCCACTTTGCATTTTTGATTGCATCTCTGACTACATTACCAACACCTCCCCCACTCCTCTTCCTGGAATCACGATGGCAAAAATATATATATATAGGCTTTTACCACAAAACACTCCTTCAGTAACGCTACAGCCGAGTTTTTATACCAGGCTGGCATATCCAAGAAAGCTAGAAAAAGCAAACCAACAGGCATAACACCCCAGTCATAAACTGTGAGTTCTTCATAGCTGGCAAGTATCTTAGCATTGCAATCTCTTTTTTTACTTCTAACATGGAAACATGCCCAGATACTTTTTGCAAGTTTTTAATTTGATGAGTGTTGTTGGACTTGGCCCTTTCTGAATGGTCATCCACAAACTCTTTGCCTTCACCATCTTGTTTTCTAAACCCGTTTTTGTTGGCTTTTAGGACTCTGCACACTTTACCACTGCTAACTAGTGCTAACCTGCTTGTGCTTTCTCCTTAAAACATGATAGAATTGGCTTATACCAAATTGGCCTATTTAATTTACTTGTAAGTCCCACTTAAGTAGCTCCTTAAACATGTCTCAGGCCTGCCATTGCAGTCTGTGTGTGCAGTTTTAAATTGAAATTTCAACCTGACAAAATAAACCTTTTGCCACCCCAAACCTTCTTTTTTAATACACATAAGTCACCCCTAGGATAGGCCCGGAACTGCCCAGAGGGCAGGGTGCAGTGTGCTTAAGAAGTTGGACATGTACTTTTGAGTTTTGCATGTCTTGATGGTAAAAAACTCCTCTATTAGTGTTTCACTACTGCAAGACCTTCTTGTTCCATATAGGGTTGCCACCTTTCCAAGAGCCAAATATACCAGCCATTTGTTGTGTTTTGAAAGGCCTGGACTTGATACTAAATAGGCCTTTAAACAAAAGTGCGTGTATTTTTTTATAATATAACTTTTCTGCCTTTGTTTACTTTAATTATTAGACAGGGATCATTAACACAGTCCAAGAACACATTTAAAAGTGTTTTTGCTTATATTTGCTGTTTGAAGTATGTACAGATACAAGCGATTTTGCTTATTTAACGGGACAATACAATGTTGGTGGTACCTGGCCAGGTAGCACCCTTCTACCATAGGTAGGATTTCCTGTTTTCAGTTTCTATTTTTGGTAAATTCTGATGGGTGATTTCAGTGTTTTCAATACCTTAAAAAACAGTGGTTATCAGTGGTTACACATTTTCACACCATTAAAAACAACAGAAACAGTGTTTTTCCAGTGTTTATGGAACATTTGGCTTTTATTATTTCTTGCTTTCTGCACTGATTGTGCATGTGTATAGACAGTGTGCACACAAAGTATATGAGGTCCAAATATATTTTTACAAATCAAACTTACTGGAGTACACCATACAATACTTCTTTAGTGAGTCTTTGGTCATGTGCGCTCGCTCTTTCTTTCCCTGCGAAAAGGCCCTCTCAACATTGCCACTTGAGACGGGCAATGCCAAAACAGCCAGTACACAATTGGCTACTGACATAGCTTTCCATGCTAATACTGGTGCACCTAAAGATTACAATTCTCTGGGACAAGTTCTGCAACATATGCGTTGAACTGGGCGCATGTGCTGTTAGTTATTGAAGCAGTCAAAAATGAAGCAGTACTTATCAAAGTCCGGAGAAATTTCCCTTTTACAGATGGGATCTAGATATTATTGCAGAGTACCTCGGTGAGGATTTATTGACTTCAAATGCCATGATTGGTGAAATGACATTTCTATGAATCACTGCAAGCCATGTCTTATGCACTGTAAAATAAAACTTCCTGAATTGCTCCTCAACATTTCTTTGCTTACCAATTGGCATGAATTCTAACATGGAACATGTTGCTGTGCCAAAGTCACTAAAAGTGTTGCCCACCTTCTCTCAAAGAGATGTTTTACATCTACACCAATTACGTTGAACACTTGGTAGACAAGGGTGTTGTCAGTCTCTAGTTTTTTTATTTTGCCCACTACAGCCCCCATGTTTTCCTGTAAAAATCCAAGAATGCAGTAGTGTGTACTTTTTTTCACATCACTATCAATATGCAACCAAAGATCCTCACATTTCTTGCCTTTGTCATCATCACTAAGCAAAAATTCTGTAAACAGTCACCACATGGATATTGTAGTATTCATGGCCTCTATGACTGAGAACCACCGGTTAAATTACACAGTTGGGATGACTCTTTCTTTGATGCCACTCAAAGCACAACATTTACAATATTTGTGTTTTAGTTCCTGTGCATAAAGAAACAGTGCACCAAAATGGACTACAAAGTAAATAGCATTTTTCATTAATTCTGAAGATTGTTAAAGATGCTTTCAGCATACCATCTAGCAAGTGGCAAGGATCTCTTACAAGGAAGCACTGCAGCTCAGGTATCGATTTTGACAGGTCATCACACCACTTTTTCACATATGTAGCTGAATTACTGCAAATACAAACAATATCACTGCAATTTTTGTTGAAGTGTGTAAGAACTTTTTGCAGCAGCATTCCAAGTGACACTGCGTTCCATGTTTTCCAAACATCTGGTGTCATGTTTTCATCCTTTCATCCAAAAAAAAAAATGTTTTCATCCTTATCTCAGATGTTTGGTGACAGCAGTCTTTTCACATATACCTGTCACTACACCTTGCATTGAATGTTTAAAGCCTGGGGTGTTTGGCAATTCACCTACTATCAATACTAACTCACTAGAAAAGGTGGCTGATGTATCAAAGGGTTTTACCCATTCTCTGTCTGTGGGTAAATGTGATACTACATATTGGGAAAGATTCCTTTTGAAACCAGCCATTTTACCTATCAGTAAAAGAATCGAACGTAGCCAAAACTTCAAATACGATTTTGATATTTCCTGATTCTCTAAAGTTTAAAGAATAAATAAATAAGACTTAAACATGCTTCTAAACCCTGCATCTTTAGACCAAAGATCACAAAACAGAAAAAAGCAAAAGGAAGAAGAAACAATATTTTTGTGATGTCCCTAAACAACAAAACTCAAACAGAATAATTTTAGCTCGTCTTTCTTGCTGCTGCCTTGTATAACAAAATTACATTGTTTTGGCCTCTTCAGGAAAGAATAAACATTACTCTTTCACTCACCTTTTCCTTTTTTTTTAATGGCATTTAGTTTGTGGTTGTGAGGTGTTTTTCAGGTGTTTATATGTTTACACTGGTGAGGGCTATTTTCCTTTCAGTGGGGTTTTAGCCGTTATAATAGGTTTAAACCTAAAACAGGACAGCCTACCCATAGGTTAACATTGGGTTACCTTATTAAGTGATAACTTCCAATTGGGAGCAAGTGGACATATTGAGTTTGGTGGAATTGTAATTAAAAGCCATCTTTATTGGTAAAGTTGGATTTTTAGTCACAATTCTGAAAATACCACTTTTAGAAAGTTGGCATTTTCTTGTCCTAACCTTTTGGTGACTGCAGTCTGATCGAGTACCATATAGCTTGGTGAAGCTGGCAGTTGGTCTTTGTGTATTGCTCCCAGTCAGTGAGACAAAGGGAGATAGATGTTGGCAGGATGGGCCACTCTGAGTTAACAAGGGGGAGGAGCTGTCACCAGCCACACTGCAGCCATTCATATTACGTTAAACGTCCTTGACCGGTGAACTTTGTCCCAGGAGCACAGTAAAAATCTAGAAATTAATCAACCCCCAACCAAAACTTTAGGTTGTAGCGCGTACTACTCCAATTTCACCTGCCACACTTGCACATCAGAAATGCTCTGTCTGACCACACTTACAAAGGGGTTTGACACCAGTCTATTGTGACCTCAGAAGAAAAGGGGCCTGGACAAGGAGGAAGGAAATTCCAAGCATCTCTGGGAGTTAAAATCTCTGGAAGTTTCTCATACTTCAAAGTGGGCAGCAGGTATAAATATCAGACCTCAGATCCGAAGTCTTCAATACACTTCTGGACCTGTGGACTCTGCCAGGAAGAACAGCTGCTGTGCTGCTGAAAGGACTGCTACTCTGCTGGACTACTGTTCTGAAGGACTGCTGTCATGATGTGCTGACCTGATGCCCTCTTGCCTGGGTGAGAAAAACTAAACCTGCATCTCTAAACACAGGGCCTCAAGTTAATTCCCAGGGCAGTTGGCTAGCCTCCTGATCGGACGTCTCAGGGACATAACCGGCTTCCAACAACCTTAAGTCCAGCACCTGACTCTGCCATCTGTGAGTCCTAACCTCCCAAGTGGTGCCATCCCAGGCCTGGACCCTGATGAGCCTGCAGGTGCTCTGCCAGCCCATATATGGATTCAGCAAAACCGGTGCATCTCCTCCGTTGCGCATCTTCTGCAAACCGGGGCATCGCCTTCGCTGCTTGACGCATCGCTGTTGGAACTAATGCCTAGCCTCTGCAGCGTGGACTTCCCCGACACAAGGACTTTGCATCGCCCATTGCAACCCGTTGGAACCGCTGCGGCACAACGCTTCTCCACGCAAGTACATCACATCTCACTTCACAGCTCCCTGGAACTGCCGCTGCGCAACGCATCTTCTCACCTCACATTGCCTCTGCTGTGTGGCTCATACTCAACATGGGACTCCGTATCTCTTCACAGCCAGGATTAAGGTACTCTGTTCAGCGGGCCCTAAGCTGGCCCTCGCTCCATCGCGGTCGGCCTGAACTTGTGATTTTGTCCTGGTCAGGCCCAACCAGATAACGCTGAATAAATTCTTTACACGCTGCCTCTAAGTTAATCCTGACTGCTCTGTGCCAAGCTACCACAGGGGTGAGCACAGGTAAATTTGGGGTTTGCTTGTGACTTCACACTGACAAGGATTGTGGTTGCTGCTTGAGAAGGGTATCACCCACCCATCAACCAGTCACCCAATTTCTTAAAATGAGGAGCTGTAGCATTCCTTTTGACCAAAACGTAATAAATAACATTTTTATTAGCCAATTTTGTTACCTTCGCATTAGTCTCTTTAACAAGGCAAGATTCTGAGCAAGTATAGAGACCTACATTTTCACATCTTTACCACCATCTTTATCCATCAGATAGACCTTGAATTAAATGCAACTCTCACAGCAATCCTTCTCTGACATCCTTCTTCTCCGTTTCTAACAATATCAACTCTTGCAATGATACTCTTTTAATAGCCAATGAAATCTATGATAATTATACTCAGACCTGAATCTCTGTTAATCAGTCTTGAACTGAATTGAGCACTATGACACTGGGTAAAACTCCTCCTCCGGAGCCGAACCGTTCTGTGTCTTTGGAAACCCTCCCGCAAAAACCCAACACCACCCCTGTTGGTGAACCAGCCATACCTTTTCCACACCTCTCACCTCTATTTCCAATTTGCCTCATGTCTTCAATTCAACAACTGCTAAGAACCTCCCTGAATTACCCCACCTGCAGTTACCGGTAAAAACTGAGTTGACCATAAAGCATCAGAAGTTCAGCTCAATTTCTGATGCTGTATCTAATTTGTAGAACTCACTCACTGACAGGTTCTAGTGATATCTTGAGCAGAGTACAGTAACATGCTAATAATCAGTCACCTCTAAACCCTCTCAACACCATTCTGCACTTTCCAGCCATACTGATTACTCACACATTAAAATTTGACAGAATTTCTCCTGTTCCAAATTCCATGAAGCAGCTAACACCTGCATCTTGCTCCACTTATAAAACTGTGTGTATTACACACAAAGCCTTAAACCTAAACCATCCACACCTAACATAAATCTGGAACTATGAGGAAAAAATACTTCTCAAAACACCTAATTTCAAAATAATGTCTATGATCAAGCTCACCATCTCAGCGACTGTCCCTAGGAGATGGAATGTCTAACCCTCCCATATAAGCCTTTCCCTTTCACTGAAAATAATCAAAGCCAAACTAAAGTATGTTCTACTAAACCTGATGAAAATAAACTTTTTCAGTTACCACTGTACTAATATTGACCTCAATTGTATACTACTTATTAGTTGCACCACTACTACACCCTATGCTCTAAAACCTTTTCTTTTTCTTTCACAACTCCATGGGAGTAAATGTGTTTTCTTGCTCTCTCCTCTGTGTGCTGCTTCTACCCTCATATACCTGCTCGCCCATGCTATTCCTGTTGCTTCCTGTCTTCTCACTGTTGCTCCAAGTTGCTCGGCGGTGTTAAGTTGCTTCTCCACACCTCTTCAGACTTGTTTATTTTAAATTATTAATTTAAAAAAAAAAATTGTATAGCCTGATGTGTGCAATTTGTCTTTGAGCTGCTCCTTTAACTTCTGAACTTTTTTTCCTTTTATCACCTTAAGATAGTCAACCGCCATCTTGAAACGTAAATTAAATCATAAAAAGTTTTGCTTCCACCAGATCATGCTCCAGGGACTTGGTATATAACAAACTAAATATGCTAAGATAATCATTCCAGCGCTCTCTCTACCCCTAAATAGTTTATTTTAAATGAAAACAATAGTTGTCAGTGTTCAGGCTTTAGAACGCCACAATCTAGCATACATGTTTAGCTACGATATTCAGTCTTTGACTGCCATGCCAATACAGTAACATCCTAAATGGTTGTATGTCAACATTTTGCCTACAGAAATGCAGGTTTCAGAAGTCTTTTATTCCAATATCTTTGTTGATTCCCATATGCCAACACGTGTTTTGTTTGCAGCTGTTTTAATCACAGCAGACTTCATCAGGGCAATGTATCTAAAATATAAGCGTATCACAGAATCAGGAGGAGTTATCTTCTATCAGATTATAGTAACCGTCACCCTGGTCATATGACCTTGAAACCTCACCAAGAGTGATATTGGTAGAAGTAAGAGAATCTGTGCTTGTCAGTTAATGTTGTTGAATTAATCACGAAACAGTTTAAATTTCTTGTGTGTCCAGGTTTAATCGTCCTAAGTACGGTTTACAAAAATATTGCCCTTAATAGAAATAGATTTTCTATTAAATCTAATAGGACAATATTTTTCTGATGAATATTTACTACACTTTTCTTATTGTCTGATGATACTTTGACAAATGCTCTCTGTTAGAGTCGGGGATCTCTGGTTGGCGCAAGGTTGCCCTTGTGTCAAGCAGGAACCCTCTCCTCCACGTCAGGGCGCAGGATAACCCCTCGCGAATGACCCTTGCTCACCCTCTAGGTGCGTGGCGTGAGCAGCCAAGGCGATTCCTCAGGCGTTGTTGGTTAAGCACTTACAATCGTACACACAGTAAATACATCAATCCCCCCAGAAACGGACACCAGACTTGGATATATATAAAAATACGATCCTTTATGTAAAAATAAGGTATATATATCTCAACAGACTTATCACAAGACCAATAACGTTTTCGCTAGGCCGCCAGGTTATACAGCAGGCAAATGTTCTGGGTTCGTAGTTTCAAATGGATACTTTGTAGTCTCTTTACTTGTAGTTCCAGTACTCACAGAGATCGACTCCTGCGAACGGGGAAATAAGGCGTTGCGGGCCCCGAGCCCGATGCTGGAACTTCTTTCCTGATGGGGAGAGTTCGGCACAGGTCGGTGCGACTCTCAGCTTGGGAAGTGTTCTTGGGTCCTCAATCAGCAGGTGTGGGCACGTAGGCAGGCGCGGCCAGCGACCCTGTAGCACGGCGGTGCAGGAGGGTCTCCACAGCGGGGGCGGCGCGGCCTGAGATGTCCGGGGATAGCGAAGCGGGGTCACAGGGCACAGTCAGTGCAGCTGGATGACCCGGCGTAGATCACAGTCGTCGGACGGCTTCCGGCAGGAGGGGTGATAGCGCGTTCAGCGCACTCCAATGGCAGGCGGTGACAGGGATGCAGGCGGCCTGGCCCGGGAACAGAGAGCGGCTCGGGACGGAGCGGGGCTCTCACGGGTTGGAGGCAGGCGAGCTTCTGAGTGTCACGGCCCTAGGAGGGGCGATGAGGGGCGCAGTCTCTTTTCCAGCGGGATGCACACACGGCTCGAATTGGAGGACGAGCAAGAAGCACAGAGAACCCACTGTTCCTGGGGTTCAGTTCAGGGGGCAAGCTCAGATCAAGCCCTTGGAGAATGTTCAAGCACAAAGTAGCAAAGTCTTTTCAGTAAGTCTCTTCCTCTCCTTTCTCAGCAAGGCAGGCAGCAGGCCAGCTCCTCCAGCGTCTCCTTCTCCTTCTAGTCGGGCAGAGGTTCTTTGTGGTAAACAGGATTCTGATTTCTTAGGAGCCAGGCTCCTACTTTTATACCATGATTCTTTTGTTCTTTAGCGCCAGGGGGCCTAGGCCTGGCTCAGTCCAGTTCTGGAGCACTTTGCTATGGTGACTCTGCTCTTTCCTTTCAGCAGCAGGGCAGAGACATCAGCCGCCCCACAGGGGGTGGCGCCGGCTTTGTGGTGGCAGAGCACAGGTCTATTCAAGAGTCAAGGTGTACTCCTCCCACCCATCCAGGTGTAATCTCTCTACCCACCACCTGGCAGCCAACCTGTCTCTGGGGATCCCCCCACCCTGCTCCTTACTGTTGCTGGGCAGAACACACACACACACAGCAGAGGCGGACTGAGATGGTCAGGTCAGTAAACACTAACTTTCTAAAAGTAGCATTTACAAACCCAGGATACTAAAATAAACTTGACTACAAGAAGTATTTTATCATCCTGAGTTCAGGCATACTAAACTTGACACTTCTACCATGCTCTCTGAGTCCACTGGGGTCACAGCGTTGGCGTGATCCCAGCAGCCCATTCTGGCCTATGGAGAGCAGGTAGCCTTCAATAGTGAAAAACGACAAGGGCTGTAATTCACTACTAAGACATGCCACACACACCAGGGCATGTCTTACCTTATGCCTACAATGCACCCTGCCCTTGGGCCTACCAGAGGGGTGGCTAATATGTAGGTAAGGGAAGGTTTAGGGACTGGCAAGTGGGGGCACTTGCGCAGTCAGCGCGACGGTCCCGGACCGCGCACAGGGTCTGCGGTGGCAGACCCTAGACACATTTTACAAGGCCGCTTCTGTGGGTGGCGCAACCAGCGCTGCAAGCCCACCAGCAGCATTGGCATCCACAAGCCCTGGCACCCCTGGTGCACTTTACTGGGGACTGACAGTGAATCCAATGAACCAATCATGGACACCAATTACAGGTACACTTTACGTAGGGAGCACTTGCACTGCGGCACGGATTAGCCGTGGCGCAGTGCCCTGAGCGGACAACACCAGCAAAACAGTCGAGGCACACCATCAAAAAGTGGAAGGGAAACTCACGCCAAGGTGCCAGGTCTAACACGTGTCCCCTCCAGCTGAAATGTGGGGAGAACTACCCTTGCCCAGGGGGTTCCTCGTCACTAAGGCGGAAATACCTGGACAGACCGTCAGCGTTGGCGTGATCTGTACCAGGACGGTGTTCCACCGTAAAGTCCATACCCTGTAGGGAGATGGACCACCTCAACAGCTTCGGGTTCTCACCCCTCATTTGCATCAACCATCTGAGGGGCCTGTGGTCCGTCTGAACCCGGAAGTGAGACCCAAACAAGTAGGGTCTTAGCTTCTTCAGCGCCCAGACCACAGCAAATGCTTCTCGCTCAATTGCACTCCACCTACTTTCCCGTGGAAGTAACCTCCTACTGATGAAGGCTACGGGTTGGTCCCAGCCCTCCTCAGTCATCTGTGAGAGAACAGCCCCTACACCATGCTCTGAAGCGTCTGTCTGGACTAGGAATTCCTTGGAGAAGTCAGGGGCCAAGAGCACGGGCGCCGTGCACATGGCAGTCTTCAGGGTGTCGAAAGCTTTCTGACAGGTGTCAGTCCAAATCACGTTCCTGGGCTGCTTCTTCGAAGTCAGCTCGGTCAAGGGGGCAACGATCGTTCCATAGCCCTTAACAAACCTCCTGTAGTACCCAGTGAGCCCCAGGAAGGCCCTCACTGCGGTCTGCGTCTTGGGGGGTTCCCAAGCCAGGATGGTCTCGATTTTGGGTTGCAAGGGTGCCACCTTGCCACTCCCCACTTGGTGTCCCAAGTACACCACGGAACCCTGCCCGATCTGGCACTTGCTTGCCTTGATCGTGAGGCCTGCTCGGCGCAGCGCCATCAACACTTCCCAGAGGTGGCGCAGGTGTTCAGGCCAGGTGGCACTGAACACTGCGATGTCATCCAGGTAGGCGGCACTGAACGCATCCAGCCCAACCAGTACCTGGTTGACCAACCTCTGAAAGGTGGCAGGGGCATTCTTCATTCCAAATGGCATGACTCGGAACTGGAAGTGCCCATCTGGTGTAGAGAATGCTGACCTCTCTTTGGCCCCATCGGTCAAGGCGATCTGCCAGTACCCAGACGTTAGATCAAACGTACTGAGGAACCGGGCAGCCCCCAGCCGATCAATGAGCTCATCAGCTCTGGGGATGGGGTGCGCGTCAGTCTTCGTGACTGAATTGAGTCCTCTGTAGTCCACACAGAACCGGAGTTCAGGTGTGGCTCCCGGCGCAGCAGCCTTTGGGACCAAGACCACGGGGCTGGACCAAGGACTGCTGGAGGACTCAACCACCCCTAGCGCAAGCATTTTGGAGACCTCCTCCTTAATGCAAGCTCTGACCCTGTCAGTTACCCTGTAAGCCTTGTGCTTCACAGGTAAGCTATCTCCTGTGTCCACATCATGGACGCACCAATCGGTGACACCAGGAACCAGGGAGAATCGGTCGGAAAACTGTCCCAGCAAGTGGCGGCAGTCTTCCTGTTGTTCGGGCGTCAGGGTGGGTGAGAGGTTAACTCCATCCACTGACCCATCTTTCTCAGAGGCCACTAAGAGGTCAGGAAGAGGCTCGGTCTCCTCTTCCATTCCATCATCAGTGGCCAGCAGCATGCCCACTTCGGTCCTCTCTAAGTGGGGCTTAAGGCGGTTAACATGTAGGACCCTCAAAGGGTTCCTGGGAGTCTGCATGTCCACCAAGTAGGTGATAGGACTTTTGCGCTCCACAACCTCAAATGGACCTGTCCACTTATCCTGAAGTGCACACGGCTCCACTGGGGCCAAGACCCACACCTTTTGTCCAGGTTGAAGCTCTACCAGAGTGGCATTCCGGTCGTACCACCGCTTCATCTCCTCCTGGCTGGCTTCCAGATTTGCCTCAGCAAGTTGCCTGAAACGCCGAGTCTGGTTTCGGAAGGCCAGCATGTAACTATATACATTCTGGGGAGGTTTCCTGGGAGATTGCTCCCAGCCTTCCTTTACCAAACTCAGAGGTCCTCTTACCGGGTGACCATACAGAAGCTCAAAGGGGCTGAACCCTAGAGACTTCTGTGGCACCTCTCGGTAAGCGAAGAGCAGGCATGGCAAGAGGACGTCCCACTTACGCCTCATTGGACCGTCCAGGCCCATGATCATGCCTTTGAGGGTTCGGTTGAATCTCTCAACCAACCCATTTCCTTGGGGGTGGTAAGGAGTGGTGAACTTGTAAGTTACCCCACACTCCTTCCACAGGGATTTCATATACGTGGATATGAAATTGGTCCCCCTGTCGCTCACCACCTCTAGAGGGAATCCCACTCGGGAGAAAATTCCCATCAGTGCCCGTCCCACCACGGGGGCCGTCACTGTCCTCAGAGGGATGGTTTCAGGGTACCGGGTGGCATGGTCCACCAAGACCAGGATGAACCTGTTGCCCAGGGCTGTCTTGGGGTCCAGAGGCCCCACAATGTCAATACCCACTCGTTGGAATGGCGTACCGACCACAGGGAAAGGTTGCAGAGGAGCCTTGTGCTTCCCTCCGCTCTTACCACTTGCCTGGCAAGTCTGACAGGTTCTGCAGTAGGAATCTGAATTCTTGTGCATTTGGGGCCAGTAAAAGTGGGTGACAAGCCTGTCATAGGTCTTGTCCATCCCCAAATGTCCTGCTAAAGGCACATCATGAGCCAGCCCCAGTAGGAAGGTTCTGAACTTCTGGGGTACCACCAGCACACGGGCTGACCCAGGTTCAGCAGCCTTAGGCTCGGAATACAGGAGGTCACTCTCCCAGTACACGTAGTGTGTTTTGGCCTGAACACCATTGGCCTGGTCTGCAGCCTGTTGCCGCATACCCACGAGAGAAGGGCATTCTTTCTGCTCCCTGCAGAATTCCTCCCTGGAGGGACCTCCTTCTTGCTGCCAATGGGTCAGCTCAGGCAAGTCTCCCAGTTCGGCAATCTGTTCCCCGGTGGGCTCCAGAGCATCCCCCTCAGGGTCTACTTCCTCCTGGGCCGTGGGAACTTCGGGGGCCGGTTTCCCGCGCCTCCTGCGCCTTCTCCCTAAGGCCGGTTCCTGGACCTCTCCCTCAGGCTCCAGGACCCTCTCAACACCCCTACTGGCTGCCATGGACCGGGTGGTCACGCACACCCAGTCGGGTAGACCCACCATCCTCAGATGCGTGGTCTTCTCCACCTTTTCCCAAGGGGAACTCTCCAGGTCGTTCCCTAGCAGACAATCTACAGGCATGTCAGTTCTCACAGCGACTTGTAGAGTACCAGAGACCTCCCCCCACTCAAAGGGAACTTGAGCCATTGGACAACGACTCTCTACGTTGTCAGCATTGACAACCCTACAGTAGGCATTGGGTACAATTTGCTCTTGAGACACCAGGTGTTGCCTCACCGAGGTCACGCTGGCTCCTGTATCTCTAAGAGCCTCCACCTTCCTTCCATTGATGGTCACCACCTGCCCATATTTCTTAGTGTTAGAGGGCAGGTAGGTTACAGGGACCATCTCACTGTCTCCTAGCGAGACTAGGGTCATCTGCCCGGGACCCCCACCCTCCTGGACTGCTACTTCCTCCCCAAAGTTAACACTAGCTACTTGCCGGGGGGGAGCACCAGTGGGTGCGGTCTTGCCAAACAGGCGACACTTAGGATCAGAGGCAATGTGACCCGGATCACCACACTTATAACAATTGAAGGGCCCCTTTGGAACAGGTCTACCTGTCGGGGCCCCGTTCTGCTGCGGGGGTGGGGGAGGCTGAGAACCCTTCTGCTGGTTCCCTTGGGAATTACTTTGGGGGCCTTTTTGGAACCCCTTCTGTTTACCCTTGTCCCCCCCACTCTTCTGCTGGGGACCCTGCCCACCTTTGGCGGAGTCTCCCACTTGACCCTTGTGGACCCTGGTGCTGAGCCAGCGGTCCGCCTCCTCAGCAAGCTTCCTCGGGTTGGACAGCTTGCTATCTATCAGGTGTTGGCGTAGCTCAGGAAAACATTGACTGGACAAGTGCTCCCATGCAATTAAATCAAGCAGCCCTTGATAATCATTCACTTTGCTACCCTTCACCCAACCATCCAGCGCTCTGCAGAAAAAGGTCACATATTCCACATACGTACTCTCAGGGATCTTCTTGGTCTCCCTGAACCTCTGTCTATATAGCTCAGGAGTTAACCCATACCTGGTCATTAAAGCTTCCTTCATATGGGGGTATGAGGTCTGGACTTCTAAGGGCAAATCTAACAGTGTGTCCCGCCCTTCCGCAAGGAACCTTCCCCACAACCCCGCTCCCCAGTCTTTCTCAGGGACCCGGTGTGAGGACATGGCCACCTCGTAGGCCCTAAACCACTGCCCTATGTCATCCTTTCTGAAATACTCCTTTACTACATCTTTGGGGATGTACACCTTGGACTCTACCTGCGCTGGTGGAGTGCTGCCACCAGAAGGAGCGGTGTCCAAACTTTTCGCCTTCAGCTCCAACTCCTTCAATCTGATATCATGATCCATTTGGCGTTGTTGTGCCTCCAGGGCCAACTTCTGCTTTTCCATTTCCATTTGTCCTGCCAACTTTGCCATCTCCATTGCATGCGCCCTGTCTGCTGCCCTGTCTGCCAGCTCCTCTGGCGACCGGACTCTGCTGGGCTCCTCAAGGTTGTCGGGTGGAACGATGTCCCCCGCATTCCGTAGGTCTCGTGACTCCTTCCAGGCTCTCAACGCCTTGGTGTACTGGGTCTTCCTCTTGCATCCAGCATGGGGGACTCTGAATTGTACACTGTAGCCTTTCAATTGCTCCATCGTGTAGCCTTCCAGTCTCTCCCAATCCACCTCATCGATTCCAGAAATCACAGAGAGTGCTCTCCCAGCGGAGTGTGAGCCAGGCATGGTCGCAGTAATGGCAGATGTCTCAACAAAGTTCAGAAAATGAAAACCTGTGGCTGCGTTACTTGGTCTGCTCTCACTATCTGGTGATTAATAATTCACTGTATGCAAATTACAAGTGCCAATCCGAAATCCCAACCGCTGCCAACAATGTTAGAGTCGGGGATCTCTGGTTGGCGCAAGGTTGCCCTTGTGTCAAGCAGGAACCCTCTCCTCCACGTCAGGGCGCAGGATAACCCCTCGCGAATGACCCTTGCTCACCCTCTAGGTGCGTGGCGTGAGCAGCCAAGGCGATTCCTCAGGCGTTGTTGGTTAAGCACTTACAATCGTACACACAGTAAATACATCAATCCCCCCAGAAACGGACACCAGACTTGGATATATATAAAAATACGATCCTTTATGTAAAAATAAGGTATATATATCTCAACAGACTTATCACAAGACCAATAACGTTTTCGCTAGGCCGCCAGGTTATACAGCAGGCAAATGTTCTGGGTTCGTAGTTTCAAATGGATACTTTGTAGTCTCTTTACTTGTAGTTCCAGTACTCACAGAGATCGACTCCTGCGAACGGGGAAATAAGGCGTTGCGGGCCCCGAGCCCGATGCTGGAACTTCTTTCCTGATGGGGAGAGTTCGGCACAGGTCGGTGCGACTCTCAGCTTGGGAAGTGTTCTTGGGTCCTCAATCAGCAGGTGTGGGCACGTAGGCAGGCGCGGCCAGCGACCCTGTAGCACGGCGGTGCAGGAGGGTCTCCACAGCGGGGGCGGCGCGGCCTGAGATGTCCGGGGATAGCGAAGCGGGGTCACAGGGCACAGTCAGTGCAGCTGGATGACCCGGCGTAGATCACAGTCGTCGGACGGCTTCCGGCAGGAGGGGTGATAGCGCGTTCAGCGCACTCCAATGGCAGGCGGTGACAGGGATGCAGGCGGCCTGGCCCGGGAACAGAGAGCGGCTCGGGACGGAGCGGGGCTCTCACGGGTTGGAGGCAGGCGAGCTTCTGAGTGTCACGGCCCTAGGAGGGGCGATGAGGGGCGCAGTCTCTTTTCCAGCGGGATGCACACACGGCTCGAATTGGAGGACGAGCAAGAAGCACAGAGAACCCACTGTTCCTGGGGTTCAGTTCAGGGGGCAAGCTCAGATCAAGCCCTTGGAGAATGTTCAAGCACAAAGTAGCAAAGTCTTTTCAGTAAGTCTCTTCCTCTCCTTTCTCAGCAAGGCAGGCAGCAGGCCAGCTCCTCCAGCGTCTCCTTCTCCTTCTAGTCGGGCAGAGGTTCTTTGTGGTAAACAGGATTCTGATTTCTTAGGAGCCAGGCTCCTACTTTTATACCATGATTCTTTTGTTCTTTAGCGCCAGGGGGCCTAGGCCTGGCTCAGTCCAGTTCTGGAGCACTTTGCTATGGTGACTCTGCTCTTTCCTTTCAGCAGCAGGGCAGAGACATCAGCCGCCCCACAGGGGGTGGCGCCGGCTTTGTGGTGGCAGAGCACAGGTCTATTCAAGAGTCAAGGTGTACTCCTCCCACCCATCCAGGTGTAATCTCTCTACCCACCACCTGGCAGCCAACCTGTCTCTGGGGATCCCCCCACCCTGCTCCTTACTGTTGCTGGGCAGAACACACACACACACAGCAGAGGCGGACTGAGATGGTCAGGTCAGTAAACACTAACTTTCTAAAAGTAGCATTTACAAACCCAGGATACTAAAATAAACTTGACTACAAGAAGTATTTTATCATCCTGAGTTCAGGCATACTAAACTTGACACTTCTACCATGCTCTCTGAGTCCACTGGGGTCACAGCGTTGGCGTGATCCCAGCAGCCCATTCTGGCCTATGGAGAGCAGGTAGCCTTCAATAGTGAAAAACGACAAGGGCTGTAATTCACTACTAAGACATGCCACACACACCAGGGCATGTCTTACCTTATGCCTACAATGCACCCTGCCCTTGGGCCTACCAGAGGGGTGGCTAATATGTAGGTAAGGGAAGGTTTAGGGACTGGCAAGTGGGGGCACTTGCGCAGTCAGCGCGACGGTCCCGGACCGCGCACAGGGTCTGCGGTGGCAGACCCTAGACACATTTTACAAGGCCGCTTCTGTGGGTGGCGCAACCAGCGCTGCCAGCCCACCAGCAGCATTGGCATCCACAAGCCCTGGCACCCCTGGTGCACTTTACTGGGGACTGACAGTGAATCCAATGAACCAATCATGGACACCAATTACAGGTACACTTTACGTAGGGAGCACTTGCACTGCGGCACGGATTAGCCGTGGCGCAGTGCCCTGAGCGGACAACACCAGCAAAACAGTCGAGGCACACCATCAAAAAGTGGAAGGGAAACTCACGCCAAGGTGCCAGGTCTAACACTCTCCTTCAACGTACCCTGATTATCCGAGAAAAAGGGGAGTAGTAGCTCTAGTACAAACATTAAAATACATGCCTGTTTGTGGTTTCCTCGCTTTGGATTTTACAGGAAAATAAAAACATATTTTTTTTAAGTCTACTTACCCATGGGCGATGGCAGTGTGTCTGTGCAATGGTGTTCTCATAGCCTACTATGCTATTGCAACATAATCAAATAATTTAGTTTCTTTCTACAGTTTGCATGCAGTCTGAAAAAGCCTCCACAGCATTCTTAAAAACCCTACTCAAAACTGACTTTGACTTAAAACTTCCAATTCTCAACTCTTCTTTTCATTCATATGACTCTCTCCTTCCTTTCCATTCTATGCATGTCGCCTCTCTCTGAGCACAGCCTACTCTATGCCAAGGCATGCCTGCCTTAATACTTCCCCCTCCCCCATCCTACACATTCCCTCAAGCACACAGTTCCATTTACATGAATCCCCTGCCCAAGGGCCCACTCAGTCGCCACCTGCCTCACTTTCCCCTTCCCTCACTAGCTATCCTCTGCTACAGGCTTCCCGGGACCTAGTCTCACATCCCCACCCACACACTTCATTGGAAGCCCGACTTAACGAGATTGCACTCTCCCTACTTCAACTTAAGGCAGATGTTCGTAGCCTATCACTCATCTCTGAGGATCTGTTATTTAACTCCCGACTAAGTGGCTCCTTTTTGACCAATCTCCATCTACGCTCGTGCTCTGACTGTGGTTGCTCCTGGCGCCCTTCCCCCCACTACCCTAGGTGAACTGCATCCCACTCCACACACTCACCCACTAGCTGGCCCTCCGCTCCACACCCTAATGACCCCTCTCGACCCCCAGGTGTAGAGCCTCCATGTCTGTTAGCGATATTCATTCTCTACTACTTTCATACGAGCTGGCACTTCCCACCCCCCCAATTCAAACTTGCATGCAATTGAATCAATTCCCACGGATCCCTTTAGGATACCCAGACCAAACTTAAGAACTTTAAATGAGAACAACCTCACAATAGTCACCCCCACTATACCGCTACCAAAGGACACCCCCGTCAGTCTCAAATGCTCGCTTCTAGACTGCAGATTGGCTGTTAAACACGCTGCGGATATTGCCGATCTCATTCTGGTCCAGGATCTTGACCTTGTAATGCTGACGGAAACCTGGCTAAATTACTTAGCCACTTCCTCATCCTTGAATCGGTAAGAGCAAACAGATCCCAACCTAAAAATCCAAAACAGTTAAAAAGATGTTTACGGAACATCAACTCGCAAGACCTGACGGAGAGCTGCTATCACGGACCGCTATAACCATGCAATGCTTAATGTACTTGACTCAATGGCACCACTTCAGCTTAAAAATATGTCGGCTAAGCTCTTCAAACCATGGTTCAATGATAGTCTTAATGCCGAAAAAAGGAATTTAAGACTTGCAGAAAGGAAGTGGCGATCATATCCCTCCCTTGAACATTTTTGTCACCTGAGATCCTTGCGCAGCACATACAACAAACGCATCAGAATCTCGAAGGCTACCTTCTTCAGAACTCAACTAGACCAAGCAAAAAACCGTCCGAAAAAACCGTTCGAAATCATCAAGTCCCAATCTAATAATCATCCTAACCTATGGGCCCTTGGTCAAGGAACATTGCCGAACTGTGAAGAATTCGCAGTTTTCTTCACGGAGAAGACTATTAAGATAGAATCTGAACTACGTTCGGCCCATGATCTAATTTCGAGAGGGCTGCTGATCACCCTTTGCCCCTCAGAGTCGAATATCACTGAACTCTCATAGCCCTGCCACCTCAAAAACAATGAATCCTGGAATCTGTTCCAAACCATGGATGAATACACTAAACACAAAATGCTAGTGACCTTGAAACCCTCCAATCATTACAATGACCCCCTGCCATCGAACTTGTTCCCAGAAGTGAGATCCACCTTACTAACTCTTTGGACGACAATCATCAATGCTTCTCTTATGCAGGAGGCTATTCCTGAATGCCTTAAAGCAGGTCAATTTACCCCAATCCTAAAGAAACCAAATTCGGAACCCACGGAACTTCTTAACTTTCACCCAATCACTAACATCCCCACCTTGGCAAAACTCTTGGAGAATTTTGTGTGCTTGCCCAACTTTGTCATCACAGTGACCATTTCCAACTCCTGGATCAATGCCAATCTGGTTTCCGTCCCGGTCATAGTACAGAGTCGGCGTTAACGCACATCGTGGATGATGCACTTAGAATGCTGGATCACAATGAGTCGTGTTTACTGAACCGACTGGATCTTTCATCAGCATTTGATACGGTCAAACATGATCACCTAATTGACCTCCTAGAGCACAGGATGGGGCTGTCTGGGCCGGTTTTAAGCTAGTTCTCGTCTTTCCTTTATAATAGATCCCAAAGCTTCGAGGTGAACCAGTCCTTGTCCCACCCTGCACCAGTCACCTTGGGGGTGCCACAAGGGTAATCATTGTCCCCCAGGCTCTTTAACCTGTTTATGGAGCCTCTGACAGAAATCTTAAAATCATCCAGCATTCGCTATCATATGTATGCAGATGATACCCAACTATCCCTGAAGATTGCCTCCCCGAAGACATCCAGTCCCTCAATTCAGTCCTGCTGGAAACACAAAGCTGGCTGACATGCAATCACTTGAAGCTAAATGCTCTTTGTTAGACCTGGCATCTTTGGCGTGGTTACCCCTGACTTTTTGCCTCTACCTCCTGTATTTTTGATGCTATGCTGGATTTCGATTTTGCTGGTTTAGATGCTTTGGGCACTTTGCCACTGCTGATCAGTGTCAAAGTGCAAGTGCTCCCTTGGTAAATTGTTGTATTGATTGGTTATCCATGATTGGTATATTTGTTTCACCTGTTAGCCCCTAGTAAAGTGCACTGCGTGTGCCAGGGCTGGTGATTCAACTGCTACTAGTGGGCTGCAGCACTGATTGTGCCACCCACAGGAGTAGCGCTAAAATGATGTCTTAGGCCTGCTTGCAGTGCCTATGTGCAGTCCAGGACTGCCATGTCGACCTGGCCAGTGCACCTACTGACCAGGCCTTATCCTTCCCTTTCTGTACATGTCAGGCATCCCTATGGTGGCCCTAGGTACCCCCCTGGGCTGGGTGCAGTGTATCTGAAAGGTAGGGCATGTACTGAGGTGTGTAACATGCCCTGGTAGTGAATTACAGCCATTTTCGTTTTTCACTGCTGAGAGGCTATCTTGCCCATAGGATAGAATGGGGAAGGCTGTTTACATGCCTATCTTCCCATAGGGGCAAGATAGAAAATCCAAGTTTGGTATCTCTGTGTTCAGAATTTAATTATACATCTTTTTAGCAAGATGGTTTTTAAATTCACTGTGTGGGAATAGCACTTTTTAGAAAGTAGCTATTCTCCTGTTTAACCTTCCTGTGTGCCTGTGTGCTGGTTGGCTGACTGGTGTCAGGTGATGTGCTAGGTGGCTCCAGGAGCCTGGATGAGTCAGCAGCAGGGTGAATAGGGAGATCTGCTTTAGATGGGTGGGAGGAGTAGTCCCTGGGTCTGAATAGGGCTGCCCCTGACAAACACAAAGCTGGCTCCACCCCCTGCTGGCCAGGCTGAGGACTGGCACAAAGAAGGCTCCACCTCCTGCTGAGCGTCTAACGACCCTGCCCCTCACTCTGAAAGGAACCAGGTGCTCCAGAGCAGAGCACACCCAGGAACCGGTTTGAGCAGGGGAATCCCCCCACTGGAACAAAGAGAGACAAAGACTTGGAGGGGTATAAGAAGAGGACCCCAGACACCTAAAACTTTAGATCACTTTGGAACTAAGAAGAAACCTCTGCCAAGGAGAAAGCTGGAAGAAACTGAAGAGGAGAAGACTGCCTGCTTGCTGTTTTGCTTTGCTGCCAAGGAGAGGGGAAGGACTTTGCTGTGTCCCCTTCTTTTGATTCTGATCTCCAAGGGCCTGAGAAGAGCTGGCTCCCTGTTAAGAAGTCCCAGGAACAAAAGGACTTCACCACCAGCTCCCCTGGAACTCTGCTGAAAGAGTTCTGACCTGCCTTGGAGTGCTTGCCCAGTCTTGGGGCCTCAGGAGGTCGTTTTGCTGTGTTTGGGAGCTGGGAAGCAGAAGCGTGAACAAAAGTAACTGGTACCCAACGCATCATCCGATTGCGTGTCGCAAGACGAGAGTGCGTGGAAAATTTCATCGCAGCACCATCGCAACACGCAGGGTCTCCGCATCGCCGAGTGCGTCGAGCATCGTCCCGAAGCGTGAAGCTTCCTGCCATTGCGAGGGTTGTCGCAGAACCAGTTTGCGGGCCGCACCACTGCCGGTGCGTGAAAAGTCTCCAATCGCTGCGTGCGTCGACGCAGAGTCCCGTTCCGTGGCGCATCGAGAGTTGCGGCGCCGGAAGGCAACGCTGCGCCACGCATCGCACCACATCGAAGAGTGTCGCATCGAACCTGTGCGTGAAGCTTCCCCCTAAGAAACCTACGCAACGAAGGCCAAAGTCATCGCATCCTCCCCTTACAGATCGGAGCCGGCGCATCCACCTCTGCTGCGTGAAGCAGGGCTGCTGCAAAGCCTCCCCAGGATCTCAGGAGTATCGCATCGTCTTTGCAAGCTTCCTTGTTATAGCTTTTGGGAACCTTATCGCAACTACAGGTACTGTTGGGCATGAAAGTGTCGCATTTTGTGCACTGAAAGTCGCATTGTGCAGGACACTGACTTTTACATCCTGGAGTACTTTCTGCAAACTCTGAACTATCTTTAAAGTAACCTTTTTGAATTATATGTTGGTTTGTCTGTAGTATTTGGTCTTGTGAAGTTTTTAGTAAAGATACATTATTTTTCTAAAACTGGTGTGGAGTAAATCTGTGGTGTTTTCACTGTGTTACTGTGAGTGTTGGTACAAATACTTTACACATTGCCTTTGATAGCCTAGACTGCTCAGGCCAAGCTACCTAGAGGGTGAGCAGGGGTTATCTTAATAGTGTATCCCCCTTTCCCTGACTAGAAGCAAGGGTCCCTACTTGGACAGTGGTACCTACCCTGCCAACTAGAGACCCCCAGATCTAACATTGGTGGTCAGCGGTGAGGATTGAACTTGTATTTGTACTTGACCCACAGTAATTGGTGTACATCACTAGATTAAGTGCAGACCAATAGACAACCACATACTATATTTTTGATTCTATTTTTGAGTAACTCTTCAAGAGCATCATGTCTCAGGTGGCAACAAGCGAGAAGGCAGAAGTGGAGTTTTCCATTGCGGATTTGTATTCGTACGGAGTGGTAGCACTCAAGCAATTCTGCAAAGACCGTGGTTGCTCCTTTAAAAGCGGAGCTAGAAAAGATGAGCTCCAAAAAATCTTGAAGGCCTGGTGGGAGGCCCAAGAGGAGGATGATGCAGATGAAGAGGATGGTTTTGTTCCCCAAGATCTGCCCGTGGGCAGAACAGTCTCAAGGGCTGGCAGCTCCCATTCCAGTAGGGGGCTCACTCCAGAGGAGCTGGAGGAGAATCAAAGGGTGAGAAACCATGAAATGGAAATGATGAAAATGAAAATGAAGCAATTGGAAGTAGAGAAGGACAAGGCGGCGGAGGAGAGCAAGAATGCCCGTGCCTTGGAAGAGAAGAAATTGCTTCTGGCTCATGAAGTGAGCATGAGAGAACTGGACATCAAGGCCAAGCAGGTGGAGTCCGGTTCAAATGGTGGCAGCGCACAGCCAGTGCAGGGGGGTAAAGTATATATCCCCAAAGATTTAGTACAGAATTACAATAGGAGTGAAGATATCTATGCCTGGTTTACATCGTATGAGATAGCATTAAGAATGAATGGTGTGCCTGAACAGCATTGGGGGGCAGGCCTGTGGAAACATTTTGAGGCTTCTGGGAGGAGTGCTCTAGAGCCCTTAGAATTAGCAGGTGCCATGACCTATCCCAATATGAAGGAGGCCCTATGTCTCAGGTATGGACTTACTCCAGAGCAGTATAGACTGCAGTTTAGAAATTCCAAGAAGAAAGAGTCTGAGACTTGGATGGAGTGTGTGAATCTGTACTCGCGGGCACTGGAAGGTTGGATGAAGGGCAGCAAGGTAACTGATTATAAGGGGTTGTTACATTTAATTAGTTGGGAGCACTTGAGTAGTCTATGTGTTCCAGAGCTGCGCCAGCATCTTTTAGATAGCAAGTTGACGGACCCCATTGAGCTTGCTAAGGAGGCGGACCGCTGGACCAGTACCAGGGTCCACAGAGGAATGGTGGGTACCATTGCCAAAGGTGGGCAGGGTCCCCAGCAGAAGAGTGGGGGGGACAAGGGTAACCAAAAGGAGTTCTCACAAGGGCCCCAAAATATTTCCCAGGGTAACCAGTCCCAGCCCCCCAAGTCCAAACCCAAACCAACCTGGCCCCCTAAGGGCAGGTCGGATAACAAGGGTCCCATTAAGTGTTATCACTGTCAGGAATTGGGTCACAAGTCTCCTGTGTGTCCCAAGAAATCCCAGGCACCCACTGGTGCTCCAACACCGGGGATAGCTAGTGTAGCTTTTGGGGGGGATTTAATTTCTAGTGATTTGGAGGGTTTAGCAGTTATGTCCCTTGTCTCTTTAGGAGACACAGAGATGGTCCAGGAAACCCCTGTCCCTGTAACACTAAGAAGTACAGGCAGTGGGTGACCATCAATGGGAGGAGGGTGGAGGCTCTCAGGGACACTGGAGCCAGTGTGACTACGGTCAGGTGTCAGTGGGTCCCTGAGGAGCTGATCATTCCAGACGTACTTCACCCAGTAGTGTCAGCTGACAACTCTGTGCGCCTTTGCAAGGTAGCACATGTTCCCTTTGAGTGGGGGGGGGTCTCAGGTCCTCTCAAAGTTGTTGTGAGTCCATCCATGCCAGTTGACTGTCTGCTAGGTAATGACCTGGAGAGTTCCCCGTGGAAGGAGGTGGAACGCCAGGCTCATTTGGAGATGTTGGGTTTGCCTGAGTGGGTCTGTGTGACCACCCGGTCCATGGCAGCCAGACAGGGTTGTGAAGCAGACCTGGAGCCTGAAACAGTGGCCCAGGTCCCTGCCAGAAAGAGGAAGGGCAGGGGGCGTGGTGCGTCCACCCCCGCTGTTCCCACGGTCCAGGAAGGAGCAGAACCTACGGGGGATGCACTGGAGCCTACAGGGGAACAGGTCGCTGAGCTGGGAGACATACCTGAGCTGACCCATTGGCAGCAAGAGGGTGGTCCCTCCAGAGAGGAGTTCTGCCGTGCGCAGAAGACATGCCCTACTCTTGAAGGTCTGCGGCACCAGGCTGCAGACCAGGCAGCAGGTGCTGATCCGAAGAACTTTTTTCTCTACTGGGAGAATGACTTGTTGTACAGTGAGCCTAGGTTTGCTGAGCCCAGTGGATCACGTACCCTGGTGGTACCCGCAGGGTTCAGAGACTTCCTACTGGGACTGGCTCACGACGTGCCGCTTGCAGGACATCTCGGGCAGGACAAGACCCGGCAAAGGCTTGCCACCCACTTTTACTGGCCCGGGATGAAGACGGACGTCGCTTCCTTTTGTAAATCATGCCAGACTTGCCAGGCAAGTGGCAAGGCTGGAGGAAAATGCAAAGGCCCTCTCCAGCCTTTTCCGGTAGTGAGCACCCCTTTCGAGCGGGTGGGAATAGATATTGTGGGGCCACTGGACCCCAGGACCGCCTTAGTCAACAGGTTCATCCTGGTCCTGGTGGATCATGCCACCCGGTACCCGGAGGCTATCCCTCTCAGGACAACCACAGCCCCGGTGGTGGGCCGTGCGTTGATGGGGATCTTTTCCCGTGTGGGTTTCCCCAAAGAGGTGGTATCTGACCGGGGTACCAACTTCATCTCCAGGTATATGAAGTCTCTGTGGGAGGAGTGTGGGGTAACTTATAAGTTCACCACTCCTTACCACCCTCAAGGAAATGGGTTGGTTGAAAGGTTCAACCGGACCCTGAAAGGCATGATCATGGGGCTGACAGAGCCCATGAGACGGAAGTGGGACGTCTTTTTGCCATGCCTATTATTTGCCTACAGGGAGGTACCACAAAAGTCTCTAGGGTTCAGTCCCTTTGAGCTTTTGTACGGGCACCCTGTTAGAGGACCTCTCAGTCTGGTGAAGGAGGGTTGGGAGAAATCCCCGGGGAAAACCCCTCAGGATGTGTTCAGCTATGTGCTGGCCATCCGCAACCAGACACAGCGCTTCCGGGCCCTCGCTCAGGCGAACCTGGAAGCCAGAAGAAAACAACAAAAGAGTGTGATAATAACAGGACTAGTGATTCCTAATAACAAAACTATCGTGACACTGCGAGTCAATCTGAAGTTGTTAGTGAACCCTCACTCATCAACATAGTTGATGACATGCTTCATCATGGGGTTCTCCTGGGGGTACCTTGTGTACCACCAGTGTGCTAGCCAGCCAGGATGAGATGAAGAGGTGGTATGACCAGCATACCACTCTGATGGAATTTCAACCTGGGCAGATGGTGTGAGTGATGGCGCCAGTGGAGCCTTGCGCGCTCCAGGACAAGTGGACTGGGCCATATGAGGTGGTGGAGCGCAAGAGTGAGGTGACCTACCTGGTCAACTTGCGATCTCCCAGGAACCCCATGAGGGTCCTACACGTGAACCGCCTCAAACCCCATTTTGAGAGGTCTGAAATAACAATGCTACTGGCTACAGATGCAGGGATGGAGGAGGATAGCGATCCTCTTCCTGACCTCCTGGCAGCTAAGGAGCAAGATGGGTCAGTGGATGGAGTGGTCCTCTCGCCCACCCTGACCCCAGAACAGCAGAGGGACTGTCGCCATGTGCTGGGTCAGTTTGCATCTCTGTTCTCCCTGACCCCCGGTATCACCAACTGGTGTGTCCATGACGTGGACACGGGAGATAGCATGCCTGTGAAACAGAAGTTTTACCGGGTGGCTGACAAGGTCAGGGCCAGCATCAAGAAGGAGGTTTCTAAGATGTTGGAGCTAGGGGTGATTGAGCCCTCCAGCAGCCCCTGGGCTAGCCCAGTGGTACTTGTACCGAAAGCTGCTGCGCCAGGTGCCACTCCAGAACTTAGGTTTTGTGTGGACTACCGTGGGCTCAATGCTGTCACGAAGACTGACGCACACCCCATCCCCAGAGCTGATGAGCTCGTGGATCGGTTGGGAGCTGCCAACTACCTCAGTACGTTTGATTTAACTTCTGGGTACTGGCAGATTGCCTTAACTGATGGGGCCAAGGAGAGGTCTGCGTTTTCAACTCCAGAGGGGCACTTCCAGTTCCGTGTCATGCCCTTTGGGTTGAAGAACGCCCCAGCCACATTCCAGAGACTGGTCAACCAGGTACTGTCCGGGCTGGAGCAATTCAGCGCCGCATATCTGGATGACATTGCTGTGTTCAGTTCCACTTGGGAAGAACACTTGCAACACCTCTGCGCAGTGTTGAAGGCTCTGCATAGTGCAGGCCTCACTATCAAGGCCAGTAAGTGCCAGATAGGGCAGGGTTCGGTGGTGTATTTGGGACACCAGGTAGGAAGCGGCCAGGTGGCGCCCCTACAAGCCAAGATAGATACCATCCGGGCTTGGGAACCCCCCAAAACCCAGACAGCGGTGAGAGCCTTCTTAGGACTCACCGGGTACTATCGCCGTTTTGTCAAGGGGTATGGCACCATTGTTGCTCCCTTGACAGAACTAACTTCCAAGAAGTTACCGCAGAAAGTGATTTGGACCAGTGCCTGCCAAGAAGCTTTTGATGCCCTGAAGGAGGCCATGTGTACAGCACCTGTACTCAAGGCGCCTGACTTCTCCAAGGAGTTCATAGTGCAGACAGACGCTTCTGAGCATGGAGTGGGAGCGGTGCTCTCACAACTAAATGATGAGGACTTGGACCAACCTGTAGCTTTCATTAGTAGGAGGCTACTTCCCAGGGAACAGAGGTGGAGTGCGATTGAAAGGGAAGCTTTTGCTGTGGTCTGGGCGCTGAAGAAGCTGAGGCCCTACTTGTTTGGGACTCACTTCCGGGTTCAGACGGACCACAGGCCCCTCAGATGGTTGATGCAGATGAGGGGTGAGAATCCTAAGCTGTTGAGGTGGTCCATTTCCCTACAGGGGATGGACTTTACGGTGGAACACCGCCCCGGTACAGAACACGCCAACGCTGATGGTCTGTCCAGGTTTTTCCGCCTTAGCGATGAGAACTCCCAAGAGGGTGGGTAGTTCTCCCCACTTTCAGCTGGAGGGGACACGTGTTAGACCTGGCATCTTTGGCGTGGTTACCCCTGACTTTTTGCCTCTACCTCCTGTATTTTTGATGCTATGCTGGATTTCGATTTTTCTGGTTTAGATGCTTTGGGCACTTTGCCACTGCTGATCAGTGTCAAAGTGCAAGTGCTCCCTTGGTAAATTGTTGTATTGATTGGTTATCCATGATTGGTATATTTGTTTCACCTGTTAGCCCCTAGTAAAGTGCACTGCGTGTGCCAGGGCTGGTGATTCAACTGCTACTAGTGGGCTGCAGCACTGATTGTGCCACCCACAGGAGTAGCGCTAAAATGATGTCTTAGGCTTGCTTGCAGTGCCTATGTGCAGTCCAGGACTGCCATGTCGACCTGGCCAGTGCACCTACTGACCAGGCCTTATCCTTCCCTTTCTGTACATGTCAGGCATCCCTATGGTGGCCCTAGGTACCCCCCTGGGCTGGGTGCAGTGTATCTGAAAGGTAGGGCATGTACTGAGGTGTGTAACATGCCCTGGTAGTGAATTACAGCCATTTTCGTTTTTCACTGCTGAGAGGCTATCTTGCCCATAGGATAGAATGGGGAAGGCTGTTTACATGCCTATCTTCCCATAGGGGCAAGATAGAAAATCCAAGTTTGGTATCTCTGTGTTCAGAATTTAATTATACATCTTTTTAGCAAGATGGTTTTTAAATTCACTGTGTGGGAATAGCACTTTTTAGAAAGTAGCTATTCTCCTGTTTAACCTTCCTGTGTGCCTGTGTGCTGGTTGGCTGACTGGTGTCAGGTGATGTGCTAGGTGGCTCCAGGAGCCTGGATGAGTCAGCAGCAGGGTGAATAGGGAGATCTGCTTTAGATGGGTGGGAGGAGTAGTCCCTTGGTCTGAATAGGGCTGCCCCTGACAAACACAAAGCTGGCTCCACCCCCTGCTGGCCAGGCTGAGGACTCTGCCTCTGCTGGCACAAAGAAGGCTCCACCTCCTGCTGAGCGTCTAACGACCCTGCCCCTCACTCTGAAAGGAACCAGGTGCTCCAGAGCAGAGCACACCCAGGAACCGGTTTGAGCAGGGGAATCCCCCCACTGGAACAAAGAGAGACAAAGACTTGGAGGGGTATAAGAAGAGGACCCCAGACACCTAAAACTTTAGATCACTTTGGAACTAAGAAGAAACCTCTGCCAAGGAGAAAGCTGGAAGAAACTGAAGAGGAGAAGACTGCCTGCTTGCTGTTTTGCTTTGCTGCCAAGGAGAGGGGAAGGACTTTGCTGTGTCCCCTTCTTTTGATTCTGATCTCCAAGGGCCTGAGAAGAGCTGGCTCCCTGTTAAGAAGTCCCAGGAACAAAAGGACTTCACCACCAGCTCCCCTGGAACTCTGCTGAAAGAGTTCTGACCTGCCTTGGAGTGCTTGCCCAGTCTTGGGGCCTCAGGAGGTCGTTTTGCTGTGTTTGGGAGCTGGGAAGCAGAAGCGTGAACAAAAGTGACTGGTACCCAACGCATCATCCGATTGCGTGTCGCAAGACGAGAGTGCGTGGAAAATTTCATTGCGGCACCATCGCAACACGCAGGGTCTCCGCATCGCCGAGTGCGTCGAGCATCGTCCCGAAGCGTGAAGCTTCCTGCCATTGCGAGGGTTGTCGCAGAACCAGTTTGCGGGCCGCACCACTGCCGGTGCGTGAAAAGTCTCCAATCGCTGCGTGCGTCGACGCAGAGTCCCGTTCCGTGGCGCATCGAGAGTTGCGGCGCCGGAAGGCAACGCTGCGCCATGCATCGCACCACATCGAAGAGTGTCGCATCGAACCTGTGCGTGAAGCTTCCCCCTAAGAAACCTACGCAACGAAGGCCAAAGTCATCGCATCCTCCCCTTACAGATCGGAGCCGGCGCATCCACCTCTGCTGCGTGAAGCAGGGCTGCTGCAAAGCCTCCCCAGGATGTCAGGAGTATCGCATCGCCTTTGCAAGCTTCCTTGTTATAGCTTTTGGGAACCTTATCGCAACTACAGGTACTGTTGGGCACGAAAGTGTCGCATTTTGTGCATTGAGAGTCGCATTGTGCAGGACACTGACTTTTACATCCTGGAGTACTTTCTGCAAACTCTGAACTATCTTTAAAGTAACCTTTTTGAATTATATGTTGGTTTGTCTGTAGTATTTGGTCTTGTGAAGTTTTTAGTAAAGATACATTATTTTTCTAAAACTGGTGTGGAGTAAATCTGTGGTGTTTTCACTGTGTTACTGTGAGTGTTGGTACAAATACTTTACACATTGCCTTTGATAGCCTAGACTGCTCAGGCCAAGCTACCTAGAGGGTGAGCAGGGGTTATCTTAACAGTGTATCCCCCTTTCCCTGACGAGAAGCAAGGGTCCCTACTTGGACAGTGGTACCTACCCTGCCAACTAGAGACCCCCAGATCTAACACTCTTAAAACGGAATTCCTACTGATCTCACCCCACAACCAATCCCTGGTAATGGAGCAATGGTTGAATCAGCTGACGGCCCTTAACTTCAGACAACACCTTGTAGATTCAGCATCATCTCTGGGCATCATTCTAGACAAAAGCTTGAACATGCAGAAGCACATCATTTCCCTCACCAAAGGAGTGAACTTCCAACTCAGCTTACTTAGGAAGCTCTAACCTTTCCTCCCTGCTCATGACCTTAAGGTTGCAGTTCAAGCATTAGTGATCTCAAAGCTGGACTATGGTAGTGCAACATTTGGTGGCCTGCCCAGAGTTAGGACGGCTCCTCTTAAGGCTACCCTCAACTCTGCTGCGAGGCTCTTAACTGGCACAAAAAAAATACCACCACATCTCCCCGGACTTGTGGGAAATGAATTGGCTGCCATATGAAGCTCGTATACAGTTAAAAATTGCATGCTTGGCTCACAAAGCCATCCACTTCAAGACGCTGTTGTACCTTGCGCAGAAACTGGAACTGGAACTCTCCTATGGTTCTAGAGCCTCCGGAAGCGCCAGCTCTCTTTTGCTTAAACCTCAAAATTCAACAACAAAAAAAGACCTATAACCGAGCCTTCTCAGGGATTGCTCCGAGGATCTGGAACTTCCTTCCCCCTGAAGTCAGGGTGAACCCGTCTACTGTCTTCTTCAAAAAAGAAGTCAAAGGGCTACTGATGAAGAAATGTCTGCCTTAGCCTGGCACCTTCCTTTGATTCTGGGTTCATTCCCGTTGTCTGTTCCCCAGCCACCCTGTTCATGAGTCTGTCGGACAATTCTAGACTGCGACCTTTTAGCTCCCTCTGTTGTTTATGATGTGTTTTGCTGTGCCTCACGAGATTGCTGGATAATTTTGACTTTGAATTTTGTCGTTTTGGTTATTCTGTCTGTATGCCTTTTCACCTTATGATGCATAATCTGTAAAGCGCTCTGATACCCTCGGTGGTCAAGTTCGCGCTATATAAAACTTTCAAAATAAAATAAATCCCTATTAATGTATCCCTACAAATTGGCCACACCTCATTTCAAAGATCACAAACTCTCCTTTAAAAGTCATAACCAGCAATAACAAAAAAAAATACCCCAAAACCCCCAAAATAAAGCACTACAACATCTCTTCAGGCGTAGTAAGTGCTATATAAATGCAACTGCAATGCAATACAACATAAAACCCACATCAATACTAATACAATAACATTCAGTGGTTGGGCAGTCAATTGTAGTTCATACCACCTGCATATTAAAGTGCTTGACACTCATTATAAGACAAAAGTGCCAAGTGTCATGTCCATCATCCAGTGCTCTACCAGTCTACAGCAAATAAACCATTACTCATCAACTGAAAAGGCAAGGAATAACTGAAGAGCTCTGTCATAAGCGTTTGCCAACTGAGGATTTTAATATAATCCACCATTCAATGTCCAAGCAAGGTACATACTATGATCGCTTCTTGATATGTCACAATGACAATCAAATAAGGGATGACAATAACAATATCCATCCCAGCAGATCTCTCTACCATTTCTCCCTTTAACCTATAACTGCTCAGGACCTTAAACTAAAAACAAAATATCTCCGAATAGATAACCCAGTAATCATCTAAGTGGACTATGAACATAAGAAATACCACCAAGGAACCTGCAGAGTAGGTCAAAGTTAGCAGCCTACTGAGAACAATAAACTGTGCACCTGTCTCTCATGCTTCTTCATCCATCACACGGCTAAGCTCTGCGTCCCATAACACGTTAACCACACCACATGGAAACATTTGCCACACAGGTTCAAAACAAAGACAACACACTTCAAACCACACTCGCTACATAGTGTAGCATGCTACTCATATAGGCAAATGCTTCTGCGCCTCACATAGGGGGGAATAAGCGCTATATAAATGCTGCAAAACAAAGCAATACCACTCGGAGGTTTCAGTGAACTCCATGTCTCCTCCATGTACAAACTACAACACAGCTGCTCACTACAAATCATTATATATTTCATGATTGCTCTTGTATTGCTTCTCTCTGTATCTTTTAAATGCTCCTTTGTTCAACTGATGTGTACTACAAATGTCTCTCTCTCACACTTGCTTCACTATTACATGTCATGGCCTATCTGGGAAACAACGTTTACCACGCAACACACACAACGCGGTAGTTTACAACGCGGTTGTTACAACAACCACGTTGTTACCACGCGTGTCATTACATCGCAAGTCATTTCAACGAGTTGCTGTAGGGGGCGTGCAACACCAGGAAATGTGTTGGATTTTAAATCCAACACCTTCCATGCTGTTGCGCAAACTGAATTAGGAATAGTAATTAATACTTTTCCTAAGTCCAGCGTGCCCCCAGAGCAAGTCATTGAAACGACCGCGTTGTAAACTACTGCGTTGTCAAAGCACGCGTTGTAACGTGCTATATTTGACATATCTTGTATCCCTGGTTGTTGTGCAAGGTTTCACCCTCTTTATTAACTGTTTGTTGTAATCCGCTCTGCCACTCTTCTGGGTTTAGCTGCACTATATCAAAAATGAAATTTAATTAAATTAAATAAATAAGGTGAATATATTGCTACCCAATCAACATGGCCACACAAACAACTAACCCTCCTGCAGTGAACAAAATATGGGTTTTTATTTTATTTCAGCGCTTCGCTCCACTTATAGCTTCTTTTTACAGGTTTATCTTAAATAAAGTGTCTCTCATTTTTTCATTCATGTGATGTTGAACATGACAAGAGTGCCTAGATCACCTGACGCACACTGTACACATTTCTTTTTTAATACCTGATGTTCCACAATGCACCAGTGTAATCTTAATTTACTGCAAAAAGATTCCATAAATGATGTGCAGTTGCCATAACACACCACGATCATTCTTTCAGAGCTCATTCCAATTTGTATCCATACAGAATATGTAGGGTAATACAGTGCATGTGATTAAGGGTCTTTGGTTTTGAATTATGGACTTGGCAATAACCTTATATTTTATGGTTTGGAAATAACTGTGGTGTTAAGTGCTGGATCATGATAGTCTGAGTTTGACCGTACTACCCAGTCTTTTATGAGTTTATGTCCGTACACCAAGAAAAAGCTGTGTTTTTTCAAAAGAAGTTATGGTACCAAAATGTCAAGTCTTTAATGTTGTGCCACCAAAAAACCATAGCAAATTAATTAATGACTAAAGTATTGACAAGGTGAGTACATACGGGTAAGAATAGATTTATTATACTTAACTGCACATCTTTGTACAATACGTACGTTCAAGGTATGTAAGTGTAGAGTGAGGCCCGTAGCCAGGAATATTTGTTTGGGGGGGCATGGCCCCGAGCAATGACAGCAACATAAGAGTGGTTCAGTGGATGGGACAATAAGCTTTCTCATTGAATTGTTTAAAAATGTTTATATGTTGGTAAGATTGTAAAGACTGCTGGAAGCAGGACATGCAGTGAAAGTAAGTGTATACATTTTGGGATAGTGTAGGAAGGGCTCACAGAGGGTTTTTGGTTTGGATAGTGAACACACGGACCATTTCTTTGTTATCCATCACAGAAACAATCGATTGCCAAGCACTCCCTTTCCAAATCACAAAAAAGGGTTTAGAAATGCGTAACAAATCGAAATTTGGAAGGGGTGGGTCCAGCATTCCTTTTGCATTTAAAAATGCTATGTGACAATTGTTTGCGTACATAATTGGGTCGCAAACCATTCTTAGGTTACCAACTCTTCAAAGTTGGTTGCAACCCATTCACAAAGGCAAAGTGGTCATCTTAAGACACTTTCTTTTTGTGAATGTAAAACAAATGTTTGGAGTGGGAAGTGGTCCAGTGGAACTTTAATAAATAAAATTTTAAATGCAGCACTGTTTCTTTCAAGACAAAGGGGCTCTATTTAAAACAAAAAAATATTGAAAACAATATCAGGCATGGTAATATGCTGACAGCAGGCCACCATTCCTCTAATGGCCATCCACTGGAGTAAATCATAATTTGCTACCGAATTCATGAAGAGTAATGGGGTAGGTAGGATTGTGCCTCACTCCAAATCCTTATTGTGCAAACCAAACTTTTAATACATAGGTGGGTTCACCAAATAATTTAGCTGCCACAAAAATATATGTTGCAAATTATGTACAAATGGCCATAAGTTTCTGTTATGAATTACTACTAATAATTGCATAGTAAATGTCCTTTGGAAAGGGATTATACAAATACAGATTTCTATTATCCTCACTCTTCTTTTTGTTATAGGTTCAAAGATATAGGGAAACTGTTCCTTCCCCCCTTAGATTTCAACACAACATACACAAAGAGCAGGGGCAGGGTATTTTTCAATGCTTGCTCTTGTTCCTTGGGGGGGTCTCTCTCTTTGGGAGTAAAATGTTTATATTTCCAGCAGCAGAAAACAAATAGGCCTGATGCAATGGCCTTATGTCTGCAGCTACGTGAGGAGGTGGTCAGGACTGCCAACTGGCCCCAAAATGCATGGCTGACTTCAATTAGTTGTGCTTTTTAGCCAACATCTTTTTGGTATTCTGGAATTTGAAGACTCACTTTTCCAAACAATGTATGAGTTGCATATTGAAAAGTGTTGTTGGCTCTAAGGTGATCTGGCTCAAGATGTCAACGGTGACAGTTGACAGGTGTTTGTGAGTAAGTGTGAAATAGATAGGCTATCTTATTCCAATTTGACAACTTCAATCAATGTAATGAACTAATCTCATAGAGTCCTCCAGTTTTACTTTTGACTTGTGCACTCTTGGTGTTATGTGTGAGTGGTCTTAGGTACCCCACCTATGCTTGAGAAAGTCAGAATGTTTAAAGGCATCCATTTGTTGCGATTGTGCATCTACAGTACTTTAAGTTGAAAATGTTTCCTCCTCTGATTTGTGTTGTTTTTCCACCCATGTGTATAGCATTGTGTTCAAGTTAATGAGTTATGTTCATACCCTGTCGCCCCTTGCTTCCTCCCTGCCTTACGCTGACTACCTCCACCTTCAGGGCTGGTCCACTAATATCTCTATTGACCTGCAGGTGAAGTAGTTGAGCCTGCTACAGACCAGCCTTTCCTTCCTCCCTCTGGTAAATGTTGCTCAGCTCAGTTATATTCAACGTGTCCAACTAATAGGAAGAAGGATAAAATTGTCTGTCTGTGGTGTGTTCCCTGTTTGTGCCTGATAGATGCAAGTGTTTCAGCCAGGGTTTGGTTCTCCTCTGTTCTCTTATACTCTGAGTCCCTCCCCACTCCACCCTGGGTGAACTCCATACACTACTGTTTTGGTGGTTGATTCCATGTCACACATGGATAGACTCCTTTGTAGTTTAACAGTCCCTTCAATGGATTACTCCTATGTTTCTACTGAGCGAACAATATGCATCAATCTTTTGATCTTTTAACAGCACCTCCAATTAGTTGCTCTTCTGTTTCTCCCTTGTGCTTCTAGACAGACTTCACATAATAAGCTGGAACCTCCAATCCCCGTATAAATGCCCATGCCACATTTCATTATAACCATTGAGTTGGGACACATCTAGTCATCTGTAATAAAGAAACAACATCGCTGCTCAACTATTTAAGTTACTACAGTTGAGTTCAGACATCATAATGCCTGCTGCCAGCAGCGAGTATAAAAGGAAGTTTAGCCACTGAAAATTAAATTGGAGCTGGCTATTCCTTTTAATATATTTTTTCTAAAATGAAAAGGTGAACAGCAATGAAGAGATATTCATGCAAAAGGGTTTATTCATTGCAAGAAAGTTAGAATCTCTACAAGTTTCTACACAATCTGCTCTACAGCCTTTTTAACCTGACTTGCATTAATGATTCTATTATATTTGTGAAAAAAATGAGTATGTGCATTTGGTGCGCTTAATTTCGCACTACTGATTCTGCCTTCATACCTCTTATCTGTAACGAACATGAAAGAGAAAGACACCAAGGCCCAGATAACCAAACATTTTGTGCTGCTTTTGTGTCACAAAAGTGAGGCAAACCTGTGTATTTATTTTTTATTTACTTTCCAGCTCAAAGCTTTAGTTCCCTCAAAGAAACGTATAGAATTCCTTAGTTTTGCATTACTGTGCAAGGGGGGGGGGGGTGATGCATCGGTTGCATGGGTTGCAGGCATTAAAAGGGAGAAATTATTTTTTTCTCCTAACTGTTCCCTCTTGGCATGTGTGTTGCACTGCAAGGGGTTATTGCATGGGTTGTATATGTGCGTCTCATGCAACCACCCATGTTTTTTAATGGAAAACCCTATTTACTTACAATAGTAGGCAGTTTTGTGCCAAGAATAATGCCATTTTGAAACAGGCATTAAAAGGAGAAATGCTTTTATTTCTCCTAACGTTTCCCACTTTGCATGTGTGCAGCACTGCACAGCATATCTCCAAAGTGGGACAAGTTTTAAAGTTAGTCTATGCATAGTATTTTGTACTGAAAAGGTGCCCTTCCAGGACAAAACATATGCAAAACTCATGCAGATGCCCTTGCAAAATGATGCAAATGTGTGTGCATGGCACTCAGCAGCCTGATTGTGCATTGCCACTAGGAAAAGAGGAGGAGAGCCCCATATCGCTGTAGATATCGTGCTTTTCTCCACTCTCCTTGTCACGCGACACAGTGCAGTAAATTTGGTTGCTGTGCTGTATACTGTAACATCTTTGATTATCTAGGTCCAAGGTTTTAACGTGTTTGTAGGATGGGGGATGTTATACTTGTCCTTCAGCTTTGCTCCTCTATATAGTCTAGGAACTCCTTGGTGACTTGCATTATCTTTATAATGTATGGCAGGGAAAACGTTATCCTATTATTAATACTACTTGTGATTTAACAATGCCTCCAATATACGTATGGTCTCCGTATGGTAGTTGGTCAGCGCTGTATTCCATGTCCATTCTGATGGACATGAACAGTGGGTTCCATCTGGAGTGCATGCAGGTGCGGCTGAGTGTTCTTACACCCTCTGCAACACTTGTGTGTAGCTAAACTCCATGCGACATGTGCCCACTATGTCATCATATTTGAATTAATTTTTTTATATTCTTTAATTTTTACCGTTTTATATCTCGCAAACTCAACCCAAAGGTATTGGAGTGCTTTACAAGAGCACCAGTTGCTTTAAACAATGTCTCATTTATTTATTTATTTTAGGCACAGAGAGATTAAGTGATTTGCCCAGAATCACAGGATGTTGAGCCGATGCCGAGACGCGCATCTACAGCACATCCTCTACAATTATACATCACACTCTTCACCTAACATGCCCAATAAAGGTCAAACCACAAAACCACCCTTTCAACCATGCACCAAGCAGCTGATACAAAGTGTGTGCTTTAATATCTTTGTCACTGGTATAGAGCAGTATATAAATAATGAAACCAGACTATCCAGAAATGTGATTTAGACCTTGTGAGGAAAAGGCTCCTTGCTACATAAAAAAACAGTACAATTCAATACAATCGTTTTCCAAATTTTAATTTACAATTTATGAATTCTAACATTGTGTTCCAAACTACGATTGTTTATATGCTTTCATTTATCTTGTTTCTAGGTTCATATATATTTTTTGTAGCCGTGCCATGCATTTTTAATTATAATCTGCAGTTCATGCATTCCTGAAAGTGATTCCCAGCAACACACTTGCATTTTAATTTCCAGATGCAATACCAATATGAACTTCTTACTTTTAGTCTAGTCCAGGTTGCATGTCTTATACTTGTGAATTGTATAGTTCCCAGCCAATTATTTGAACACAAATCATCACGTTATGAAATTGGAGTGTTTAAATGGAAGAGGAAGTTGAATTCATCATTGTCATAAAAAGAATGCTCAGTTTTTTTCTTAAGAAATATTTATTCTTAACTGGAGGACACTTTAGCTTACATTCTGTGTTTCTCCCGAGGCAAAAAATGTGTGGATTGTACTAAGCATTTCTTTCAAAACCTCATTTTCACCTGCATAATCCCAAGGACGTTTTGGGGGCCAAGCATCAAGATAGGGGTGCCAGGCCCTGCTGGGCCCCCCGTGGCTACGGCCCTGTGTAGAGTCACAAATAGCAAATCTATGCTTCCCCGTACATACTTGTTTTATATCCTGTATTGCTGCACTGTGCTGTGCAAACTCATGACACCTCGTTATCGTGTTCGCTCATGGCATCAGTGTTCGTTTGGGATGCGGTGATAACGAGCGGAGGATGGTTGGAGGTCTAACGAAGTTCCAGGTGTCGGCAAACGGCTGCCTGCATGATTTATGACTTTTACATTAATCCTGAACTTCCTTGCAACATTGGTGTAAGGGAGTAGGATCTGCTTCTTATGTTTACCCCCACTTTTTGCTGATGTCTCACTGTTTTCGACTTAGACTGGCTGGGATCCTGCTATCCAGGACCCCAGCATAGCTGCTTTCTCCTCTAAATTGATTGCATGTACTTTAGGTACACTCCAGATTGGATACTGGGGTACCCTTATCAGTCCCTAGTATATGGTAGGCCAGGTACCCCAGAGGCCTCTCAGGGGCTGCAGCATGTATTATGCCATCCCTGAGAGACCATTCAAACTGACACCACAGGTCTGCTACTGCAGCCTGTGTAAGGTGGTGCAGGCACCACTTACTTAGATATAAGTTCACTATATCTATTCTAATTCACTGCACATATAAACCTATCAGTCACCCCTATGGCAGGCCTTATCAATCCTGAAGGCAGGGTGCTGGTTTTTATGTGAGAGGGTGCCCCTGCATGAGCAGAGCCCCTCTGCAGCCTTCGGAACCTATTTTCTGGGGTTGTTTGTGATGCAGCCAACCATATATATATAAGTGCATTATAACCTCGCGGTAAATGCTAACTTTAGCACTGCTGCTTAGAAACATGTCGTGTTTGGTGTCAAACAACTTGGAATCATACCTATGATTCCACCCTTCTAGAGGGACTTATTTGAAACACCGGTACACCCGGTACCAGCTTTCTCGACCTGGGCATCAGATAATGGATGCTGCCAGCAACAGACACGGATATGCCCTCCTGCTGCTGAGCCAAGTTCGAGCAGGGGAAGGCTTGACAATGGGTTTCTTGTCACAGGGAGGTGTGACCACCTACCAGACAGGATTTAGTGTATTGGGGCTGGGTGGGTGCACTCTGAGAGGGTTTGAAAGTCTGCACTGGGGGCACATTTGGTGTCCCTGTGCATAGTCCATCTCAAACCGGTTGCAGGAGCCATTTGCTCCTGCTCTGGTGCAAAACTGGACAAAGGACATGGGTGTAGCCTACCCTCTGTCCTGACCCTCCCATAGGTGGGTCCCCAGAGTTTGTCCAACCCCTTCCTTGGGTATAAAGTAGGAACCCTGACTACAGGACTTTAGATTTTACCTGGACTAAACTCTGCAAGAAGAAACCAAGTACTTTGACGTTCTACACTACTGGATGACTGAAGAATCTCCCTTGGAGTAAAGGAGTTACTCTCCTGCATGGCAGGCACCTTTAATGCATCTGACCTGTTTGCATCTCCCAAGCTCCTGAGGACTCTGAAGATTTTTGCAACACAAGAGGTAGGTTCCTGAGTGTCCCTGAGGTTGATCTGACCTCTCAGAAATTCTGAGACCAGTATCCCTCATGGGGACCGTGCAACCCGAACCCCTGTGCACCGTGTACTTTTGCGGCAGCAAATGCTTTTTGGCAATCCCTGAGGCTGTGCTTTGGGCTACGTGTAGTCCTGACCCTGAGCAGTAATTGCACAGAAGATTTAGGGCCTACACTCTACGAGTGTTCCGTGGGCTGGTATTTAGTGATTCAGCTCGAGGTCCCTTCACGATCCATGGTCCATTGGCCTGTGGGTCCCTGTGAAGGTAACTTTGATTTCTATTGGGCTTTCCTGGTTGCTCCAGATGTGCCCTGACTTTCCATAGCTTGGAGTGTCTACAGGACCTTGCTGGTCCACACCTGGCCTGCTTGCCCTTGTCAGCATGGGGTGCATTTGCCAAGGCTTGTTGATGTTCAATCCGGACACTGACCCCTTAGTACTCAACATCCTTTGTGGGACAGCTCACCTCCGGACTTTGGTTGTCATCGACGTCTCCTGGTCCCTGTGGCTGCAGAGTCAAGCACCCCATCATCTCACCTGAAGCATCTGACATCGGTGGGCATTTGTCTACCGAGCCCCTGGTCACCTTGAAGTGACTCAGACTCTGTCCCCTCTGCTTTCAGGTTCTTTTCACCTCGAATTCAGGCTTGAATTCCACAAGACACTTTTCATCTTCCCGGCACCAGCACTTCTTTGAGTCATGCCATTGAAAACGACAAAGGTTTACGACACCACTTAACCCCTATGCACCCGGCTCCTCTGGGATAGGTAAAACGGGTATCTCGGTACTCACAAGGGTACTGGCCTTAGAACCTTCTATGTTCCAAAAGGTTTGCTTGAAGTCCTCTTCGAAGTGTCCTTAAACTCTAATTTTCCAGCCACAACTTTCCCATAGAGTTGTACAGAACTCGCGTCTGTGTTCACACACTGCACCCGTCCTCCGTGGGTCCCCTGTGTCACTACTTTGGGTGGTTCCTTGGGGTCCCAGCAATTCTACGTGCTCTAGGAACTTTGTCTAGTTAAGTCGTTGTTGTTATACAATTTTTTTAGTATATGGTTCGGTCTCCCCCTGGAGCCCGCTGTGTATTGTGCTATTTACTGTCGGTCTATTAATTAATAATTGTGTGCCTTGTGCTCTAATCTCTTATAGAGGTTAGTAGAGAGTGTTTAGTAATAAATACATGTATTTTATATATCTCTTGTGTGGTTCTCCTTTCATTTGATTATTCAGGAGGTTATAGACTGATAAAACAAGCTGCTTTACATTCCTTCAAGACTTAGCCTGAAGGCTGCTCTCCATAGCTACCAGTAGGATAGCTTTCATAAAGGTTATCTTTGACCTAATCATCAATAAGGGTCGTTTGGACTGGTACAGGGTCCCCACTTTAATTAGTGGACAGCATATACCAGGCCAACTTCTTACAATTGGCAATGATGAAGAAGAACTACCGTGAAGGAACTCTTACTAGCGAGACAGCAGTGCGATGCTGGACTCGTCCTCAGGTCATAATTGCGAGTGGCTGTTGTAATTAGGGAAATTAGGAAAACTCTTGGAGCAGCAGCAGGATGTGCGCAGTGATTTCTCCTATTTCACAGAAGATTTGCCTACGTCACTGAATGTGCAAGTCAGCCGTCGTGAGTAGCGTCTCTTCTCGATTCACAGGAGACTTGCCTACATCAGTGAATGTGCAGTTCCGAATGCCACTGTAGTAGTTTGGCAATCCTAGTATTACCCTCAAAACTGGTCGCATAAGCCAACTATTCCAGAGCTTCAACCTAAATGCATGTTGATAAGTTACAAGTCTTGCTTGCGAAACTCGGAGATGTTTTTAAAGAACAATTGGGGATGTTGACAGGTTTAAAAAAAAACATCAAATTACAAGAGGGGAGCATTCCTGTGAAACATAAGTTAAGGGGGTGCCATTTTGTGTAAGAGGAAGTCTAGATGAGTTATTGGATAATCTATGTAAGGAGGGTGTGATTGCTCCTGTAGAACCATCCCTGTGGCTCTTGTAGTAGCTCACAAAAACAACAAGAAACTGAGAATGTGTATTGATTTCAGCAGCTTAAATCAAGCCATCCGGATGGAGGGCATCCTCAACCTAAAACAGAGGAAATGATGTGTACTCTAGCAGGTGCTAATGTATTTTCAAGTGGTGTTGGTGGAAAACTACAGATACCTTACCACTTTTGTTATACCAGAGGTTTGTATCAGTTTTGTAGAATGCCATTTGAACTCACATCCGCTGCCGCAGTGGTTCACAGGCAACTTGTTTTCCAAGATGACATCTTGGTTTTCGGTAAAGATCACGTTGAACATCTGGTCAGATTGAATATTGTTTTCACTGCTTTGAATTAGAGGGGTCTGAAACTCAGGAGAGACAAATGCAATTTTGGTTCACATGATATGAAGTTCCTTGGTCATGTGGTCTCTGGCTATTGAAAGCTATTGACAAAGTGCCAGTCCCATTGGACAAGGAACAACTTAAGGCTTTTTCAGGAATGTGCGAATACAATGCTAAGTTTAAGTGAACATTTTACACAATAGATGAACCACTCTTTGCATTATTGAAAAAGAACACAAGGTTTGCGTGGGGTGGGGCACAAGCACTTGCTTTCAGAAATATAAAGGAAGGATTGGCAAATGCACCCTTTTTCAGCCCATACACGCCTGGTGAGTATTTGCCGGTAACAGTGGATGTGAGTGGTGTTGCACTGGGAGCGGTGCTGTCCCAGGGCAGAGGTAATGATGAATGCACTATTGCATTTGCCTCCCGTAAGTTTACACCACTAGAGAGGCAGTGCTTGTTCATTGAGTGCGAAATGCTCATGTGACCCTGGGCGGTGGATCGCTTTAAGCCTATGTGTGTGGTACTAGATTTAGATTAAGGTCAGATCATGAACTGCAAATACCCATTTTGAGTGGGAGTAACGTACATTCCACCAAATCCATTGCTAGACTGGTGAGGCTGAGTGTAACGCTACTTGAATATGATTTCTATGTCGAGTATATTCCAGGTGGAAGGAAGAAGAAAGTCAATTGTTTATCAAGACTACCCATCTCGGGAGAAGATGACAAGGAAGAGACTGATGACCAGCAAAATGTAAAATGTTTGGGTGCTAATGTGTTTTGGTTAGATACCAAATGTGTCAGTGAGGAGGAGTGGAGATGTGCCCTGAACCAGGATCTCATGTTAGACAAAGCTGTAGAGGACATAGAAAATGGTTGGCCGAGAGAGGGAAACATTACAATGTAACTTCAGTCATACAGCAAAGAGCAATTGGAACTCTCATTGAATAATAGGTTGCTGTTCAGGACAGAAAAGTTTATTCCCCCAAGAAAAATCTGAAGCACGCTGCTGAGCATAAGTCATGAGTGTCATTTGGGAATGACTATGACCAAGAAAAGATTGAGGGAAACTCTGGTGGCCAGGGATGGACAGGGATGTGGAGGTTTGGTTTTGCAAGTGTGTGAGTTGTTTAACAAATGACAAAGGTCTGAAGTGTGTGACCCCAACAATGATTATTCCTGAGAGTCCTCAGAAAGTATGAGAAAAGGTTAGTATAGATTTTCTTGGGCCTTTTCATGTTTTACCCCAGGCTCAACATTTTACAATTGTTTTAATTGACCACCTGTCAAAGAGGCTTGAGGTGACTTTTTATTCAAGAGCCAAATATCAGGAATGTGATTACGTTCCTTATAGATGTCTTTGCCAGGGAAGGTTTTCCCTCCGAAGTCGTGTCTGACAACGGTGTGCAATTTGTTTACTGTGAAATGGAGGACGTTTTGAATGGAGCAGGGGGTCAGGCATAAGAAGTGCAGTATTTACTATCCATGGGGGGAATGGTCAAATTGAGAGAGACAACAGAATGGTCTCCGATTGTGTCAGGGGGCATTCATTGAAGGTGTTGATGTAATAGATGCTGTTGTGCTACGCTGTGGTCATATCATAATATGTCTCTTATGTGACCATTTCTGGCTTTGAGGGACAGGGTTACTCAGTGTCTGTTAAGGCCGGTGTGGTTGAATAATCTGTCAAAAGTCAAATCCAGCAGTGGGATTAATCATAACGTTGTGGAGACTTGGAATACAATTTGGGAAAGTCAGGAGAGATGTAAAAAAGTATATGATGTGACTAAAGGAACCAAAACAATATAAGTTCGGAAAGGGGTTTGGGTGCGTGTGAAATTACCACAGTCCAAATATGTCAAAGGGAGAGTGAGGTTTGGCCCGCCCTGTCAAGTCAGGGACATAGCACAGGCCCCCGAACCCCCCACAGTGCAGGGGGCCCCCTCAGCACAGCACTCTGTGGCTGCTCGGAGTTCCTGCGTGTACACTAACTGTTCAGTGTGGCCATCGACGAAGACAGTGATTTAGTTGGCTCTTTCTTTGTTTGGATGGTGTGTTTGGACCCAAGGAAGAACCCCTAGCATGGACCTACCTGCTTCCCTGCAGCACAGGTAGAGTGGTGGCTCCATTTCTCCTGTGTTCATGCCACCTCATTTGCTTATTGATTCTGGCTATGCTGTGCTTGATGCCTCTGCTCTCAGCCAGTGGAAAAGGACCAACCCATTGTAAACTGAACAGAAGAGAACAGTGCAAGCGTATAGCACAGAGGAGAGGGCTGGGAATTATTGGGACTGATGTTACATGCTACCAAGAGCCTATACATGGCTAACTATGTGAGATGTATGAAGAAACTCAGCAGGGCCTCATGTGAGCCCTCTTCACTGCATTCCCAGGGTTGCAACTCATCATTCTTTGCATTTGCTATATTTAGCAACAAAATTAATGGGAGCAGCACTCCAAGCCTTCAAGCGTGAGTGCAAACAACTGGAGAAACGATGGCATGTCAGGAAAAAAACAATCAGATCTCACCTCCTTCAGAATGGCCCTCAGTAAATACCACTGCCACCTCAAGGAAGCCAAAAAGTATTTCATGATTGCCCCCATCAAGGCACACACCAATCAAATTAAAAAACTCTTCAACATCGCTAGAGAATTCTCATGCCCTTCAGCCACCGAGACCTCAATCCGCTGTTCCTTAAGCCCTCTGTGACTCCCTGGCAGATCATTTCCACAAGAAGATAGCAGATATCTACAGCAACTTTGACCAGCAGCCATCAGACCTCAACCACCCCCAACTCTCACCGACAACACCCACAGCCACCTCAACAAATGGACCCCTCTCACCAAGTCCATCACCACAGCAATCATGTCCTCCATTCACTCCGGGGGCCCGGCAGACCCTAGCCCCACAACATTTTTAACCTAGGACAGAAGAAAATCAGCAGTGCACTCACCACCATACTCAACTCTTCCATCACCACTGCTATGTTCCCCAATGCCTGGAAACACACAGAGCTGAAAAGGCCCTCCGCCGACCCCAGTGAGCTCCTGAACTATGATCCAATCTTGCTGCTCCCTTCCCGGCCAAGGTCCTCGCGCAAGCCATCAACTGCCAGCTCACAGATCTTCTGGAAGAAATCCACCTACTCGACACCTTCCAGTCTGGCTTCCGCTCAAACCAAAACACCAAGACCACTATAATAGTTGCAGCTGATGACATCAGAGACATCCTCGAGCGTAGCGAACCTGCAGCCCTGATCCTCCCCGACCTCTCACCGGCCTTCGACACCGTATCCCACCACAGTCTTATCTTATGCTCCCCTCCCTAGATGCTGGTCCACCACAAAGGACCTCAGGAATGGTGGGGAGCAGCCTAGAAAATCACATTGATGATGTCTGGGGCACTCTTCAACCTCAATCTAATGTATCACTCTGTTCGGGACATCAAAAAGGATATTTGGGTTCCACGGTCGTTACACACATATACTACTACTGCACATATATAAACTACATACATGTGTGCCATGCATGTCTCACATGTTGGGGTGAAGGACCTGGTTGCAGGAGACTGAAAAACAAATATAAAACAGGGCGAAGCCAGCAGGCAACAGGTAGAAAGGATTGTCTTGTCTTGCAATAGAATTTGTTTCTGCTACCAATGTCAGATTTCTACAGCCTGTTGAGCTGATAGTAATCACACTCAGAAAAGGACTGTGCATATGGGGTGACCCTTGAGACTACAGAGCCCAGTCCTTGGTCTCATTCCATGTCACAGGAAGCCTAGAGTGCACATTGATGATTGTTGTGTGTGCTGAGGCAATAAGCAAATAGTCACAGAAACTCACTGTGGCGAACAGGATGCATATACATGGTGGTCATCTTGCAATACGTTTTTACAAACTTTAAGGAAAAACATTCCAGGATAACCATAATGCATGCACACAGTACAAATGAACATATATGTGCGGCAATCTTTGAACAGGTGAAAAAACTTTCAAAGATGGCTGTCAGCTCCAGTATTAGAAGCGAGCAACAGACAGAGTGCAAAAGGGGGCTGGAGGCATGTCATGTTTAAATAAGAAGAAAGGGGATAGTAAAGGAGGAAAAATAAGAAGAACAAGGGGGAGAAACACTGTGTGTGTGTGTGTGCGTGCATGCGTGCGTCCGTGTGTGTGTGTGTGTGTGTGTGTGATAGAGAGAGAATGAGTGAGAAAGGGAGAGAAAATAATCCTTCATGCATTACAGTAACACACCCTGACATTAGCTGTGAAAGCAAAACAAATCATCTAGTCAAAACAAGTTGAGACCAAATGCTCCTTGGGCGGAGCAAACTCAAGAAGAGGATGACAAGTAATTGAATCAGGAGCAGGGGATTACATTAGGCAAGAAAGCAACTAAAACATGAGCAAGTGTGTGGGCCAACAGCAGTAAGAATATGGAGCATAACATAGGGCTGTTATAATAAGGCAGTTAGAGATGCGAAAGCTGCTTGCTGGCAGAACCTGAAAGGTACCTTGGGGAGTACCTCGGGAGCAGTTACTATCCTGTTTATTGTTTAACACATACAAGTGCTCCTCACCCAGATTATAGAACAATATCATCAGCAATTCCAGATGTGAATAATACATGAGCTACCTCCAAATTGCACGCATGTCTGGGAGGCCTGTTACCATCACAAAATACCTGGATTGAGTTTATTTTTACATCAAGGAGCCTTACTAAAACATTAATATTGGGATTATGCTATGTAAAAATAAACACCATAGCCTCGGAAAATCCAGACAATACCAGTAAAAGTAGACTATGAAGAAAATTCTGAAAAGCACAAAAATTAGAAAACGCGATTGTCAGAATGTGTCTCAGCATGAAACAAAACATGAAAACAAACTCCTAGAAGACACACTGCACTTAATGCATTGGGAACCAAGTGCAAGGCCTACGGCAGCAGGTCTGAGGCTATCAACTAAGCTTACACATTCTGCATGGGAGACAGATAGCTAAGGTCCAAATATACTGTCACAAACTCTCACAGCTCACCCCTCAAAACAAAGAGCAGAAAATTCTGAAAATCTCTCAAGGAATTTCTGTTTCTAGCACTTCCAGAGCAGGGAAGGGGCATGTCAGCTAAGGCTGCTTAACAAGGCAGCCTTCCTGTCTTTGGGTTTTTAAGCACCTAACACTGATTTTCATTAGATTTATTCTATATCCCATAGTATGCAACCTCCTAATCATGGAACATTTTATTTTAAATGCGGGCAAGACTCTTGACTTTGGGGAGCCACGCTAACACTACTTGAAGAGCATAGATAGAGAGGATGCTGCAAGGAGAGGCAAGTAGGTTGAAGCTGGGAAACTGGGGCAAATATGAAGGCCCAGAAGAATCTCCCAGTGGGGCTAAAGACATTCACAGAGATGGTGTGGTATCCGAGCATCGACTCTATCAATTGACCATAAAATTGCTGCCAAATTATTGCCAGTGCAAAAATATCATGGGACATATTATTTTTGATGACCGTGTCATTGTTTATGTTTGCCAAAAATACTGATGTTTAAAATATAGTATAGTGAAGTATAGTGGCAGCTAAAATGTTATTTAGTCATTTTTAGTATCTTTACATATAAAGATATTCAATGAAAAAACCATAGGTTTCACACATGTTATAGTTAGCTGGAAATTTTACTGATAAAAAACCAATGAAATTCCCCCGTTATAGTTACTGTAGGCAACTATAACTCACGCGACCGTAATCCTCTGCTGATGCTAATACTGTATTTAGACACTTATTTGCCCATGTCTTCTTCCATTAAATTTTAGCTATACATATTTTACAAATTTTTTTTTTTCATAAAGACACATATGTCATCAGCAGAGGATTACGGTCGCGTGAGTTATAGTTGCCTACAGTAACTATAACGGGGGAATTTCATTGGTTTTTTATCAGTAAAATTTCCAGCTAACTATAACATGTGTGAAACCTATGGTTTTTTCATTGAATTAGCAAGGTTTTTTAAATGCTAATTCCTAACTATAACGTGTGTGAAACCTATGGTTTTTTCAGTGAATTTGTACGTTTTTTTAAATGCTAAGTTACTTTACACCATTCGTGGCGTGCACGCCCACTTAACGCAGTTCGTTCTGTGCGCGCACGGTGCGCTTCGCGCACCGTGCGCGCACAGTGAGCACGCGGTGCGCTTTGCACACCGCCCGCCCACTTTACGCAGTTAGTGCCGTACACGCAAGGTGGGCACGCAGTGCGCTACGCGCACCGCGTGCCCACGTTACGCACCGTGCGCACATGGAGGCCATATTATGCGCTTCCTTGTGATAGGTAATCTGTTAAATTTAATTTGTAAGTGATGACAATAATATGCCATGCACAGAGAGTGTTTTTTTTTTTTTATTAAAATTTTTAGCGTAAGCGCACCGTACGCGTACGGTAAGCGTAATCGCCGAAATTTTCAAAAAATAAAAATTTACCGTTTTTGGCCTTGGGGGATCTTTGAGGACTCAACTAACATGGCTATGTGCATGGGCGCTGTCTAAACAGCCCCTTTATATGTTTTTTGCCTTTGTTTACAGCCCCCCCCTCAGAGTGCGAGAGAGAAAATGGCGGCCGCCGCTTCCTGGTTTCGACCGATTCGAATGTTTACTTAGATGTAACAGCCAATCAGAATCGCGCTCACGCACGCCACCGTACGCGTACGGTAAGCGTACCGTAAGCGCACCGTAAGCTGGCTCAGATATATATATTGATTTAAAGGCTATTTTCTCAGAATCTACTGAACAGATTTACACCAAACCTACAAAAGGCACTTCCTTGACCTGAGGACTACCTCTCTGCCAAATTTCTAGTAATTCTGTTCAGCCGTTCGGGCTGTAGCCCTGTCTAAAGGTCCTATGGAAAAATGCATGGGAAAAACGCGTTTTGGGACCCCCCTTTTATCTCAGCCCCCGCTTGACGAATCACCCCGAGACTTTCAGGGTAGGAGCGGAGCGTACTGCCCCACCTATTTTGAAAAATTCGCGAGGATTCGTCGACCGGCGCCAAAGTTATTCAAAATAGAATGTTGCGGATTTCCTATGGAAACGTGGTCCTAACTATAACTACCTACTGGCGACCGCCAGTAGGTAATATAAAGATATATATATATATTGGTTCCAAGTTTGCTTCTGCAACCCACCACCTCCTGAGCGCAAGGCGCGTCGGCGTTAACGGACCTCCGAAGCCCAGTCCAACAATATGCTTCAAATTCCAAAAAACGGAATGTCGACGCCACGTCGTTTGGAAAGTTTGCAATAACTTTTTTTGCATTGGAATTGCATGGTACCAGAATGTCAGCTGCTGAATTAAAGGATCGAGAGGAAGCAGCACTTGCTGTATTCAATGACAATGTAACGAGTGGCAGCAAAAAAACTATGGCAACGAATTTGAGCACCAAGACCACCAATGTGCAAACCCGCCTAAAAAGATTGGAAAAACTAAAACGGACAGAACTTTCGAAATGGTGGGAGGCAAAATCTTTGAACAGGTATTTGGAGGTTAAAAGGATTCCTCATGGTCTTAGGATACTAGTAACCCCTACGTATGAGGATCCCAACCCTAACATGCTTAGAGAATGGGCGGATAATAATCAGGAGTCATCAAGCAGTATGTTAGCAATTTTAATCAAATATGCAGAAATAGACGGATAAAAATCATGGAAGAGATAGAACAAATTATGGATATGCTCAGCAAGGAAGTTGACCAAGGACCAATTGCGCAATATATGAACGAAATGAAGGAATGCTTAATCAAATTGGAGGCTACCATCAAAGAAAGGAAAGCCCAGACGTTTTAACAGGATAAAATTGATTAAGACAGGGGTCAAATTTATACCTTTGCCAGGAAATTCGACAACATGAGACGACAAAGGATGAATGCAAGTGGTCCAAACATGCAAGTACAACAATCGGATTTGAGCAGTGTACCAAGTTCAGAGCCTGATACTGACCTGGAAGAAGGACCATCCAATGCCAGAATGACATCAGTCCCTTCGGTAATCGATGAGTTTGATTTTTTAAGGGAGGAAAGATGTTTCAATCTCAGACCGAGACCCCAAACAGATCTCAAACCACCAAGAGGAAGAGGCAGAGGAGGAAGAGGCGAAAGGCGCCAAGTTATACACCAGGAAACGGGAAATCGAAGTCCAAAAACAACAAATGAATGATGACAATGATGCAACAATTATCAATCTCACTTCCACTAAACTCACAGATGCTGAAAGCAAAATCCTGAAACTGGGTCTTTCGTTTTGTCCAAGAATGGACATGGACTATACAGCCACCAGAGTAGATCTGTTTAAATTTGCTAGGACATTAAAATTGAAGAAGTTCTTTGCAATGGCCCCCACTAAACCAGTCAAATCTGATGTAAATCAAGAAATTCATAATGAGGGGGATTTGGTGGTGAGTGACATTAATCTGATGGTCGAGATACAAGAACTACAAAATGAAGACATTATATTCAGTAATGAGTTGTCCGCGCAAGATCTGCCCAGTACATCAAACAAGGCAATTCAGTTGGCCCAGGAAGAGCATCTTGAAATTGGGGGATGGGAGACAACAAATTTCAAATTGCCTTCGAAATTTATGCCAATACCATCAAGGGACTCTGTAGATGTTTTCAGTGATTTAGTTGTGAATGAGGTGAAAGAATTGTATACCCGAATAAATTCTAAGAAAAAACCCTCTACCCAGCAAACAAAAGAGTATTATGCACTAGTTGAGAAACTCGCCAATGATAAAAAATGTATTGTCCGCAATGCGGACAATGGTGGAAATGTGGTGCTATGGGGTAAAGACAAATATCTGATGGAGGCCAATGAGCAATTGGGCAATAGAGGAAATTGTGCTAAAACCCAAAATGCATGTATGCAGGATAGTTTTAGTACCTATAATGCCCAGTTGCTTGAGTGGCACAGACAGTGTTTTATTAGTAAGGATGAGTGGGCATATTTGAAAATATCCAATCCTACCACACCAGTGTTTTATCTAATCCCCAAAGTGCATAAAGATCTAACAAATCCTCCAGGCCGACCTATTATTTCAGCCATTAATAGTGCTTTTGAACACACATCCAAATTTGTTGATTCTTTTCTAAATCCTTTAGTCACTAGCCTCCCTTCTTTTATCCAAGATACGGGAGATTTTTTACGAAGGATATATGATGTGCCATGGGAACCCGACTCTCTTTTAATGACAATAGATGTGACGACTTTATATACCAGCATACGTCACAAGGATGGGTTAAATGCAGTTAGACATTTCCTAGGAGAGAGACCTGCCAAACTTTGGCACCATACACAGATGCTACTATCCATGATTACTACATGCCTAGAAAACAACTTTTTTCTTTTTGGTGAAGATCTTTATCATCAAAAGTGTGGTACAGCGATGGGCACCTGCTTCGCCCCCAGTTATGCTAATTTGCATATGGGCTGGTGGGAGGAGCAGGTGGTTCAGTCGCAGTTCCCACGAAAATGGCAAGATAATGTGATTCAGTGGAGTCGCTATATTGATGATTTATTTGTTATATGGAAGGGAGATGTTACCAGTGCCCAAGAGTTTGTAAGGAAACTACAAATCAATCAATTAAATCTCAAATTCACTAGTACTATCAGTAGTGTAGAAGTAAATTTTCTAGACCTGACAGTTTACATCCATCAAGAGAGACTACACACTAAACTATTCCGGAAACCCACTGATGGAAACACGTTGCTGCATGCAACGAGTTTCCACCCGGCCAATCTGGTGAGAAGCATTCCCTATGGAGAGTGTCTTCGAGCATTAAGAAATTGTAGCACCAAGGAAGATCTGGTGGTAGAAATTAAGTGTCTCAAGAGTAGATTTACTGCAAGAGGATACTCAGAGGAATGTATTGCAGCATCTGTGCATAGAGCAACAAAACAGTCAAGAGAAGAAATACTCTTCAACTCCAGTAAGAAGGAGAGTAGCAGTAAAACAGGGAAATCCCAATGTAGAATGATTACTACGTTCAATAATCAACATAAAGATCTACGTTTCATTCTACAGAAACACTGGCCCATCATTTGGAATGATCCAATTTTGAAAAAATGTGTTCAGAGAAAACCTCTTATCACTTTTAGAAGGGCACGTTCATTAAAACAGGCATTAGTAAGTAACATGCTACCAATTGACAGAATATCCAAGGTTAATAGAACATGGTTAACCAGGAAAGATGGGTTTATTAAGTGCACGAAATGCAAGGCCTGTACAAAAATACCAGCAGTTATTTACCTGGCTTTGCAAAGAAGGAACAGAAAATCAAAGGACAATTTTCGTGCAAACCAGAGTTTGCTGTCTACGTGCTTCAGTGCCCTTGTGGCCTGAGGTACGTAGGCAGCACAATTCTTCAAGTACATAAACGGGTGCTGCAACATTTGCGAGCCATAAAGAATGCGGACCAATCATACTCGGTTGCCCGTCATTTTAATCAATTCCACAACAGAGATGTGAATGGTTTGACATACTTTGTTATAGATGCTGTGCCAGTCAACATTAGAGGGGGTGACCGACAGAGAACCCTACGTAGGCTGGAATCGAGTTACATTATCAAACTCAATACAAAAACTCCTATGGGGTTAAATATGGAAGAAGATTTGTATACATATTTATGAATTATCCTTATGATCCTGTATTTTTCAATTATTTTTTGTGTCCTTTTCACTTGTATGTAAAATGGAGAAGACAACTCGGTGTGATGCAACATGCTATATAAAATCGTATATCTAAGATGAAAAGTATATCAGAGAGGTTTGCGCACAGGCGCTATATTATACAGTTTGTAATAAAAATAGCGATGAATTTTGACAAACTATAAGGAGGCCCACTGGGGCGGAATGTGTCAGAAATGTTGATATAATCAGAATGAGATTGGTAACCAATTCGATTGTGATATAAGTACAACGATTATTCTCACTAGAGATACCAATGATGATAACAAAGAACTATCAATTATATGTATGTCCAGCAAATCGGGTTACATGGGCCACTATGTCGCTGGTAATTATATATATTCAATTGTCCGATAATGGGTACACAATTTAAAACCTCATATGAAATAGTGGAGTGAGATCGATGCATGTAATGACTAAAGAACTACGAGTATGTCTTCGCTTTTTATGGTTGTAGTTTCTCACGTGACACGGAACATATGCACAAGTTTAAATGGTGGTGAAACTTTATTGGAGTTGTTAGTGAGCAAGCCTGCTGGGCAGGCGAAACGCGTCTGACCGTCTGACTCTTTTCAGCTGACATTAAAGTAACTTTCCAAACGACGCGGCATTCCGTTTTTTGGAATTTGAAGCATATATATATATATATATATATATATATATATATATATATATATATATATAAATATATATAGTATATTTGCCATACGTCTCCTGTCTTGGCTACAGTGTGAACGGGCTGGTCGAAAGTTGGGGACCCGAGGCTGTTTGGCCCACTGCTGCAACCGGACATTTGCCATCACGCTGTATTGTGGGATCTGCAGTCCGGACATCGAACTGTCGAGATACTTTACCAGCAAAGAGGTTGCAGGTGAGCCCTTCATCACATGGTAGGAGGGGCCTATTTTAGAAACCTACCAGTGCACTCGCTATCGGAACTGAGGCATTTGAAGAAGGCTTCAAGCCAAAACCGGTCATGACGTTTGTTCTACAATAAACAACTAAAACCCTCCCCTGGTGTCCTCTTCTCTGCAAGGAGGGAGGTGTGTGGCATAAATATACATATATATATATATTTATATATATTATATTACATTCTCGGTATTTATTTTTATAATTTAATTTACATTTTTTTATTTTTGGGGTTGGTGGATTCATTGGGGGATGAGGTTGGCAGTGTTTAATTAAAAAAATATTATTTTATGTTTAATTTGTGTTCAATAATATTATTAATTATAAGTTGTGTCATTTTTTTGTTTTATGATATACTATTCTGTTTAACGTGTTTTTATATATCGAGGACAGTAATTGTGAAGATTTTTTGATTTAAACATTGTGTTTTAATGTATAAGATTATATAACATTTTATTTCTCATTTATTTACAATAAATGGGTTATACGTTTAGTTGAACATATTCTAGTTTTTTAAGTTTCATATTTAAAATAATTATTTTATATATGAGACCTACTATTTCTTTTTTAAAATAATCCATAACGCTTATAAAATAAATGACATTTTATTGCAAAATAATATAACGTTAATGTGTTTTAACAATTTGTGTATATTTTTCGGTAGGCATCTTGGACACCTTTATAGAGTCTAAAAACATTTGCGAGTGAAAAAACAGGAAAGACAAAATTCTAGTTATATAATAAAAGGTCGAGTCCCTTGTATCATTTGATACAATGTCTCAAAGATCGTGTGGTTGATGTAAAAAACGAAGATATCCTTACCAGATACTTGGTAATTCTTGCATCCATAGCTCCGTCTGCACTAACGATATATGTGCCTTATCTATTTAAGGTAGGACTATTGTATACAGTCAGAACCACGCACGTACGCCCACATTGCCATTGTATAAGAATGGGGGAGATTAAATAGTATCTTAGTTTCAACCAATTATCTGTTTTTTTCTTTTTTACAAAGAACTTCATTCATCTCTATCAGAAGATGAATTTACAGAGTTCACTTTTGTCAATTGTTTATACATTTCCTTCCATTCACATAAATAGTTTGTCATTTTATTATCTGTGCATACAGTCATCAACCGATCCCAGAGCCAGTGTATGGTAATCTGTATTTTGGCTAGAAGTAATGAGAGAGCCACTATTATAAATTATGTTTTCCCTCATTTCTGTAAGGAACGTATATCCAGTGAACACAGCAGCCTACTTGCTTCTCCTACAGATCTCAAATGTGCCACCACCCTTTCGAAGAAGCTATTTCTGTTCGCATGAGCACACCATATGGATGACGTCTGCATTCAGTGCTGTGCGTTTATGGCACTGACTTTTATGATCTGGATATATTCGAGTTGGTATCTTAGGGATGAGATATGTTCTCTGTGGGAATTTATCCTGAGTATATGCATCTAGAGTTGCTAGTCACTTGTTTATTACTTTTTAGCACCCTTAGCCACCTTCTCTCATGCATTGGTAAGATCAATTTCTTATTTGCTTTTGACTGCCAGCACCTGGGTTTGTCGATGCCTATACAAGGCTGTATAGATTTCTGAAACAGGTTTATTCCCAACAACCTCCTCCCCCCAGGCCAATTCTACTAGACTGTGTATTTCCGGTGGTCTACCCAGAAATCCCTCCCATGAGCATCTGACCACTCGCTTCAATTAAGCTTATAGGAGTGCTTCCTTGCCTGGACAAATGTAAGGCAACTGCCTCATACAGATCTCCCATCTGAGAAAGACGCCATATTTTGGCCTACTGTGCAAATACAATTCGGCATGCCTTCCACCCACCAATATGTTCCAGACTTTAGACAACAAGGCAACCAGTCTTTTATGGAGGGAAAAAAGAATAAAGATAAAGTCTTCTGACAATGTGTGCCACCATTAAAGACCACTCCCTGATTGGACACGCATCTAACCACTGAGAGTGGAATTGTTGCTGGGCTGAAAAGATAATAGTATTCCAGGTCAGGAACCGCTAGGCCTCCCTCTGCATAGGTTAATTTTAACTTTGTAAACTTTATTCTCAATCTGACCTTAGCCAAGATGATAGCAGTAAGCTTGCGTTCCACCTTCCTAAATCTATTGTTGCCTGCTGTGTGCACTATCCTCGGCGGTAGCTGCAGAACTCCTCGTATATATTGCTATGTGTAGTGCGAAATGTGCCACCCACTTCTGTTTTACTTACTATTGTTACTTACTATTGTGTCTCTGGGATGTTCAACATTCAGGGGCTTATTTATGGGCCCTTGTGTCACTTTTGCACCCCCGATGCGTCACTTTTTGTGACGCACCAGCGGTGTAAAAATTATGTGTAAACAGAAAATGGTATAAAGGAATAGATATGCAAATTATTTTTAGATAGAGCACACTTAGTTACTCTGTCTCTAGTTTATTAATCTAGAAAGATTTTATCAAGACATTTTTACATTTCTACATCAAGAATGACATAAGATCAGGAAGGAAACAACAAAACACCAATACAGTTATACACATAAATTGTACATACACAAAATCTTGACATACACAAGAAAGACAACAACTTATACATACAAACTAACCCCTAAATAAACACAAATAGTTACTACTAGTGTCCTCCAAATAGTTCTGGACGGACCACTGGGAGATAGTCCAAAGGGTACGCTGCAACTCTATCAGTTAGTGTCGACCATTCTCAGCGTACTTGACATAGAATCTCCAAACATGGCTTAATTTCTGTGACTCCTCCTTCAGAAAAAAGGTCTACGCAATCGCGTTTCGGCCATACATTTTCCTCGGCCTCCTCAGGGCTGAGTTAATACAATAACTGTACACACAGTCAGGGCGGTGGTCCTCTGGGCGCCTGTTTATTAAAATCAGCCGAATCCCCGAAGACCACATGAATGGAAATGCCTTCCTTCTCTGAAAAATCCCTTCTTGTATGGAAACGTCTGTTTTTTCTCTTAATTAGATCCACAACTTTTGGTGGAATCCGAATAGTTATCTGGGTCCTGCGTCAATGCTCGATACTCCCAATAACGCCAGCAGTGTAAAAATGCGTCATGTTGCGCCATATTTACAAAGGGCCCGATTCACAGAACTAACCTAAGACAGAATCCTAAACTTACTACCATTTTGGTATTCACAGAAGGCACTTACTCATTTTGGTATTCACAGAAGACACTTACTCATCAATGAGTAAGTGCCTCCTATGAATACCAAAATGAGTAAGTGCCTTCTGTGAATACCAAAATGAGTAAATGGTAGTAAGTTTAGGATTTTGTCTTAAACTAGTTCTGTGAATCGGGCCCAAATTGACGCATCTAGGTAGATGTGTCACTTTTAAACCCCTGCACCACATTATACCTGCACCAGGTATAGGGGCTTATTTATGGGCCCTTACCTCACTTTTGCGCAGCTGGTGTATCACTTTTTGTGACGCACCAGCGGTGTAAAAATGCACCATGTTGCGCCATATTTACAAAGTAAGGCATCTAGGTAGATGCGTCACTTTGTAAACCCCATCGCCACATTATACCCGCGCCAGTTATAATGTATGCAAGGGGTCGTTCCAACGCAAGAAAGGGTCGTAGAGGTGACGCCACTTCTAGGAGGCAAATGCGTCAATATCCTACGCCTGCCTCATGGCAGGGGTAAGACTGACAAAGGCACATTTAACATGGGACTTGCCCATGTGTAATGACCCATTGCTGGAGTTGCGTCACTTTTGTGACACTCCAGCAATGCATCATTTTTGCGCCTACAGATACGTCAGAAATACTGACATAATTGTAACTCCTTTCAATATGATGCGTCATTCTGTAAATATGACGCATCATTGGTGTCGCAAGGAGGGCACAATGAAAAGTGACGCATCGCTGTTTTCACGCAGCGGTGCATCACTTTTCATAAATGAGGCCCATAATGTATGCGGGGTGGGCGTTCAGATACAAGAAAGGGTCGTAGAAGTGACACAGTGAAACCTATGAGATTTCACTGCGCCACTTCTAGGACGCAAATGCTTCAATATCTTACGCCTGCCTGCAGGCGTAAGGCTGACACAGGCACATTTAACATGGGACTTGCCCATATGTAATAACCCCTCGCTGGATGTGCGTCACTTTTGTGATGCAAATCCAACAATGCGCCTACAGATACGTCAGAAATACTGATGTATCTGTAACTCCTTGCGACATGATGCATCATACTGTAAATATGACGCATCATTGGTGTCGCAAGGAGGGCGCAATGAAAAGTGACACATTGTTGTTTTCACGTAGAGATGCGTCACTTTTCTTGAATGAGGCCCTCAATAGTTTTAACATTTTTTGAGTAATCAAAAAATAAAAACAAGCATTTGCAAAGCCAATGAGTCTCCCCTTTAAAGGTGTGTGTTAACCTATTGGCTTTGTCAATGGCTGTTTGTGTCTTTATGGCACTTTATGATGCAAAATTGAGCATGTGTTGTAATGCATATACACCTATAAATGATGACAAATGTGCATGTGGTATTCCCATGGCAGGCATCTTCAAGACAATTTCAAGATGGCACCATGTGCGCACATGTATGTGCCTTGACATATGCGACATGCTGGTCGCCATTTTTTTACATTGCCATTCCGACATGGCTAACAATTTGTAGGGATGATAAAGTAAATAAAAAAGAACACAGAAGCGCTTGCAAATAAAGCGAGTAGACCAGTAGCACTTTATATCTATTGAGCTCTGAATTAAAAAATGTGAACATGCTGGATTGGGATGGATGGGGTAAGCTGCGAAGCGGGATGAGAAGCCCAAGGGAAGAGCTGCAAGGGGTCTGTTCGATCTACCAATAATTGGGAGAGCAATAAACACAACAAATTGCTGCCTAGTCACTGCTTTTACTTATAAAAAAGAAAACATTCTTTATTACACACACTACTAAACAATATATGCAAAATAACAAATATATACACTAAGGCAGGATAAATATCATGGTGACACCCTCCAAAGCGCCTCACATCCTGTGGGAAGCTCACACTAAAGAAGAGCAACACAGATGAAGAAACCCACTAAATGTGCCCTGCACCCCATGCAGTCGAGGTATTTGTAACAGTACGCATACCAACAAGCATTATCCCCCAAAACACCATACCCAGCCATCATCACAATGCCTACATTTAAACCTCTTCAATCACAGATTATATTTTCCAACAGTATAGGGGCTCTCAAAGATGTAATAAGTGTATGCAGATACCATTACAAAATTCCACGCTTGCAGCACTGTGGTAAAATCCCAAAGCTAGGATTGATACACCTAACCTTTCTCTGGAAACATGGGCATCCAAGGGCATTTTACAGTTCAAAGATCTTTTGGATGATAATATTAGTCCCTTCCCTTTCTCTAGTTTAGCTCATACTTTTTCAGCACTGGACTTCCACAGTTTTTTAAAGTTAAGAGTCAAACTATCCAAACTTAGAGAACCAAACCCTCCTTCCTTACCAGGTCGTCTATTAAATTGGCTTAAGTCTGGTAACATCGCTTCCAAAATATATAGAATACTCTATAGTCCTCCATCCCAACAGTATTCCCTTGCCATTAAATGGGCCAATCATTTTGACAAAGAAGTTATTGGACACATCTCGGATGAAGGATGGCAGAACACTAACAAAATGGCCTTGAGGGACAGAATTGTTCCATCTATTTTCCAGACGAAATTCTTTGCTATGCACCTTCTACACTGGACACTTGCTAGGCTTCCTGAACTGAACCTTCATGAGGATGAAAAATGTTGGCACTGTGGAGGCGAGTCTGGTTCCCACCAACATATGTTTTTTCACTGCCGACTTCTCAAATCCTACTGGGACCAAGTCCAGTCCCAATTGTTGACAATTTTCCACTTCTCGATAGTTTTAGATTACCTTACAGTAATATTAGGACCCAGAGCATCCAAATCTTTAACTACCTTAAGCTGTAATGATATGGATCCTCTAGACCTACTCCTCTCGTTGCTGTGATGGTTATTTTATTGAAATGGAAATCTTTCATCCACATTACGTTTTATACTTGGTGGGCGTGGGTCTCATTTTTATTAAGTGCCCATAATTCACATCTAAAAAGAAGGTCCTTCCCTCAGATATCCTCTACTATCTGGTGCTCACTATACAAATTTGCTTCATTACTTCGATAATGTAAACATTATAGTCTATACACTTGCCTTTACCTTTACTCTACATATGGCACTTAGTTGTGTACTTCCCCTCCTCTCCTTCCCCTTTTCCCTTTTCATTACATTCATTATTTGCGTGACAAGGTCGGGTGCTACACATTGCTACATTCCTTGCCATCTTTAGACATGTTCTCAGATTATCTCTTGTCTTACTTCAATTAGCTCTATTATAAAGAATTATTAAAGGTACACAACCCTATACCTTATTGCTTTACGGAATTTCTTTCTTTATTTTTCTATGCCACTTATGTCTGTCTTACAATTTTTTCGCATTATGTTATCCTTTGCTAAGATGATGTACTATTACACAAATTTCATTCTACGTACTGTAATACAATTAATTATTTTGTACTATGATTACATCTTGTTTGACGCAAGGCCTATGCATCTTTGTACTGTACCTTGGTTATTTAAATGCTAATAAAAATTATTGAACACTAAAAAACACCATACCCTCCCCATGCATTTAACATGACATTAGGGGTGCTACAATAGAAAGTCATCCTAATGGTTTTGACACAGTGTCCACATAAACGTCAAATGCAAAATAAGACTTTCAACCATAATGCAATTAAAAATCAAATATTTTAAGCGTTGTCAAACTACTGTATGTTTAGAACTATAATAATATGTACAGATTACAACCTTTAAAATGCATATCCAAATAAAACAAAATAATGTCTGAGTTTTACATATGTTGTTTCTACATTTAACTAAGACTACCAACTTCTTACAAAACCTAACAAAGATCCATGCACCCTTTGAACCAAAGTTCCATCTACAGATGTGCTTGAATTTATTGAAAACCTTTCTCAGGGCCACTCTTTTTGAACACCAGAAGATTTAGGATGACTGAATAAACATTTTAAAGTGGAACTTCTGTGGTGGCCTGCCATTCAACTAGCAGCCCCAAATAGCAGTGAAGGTGCTCCTCTTTCTGCCAGAGTACCACTTTCAGGAAATATGCAAATTCAGGAGCCCTCACAGAGCCCTATGGGGTACTCTTTCTGTCTCCTGATAAATCCTTGGTGCTGGTCTCCAAAGAAGCCCATAAATATTTCCTTTTGGAAGTTTTTTTCATTTATGCACACATGGGAGCCTGTTTTGTCAAGCTCCTGTCCCATGTTAGGGGCATCCATAAACTTGTTTCCAAAGTCCAAGTGGGAGCCCAAGTCCACGCCACAGCCGGGCTATAGGTGCGAGGCCCAGGAGCTTTCCAGGCCCTTACTGCCAAGGTGGCGGTGTCCACTTCGTCACACTGCTCTCTTTGGCAATCTCCAGGGGCACTGATCCTCCCTGGCGGTGTATCTTCTAATGGCCACACTGCCTCGTCGAGAGCTGACAGCCACCGTTCTGCTTTACAGCTCGAACACGGCTGATGGATCGTCAAAATGGGGAGGTAAAACAAAAACGAAATGCATGGAAGCTCTTAAAACTAAGACGATCTGCCTGCTAGTGCTTTACAGCTATCAGGCTGTAAATGTTAGAAAAGAAAGGAGTAAGTAAAAAATAAACATGCAGGACTTCAAAGTTGTTTGAAGGCGAGACCTGAAAATGTAAAATTACCTGATATATATTTATTTACTATAATGACAATGAATCAATTAACCCCCATATCTGTACTTTCCTAAATGGTAATGTAACAGGATTTAGAATAGTAATACAGCGCCCCTCTCCGCCGAAAACATCAACTCCACACCAATATTTGTTGGACAGAAGATGGAATATTAATTTTCACCTAAACAAAATAATGTATGCACGTTCCATAACAAGAGTGAGACTCGAGTTAGTATACTAAATCTGATCTCTCCGTATATATGTGATTTCTCTAATGTTAGACCGGAGTTAGAATAGTATATTCAACCCACCCAATAAATGCACACTACAGCAATAAATACACATTTCTCAATGTTTGTGGGACTGGAGTTAGAAGAGCAAGTCTATTCTTTCAAATATTTGCCCTTTTCTCAATGTTTGGGTGGCTAGTATTAAAATAGTAAATCTGCCCCACCCCAAATTATATGGACGTTCTCCAATGTTAGTAAACCTAAAATTAGAATCAAAAATCTCAACTATATGCACTTTTCCCAGTATTTGTGCATGTAGAGTTAGAATACCAATTTGGGCTCACCCCCAAATACATGCACTTTCTTCAGTGTTTCCGGGACAGTTGTAAGAATAGTAAATCAAACGTTCCCAATATTTAAGCATTTTCCCCAGTGTTTATGGGACTGAGTTCAAAATAGTAAATCTAACCCCTTCAAGTATGCACACTTTCCTCAATAATTGTTGTACTAGAGTTAGATAGTAACCCATCCCCCAAAATATGCACTGTCTGCAATTTATGTTGAGTTGGAGATAGCACAGTAACTGCATCCCAACGTTTTATTTTTCAAAAATGTTTTCACAATTGTGTTTAATGTTATGCTTTTACAATTTTTTATTTTGTAATGTAGCTTGAAATTTTGAATGCAAATGTTATTAAGAAATTAATTTAAAAAAGATTTGATATGTAACAAGTTATTTTTTATAACACTGAAATAGTGTAATACATTTTGATTGCATTTAGATATATTTATATATGTTTTCCTATAGTTAAATTTATTGTGGGTGATTTGTTTCCCAAATGTTTATAATGTTAAATATGTAATATTTTTTAATGCATTTTTTTAAATTAAAATAATAGATGCAATTAATTATTTAAGATTAAATAATTGTGTAAAAAATATTGGTAAGTAGATCTTTTAAAATTTATAACATGTTTTCAATTACATGTGCAAGAAATTTTTTCTGTGTCTGTCCATAAAAGTAATAACATACTAAAGTGTTCCATCTAAAAGGTGGCAGTGCGCCACCTGATGGCAGCCTTCTGGAGGGGACACGGCGGTTCCATGGACCCCCAGACATCCCCTTGCAAGCAGGTCCAGTCACCAACTACACCAAATTTGGCAGAGAGCTAGAACTAGGTACCGAAAGAATGCTTTTGTGATTTGATGTAAATCCGTTCAGTAAGTTTGGGGAAATTAAGGCTAAAAAACTTTGCATATTTAACGCCGCAGAGGATCCATGGAACCAACAGATCTTAAGATGCGAACTGATGGGTGCCACCCCATCAAAAAAGATGTGGCAGCAGACAGCTCAGAACTCAGGAACTCAGTCCTCTGTCCAAGTGCCCAAGATAAACGTTAAAAAAATATATATTGGGTGGGGGTCCCGTTGATCATTTTTTTTATAGGCACCACAGATCCATGGGTCCAATAAAAAAAATGGCAGTCCCAGGCCGTCCATTAAAAAATGGTGGGCCATTTGTATTGTTTGGGAGGAGGAATGCACCCACCCCCTTCCCGAGTTATGGAGAGGGCTCAGGGACCTCATCCCTTTGGGGCAATATGTAATATAAAAGGGAAGGGGCATGCAGCCCCCCTTTCCGAAACTCAGAGAAGCCCCGGGGACTTCATTCTTCAGTATATGTAAACTAACCCCAATCCAGTGTAGGGCCCCAGGAGCCCCATCCCCTGGGGGCTTATCTAAAATTAACAGGAGGGGGCATGGGGCTTCCCTCTTTGAGCAACTGTAGGCCCATGGGCCGTATACAATCCCCAGGGTGTGATATGTTGTTGGGTCCCGTGGACTCCATTCACCAGGACTATGTAGTTCCGTGCCCAAGAGAGTGCCCGCAATCTCCCGCATTGGGAAGCAGTGACTACAGCTGCTCCCACCCAGGCAGGAGCAATGAAGAATGTTGCCAGCTCCCAGCAGCACCACAATGCACCACAATGGATGCTGGCTGGGGAGCCAGCTGGACTATGGAGATCCCTGCTCAATCCTCAACAAAAAAGGCCTACTCCTGTCACAGAGGTGGCTGGGGAGCAGGCAGGGGCTGCAGGGACCCTGCAACTCCCCCCGCGACTCCCAACAATTTTCATATTGTGGGTGCCCTAGATGGGCACTGGGGCACCCATTGTTTAAATAGTTAATGTCAAACCCCACAATAGTTCACTGGGGAGTCAGCAGAGGTTACGGGGGTCTCAGGGCTGCCCCCGGCCACCCAAGTTAAAAACAAAATAGATGTAGGTGGCCTGTGTAGTCGCGTAAAGTTATCATTTAAAAAACTGAATTATAAATCAGCAGCGGGAGCCACTCATGATTTATTCACTGCTCTAGTGAAGGAGCACCACATAATGCCCAGAAAAGCCTTCTAATTTACGTTTTTTTTGTATCCTGTTAGTAATCCCAGAAAGCACAGAGGCTCCGCCAACCATTTTTTAATGTTGTGGGGCGTTGCAGAGAGTTCAGCCGCCCCCACCAACATTAAATAATCAGTAAGTCTCCTGGGGATCAGCACCTCACCAGGGTAAATGTTGTATTATTGCGGGGGGGGCACTTGCCCCCCCAGCTCCGGGGACTGCCACCACCCCGGGGCATTCCTAAAAGTTTATGCAGGGTAACCTGCTAGCAACCCCCATGCCCTGGGGACCGCCATTTTCCCAGGGCAAATGGTGTATTAAAGCAGGGGCCACCACCTCCCTGGGGCTAAATATGACTTAAATGCAGGGGGCATGCAACCCCCCACAGCCCCAGAGACTGCCACTTCCCATGGCTAAAATTAAATGAATGTGGGGGCCGTAGGACACCCCCACAGCCCGAGGAAATGCCACCTCCCTTGGGAATATTTTACTAATTTCAGAGGTGGTCTGGGTGACCCCCTGCAGCCTTGGGGACCACCACCTCCCTGGGGCTGTGTCCTGCAATGGAGGTGATGTGATCAGTGATGCCCTCAGTGATGTCACTGACCATGTCATGAGTGATGTAATATGTGAGGTCATAATCAGTGCATTGCAGAGGCGTACGTTATACTCAGCTCAGGTAACTATAATTGCCAAATTTCACTGGTTTTGTACGAGTGAAATCTCATCCTAACTATAACAACCCTGTAACCTTTGGATTTTTTCATGAAAAAAAATAAGTATATATATATATATATATATACGACTAATCCTGCCAAGAACAATGATGACAGGCGTAGACTCCGTGAGTATCGAGCAAGGAACGGGTTTATTTCACAACAACGAGGGCCACGACGCATTTTGACGGCAAGCCGCCTTTATCACAACGACAGGCTTCACATTCGGCAGTCATTATATGCCAAGTTACTTGGAAGGTTGCCATGACAACATTGAAAACATAAACATAGAAGTACAAACTTAGGATAACCTCGCATTGCTGATACACAATACATGGTAAATAGGCAAAAGAAATGCATAATTCTATGTAATACAGACACAAAAAAATATAATATGTATATTTGAGAAAATAGATAGATTTCTTAATCCTAAATAACTCAAAAAATATATATACCCAGATATCTGGACAGAAAAAAGACTACTATTCGTTTTTCTTATTGTCAATGCATACATCTAAATTGTTACTTTTCGTATTGCTCTCAATATACGAACCAGTGAATACTGTTTGTATATCAATAATATGACACTGCATGATTCATCCACTCAAAAAGGAAATGCCGTGATAATAAACAAACAACAGAATCGAGAATATGTCACATTGATGGATGACTGTTAAGTAACGTGTAAATATAGTTGCAACTAAATGCATACATGTATGGAGACCAAGTTGGAAATCAAGTTGGAAATCGATACACAGTCATACCATATCAGATCGGGCCTATATATATATATATATATATATATATATATATATATATATGTATGTGAACACGTCCAATTCCAACCTAAGTTAGGCTTTGGAGAGCGAGGCTGAACAAGAATCACATCATGCAGGGGCCGCAACCATTCCATCCACACTACCATTAGTGGAAGAGCTGGATCGTTTAGTGGTGGAGCGCAGACAGACACTGCGCCCGAGAACTCAAACAAACAAAACAAAAGTGGATCCAGGAAATGCAGAGAAAGGAGAAAAGCGCAACGAAAGCGCAAACAACACCAACAGGAAACCAAACAATCGCAGAAATTACCGAAAATGGGAACAATGACAAAACAATAATCAACCTTGCTAAAATAGACCTAGACAAAGCAGAGGAACAATTATTGTCTTTGGGTCTATCGTATTGCTCCGAAAGTACTTTTAACTGTGCTACTACACGCATGGACGTTTTTAAAATTAAAACTCAAGAAATATAATTTGTTGCAAAACAAAACATCGGATGCAACACAAGAAAGAGAAACATCAACCTTGCAATCACCGCCTCTAAATCTAACGATATCTGACCTATCGACACTCAAGGATCTACAGGATCTAGCCAGAGAAAGTAAAACAGCAAGCACACAAGCCACAACACAGGCCAACCATGATACAACAACTGAGATAAGGATATTGGCACATGAACAAATTCAAACACCATTCAAACCCAGATCGACATTCAATCCAATCACCATAAGAGATGCAATTGATATATTTCATGAACATGTAACCAAGGGAATAAAACAACTAAACCATAAGGTGCATGATGTCCAAAGAAGAAACAAACACAAATACAATTGGCTACAGCATCAATACAATCAATCGATAACAAAATTGAAGAATAACCCACAAATTATAATACGCAACTCGGACAAGGGTGGAAATTTGGTTATCTGGGGTAAGGAGGCATATGTGGAAGAAGCCATGAGCCAGCTGCAAGACAAAGCATGCTACAAGAAAATAGACAGTATATCATTAAAAACCATGTATCATGAATATTACAGCAAGCTTCTGGCATGGAAAAGCGCAGGTTTAATATCTATGCAGGAATACAAGTTTAAAAAAAATGAAAATCCAACTGTTCCTGTAGTATATTTCATACCTAAAATCCACAAAAATCCGACCAATCCACCAGGGCGGCCAATAATATCAGCACGCAACAGCTTGTTAGAAACGTCATCACAATATGTGGATTTCTTTTTACAAGAATATGTTCGCCAACTACCATCCTATGTTAAGAATACCAGCGACGGGGGAGGAGCCTAGCGCGCAACCAAGATGGCCGCGTAGGCTTACGGCTCTCGAGGGCCTCCGCAACCTCCCACGTCTATCCTGACTTAATCCTGGTTTATTTGACGGGCTTTTGCAGATGAACTTGCGCTGAGGTGCCACCCGTTTTCCAAATTCAGATCGGACGCCGGGAACCGGAATGGTTGCACTCCGAAGTTTGCGGCCTGCTCTTGCCCTGGTCCCGATCTCGAGCTGGTGAAGTGCCCGGGTACGAAGTGAACAACAGCGGCTTGCTGGGCTTGACCTGCCACGGACCCCGCACTTTCACTTTCGTTTTCAAGCTTGTTCTCTGCTATCGGCTGAGAGACTTTGGTGTTTCAGAGGGGCGCGGACGGCGGAGTGTCTGGCCTGGCTCTCGGACTATACATGGGCTTACTGTCGGCGACGGCTGTGCTCAATTGAATTCGCTACCTGGTCCCTTTGTCCTGGTGCGGGCGGGTGCCAGCCTTGGTGGCCTCCGGATGATGGCGGCGAGACTAGACGGAGACAAGTCGAAACCCAAGTCAACCCGGAGGGGTGCCTATACCCAGGTCAATAACATGGATCGTTATGCGCAGGCAAAGGGATCCCCTGGTGGCTCGCATAAATCGCCTGAGAGGTCTAAGGAGGTCTCGAGCCCATCGTCAGAATTGACTCTGCTGGACGTCATGGGCGCCATTGAGGAGATGAAGACCGCTGTGGGTCAGCAGTTTGATACCCTGGCTCATAAACTGGACGCGGTCCTGATCGATGTGAAGTTGGTCAGGGCAGATCTGTCCAAAACTAACGAGCGGGTCGACTCCTTGAGTCAAGCGGCGTCGAGCCTAACTGTGGACGTGGCCGCCCTGCAGACGGAGGTCCGTAGGTTGTGGCTAGCCAGTGACCTGATGGACCGTCGGCTTGAGGACTCCGAGAGCAGGGCTAGACGGAACAATGTTTGCATCATTGGAGTGCCGGAAAGATCGGATGAATCTGCTGCGGATCTTTTTGTGGAGGATCTGGTGACCAATCGTCTCGCGCCCAAGGGACTGAGGAAGTTCTTTGCGGTGGAGCGGGCCCACAGGATTCCGGGTGGTGCGCCCAGGGTGGGTGCCCCCCGCGGCCTATACTCGCCCGACTCTTGAATTTTCGGGATAGGGATGCTATCCTTCAGGCGTCGAGGGTGGCCGGGCCGCTGAAGTTTGAGAACTCTAATGTCAGCTTTTACCCGGACTTCACGCAAGCGGTCCAGAAACAACGGCTGGGGTTTTTAGGTGTTAAACGGCGCTTGAGGGACATGGAGCTGAAATATGCTATGTTATTCCGGGCGAGGCTGCGGGTTGAGTTTCAAGGTCGCTCCCACTTTTTCGACCGGCCGGAGGCGGTTGGAGACTGGTTGGATGCCCTGCCTCGGGGACAGGACCGAGACAGTCGGATGGCGGAGAGCGGACAGGATTTGGTGGAGCAGGACTAGAACTTGGTTCCTGGTGATGGACTGGACTGGTGATGTTTGGTACCTTGGCTCTACTGGACCCTAGTTTGGCACAATATGCCCTCCAAATGCCTGGGGGTTGTGGGGTGCTTGTTGGGGTCCTTTCCTCCTTCTGGGGTTTTTTTTGTGATATATGTTAGGGCGACAGGCACACTGCGAGTTGGGGGGGCTGTTTGGGCTCAAGCAGGGGTGCAGGGAGGGGGGAGTTGTGGTTTGGGGATTGTGGGGGAGGGGGGTTGTTGGGGATTGTTTGTTTGTTTCGCAAGGCAATGTGAAGTTCTTTGCTGATTTATCCGGGTCGTGCTTTCCGGGATGTGGGTATCATGCACGGGAGTGGGATGGGGGGTAGGGGATTGAGAATCCTTTCGTGGAATGTGAATGGACTGGGGGACAGGATCAAGCGCGGGGTGGTGTTGCAGTTTTTGAAACGGATTTTGCCCGACATTGTTTTCCTGCAGGAGACACATTTGATTGGGAACTCCTTCCATGCCCTAAATAGGAGGGGCTATCGCCTTGCCGCTCACTCTGGTTTCACTTCTGGCTCTAGGGGAGTGGGCATTTTAGTTAGGGCCTCTCTCCCATTGGAGGTGGACGAGGTGCTTCACGATGATAGGGGGCGCTATGTGGCACTGGTGGGGAGATGGGAGGGTAGGACTGTTTCGCTCGTGGCTGTGTATGTGCCTCCGGGGTTACAGACGGCTACATTTGCTGATTTGGGGCGTTTGGTCCTGGGACTCCCTGGGGGGGTTCTGGTGTTGGGGGGTGACTTTAATGCTGTTGTCTCCGGGTTGGAGGACCGTCACCCCCCCAGGGATCTGCCTAGGGCTCAGGCCTGGTTGGGTGGCTTTTTGGACACTTTGGGACTTGTAGATTGCTGGAGATTGATGCACCCGGGACAGGCGCAATATACCTTTCACTCGGGGGCCCATGGGAGTCTCTCGAGACTTGATTACATGCTCATGCCGGCGATCCAAGCTGGGATGATTGGGGAGGTGCGTCATTTAGCCCGAGGTATTTCTGACCATTCCCCTATATGGTTGCAACTGAAGGTTGTCCCTGGGGCAGAGGGGAAAGTGGCACCCATTAGCCCCTGGTATCTACGTAACCCTAAGATCCGCGCGGAACTGGTCAAGTCCACTGATCACTACTTCAATGATAACGTGGGGTCGGTGTCGTCGGCCATCTCCCTATGGGAGGCTTATAAAGTGATGATCAGGGGGCAGGCCTTGTCCCTCATCTCCCATGCTAAGAGGTGCGAGAGAGCAGAGGTGGTTCGCCTGGAAACTGAAATAGCTGACATCGAGGAGGACTTGGAGCGGGGAGTTACTGATGAGAAATTGCATGTTCTCAGCCTCAAACAATCAGATTATAAAGCGCTAGTCAAGGAAGCCGCTAAAGGGATGAGTAGAGAGCAGCAAGGACGACTGTATGATGTGGGGGATAAGGCCGGAAAGTTGATTGCTTGGTTGGATAAGAAGGAGAGAGCGAGCAGGGTGGTGCCCGTTGTGGAGAGAATGGATGGAGTGCGTGTGACTGACCCGGTGGAGATCGTTGACTGCTTCACGGATTATTTCCGCGGGGTATACTCTCCGGTTTCTGTGCATTCGGAGGAGGATTCTCATCTGTTGCTTAGAGACATTGCATTGCCAACCCTATCGGAGGCTGATGCAGTATTGATGGAGGCGAAGTTGTCGTCAGATGAGATCGCTCTGGCCACTCGCTCGATCGCATCGGGTAAGGCTGTGGGTCCTAATGGTCTTCCCATCGAACTATATAAGTTGCGTCCCGATAAGATAGCGCCGTATCTTCGGGACATGTTTGTCGCGGCACGTGCGGCGGGCTTCCTCCCCCCTGACCAACGCCTCGCCAACATAGTTGTGATACACAAAGAGGGGAAGCCGTGAGATCGCTGCGCCTCCTATAGGCCCATTTCGCTGTTGAACGCAGAACCCAAAATTCTGGCTAAGGTATTGGCTAATCGACTGGTTCGGGTCGTGGGCGACTTGATTCATCAGGATCAGTCCGGTTTTATACCCCATCGGAATACCGCTCTAAATTTGAGGCGGTTGCACGGCGTGCTTGCTAGAGCGGAATTTATACGTGAGCCGGCCATCTTGGCATCTTTAGATGCTACTATGGCGTTCAACACTTTGGAGTGGCCGTATATTTGGGCCGTGTTGGCGAAATTTGGGTTTGGTCCCGAGTTTATTGGTTGGGTAAAATTACTATATGCTGACCCACTGGCTCAGGTGGTGGTGAATGGTAGGGTGTCGGCTCCCTTCGCACTGGAGAGAGGTACGCGGCAGGGATGTCCGTTATCACCCCTTCTCTTTGCACTTTCTTTGGAGCCTCTCGCCGCCTGGTTGCGTTGGGAGCCGTCGCTGCGAGGCATTAGATGGACGCCGGAGTTTGAAGACCGTGTCTCCCTTTACGCGGATGACATCCTTCTGTATCTCACCTCCCCCCGACAGTTGCTAATTGTATTGGTGGACGTACTGAATTCCTTTGGTCGCAACTCTGGCCTGGTTATCAACTGGGCCAAGTCGTGTGTTTACGTCCTCTCGGGTGAGGCCCCCCTCCTGCCACGGGATTGCCCTATCCAGATTGCTACTCTGGGGTTCAAATATTTGGGAATCTTTATCTCTCTGGATCCCGCGGTCCGCTATGAGCTAAACCTTCTCCCTCCCCTCCAGCGATTGAAGGCCGACGTCGCGAGGTGGCGGCGACTTCCGCTCTCGCCGCTCGGACGAGCGGCAATGTTTAAAATGATGTCGCTACCTCGCTTTTTGTATGCTTTGCAAAATACTCTGGATGTCGTGCCAGCCCGTTATTTCCGGGAGGTGGAGGGTCTTCAGCGCCAACTGTTTTGGGACGGGCGGCCGTGGATCGCTCTCGCCAAGTTGACGCTCCCTTGGTATGATGGGGGGGGTCGCCCTCCCCGATATTAAACGATACTATTGGGCGTCTCAGTTGGCGGCGGTGAACCACGGTATATAGGGTCCGGCCTTGAATCCGGTCTTCGAGATGGATACATTTCTGCTCCCGGGTGGGGATTATAATAGGGCGCTGTACTCGGTGACCCCGGATACGCGGTTGACGGGACCCACGCAGGTTGCGGTATGTGTGTGGCACGCGGCGAGTGCGGCGATGGGGTGGAGGGATCGCTTGACTTGGGCGACGCCGTTGTATGCCTCCGGGCGGCTGGGCTGTTTGTGGAGATCGAAAGGTTTTGAGAAATGGGATATGATTGGTATATGTAAGGTGGGTGATCTTTGGGCGAAGGGGTCTTTCAAAACGTTTGAAATGCTTAAAACTGAATACAAATTAAATGACAGAGAGTACTTCCGGTATGCACAAGTCTACCATGCGCTGTCTTCGGTTTTTCCGGACGTTGCTGCTATCCCCGAGTACTCCCCACTGGAGGATAGAGTGTTGGGTGGCTACGTGCCCGACAGCACTATTTCTCTGATTTATAAAAAACTCATTAATGATCGCACGGACTTGCTGCTCCGTCTGCGGGAGGCATGGACGGGCGATGGCTTGGAACTGGACGATGAGGATTGGGTATCGGCGGTGGCCTCCCCGAAAGAGGTGGTGATCCCGGCCCGCTTACGATTCGTACAGCTGAAGATCCTTCATTGAGTGTACGTCACGGGGCCCGGTTTGCTGCGTATGGGTTACTCGAGGGATGGACTGTGTAGGCGTGGATGTGGCCTGCCGGGTACCTTTCTTCATATCTTATGGGAATGTTCGGAGGTTGTGCGATTTTGGAACGGTATCCACACCGTAATGGAGGAGGTCACGCACGTGGCTCTGTTGCCAGAGGCTAGGAGGTGTTTGTTGAATGTCTGGGAACCGAATGATTATAACGCGGCACAGACGGAGTGGGTGACTTTGGGGTACATGGTGGCTAAGCGTAACATTGCACAGCTGTGGGGCTCCCCGAGGCCGCCCACGATTGAGGTATGGAAGGAGAATATGGACTGGTGTATGTTTAGGGAAAAGACGGTGTATGTGGTGAGAGGCAAGCCAGGGAAATGGACTAAGGTATGGGGTCCATGGAATTTATATCGTGGACGTATCTGCACCCCGCCTCTGCCATTAGAGGTCGATAATGCTTTGTCCCCCTAGCCACGCATTCTGCGGGATTGTGTGAGGTGTGTTCCATGCTTTGTCTTCCCGTTGCCCCCCACTGCCGCTTCCAGTCAAGAACTGCTTTGGACACTGTACGTTGTTCCCCGTCCTGGGAAGAGCACGCTGTTATTTCGGACTCTCATTGCCTTGAGTGTGTTTTGTATTTAATAGAAAATGAAACAGTTTTTTCCGATTGCTCCTGGCCTATGGCCACGGCCTGTTACATGTGCTTACGAACTGCCGGGAGCTTTGCCTCTGGTTCATTTGAATGTGTGGCATCGTATTGCGAGCCCTCGGGCTCTATAGCAGCCGGCCTTGGTGGTTGTAGGCCCTTGTATGTATTTTATTGTGTAATAACGGTTTCTAATAAAAAAAATTAAAAAAAAGAATACCAGCGACTTTCTGAACAAAATACAGGATTTTGTATGGCAGGAGGATTATCTACTTATAACACTTGACGTTTCTGCTTTATACACAAGTATCAACCATCTTGACGATCTAAGATCACTGCAACATTATCTGAACACTAGACCAGGATACTTGTATAATCACAGCAAAATGTTAAGTATTGTGGAATTCTGCTTCCATAATAATATATTCATGTTCCAAAACACTTTGTACCAGCAGTTGCGTGGTGTGGCGATGGGTGCCAGCTTCTCCCCCAGCAATGCGTGTTTACACATGGGCTGTTGGGAGGAACTGGTACTCAAAAACCTATACACAAAAGAATACAATGGGAATGTGAAACTCTGGCTACGTTTTATCGATGATCTCTTTGTGGTGTGGCAGGGGCCCCTGTCTGGCGCAAGGGAGTTCATAGATAAAATTAATATAAATTAGATCAGTTTGAAATTTACTGCAGTGAGCTTTTTAGATGTACAGATCTATGTCAAAAATAACAAGTTGGAAACCAAGGCCTATAGAACGGAAATAGATGGGAACGCAGTACTAAACGCGTCAAGCTCACACTCTTGCCATCTCATACAAAGTATACCATACGGTGAGATGTTGCAATTAAAAAGAATATGCAGCAATGAGGATGACCTCAAGAAAGCGCAACAGGCACACAAAATTAGGTTCTTACAAAGGGGCTATTCCAAAAAATGCATCAACAGGGCTATTAAGAAAAGTAATCTAGCCAATAGATCTGACTTGCTAACAAAGTCCAAAACAAAGAGGCAAGAAATGGACACAAGAGAAGAAAGTAAGAGTGACAACATGAGCGAGTTTAGACTTACAATACAGTGCTGAAATCGTTTCTTCAAAATGTGTCTTCTATGTCTACAACTGGATCTTCCTCTCATCCTTAGTGTCCTCCCCTCTGTTTACTATTCCTATTAATATGGCTGTATCTTAGTTTTCTATTTTTACATTTCTCTCTGTCGTTCCGTCTTTTGTCAGCGCTGTTACGCCCCTTGCATTTGCTATTGATGTTTTCTTTTAGATCTGGATATTTTTCCTTGATCTATCACCTTTTACTCCCTTTTCTATTTTCTCTTTCTCTTTTCGCTTTGATGTTTTTTTCCCTTCTTTGTTTACTTATCCATTTGACAATGTGTTATTTGCTGCATGTGTACGTTGGATCGATGTGTTGTATTATTATATACTTTTTCTATTTTGCTCACTTTTGGTGTCTCTCTTTTTTTAGCTATTGCCCTGAAGTGTGTCATCTCCTTACGTATTGCACCCTCCTGCTCCTTCGTTATGTGTAATTTTGTTTCGTGGAATGTTCGTGGTCTTGGAAATCCCGTTAAAAGACAGACGGTACTTTCTCATTTATCCAAATTAAATTCTCAAATATCTTTTATTCAAGAAACACATTGTACTGAAGCGGAGTCACTTAAGTTAAAAAGACAATGGGTGGGTCAAGTTGTGTACTCTCCTTCTTCTAGTAAAAAAGGGGGTGTGGCTATATTGTTTCACAGGTCTTTGTCTGTACAAATTGTATCTACACAAAATGAAGCTGATGGACGATGGGTAATGGCCAGAGTTGTTGTGCAGGGTAAGGATTTGGTCTTATTTAATATTTATGGTCCGGTTAAACCAGACCCCAAATTTTGGAATAACATCAAGGTTTTACTTTCTTCCCTTGACTGTCCTAATACTGTTATTGCTGGGGATTTTAACCAATGGCTTGACCCCTTTTCTGATAGACAATCTAAATCTAAGTTTCATCCAGACAAGTCCCACAAAGCCTTTCAATCGGCCGTTGCCTCTCGTCCATTGTTTGATGTTTGTAAGACCTGTAACCCTGATTCTCTTGAGTTTACTTTTTTTTCCAATGTTCATCATACACGTTCCAGGATTGATTATATCCTAGTCAGTAAATCCTTACTCCCATCTATTCAATCCTCGGAAATTGGGTCAATTTTTATCTCTGATCATGCACCAGTTTTTGCTGCTTTGGACCTTTCGTTAAGCTCCTCAAAATTTAGTCGCTGGAAGCTTAATAATGTTTTGCTTTCGGATTCTGCTTTTATTTCAGAAGCTACTGCCTTTATTAAAGAGTTTTACATGTTTAATGTTCCCTCAGATACATCCATTTCCAATAATTGGGATGCTTTTAAGGCCTCCTTTCGAGCGTTTACTATTTCTTATGTTTCCAGGAAAAAGAAAATTGCTCGGAATAAATATTCAGCTTTATTACAACAGCTTGAATTGCTGGAGCATAATTATTTCACATCCAAATCATCTTCGACACTTCATGAGTTAATTAGGGCCAAATCTGAACTTAACAAACTTGCGACTGTTGAAGCCTGTAATATTCTCCTTAAAATTAAATCTAAATACCATGGTGGCCAAAATAAAGCTGGTAAGATGCTGGCTAACTACTTAAAAATCAAATCTGAGCGTAAAAATATTGTTCCCATCTTAAATGAATCCACTGGCCGCCTTGCATCCTCAGATGACGACATTGCTGCTGTCTTTCATGATTATTATGAAACCCTTTACTCTGATGGCACAAATCCTTCTACTCAAAATTTAGATTTTTTTTTTCAGGTCTTCCCTATCCTCCAGCCTTACCCAATGAATTTGATTCATTGGAAAGTGCCATCACTGCAAATTACTACTGCCATCAAATCTCTAAAAAATTCGAAAGCTCCTGGACCGGATGGCTTTTAGGTTGAATTTTATTCTACCTTTGCTTCTATTTTTGTCCCTAAACTTTTGAAACTGTTTAATTCCTTTATTGAGGATGCTAAGGCCTCTGGATCTTTTATGGATGCTTTAATAATTCTAATTCCTAAACCAGACAAAGATCATTCCCTGTGTAAAAATTATCGTCCAATTTCATTAATTAACTACGACTGTAAGATATTTGCGAAGATTCTTGCTATTCGTCTTGAGGGTCTTCTTCCGTTACTGGTTAAGACTGATCAGGTCGGATTTGTTAAGGGTAGATTAGCGGCAGACAATGCACGAATGTTCGCAAATATTATCTCTCATGCAAAAAAATTCAAATCTCCTCTTGCAGCGTTATCCCTAGATGCTGAAAAGGCTTTTGATCGTATTAATTGGCAATATATGTTTAGAACCCTCCAATGGTTTGGTTTTGGTCCGACTTTTATTTCCTATATTAAGTTATTATATTCTTGTCCACGGGCCAGTATCTTTGTAAATAATCGCTTTTCAAAAAAAAAATCTTTGTCTCGAGGTAGACGTCAGGGTTGTCCTCTTTCCCCTTTGTTATTTGTACTTTGCCTTGAACCCTTCCTTGAGCGTATTCGTGTCAATGCTCATATATCTAGTTTTACCCATAATTCTTTAGAAACGAAATTGTCAGCTTATGCCGATGATGTTTTGGTTTATATGTCTAACCCTCTTACTTCCCTTACCCCTTTCTTGGATGAGGTTCGGTTGTACTCCAGCATTTCTGGATATAAGTTAAACCTCTCTAAGACAGAAGTTTTACCTCTGAACTCGTCATGCTATCAATACATGTTTAATGATACTAATTTTGCATGGTGCCCTACAAAAATTAAATACATTGGTATTTGGTTTTCTGCCTCTCTCCCCACTACAATTCGTTATACGTTTGATGCATTAATTACTAAACTTCAATCGTTGCTTCTCACTTGGTCTCCACTTTATCTTTCCTGGTGGGGTAGGTTAGATACTATTAAAATGATGATTGTACCCCATGTCCTCTATACATTGTCTATGTTGCCTATTCGCATTCCCTTCACCTATTTTTCGCAGGTTAATTCCATTTGTGTGAAATTTTTATAGAAGAAAAAGCACCCACGTATTGCTCTTACAAAACTTAAACGGCCTAAGTCTGAAGGTGGAGTACGTTTTCCCGATTTTAAAACATATCATTCAGCATTTCTAATTAAACAATCCTTTGCGTTATCTTTTGATTTTACTGACACCCCTATACCTAGTTGGATTGTCTTTGAACGTTCCTTTTTGAAGGATTTTTCTTTTCAGAATGTGATTTATATGTCTAATTGTACTTTCATATCTAATAACCCTATTTTAAAATATTCCCAAAATTTAATGTATAATACATTCATTAAGGATCTAACTCTATTTCAGTGCTTTTTATCCTCTACTATTTGGTATAATAAATTTCTTAAATATATGGGCAAGTCATTCTACTACAAACATTGGAAGGAGAAGGGTATTATTTTTGTTCATCAATTAATTCTCCAACGCTCTGTTACTCCCTTCCTTGATTTGCAAATGCGTTTTCATTTACCTGCATCTTCTCTAAATGAATACCTTTTAATTTCAGCTGCGGTACAATCTCAGTTAGCTCCTTTTGACCTTCCTGCTTCCCTACCATCCCTTACTCCCCCGACACCGTTGTACAGTCTATTTCCTGTGTATAAACCTAAAGCCGCTCTTGTTCATAAAATATTGTTGTTGCATCTAACCGAGAGACCTAAATCTCCTACTGAACTTGCGTGGGAAATAGATTTATCCCTTTCATTTTCTATCTCTGTCTGGGATAAATTATGGTCTAAGTTATTTAAAATTTCTGCTGCTGCCCGTATAACTCAATCTTTGTATTTTATCTATAATCGAGCTGTTATTACCCCTGTTTGCATATCCAAGTTCTCCCCTTCTACATCTTCACTATGTTGGTCTTGCTCTAAGCATATGGGCACTTTGAGACATCTACTTTATGATTGTTCTAATGTTTTAACGTTTTGGGAGTCTGTTTGGTCAACTTGCATGCGTATTTTTAATTGTAATTTGATTTTATCATTTCATAATGTTTTTTTAGGTTCTTCATCACCTGATTTGGATGACTCCAATTCTATTTCATTATTGTTCGACCTTTTTATTGCATTGGCGTTTAAAGTCATTCTATCTTCTTGGAAAGACAATTTGAAAATATCTACATTAATGTGGTGGAATTTTATTTGCGATGAACATTGCATTGCCAATGTTTCTTCTTCTGCTCTTTCTCAAAAAATTAAATCTGATCTTCTCTGGTTGCCTTTTACATCCTATCTCTCTTCACATGCTCCGATGCCTTAATTTTGTATTTTTATTTTCTTGGTTTCTATCCTTCTTTCTTTTTCTTTTCCTTTTTCTCTAGTTCCCTTTCTTCTCTATTTCTTTTCTTTATTATTTGATTATTTATGGTATTTTGATATTAATTGATTCTTTTATAATTCGTGTATCAGATGTTTATTTTATGCTTGATTGTATTCTTATGGTATTTTTGTGTTTATTTCTGTTAAAAACTCAATAAAATTCTTAAACAAAAAAAAAGACTTACAATACAGAGCTCAAGAGAAGGCCATCAAACAAATGATCAAAAGGAATTGCCCTATTGTTCTTAATGATCCCACTATAGGCCACCTACTACCCAGAAATCCATCTATTACATATAGTAGGGCAAGGGCTATATGAGATAGTCTAGTTAAAAACAATCTGGAAACCCAAACAGGCAGATCATGGCTTGCGCGACGCAAAGGATTATTTTGTTGCAAGCTGTGCAAAGCATGCCAACATGGCCTAAACAAAACATCATACAGAATTCCATTCGGGGATCATGAGAGAACCATCATGAAGTCACTCACATGCAAGACAGATCATGTCATATATGTGCTGGAGTGTCCATGTGGCCTACGCTACGTAGGGAGCACTATACTCCAAGGCCACAAACGGATACTGCAGCACATAAGGGCTATCAAAAACAAAGATATGACATACCCTGTGGCGCGCCACGTTATGGAACACAATGACTCAGATCCTACGGATTTAAAATACTATTTGATTGACTCCATAATACCCAGCAAAAGAGGCGGGAACAGGGAACGGATGTACCGTAAATTAGAAACAAGGTACATCCTTGACCTAGATTCTAAACACCCTGGGGGTCTAAACGCCACAGAAGATTTATATACCTACTTATAAACATCAGGCAGATGGGCGGGCATTGAAAGTGGAGGTTGCAAGCAGCATTATAAGTAATATGTATTCACATGAATTGACAAAACATCGCCTAAACAACATTAGTTGAAAAAAATCCCCCAAAAAGAAGTGCTCCCTTCCCAGTTTTTAGAATTTCACAGTTCTTTTAGCTATCACAAGTTACCTTTCAGCACAATTTAAAAAAAATATTAGGCACATGTACTTTGTAAGGGTTTAAACCAGGCATAGCACTTTTCCAGATAGTCAGAAGGTTTACATATACTTTGTTTACAGACCGAATTTGCGAATTTGCACAGAATTTACTGTATAGAATTTCAACATTTATCTAAATGTGCTCTTAGCGCACAAACATTATTTTTATCTGATTTTATGTATTTATACATGGATGTGGACAAATCATGGTATTTGTAAATGTTAAGCGTAAAGATTTAAAAATAAATTCATATGTTTTAAATAATTGAAAACTATGAGTTGCAAAAAGGTAAAATATAAGCAGAGTCTATTTCCTATGTCTATGACAGCAGGTTAAAAGCACTGAGCACTTTAAAGGAAAACATCACATAAAAAGTGGTAGCACAGCTGTGTGCGCGTCATGTGATCAAGGCCCTCCGGGGCTGAAACGCGTTATGGCCGAAAGCTGCTGAAAGAAAATAAAGACATTTTGCACTTTAAACTGGTGTCCATGCTCCTGTCTCAGCGTGGATGATTGCAAAGAGAGACCGGAGAAATACTTTTCAGCGAATGCTGAGGAGCCCACATGGGCAGGATACAATTGATTTAAAATCACGGCTGGAGACGAAAATGAACACTGTGACTGCATGCCGCCTGTGAGGAAGGACATTATGTTTGAAACGCGCCAGGCTAAGACATGCTTTCATTAAATCTGCATTTTTTGGTTACCGAAGCTGTTCCATTCCCGTGATTTACTTGTTGGGAGTGCACCCAGCATGAAGGCACCTTTGCTTTTGAATCTATTATGGCCCCACCGGGTCGTGGAGTAGCACCCTTGCGAATAATGGCAAGTCCGTGGCGCTTTATGCAAGTGGCCACATCATGGAGCAACAAAGTGTGGATGTATTCTTTGGAGCAACTTCTGGTTTCCGAACTCTGCAAAGCAATAAGCTAACAAGATGTTATTTTAAATTGCACAGGTTCTCATTTTTCCGACCCATTTGGGTGTAATATGAACTCCATTTACTGTGATGCAATTCGCTGAGGAGCCCACATGGGCAGGATACAATTGATTTAAAATCACGGCTGGAGACGGAAATGAACATTGTGACTGCATGCCCCTTGTGAGGAAGGACATTATGTTTGAAACGCGTCAGGCTAAGACATGCTTTCATTAAATCTGCATTTTTTGGTGACCGAAGCTGTTCCATTCCCGTGATTTACTTGTTGGGAGTGCACCCAACATGAAGGTACCTTTGTTTTTGAATCTATTACAGCCCCGCCGGGTCGTGGAGTAGCACCCTCGCGGATAATGGCAAGTCCGTGGCGCTTTATGCAAGTGGCCACATTATGGAGCAACAAAGTGTGGATGTATTCTTTGGAGCAACTTCTGGTTTCCGAACTTTGCAAAGCAATAAGCTAACAAGATGTTATTTTAAATTGCACAGGTTCTCATTTTTCCGACCCATTTGGGTGTAATATGAACTCAATTTACCGTGAAGCAATTCGCTGAGGAGCCCACATGGGCAGGATACAATTGATTTAAAATCACGGCTGGAAATGGAAATGAACATTGTGACTGCATGCCGCCTATGAGCAAGGACAATATGTTTGAAACGCGTCAGGCTAAGACATGCTTTCATTAAATCTGAATTTTTTGGTGACCGAAGCTGTTCCATTCCCGTGATTTACTTGTTGGGAGTGCACTCCACATGAAGGCACCTTTGTTTTTGAATATATATATATATATGTGTGTGTGTGTGTGTGTGTGTATGTATTACCTACTAGGTCGCCTGTAGGTAGTTATAGTAGGACCTAGTTTCCATAGGAAAAGCGTTTTTTGTTTCCCAATAACTTTGGCGCCGGTTGACTAATCTTTGCGAAATTTTCTAAACTAGTGGCCCGCTCCGGTCAGCTACTCTCTTGAAAGTTTCAGAGTGATTCGACAAGCGGGGGCTGAGAAAAAAAGGGGGGCCCAAAACATGTTTCCCCCATGTAATTTTCCATAGGAAACTTTAGACACAGCTATAGCCCGAACTGCTGAATGGAATTACACCAAATTTGGCAAAAAGGTAGGTCTTGGTTCAGAAAGAGCCCTCTTTGTTAAATGTGTAAATCCGTTCAGTAGTTCCTGAGAAATTTGAAAAATAAAAAGTTTCGATATCTAGGGCAGCGGTGGATTCGCGAACCTCGTAGAACCGAGTCACAAGAAAACAGTAAAAACAAAGGTGAAAAACAAGAAAAGGGGGCAGGGTAGAAACACCCTGACCCCCCCCCCAGGCCTGCTCAGGGGGACCCACAAGGACCTGCAGGGCCAACAAAAGCATGTTTTTTTTAATAATTTCGGCGGAAATCGCGTTGGGGTCGCGAATCCCACCCCAAAAAAATTAAAAAACGAAGCGTGGGCTCCCGCGCTTTGTTGTATTTAAGCCCCCGGGTGGGCCAGGTCCCAGGGGCATGCTAATTTATGTTGCGGGGGCTACGGATTACCGCCCCCGGAGCTTACTGCCCCGGTAGCGCAGCACTGCATGAAGAGGAACAGAGAGAGGGGGGAGGCTCTCTGAGATGGGCCACTTCCTGCCAGTGCCTTGGACTGCAGAGGCGGACAGGGGCTCCCAACCCTGGACCATCGCAGGCTCACTCAGCTGATTTCAAGGAGAACGGGTCACGCTACCCCCAGAACTGCCTCCCTGGGAGAAGCCCCGGCTACAGTGGACGGTTCTGCACGGGAAATACACCAGGCTGCAGTTTAAAGGGCAGCTGTGCGCTAAGCACCCAGACTTGCTGATCCAGCAGTTGGGAGGTGGACACCGAGGCGTAGGGATCTTCTGTGGATAATATCTGCCAGGCTAACCCTTTTACTGCAGGGAAGCATTTGAATAATTCCGATTGAAGCCCATTACTGAATCTTTTTCTAGCCGGGATGGTTCTAATCCTGGCTTCTGCGTTTAGCTGCGCTGTGTGATCTTGGAAGCGCTGTTTCGTTGGCTCGTGTATCCGATGCACTTAGGACTGCTCTGTAGCTGCAAGTGCCCTTAAGGAGCACTATATAAATACACTATATAAATACAAATGCACACTCCCTCACAAATAATTCAACAAAAGAACCGAAAGGTCAGTCCACCTCCTTGCACAGACCCAGAGGCCCCGAACACTGGAATGACAAGGTTCCGCTCTTTCTAACAAAAAACACACTACTCCTCCACCCCGTGCCCCCGCAGGACTTAGAGAGCCCCTACTTTCTCTCCCATGGCTTATTCATTTAAAATGTGTGTGGGGGAGGCGGGGGTGCACATCAACGAAGAGAATTGTGTGCGAGTGTGTGTGGGTGGGGGTTTTAGGTAATAGGGTGCAACAGAGATTGTGTATTAGGGCGATATGCGGGGGCTGGTGTGGTGGAGGGCTGATATGGTACAGCCGGCAGACTAAGGCCGGATGTGTCGCTGGGGGTGGGGGGGAGTTGTGGGCAAACTGAGGTGCTGGTGAAAGGCATATAATGCGGGGTCTGGGTGAGTAGTTACAGTGGGCAGCTCCTCTCAGGGTAGCTGTTCTGGTACTGTTTGTTGCGCTCTGCGGCTGATGTGGTTCTTGGGGGAGGGGGCAGATGTGATGAGAAATATATAGCATGAGTGCAGGTGTGGCGTGGAGGGGGCTTTTGATGTTCTGTGCCAGATGTGCTGGTCGGAAAGGGCATTTTGGGAGTGTGTGTGTCAGGAGGGAGGGATGGGATAGGTGTATTAGCTTGCTTTGAGAACAGATGTGACCGAGCAGATAATTTGATATGGTAGGGAGATGTGTACGGTTAAGACCAATGTGCTGGGGACCCAGTACAGGCGTAACATAAAAGGTGATGCTGTGTGAGGCAGATATGCTGAGCCGATTAGAATTTTGTGTGGGTGCAAAGGCTTGTGTGTGTCTGTGTTTGGGTATAACAAGTGGGGGGAGGAGTTTGCATTCCACTGTGTGTGTCTGTGTGCATTTTTGAGGTGCGGACCTATGTGTCCTCCTGAGCAGTAAGGTACATGTGTACATGAATCCCTCCTGTGTTTGTGAGTGAGTTATGATGGTGTTGCTGGCATGAAGTTTGACGTATGCGTGTTTGTGTAATGAGGGTTTGGTGTGTGTGTGTGTGTGTGTATAGATATATATACATATATGGATCTTTGAGGAAAGTGCTCAGCCTGTGTTGAGAGAAAGGGATGGTGTACCCATGAGAGAGAACAATGATTTAAACAGTCAACTTAAAGAATATGAGAAACTGAGAAAAAGGGAGATCTCACAATGGTGGGAGGTAGCATCCCTGAATCAATATTTACAAGTGGGCCGAGTCCCAAGAGGATTACGTATAATGATCACACCAACATATGAAAATCCAAAATCGGAAATGCTCTGTGAATGGGCAGAGAACAGCGCAAACAGTTCAACTAATATGATCCGTATTTTGGTGAAATATGCGGAAGTAGAAAGACGTGAAGTAATGATCAAGCTAAAAGAATTAAGTGATATTCCCAACCAAAACGATGATAAAACCAAAGTGAATAAAGTCAAGGGTGAGATTAAAATCAGATTGGAGAAATATGAGAAGCGGATAAAAGATAGAAAGCCTACCAAATTTTTAAGAGAATGCCTGGACTATGAGTCTGGAAGGATATACACCTTCACAAAAAAATTTGATTCTGAAAGGAGACAAAAAATCCAGAGTGGAGTTATAGGCCAACAAATTGTTATTCACAGTGAAGCCAGTTCTGATACGGGCTCAGAACAAGAACAGGAAGAACCCAACAGAGGTCTGAGGGATGTGAGACTGGCTGTAACCGATGAGTTCCGTTTTATGTTACTAGAGCAACAAACGGACCATCGTCCAGTGAGAGGCCGTGGAAGAGGAAAAAGCCAAGGAGGAGGAAACAGAGAAGAGGGGGCGAGGAGTACAGGAGAAGCGTCAGAATGGCAAACAAAGCGCTCCCTACGCTCCAATGCGAAGAAAGCAACGAAAAAGCAATAAAGAATAAAACAGTTATTAATTTGAGTACTGTGATTTTAACAGAGGAGGAACAATCGATAGTAGAACTGGGGTTCTCATTCTGTGAAGATAATGAATATAATTATCCAAGTTGCAGAATGGATTTGTATCGTTTTATCCGAAAACTCAAATTGAATAAACTTTATTGTAACCGCAATGCTCATGGAAATCATAAACCAATTCGTATGCCTCGGGATGAATTGGACAATCTGAATGTAAATGATATACCCATTCTAACAGCCCTCATGACGTTAGCTGGAGAAGAGAATATAAATATGGAAAACATGGAAAATGAGAAGAATTCTGAAAGTTTGGGAAATCCAAATAGCAACAACACTGAGGAAGTATCAATAGTCAATGAACAAACAGAAGTGCTGTCACCAGGCATGCAAAGAGATGATCAAACCCCATTCAGTTTACCATCACGATTTGTACCACAAATGCAAAGGGACAATTTGGACATTTTTAGTGATAATGTAACTAAAGATCTGAAATCATTGTACTGTGATACAAATCAGAAGAAAAAAAGAGTGAATCTTAGAAAAGCTCAAATACATAAAACAGTGGTTAAACTACAGAAAGAAGAAGGAATTTTGATAAAACCCTCTGATAAGGGGGGGAATGTTGTTTTATGGGGACGTGAATTATATAAAAAAGAAGCATTGAGCCAATTGAATAATCCAGAATGTTATCGAAGGATCAGTATGAAGGAATATGAAGATACAAGGGACAGCTTTTTTGAAAAACTTGAGGTGTGGAAACAAGAGGATTTATTAAGCTGGGATGAATTTAAATTCATCAAGAAAGAGAAACCAGTGATACCGGTATTCTATATGCTCCCGAAGGTGCATAAAAGTATCACTACACCTCCAGGTAGACCTATCATTTCTTCATGTGGCAGCTTGTTTGAAAATGCATCAAGATATGTTGATTACTTTCTTAATCCTCTTGCAAAAACATTGACTTCACATATTAAAGACTCGACGGACTTTCTTAAATGTATTTTTGATATTCATTGGGATGCTACCACTATGTTTTTAATAACCCTGGACATCTCAACATTGTATACAAGCATACGGCATATAGATGGCCTTAGAGCAACAGAGTATTTTTTGAATAGGAGACCCTTAAGGCTTTTGAAACATAATCGTATGCTTTTAGAGTTGATGGAACTATGCCTAACGAAGAATATTTTTTTGTTCGGTGAGGAACTCTTTCTACAACAGCAGGGTACGGCGATGGGCACCTGCTTCGCTCCCAGTTATGCCAATTTACATCTAGGCTGGTGGGAGGAGCAGGTGCTCGGGGGGCCACCCTAAGAACAGTGGTCTAACAATATCTTACTTTGGGTAAGATTCATAGATGATATTTTCGTGCTGTGGCAGGGCACGGAAACAGATATAGAACAATTCATCATGGATCTGAACCAAAACTCCTTGAATTTGAAATTTGTGGGACAGTATAGTAAAACTACCATAGATTTCCTAGATATCAGAGTTCAAACAATGGGGAACAAATTAGAGACCACAATATTCAGAATACTATTCTCCATGCCGATAGTGCCCATCCATTGCCTTTGATACGTAGTATTCCCTTTGGGGAATTCTACAGAGCTAAAAGGGCATGCAGTAGCCAGGATGAGTATTTGAAAGTCGAGAAGGAGATGACTGATCGATTTAGAGAAAGAGGATATTCTTCACAAGTAATAAAAGGCGCAGCTATGAAAGCCAGAAAATGTGACAGACAGAAAGCACTTTTTGAACCATCACGAACTCAGAAAAAGAAGGATGATTCAAAAGTAGAGAATCCCAGGTTTATTATGACATTTAACACCAACCACAAAGAAATTAGAGCCATTTTAAAAAAACATTGGTATCTGGTTCGAGGGGATCCCTCAATAGGTTTGAAAATGAATAGACAACCGAACATTACTTACAGGAAATCAAAATCCCTGAAAGATCTTATTGTAAGTAGTGAGTTCCAAGACAGAAGAAGGGGAGCTACGAACTGGCTCCAACCGAAAGCAGGTTTTAAAAAATGTTTAAATGTAAAGCATGCCAACATGGTTTGAATGGCACAAATTTTAGAACATTTTTTAATAAAAGTATTTTTATTAAAAGCTTTTTAACCTGTAGATCGGATTTTGTTGTCTATTTATTACAGTGTAGCTGCCCGAAAATATATATAGGAAGCTACTCTACCTGTATATAAGAGAATTCTCCAACACAGAAGAGCAATTTTAAACAAAGATAGAACATACCCAGTCGCAAGACATTTTGAAAAATTTCATAAAAACGATCCTTTGAGTCTCCAATACAGTTGTATAGCTGAGATCCCCCGTAAAAAAAGAGGAGGGCACAGGGAAAAGGAACTGAGAAAATTGGAAACTTATTATATCTTAGAGTTTAACAGTAGGGAACCCCATGGACTTAATGTCGATGAGGATCTTTATACCTGCTTACACTAAGGTAATGGAATCAGGGATGCTCAGGGTAAAAGCTGCACAAAAAATGAGATTCTTTTGTATATTTTTTTAAATGAGAGAACTATACAACGAGTGAAGAAAGGACATAGAGGTGGTGGCTCCCTTCTGTATACGAAATGTGTTTGGAAATAACTTTTTAACATTGAAAGTGGAATTTTTGTTATTTATAAAAAACAAAAGTTTTTTAGATATTTAAATATATAATGCAATTTTTAATTATCTATTTTTGGGATTAAGTGTTTTAAGAAATGTATGAAATATGTTAATTTATGGTCTGCAAAGCACTTGCACTTTAGGAAAAGAAAAAACTTTGAGTTTTGAAAATTAACAATTCTCTGTGAGGCACTGACACTTTCAATGATCAATTTGCACAAAGCACTAGCACTTTGAGGTTGTATACAGGATCACGGAACAAAACCATCCCTTATTTCTTGTTTTATATAAAATGAGGGAATATTTAGAATATGGTACATGTATATAAATGTGTTTTGAGGTGGATGATGATAAGTAAAAGATGGAAGACAATAATAACTGAAATCTTATGATATAAACTGGACTAGAAATGCAAGGGATGAAATACCTCTGTAAATATATATATGTCCAAAAAGATGAAAAAATTGAATGTAATAGCAACACATGTTAATATAATAGATTATGTGCTGTCATTTCTCTAAGTTAGTTGATATTTATTGGAACTTTCCTAAGAATTTATCATTTACCGATGCATGTACTATATCCATTCAAAGATGGCCGCCACTCTTGACTAAAAAGGAGTGTGTGGGCATATGCATGGAAATGTTGTTAGTCCTTCTTCATTGTTGTTACTCTTTGATAGAGTATTTTAAGCAAAAGTAATGGCGTTTTCAACATCGTGAACAAGGCAGCTGAGACTACCGAAACGCGTAGATGTTTTGCATCTGAATAAAAATCCGAATGATTTAACCCCCCTGGAGTGCTGGACGGCTTTCTTTCTATCAAGGAGAATCTTATTTTTGAATATATATATATATATATGTATATATATATATATATGTATGTATATATATATATATATATTACCTACTGGCGGTCGCCAGTAGGTAGTTATAGTTAGGACCACGTTTCCATAGGAAATCCGCAACATTCTATTTTGAATAACTTTTGCGCCGGTCGACGAATCCTCGCGAATTTTTCAAAATAGGTGGGGCGCTACGCTCCGCTCCTACCCTGAAAGTCTCGGGGGGATTCGTCAAGCGGGGGCTGAGATAAAAGGGGGGTCCCAAAACGCGTTTTTCCCATGCATTTTTCCATAGGACCTTTAGACAGGGCTACAGCCCGAACGGCTGAACAGAATTACTAGAAATTTGGCAGAGAGGTAGTCCTCAGGTCAAGGAAGTGCCTTTTGTAGGTTTGGTGTAAATCTGTTCAGTAGATTCTGAGAAAATAGCCTTTAAATCAATATATATATCTGAGCCAGCTTACGGTGCGCTTACGGTACGCTTACCGTACGCGTACGGTGGCGTGCGCGAGCGCGATTCTGATTGGCTCTTAGATCTTAGTAAACATTCGAATCGGTCGAAACCAGGAAGCGGCGGCCGCCATTTCGTGTGTTTCACTCAGAAAAAAAAGAGTGATAACAAGAAAAGGGGGCAAGGAGGAGAGTTACAGACCCCCTAACATTTGTAAGGGGGTCAAAGAAGGACAGAAAAGTACAAAGAAAACATTTATTGATTTTAAAAAAAATCACAGGGTACGCATACGGTAAGCTCAACGTACGCGTACGGTAGAAAAAAAAATAAAAAAAGAAATGAAAATCAGATTTAAATGTTTAGATATTAGGGGGCTCTAAAAAGAGCCGTTGTGTTTATGAAGTGATTTTTTTGTGGTACCTACAAATAAGTACCGATGCAGAGTCTAAGGTTCAAGAGGAAGACTCTGTTCCCTTCATCATTGAAGTGTACACCATCTCCTCTATAAATGTCTTGCATGTCATAACGCAAGTTGTTGTGGTAAATGGAACCCATACCATAGTCACGGAGGAAAGCAGAAACAGATTTGTTGACGTGCTTTCTTGCTTTGTCAATCTGTGGACAGAAATGATTGGACCAGTTCCATTTTTGCCTTTGGCATATGTTAGAAAACACAAAGGCAGTTTTAGGGAAAAGTGAAAACAGTTGTGCAAAGGTCTCCTTCATAAGCATTTCCAGACCTACCCCAGTCAAAGTGCATAGGTCATTGCCACCACAGTGCACTATTATGAGGTCAGGGTGTTGGTTGTGCATGAAGGATTTCACCAATGGCATTAATTGGTGCCACTTTAACCCTCTCTGACCAATCCATTTAATGTCTACATTTGGCAAAGCAAGGTCTCTCACCATATCTGTTTTCTCTGCATATTTTTCACTCCAGAAGACATAGCTGTGCCCTACAATCCACACTGTGAACATCTTCAAAGGAGAACTGGATGCACTCAGGAGGTGTCTTTCAGTAGAATGGCAATATGAAAAGAAAGACAGTTTGGAAATGGAGGCATACATATTTTTTTCAAAAAAAAAAGAACTGATTGGCTGTTTCATACCATTCTAGAATAAAAACTAGGCTGTATGTGTAAATTAATAGAAGCATGTTTTGTATTGGTACAGAAAAATGTGTTACCAAAGAACAGTACTATGGATTTGCTGTTAGGTTTGAAAAGTCAAGCACTCTTGCTCTGTGGAATTGAAACATTGTTTGGCGAACTTCTGACCTGACTCCACACAGCAGTGTTCCATGAGCTGTTGCTATGGTAGCAGGCAGAAGTCAAGTTGGGGGAAGGGTACTAGGCAGAAGTCAAGTTGGGGGAAGGGTACTTTTGGAAAAGGGTTGGTTTTCAACCAATAGAAATGTGTGATTACATTTGAAAAAAAGGGGCAAGCACTGAGATTTGAAACTAACATGTATATGTGTGGAAAAAGAGAGGGAAAGTTTGCCATTATCTGGTTCTGCTGAGAGGAGAGAGGTGTAGAGAACAGAGATCCTGGCTCTGATAATCTGCTGTTTGAGTGCCACATTTCTTTCACAACTAACTAATTTTAAAGGTGAGTTTAGAGTCTGAGAGGGGATGTATATGGTAAATTAAGAAATGAATTATAGAAATGCAATTCTTTTTGTTGAAGTTGTGTTTATTATTTTCTGTTTTGGGAGAAATTTAAATGTGAGGAACATGTAAAATAATATGGACTATGTTTTCACAATAAATTAAGGTGTACTGGTATAATAAAAGAATAGTTTAAGGGTTTGAGGTTGGACTCAGTAATGCAAATACATTCAGCATCACTAAGGCTGGTTGCCCTTGCTGGAGTGTAGGCAGACACCCAGGTTACAAATGATGCAGGTCTGAAAAAGCAGTTTGGACATGTGCTTTGTAAAAAATCTGAAAAGTGGATTCATAATGTGTCAGTCTGTAAAAGTGTTTATCACTTGCCAAAAAAAAGAGTAGTAAGTGTGCTTTCAAATTGGCAAAGAAATTTCGTTTTGTGACTAATGTGAAAACATGACTCTGTGTGCAAATAGGAATGACAGGCAGAGATTTATTGCGTATTGCTCTGGTGATTTCACAGTTGCATTAGATGGAAAGGGGGAGACATTTTTTGGTGCAGAAGCAGACTCTTAGCACACAGGTAGCTGCTTACCATGTGGAATCATGCACAGTATTCACAAGCGAGTGGGGTTTGAGGTTTCAGTCAGTAATGCAAATACATTCAGCATCACTAAGGCTGGTTGCCCTTGCTGGAGTGTAGGCAGACACCCAGGTTACAAATGATGCAGGTCTGAAAAAGCAGTTTGGACATGTGCTTTGTAAAAAATCTGAAAAGTGGATTCATAATGTGTCAGTCTGTAAAAGTGTTTATTACTTGCCAAAAAAAAGAGCAGTAAGTGTGCTTTCAAATTGGCAAAGAAATTTGGTTTTGTGACTAATGTGAAAACATGACTCTGTGTCCAAATAGGAATTACAGGCAGAGATTTATTGCGTATTGCTCTGGTGATTTCACAGTTGCATTAGATGGAAAGGGGGAGACATTTTTTGGTGCAGAAGCAGACTCTTAGCACACAGGTAGCTGCTTACCATGTGGAATCATGCACAGTATTCACAAGCGAGTGGGGTTTGAGGTTTCAGTCAGTAATGCAAATACATTCAGCATCACTAAGGCTGGTTGCCCTTGCTGGAGTGTAGGCAGACACCCAGGTTACAAATGATGCAGGTCTGAAAAAGCAGTTTGGACATGTGCTTTGTAAAAAATCTGAAAAGTGGATTCATAATGTGTCAGTCTGTAAAAGTGTTTATTACTTGCCAAAAAAAAGAGCAGTAAGTGTGCTTTCAAATTGGCAAAGAAATTTCGTTTTGTGACTAATGTGAAAACATGACTCTGTGTCCAAATAGGAATTACAGGCAGAGATTTATTGCGTATTGCTCTGGTGATTTCACAGTTGCATTAGATGGAAAGGGGGAGCCATTTTTTGGTGCAGAAGCAGACTCTTAGCACACAGCCAGCTACTTACCATGTGGAATCATGCACAGTATTCACAAGCGAGTGGGGTTTGAGGTTTCAGTCAGTAATGCAAATACATTCAGCATCACTAAGGCTGGTTGCCCTTGCTGGAGTGTAGGCAGACACCCAGGTTACAAATGATGCTGGTCTGAAAAAGCAGTTTGGACATGTGCTTTGTAAAAAATCTGAAAAGTGGATTCATAATGTGTCAGTCTGTAAAAGTGTTTATTACTTGCCAAAAAAAAGAGCAGTAAGTGTGCTTTCAAATTGGCAAAGAAATTTGGTTTTGTGACTAATGTGAAAACATGACTCTGTGTCCAAATAGGAATTACAGGCAGAGATTTATTGCGTATTGCTCTGGTGATTTCACAGTTGCATTAGATGGAAAGGGGGAGACATTTTTTGGTGCAGAAGCAGACTCTTAGCACACAGGTAGCTGCTTACCATGTGGAATCATGCACAGTATTCACAAGCGAGTGGGGTTTGAGGTTTCAGTCAGTAATGCAAATACATTCAGCATCACTAAGGTTGGTTGCCCTTGCTGGAGTGTAGGCAGACACCCAGGTTACAAATGATGCTGGTCTGAAAAAGCAGTTTGGACATGTGCTTTGTAAAAAATCTGAAAAGTGGATTCATAATGTGTCAGTCTGTAAAAGTGTTTATTACTTGCCAAAAAAAAGAGCAGTAAGTGTGCTTTCAAATTGGCAAAGAAATTTCGTTTTGTGACTAATGTGAAAACATGACTCTGTGTCCAAATAGGAATTACAGGCAGAGATTTATTGCGTATTGCTCTGGTGATTTCACAGTTGCATTAGAAGGAAAGGGGGAGCCTTTTTTTGGTGCAGAAGCTGACTCTTAGCACACAGGTAGCTGCTTACCATGTGGAATCATGCACAGTATTCACAAGCGAGTGGGGTTTGAGGTTTCAGTCAGTAATGCAAATACATTCAGCATCACTAAGGCTGGTTGCCCTTGCTGGAGTGTAGGCAGACACCCAGGTTACAAATGATGCAGGTCTGAAAAAGCAGTTTGGACATGTGCTTTGTAAAAATCTCAAAAGTGGATTCATAATGTGTCAGTCTGTAAAAGTGTTTATTACTTGCCAAAAAAAAGAGCAGTAAGTGTGCTTTCAAAATGGCAAAGAAATTTCGTTTTGTGACTAATGTGAAAACATGACTCTGTGTCCAAATAGGAATTACAGGCAGAGATTTATTGCGTATTGCTCTGGTGATTTCACAGTTGCATTAGATGGAAAGGGGGAGCCTTTTTTTGGTGCAGAAGCTGACTCTTAGCACACAGGTAGCTGCTTACCATGTGGAATCATGCACAGTATTCACAAGCGAGTGGGGTTTGAGGTTTCAGTCAGTAATGCAAATACATTCAGCATCACTAAGGCTGGTTGCCCTTGCTGGAGTGTAGGCAGACACCCAGGTTACAAATGATGCAGGTCTGAAAAAGCAGTTTGGACATGTGCTTTGTAAAAATCTCAAAAGTGGATTCATAATGTGTCAGTCTGTAAAAGTGTTTATTACTTGCCAAAAAAAAGAGCAGTAAGTGTGCTTTCAAAATGGCAAAGAAATTTCGTTTTGTGACTAATGTGAAAACATGACTCTGTGTCCAAATAGGAATTACAGGCAGAGATTTATTGCGTATTGCTCTGGTGATTTCACAGTTGCATTAGATGGAAAGGGGGAGCCATTTTTTGGTGCAGAAGCAGACTCTTAGCACACAGCCAGCTACTTACCATGTGGAATCATGCACAGTATTCACAAGCGAGTGGGGTTTGAGGTTTCAGTCAGTAATGCAAATACATTCAGCATCACTAAGGCTGGTTGCCCTTGCTGGAGTGTAGGCAGACACCCAGGTTACAAATGATGCTGGTCTGAAAAAGCAGTTTGGACATGTGCTTTGTAAAAAATCTGAAAAGTGGATTCATAATGTGTCAGTCTGTAAAAGTGTTTATTACTTGCCAAAAAAAAGAGCAGTAAGTGTGCTTTCAAATTGGCAAAGAAATTTCGTTTTGTGACTAATGTGAAAACATGACTCTGTGTCCAAATAGGAATTACAGGCAGAGATTTATTGCGTATTGCTCTGGTGATTTCACAGTTGCATTAGATGGAAAGGGGGAGCCATTTTTTGGTGCAGAAGCAGACTCTTAGCACACAGCCAGCTACTTACCATGTGGAATCATGCACAGTATTCACAAGCGAGTGGGGTTTGAGGTTTCAGTCAGTAATGCAAATACATTCAGCATCACTAAGGCTGGTTGCCCTTGCTGGAGTGTAGGCAGACACCCAGGTTACAAATGATGCTGGTCTGAAAAAGCAGTTTGGACATGTGCTTTGTAAAAAATCTGAAAAGTGGATTCATAATGTGTCAGTCTGTAAAAGTGTTTATTACTTGCCAAAAAAAAGAGCAGTAAGTGTGCTTTCAAATTGGCAAAGAAATTTGGTTTTGTGACTAATGTGAAAACATGACTCTGTGTCCAAATAGGAATTACAGGCAGAGATTTATTGTGTATTGCTCTGGTGATTTCACAGTTGCATTAGATGGAAAGGGGGAGCCATTTTTTGGTGCAGAAGCAGACTCTTAGCACACAGCCAGCTACTTACCATGTGGAATCATGCACAGTATTCACAAGCGAGTGGGGTTTGAGGTTTCAGTCAGTAATGCAAATACATTCAGCATCACTAATGCTGGTTGCCCTTGCTGGAGTGTAGGCAGACACCCAGGTTACAAATGATGCTGGTCTGAAAAAGCAGTTTGGACATGTGCTTTTTAAAAAATCTGAAAAGTGGATTCATAATGTGTCAGTCTGTAAAAGTGTTTATCACTTACCAAAAAAAAGAGTAGTAAGTGTGCTTTCAAATTGGCAAAGAAATTTCGTTTTGTGACTAATGTGAAAACAAATGTAGTAATATATTTAAATAAAATAAAGGAATTTTTTTTTAGTTTTTTTCAGGTATTGCTGAAGAGCAGTGAACAAAATTTAAGATGCCTACAAAATCCAGAGTAAAAAAAGAGCAGAAAAAAAACCTATATTTGAAGACAACTGGAGGACCTAAGTTAGTTGAAGATGCTCATGTTGGGAAGAAGAAAAAATCTTCTGGTAAGCAAACAAAAGATTTTCTAAGGAACATATTCAAAAAAAGGAAAAATGTACAAAATGTCTGTACTGGAAAGAATGATTTCAATCGAAAAGGACAGGAAAAAATTGAGAATTTAGTTAATGCAAATATACCTTCTGCAACTAAAAAGATAAACTTAAACAGAAAAACAGCGTTTAAAGAGATACGTAGAAAAATGTTTCAGAGGAGAGTTATGTCCAATTTGATAAAGGATGTGAAGAAATATAAGCAAAAGGCAAAGTTTTATAAGAGAAAAAAAGAAATTGAAGCCATTGCAGCAAAGGCATTAGAATTAAAAAGGAAACTATTCATTTTAATTTTGAATAGGATGCGTACATTAGACAAAATGGTTAATGTACTGAAATCACATAGCAAAAGGAAAAGAGTAGTGAACAGAACAAACTTTTGTAAAGTGTTTTTAGGAAAATGGATGCATAGTTCAAGTAGTGAACCTTTTTTTAATGAAGAGAGTTATTTTCAAAGTAATAGTTTGCTGCATGCAGTTGACACCAGAGGTCGTGCTTATGAAGTGAAAAATGGTTGCATAATGGAGAAGGAGATAATGGTTCCAAGAGATGAGGTACAAGTGATGGCGGATGAGGCTATGGGGAGACGTCCTGAAGCCCCAGTGTACACTTGGAATTGTAGTAGTATTTGCACTGTGCGTCAGGAATCTATTGATAAATTTCGTGAGTTTCTAAGAGAATATAGCAAAAAAAGTGTGAAACAGAAGATTAAGGTGCTTCAAAGTCTAGATCCATGCAGAGTGAGAGAGAATACTGGTTTGCAGGGTCATTCTCTGGCTTGTCTATCTAGAAAAGTGTGTAATAGTGTTTTCCATCATTTTAGGATGCTGGCTGTTCATCATACTGAAATGAGAAAGTTTGTGAGACGGTTGTATTTTGCTAAAAGTCCAGCAATAAAGTTAGATGAATTGAATAGGGCTCTGTTCCGTGGAACGGTATCAGATGTAGAGAAGGTTGTTGATGAAATTCAGTTTTGTTACTTTGGTCCTGAACAAAACAGTGCAGAGAAGGACACAGTAAATGAGGAAGAAGTGGAAGAAAATGTAGAACCCTCTGTAAGTAAGACATTTAATGATCACATAACAAAATTTGCAATAATCTCTAATGAAAGACCAAATATTACTTGTATTTGTTGCCGCAGAACTCATTATAGAAAACAAACCAGGTATGTTGATCTCTACAGAAAGAGTGAAAATGAAGATAATTATAAGTGGAAGGATTTTGCCACCTATATATTTCTTGAAAATTGTTTTGAATTGGGTGAAGTTCAGCGTATTTGTAAATACTGTTACAACAAGTTAGAGGAAAATAGAATGCCGAACAGAGCTGTACATAATAATTTAGAATTGGATGCTATTCCTGCAGAACTTTCTGAATTAAATACATATGAGTCTATACTCATTCAATGTGTTCATCCGTTCCAGACCATAGTACGTATGGAGCCCAAAACTGGTAAATTACCTCCTTCAGATTTACTGAGAGGTTTAAAAGGTAGAGTGGTGTATTTGCCCTTGGATTTGAAAAAAAATATGGAAACTATTGATGCCGATACTTTGGAAACTGAACCATTAATTATTCTGGTTAATGGTGTACCTACAAAGAATAAGAAGATTTGGCAGGAGCTGGTAGATGTACGGAAAGTACAAAGAGCAAATTTGTATTTGAAAAGGAATAACAAATGGTATGAATCAATTTATATAGAAGAAGAAGAAGAAGAAGATTTACAAGAAGACACAGAAACACCAACTGGACAAATTGAAAAAGTGGACAAGTCAAAGGAAGAAGAAATTTATGAACATTTTAGCATACATCCTCTTCATTCAAAAGAAGTTATGGGAGACAATATTGATCTATTTCAGATGAAGAAAGCAAAAGGAACTCCCGTGAGTGTATGGGAGGAGAGCTTGGAAGCTCGATGTTTTCCCCAGCTGTTTCCTAAAGGAAAAGGAGGACGATACGATGAACGTCCGGAACAGATTCCAGCTTCTGAGTATCGGACTACAAGACTATATGCTGAAGATCCCAGATTTCGACAAAGTATTCCTTATTTGTTCCATCTTTTATTTGAAAGCGACTTGTCTGCACTGTCTTATGCAGTAAATCACATTTTAAAAAGTGGAGTACATTTACAAAATGTGTCTGCTAAGGATTTTATGGAGAAAGTGCAGCACCGAGATGATCATTTGGAAACACAACTGATCAATCTGATGGCTTGTCAGCGTGGGACAAATGAATATTGGTACCGACGCCATGGTGAATTAAAATGCATGTTACGGAATTTAGGAACTCCAACATGGTTCCTTACCCTAAGCTGTGCCGAGTACGCTTGGGATGATTTACTGGATTTTCTACGAGAGGCAAATTCAAACATTAAAAACATCGAATACAAGACAGCAGGAGAACTGTGCTCATTGGATCCGGTTAATGTTTGCAGATATTTCAATCATAGATTTGAGGCTATGATGTCCTTCATCTGCAATAAAAAAAATCCAACTCTAGGAGAAGTAGTGGATTTCTTTTGGAGAAAAGAGTACCAGGCAAGAGGTGCTCCTCATATTCATATGCTGTTGTGGATCAAGGATGCCCCAAAGTTTGGAACAGATACTGATGAAGCAGTGTTATCTTACATTGAAGAATATGCAACATGTGCTATACCAAAAAGCACAGAAGAGAAAAAGTTAAAGGAGCAAGTTTTACGTTTCCAAAGTCATCGGTGTGGAAAATACTGTCGACGGAAATACAAGAGCAAAGATAAATACTACACTAAATGTCGATTTGGATTTCCTAGACCTGTTCTTTCAAATGGAAGAGTTAACAGTTTTATGTCAGCTGTGAGACATACTATCACAAGAAAATCACCTAAGAATACCTACAACCTTAAAAGAAAAGAAGAATCAAAAAATATAAATGACCACAACCCAGTGATTTTATCCATGTGGAACGCTAACATGGATATACAGTATGTAGCTGACAATTCCATTGCTGTTGCTCGATATGTAACATCTTACATTACGAAATCAGAAAAAACAGAATTGAAGGAAATGTGGGAAGAGATTTCTCACGAGAAAACTGTCAGTAAGAAGCTGTACAGTTTCAGTTTGAAGATGTTATCGCATCGAGAAATTGGATCCTACGAATGTTCAGATAGGTTATCTTCTGCAAGTCTCTACTCGAAATCAAGAAGAATAATTTGGGCAAGTTTAGGCCTTGCAGCAATGAGAAATCGGGTACTGAAATCTGTTGGAGAAATTGAATATTTGGCCGAGAATGACCCAGAAAGTACAGATATTTTGAAATCAAACATGTTGGATACATATTACCCAAAGAGAAGTCATCATCTGGAGAACATGTGTCTCTATGAAGTGCTGCAGAACTACATTTATTCACGGAAAGCCGCAGAAGACATCAACAATGGAAAATATAAAGTCATTGGTGAGGAAGGATGTTTGGTGAAGCAAACAAAAGGAAGTTTGATAAATCACCGGAAGCTGAGTTGCGACACTACTGACAAAAAGGAATTTTACTACTTGGCTCTTTTACAGCTGTTTAAACCATGGCGTACAGAGGATGAACTACTGGGAGAATTTCAAAGCTATGAAGATTCATTTAATGCTTGCAAAGACAGCATACAATGCAGAACATTCACAACTTATCTGCAAATGTTAAATGAAGAAATTGAACAGGAAACTACAATTGCAGCAGAAATAGCTAGAGACAGTTCTCAGGACAGCCAAAGTTCAGGAACACTCAGTCAAGATCCCCTAGGACAACCAATCATTGAAAATGAAGCATCAATAGCCATGAATGAAGTGGAAACAGCTATGAATCAAGCTCAAGAAGAATTTATAGACTTACAAAATTTGGAAAGACAACTGAATCAAGAGCAGCAACAAATTTATGAAGAGATCAGAAACAAAATTGATCACGGATTTCTACATGAAAAAAAGAGTGCTCATGCACATCATTTCATCCAATCAGGATGTATGTAAGCGGACAAGCTGGAACTGGAAAAAGTTTCCTAATAAAAGTCATCAGAAGCCACCTACAGCAAAAAACGGATTCTACTTTGTCTTGTGTGGTTACTGCTCCAACTGGGTTAGCAGCATATAACATAAAAGGAATCACTTTACATTGTTTGCTAATGTTACCAGTGGAGCATGAGAACAAAATACAATACAACAAGCTAACTGGAGAAGCATGCTTGGAAGTTTCAAGAGTATTGAAGAAGATGCAAGTTCTCATTATTGAGGAGGTGAGCATGGTATCGAACTTAATGCTTGCCTTTGTGCATTTAAGAATGCAGCAAATTCTGAAGTCAGACTATGACGTGTTATTTGGAGGAAAACACGTCATAGTTTTTGGAGATCTTTTGCAACTTACTCCAGTTAAAGGACAACCAGTGTTTAATACTGTGACACATGAAGACACGAAGAAGTCATTGGGAAGCATAGGTAATACAAATATTTGGTCCTTCTTTGAGTACAAGGAACTTACAACTAATATGAGGCAAGCAAACGATGAAGAATATGGAAGTATTCTGAAAGATATCAGGATTGGACTACTCACAGAAGCTGGCAAAAAAGCATTACAGACTCGGCTGCTACATAATTTATTTCCAAAGGAAGAAATAGTTGCAGAAAAGATATACAAGAACATTGCAGAAAACAAAAGTGTCATCTGCTTAATGCCAACTCTACGTGAATGCTCAATATTCAATGAGGAGCTTTTGAAATTGGAAAAGGAAGATATCAGGAAATTGGAAGCAGTGGACAAAATTGAGGATGGAAGAATTACTGTCACATTAACAGGCACACTGAAAAATAAATTGGATTCACTAGAGAAGAAGATTTCCAAAACAGCTGGATTAGAAAAAAATCTATATGTTTGCATGAACTGTAGAGTATTTTTAAGGAGAAATTTGGATGTTGAAAAAGGTTTAGTTAATGGAGCTATGGGAAGAGTTGTGGGTTTTATTAATTATCAGAAAAAAGATGGAATTGAATGTTTAAAAATAAAATTTGATCAGATAGAAGAAGTTAAAGATATTTGTCGTTGTTCAGTTCGTTTCATGCTTGTGAAAGACTTATATGTACGTAGGAAGCAGTTTCCGTTTTCTTTAGCATATGCTGTAACTATTCACAAGTCTCAAGGATTGACTGTAGATTGTGCATTTGTGAACATTGGTTCAACTGTGTTCAAAGAAGGTATGGCATATGTTGCTTTGTCACGAGTGAAAATATTATCAGGTTTATTCATGATAGACTTTGATGATTCAAAAGTTAGTGCTGATGCAAACTGTGTAAAGGAGTATAATAGATTAAGAAGAACCTATGCTCCTCATTTAGGTCAGTATCCTGTGTTGGAGAAACGTGTAGTTTCTCGTAAAAGGAGAAATGAGAATATCTGTAATGAAGATGTAGAGAGGAGGAAAAAAAAGAGGAGTGATGTAATTGCAAGCAAAAAGAATAAGGAAAATGAAGAACAGGTTGTAGGATGTTATTTTGAAAATAGCTCTGGTGTCAACTGCTACGCTAATGTAGTGCTGAATGTTGCATTTTATCTGGAAAGTTTGCAAGAGCAGATAATAGTAAATCAGGGAAAAAGATTCTGTACTGTGCTGAGTCTCCTTTTTGAAAAGCTGAGTAATGATAAAACTCAAATAGAAAGTGCTACTGAAATTAGAAAAGTTTTAGATGTATGTTCAGGACGAACACAGTTTTCTCAAAATGTACAGCAAGACGCACAGGAATTCTTGATTTATTTTCTTCAGGTACTGGAAGAAGAAGGGGTTAACATTGAAAATGTATTTGGTCTCTCTTATAAATGGGAACATAGTTGTGAAAACTGTTATAATATATGTGGCTCTAATGTTGATTCTGAAAGGTTTATTTATTTAACATTGCCAGAGAGTAAAACAGTCACTTTTGCTAAATTAGTTAAAGATGCTAATCATAGCATGCAATGCAGTGAGTGTAAATCTGACATGTTTTCAACATTAATTTTAAAGGAATACAGACAGTATGTAATTTTAATGATGCAACGATGTAGAGCTGATGGTTCAAAATTGGATACTTTAATAAAGAAGTTTACAGGACAGCAATTATCAATTTCAGGAAAAACTTTTGTAACAGTTGCAATAATTTTCCATGATGGACCTACTGTAACTTCTGGTCATTACACAGTTTATCTTAAATGTGAAAAAGGCTGGACACTGTGTAATGATTCCCAATTGATTTTTAAGCAACGTTTGCCTTTTGATTTAGCAAATTCCTATCTAATCTTCCTGAAACCTAAATTTTAGAGAGATTTGACAACATCTGGAGAAAACAATTTTACCATTTTATTGGATTACCATTTGGAATTTACAAATAAAAAGATTTAACAAATTATCATTTGGCCTAATGGAAAGGTAACCAATTGTAATGTGGAATTTTTCAATTTTTTAAGGAAACTTTGGAAAACCAAAAATTTAGAAAAAATCGGTAACATCTGCACAATTTAAATTTTGGAATGTTATTGGATTGCCATTGGAAATTTTTTCAAAAAAGATTTTTAAAATTACTATTTGGCCATGCGGAAAAGTAAACAATTCTATTGTGGACTTATTTAATTATTAATTAATCTTTCGGAAACCAAAATGTTACAGAGAAACGGTGACATCTGTACAATTTAAACTTTTGTTTTTTATTGGATTACCATTGGAAATTAAACAAAAAAAGAATTTTAAAATTACTATTTGGCCTAAAGGAAATGGAACCAGATGTATTGTGGAGTTATTTGACATATAATATTGTGATTATACTTCTGAAACAAAAATATCAGACGGTATTTTAAAGAAATAAGTATAGATATTAGATGATATTTTTTTAGAATATTATGCATTTCTTTAAAGTTATGTTTATGAAAAAAGAGATTCTGGGCTTTTTTAAAAACAATCTTTGAGATTGTTAATTTTTTTTTGCCTGCTGTTAAATGATGAATGCAATTGCTTTCACAATTTATAGTGAAATGCAATATTTTCTGAAAACAGCAAAAAAAAGGCAAAAATATTTTTTGAAAAATATGTAAATATGTGTACTGTATTATTAAATGTTTTATTAAATATTAATACTTTTTTCTTTTTTTTCAGATTGAGATAGAAAATTTTCGAAAACTATAACCATTTTAAAAGCAATTAAAAATAAATTAAATGAATAAATCTTTTTTTGAGTGGGTATGGTAAGTCAATAATGTCATGGTCCCTTTTTTCCACTTCTCTACAATCACATTTGCAGTTTTTAATTGTAGTCTCTCAAGGACCTTGTAATGTGATAATTGATTTTTAGTGTTTTTAAAAAAAAAAAAAAAAATTACGCGTACGGTAAAAAAAAAAAAAAAAAAGTTTTTAAAAAAATATATAAAAAATAGATGAAAGGTAAGGTTGGCTCTTAAAAGAGCCGTTGTGTTCATGCAGGGACAGAGGAAAGAAAGATTGGGAATATTAGACGGTACGACAAGTGTGCTGATCTATTTTACTGTTCACTAGGGAAACACTGGTCTCCCTATAAGTAATTAGATCGTGACAATGGGCGCACCGTACTTCAACCCTCGCAAACCGAGGGTTAATTTCCAGAGGACCAGAAAAAGGAGATGCTCCCCCCACAGATGAAGGGCTCACCTGACCTGCAGAAGAAGGACTCGGCTCTGCAGATGATGGTCCAGGCTGAGCTGCTGTGGATGTGCTTGGTTGATTTACTGAAGGGTTACCTTCAGTAAGTCGAGCATGTGTCCTTCTGTGTACATCCTTAAGGTGTCTCATCATGGTGTGATTCCCAAAGGAATACTTCCTGTCAGGATTACCTCTTGAAAGTACACGCTTACACAGCGTGCAAGTCACTAAGGGTGCATTTACCTTTTGCTGGCCTTCTGGAAAAGTAAAATAATCCCATACGTAAGAGGTCTTTTGTTTCCTCGCTCTCTGCCTCAAGGTAGTGCTGCTAGCCTCACTCTCAGAAGAGCTCTGCTGTTCTGCCATCGTATCACAAAGACAACCCAGCTCCTTCTCCTAAGGGATCACAAGCAGAAATGAGGGGAATGGGTGTGGTGTAGGAGAGTTCTAGAACTGAAAGTAGTTTCAACCAATCAAAAGTTGTGTTTCATGATCACATGACCTACCGTACGCTTACGGTACGCTTACGGTGCGCTTACGGCAAAAGTACGCATGGGCGTAAAAAAAGACACGCGCTTGCGCGCATGCGCATAACAGTCACTCCCCGACACTTTCGCGTAACGTGCGCGTGTAGCGTACACGCGTACGCGCCCCACGCGGAGTACGCGCGGCTACGCAAATTGCGTAACTATACGCAAACAGCGTAGATAAATTATGGACATTGCGTAAACCGTACGCTTACCGTAAGCTTACGGTACGCGTACTAAAAAAAAAATTTTAAAAAAAGGAAAAAATGTATTGCTAATAAATTTTACCTGTTTATTTTATAAAATATATTTAAAAAAACATATTATAGAATTTTAAAAATTTAACCATAGTCTTAAAAAAAGGATAGAAAATTAAAATAAAAATATGTAAAAAAAAAAATAGAAGAAAAAAAAAAAATTAGCATTTAAAAAACCTTGCAAATTCACTGAAAAAACCATGGGTTTCACACACGTTATAGTTAGGAATTAGCATTTAAAAAACCTTTGAAATTCACTGAAAAAACCATGGGTTTCACACACGTTATAGTTAGGAATTAGCATTTAAAAAACCTTAGAAATTCAATGAAAAAACCAAAGGTTTCACACATGTTATAGTTAGCTGGACATTTCACTCGTAAAAAACCAATGAAATTCCCCCGTTATAGTTAGTTCAGCTAACTATAACTCGCGCGCCCGCAATGCACTACTGATGACATCACATATTACATCACTCATGACATGGTCAGTGACATCACTCATGACATCACTCATGACATCTCAAATGACATCACTGATGACATTATCCTTGTGACAGAGTGGTAGACCTCCTCTCACCCTAATATAACCTTTGATACAAACATTCAAAAATAGACACTAAAATTTTCAAAACAATGGACATACCAATAACAGTTACAACAACCTATTCAGTAATTCTAAGATCCACATACACATCCACTCATCCACCAACAATCCTATACAGTCACTCATACATGTACTCACACATCATATGTACTCATACACCTAAACATCCTGTAACACAATCCCACTCATCCATAGAGTTACTCACACACATAGTCACTCATGCTAATAAAGAATCAAACATCCATTTACTTGCATATACAGTTATACACACACCAGCACACTTACTTTTACAGAAACTTACACATACTTAGTCTTTTTAACAATCACTTATAGAAACACATACTTATTCATACAGGAACTCTTCCAATCTCTCACTCTCACATATACTCACTTATAAACAACAATAGTCACATATACTAGTTTAAAACATATGTAGTTACTTATGAAGACACTATTGAGACAGTCATTCACTCACTAACACATCCATGCACACACTCATCCACCCATACAGTCCTGCACACATGCTGTCTTCAACACATACAAACAGTGAGTCACTCATTCATGCATCTATGCACTACGTAATACCCCCCACCGCACCATGAAGACACTCAGACACTCATACTGATACTCAAAAAAACAACTATTAACCTATATAGACACTCATGTAGCTACTCACCAACCCATGCAGCCACTTATATACAAAGTGAGAGACTGATACAGGTATTTACACATTTAAACATTACTCACTAAGCCATGTATTCAAAAAGATACACTTAATCAGTCAGTTATACAATCAATTTTTCAGAAACAAATCATCAATTTAGACACTTATATACTCATGTATTCTTCCATCGACCTTGAGATATACATATATTAAAACATATTTAATTTTCAGAAAAACACACATTCACTGGATGATGTCATCAGTGATGTCATTTGAGATGTCATGAGTGATGTCATGAGTGATGTCACTGACCATGTCATGAGTGATGTAATATGTGACGTCATCAGTAGTGCATTGCGGGCGCGCGAGTTATAGTTAGCTGAACTAACTATAACGGGGGAATTTCATTGGTTTTTTACGAGTGAAATGTCCAGCTAACTATAACATGTGTGAAACCTTTTGTTTTTTCATTGAATATATATATATATAGATATATAGATATATATATATATATATATATATATATATATATATATATATATATATATATATATATATATATATATATATATATATATATATCAGAAAACAGGTGTGCCCATGCACTGAAGCGCACTCAGACCAGCGTCGGTTTGAGGAAAACCTTTATTCAGGACAAACTGCTAATGCAACCAGGAGTCAGTGTAAGGGTGTGGCGCTTGGCTCCAGAGCTTGGCTCCACGACGCGTTTCGGGCTCTTCCCTTCTTCTTGGTGGAGCGCCATATTGCAGCTATGTGCCTCTGCTGAATGGGGAGAATTTCAGCTGCGATAATACGGAGGCATTAAATGAATGCGCACTGCAATTCCCAGAATACATCTGGGTGAGTCCACTTACCTGATTGGCCCATTGGAGGGCGTATTTGACTCAAGGTATGCAGAGGCACATAGCTGCAATATGGCACTCCACCAAGAAGAAGGGAAGAGCCCGAAACGCGTCGTGGAGCCAAGCGCCACACCCTTACACTGACTCCTGGTTGCATTAGCAGTTTGTCCTGAATAAAGGTTTTCCTCAAACCGACGCTGGTCTGAGTGCGCTTCAGTGCATGGGCACACCTGTTTTCTGATGTTTATACGCGGCCGCCCAGCCGTGAGAAGTCGCACCACCCCATGATTGAAGGGGGCCAGGGGCTCGGGATTGTCGGAGTCCTCTGGAAGCAGCGTGATGGATGGATTACAAACTGCGGTGCTCTGGCGAGGCCCATTCAGGGCTGAATGGGGAGAATTTCAGCAGCGATAATACGGAGGCATTAAATGAATGCGCACTGCAATTCCCAGAATACATCTGGGTGAGTCCACTTACCTGATTGGCCCATTGGAGGGCGTATTTGACTCAAGGTATGCAGAGGCACATAGCTGCAATATGGCGCTCCACCAAGAAGAAGGGAAGAGCCCGAAACGCGTCATGGAGCCAAGCGCCACACCCTTACACTGACTCCTGGTTGCATTAGCAGTTTGTCCTGAATAAAGGTTTTCCTCAAACCGACGCTGGTCTGAGTGCGCTTCAGTGCATGGGCACACCTGTTCTCTGATATATATATATATATATATATATATATATATATATATTTTTTTTTTTTTTTTTTTTTTTTTTTGACATTGACATTGACAAAGGCCAGCATGGCCGAAACGCGTTTGTCTGCCTTGAAAACGGAATAAATAAGAAATTTTTGAATACCATCGAGAGTGTGCGCCACGTTCTTGTGTCCTTGACGAGGAAACGTTTGAAGAAATATATATATATATATATATATATATATATATATATATATATATATATATATATATATATATATATATATATATATATATATATATATATATATATTCCACCAATCCCCCTTTGCTTAAAAACGGGCTGACACATGCTCAGGTATGATTCTGGGAGGCTTTATTTTCATCATCTTGGCACATCATGCTTGATTAAAAAGTTCGCCACTGCTGTGACACCTGGCAGACGCGTTTCGGCTTGGTTGCCTTCCTCAATGCCAGCTATGTGTGACAGGGAAACGCCAACAGGGATTTTAAAGTTAATCACATTGACTCCTATTGGAGGATGTTCGTGGTCAAAGAAAGAGGACTGCGGGTTCAAGGTATAATTCACTCCGTCTGTTGTATTTTGTATCCTTTGACTCACGGCATATCGAAAATCCTTGTGTGTGGTATGATGTGGCCCAAATCATGTTGCTAGTGGGAAAAGTGCATACTGAATCCGGGGACATAGTTCAGTGACTGCGTACCCAGCATACGATGATGCTCTGACCTCGTCAGCTGTCAGGCTGCATTCTCCGATCTTTGCGTCACGAAGATGGTGATTTGGCCTCTCAGATCTTCCTGTCAGCAGAAAATCTGCCGCTCTTTCCCCAGTGTACCAACACTAGTGCTGCTGCTGGGGGGGCGCCGCGATGCGTATCTTCTTACGCTCAAACCAGAAAGTTGTCGGCATTCGCGGAGCACCAGACCAAGAGGCGTGCCAGTAATCAAGCGCCGACCGCTTGACAAATACTCCACCAATCCCGCTTTGCTTAAAAACGGGCTGACACATGCTCAGGTATGATTCTGGGAGGCTTTATTTTCATCATCTTGGCACATCATGCTTGATTAAAAAGTTTGCCACTGCTGTGACACCTGGCAGACGCGTTTCGGCTTGGTTGCCTTCCTCAATGCCAGCTATGTGTGACAGGGAAACGCCAACAGGGATTTTAAAGTTAATCACATTGACTCCTATTGGAGGATGTTCGTGGTCAAAGAAAGAGGACTGCGGGTTCAAGGTATAATTCACTCCGTCTGTTGTATTTTGTATCCTTTGACTCACGGCATATCGAAAATCCTTGTGTGTGGTATGATGTGGCCCAAATCATGTTGCTAGTGGGAAAAGTGCATAATGAATCCGGGGACATAGTTCAGTGACTGCGTACCCAGCATACGATGATGCTCTGACCTCGTCAGCTGTCAGGCTGCATTCTCCCTCTTTGCGTCACGAAGATGGTGATTTGGCCTCTCAGATCTTCCTGTCAGCAGAAAATCTGCCGCTCTTTCCCCAGTGTACCAACACTAGTGCTGCTGCTGGGGGGGCGCCGCGATGGGTATCTTCTTACGCTCAAACCAGAAAGTTGTCGGCATTCGCGGAGCACCAGACCAAGAGGCGTGCCAGTAATCAAGCGCCGACCGCTTGACAAATACTCCACCAATCCCGCTTTGCTTAAAAACGGGCTGACACAGGCTCAGGTATGATTCTGGGAGGCTTTATTTTCATCATCTTGGCACATCATGCTTGATTAAAAAGTTCGCCACTGCTGTGACACCTGGCAGACGCGTTTCGGCTTGGTTGCCTTCCTCAATGCCAGCTATGTGTGACAGGGAAACGCCAACAGGGATTTTAAAGTTAATCACATTGACTCCTATTGGAGGATGTTCGTGGTCAAAGAAAGAGGACTGCGGGTTCAAGGTATAATTCACTCCGTCTGTTGTATTTTGTATCCTTTGACTCACGGCATATCGAAAATCCTTGTGTGTGGTATGATGTGGCCCAAATCATGTTGCTAGTGGGAAAAGTGCATACTGAATCCGGGGACATAGTTCAGTGACTGCGTACCCAGCATACGATGATGCTCTGACCTCGTCAGCTGTCAGGCTGCATTCTCCCTCTTTGCGTCACGAAGATGGTGATTTGGATGGATTACAAACTGCGGTGCTCTGGCGAGGCCCATTCAGGGCTGAATGGGGAGAATTTCAGCAGCAATAATACGGAGGCATTAAATGAATGCGCACTGCAATTCCCAGAATACATCTGGGTGAGTCCACTTACCTGATTGGCCCATTGGAGGGCGTATTTGACTCAAGGTATGCAGAGGCACATAGCTGCAATATGGCGCTCCACCAAGAAGAAGGGAAGAGCCCGAAACGCGTCATGGAGCCAAGCGCCACACCCTTACACTGACTCCTGGTTGCATTAGCAGTTTGTCCTGAATAAAGGTTTTCCTCAAACCGACGCTGGTCTGAGTGCGCTTCAGTGCATGGGCACACCTGTTCTCTGATATATATATATATATATATATATATATATATATATATATATATATATATATATATATATATATATATATATATTCACTGAAAAAACCATAGGTTTCACACACGTTATAGTTAGGAATTAGCATTTAAAAAACCTTGCAAATTCACTGAAAAAACCATAGGTTTCACACATGTTATAGTTAGCGGAAATTTTACTGATAAAAAACCAGTGAAATTGCCCCGTTATAGTTAGTGCTGGCAACTATAACTCACGCGACCGCAATCCTCTGCTGATGCTAATACTGTATTTAGACACTTATTTGCCCATGTCTTCTTCCATACATTTTTAGCTATACATATATTACAAATATTTTTTTTTCATAAAGACACATATGTCATCAGCAGAAGATTGCGGTCGCGTGAGTTATAGTTGCCAGCACTAACTATAACGGGGCAATTTCACTGGTTTTTTATCAGTAAAATTTCCGCTAACTATAACATGTGTGAAACCTATGGTTTTTTCAGTGAATTTGCAAGGTTTTTTAAATGCTAATTCCTAACTATAACGTGTGTGAAACCTATGGTTTTTTCAGTGAATTTGTACGGTTTTTTAAATGCTAAGTTACTTTACGCCATTCGAGGCGTGCGCGCCCACTTAACGCAGTTCGTTCCGTGCACGGTTTTTATCAACTTTAATAAGCCCTGTACATTTGGTGGCCTTCGGCCACCAAAAGCACAGGGGGTGGGGTCAATGTGGATAGTGTTTTTTTTATTTCGATTTTATAATTTCATGTTGCCAAAATTTAGTTTTTTTTACCTATTAATAAGCCCTGTACATTTGGTGGCCTACGGCCACCAAAAGCACAGGGGGGGGGTAAGTGTGGATAGTGTTTTTTTTTTTTTTTTTTTTTACCGTACGCTTACGGTAAGCGTACGGTAAGCGTACGGTAAGCGTACTCGGCGAAATTGGCGAAAAAAAAATAAAACCGTTTTTGCTCTTGGGGGATGTTTGGGGACTCCGTCAACATGACTATGTGGGAGGGAGTTGTCAAAACAGCCCCGTAACATGTTTTTGGCCATCTTGTTTGATAAACAACACTCAGTGCGAGAGACAAAATGGCGGCCGCCGCTTCCTGGTTTCGGCCGATTCGAATGTTTACTAAGATCTAAGAGCCAATCAGAATCGCGCTCGCGCACGCCACCGTACGCTTACGGTAAGCGTACGGTAAGCGTACCGTAAGCGGGCTCAGATATATATATTGATTTAAAGGCTATTTTCTCAGAATCTACTGAACAGATTTACACCAAACCTACAAAAGGCACTTCCTTGACCTAGGGACTACCTCTCTGCCAAATTTCTAGTAATTCTGTTCAGCCGTTCGGGCTGTAGCTCGTTCTAAAGGTCCTATGGAAAAATGCATGGGAAAAACGCGTTTTGGGACCCCCCTTTTATCTCAGCCCCCGCTTGACGAATCCCCCCGAGACTTTCAGGGTAGGAGCGGAGCGTAGCGCCCCACCTATTTTGAGAAATTCGCGAGGATTCATCGACCGGCGCCAAAGTTATTCAAAATAGAATGTTGAGGTTTTCCTATGGAAAAGGGGTCCTAACTATAACTACCTACTGGCGACCGCCAGTAGGTAATATATATATATATATATATATATATATAAAACTTGTAAGGGAGCGAGGACTGGTGCGCCTGCCAGGTGAGGTATGAAAGTCGGGACCGATGTGCCTGTGTGTGGCATGGGGTGTGTATGTGGCTGGACAGATGTGCTTGTAGGGATATGTGTGCGCACATAGAGCGCGGCATTGCGTGTGCAGGGGTGAGAGAATCCTGAGTGTGTGCGTGATGGAGAACTTGTGTGGGGACAGATGGGCATACCTTCGCGAGAGGCGTTTGTGTGGCCGTGGGTTTGCTTCTAGGGCTGGTGTGTGCGTGCTTGAGCGGCTGGGGCCAGTGTGTGTGTGCGAGTCATCTGGGGAGGGTAGTGACATGCCTGTGTGAAGGGATGCGATGTGTGTGTGACTGGAGCCTCAGGCTCTTGGACCTATGTGTCTATGCACGCAAGTGTGAGGACGGATGTGTTCCTCTTGAGTCTTGTGTGTTCATGTGCATGAGTGTTAGGATGGAAAAGGTGGTGCTGGGCTGCTCTGAGGATGCCCGGCTTCTGCGCCAAATCCACCGGAGCGTCGAGGGGTAGGGGGCTTAGATACACAAGGTTGTGCATGAAAATGATCCCGGGGAGAAGAGCGCGGCCGCCTCCTGCCACACATCCGCCTGCCCTGGGGGTCCATGTCCGCCCGGCGCCCCGGGCTGGGAGCGGAGGGCAGCAGCACCGGGAGGAGGCAATATCAGCAGCGCACCTGCGCGTGCCCGCCGCCCCATCACTTTCTAAAGCAGCCACTGCAGCTCCTGCGCTCTGGCACACGTCAACCAGAATCCAGGCAAGGCGTGCACACACGAGCAAAGAGCGTGCATACACACTTGAGCGCTGAATGGCTGTGCATGCACACAGAAAAGTGCACACACTTCAGAGTGAGAATCTCGAAAGTGCGCACAAAGGCAGGCACTTCTGAGCAGAGAGCGTCCACCCGCGAGCAAAGAGCATGCAAACATAAGTAACGTGCACACCCTCAAGATTGCTAGCACACAGAGGATACACACCTGTAAAGTGCATGTAAAGTGTGCACATACCGACTTTAGCATGCCCAGACAGGCGAGGTGAATGCATGCACGTGCTCAGTGACCGTGCCTGCAACCAAAGGTGAGTGCACACCTTCAAAAGAGATGACGTCAAGAGTGTGCACATAGCAAAGTTAGATTTCATGCACTGACAATCTGAGTGTGTGCACACAAGATCAGTGAGTATGTGCACCAAGTTCAGTAGTACAAAGCTTACAATAAGAGCATGTCAAGCATTTACACATATCTATCTACAAGACCATGCACACAAGGACAGAGAGTTACCCATAAGCTAGCATTGAATGCGTATATACTCACACACGTACTCCAAGAAGATGTCAAGAGTGCAGTGTGAACAATACAAAGAGAACATACACGTGCACAGGAGCAGTGAGTGGGCACACACACAGCAGAGTACATACTCTGGTATGTCAAATCCCGAGAAAGGGTACTAAAATGCGAATGTACGCAACAGCAGCACACGTGCACATAGGAGTGGTGAATTTGGATGCATCCTACGGAGTGCAAGACACCGGTGAAATGATTTTAAGTGTGTGTGTACCAGGAGAGCAAACCCTTTTACGGGAGTGTGCGCACAACTAAATGGACGTGCAAAGTTTACCATAAGCTCACACAAGGCATTTCCCCTACCTCCACTTGTCCATCCAGAAGACGGCATGCACACATTTCAGCAGTGGCCCAAAGGAGTAGGGGGACTGCACACACATAAAGGAGCGCATGACCACTTGTAGGATATACAAAAGAGCATGAAACCCAATGAGGGTGTACACCAACACATATCCCCCCACGCCCCTTTCACAGGATCATGCAGCCTGCGGGTAAGGCAAAGATAGGTGTCCTCTGAGTGTAGGAGCAGGGAACCCAAGTGCCTACACTCGGTAGAGGATGTAGCAGCTAGACATATGCATGCCTAATGGTGCACACAATCAAAAAATGATAGGAGAGCACAGCCTACCACACAATGTTTGTGCACAGGGAATACACTCAGGAGTGAGAGTTGTGCAAACAAGCCCAGCTGAGGTCTCTTCATGTACCTCTCTTGCCTCTTTGTGCACCCCTCCTACCTTTTTCTGCACCCCTCTTGGCTCTTTTTGTACCTCTGTTAATCCTTTCTGCACTGCTCTTGCTTCTTTCTGCATCTCACTTCCCTCTTTCTGCTCTGCTCTTGCTTCTTTCTGCACCTCACTTGTCTCTTTCTGCACTTCTCTTGCTTCATTCTACACCTCTGTTGCTTTTTTTCAGCTATTCTCTTGCCTCTTTCTGTACCTCTCTTGCCTCTTTGTGCTCCCCTCCTACCTTTTTCTGCACCCCTCTTGCCTCTTTTTGCACCTCTGTTGGTTCTTTCTGCACTGCTCTTGCTTCTTTCTCCACGTCACTTGTCTCTTTCTGCACTTCTCTTGCTTCTTTCAACACTTCTGTTGCTTCTGCCAGCAATTTGCTTGTCTCTTTCTGCACTTCTCTTCCTTCTTTCTGCACTCCTCCAGCCTCTTTCTGTACCTCTCTTGCCTCTTTGTATACCCCTCCTACCTTTTTCTGCACCCCTCTTGCCTTTTTTTGCACCTCTGTTGGTTCTTTCTGCACTGCTCTTGCTTCTTTCTGAACCTCACTTGCCTCTTTCTGCACTTCTCTTGCTTCTTTCTACACCTCTGTTGCTTCTTTCAGCAATTCTTTTGCCTCTTTCTGCACTTCTCTTCCTTCTTTTTGCACTCCTCCTGCCTCTTTCTGTACCTCTCTTGCCTCTTTCTGCACCCCTTTTCCCTGTTTCTGCACCTTTCCTGCCTGTTTTTGCACCTCTCTTGCCTCTTTCTGCACCTCTGAGTTAGAGGTACTTTTAATCCCCCTGCCCTATTATGTACTAGGGCCTTACATGGGAGGTCATGCCAATCACAGGGATACCCCAAACCAAAGTGTACCCTAGTGTCTGTAGGTGTTTCCACTGTATTCTAAGTGTCATAGCACTGGCTCCAGGCCTGGTTAGTCAGAGTCAGTTACCACCAGTACAAGTCAGTAAAAAGTTGGGGGCACAGGATGACTTTGAAACAAGGCCTCTTTCTGCCTCTTTCTGTACCTCTCTTGCCTCTTTCTGCACCCCTTTTCCCTGTTTCTGCACCTTTCCTGCCTGTCTTTGCACCTCTCTTGCCTCTTTCTGCACCTCTGAGTTAGAGGTACTTTTAATCCCCCTGCCCTATTATGTACTAGGGCCTTACATGGGAGGTCATGCCAATCACAGGGATACCCCAAACCAAAGTGTACCCTAGTGTCTGTAGGTGTTTCCACTGTATTCTAAGTGTCATAGCACTGGCTCCAGGCCTGGTTAGTCAGAGTCAGTTACCACCAGTACAAGTCAGTAAAAAGTTGGGGGCATAGGATGACTTTGAAACAAGGCCTCTTTCTGCCTCTTTCTGTACCTCTCTTGCCTCTTTCTGCACCCCTTTTCCCTATTTCTGCACCTTTCCTGCCTGTTTTTGCACCTCTCTTGCCTCTTTCTGCACCTCTGAGTTAGAGGTACTTTTAATCCCCCTGCCCTATTATGTACTAGGGCCTTACATGGGAGGTCATGCCAATCACAGGGATACCCCAAACCAAAGTGTACCCTAGTGTCTGTAGGTGTTTCCACTGTATTCTAAGTGTCATAGCACTGGCTCCAGGCCTGGTTAGTCAGAGTCAGTTACCACCAGTACAAGTCAGTAAAAAGTTGGGGGCACAGGATGACTTTGAAACAAGGCCTCTTTCTGCACCTCTGTTGGTTTTTTCTACAAATCTCTTACTTCTTTCTGCACTTTTCTTCACCTTTCTGAACTTCTGTTGCCTCTTTCTGCATTTCATTTGCTTCTTTCGGCACCTTTCTTCCTCTTTCTTCACATGCCCTACCTCTGTAGGCATAGTTAGAAATTATCATTTAAAAACCTTCGAAATTCACTGAAAAAACCATAGGTTTCTGGGACGTTATAGTTAGAAATTATCATTTAAAAAACCTTTGAAATTTACTGAAAAAAACATAGGTTTCCGGGACGTTATAGTTAGAAATTAGCATTTAAAAAACCTTTGAAATTCACTGAAACAACCATAGGTTTTAGGGACGTTAAAGTTAGAAATGAGCATTTAAAAAACCTTGGAAGTTCACTGAAAAAACCACAGGTTTCTGGGACGTTATAGTTAGTTGGACATTTCAGTCGTACAAAACCAGAGAAATTCAGCCGTTATAGTTAGTTGAGCTAACTATAACACGCGCCCCCGCAATGCACTGCTGATGACGTCACATATTACATCACTCATGACATGGTCAGTGACGGCGTTTAAACCGGATTGATTTCAGGTCATCATTAGGACAATGGTCACTAGTTTCAAAATAGTGCTGAACTTAGCATAGGACAGGTCAAGCGTTCAGGCAAGAAAGATCAATCAGAATGTTCGGCAAGGCCAGAGGAGGCGAAGTGTCAAGCAAGCGTTATTCCACTAAATGAATAGAAGAACAACCGTGGGAAGATGGAGGGTTGCATATTCGGAAGGGGTCTGTCAATCCCCATGATGTGTTTGGACGCTTCACTCTTCCCGCACCAGCCTGCCATTTAGAGGATTGGTTCCTCTCCTACATTCCACCCGATTTAACGATCGCTGACCAAGTGACCCCGCAGCCGGCTCCAATCCAGTCTCCTAGGATTTCGGATCTCCAACTCAGATCATTGCTACCCGCCCGGTACCCGGACACATTTCGGGGATTGATGGACCCTGCACTAGCACGCCCAGTGCTTACTTGTGTGGTATGGTCTCTGTATGTTGAATTGTACTGTAGTGCTGTTATAACTACTTACAAATAATAATTTTCTCATCTTACCCTTTCCGTAGTGGTCTCCCTTCTTTTCCCCCAAACTATGTGGTTTATATCACTGTTTAAATTGCCCTTTTCTAATGATTTCCAGCTGCGACATTGTTGTTTGTTACAATAACACCAAAATGAAAGCATGAATATGACTGTGTTTACTGAAACAAGAGCGTGAATGCTCTAGTTGTTTTTAATGAAAAGTGGTGATTGACTAAAGAGCATTGGCACTTTAGATAGACCGTTTATGTGCATGCACTCTGAGGTCCAGTAGAAGGTGAAACGTGTCTGCCGTTTGTCCCTAATTTGCACTGTTGGAGGATGGAAATTAATAACAATTTTGAGAAATCTACTGCATAGTGGTGTCACTTCATTCCTTTACTGTTGTGAGAGGATTTGGGCAGTTCAAGAGGATATATATATATATATATATATATATAAATATATATATATATATATATATATATATATATATATATATTAATGATCGTGATATTAATGTTCACGATATTTAGTCAGTCAACCTTCTTAACAATGTTTGCTTTTGGGAACATTGTGCTGCTGCTGCCCATGTTGTACATGTAGATCTACCATTCTTAATTCCATATCTGCGTATCTTGAAGATATATATATTGTCAGGTCACATTTGTAGGGTATTTAACATAGTAAACATATTCTTGCCCATATGCTTAGCTTGTCAATAATTTGGTCACTGAAATTGTTAAGCAGCCTTTTTGTAGCATATTTTAAACTCAACATTTCAGTACCAAACCACAAGATGTAAATGATAGAGTGATTCTTCACATAATATGTGTCTGGTTTTGCACCTGAAACAAGCACCTTTTTTAATGGACTTGACCACTTTACATATTTTTAAAACGTAGCCAACTTCCAACATCACGTTGTATGCTGGGGATTCTGAGACCATAATAAGTGCCGACGCCCTGCCACTTGTATGTCCTACATGCCATATCCCCCTTAACATTAAACCTAGCTGGAAACTTACCCATGACTACCGCATGTTCCTTTTGAACTGCCGCTCCCTGCCGAAACACAGCGCCGAAATGGCACTGTTAATAGAGGAACACAATCCAGATATTCTGTTTTTGACGGAAACTTGGCTGACTTCTGAGTCCGACCCTGCGGTTGTAGACGCTCTCCCGCCAGGTTTCCAACTCAGTCGGCTAGACCGACCCAAAGGGAGAGGAGGAGGTCTGGCAATTATCTACAAAGAACAATATCACTGTAGAGTTATGCCGGAAAATATCCCGGACTGTGAGAGTCTTGCTTTTAATATCGAACTCTCATCCAACAGTTGCTTCTCCGGCACCCTTGTCTACCGCCCCCCAGGCCCCTCAAAGCAGTTCCACGCTAATCTACCATTAAATATGGCCGAACGAATCAACACCACGTCCAACCTCACTCTGCTTGGAGATCTCAATTTGCATTTTGACTCTTCACTGGACCTCATAGCCGCTACCTTAGCAGACGATCTAGCAGCCCTGCAACTTACTCAGCGTGTTACCACCCCCACCCACGTAAAGGGTCACCTGCTGGACCCCATCTTCAGCAACTGCTCTGATCTCCAAGCCGGCCCATCTATCCCTTTGCCATGGACTGACCACTTCCTGGTTCCATTTAGCTGGACCACGGTCAAACCTCCATTGACCATACCCACTATCAAGGTCATGCGAGCTTGGTCCCGCCTTGCAGTGGATAACTGGGCTACCGAACTTGCTAGTACCCTACCCTGTGATCACGAGGATCCTGGCCTAGCCAACCAGGCCTATGTCAACTGGATCACGCAAACCCTAGATACCACACTCCCTATAAGGAAGACCACACTGAAACGTTCACAAAAAACGGCCCCTTGGTATACGAACTCTCTTAGGGACAAGAAACGTCTATGTAGAAGACTAGAAAGACGTTGGCGCTTGGACTATGCGTCGGACAATAAATCCCACTACCGCAAATCCCTCAGTGAATACAAAATGCAAGTAAAAACAGCCCAAGCCACATATTTCTCCAATAGTATAGTGATGGCCAAATCGAAACCAAAGGAGATTTTTCACATTATAAAACAACTAACGAAGCCTCCCCCCGCCGTGCAGGTCGATAAGTCCACCACCCACTGCAACAACGTTGCTGAATTTTTTTACCAAAAAGTAAATACCATCTACTCAGCCTTTCCCCCCCCTATCAAAAACAGTACTTTTCCGACCTATCCCAATAAAGCCATATCATCTTACCCCCCCCCCACTTCCCCAATCCACTTTGACTCACTTCCCCCTACTGGACCTCACAACTCTTGAATCCTTAGCAAAGAGAGTCAAATCCGGGTCCCCGGATGACCCAGCCCCTCCTGATATAATTTTGGCCGCCTCCCTGGTGACCCTACCTATAATTAGGGAGGTACTAAATGCTTCAATCATCTCTGGCATGGTCCCGGCCGTCTGGAAGCAGGCCATGGTCAGAGCTCTACTAAAAAAAAACACTTTAGACCCTTCTGACCTGGCCAATTATCGTCCCATCTCCCTATTACCCTGGGTGAGTAAAATCTTAGAGACTCATGTAAACCATCACCTAGTAAATTTTTGGGAGAGTTTTCACCTGCTAGACCCCACACAGATGGGCTTCAGACCCAAACATGGGACTGAGACCGCTCTCCTCATGGTAACCGAGGAAGCAAGAACAATCCTGGATCAAGGAGGATCAGTGGCAGTGATCCTCCTTGACCTAAGCGCAGCGTTCGATACGGTCAGCCATGACACTCTGCTGTACCGTATGTCCTGTGCTGGGATTAAGGACAAAGCCTGGTCATGGTTTAAGTCCTTTCTAGAGGACAGATCCTTTAGAGTCTTCGAGGGTGAGTCCATGTCTTCTAGTAGACCTCTGAAGTGTGGAGTCCCCCAGGGTTCCTCTCTGAGCCCCGCACTTTTCAATCTATACATGAGGCCACTGGCTGAGGTCGTCCGCCCTTTCGGGATTAAGATCATCTCGTATGCGGACGACACGCAGCTGGTGGTCTCACTGACGCAGGATGATAACCTTCCTGCGTCAGGCGGGCTCAGAGAGTGCCTTGAAGAGGTGAAGACTTGGATGTCTTCCTCATCCCTCAAGTTGAACGGGGACAAGTCGGAGCTGATGCTCCTAGGTCCCCCGGATCATCGTCTCCCCGATGCCCTATGGCCCCCGTGTCTGGGTCCTCTACCATCTCCCAAAGAAAACATCAAGAGCCTCGGAGTTTGGCTGGACAGATCCCTATCATTCAATACACAGGCCACGAAGCTGTCAGCTACCTGTTTTGGCATCATGAGGATGTTAAAGAAAATCTTCCCCCTCCTCCCCATGGAAGCCAAACAGGTGGCTATACAAGGGCTTATACAATCACGGCTTGATTTTAATAATGTGCTCTATCTCGGCGCCCCAGACTACGTTTTGCGTAGGCTGCAGACAGTGCAGAATTGCGCAGCCCGTTTATTGCTGGAGATTCCTCGTAGACACTCTGTAAGGGCCGGACTGGCTAGCCTTCACTGGCTACCAGTTCGCCAAAGAGTTCTTTTTAAGGCAATGTGCATTGCTCATCAAGCCTTCTGGGACACTGGTCCAATTATTACTCGTAACCTAGTCACTCACTACATGCCCAATAGAAGTCTCCGCTCCAGCCAGACCTTTCTAGCTGTGACCCCTAGAATAAAACGACCCAGGTGTGGCGGCAGGACCTTTGCCCACAATGCCTCCAGGACATGGAATGCCCTTCCACTTCACCTCAGAGCTGATTCTAACCTTACCTCGTTCCGTAAACAGCTTAAAACCTTCCTTTTTAATTCACCCCTCTAACCTCGTTCCCCCCCCTGTGTTTTCCGGCTGGTTCTGGCTATCATCAGCGCTTGGACGCCTCAGGGCAGCAATTTGCGCTCTACAAATATAAATACAAATACAATACAAGTGTTACAAGCAAAACTATATGCCCTGAAATGGACATGCTTTTGGCTGAGAATCCAGAAATGGATGGCAATTTCACGGTTCTCAGAGCCTCTTGATAGCGTTGTGAAATGCAAATAAAATTGACTTTTATGAGCAAACATTAACAGACCTCTAAAAGCAAAAGCCCATGCTAAAATACCTTACTTCCCAGAACAATAAAAGCAGAAACAGCAGCTGAATGTGTCTGAAGAGACGCTAGAAACGAACAACCGCCTGACACTCCTCGATCAGAGTCCAGTCTCACTGAAGAGGTTGTCGGGCATTGTGTTTAATGTGAAGTGCCTGCATCACCTCTGTGAGCACCATGTCTTGAACAGGTGCAACACTTGTTGCAGGTGCTGCCCCGCGAGGGACGCCAGAGAGTGGAGATGCTGACTGTCGGATATAGGGAGTTGCAACACGCATTATAAGGTGATATGGAAATTTATACTGTTACCAAGAGCCTAAAAACTGGAGACAGGAGGAAATGATGGTGGTGAGGTTGTGTATATAAAAGAACCAACCACTGAAAGCAGTCGTTATTAAGAAAGAGGTGTGCTGTGAAGGCCAGTACAACCTCTGGTTCCCATAATTGAGACCACAGACCACGAGGAGAGAAAGAGACCCTTCCAGGCTAAAAGGAGCAGTAAAACATCCATGTTTCACAATCCAACCAAGCTAAAAGAGAATTACCTGCATAAACTAAACTGAATCCCAAGAGCACACCTAGAAATCTACAAATATCACAGATTCCCAGCTGTACTTATAGGCGCATTCATTTCCAAACACAGAAATGCACATGAGTAGACAGCTGAATGCGAAAATTAAATGCTAATGTATTTGTGCTATGCAACTTTTTTATTTGTGGGGATGATCTTCCCTATAGAGGAACCCCTTTCTGTACATCCCTGTGATATGAGGTGCTCCTTCTCCATTGCCATCCTAATGCAACTTTTACCCCTGCTCTTGACAGGAGTAAATTTACAAATGTTTGCATGGTGAAAACTAACTGTAACAGATGCGTGAATATCCTCTAACATGTAAATTAGGCTTGCAGGTGGCTAACTGGAATTCTTCACAAACCATCCTTCTGAGTTGATTGACACATAAAACGGTGTAAAATAACCAAATTAAAAGAGCAAAATCCTGTGAATCTGGAATGCGAGAGTGCCCTCATAAATGTTTCTATCTGCACACTGAGCTATACAAACAATGTTGTGAATCTAGCCTCAGGAGCAACATTTCTGTGGACTCTATTCAGAAACATGGTGTTCAGAAAGTCGTAAATTCACTTTTGCAGGTTAACTTCTTCGAGAATTCCAGGAGTTGTTCTGAAAATCTGCAACTGTTGAAGACTTCTAGGCCTATCCAAAAGTTTAGTCTTAGGCCCAGACAGTGCTTAAATGGAAAAAAACATAAGGGCAGGTACTCACCATATTGAGATGTGGACTATGGGGTGGGGCTTGGGCAGAGGGGGGTGTAGCAAGTGACCACGCAGGTAAGTGGAAAGATTAAGTTTTTTATTAGTTAAAACCATAGACACATCCTCAGCTTGTCAGTTACAGCATCTCTCTGAACAGAAGTCGCTTGTCAACATTCTAAGGTCGACTTCATTCCAACATTCCACGACTGTACCATAGTGGGGTAAAGGGGAGGGGTGGGTGGAACATACCAAGGGAGGAAGTTACAACACATCTTCCTTCCCTAACAGACCATCAAGGGAAAAGGGGCAGGGCAGAGGAACACACTACAGGAATAGGAAAACAAAGCTACCCACCTCCCTGGGTGCCCTAGGTGTGGTGTGGACCTAAGTATATGAACATTCTGCTTGACTTTGGTCTCCCATACTAAAATCCTTGTGCCAGCATGGAGTGTACCTTTGGCGGTACCCTCTCCTGATTTGAGATTTCACCACCCCAGCACCTTGTCCATGACCCCTGGTGTCCTCTCTGTGGATACCCCCACTCTCATCCAATGCCACCCTGTCCACGCTCCATTTCTTTCCATCCTCCATGATTACCACGTTTCTTTAGACCTCCTTGATTCTACCCGGAGGGTAGTATTTACCTCCACTACCACCCTGTATCTCGGGTTTCCTGATGTACACACTTTGCCCTGGACTGAGGGATTTCTCCTGTACCCCCCACCTCCTGTCATACCCCTCCTGGTACTTCCTCTGCCGGGTATCAGTCCTAGCTTTGAATTCACTCAAGTTGACCAATAACCTCCCCTTCGGACCCAACCAGTTAGGGGACAACTTTGTGCCTGCCTTCCTTCCCCTCAATAATTCAAAGGGTGACTGTCCAGTCGACAGACTTGGTGTTGTGTGGTATGCCCATAGCATGTCTCTAATAGCCGGCTCAATAGCTAACCCTGACTTATTAGCCAGTTGTATGCACTCCTTCATCATCCTATTTGCCCTCTCCTCCTTCCCATTTGCTTTGGGACAATATAGGGGTGTGCGTACATGTGATATTGACATGTCTTTAAGGAACTCCCTCATCTCCTCCGACACAAACTGTACCCCGTTGTCAGTAACCAAGGTGGAGGGAATTCCTTCTCTCGAGAATATTTCGCTCATGAACTCTATAAGTGTCTTGGTATTTATTGTGTTCACAAATTTGCAAGATATCCAACTTGAGTAATAGTCAATTAGAACCAACAGGTACCTGTCTTGAGGTCCTATCGACCGGATGGGCCCTGTAATGTCCAATCCTAGTTTGTCCCATGGGACCATGGGGACTTCCACCGGTATGAGCGGTGAGTGTCTTATGCTTCTAGACTTGTCATTGATACTGCATGAATAGCAATCCTTCACTTTGTCCTCCATGAGCTGATCCATCCCTGGGAACCAGTATACAGCTCTTAAACGTGCTTTACACATACTCCTGCCCATGTGCCCCTCATGGGTGAGATCAATAATCTTTGATCTCAAACCCTCCGGGGTACGATCTTGCCCGACTTGAGAATAAATTTCCCCTCTATAGACAAGTCATTATGTACATTCCAGTACGGTTGGATGTCTTCCGCCAGATCCTTGCACTTATTGGGCCACCCTTTGGCCACCCTCCTTCTCACTTCCGCCAGATTTGCATCCTGTTCCGAATGCACATCCCATACTTCTTTCGTTACTGCAGGTATCTTTATTTCCATCACCTTTTTCTCTTCCAACTCTGATTCCAAACCTTCCTCTAATGGTGATCTAGACAGAAAATCTGCCACCTTGTTTTGGTGACCAGGTAGAAAACCCACTTTAAAGTTGAAGCTTTGTAAGCCCAGTATCCATTTAGCGATGCGGGGCGTCAGATTTTCCAATTCTTTTTTCCCGAATAACCCCACTAAGGGTTTGTGGTCCGTGTGCACAGAGAACGGCATGCCCCACACATAGAAATTGAAGTGTCGGATCGCCCAGTACACCGCCAAAGCCTCTTTCTCTATCGTGGAGTAATTAGACTCGGCTGCTGACAATGATCTAGAAGCAAACGCCACCACATTTGTACCCTCCTTCGTACTCTGTGATAGCATCGCCCCAATCCCTTTGCTACTGGCATCCGTGGTAATTATGGTATCCTTATTGACATCAAAATTGCCTATGTATGGTTCCTTCAAAATGGCTTCTTTTATATGTTCCGTTGCCTCTTCCTGTTCTCTCCCCCAAGTGAATTCACATTTTTTCTTTAGCATTTCCCTTAAGGGTTGAGCCATCATAGCAAAATTCCTAATGAACTTTGCCATGTACTCTGCCAGGCCTAGAAATGACAGCACTTCTTCCTTGCTAGTGGGTGTGGGCGCTTTCATCACTGCTTCTACTAGACTATGTTTAGGTTTGATTCCCTCTTCCGAGATTATGTGCCCCAAATACTCTACGGAGGTGACCCCTACCTTGCACTTACTCTCTTTAGTGGTAAACCCTACTTCTTTCAACCTTTCCAACACCCTCTCTGCATTGACCTTATGCTCCTCTTCACTCATGCCATATATGAGTATGTCATCTTGGAAGCACATGGACTTTTTGCATATCTTTGAGCACATGCTGCATGGCTCTTTGGAAGGCTGAGGCTGCAGAAGCTAGTCCAAAAGGCATTCTTAAGAATTTGTAGTTGCCAAAAGGGGTAGTGAATGCCGTCAACGGTTGTGACTCCGGGTGTAATTTCACTTGATAGTATGCTGACGATAGATCTAGAACACTAAACACTTTAGCACCTTGCAAGGTGCTCAACATCTCATGAATTCTTGGCAAGGGGTGTCTGTCTACCACAATGTTTCCGTTGAGCGCTCTCAAATCCACACAGAGCCTAATGCTCTTGCCCCCATCCTTAGTTGTGATCACAATGGGTGCCAACCACGCTGAGCTCTCAATTTCTTGTATCACCCCTTGTCTCACTAGTTTCTCCAACTCCAATCTCAATGGTTCCCTCATCAATAAGGGTACTGACCTTGTCCTGTGAATGACTGGCCTTGCCCCCTCTTTAAGTACAATTTTGTGCATGTAATTCTTAAGCAGTCCTAACTCCTCATTGAATACCTCCGGGTAACTCTCAATTAGCGTGGCCCCAACCCCTGGGGTCTCCATGAGTAGAACCTGTTCACTGTTGTTGGGATCCAGCTTTATGCCAAGCTCCTTCTGATGTTTCCAACCCAACAAGCTTGACCCCTCTTTCGAAATATAAACCTTCCCCACCGTGTGTCTGTCTTTGAATGAAGTCCTCATTCTTACCATGCCTTCTAAGGGTATGGGAACTTTGTTGTACCCTGACGGAGAAATGTCTGCCTTCTCTATAATAATGTCATGTTTAGCAAATTTCTCCTCAAATACTTTCTTATCCACCAGTGTGAATGGAGAACAAGAGTCCGCATACACTTTAAAACATTCGTCATCCAACTTGATTTCACACATGGGATACCCTGTATTTTTCTCCGTGTCCTCCTCATCTATCTGAAAAATGAAATTCCTATTTGTAACTTCTCCATCCTCATTCTGCTCAATCATGTGTACTTTTGGCATAAATACATTACAAACTTTCGAATAATGCCCCTTCTTATTGCATTTTCTACATACAATACTTCTTGCTGGACACTTCCAATTATTCGCCAAATGGTTATGACTACCACATCTAAAACATTGTAAATTACTTGTTCTCTTGCTTGACCCTTCCTTTTTTTTTCATCCACTATACACACAGCCTCACTGTTGGTTCCCTCTTTGCATTCCAACTTATCTTTTACTGCCCCACCAATTTTCATTTCTCTCATACACTATGCAGTGTGCTCTAAACCTTTAGTTATGTTAATGGCCTCCTCTAGATCCGGATTCCTTGTGAGAAGCTCTTCTTGCACCTTTTCGTCATTTGTGCATCTCACCAATTGGTCCCTTATAAGGGAGTCAGTGAGTGCACCAAACTCACATGTGGCAGCCATCCCCCGCAACACTGCTACATAGGAGGACACTTTCTCATCTCTCTTTTGATTGCGCTTGAAAAACTTGTGTCTTTCCAGGACCACATTTATTTTTACTTTGAAGTGCGCCTCCAACTTCCTCAAGGTATACTCATACACATCCACACCTTCCTCTTCCTCCAAGGGATTATCCTCAACCGACCTCCCTGTCACATCCTCATACACCTTTCTACCTTGTATGCCCAAGTTGTGCAACAAAATATGCTGCTTCCGTATGTTTGAAAAGTTTCCTCCACCTATTGCAATCAAATATGATTTAAAAATTCCAACCCATCTCTTCCACGGAATTTCTGGTTCACCTAGATCATTCAAGAATGGGGGAGGTTGGCTCATTCCCGCTCCCGCCATGTCTCCCAGAATACAAACTATACGCCTTGGCACTCTAAATACCCCTGAACTTGTTACCTCATTCAATCAGCAAGCCAGTAGTATAATACAAATTTACTCCTAGGTGACAGCTTGAAATGTCTATGTAATGTTTATACTGTTCTACTGTTCGTTTTACCTTTAATATACTCTGAGAGAACACCTTTATAGAGAACAAAAAAACTATTCTCACTCACTCCCACTAAATCGTGCTCTACTCACTGTAAATACCACAAGAATGAACAGTTTGTTTACTTTTGTCGAAGTCTTTCCAAACAGTCCAAAAATGAAAAATAAAAATAAAAAAAATTCAACCTCTGAGCGTTAACAGTCCTGTTTCTGTGACTGTGTTCTCTCCGATGAATCACCGCGTCCTCCTCCTTCTGGTTGGCCTGCGATGCGAAGAGCGACGCCTCCACCGCTGACAGGAAACACCTCACAGGAGATCAAAGCCGCCTCACGCTGGGAAGGATGTGCGCACCGTTCCTGACGAGGTAAATGCCCCCCGTCCTCTCCGAATGCTCTCTCCACTCCTTTCACGATATACCGTATCCCGATGCACTGCCACGTAATCTGGTTGAGCTGTGGTCAAAAAGGTCCATCGCTCACGTTACCAACACGGCTGCCTCGCCACCTCAATTACTGATTATCAGCCGTCGCGCCGTCTCGCTGCTCCCACACGCTCACACACAGATCGGCCTCAATGTATTTGTACTTCTTAGTCGAGGTGTGACGGATGTCAACCACCTGCTAAGTAAAACGCTCACAAGGGTTCCGCCGTAAATTCATTTCAAACCACCACAGGCTCTCTGATACTCCAGCTCCAAATCTCTCTCGAAACGCTTAACATGAGGGTTTTCTTGCTCTCCAACCCCTGTGAGCACCCTGAAGACTTCCAATGTGCCGAACCTCTGTGACACACTTCCTCAATACCTGTATCGACATCAACAACCTCCACGGCAACCGGCCGATAAATCCGCCTAACCGCTGTTGCTGTGTCCCTTTACTCACAATCCAGATGCTGTCAAGTCCTTATCATCACCAACTGCAAGCTGCATAACTACAGGGGACGATGCACCCTGTCACAGCATCCCTTGTAACTCGTCGCCAAATGTAGCAAGTGACCACGCAGGTAAGTGGAAAGATTAACTTCTTTATTAGTTAAAACCATAGACGCATCCTCAGCTTGTCAGTTACAGCATCTCTCTGAACAGAAGTCGCTTGTCAACATTCTAAGGTCGACTTCATTCCAACATTCCACGACTGTACCATAGTGGGGTAAAGGGGAGGGGTGGGTGGAACATACCAAGGGAGGAAGTTACAACAGGGGGCTATGGGGCGGGGCTACGGGCAGTGCTAAGGGACCCGGCCAGGGGCACACATTTAATTTGTTTGAGATTTAATTGGGGTGCAGATGTGCATAATTATACTAAAGCATTTGTGGTATATTTTGAGGACTCCTTTCCCCATATACGTACAAAAGGATACATTTAACATTGAATGGGCTTCTCATGGTGCAACACCTAAATCACATATGACTTGCACAAGATCTTTTCCTTAACATTGTTTGGAAACGTTTAACTATGGTTAACCCTCTTTTGTCTCGTTGCCACCTAGCAGACCTCACCCAGTCCCTCCTAGATGGCACAGCCTTGCCACAAAGCTCCTGACCTGCTGTAAAGTTTGATTCCCTCCTTCTTGAGGTGGGCAAGTTTCTGAAAGCTTCCACCAGGATGCCTGGCTCAGTTCCAGGTCCTCTTGCACTCTCAAGTGAAAAATTAACTGAACTTTGATGGTGCATCTGGCTATCAACCAAACTCTAATGCACTCTCAAGCAAAAAATTAACTGAACTTTGATGGTGCATCTGCCTGCCAACCAAACTCTAATCTCATGTGCAAAGAATAAAGACAAAATAGTGACCTTTATTGTACTACAGGAGAGAAAGATAGATATAGCCTACTAGAGGCTGAATTGCATAATGTGAAAGCAGAAATTCTGGGATCAATCCCAGCTTCCCCACATGACCAAATTATGTGATCATAGATAAATATTTTATCTTACCAACCTCCTTTTTCTTCATTAGCACATATGATAGTATATTCAAATGGGCGAGTTCAGGATGTCTCCTGTACAATCACATCTTGTGTTAGATGTAATACACTATAATCTTGCTCCATTCATGAAAAGAAAATAAACGCTGCCCCAGGATAAAATATAAACTTTTATTTCAATGGGAATGTTTTTAGGGCTCGACTTATGTATGAGCTTTTAACGTCAAGTCAGACTTCCTGGCTCGGCTCTGACTGGACTCTTGTTAATTTGTTGGTTCGCCCACCTCTACCTCTCCAAGAGCCCCTCCATTAACCCAAGACAACACTGTCTCTAAAAAAAAAAAAAGCAACGTGTTGAAACACTGTGGAGAAAGCAGATCTGCACTGGAGAGAGAGGCCTAGCACTTGCTGCAAGCAAACGCTTTCACATGCACTTGCTTCATGGGCAGAGTGTGATGATGCAAGGCTTGTTGGGCTTGCAACTATCTATCTGCCGTGCTGGATTCTGCAGACAACATTCACTCATGCAAGAACACGCACAGGGACATTTGTGCACATAGACAGGGCATCTTGTACATGTGCTTTAGAAACACTTACAATAGCTAGAGGCCCTGGGGCGGATTGGGACCAAAAATTGTCCCGGGCAACACAACAAAATAACCCGCATTCGAAGAGCGCAGCCTTTGACAAAACATTGCTTGATTAGTATCAGGCGTCTAATTTATGGAGAAATGTGGGGTAAATTAAGCATTGTAAAGCTTATAGGGTCAGGACTGGAAATACTGCAGATGTGAAAGCTGAAGACTCATAGCCGTCTCAGCACTGTGTACAATGTAGTGCGATACCTATTCCAAATCAACTGTGCCTTTGACCCACATATCATATAAATCACAAATTGAACACCAAGCCAAGGGGGAAAGGGGCAAGGTAAGGATCTCTGGGAAAAGAACCTACAATGAGAAAAAGAAGGGACTCTGAAATTCCTCTTCTTGATGATTCAATATAGAGGGGTTTTAGAGAATGAACGCTTTCATTTTCAGTGGCAGACCTGCCTTGTTTCTGCCCTCTTCTATAGGTCTCAACTGATACAGAGCATGCGCTATCGTTTCAAGGCATTTTGTTAACTTACAGTGGACTTAGAGGCTGCCCATCGCTTACCTTTGGTTGGCTTCATTGTCATTCTGATTTGCTTGCTTCTTTTTGGTCAGCACGTGCTGGCTTCCCTTACTCTTTGTGTGTTTGTCTCGACCTGAAGCATGACAAAGTACTTGTGTCCATCCATTACTTGTGCTTTCGGAACTAATTTTTTTGTTTCGTTGAAGCACTCCATAAGAGTGCATGTCTTTGAAGGCCGTCCCTCTCCTTGGCTGCGCTCCACCCTTCCTTACCAGTCTGATTTTGACCCCCTTGCTGCTGTTGCTTGCCCCCACTTGCTGTCTGTGTCGTTGCTTGCCACCACCAGCTGTTCATGCTGTTGCTTCCCCCCTTCCACCTTCCATGTTTCTGCTTTCCTGCAGTTGCTGTCTGGGCTCTTGCTTGTCCCTCTCCTCCTCTGGATTGGTGTTTGCCCCACTGTGTTGTTCCTCCTTACCTCCTTCCATTGTCCATGTTACCCTTCATAACAAAAAAACAAATGCTAGGACGTGGCCAGTGCTGGCTGCATCATAGAGCTTTTAAAAGAAAATATTAATCAATCCCTTCCTCCATCCCTCCTGTTGTTGCTTTCCTCCATCCTCGTGGTCACTGTTTGCCCCCACCCAGCTGCTATTACACAAAAGTGTCATATGATAAGGACACTACTGGCTTCGTCATAGTGCTTTTCTTTTCAATTTCAGCCATGCTGTGTAATATCACTAAAAGATTAACAAAGCCAATTGCTTGCATAGCTGAGATCTATTACCTTTTCCAATGCTTGCTTTTAATGCTAACAGTAGTGTATAATAACATATTATTCACTACTTAGAAGACTTTACTACACCCAAAGAATCTGTTTTAACTACTTTAGAATAAAGAAAATTGAGAAAAAAATAATACAGTTATATTCCGATGCCTTGCAGTTGCATGCTGCGCCTGAATGCTAATTCATAGCTCTCTGTGCTACAGTGGAAGGGTTGTAAGCTATGAACTGTAAGTAACAAAAGGATTTCTGTGACAAAACTAGTTACCCACATGCCTATGTACATAAAATATAAATCTGCGATCAGCATGTTACATGTTGTGTTTTGCAGCAAGCACATGAACCCACCGTGCTAACTTATGATGGTTCAAAACTGTTGTCAGATAAAGAACAGATCTTTTCGGCAAGTACTTTTGTTGGTGTTTGAAAAACAGAACAAGTGCAGGTAACCTAATTATTGAAATTGTGGTCGAGCTTAAAATGTACCAATGGCAACAACACCTCACCTGGCCTCTCAGCGAGGCCTCTGAGCCTTTGCACACTTCCACGCACACCATGGCCTGAATGCGACAGCCTGGCAGAGAGGGCAGCTGAAACAAATTGCTTCTGCACTGGGCTAGCCCCTTAGGGCTGATGTGGGAAAGGCCCAAAAGGTAGAGCAAAACCTGGCCTCTCAGGAAGGCCTCTGAATAGTACCTGCACTCCCCAGCCTACCACGGGATGAATGTGAAGCTCCGATCTGGGAGGGAGCATGGGAAAAGCACAACTTTTAGGCTGCAGAGCGACCCTAGGGCTACAACACCTGACCTGGCCTCCATGTGGGGCTTCTCAGTTTCCTCACACTTTCTTCTCACCTGCCTACCATGGCCTAAGTGTGAGTGCTTGGCAGAGGAGTACCACAAAGACACTGCTTTTGTGTTAAGCTGTTCCACCTACCAAGCCCTGTGTCCCGCAGGCACTGAGTTGTGAATGGCCTAATGACCAGAGCAACACCTGCCCCGCCCCTCCCACATCTATCAAGGCACAGTGTGATGGAATGGCAGAAATGAATGTGGAATAGCACTGCTGGTGAGGTCTGGGCTAAGGTGAAGATGGCCCAAAACTACAGCCACAAAACTGGCCTCTCACTCGTCTCAGCTCCCCACCTCTAAGGACAGCGTTTTGAGCTGCAGCCCGCCTACACATTCCATAGTGGCCTAGTCAGGTGGCCATAGTGGGGGCTGGGTGGCCAGTAGGATATTGTGGGTGGTTGTCCTCAATGAAGCCGGCCCACAGGTGACATTCAGGCATGTCCCATCGGCCGGCGGCCGAATGTGCGCTTTGCCAATCCATCCCTGGCTGCTTCCCACATTACTACCCTTGATTCCCATCTGTTGTGCTATAGTTTCACTATCACCACCTTCCTCCTCAAGCTAACTTCAAACAAGTGCAGCTGTACTCTGCTATGCCAGCAGGAATCCTTATCTTAGATTTCCACAGTGCCGATATGCATATTAGCAGGCCCTGCTCACACACCTACAGTGCTATTGACGCCACAGAGCCTGAGTGTCAAATATCACAGTGTGACTCGGGCCCCACCCAAACTTCCTGCCAGCTCTGAATAAATGCAAACGGCCACCCCGCAGTTAGCACACTGAGGGCAGATTAGCACTTGATTATTAGAGTGCCTCATGAAAACGGACTGACTCGGCAGGTTTGTCGCGCTTCTTTTTGTACATGCAAAATTTCACTGAGCTTGGCTTGCTACCCCATGAGTACTGGTACTCTCTTTGGACGCTGAGAAGTTCCGGTACTCAAGGGCAGAAAATGTAGAAGTGCCGGTACTTAGTAGTTGAGAGTAACGGCCCATTTAAAGCACTGGGCCCAGATTAAGAGTGGTTCAGTGTTTTCTATCCCCTGTTTTGAATTACGAGTTGGAGTTATTTAATGTATCTAGTAATTTCCTGGCACGTTAAATATCTCACCCTTCCTTACAGTTCAGCAGGTCAAACCTGCCAGAATTTAACACGGAAATAGTCCAGAGTCTTTGGCATTCCATGCAGATTTTGATGTGGTAAACACCAAAATAGGCATGTGATTCCCCAGAAACTCTCAAAAGATGCAATCATACTTGATAAGTAACTGAAGTGACCTGGTTCCATAAGTTGATGTGACACAGCACACGTAGCCAGGATAGATCTTAAGCGTATTTATTAAGCTAGTAAAGTCCATAGAATAGCCCCACCAGGAGCAGCCGGCTAGCTGCTCAGCCCATCCTCTCAACTGTCTCACACCACACCAACCTCCAACATTCCAGTCACGTCAACATTCCACATGGAACTCTCACACTGGCTGAGCAGCTATTTAGAAGTTACAGGAGAACAGTATTAACCTTACATGAAGATACTACAATATCTCCCTTCTTTACAATTGAAAATACAACAAACAATACTAAAAGTTCAAAGCAACTATACACAAAATATAAACAAAAGATAAATAGTCCAAAGCCCAAGAGTAAGATGAATAAACTATACCACGAAAGGGACCCAGACTATGAACGGCAGAAAAAGAATGAGAAAAAGGATGAAAAGATAAGAATAAACTATCACCATCCTCCTCTTATAATAAGACAGAAAAGAAAACATTAAACTCACTCACTAACACCAACCTACTCTTTTAATAAAACACGAATAGAACGGTAACATACAAGAAGAATAAAACAAATATACAATGGGTGGACCTCACCCATCACTAAAACGTAGGTGGGACTAACACCCCCTAAACTCTGAGTATATGGGTCTAGCACCCAAATGTACAGAATACAGAAATGGGACTAAAACCCACGGACTTGAGCAGCAAGAATAACAGAAATGCAGCACAGTGAGGCATCAAAAGACGGTTACCCAGACACACAACAGCTAATATTTAAATGAAGGGACTAAAACCCAACACAAACGTGACAAAGGTGGGACTCACACACCCTTTAAATTTAGTAAAAAGGACAAATACACATTACTATTAACATAGGTAGGACTCTCACCCCTAAAACAGAATAAAAGGGACTGACACCCATTACAATGACCTAGGTGGGACTAACACCCCCTAAACACTAAGAATATGGGAATAACACCCATTAAGAATGACCTAGGTGGGTCTAACACCCCCTAAACACTAAATATATGGGACTAACACCCATTAACAATTTAATAGGTGGGACTAACACCCCCTAAACACTAAGTATATGGGACTAACACCCATTACTAATTTAATAGGTGGGACTAACACCCCTTATACACCGACAATTGAGTCACAGCATGACCAACACACAGAATAGAAGACAACGTGCAGCATAGAGTGACTGATACACACCACACGACCAACACAAAAAGAATGTGGTACTAAATCAGAACACCAACATAATTATGCAAAAACATTCTCACTAGTAGTGCAATAATAAACTGTGACCCGCCAGTGAGCAATCTCTCACCCGAGTAGTGAGACACTGGGTACACTCTCACATAGTGCACCCCAACTGTAACCAATAGTGTGGAAATCACAATAGATCACAATAAATTACAATAAATCTGGAAGCTAATGCTAACAAAACAAGTTGGCTCTTAAGTTATTTTCCAGGTAAAAACATTAAAGCAAACAACCATTTCAATCAAAATCGAACTTGGCACTAGGTGGCAGTGTAACACTGGGCAGTGAATACAAGAAAAGACATGAACAATCCAACACTGCACTCGTGAAAAGAACTGCTCCAATAAGCCTTCCAAGTATGTTTTGCCCGTTTTTTCATGGTCCAATTTCCTGAAATTCTGATGTGGAACAAGAAGACAAATAGATCCTCTCACCGGATAGAGCTCAATCCTATTAACATCCACGAGCAGGCAAAAAGACAAAGAGAGCGTGTAATTGCTGCTCCCACGGCGACGATCTAGTCAGCCAAAGGCTTCAATTAACTTTATTTAAACCGCCAGCATAGGAAGCAGACGTGGTTGGCAAAATACGTGGTTGGCAAATTGAACACCAGTAATTCAGGTGGGCGATTGCCAACCCCAAGATGGCGGCACGTTAATAGCGTCGTGCTGAGTGGCTTACGGCAGGCTCTATCTGCACAGCGTCAATAGGAAGACAGAGAATACTCCGGAGGACATCACAAGATTCCACAGCTCCGCGTGACACCAAAAACTAGGTAAGGTGCGCGCGCTGTAATTTAAACATGAAAGTGGCAGTTGGAGAGATCAGGTCTCAACATAGGCCAAAAATCTAATTTAAAAGACAAGTCTCACCTGACTTTGCCATGCCATTAGCCACTGCCATGGAGAAGCTGGAAATTTTCCAAATCTTGTCAGCAATGCTCCGTATCACATCCAACAGCTCTCCTTAATGTGAATTCTCCACGCTGAGAATGACCACAACAGTGCACCTTTTTAAAACCCAATCGTTGTGAGAGGACACAACTGTAGAAATGTATACACACATTGCAGATCCATGGGCATGTAAAACTCGTTTTTAAGCACCTCTAAAACGCCTCCACATGTAAGAGTTGTTGTGCGCTGTATCCAGAGTTGACTGTATGTAGAAAGTCATTCTTCAGGCACCTCCAAAGTAGCGCCAACACCTGGCATCATCCGAATTTGGCGCTAAACAGCAGTCCATGTGAATCTTGACGTTTGCTGCGCCAATGTAGCATGTAAACCAGTAGAAAATCATTTCCAAGACATAAACTGTCGATGCAGGTGCAGGACTTGTGGGTGTACACACAACCACACGGTACAGCACGCTGTTGTTGGGGCTGTCCGCAATATAGGACAAACAGTACCACACAGGGATCTGGGGTTAGTAGTACTCCTCACCAGAAACACCTCTTCCGGTGACAGCTCCCCAAACACTCACTTCACGATCATCAAGTGGCCCTCCACAGTCCAACACAAAGAGACTGCAGGTACTTCTCCTACACGACTTTCACAGGGGCCAGCAGCCGGCAGCCTTCAAAAGACACCATACTTGGTCGCGAAGACATCCACAAGGAGGCTCTGGGACACAACACCTCGAAGTAGAAACTGAACTGAGGCAAACCTCTGTGCTGCACTAGGGAACAGCTTGCAGCTCCACTCCCCACTCCAACTGGCACACAGAAGTTTGGGCGACCGGTGTTGTGGTCACTGGTGGGGCTCACGGTGCCAGGTAGTTTCGCCAAATGAGGAGTTTCTTTTCTTTAAGTCAAATTTCTTCAAGTCACACAAGTTTAGTTACACACCAGTCTGTTCAGGTTACACGCACGGTTTCTTTAGTCCAACTCGTCGCCAATTGAAGTGACCTGGTTCCATAAGTTGATGTGACACAGCAGACATAGCCAGGATAGATCTTAAGCGTATTTATTAAGCTAGTAAAGTCCATAGAATAGCCCCACCAGGAGAAGCCTGCTAGCTGCTCAGCCCATCCTCTCAACTGTCTCACACCACACCAACCTCCAACATTCCAGTCACGTCAACATTCCACATGGAACTCTCACACTGGCTGAGCAGCTATTTAGAAGATACAGGAGAGCAGTATTAACCTTACATGAAGATACTACAGTAACGTAATCCCTGGTATCATTATGTATCTCGTGTGACAAAAAAACGCCTAGATTCTGACAAATTGTGAATCAGGGACTCTGTCTTTTAGGCATATGGAAATATAACTCTACAATTCTGAATTTGCATTTTTAAACTTTTCTTTGTGTTTATGGCTGTGGAATTCACTTTCCAGAGGAGAAACGCAAAAAGAGTGCTTCAGGAAATGTTTGTCCTATAACAGAAACACTTTCTCTTTCACCCCCACCAATTTTGGATAGGATTCGCTTCCCTTTAAACGTAGAAATGCACTTACTCTTTCCCTTCACTACATAAAGGTTTGTGATTAGCCAAAAACGTGCAGTTCTGGGTGTTCACCGCGTTTTGCAGGTGTTCCTACCCTGGAGCTCCCACAACTAGGAACTAGGCACTTTTTATTTACACTTATGTCATGGAGTCATAGAGGTGGCTGGTATTTGTAAAGTGTGAACTAGCCACCCCAAGGGGTCTCAAGGCACTGGGGCCGTCGGCAGTGCTTTAAATGGTCCAGTACTGTCTATTTTGAGAGGCAGAGTACCAGCACTTCTCAAGAGTGACTATACTTTTGATTGGAGAGTACCGGCACTTACCAGAAACAAGCAGGTACTCTCCTACAGAGTACCTGCATTCCTATTTCAAGCACTGGCCGTGGGGGAGATTAAGTGACCTATTGCCCAGAGTAACATGATGCTGATCTGCCACCGGCGCTCAGGATCGAACTATGAGCCCTGTGTTCCGGAGTGAGCCACCCTGACCGCTGCGCCACACTGCCAGAGTGAGTAAATCCACTGAAGACTAGGGCAAACTCTCACTATTGGTGCTTCTATAAATCAACAGTGGGATTGTGCTCTTATAATTTGGATTTGCGGAGTTTCTTTTAGATACGCAGATGTGTGAATCTGGCACACAGCTCTTTAAAGTGACTAATATTATATTTTAGTTGAGTCCCAAATAGTTAGAACTCTCACTTGCCTTCACCCTATCACACAATTAATTCTTCGTTGTAAATTGATGCATCCAACCAGAGACGTTTTAAGGCATGGGCAAAGTGGGCTTTGCCCAGGGCCCAGCCTTTCGAGGGGGCCGTGATAGAGCCAGCTCTGTTCTGCAGAAAGTCTTGTCCTTGTGACCTTGAATGATCTTTAAACAGATTGTTATAAATAATGTTTTCCTTTAATTTATTTTAAATGTGGGTGTTGTGTGAGTCTATTACAAACATTTTGCAGAGGAATGTGTTTAGGTTTAATACAACGTCCATAAAAAAAGTTTTTTAGATCAAAACAGGACCTCACATATGAGAAATAGGAGGCTGTCACAGAGATTATTTGCAGCAATATTACACGTCACAATCCCTAAAAATTAGATGTAAACTCATTTAAAATTTGGACGAGTGCGCCTGTGCACGGTCAGAGACCTGGCCAAAGAGTGCATGAAAGAGCTGAAAATAGATCATAAATTCAAAGCTATTCTGAGCAGGGACCCCTAAAATAGGTTTGGCCCAGGGCTCCCAAAATCCCTAAAATGTCCCTGCATCCAATATTTTCACTGCGCCGCGCTGATAAGGGGCACATATTTTCAGCAGACCTTGTTCTGAATGTCGCCGTTGTGTTCCCTAGTCCCTCGCATCTGCATTGCCTGGCTGTCTGTCTGCTGCTCGCAGGAGCACCGTCCTGCAGTTGCCCCCGTCTCATTCCCCGGGGCCAGGTCCTCGCGCTCCTCGGCTGAGGCAGGACACGGCCCTCTCCGCAGGGCGCACGTTCGTCAGACCCGAAGCCCCTCTGCAAAGAGAAAGAAACATTCCAGCGCAGGGTCTCCGGCTGCAGCGGTGCATTGCTTCCGGCCTGTACAGATTGCTCACCTTCGCGTCGCCATCTGGACCACCAGTGCAGAGATGCTTTTTGACAGAGGCCAGGATTAAGAGGCTGGGATTTACACCTCGGTCCCAGGACATTTGCCAGATGGCAAACGGCTTGTTTCGGCGGATGATTAAATGCAACCGAACCGGACACTGCGCAGATTAACTGATCTAATTCCAATCAGGTATCAGTCTTTAAATTACGGCGCAGACTTTTTCCCACGCGATGACGTGTAAGAATATCTGTCATACGTCCAGATGTCCCGTTCCTCAGGGAGCCATGTGTTTAGTCTATTCTGGCCTCGACAACGGCCTGAGTCAGCCCCCTCTGCAGCGAGCAGGTTAGCCCCCTCCCCCAATTGCCATGAGAGGGAGACCCGAAGAGGCGCTGGCGAGGTTCAGTGGATAGGCCACAACCTATTCAGAGCGTTATCTACGTCACGTTCCTGTCATTACCTGACCGCGGTGCACTAACTAAAGACACAAGAGAGCCCTCGGGATGGCCGTGAGCGAAGAGATGCACTGTTCACATTTTAGGGAGAGTCTCATGGCCAACATGGATGCTGTGAGGGCTGTCACTTGAAGTGGTTAAACAACCACAGCATAGCACAAAATGTTGCTCCAATACATTTATGCTGCTTACTTCTGATTGAACAAGGGCTGGTACATAGTCAAGGTTCCATAATTTGCACCTCCTCACTGTTACACTCCCGCCCTCGTTGGGTTGTGTGTGGTATCGCATCTGCATGATGCTTCTCAACCTCTTTTTTTCTGCTGTGCCTTATTTATTCATTTGTGCGTTTATATATTTGTTTACTTATTTATTATAGTTATTTGGACGTCAATGTGGGCGCCAAATATAACACCTCAATGCTATTTTGTTACGCACGCGAATATGCATGGATTTGTGGAGTGTCACTTGGGAAAGACGAATGACTGGATGAGTTTGTACCACACCTGTTTCTGGAACGTGTAGGTGTCTCGAATGAGTGCCTGGTCCCCTGGCGTACCTATGTAGTAGAGCTCCTGATCATACTGGTGTACTGATTAAAATCACTTTGGAATGGGAGACGCCACCACTGTGGGGGGCACCCTCCTCCCGCAGGTGGCTGGGCTGAACGGCTTACTGGGCGGGCGACGTCCTGCATGGCGTCATAATTAAATTGTTCCAGGAGATCCAATCTGAATTCTCAATGCATCTCAGTCAATTTTATAAATATCCGCAGCTGCGCCACGCTATCTTTCCGCGTCTGCACACCCTTTCGGACCTTCCGGATTTCAGTCCGCTCAAGGGCAAGTTCCCAATGGGATATTTGAATAGCCATAACATTTCCAAAATGTACCAATCCTTGGTCACTAATAACGCCACTACTCTGCCTGCCCTCCGGGTGGCGTGGTAAATCAACTTGGACAACATAGATGACGATGATTGGGCGGAGGCCCTGAGGCCCCTCGTGGAGCGGCGATATCTTCCTGTCTGAGATTGATTCAATTAAAATACTTACACAGATCATAGTGTCAATATCGGCCACACTCACCAGCCCTCCCGCAGCAACATACATGTAACAAAAATAAGTAGACAAGACAAATTTTTGGTGGGAAAATTGCTGCAGGTTTATTAGCATACCAAATATGCCAACATGGTGGGTTATCTTACAGGCGATCCAAAGGCAAGCCGCCCCTCGTGACCTACCACCTGATGGGCCAACTTGCATCGTGGCCTTAGCCAATCGGTGCTTAGCGGTTGTGGTGAGGGGATAGCCCCTCCCACTTCCGGTGAACCATCGGTCCACCCTATTACTCACTTCCCCCCTACGAGGGGCGGAGCGTTCAAGCGACCTCCGGTTGTACAGGTTTCCAACCGCCCGTAGGACAGACGGGGCGCCGTCGCACCCCAGGGTCCACCGCACAGACTTCCTGGGAATATTAGGCCTCAGCACCCTTTGTGCTCCTGAAGAGGGTACCCCTGAGTACCTTTCCGCCTCTGGATCGCCCTATAACTCCGCCTGCAACACAAATAAAGAGGATTAGAAGAAACTTCCCCCCACCCTGATTACGCCGGGTAAGCGGTAGGGAGGGAAACGGCGTCAGGGTGAGGGACAAAGAGGCCGCCAGGTGGGCGGGGGAGGCATATATACCTCCCCCCTTCCCCCACCTCGGCCGGTAGTGACGCACGGGACCCCAAAGGGGTCACCGGACACTAGGCTGTCCAGTGTGCCATCCTGTGGCACTAAAGGGGACGCCCTCTTATGAAGGTCCCCTGCGGGGACGTGTCTGTCAGCCCGCATAGTGTCAATATCGGCCACACTCACCAGCCCACCCGCAGCAACATACATGTAACAAAATAAGTAGACAAGACAACTTTTTGGTGGGAAAAATTGCTGCAGGTTTATTAGCATACTAAATATGCCAACATGGTGGGTTATCTTGTAGAGCCGTACTACCCACTTACTAGGTCTCGGTGGCGGGGAAACGCCCAAGTCTACCATACCCTCCTTATATCGAAAAAGGAGACACAGGAGCCTTCGTCTGCAGGAGGAACAATGTTTTATTCAAATAGCCCGGGCTATGAAACAGAGTCCCAAGCTCGTCGGTGACAAGACAGAGGAGGCTGCTGCTTTACTCCGCAGCTTACAGGCCTTCTATACATATTTCCCCACCCTAAGGAACCAGTTTGGATAGGGCTGTAGTTACGCCATTCTTCGTTCAGGCAGGACTGGTGCTGCAACAGATGGTGCAATCGATTAGGACAGATCTTGCCAAACGGGATATGTACGTGAAAGAATCAAACAGATCTTGACAAACAGGATATGTGAAATAAACAAGTTCTGGGACAGCGTTGTGACCAAATCTTGCGAAACAGGATGGGTGCGTGCAGGAGTCCAGTCCGAGGGCGGTGAGAGGTCAATTCTCTGTTCCCCTTTTTGGAATTGGCTTAACCGCAAGGAGCAGGAATGGCAGGGCGGTCGTGACAGTTAAAACTTTTGTCAAGCATCAGTAGAAACGACCAGGAGGGTCATGCAGAGGTGTTTGACACAAAATGGCAACGCTAAAATAATGGAGTCTGACACAAAATGGATGCCGACAAGAAGGACACTTTTCCTCAGACCCTCCTTTTGCCATTGAGTGGCAAAACCATTACGAAATGTCTATATTCATGAGATCATCTGTTTCTTGTTGGAGCATCATCTTCATATTGGTGTCGTGAATGTTTGAGGGTGGAAGCTTAAGAGCATGAACACACTTTGCACAGAGCATTGGCAGGCACTGAACACACAAACAACAGGAGACTAGGACAGCCACTCCCAAGGCAAGGAAGGTGAGGACCCTCCAGCCCCATTGGGAAAGGAAGCCCCAGATCCAGCCTGTGAGGGACCAGTTGCCTTCATCCGGATGAATTTCAGAGGACAGGTGATTCAGACGTTGGATGGCATCATATACTGTAGATGCGTTATCTGGAATATACACACAGCAGCTGGAGCCAATCAATTTACACACACCACCACGATCAGCGAGGATGATGTCAAGGACCATACGATTTTGAAGTGTTACAAGGCGGTTCGCCTGTAGCTCCGCAGTGATGTTGGAGAGGGCACCAGCTGTTTCTGTGATGGTGGCCTCAAGGACCCTGGTCAGTCCTCGTATAGCCCGACTGTTTGCCATGGGGCCCCAGAATGGGAGGAAACCCTTAAAGAAGTCCCCGGCTTCCTGGCCTACTGTATCCTCAGCCGATATGACACCCCTACATGAGCGGCGTAAAGCACCCTTCATCAACAGGTGGTAATCTCCAAGGGTAGAATACGTTGGTGGAAGGAGGAAGGCCAGATAGCATGTGCCAGACCAGTTGCGGGGGAGCCAAGTGTAGGCTGCTGTGCCACAGATAAAATAAGTGTTGGGGGACACCACCAACTTTGGAGTAGACTTTACATTTTTAATGATGTCACAGATACTAGTACCAACTTTCTTAGTTCCCAAGCCATGGATGCAGACACGGCCCCGCACATTTATAACATTCAGAGTGTTTCGTACATCAGGTAGTAGCCTTCTGGCGCGAAATTTGGAAAATGTTTGTCGAGAAGTGGAGTTAAATACCACCATCTCACCGAGTTCATCTGTTGATAAGAGCAATGTTGATGAGTTGGTCGGGCAAAAAGGGGTATTTGTATTGCCAGACTTGTTCCGCCAGAAGTCATCTCGAAATGTTCCAAGTGCAGAATTGGCAGTACCAATGACAGTATAGGCCTCCTATATCAACATTCACCATGCAAGACAGGACCCAGAGATGGAAAAAGGATAAGGAAAGAATGGGACAGGTTGTGTCATAGCATGCGGCATCAGTCCACATACCCAACAGTTGGAAGTATTTATGATCAGCTGATGATGATGTAACATTTGGACGAAGGTGTTATTGAAAAATTCTGCACGGCGGGGTAATTCGTGGGGAGGTAACGTGAAATACTGATGCTCCGCAGGAGTCAGGGTAGGAGTTGGTGGGGTAACAGGATAGTAAATCAGTAACATCCAACCAATGATAGACAAGATGAGGGAGACAGTGTCACCACGGTGGCCAGGAAGCACTTGCTATGTAGGAGACTGACATATCGTTTCTGGACTTGGGTGTATTGAACGGCTGCCATTGTACTTAGCCAGGGACCACTAGCGGCTGTCTGTGATTGGTGGTTGCTTCACTGGATGCAGGTGCCAAGAGCCCTAGGGACGTACCTTAGTCTGACACACCAGCACCGGTCTTAGCCGGGAGATCACAGCTCTACAGCCTATAGGTACCCAGGCAAAGTCAAGTACAAGCCTTCTTTCTGGAACGCAAGTTATATCGGGTAGAAGTAGGGACAGTATGGTCGGGGAATAATTGTTCCTGATGCTGAGCAGAGTTAGGGGAGAGTTCCACCTTTCCCTTCAGAATACTGTCACTCTCTGCTTCTGTAGATGTAGAATGCAATCTTGCATCGCTGAATGGAACAAACGTTGGGACTATTTCTGTCTCTGAGTCTCCTTGTCCTTCTCTCACCCACTGATCATGGGGGAGAGGCAGAGGCACTCGTTTACAGTGCGTTGCATGTATCCAGTTCTTCCGACCTTCAACTTTCACGGCAGTGCGGGTGGCCAGTAACACCTGGCGGGGCTGTGTCCATCGGGGTTCGAGGCTCTTAGTACGTTGAAAGTTGCGAATCAGAACCCAGTTGCCAGGTTGGATAATGTGTCCTGGGCCCTCGCTTTTACCGGGTATGGCCTCATGCACCTGGTGGTAAAGGGTACGAAAGGTGTTAGTCAAACTGTACAGATAATCAGTCAACACAGGGTATTCAACATCAGACAGTTTCTTAGGGCGTGAGACACCCCACACATTGGCAGGCCTCTCGAACACAATCTCATGGGGAGATAATCCGATCCTGGTATGGGCTGTTGTCCTGACAGACAGTAGAGCCAGGGGCAAAGCATCAACCCAAGTGACACCCGTCTCGGCTACAATTTTGGCCATTTTGGTCTTTAGGATGCCATTGTACACCTCCACTAGACCTGCTGACTGGGGGTGGTTAGCTGCATGAAATTTGTGTTTCATATCCAGTGCTGAACAGATATACTCCATTATTTGAGCCGTAAAGTGTGTCCCGTTGTCACTCCAGATCAAACGGGGCAAACCAAATCGTGGGAAGTATTCTTTCAATAGTATTTTGGCGGTAGTGATAGAGGTGCAGTCTTTGACAGGGTAAGCCTCTACCCATCGGCTGAAGGTACAGACCACCACCAGGACATATTTTAAATTGTTACATCTGTCCATCTGGATATAATCCATCTGGAGGGCTTCAAAAGGAAAGGTAGGGGGGGAGAATCCTCCTTCAGGAGTTACTGTACCTTTACCCGGGTTGTACATAAGGCAAATCATGCATGTTTTGACCAACTTCTCAGTATACGCTTGTATCTTTGAGTTATACCAGGTAGGTTCCAACAGCTTACATATCCCTTTTGTACTAATGTGAGCAGGGCCGTGGGCCATTGTAACTACCGGTAGCACATGACTGTCAGGCACCCTCCATTGTCTATCCATTGTGATACGGGCCCAACAACCATCTATTTCATTTACCGTCAAATGCTCCGTCCACATCCTCAGCTCCTCAGGGGTAGCATGGGACTGAATATCAATCACACTCTGTACTGTGTCTTCAACCATGCCCCCTTCTGCCACCCACCTGGCGGGACCTCCCACGTACATTCCTTCCATTTTCTTAAGAGATGTATGTCTGGCTGTCTGGTTAGCCAAGGCATTGCCTTTTCCAACATCTTCCGTCACTTTCTTATGAGCTTTACATTTTATAATGGCTACCTTTCTGGGAAATGTCAGGGAGTCTAATAATCGGTGAATTAGGGGGCCATATTGAATTTTCGTCCCATGTGAAGTAAGGAAATTCCTTTCTCTCCATAGTCTTCCAAAGTTGTGAGCCACCCCAAAAGCATACTGACTGTCAGTGTAGATATTAACCGTTATTCCTTTGCTTAACTCACAGGCTCTAGTGAGGGCCACTAATTCTGCAGCCTGAGCAGAGCACTGTGGAATCTGAGCTGTTTCTACTACGTGTGCCAATGTCGTGAGGGCGTAGGCGGCTGATGTGTTACCATCTGGCCCTCTGAGACATGATCCGTCCACATACAGTGTACCTTCTGGATCTGTTATCGGGGTATCCTGTAAGTCAACCCGTCCCTTCGTCTCCTCCTCTGTCCTCAATATACAGTCATGTGGATCTAAACGGGCATCCTGAGTATCCAGTTGGAGTAATGTGGCGGGATTCAGTACAGTGCATCTCTTGATGTTAATGTGGCTAGAAAAGAGTGTCAATTCATATCCTGTGAGTCGTGTGCTAGTGAGGTACTGTGTCTTGGTGTTATTAAGGAGGGTGTCCACAGAATGGGGAACCATCAGAGTTAAGGGGGAGCACATGATGATCTCCGCACTCTGACGGACTATGAGTGCGGCAGCAACTGTCACCCGTAGGCATCCTGGGAGAGCCCTTGCAACAGGGTCCAAGGTATCTGAAAAATAGGCACATGGCCGATGGTGATCTCCGAACATCTGGGTCGAGACAGCGCATGCACAACCGTCTGTCTCATGTACAAAAATAAAAAATTGTTTGTTATAATCAGGAGTACCGAGGACTGGAGCAGTACACAGAGCTCTTTTTAAATCCTGGAAGGCCTGCGTATGCTCTCTAGTCCATGGAAAGGAGCTGTCTGATATGTCTTTAGTGGTGAGGGCAAGAAGAGGTTTGACCATGGCCGAAAAATTGGAAATCCACTGTCTATAGTATGAGGTTAGGCCTATGAAGGCTCGTACCTGCTTTTGTGTTCGGCTACACGATCAGCGGTGAGCTGCCTTCCCTAAATAGGTCACCTTCTCTTGACAAAACTGAAGCTTTTTAAAGAGACCTTGTTGTTATGGAGGGCAAGGTGGCATAACAAACAAAGGGTATCCTCTTTACATGTCGGGGCAGAATTTGCAGCAATGAGGATGTCATCAACATACTGCAGCAGTGTGGAATTATCAGGGAGTTCCAAGGAATCTAGTTGACTTTTGAGAGCTTGACTATAGATACTGGGGCTCTCGGTGAAGCCTTGAGGGGCGCGGCAAAATCTAAAGCTCCGCCCACCAAGGGAGAAACCAAAAAAATGTCTGCTGTCAGGATGTATAGGAATACTGAAAAAAGCATTCTTCAGGTCTATGACAGAAAAGGGCGTGGCGTCAGAAGGGACCATCGTCAAGAGGGCTGTAATGTCGGGGACAACAGGGTATTGGGAGATCGTTATTTTGTTAAAGGCTCTCAGATCAATCACAAATCTGTATATTTTAGGGGAGAGAGCATCTCCATTGGTCTTCTTAAGAACCGGAATAATGGGACTGTTACAGATATTACCACGTGTCTCCTCCACTACGCCCTTGTCCATCAATTCAGACATTATTGTTAAAAGGGCGACTTCTCCTTCCGCGGGTAGTCGATACTGCCGGAGGCGGGGGAGAGGGCGCCTGGCTGAATGCGTACCACATGAAGGGGTAGGTTGAGGCACCCCACAACAATGTCTGATGATGCCCAGAGGGAGGAAGGTAATGACTGCAACTCTGGTGGGAGAGGCCCAGACAGATTCATATAGGAGTCGGGGGTGGGGGAAATTGTTAGAGACACGCCTTGGGGACTACATGATATAGTGGCATACAGAGCTTTCAGTAAATCCATGCCTAAAAAGTTTTCACTGCAACCTGAAGTAAGGACCAAGGGAGCGTCAACATGGGCGGGGCCGATATCGAGAGGGAGGGGTTCAGAAACAGGGCTGGTCACGGGTGTTCCCGCAAAACCCACAGAGACATTCAAATTGCCAGAAAGGGGAGCCTCCGGGACCGATACATGTGCAATAGAAGACCTAGTCGACCCTGTGTCCAGAAGGAAAGACCGAGCATCCCCTGCAACTGACACTTGAACATATGGGCCCTTCTAGTCGACCGGAATTTGCACTTTCGAAATACCCCTTCCCTGACTAACCTATGCTTGATAAAACCGTGTCTCGTCTACCTCTTCATAATCGTCATTGTAATAAGTACGTGTGGCTTCATACCCATCAAATTTGTTAGCAGGGCGTTGTCGTATGGTGTTGTCATCCCTATGTTTCCCCTCTCGGTCACTAGGGCGGTGTTGCCTTTGGTCTTTAGCAATCACCCCATCCTTGTGAACACGAGGCCGTGTTTTACCTGTCCGTATGTTTTCTGTTAAAACAGGACACTCATCCACCCAGTGGCCGTAACCCTTACAATAGGCACATTGATCTGTCTGAAGAGGCCCGGAGGGGCCGGAGGAAGTCGATTGGCGTGCTCTTGTCGGCCGCTGAGGGGGCGGCCGGAAATTGCCACGGGCGTCAGGGCCTTTGGGAGGATAGGCTTGTTGCAGAAGTACTTTCGTTTTAAGGTCTTTATTTCTCTTGACCTCTTTCTCCTTATCCTCGTTTTCCCTATTCTCATGGTATTGGGCCATGGCCAAGATACCTGTCATAGTGTGAGCGGACCATGAACTCTCAACCTTCTTGAGTCTGGCAGAAATGTCAGGGAGCAAATTGCTGACAAATTTGTCAACGAATACCGGGCCGGCTCCTGGGACCCGAGGGTCCAGGCCGCTGTGTCCCTTGTATTCAGTTTCAAAATGGGTGAAGAAATCCGCCACCCTCTCATCCTTACACTGTCTACAGGCGTTAATTTTATCCCAATTTTTGACCGTTTCTGGCAACAGCGTCTTCATGAATGTTCCGATTTTGCCAGGCAAGGCTGTGATGGCGCCGTTCGGTTTCCCATTTCTACTTCATGGTCGGTATGTCGCATTTTATCCCAGACCTCAGTAGGGACAACCGTACCAAAAAGTAAATCTATGACTTCGAGAATAAGGGTACCGGCAGATATTATCTGGCTTAATTCTTTATAGAAGGCAGCCGGATTCTTCCGAGGATCCGGCAATTGTCCCTTTAACTGTATCACTTCAGACCTTTTCCAAGGAACATGAACCCAAAGCCTGCGCCAGTGTGCTTCGACAGACCCTCGGCCATTATTTTGGGCATCGGTGAGTGCGTTAACAAAAACAGGGGCCGCCTCTCTCATTGGCATAGCTGTCTCTAGAGTGGGGCTGGGGAAAGCGGTCATATCACGGTAAGCTATCAAAGAAGACATAGCGCCAAACATCCCCTCTCCCTGCACATCGCCCCTTTTTATTTGTGACCTGAGGTCTACCAATCCGGCGGGTATCTGCATAAATGAAATCTCGAATCTCTGCATAACCAAGGTACACATGTATTCAGCCCAGGTGGTCTGTTCCATAATCGTCCACTGGGAAAAGGTGGACCATATTTCTTTAAATGGATAAATATTCCTGCTATTTATCCAACATTCACACTGTTGCCTTTGCAGGTCATCTTCTCGAAGGGACGAAAAGCTGACTGCAGAGCGCAAGGAAGCCAGTCGGGGGGAATTCAATAATCTATATAAATCCTGCTTAACCGTAGACCACGGGGAAGAAGGGAGGGGGCGGGCAGGGGTAAAGCTGCAGGTATTGGGCGGATGGGGACTCGTTGTCATTCCCGTGGCGAGGACAGGGGTAGTGTGCGCAGTCGGCGTTATAGGCGTCAAAATAGGGGGGGTTGGTGTGACGGGGGAACAGTAGGAGGGGCAGTGGAGGCAGGAGTGTGTAGCACGGCTGGTGCCGGTGTATGCGGGGCAGGGGGGTCAGCGCAGGGTACATGGGGGCATAAGCAGGAGGACTTTCCAACATGGTATCGAGCAGGGAATCGCCCTCTTCTCCCCCTTCCATAAAGCCTTTTCCTTTCTCTTCACGGGCCGGGTAGCACTTCTGCACCCGCGCCCTATGTTCCCTATCAGCTATCTCTACAGATTTTTCCATTCGGTCCTGTAGGTGCTTCCTAGCATGGTCAGCCATTGACATCCGCTCTCGTTTCCTTTCTAGTGCCTTTTCCTTCTTTGCTCTCTGCTCAATTTCCTTCCGCCACAGCCTGACAGACTCAAACATCGAGGGACAAACCTTTCGTTTAAATAGCTGTTCCTCTAGATTTTCAAGAACCTGTGGATCAAAGGACCCATAAGGGGGCCATTGTAAATCGGGAATGGCTTGTTTGGTATACTTAGTCCAAAGGGAGGAAAACGTTATGGCAGATGGGCCATATTTTGCGTACATAGTGTGACCAGGCGTCCCTTCTGGAGGAAGCGGACAAGCCGCCTCCAGCTGGGAGTCCTGCATACACATACAACAACATCATTTCTTAAACTTACTATTCGCCGGCATACTGAAAAGGACCGAAAACAGATAATACAAACAACAGCGGGCCTTAAAAAACTCACCTCGCTGGCTTGGCTTTTGCAAAAGTCAATAAGAGCGCAATCATATAGACTCGGTGGGTGATCAGCCCACCCTTACCTGACAGGGGTAGTTCTCTTCTGCAGACGTAGGGCCGTGTCCTGTTCCAGAAATCACTGTTAGGGGACCCCAGCGAGGACGCGGTCATGTGGCGCAGACCGGGCGGGGAGGAACAGAGGGCGAGTCGTTCGGCTACCGGACTGCAAGAATCCCTCGGGTAGGGTACCTCCGTCGGAGTGTCTCCGTGCACCTCCTCACATCCACCAGGCCTGACGTTCGTGCTCGTGGGGTCCGTGTTCGGGCACCATTTTGTAGAGCCGTACTACCCACTTACTGGGTCTCTGTGGTGGGGGAACCGCCCAAGTCTACCATACCCTCCTTATATCGAAAAAGGAGACACAGGAGCCTTCGTCTGCAGGAGGAACAAGGTTTTATTCAAATAGCCCGGGCTATGGAACAGAGTCCCAAGCTCGTCGGTGACAAGACAGAGGAGGCTGCTGCTTTACTCCGCAGCTTACACGCCTTATATACATATTTCCCCACCCTAAGGAACCAGTTCGGATAGAGCTGTAGTTACGCCATTCTTCGTTCAGGCAGGACTGGTGCTGCAACAGATGGTACAATCGATTAGGACAGATCTTGCCAAACGGGATATGTACGTGAAAGAATCAAACAGATCTTGACAAACAGGATATGTGAAAGAAACAAGTTCTGGGACAGCGTCGTGACCAAATCTTGCGAAACAGGATGGGTGTGTGCAGGAGTCCAGTCCAAGGGCGGTGAGAGGCCAATTCTCTGTTCCCCTTTTTGGAAATGGCTTAACCGCAAGGAGCAGGAAGGGCAGGGCGGTCATGACAGTTAGAACTTTGGCAAGCATCAGTAGAAACGACCAGGAGGGTCATGCAGAGGTGTTTGACACAAAATGGCAACGCTAAAATAATGGAGTCTGACACAAAATGGATGTCGACAAGAAGGACACTTTTCCTCAATCTTACAGGCGATCCAAAGGCAAGCCGCCCCTCGCGACCTACCACCTGATGAGCCAACTTGCAACGTGGCCTTAGCCAATCGATGCTTAATGGTTGTGGTGAGGGGATTGCCCCTCCCACTTCCGGTGAACCGGAATCGGATCCGGTCCACTTGGACAACATAGATGACGGTGATTGGGCGGAGGCCCTGAGGCCCATCGTGGGGCGGCGATATCTTCCTGTCTGAGATTGATTGAATTAAAATACTTACACAGAGCATAGTATATGAGAAACCGCTTGTGGCGCGTGGGCCTCATAGGAGGGGAGTGGCGTCTTGTTTGGCAGAGGTTCTCCCATGGGCTACTCCATTCGTCCCAAAGCTGCTCCTCCTTCACAGTACAGATGGGATAGGCGGGAACCGCTATAAACGCCATTTATTATTCTTGGGCTCACACTAGCGAAAAGGGAAATAGCCCAACAGTGGAAGGCCAGTGTGCTGCTGCATCTGGTGCCCTGGGAGCGTGGGATGGTCTTTTGTATGGCGCTGAAGATAGTGGTGTTTCAGGCCAGGGAATGCCCTCAGAAACGTCCAAAGATTTGGCAGAGGTGGTCTGATTATCGGGGCCTGTTCTTGGAGCCAGTACGCACTGCTGAACTACAATTAGATGCTGAAAGCAGACACTGTGGCCAAGTTATACAGCATAGATACTCCCAAACATTTTCAGAGTGACCGCAAAGTATGTCTGTGGCGAGCCCGAGGGCTGCAACGATGCTAGCAGGATGAGAGTGGGACTTAGTGGGTGATTAAATGTTGCAGTATATTTTATTAGACTCTTTTCCTTTACTTCAGTTAGCTTGTAAATAAAAGCTTCCCTATTTATTTAACATCATTCTGAATGTTAGTGCTGTAGGAACTAAAGAGCAGCCCAGTGCTGCTGTTAACCCAGGGGCTGCATGTGAAGGTCAGGAGGGCCACAGGCGGCCCCTGGGCCATACTTTGAGTGTCACTGATAGACAGGATACTGCGACGAGATCCCAAACTGCAACGCATAAGATTTTGGACACTGCATTGGGATAGGAGTGAGGGTCGCCAAAGGCTTTCTGTCAATGTGTTTGTGTTCGACATGTTTTTGGGGATAAAGAAACTGGACTCAACCTGTGGAACCATCTGTATGTATATGGCCCGTTTGAGTCCTGTCTCTGGGAAAAACCCAATAAACTTGGTTGTGAAAAAAAAACACTTTAGTATTTTTCATATTTTCGGAACAATATTATTTATAACCTTTTGTTGGTAATTTGCCATGCCTGCAGGGTCAGCAGGGATTTCTTTTGCCTATTTACTGCAGTTATTTTTATTGGCCCTAGAACTTAGGGTGACCATTTGTTTGCAAATTTCACGGATCGTCTGTTATTTGGGTCTTACGTCCGTTGTCCATGATGATACCTTTTACGGATGCATTTTTTCCGTAATTGCGAGGATTGCAGCGAGCCCCACTGTTCCCCTGAGAGAAGCCTCACAGTTCTGCAGAACTCGCTGTTAGGGTCAGCTCGCACTCTTACTCAGAACTAAAGAGGCTTCAGCACCTCCTCACCAACCACTGACTGTCGACCTGCCAATTGTCAGTCTGTCTGCCGGCTGATTGTCACAAACGTAAAGACAATAGGTCATTCTGGGCCGTTACAGCATGTGGTGTGGCCCCTTCTGCCCCCGCCCACGGCACTGCATTCTACTTTTGTCCAGGGGCTTGTACCACCACAACAGGGGCCTAGCTCTTGGAGGAGGGTTGCTTTTAGAAATATCTAACATAGGCTTCACAGTTCGTTGTGTACCAGCAATTTGTACGTGACAGCAAAAATGTCAGTTTAACTCTGGTGAATAATGTATCTATTGGTCAGATCAGAGTTTTGCCTTGTACAGTTTTGACTCAAAGTAGCGCAGAGATGATGTGTAACATGCAATCATTTTTTTTATTTTTTATGTAGATAGCTCAGTGGGTTACAGAGTTCTTTTTGTTAATTGCAGTTGTTTTTTCCCAATCTTTCATTATTACAAAATTAGGATGTTTCTCAATTTAGTAGTCCTAAAATTTAGGACTACTAAATTGAGAAAAATCCTAATTTTAAGACTTTCGGTATTCACAGAAGGCATTTAGGAGTCCTAAAGTTAGGAGTCCTAACTATACTACTACTAAACTGAGAAAAATCCTAATTTTAAGACTTTCGGTATTCACAGAAGGCATTTAGGAGTCCTAAAGTTAGGACTCCTAACTTCTGTGAATACCGAAATGAGTAAGTGCCTTCTGTGAATACCAAAATGAGTAAGTGCCTTCTGTGAATACCAAAATGGTAGTAAGTTTAGGATTTTGTCTTAAGTTAGTTCTGTGAATCGGGCCCTTAGTGTTTAAGGTCCCTTCCTAGTGGATTATGAAGAAACCCTTTAGAAAATAGAAGGTTGGAGAGCCACCCCACCCGTGGATACTGAAGAGATTACCTATCCCAGGGAAGCCGGGTGCATAGCGTCGAAGTGGCATCGGAAACCGCCGTCGTTCTCAATGGGAACCTTCAAAGAAATGCCACTGCTGGAAAGGATAAAAGTGACAGGTGGAACCCACAGGTGGATTCTTTAAGGAAGAAACCTGGAAGCAGAGGGGACAGAGTCTAGGTCACTCAGGAGTGACCAGGGCTCCGTAGACGAGTGCCCACCGATGTCGGGTGCTTCAGGTGTGAAGAGGGAGACCTTGAATCTGCAGCCACCGGGACCAGGAGACGTTGAGGATGACCCGGATAAGAGCTGTCCCACAAAGGATGTCAAGTGTTGAGGGGTCGTGTTTGGCGGGAGCACCTACAAGCCTTGGCAGCGGCAACCCATGAGGAAGGTTGAGGAAGGTTACGGCCTGGCCCAGCAAGGACTAGCAGACTCAACACAGCAAGGGGAGTCAGGGCAGGTCTGGAGCAACCAGGGGAGCCCAAGAAAATCAGCGTTGTCCCGCAAATGGACCCACAGGCCGAAGGCACAGGGGTTGGGAGGAGACCTCTAGCAGTTTCACAAAACAACAGCTTGCGAGGAAGCTGAAGTCCTTTGTACAAAATGTGCGCAGAGATTGGGGCTATCGATAGCCCAATGCTCTTAGTTGGGGAACGCCAACAAGCATATGCACTTGCAAATGTACGCGGTGCACAGGGGTTCAAGTTATGCGGTCCCCACAAGGGATCGTGTATGTAAGAAAATGCAGTATATTCTCAATACCGGTGTCTCTCTCGTGTATTATTATGCCACATTTCCATATTGGCTACAAATGACTTGTGTATGCAAGAGACAGTTAAACACGGCACCATCCACCGTAAACTGAAGCTCAGGCGTGTGCGCCCTGCTCCTCTTGTGTGTCTGGGACCGCGTCTGACCCGGTCGGATGATGCCGTGTTTAACTGTCTCTTGCATACATGAGAATATACTGCATTTTCTTACATACAAGATACAAAGATTTGAAATCAGAAGAGTTTTGCTTCACCGCAGCTATACCTTAGGACCTAGTAGGAAGGCATAGCCTATGAACTGAGAGATTTTATTTTATTGTAATACCTGTTTCTGTAAAGCTTTTATTTCAACATTTTCAATTAATGGAGAAGAAAGAGCACAATTGGAAATGCCTCACATAACATGTGGGAAGGTGAGAAGGGAAGTCAGTTGCTGTCTCCCCGGGCTTGAATCCCTGCGATGTGCGATTAAGCGTTTTTCATCGCTACCCGATCTTGCACTGAATAGGACTGTGATTTTACTCTTGTTCATTCCTTCGTTTTTTTTTTTTTTGTTTGTTTTTTTGTTTTTTTTTTGGAAAACCTTTATTCTTCAAAAAACATGGACACAGCTATTCAGCCGACATCCCAGAGGTTCGGCAGCTTTGAGAAAGCAGAACAAAGAAACGTCCACCGTGCATAGAAGGAGAAGCAGAAAAGGTTCTGTTTTAAATAAACACAAACTCACACAAAACCCCAGCAAGGCGAAGAACTGAATACCACTGGTGATTGCCCCTCAGGGGAGAGCAGACCCCCCTCGTCTAACAGTCACAATACTGTGTTAAGAGGAAAAAGGGGGAAAAGCAGAGGCCCAAAAAGTCAACTAACAATCAGTTACATATACAAAAGCTGGAAAGAATGTTAAGGGGAGAGCTGTTCATCGGGGGGATCCAAATCAGGGGCAAGACATATGCCCCCCCTATACTGGTTCCACCGCCCCCAAATGGCGTGCCACTTCCGGGGGCGCCCTCTAGCACAATATACTGTCTTTTCCCTTAGCATACTCCAGTCCATGTTTTCTTTCCACGCAGTCAATGTGGGGGGACCCGCAGAGCCCCACAGGCGCGCGATGTCTCGCTTAGCCACCATATTACCCAGAGTCACCCACAGGGTCTGTGCCTCATCGTGATCGGTAGGCCCCCAAACATTCAGGAGACAGCACCGCGCCTCCGGCTGCATAGCAATGCCCGTCACCTCCCCCATCACTGTATGGACTCTCCTCCAGAATTCCATGATAACGCCACATTCCCAAATGATATGCATAAAGGTACCCACCATACCGCAGCCCCTCCTGCATAAACCCTCCTCAGAAAATCCCATATGAACCAGCCTTGGCCCCGTAACATAGGTTCTGTGGAGTATTTTGAGCTGCACCAGCCTCAGACGTGATGGGATCGCGACCTCCTTAGGAGAGGAGACCGCAGACTACCAATCCTCGTCATCTAGTTCGAGTCCGTCCCTAGTCCACTGGTCCCTCAGCCCCAATAGCAGGTCCGCCCGAACATTTATCAATTTCTTATATATGAGAGAAATCGTACTCTCTGGCAGATGGCCATCGAGGATCCGATCCTCCAATGGAGAGGACTCAGGCACCTTCTCACCGTCTACGAGGACTGAGCGCAGGGCATGACGCACTTGAACATAGCGGAAGAACTCGGATTTCCCCAACTCATACTCCTGCTGCAGCTCTTCAAAGGACTTCACCCTCCCCTTAATCAGCAAATCTCCAACCCTGGAGATTCCAATCAAGTCCCATTTATCAAAACCTTTCGTATGCCAGAGCCTCCCCAATTTTTCAGATTCAAACAACGGGGTAGCTAGGGTGAGCCTATCCTTCCAGCCCAGCGAGTCAGTCGCCAACCTCCACACGCGCACCGCCACCCCAGTGGGCCCCGTGAGGGACGAATCCAGCGCCCGAGAGTACAACGCTCTATGATAATTACCGCCGCGCAGCAACCATCGGTCCATGGCATAGCCGGGGCTTAGAGCCGGACCATAGAAACCATGATTAATCGCGCTCAACTGGGTGGCCCAATAATAGCGTCGAATGTCCGGAAGCGCAATACCCCCGTCGTACCACGGAAGCGTCAACTTAGCAATCGCTATGCGCGGCCGTCCATCCCACAACAACGATCGTTGGAGGGTTTCAACCTCCCGGAAATAACTGGCCGGTACCCAATCAAGGGTATTCTGCAAGGCGTAGAGGAACCGGGGGAGAGACATCATTTTAAACAAGGCGGCGCGCCCAACGAGGGAGAGCGGCAGCTTCCGCCAGCCCGCAACATCCCGCCGCAAACGCGCCAGTGGGGGGAGCAGGTTTCTCTCATACCGCAGGGTGGAGTCAGTGGAGATAAAAATCCCCAGGTACACAAAGCCCTGCTGGGCGATCCGGATCGAACACGTTCGCGGGACAGGCGGAACCTCGCCGCTCAGAACATACAAATACGATTTACTCCAATTGATGACGAGACCCGAGTTCCTGCCAAAGGACGTCAGAACGTCACAAACCACTATAAGCGAGTTCTTGGGCGAGGCGAGATATAACAGGATGTCATCGGCATAGAGCGATATCGGTCCTCGTGCTCGGGCGACCACCTAAGTCCACGTATATCCGGATGCCAGCGTATCCACGCCGCCAGCGGCTCGAGGGCAAGGGCGAACAACAAAGGCGACAGGGGGCACCCCTGCCGAGTTCCCCTCCCAAGCTGGAACGGAGTCGACGCCCGCCCGTTTACCACAACACTCGCAAGGGGGCCCTCATAAAGCAACCTCACCCAGCTCAAAAAACCAGGGCCAAAGCCGAACTTGGCAAGCACAGCCCACAAATATGCCCATTCCACCGTATCAAAAGCCATCGTGGCATCAAGAGATGCCACAATAGCTGGTTCTCGGAGCGTGCCCGCCCTGGCAATCACTCCATGAAGGCGCCGAAGGTTCAACGCAGTGTTACGGTGCGGGATAAAGACGGATTGATCCGGATGGATCAAGTCCCCGAGCACCCTGACCAAGCGGCCTGCCAGAATTTTAGCCAGAATTTTCGGCTCAGCATTAAGGAGTGATATTGGCCGATAGGAGGCACACTTATCTCGGGGTTTACCCTCCTTGTGTATTACAACAATCGTCGCCAGTCTCTGATCCAACGGAAGGGACCCGCCCCCCCGCGCCTCCACAAACATGGCGCGCAGGTGAGGGGCAACCCTATCCGGGAACAGCTTATACAAGTCAATCGGCAAACCATTAGGGCCTGAGGCCTTACCCGAGTTCAGCGCACGGATGGCACCCGCCACCTCATCGACCGTTATGTCTCCATCGAGGTCATCTCTATCTACGTCAGAAAGGCAGGGCAGAGCGATGTCCCGCAGGAGGTCAAGCGAGTCCTCGGTCGGCCTATCCGAAACTGAGGCATAAACCATACGGAAATAATCCGAAAAACACTGTACTATCCCCTCAGGGTCAACAACCACCTCTCCCCCCTCTCTCGTCAGCTCCGGCACCACTCTATTAACCCGTTCTTTTTTGTCCAGCCAAGCTAGGAGCTTCCCGGCCTTATCACCAACATCATACAAGCGGCCCTGCTGTTCCCTACTAAGGGTCTTGGCGGCATTCGTCACCAGGTCCTTATATTCGGCTTGCTTCAAGCTCAGCTCATGCAGTGAGGCCTCTGTAACCTCCCCCTCCAGGGCCACCTCTAAAGCCGCGATCTCCTCCTCAACCTGCATAACCTCGCCATCTCTCCGCCGCTTGGCTGCCACTACCAAGGAGAGGGCCTCTCCTCTCAGCACGGTCTTAAATGCTTCCCACAACGACACGGCCGAGTCAACGGACCCCTGGTTGTCTTTAAAAAAGTGATCAACTGTCTTCAACAGCGCACTGCGCATCTTGGGGTCACGAAAGTACCAGGGGTTAATAGGAGCAACCCTGCCCCCTCCCTCGCGGCCGACATCCAGCCGGACCCACACTGGCGAATGATCCGATATGCCCCGCGCCATATGCCTGGCCTCAGATACCAATGAGGCGTGCGCAGCCAGAGTGAGCAGGTAATCAATCCTAGAGAGGCTACCATGCGCCCCGGAGTGGAAGGTGTATTGGCTCTGTGTGGGGTGCCGGAGCCTCCAGCAGTCTACCAGGCCGAGTGTGTCTAGAAAGTCTGGAAGCCACTTCTGAGCCCCCCCGGTGTCCCTGGGCGGGTACCTATCCAGCAGCCCAGAGCCGACAGCATTGAAGTCCCCCCCCACCACTAGCATACCCTCCGGGAGGTCCAACAAGGCCCTACCCAAATCTGTAAACGTGGAGGCCTGCAGGGCCGGAGGGACATAGACCGAAACCAAAACCAGAGTTCTTCCTTCCCACCTCCCCGCCACCGCCACAAACCTCCCCCTATCATCAACAATGGTGGAGTTCACCTTGAACGGTAGTGAAGCTCTAACTAGGATGCCCACACCCCTGGAGCCGGAGGAGAATCCCGAGTGAGCTATGAATTTGTAACCTTTCCTATTAAGAGCATGGCAAGTATTGCCTATAAGGTGTGTCTCCTGCAGTAGGACGGCATCCGGCAAAGACCGTTTCAGGAACTGCAAGACTATCCCCCGCTTAATGCGATCCCCCAAACCATTAACATTCCAGCTAAGAACATTTAAACCCCTACCCCCCATCCCCACACACCAAGAGGCCCACCCCACACCCGAAGACCCACCATGGAACAATCCTGACAATGATTACTACGCCTTGCAAAAACAAACCCCCCAACAACAAACCCAAAATCCCAACTATCCCCCCCACCCTGCACCCCTGCTGCAGCTTACAAAGCCCCCCCAACTTGCAGTGTGCCTGTCGCCCTACCAAAACCCAAATCTACAAAAAGTACCCTGAGGGAGGAAAGAGCTCCCATCGTCCTCCCGCAACCCTCCGTATTGTACTGCAATCAGTTCAAGTCATCATCCGGAACCGAATCAAGTCAGTCCGGCTCCAAAGGCATCAACCCTGCCCATCCCGGCCACTGTCCCCGTCTGCGGCAGCATCCTCGCCAGTCCGTCGTCGGGGCAAAGCGTCCAGCCATTCACCGGCCATAGCAGGCGACTCAAAGAAGAAAGTTCGGTCTTCATACACCACACGTAATCTGGCAGGGAAAAGCATGGCATACTTCAGGTCCCTCTCCCGAAGCCGTCTCTTCACTCCCAGGAAACTCTGCCTTTGCCTTTGCACCAGCTGGGTGAAGTCAGGATAAAAACTCACCGACGCGTTCTGAAAAGGGACCGGGCCCGTCACCCGTGATGCTTGCAGGATAGCGTCCCGATCTCGGAAGTGGAAGAGCCTGGCGACAATCGGTCTCGGTGGAGCTCCCACCTTGGGCCTCCCACCCGGCACTCTGTGAGCTCGCTCAACTGCGAAAAACTTCCCAAGGCCCTTAGGCTTCAGATGGTTAAGCACCAAGTCCTCCACGAGCAGGTCTACAGAAATCTCGTCAGAGGACTCCGGGACCTCGATAATGCGCACGTTGTTGCGCCTGGCCCGGCTCTCAAAGTCCTCAAGCCTACGGGCGGAGAGGTCACTCTCGGCCCGCAGCTTACGAACCTCAGTCTGAAGTTCCGAGACATCATCAGCGAGGCTCGTGGTCTTGAGATCAAGGGTTTTAACCTGTTCATTAGTTTTGCCCAAATCCGCGCGGATCAGGTTAACGTCCACCAAGATGGTATCCACTTTGTGCGCCAGTGCATCAAACTGTCTCCCAATCGAAGCCTGCATCCCTTCGAGCGCGCCCATGACATCCTGCAACAAGAGCTCCGAGGCCGGGGGTGAGGCAGTCTTCTGTCCATCCAGCGACTGGCTCGATCCACCAGGCGATCCCTTCTGCTGGGCATACCGATCCATATTATTGGCTTGAGTATAGGCTCCCCGCCTGGTAGCCTTGGGTTTCAGCCGATCCACCTCTGCTTTACCCGACATGTCTGGCACCAAGCAGTCCGGTGCAAAAAGACGGCCCTCTCTCAGGTAGAGGGAGCAGGAGAAGTCAGATCTGCAATAGCCAGCCAGGGTAGGGCGCAGAGCGTCCAGAGGATAATAAAGCAGCCGAAAGCACTCCCGGGCCAAGGCAGACAAAGGGCAAGAAAGTGAAAGTGAAAGGACGGGGTCCTCCGTCCGACAGTTCACACCTCGCCTGGCCGCTGTTGTTCAATTAGAGGTCGGGCATCCTGCCAACGCCAGCCCCTGGCATCCCTCGGAGATAGGCCTCAATCTGCCGCCGTGCACAACTCCGGTTCCCGGTGGGCGATCCGAACTCGGGCAGCATCAATCGCCTCCATAACGAGTCATCTGCAAGATGCCGTGCATATAAAACAGGATTGAAGACAGGATAGTCGACGGAGGGCGCGTGGGTCTCGGGAGCTCAAAGCTCACGCGGCCATCTTGGTCAAGCGCTAGGCTCCTCCCCCCATTCCTTCGTTTTTAAGTTAATCTGCTACTGCGTTTATTTTAAAAATTGACATTGCTGCTAAAACTGATTGATTGCTTTTAAAATTGATTTTTAAAACGGACCGCTTACTTGCACCTTAGCTCCACGCACACACCGGAATCTTGGAGGGAAATAACCTGCTTGGCCGACATTTTGGGAAGGGCGCGCTCTAGCAATTGGGGGAATTCACTATAAAACATGCGCGGACGCGAGCGTCTCGGTGAGAAGGGAAGTCAGTTGCTGTCTCCCCGGGCTTGAATAACTGCGATGTGCGAGTAAGCGTTCTTCGTAGCGATCTTGCGCTGAATAGGACTGTGATTTTACTCTTGTTCATTCCTTCGTTTTTAAGTTAATCTGCTACTGCGTCTATTTTAAAAATTGACATTGCTGCTAAAACGGATTGATTGCTTTTAAAATTGATTTTTAAAACGGACCGCCTACTTGCACCTTAGCTCCACGCACACACCGAAATCTTGGAGGGACCTAACCTTCTTGGTCGCCATTTTGGGAAGGGCGAGCTCTAGCTGTTGGGGGAATTCACTATAAAACATGCACGCTGCGCGGACGCGTAGCGGATGCATGCCGCTGGCGCGCCAATGGCGTGCCTAAGGCAAGCCCGTCTGCGCCCGTCAGCCTCCCGGATGCGGCCAGCGCCAGCCACGCTGCCCGTTTTATTTCAAATGCTCACTGTGTACGTAGATCTTGGAGCACGGAGGAACTGGGTTCAATCGGTGAGTCACTGAGCAGGTGCGTTCATGTTTGGGCCGTGCTCGAAAACATGGATAGCATTTTCAGATTATTCCATACGGGGGGGCTCAACTCCTTTACCCAGCCACATCCCTCCTATCCCTCCGGCTGGTCAAAGCATCAAAGCAGCCCTGATCAATGCACGATCTATGGTAAAACATGTGGCTAATATTTTTGAGTTCTTGGTGGATAACCAAATTGATCTATTATTTATAACAGAGACCTGGGTAAATGATTGTTCTTCTCCGGTTATCACCTTGGCCATCCCTATAGGGCTTAAAATTGCCATGGTTGACCGCAAAACAGGGAGAGGAGGAGGGGTGGCGGTAGTTTTCAGGGAAAATTGGATTTTTACACAGGGGCATTCCCACGACTTTATGGAGGGCTAAGCGCTGGATTTCTCCCTTACTATTTCTCCGCATTTTTTATTAGGAGCCACGCTTTTATATCGTCTCCCCGGGCCCCCTAATCCTTTCCTCTAAGCGTTGGATGAAGCTATTGTGCCTAGAGCTTTAAATTATTCTAATTATTTACTGCTCTGCGATTTCAGTATTCACTGTGATTGTAGAGAGGCTCCAGATACTTACACCCTTAATGAGTCTCTGGATCTTGCTCAATTGACACAGTGGATCAACTCCCCCACTCATAGTGGAGGTCATACTATTGATGGGGTTTGTTCCAATTTTCCGTTAACTGTACTAGACCCTCTCCCGGTCACTTGGTCCGATCACTTATTAATTCAATTTTCCTGGACCATTAAGTCATCCTCCTTTTTTATGAATACCCCAGTGGCCAGACCTCCCCTTCGCATCGAGCCTACCGCCTTTGGTAGGGTCTTGGCCGACACACGGCCAGACACGTCAGGGGATTTGCTGGAAGCAGTCGACAGACTTAAGATCTGGTTGGCCGACGCGGTGGAGAATTTCTCTATTCCACCAAGTCATAAAAAAGCGAGAAAATCCCTGTCCCAACCCTGGTTTTCTAAGGAATTAAAAGAACAAAAATCTTCATGTAAGAAGCCACTTTTTTGCAGAGCGCATTACCCAATCAAAATATAATTCGAAGGAAATATTTTCAATCGTTCAAAGCTTCCTGGATCCCTGTACTGAACAGAAGACTTCTCCCGGCTCGAATGATTGGTGTGAGCAACTCTCGAGGTTCAGGAGAGTGATTTCCATCACAAAGTCGCATCGTCTGGTTCAGTGCGCCCCTCTTTGGCTACTTTCTCTTCCATTCTGCTGTCTGACACCCTGACTATTCTTAAATCACTTAAATCAAGCTCTCCTACTGACCCATGTCGAGCTAGGCTATTGGCGGCAGTTGCGAATGTAGTTAACCCGGAAGTCAATGAAATTGTTAATATGTCCCTTCTGACTGCTGCGATCCCACCGGAGTGGAAACAGGCTAAACTCCTCCCCTTGCTGAAAAAACCTTCACTCAATCCCACCACCCCGGCTAGCTACCGCCCAATCTCACTTCTCCCGGCTGTGGCGAAGGTGTGTGAGAAGGCCGCTCATAAGCAGCTCTCTGAGTTTGTTGAGACCTCTGGCACCCTCCACCCCGCCCAGTCGGGCTTCAGGGCCTCCCACAGCACCGAGACACCCTTGGTTGAGATGGCGGAGGCTATCCGAGAGTGCCTGGGTGCTGGCAGCAGAGCAGCTTTAGTGCTTTTAGATCTCTCCACCGCGTTTGACACCGTGCCTTATCAACAACTTTTGGCACGATTGTCTCATATCGGCATCTCTGGCCAGGTTTGGAAGTGGATCAAATCTTTTCTAGTCAACAGATCACAGCAAGTATGACTGCTCCCTTTCTCTTCCACTCCAAGAAGTTTGAATAGGGAGTCCCTCAGGGCTCCACATTGAGCCCTCTCCTGTTCAATGTTTATTTGACACCCCTTGTTTACTTGGCAGAGGAGCTGGGCGCTAAGATCATAGCCTATGCAGACGATACCCAGCTCCTCTTTACATGAAACAAAACTGATTCCTCTCCGACCATTGCTAAAAATGACCTCGCTGAGGTCTATAAATGGCTAGCAAAGGCCCAACTGAAATGTAACAAGGAGAAATCGGAGTTGCTCCTCTATGGTTCCTTCCCCCCGCATTTCAGAGAGGATATCTGGCCTATGGGCTACCCATTGCCCAGCGGTTCGGGGCGTCCGGCGAAAAATCTGGGTGTTTAGTTTGCTGAGGATTTGAAATTTCTGCCCCAGATTAATAAGCTGGCGGGTGTATGCTTTGGCACACTGAAATGATTAAAGAAGTTTCTGCCACTCTTGCCCAAAATGGTTAAGGAAATGGTGACCCGTGCACTCATCCTATCAAGGCTAGACTATGCCAATGCCTTGTACATTGGTCTCCCGGCTTATCAGCTAAAAAGCTACAGATAGTTCAGACCGCGACGGCTAGAGCTTTGCTGGGTATGCCAGGTAGATCCAGCGCTAGTCAGAACCTACGGGATCTGCATTGGCTCCCGATTGAGCAACGGGTACTTTTCAAGGCTCTTACACTTGCTCATGGTGCTCTCTACAAGGCAGGGCCTCAATATCTTAGGAGACGATTTTCGTTCTATGCGCCGCCTCATCATCTTCGCTCTACAGGCCAATGCCTTGCTGCTATTCCTAGGTACCGCCTGACTAGATTAGGCGGCATCTCTCTTTCTGTTAAAGCGGCCTTAGCTTGGAATGCCCTGCCCTTTGAACTACGAAACATTGAGAGTATCATGCTGTTTAAAAAACAGCTGAAAACCCTGCTATTTAGGTAATCATGGGTTAGGCCAACCCTTTTCCTTCTTCACCATTTAGCTTCCGCGCCGGGACACTTTTGAGTAGCCGTGCGCGCTATAAATGGAGGCTAACATAACATAACATGACCGGTGTGCACTAATCCCCAAATCTTCTGGTGCCACACAATGATCCGTGCTGGAACCTTGGATGGATTTCTCCCTCATTGTTTGAAAAATATCCTTTTCTTAACAAACAGTGATTTTCTGTCTGTATGCATATGTTATTTCATTACTGCAACCTTAGCCGAAAGGCAGCAGCGCGCAGTACAAGGTCCACAACAAAATGTTTGTCTGGACACCTGTGCTAAATTATTGAAGGGATATTTACTAACATTTCTTGCAACACAGTGCAGTAAGTGAAGTTGCTGTGCTGCCCAAAAAGGACAGAGCAGAACAGCACCATTTTTTCACAGATATGGCACATTGGAATTAGGATTGAAAACTCCGACATGCAAGTTAAAAATGTAACCCGTACATCATCTCTGTTCACTCCATATTCAACCTCTTTCTCTCTCACTTCCCTTTTCTCTATCTGTTCCCTCCTCTCCTACTTTACCATGTGTCTCTTCCTTTCTCCCCCCACAGGCTTACTTTCAGTTCCCTCTAGCTTGCCTTTTATATGCTATATTTTCTTTTTTTCAACCTTTTCTCTATCACATTCAGCATTTTACTGTATCTATTGTTGCTCCTTTCTCTGGCCCATCTTCTTCTGTGATCCTCTTTTCACCATTTGTTATTTTTCTCTGTTGGCCAGCAGATCCTCGCATGCTTTCATCTTCTATCACTATTCACTTTCATTGTTCCAATTTTCATTTCTTACCCTCTCTGAATGTATCCCCCTCTCCTTTCTCACCATCATTTTGCTTTCTGTTTCACACACTCTAAAAGTGCTACTGCCTGTGAACTCTAAGTCTACATTCAGCAACACAGCACTGCTTCCGGCACTATCATTCATGGTACTGGGGTAGAATTGTGAAAACTGTCCTTTATGTTGGCTATCAAATTCTGCTTGGAGTGTATATCTTTGTGCGTTAGATAAACTAAAGAACATAAACCAATTTTAGATTGTAGTTCTGTCAGCTGTCTATTTTATAATTGTGTATAAATCAAAGAGAGGGAGTAAGAAGGGGTTGCGACCCACTCAGCTTCTTATACCAATGCTTAAAAATCAGGAGAGAATGGATCACTGGTCCTGAAAGAACCAAAGTTAGCAACAGTAGTTCAGAGACTGTTAAGAAACCCTCAATCACGTTTATTGCAGGTGGTGTTCCAGCGGTATGTTCGATTATCCGCTTATGCTTGACAACGTGACAGCATCATCATTGGGTTACTGTGTGCTTCCTCCACCCGGAGGTTTTTTGCCTCTGGTTTTTTCAGTAGTGATCGTGTTGATAAAAAAGTACCCGTGTGTGGTGAAGTGATCCCCGTGAGTGTGAGATAAAAGACTCGTCAAACCAGTCAATAAATTTTAATAGAACTGGGTGCGAGTTTATTAAAAACGCTTATCGTGCAGTAATAGACGCTTTAGGGTCTAGTGCACTTTGTGAAATAGTCCAAAAAAAAAAAAAAAAGGGAGGTCGACATGTTTCAGCCCTATGTCGTGCCCCAAAGGGTCAGGTGGGCTTTCATCAGGACCTAGTGTAAGTGTGGGGACCCTGATATCTAAGGGACTCCCAAGTTAGGGTGGATTGATTGGTCCAACCGGTATTAAGAAGTTCAAATTGAACCTTGTTTACTCAATAAGAGGAAACCCATCAGGTACAGGAGGTAAATCCCGCTCTTGTGCAGGGAGGTTTGGAGACTTGTTCTGCCGCTGCCTCTCTCTACCCGGAATCATAAAACCGCTTGTCACTATCACCTGACTTCATGAGCCTAACCTTGCCTCGCACGCCACCACTCCCTTGATCACCAAACTATCACAGCCTCGCACTCAATTCATCGCAAGAGTCTGGCATTTCCTCCTTCACAACTGCGATCACAAACCAATCACTCGTTCAAGAGCATCTAAACGCCGCTAAACTTCACTTGATGCATGAGGCACGTCATAGGACCGCACAACTGTTTTTCTGTGGAACGTCGCTAAGCAAATGCTGATCATTTTTGTTGTTCTCCCCTTCCTCCCTTGTTAATTTCCACAGGCATTGCATTCATACCAGGCAATTTTTTGTAATTTTGAGTCCTGATGATGATCCCACTGCACTAGGAGCTAGGGATCGAAACATCACGTCGACTTTCTATAACAGTACCACATTGTATCCACTGTGAAAATGTATTGTGGTTTCTGTTGGTCTGAGCTTACTTAAGTCCATTATTGTATTGTAAGCCCCCATGTTTGCTCCCAAAGCCTTTTGCCTGTTATTTCTTTCTACTTTTATCTTACTCCCTTTCCCTTTGTTGAAAACTCGGTACAGGATTGTGCCCTTGTTTCATCATTCTTCATTATCCTATTTTCTAACTTTGTGAAACTCAAGAATAAATGTTCCTTTGTCCGGCTGGACACAGGATGAATACACATAGGTCTCATTGAAGTCTATGCTGAAATAGTCACCTTAATTAAGATTAAGCTAGGGACCATTGTTCTTAAAAATATCTAAAATCCCATAGGGCAGGGTTCATGGACATATATACTTAATGTTTTAAATGTCCTGGCAGTGATGACCCTCCAAAGTTGTTTTTCACTGTGGCAAGGCTGTTTCTCCCATAGGATATCACTGGTTTACACTATTACATGTAATAAGTGGTAAATTCAGTTTGAGAATAGCTAAAAACAATATTTCAAGGGCTCATTTTAATAGGAATTTCAAATCCAACTTTGCACCTTAACGCCATTTGGTATTTTGGGGAATTATACATTTCTTTCATTTCATTTCAATGATCAAGTTGGATTTTATATTACTCATTTTGAAATTACACTTTTAGAAAGTTGGCAGTTTCTTGACTGAAACCAAAACGCATTCCTGTCAGTGTCCAGCTGTCACCTGACCCCTGATTGCTCCCAGACACTGAACAAAGGTCTTTGGGTGTGGGGAGCTGCGCTCCTCCCTTAGCAGGAAGGCCTTGGGGCTATGCTCAGCCCCTTCCTGAGCTTTAAAGGATGCCCACCCTGTCAATGGCAGATAGAGCTCACATCTCAACCTGCATCTCTTGTTTCTCTCTAGCCTGGCTTGCTCCAAACCCAGAGTGAGTGGAGGAACCGACCAGAACTGGTTTAGGGGGTAGACAAGGGATTGCCCTCCACCCACAGGCTGGCAGTGGGCATAAAAGTGGCCAACACAGACATCTCCTCAGAACACTCCTGTACCTGTGATGAATCAGAAAGAAACCAAATATAGCAGCAGTTGGAAAAATTGCACGTGTGTCACTGTATCACTGAACAAGGAAAATGAATAAAAGGTGTAAGAAATTGGAACATCAATGAAGGGGGTAAGAACCTACTTCAAATAATAATCACAATCCTTGTCTGAGTGACCAGTAAAGTGACTAAATAAACATGTGCTCAGCCCTCTGGTAGTTTGGCACAAAGCAGCCTGGCTAAACTTAGAGACAAATGGACTTATTACGATGTCGGTCGGAGTTGCCTCCGACCGACACGTCTCGGTCTCGGGACCGACTGACCTCCGGTCCGCAGTTTCAACGCCTAATTATGATGTGACCAAACACTGTTCTGTCGGAAACTCACATTTCTCCATGAGAGCCTGAGTTATGGCCGTAAACCGGCTGTAATACAGACTCCCATAAAGGAATGGGGGGGTGTAACAACCCGCACCCTGTGGCAGGCACTCTAGGGTGCCTGCCACACAGTGCAGGGATTTACTGGGGGCACCCTAGGTAACCTCTTGGCCACCAACCGTGGGCAGCGGAGGCAAGGAGGCCTCTAGGGGCCCCCAAAGTTGCTTTCCGACAGCCTTTCCGTGTCGGAAAGGCCGGCATAGAAAGGCTGTGTGAAACTGACATCGTAATCCCGATGGCAGAAACACCATCCATAAGGGATTATGGCGGGGTTCTGTTCAGCCAGAATTCTCTGAGAGCTGGTCAAAACCGCATCGGAATGACCGACCTGTTCTCGCTCCGACCGCAGACCACGTAATTCGGCGGTCGTACCGCAAACCAACCATGTCGGTTGGAAAGCCTTCGACCATGGCCGGATCCAACTAGCGGTCGGAGGCTTTCTGACTGACATTGTATTTGGCTCCTTTAGTGTAAAGTACTTATGCAATACTAAAACACAGCACTAGAAAAATCCCAAACAGTTTTGGGAAAAAAAAGAATATTTTCATAAATCAAATGACACCAAAACAGCAAAAGTCCAATAAGTAGAAATGAAGAAATGAATTTTTAAAGTTTGAATGAAAAATAGCACCAACAGTGTGTATCTGGTCCCACTAAACTGGATCAAAGTTAAAAGTTAAAGCTGCAATGGATCTGTGATTGAATGCAGGAACCAGGTTTATCCTTGTGGAAAGTTTACCTTCTGACTTAAAAACTTTTATGGAGAAAAAGTGATTGTCGACGAGTTGTCAGTGCTGCAAGCTGGATTTGAAGTGGGACTCCAGAAAGGTGGGCTGATGATAAGCAGGGAGCCAGTGCGGTCATTGATGCTATGAAGGTGGCAAAGCTCCAAGCCAGTGAAGTCCAATGTCCATGCCCGGAAAGCCTTAGCATCGATGAGATGCTGCTCGGCATCTGTCCTGGTGAAGCCCTGTACTTTCAGACTTAGAAACTTTTCTGGGTGTCTGATCCCCTTTAGTGGGGCAAACCAGTAATTTGAGGCCGACTAGCGATTTGAAGTTGACGACTGCAGCTTCGACAGCGACGCCTGTCTCCATTGGTTCTCCGGGCACAAAGTTGGCAAAAGTTTTTAAGTCCCACTTTCTGCAGATTAGGGACAGGAGTAGTACTCTCTAACATCAGCCAAAGGTGCGGGATCTGAGGACCACCACTTAGGGGGTTAGGACAGGTCCATTTGGAATTGGTCAGCTGGACCACTGCAGGGAGGCTCTGGAAGCTTGTTGTGTCCCTGTTGCTTAAACAAGAGGTCAGCCAATCAACCTTCTGGGGTCCTGGCTTCATCACAGGCAGATGCAGTCTTCCTTAAGGTTATTCCGACTGCAGAACAGTCCTTATGATTTTCCACAAGTCCACGTGTGTTCTGAGGAATGTACTGGAGGTGCCAAATTTATGCCAAGTACAAGTCTGTGGGTCGGGGGAAACTCCTGGCCACTCCTTACCTAATGAGGTACAAGTTCCCAGGGGTGACGCTAACCACTTTTGAAGCACTTCCTGTGTGATTTACTGTAAACTATTCCACAGTGCCCTTCTCTACCTAAATCGAACATGACAGAAGCCTACATCCCCTGATCAGAGCTCCCTGTGCCTACCCAGAGGCTAGCTATGATAATGGCCAAGCCCTCTCTTGTGGTAACTTCAAACCAATTCTGGGCCAGCTCCCCCTCCCACTGGGTTTGAGTCAAGCTGCCTAGAAAGACAAAGGAAGGCGGCCCTAGGTGTAACCTACACCTGCCAGTGACTGGGTAGTCACTCTTTAAAGCTCAGTAGGCTGCTGGTCCCAGCCCCCAGGCCATCCTTACTCAAAGACGAGATACACCTCTCCACACCAAAGCTTTTTGTCCACTGAGAGCAATCCACATCACACCACAGGGTAGCTATTCAGCAGCCAGATGACACTTGGCACTGACAGAAAAGTCATTTTGACTAAGGCAGAGAAATGTCTACTTTCTAAAACTGTTATTTCTGAAATAGTAGTATAAAACTAGACTTGACCATTAAGTTGGATTTTAAATTAGTATTAAAATGAGTCCTTGAATAATTTCTAGCTGCTCCCAAACTGAAATTAAGCATTTTAGTTGTTATAATGTAACCCAATGTTTTCTTATGGAAGAGCCAGTCTTGCTGCAGTGAAAAACGACTTTGGGGAGTTTTCACTGCCAGGACATGTAAAAAATTAAATACATATGCCCTACTTTTTAAATATCATGCACCCTGCCCTTTGGGCATTTAGGGCCTACCCGAGGGGTGACTTATAAGTATTAACAAGCATTGGCATAGCCAATAGGTCTCGCCTTTGGGACCTTATAAGTGTTTAACCATGCAACACTTGATGTTGTGGCACCAAGCACATTGTGCTGGATAAAAAAACACTTATAAGGTCCCAAAGGCGAGACCTATTGGCTATGCCAATGCTTGTTCGAAATTTCCTTCACTTGATTGCCCACAGACAGGTTGTGGTCAACGACGATGCCCAAGTCCTGTACGACAGAGGCCGGAATAGAACAGTATTCACCTTCAGAGGCTAAGATTCCTGTCCCATGTTGAGTATTTGTTGTGTAGCATTTTAAATGTGCCCGGGACATCCCTAAATAGCTTTGGAACATTCAGGTCTTAATGAATGTTGGACCCTGACCCAGTGACCCGAAAGAGCTCTCACTCCCAACTGCATCTAGGATTTCTGGCAAACAGGTGCCCAGGTCAAAGGTTAAATTCCACTGCGTGCCAGCTTAGCTTCCATTTTCTTCTGACGTCATTTTCAAGAAGCATCATTGAATTGAACAATGACATTATCCGGACTCTCATTTAAAGAAGGTCGACGAGTGGTAGAAATCACAGGTTTTGTTAGTGTAAGTAATGTGACATTACTGCAGCTGAAATACGTAAAATCCACATGACAATACGGAAAATCGCATCTTATTTTCGCCGATTAAGTGTTGGCCCTGATCTGTGGCATTACCACAAAAAATCAGAAACTCACTGTATGCGTTTAGCAGCTTGGTTTTAAGTTAATTTCCTCTGTTTATCTTCATGATAAATTAACCGCATAAGTCCAATTTTCATCAAGCGACTTTTGCCACACAAGAATGAGTATAACTAGTGATTCAGTGTCTCCTGGTTACCGTAAAGGAGTAGGTGGCTTCCCTGAGCGGAGAGCCGCGGTTCTCTTGCCTGCGCTCAACAGTGTTCATGTGGGTGTGAAGCGGGGAGTGTGAAATCCGGGGGGCGGCAGCTGCATTTTCAAAAACAAGGAATGTAGCGTCCCGCGAGTGGTGCCCGTGTCTGGGCACGATGATTCAAAACATATGGCGCACGTGCGGGTAGCCGCAAGCAATAGGCCACGCTCGTGCGTGTGTGGCCTATTGCTTGCGGTTACCCGCGTGTTGTGAGCTTTTGAAAGCCATTACAATAAGTCTCGCAGAGCAGCGCATGCGCGCTGCTAGGCGAGACCTAAAAAGGAAAGTTTAGACCTGGCAAAAGGTTTATTTTTCAAGGTTGAAATGGCAATTAAAACTGCATACCCAGAATGCAGGGGCAGGCCTGGATACATGTTTTACAGTACTACTTTAGTGGGCTCCACAATGAGTGCTGCAGCCTACTACTAGCCTTTATTTTACAGTCTCTGGGAACATGTAGTACCATATACTGGGAAATAATAAGTAAATTAAATGTGTCAATTGGGAAAATGACAATTTAAGAAATTGGGTTATTGGTTGAGGGGGTAGGAGCCCCACTCAGGCAACAACCACAATCCTTGTCAGGGTGAACCACAAAAGTTACTAAATTAACCCGCACTTAACCCTCTGGTAGCTTGCAACAAAAGCAGTCAGGCTTAACTTAGAGGCAATTTGTAAATTATTTATGCTGCACACAAACAGTAATAAACTGACAAAATAACATAAGAAAAATAACAAACCAACTTAGAAATATAAAGTAAATTGTGATCAATAAAATTACACTAAACGAATTAAGCATATATGAGGTTCCCGGGCGGCTCCCAAGTAGGTGAGAAAAGCAGAGTGAAGTCTGGATGAGAGTGTGACTACAGACTTCACTCTCCGCAGGATGAACCATGAAGCATTAGCTGAATATTACATATTATTCGATAGTATGAACAAAAGACAGGTGGTATAAGTATATGCACCTTCCTACTAGCATGCAGGTTTAATGTTTTTTTAAGTGTATAACAACAGGAGTGGAACCAGGTGTTGTAATGAATGAAGAAAAGAATGAATACGCTAGGTCTTGAAGAATAGCCAATAGGGGTATGGCTAGAAACATGTTGACCATTAGGATATAGGAACATTATTTCCCTCTTCCCTAATATTTTCCCTGTTTTTTAACCATACCAACTAGGGTTCGGAATAAAATAATCATAACCCACTAGCCAGGTATTTTTAAAGATTCTCTCCCACCTTCCCCACTCCTCCCACACAGACCATCTTGTCTCTCATAGTCATTAAAAGTGCTCCCCCGTAACCCGTAGGTCGCAGCATGCCCCAATACGCAGTGGAATGGGAAGGACCCTATGATGAAGCATGCCACCAAGGGGTAACCCTGGTGGGTGAGAGTTTCATAGAAAACCTACTGTTTTCTCCTAGGCACAAACTAGACTTTCCTTAAATCAGCTGGGTGTCTTTTATCTGTGTTATGAATCGTGTTTGGAGGACAGCCCAGCTCTTATCCTCTTATTCCCTCTTTATTTTTGTTTACTACCTTTGGACTTAGACAGCTTTTCAGAAGTCGAAATCCTCCAGTAGGACAAGGCAGCAGGCTTTAGCCAAAGAGGGTGCCACAAGGCCGGATACCTTTGTAGAGGGGTCCCACTGAAAGAGATTTGCTGCTGTGGAGAAGTACGTAGAAGTAACTGCAATGAAGTCAATCCCACCGCTGATGAACCTCCATTGGATCAGCTTGCAGATGGGTCCAGGTCTCCTGTTGGTTCTCAGAGCAATATTTGGAGAAATAATTTCTAAGTCGCAGGTTTTTGGAGAAGTATCAGCAATGCCACTACCAAGGGTTTTGAATCTGGAGGGGGCACTACTTGGAGGGTTAGGAGTCACACCAGCAGCGCCGTGTAGCAGGGTTCAGGGCCTCAGGAGCTTGTTATGTCCCCATAGCTCACACAGGAGGCAGCCAAATAGCCCTTGAAGTCACTTCTGGTAGTGCGTGGTTGAAGGAGATGTTCCGGCTATCCTTGAAGAAGCATGGCAGACCTTCAAGCAGCAAGACATTCCTTCAAGTAGCAAAGCAGCCCTTTTGGTAGCAGGGCAGTCCTTCTGAGTTCTTCCACAAGTCCACAAGTGTACTGAAGAGTTGGTCTGAGGGCCCAGTATTTATACTTGGTGACAGCCTTTTGTGTGTGGGGAAACACCCATTCCTACCCCCACATCTGGCTCTGTAAAGTTCTTCCCTTCCCCTGCCAAGGCCCCAAGAAGTCTGGGGTGACAAAAGACTGGTGTCAGGTTCCTTTGTGTGTGCTGGAGGCAAGCCCCTTTGAAGCGTAAGTGGGATAGTGAGCAGCTATACCCCCAGCCATGTTGGCAGGATGGCCCATCCTATCCACATCCAATCCCCTTTGTGTGACTGTCTGGGAGGAATACACAAACCCCAACAGCAAAGCTATTCACATTTGGCTTATGTTGTCCTAAGTGGGAAGGGTATGCCCAGACGTGGGTCCCGTGCTCACTGCGCCACTGAATTAAAAGTAGTCGGGCTGATGAGGGGTGATACCCCGAAACTGATCCCAGCAGGCTTGTTTCGGGTCCAGGGAGAACCTGGCTTGGGCAGTTTGGGCTGGACGGTTCCCATGAGGAGCAGGGTCAAGACTGATTTGCATATACCTGGGTCCAAACTGGGGTGACGTGGTGAGCACAAAAATGATCAAATAAACCCAGATCTTTGTGACTGGGGTGAATGTTTTGAATTGTTCAGCATTACGTCCATCATTTGTTCTTTTAACTTTCTAAAAGTGCCATTTTCAGATTTGTTACTTAAAGTCTGGCTTTACCATTAAAGAAGATATTAAATTATAAATCATTTGAGTCCAAACAGCATGTTTCTACCAACTCCCAAAACAAAGTTAGCACCTATTAAATGTAATAAGGTAACCCGGTGCTGGTCAATGGGAGAGATAGGCCTTACGTTGTTGACAAACAACTTTAGGAGTTTTTCACAACCATGATATGTAAGACTTAAACCCACTATATGCAAATCAGTCTTGACCCTGCTCTAATAGGAACAGTCCAGCCCGAAATGCCAAGCCAGGAGTTCCCTGAACTGGAACACAAGCAACCCAGGACCGTTTTCGCCCTAGTTATGGGCTCATCAGCTGGTTACAGTTTAGTTCCAGTGATGCAGTATGCATGGAACCCACGTCTGGGCATACCCATCCCACTTAGGGCGACACAATAAGTATACAAAACAGTGAAAGATGGAATGCTTGAATCAATCTCAGCCACCGGTAATCACTCAGGCTGCATCCCAATACATTATTTTGCACACCATGCCACCTCAGTTTGGACCCAGCCAAATGCAAATTAGTCTTTACCCTTCTCCAATAAGAACAGTACAGCCCAAACTACCAAGCCATGTCCTCCCTGAACTGGAACTCAAGCAACCCGGGACTGGTTTCTCCCTAGTTATCGGTTCATCAGCCGGAAACAGCTTAATTCCATTGACACAGTGTGCACGGGACCCATGTCTGGGCATACCTGTCCCAATTACAGTGACACAATAAGTACACAAAACAGCGATGGATGGAATTCTTTAATCAATCTCAGCCGCTGGTAATCAATCGGGCTGGACTGTTCCTATTAGAGCAAGGTCAAGACTGATTTGCATATAGCTGGGTCAAAAATGAGGTGGCATGGTGTGCAAAATAATGATGGATTGGGATGCGGCCCCAGTAATTACCAGTGGCTGAGAATAATTCAAGCATTCCATCGTTCACTGTTTTGTATACTTAATATAGAATCCAATGGGTAGTGCTTCTACCTCCTCCTAATTGGAATCCTCACGGGCCAGTACAGTGTATAGTGCTAACATGTTACACATTGTTTGGGCATGATTTCTCTCTTTTACAGTTTATCGCGTGTGCAGCATGATGAAGTGTTCTACTGAAAGTTTATGATCTGTGTCAACCACAACATCTTTATCTGACAAAGATGAGGATGCCAAAGATGAAGAGTGCCGAGATATTCCTTCGGGAGTGATTTGTGCGCTATAGTAAATGTTTTTATCATATCATATCACAAATGGATATGGTTGACGCCGGGAAGGAAAGTAATTTAATGATATCTCAGTATTTTATTACTTTTGTAAATTAACTATGCAGAAATTCTTTACATAAGTACACTGAACGTTTACCCACACTTGGTGGACTTTGAATTTTTGCCCACACTAGGAGGCATACTTCATCATTGAGTCTGCTCCCCCGGGAATCGGTGCCCACAGTGACCTCAGCATGAGCTATTTAGGAAGGTGTCTTAAAGAATGAGATTTCCAACTGATTTGAAATAGGTCAGTAGTCTCACAGCATGCACATTTATCATTTAGTTGGAAGTCCACAAATTTAAACTGCATAGTGGTGGGTACCACATTGTTTATCTTGACCTCCCTATCACAAGATTAAAAGCAGAGGGGTTTTTCGAACACTCCATTTCTCCTCAATGTTTCAACGGGCTTCCACTTGCTAGGTTTGAGGTATTAGTGTAAAGATCCACTCCAACACAGGAATAATGTTGGTAGTCTTTATTGATAGCATGCAGGATATGTACCTCCAACTTACTCTTCCAGCTTCACAGCATCAACTCCTCCACTTCAAAGAGCAACGTTCCACCCAAGCAACAAGCCTTACATTCTACCATTGAGTAGACTCCACAATTAGCTAGGTATAGACCCCTATGTCCAGCTTACAATAAACCCAGTGGAAAATTAAAATAATACACCAGTAATCAAGGTGCAAGTTTATGTTCAGTCCCTGATCAAATAGCCTACAGGGAAAACATACTGCTCTTCGTGTTATAAAAGAGAACACTGGTAAATAAGCAGTTCTCCATGCTATAAAATAGGAATTGGTAGTTGGGTAACACTCCTGGGAAGCCAGTGCACAACACAATTAAAAAGATGTTTTATATCCTAATATGGTAGACTTGGCCTCTGTAGAAAAAAAGGTGTAGCTACCCACTTTCCAATAGTCGCCAGGCACACTTCACTCACAACTGGTGCAGCGCTTAAAATTTCAAGGGCACCAAATGGGTTTGAGTGGATATTTCTTCAGACAAACTTTGGAGTTCAAGACAAACTCCATGGAAAACAGGACTGGGTGGAGACAACACACGATGTGAGCTATCCAGTGCTTCATTTGAGCCGGTGGTGGCACTTAATTGCCTGACCCTTCACTTATGACAGCTGCCACATAGTGACGCTGTTTGTGTAATTTAAAGATGAGCAGAAAAACAGCTGTTTGTTAATTCAATATACATTAACAACAACTAATACCTGCCACCCAAGCCATTCTTAAAGCTTTGACTGCCTTGATCAGTCTTGTTTGTCACACTTTAGTGTGATTATCAGCAGTTGTGTAAGTACAGTGGCAATGTGTGGTGCAAACTTGACGAGGTCCCCGGGACTTTTTTTTTTTTTTTAAATAAGCACTGCAGCTAAATTAAGTTAGTCATTACCGTGAATATTTTATGCTTAATGAATGCTGGGCATCAATAAAATGAGATTCGTCTCACTCGTGATAGCTCTCTGCTTCAGAAATGTACATTAAATAACACAAAATACGTTCTGTTTAAAAAATATTAATGTTTTTCTTCAAGGCAACCAGTTCGTAGCTTCCCCTTTCAGGCCTATTAGAGGATTGCCGTATTTATCGTCCAGGCATGTTTGTTATGATGGGGGTAGCCCATTTTCCTTCGACAACTATTAATCAAACTAACACAGGCCAGCCGGGGGTGTACCACTGCCCTTACTCAAAGGCCTCCAGATTACTTAAACAGCCCGGAGGGTCAAGTTGACGTTTGATCTGTTTTCAGTTCCCGGAGGATTTCTCCCTACGATATGCTCCCAATATGGCGCTGGGACTGTCCATCATGTGGTGGGTAGGGCAGCCGATGAACGGAAGCAGAGAAGGCACGCGCCAGGCCGCACAGAGAGAACGGCTGTTTGAGTTATTGAAAGGAAGGTTACCTTTCGCACCACTAAAGGGCCCGAGGGCCAGCATAATCGGGTGATGAATATTGGAGTCCTTTCCTGTTTCAACGCTGGCATCTGTGGCCACCAAATGGATTGCTCTGCTGTACAGTCTCAGACAAGCGCCAGCTGTCTGAAGCAAAGACCTTTCAACATCTGTGTAAACTTCCGGGTCACAGGTGCGTGCTGACCACAGATGTGCACCCTCAGCCGTTCTTCCGTCGGAGATGGGCAATCTCCGGAGCAATTCCGTGCTATTTGAGCAGCAGGGCAGTTCAGTAAATAATATATATGGGCTCCTTGCTATACTCTGCTTGAGAAATAGAGCTTTACTTTTCATCGAATATAACTACAATCTGCAAGAAACTAATTAATGTTCTGGTTTACACGATAGGGTTTTCATGGGCTTTTTGAATAGTACGTCGGATAGTGTATTCCCGCCATTACTACTAAATATAATATAAATCACAACATCACATTACCAACATAATCACTGAAGAATGTTCAGCATCTACAGAAAGGGCCGATTCACAAGATTTAGTTCAGAGAAGTACGGTACTCATGGAGAAGTACTTGGGGCCCTATTAGCAATGCTTTGCGATAACTATCGCAAAGCGTGCTTAGCGCTCCTTTTCCTAACGCCCGCTATCGCAGGTTTTTATCACGGAGATATAGCGTTATTAGCAACGCGTATCTCCAAGGCGATTAAGATTCCTGCGATAGTGGGGAAATCGCCGTTTTGCAGGGAACATCGCTGGTTTTCCAGCGATGTTCCCTGCAAAACGGCGATAACCTTGCTGATATGATCCTGTGGTCGTATCAGCAGAATCCACCCCCTATGTTAGGGGTGGCTAAGTCAGGATTTTAGCAGACGTTAGTTTTTGGAGAAAACAGCAGTTTTCTCCAAAAACGAATGTCTGCTAAAATGCTAGGGCTTCCTTGCTGATAGCGCGAAGCCGCGTTATGGATGTTCTGTCATGTAGTGAATGTTAGGAACCCCACTTTGCATCTCATTAGAGATGCAGAGGTAGGCGTAGTGAAAAAGGGTGCTAACATGCGAATATGCATGTTAGCACCCTCTTGCTAATAGGGCAATGGTTTTATCTCCGCTTTTCTGGCATTTAAAGCCAAAAACTCGGAGATAAAGCCCTTGCTGATATGCCCCTTGGTTGTTATCGGCGGTTTCCAGGTGGAGGACAACAGCGATTTTTGGGGCTAGTGATTTATTTTCATCATCAGACTGTGAGCCTGAGCATGAGAAAGAAAAGCAGAAAGGAGAAAAAGAAGGTCGGATTGGGAGACAATGACAAAAAAAATAAGTTGGGATGAATAAGAACCCACAGGAGTGCAATAGGAAAGGGCAGGAAGAGATGCAAGAAAAATGAGTTGGAATCAAATCTAGGCATACATGGTATTCGGTAAGTCTGCTGCTGGCAGCACCGGCAGTGGGCTCCACCCAAACACTTTGGAACACTACACTTATATATATTTTTTTTACAAATTAAGCACCCATGAAGTACTACTGAATTCCAAAAGGTAAAGCAGAAATACTTCTTGTTTACTCCTGGAATTAATTAGTAAGCAAGGGCATACAAGCCAACATTTTAGAAGAGGAAAGTAGGAGACTGAAAAAATAATCAGTAGAATGTATTTCTCCCATTGACTTCTATTAAAGGAGAGGCAATTTCAGATGGGAGACAGCCAAATTAAAGCCATTTTTGGCTTAAAAAATGAGGAATCAGGTCTATTGGCATGTATGAGCTATGAGTACAACAAGAGTACGGCACAGCTACTCGTTGCTAATACTTTGCTAACTGGGCTCTAGAAATGGAATAGAAGCAAAAATATACTTCACAATTTCCCCAAATCTGAGAGGTTATCATATTAGTGAGTTTTCATCAGGAGATCATCTCGTTTCTGCCAGCCATCTCTTTATATCAGTTTAGAAGTTATACGTCAGGGACCATAAAGTTTTAGTCATCAGAAAATCAGGTTAAGGGTACTGTAACCCCTCTCCCTTTGTCATAGAAAGTAAGTGACCCTGCCCTTCCAGAACAAGTTACAGGCCTTGCATCCCTCAGTAGGGGCCCAAAGTGACCATCCTGTCCAGGACAAAATGCGCTGCATTAGTCATGGAAGTTGTAGTGTCTTGTGAGTTAGACATGACGGGACCCTTTTGATCCCTGACAGACTCCGTATAACAGTGACATTAGAGCGTGGGTGTGGGTGATAGTATTAATTATGTAGATTAGTCTGTTAATGGTTACATGCTGAGGAATAAAGACGTGTAATACTAAATTCTGTGGGTGGCGTGATGATTTGCATGTACCTGGGCTGGGGAGGAAGCTAAAACTGGCAACGAGATATGGGATTACGTAAACCCCACAACCTGAAGAACCAAGAGTGCTCTCCCCAAAAATTTGCAGTGGTTCAACAAACTGTTAGTGCGTGCCTACGTGTGCCTCAGTCGAAGTGAAAATCTACAGTTGGAATATTTGGAGTCAAAGTGCCACTCCAGTCAGTGCAAGGCCCGTGAAGAAAGTGAAGGTCTTACAGAAAGTTTGTTTGTCGTTGACTAGAAATTTGCTTGTAAAGTCAACAAAAGAGAAACTGTGCCACAGTCTAACACACAGCTGTCATTCATACAGTACAATAATGCTAAAGATAGTGACTACCAGGTACAGAGAAGCACTAAAGGCAGTGATAGACAAGTGTGAGGAAGCACTAAAAGCAGAAGCATTTCTTATGCAAAGAAACACTAAAGGTAGTAACCAACAGATACAGAAAGTGCAATGAGTGGTGGCGACAGTCAGATGCAAGAGAACACTGTAAGTAGAAAAAGATAAATGCAGAGAAACATTAGAGGCAGTGATAATCAGATATATAGAGAATCCGTCACGCTTACCAGAACCTGAGTAAAGAAAGCCATCCAACCTCAGCACCAGGCGTAAGCCAAGCAGAAGCACAGGGGTTCTGCTTACAAGGCTGGTGAATCACGTTGGACTGACTGAAAGGCTGTGAGTGGCAGTTAGAATAGTGACTTTTTTCAATGGCTGCTGAAAAGAGCAGAAAATATGGTGCTGTCACCTTCTTGAAACCACTGCCTGTTGTCGATACCGCCAAAAAGCAAAAAGATAGCGACAGATGGACTGCCTGGATCGAAACCTTTCGATGATTTAATTGATGGGAAGAAGTAAATGACAAAAAGATCATTAAATATCTGACGATTTTAGCGGGAGAAGGATTAAAAGAAGTGATAAAGAAAATTCACCCAGTGATGAAGTGACGTACTATCAACTTAAAAAGGTGTATTTTTTTTTTTTTAAACAAAAAGTTATTGAGTTTTTACATCGGTGTTATAAATGGAATACTGCTTATGTCAGCCGTAAGACACAAAAGAACCATGTATTATTCTTATCATAATAACATTTCGCTAGTTTCGGTGGACAAATGAATGTTTGTGGACAGAGTGCGCAGAAATGATGTTGCATGTATTGTAAAAAGAAGAGGGAATACCACAAAAGAAATAAACATATCAAATCATTTGCATAAGCAAGCAAGCGATTAATGTAAGGTTACAATAAAAAGAAAAAACTTGTGTTTTTCTATTTACCTTCCAACTACTACTCTACAACTAAAACTACAAAATTTAGAACAGCCTCCCTCCCCCCAGTTCACTGGTTCATTATTGTACACAACATTCTAGGAACTTGTGGTTTGTCAATCAAAACAAGTTGGTTCCAAGCACATACAGTCATTTATACATTGAGATGGAAACCTGTACATATGTAAATGTCTATACATACCCCTAGGCAATAAAAAGTGTGGTAATATATATTATATAGATATGCTCAGCTGCGCCAACGGAGATGTAGGAGAAGTGGGTAGGGTAGGCCCGGCTTGAGATGTTGGGGGAGTTAATGACTCCATGGCTTTGAAGGCTTTGAAGAAAATGAGTTTTTACTAGGTTTTATTAATTTCCTTATATTCCTCCATTCCTTGCCATCTCGTGACAAAACCCTGCCTACAGCCTCCATTTCTGCTGACGCTCAAAACTATCGCATACCCACATCCCCCTGTTCTTTGCAGTTAGCCAATTCATCAACAGAAAGCCATGAGACACCTATGCCCTGTATAAATAAGCTTGTTTTTCATCTTCTGCTTCCTGCTTGGTAAACATCCTTGACACCTTGATCAGGTTATCTGGACAATGGTCTGACTGACCGAGCCTTGATCAAGCTGATTGAACAATGATCTGAATGCCGAGCCTTGATCAAGCTGATTGAACAATGGTCTGAATGCCGAGCCTTGATCAGGTCATCAACTACAAACACCGCCTTGATCAGGTCATCAACTACAAACATCGCCCTGATCAGGTTATCAACTACAAACACCGCCTTGATCAGGTCATCAACTACAAACATCGCCTTGATCAGGTTATCAACTGCAAACACCACCCTGATTGAACAATGGACTGAATGCCAAAGAGTGGAGTAAAAATGTATATAAGGCTTGTTCGCTGTGGAGTAAAGCAGCAGCCTCCTGGGTTTTGTCTCTGACTAGCTTGGGACTCTGTTCCATAGCCCGGGCTATTGTAATAAAGGTGGTTCTCTCTGCAGACAAAGGTTTCCGGGTCCACTTTATTATATAAGGAGGGTAAGAGTAGACTCGGGTGATTCCTGCATCGCCAAGCCCCCACTCCTCCTTGAGGTGGGCTTTTCTTGGTTCTACAAATGGTGCCTGAACAGGGACACCACGGAGACGTAGGTCTGGCCCGGTGGTCGTGAGGGGGCCCGTGGTGGCAGTCCGACGGAGGTACCCTACCCGAGGGACCATTTTGAGTCCGGTAGACCAGAAGTCTTGCACACGGTCTTCCCCATCCGGTCTGGGCCACCTGACTGCGTCCCGCTGGTGTCCCCTTAAGCGCGGTCTCTGTCTGGATCTGGACTCGTGCCTACGTCTGCAGAAGAGAACAACATTTTTGGGTAAGGGTGGAATGATCATCCACCACTTGTGCTCTGTTTTCTGTCTGTATTGACTTTTGCAAAAGCCAAGCCAGTGAGGTGAGTGTTTTTCTCCCACTGTTGTCTGCCTGAAGTAAAAATATGCCAGTCAGTAGTAAGTTCCGAAAGTTATGTTGTTGCGTATGTACAGAGGACTCCCTTCTGGAGGCAGCCTGCCCACTTCCTCCAGAAGGAACTCCAAGTTATGAGATGTATGTTAAATATGGGCCATCTGCTATCGTGTTTTCTTCCTTATGGGTAAAATATACGAAACAAAGCAATGTTGAATTACAGTGGACACAGTTTGGCTCCTTTGATCTCCAGGCCCTTTCGAGCCTGGAGGAGCAGCTGCTCCGCAAACGGTCTCGTCAAGCCATGTTTGATGCCACCGCGTTGTGGAGGAAAGAAATAGATCAAAGAATGAGAAAAAAGCAAGCGTTGAATAAAAAGAAAGAGAGGATGTTTATGGCTGATCATGCAAAAGCGCATTTAGAAAATAAGGTTCAGGAATGGGTTGAAATGGCAGATAGGCATCATAGGGCTAAGGCGACAACATTTTACCCCGCTCGTTCTCCCAGGGACCTTGAGGTTGAAGGAGAAGAAGGGGACTCATTGTTGAATGCTATTCTTGAAGGCCCACCTCCTGCCTATGCTCCGGCTCCTATGTATCCCGCTCTTCTTCAAAATGTTCCTAACACTCCACACCCACCAGTGGTGGTTCAGGCTGCCTCACCCATTTTACCACTGCCTGATCCTTTGACTCCTGTCATCCTGCCAGCACCCCGCCCTCCAACAGTTCATACCGCCCCACCTATTGACCCAACCCCGACCATACATTCCCGTCTGCTTGATAATCAGTCTATTGGTACCCCTGTTGGTGACCCTTATGCCACTCCGGACCGAACGAGATGGTCCTCTCTTATGCCCAATACCCTGTTTGGATTCTTCGGTACCCCTAGAAAGGAGTCTTTTAGGTCTGCTGAACTCGCTGGGGGTAGTGAAAGGGACGCTATGCAAAAACAATGTGCACTTTGGATAAATAATGGTAATATTTATGACGTTAAAGATAGCTGGCCGATGTTTAGACAATGTACGGCCATACAACAAACAGACATGGCCAAGTATATGTGCACACTTATAATGAAAGGATACGAAGCATTGTTCATAGATACTCCCCGGGGATTAATTGATTTAAAACTAACTATTGCCAAGGGTCATGTTCAGGGAGATGATATGCATGAAGCCCTTGTTACCATGATTGCGTTCAGAGACACAATGGCTTTTCCGCCACCTCCGAATGACAAAGCCATGCCTATGAGAGAGACAGCTCTCGTCTTTATCCCTGCAGTGCTCACCAATAACCAGGGTGTTGGAGCAGCCCCAGCCCACTGGCGTAGGATGTGGGTGCATGTCCCATGGAAAAGAGCAGATGTTCTTCAATTGAAATCCCAATTACCAGACCCCCGTAAGAATTCAGCTCTTTACCATCAGGAATTAGGTCAGATTGTTTCCTCTGGTGTCCTTACCTTAGAGGATATTGACTTATTGTTCGGGTCAGTAGTACCACCCGACATATGGGACAAAATACGCCATGCCAACCATAATGCCGCTTTGCATGGTGACTGGACCGACTTTGAGAGAATGGAGAATGACAGAGAGGGAGGGACTAAGCCTGATCCGGCTATTCTGGCTCTCCCAGGCCATCTGTTGCAACTCATGAAGACCCTTTTGCCCATAATAGCTGTTAATTGGGATAAGATAAATGCATGTAAACAACGTAAGGATGAGTCTGTTGCTGATTTTTTCACCCGCTTCGAAACTGAGTACAAAAGTCACAGTGAATTGGACCCTAGAGCCCCTGGCTCGGGTTCGGTGTTTATTGATAAATTTGTATCTAATTTATTACCGGATCTCTCGGCCCGCCTTAAGAAGGTTGAGAGTACGTGGTCAGCTCAGACTATGGCAGGCATCCTTGCCATGGCCCAATATCATGAGAATAGAGAGAATGAAGATAAAGACAAAGAGGTTAGGAAGAACAAGGACCTTAAAACGAAAGTTTTGTTACAACAAGCTTATCCACCCGGGGACAAAATGCTAGAGGCCAAGGTCTGCCTTCGGACCAGTTCCAGAGGCTGCCCCAGCACCCCCTTCAGTCTCCTTTACAGAAGTCCATCAGTTCGGCAGGTCCCGTTCATAAAGATAAACTGTAAGGCTTATGGCCACTGGGTTAGTGAATACCCGGTATTAGCCCAGAATATTCAGTCAGGAAAAACTAGGCCCCGAACCCAAAGGTAAGGAAATATGGGACCTCCTAGGCAGAGGCATGCACCAGATCCTAATGTTCGACCCCTTATAAGTCCGCCCCAGGGTACAGTTAACAGATTTGACAACGGGTATGAAGCCACTAGGACATACTTTAACGATGATTATGATGAGACCGATGAGACAGGTTTCTACCAGCCATAGGAAAGCCAGGAAAAGGGTAATGTAAGAGTGCCGATTCCTGTGGATCAGCGAGGTCCTTATGTCCGGATGTCAGTTGCAGGGGATAAAAAGAAGTTTCTCCTAGACACCGGGGCTACTAGATCCTCTGTTGCGCACACCTTGATACCGGAGGCACCCCTTTCTGGCTCTCTCAATGTCTCTGTGGGTTTTTCTGGGGTCCCTGTCACCAACCCCGTCTCTAAGCCTCTCCCGCTGGATCTCGGTCCAGCTCATATGGATGCTCCTTTGATTCTCATGACTGGATGTAGTGAAAATGTGCTGGGTATGGATTTGTTAAAGGCTTTACATGCTACCATTTCTTGTAGTCCTGATGGCGTGTCCCTTACCATATCACCAGAATCCTCCGCCACTATGTTCCTCTCTGGACCCCTCCCTCCCGTTCTGCAGGCCTTACCCTCATCACTTTGGGCCACTTCTGACACTGATGTAGGACTTCTCGACATTTCTCCGCATACTGTCCGTATCCAGCAAGGTGCCCAACTGCCCCGGCTTCGCCAGTATCTCCTTCCCCAGGAAGGTGAGGCTGCCCTATTATCTATAATATCAGATCTCGTGAAGACGGGAGTAGTTGAGGAGACACGTGGTAATGAGTGTAACAGCCCAATTATTCCAGTTCTTAAAAATCTCTCCCGTGGCCCCCAAAATCTATCGGTTTGTCATTGATCTGCGGGCTCTTAACAAAATTACAGTATCACAGTATCCCGTTGTCCCTGATATCACAGCCCCCTTGACCATGGTCCCAGCGACCGCCACTCATTTTTCTGTTATTGACCTAAAGAATGCGTTTTTCAGCATTCCCATACATCCGAACAGTAGACATCTTTTTGGTTTCTCCCTTGGAGGGCAGAGTTTCCGGTTCTGCCGTGCCCCCCAAGGTTTTACTGAAAGCCCCAGCATCTATAGTCAGGCTCTCAAGAATCAGTTGGACTCCCTGACGCTCCCAGCCGGAGTCACTCTGTTGCAATATGTAGATGACCCCTTAATTGCAGCCACTTCTGCTTCACTTTGTGAACAAGCAACAGTACGTCTGCTTCACCACCTTGCCTCCCACAATCATAAGGTTTCCTTGAACAAATTGCAATTTTGTCGAGAGAAAGTGACCTACCTCGGTCATCTCCTCTCGTAGGAGGGAAGACAATTTAGCGCTGACTGAGTGTCCCTTATTACCTCCATGCCTCCCCCTTTGACACAGAAACAAGTACGTGCCTTTATAGGCCTCACTTCCTATTGCAGACAATGAATCCCTAACTTCTCGGCCATTGTCAAACCTCTTTTAGCTCTCACTACTAAAGATATGCCAGAAAGAGGTTTTCCATGGACAACTGAACATGTGGCTGCCTTTCAGACACTCAAAGATGCCATATGTACAGCTCCAATGTTAGGCACCCCAGACTATGGCAAACAATGTTGTCTTTTTGTCCATAAGACACATGGCTGCGCTTGCGCGGTCTTAACTCAGATTTTTGGAGACAAACATCGCCCTTGTGCTTATTTCTCGGTTACACTTGACCCAGTAGCCCGAGCCTTCCCTGGATGTTTACGCGCAACTGCTGCTGCACTTATGGTCTGCCAAAGCGCAGGTATTGTTATGTCTTCAACTTTGACCTTAATGGTCCCACATGCAGTAGATACCTTGCTCAACAACACCAAGACACAACACCTTACCAGTGCACGACTTACAGGTTATGAGCTCATTCTTTTTACCAGTCACATTGACATTAGGAGATGTAATATTCTAAACCCAGCTACACTACTCCCTACTGAGACACAAGGGAAAAATTCTCACCCTCATGACTTCATATTACGGACTGAAGAAGAGACAAAGGGTCGTGTGGATCTACAAGACACCCCCTAACAGACGCTGAGGGAACTTATACATAGATGGTTCATGTCTTAAAAGATCGGATGGAACTACATCTGCTGCATATGCCCTCACCACTCTTGTTACAGTAGTTGAGACAGCACAAATTCCACAGGCATCGGCCCAAGTGGCTGAATTAATGGCCTTGACACGAGCTTGTGAAATCAGTAAAAACATGACTGTTAATATCTAAACGGACAGTCAATACGCCTTTGGGGTGGCTCACAATTTTGGCAGACTTTGGAAAGAAAGAAATCTTCTCACCTCACATGGGACTAGAATACAACATGGTCCCCTGACACACAGACTTCTAGACGCCTTGACATTACCTAGAAAAGTTGCAGTGATTAAATGTAAAGCCCACCAGAAAGTGACTGATAATGTAGGGGAAGGCAATGCCCTTGCAGACCAAACAGCAAGACAGACTGCTCTAAGTAAATCAGATGGAATGTTTGTGACAGGCCAGTCAGATGGGTGGTGGAAGGAGAAATATTGGAAAATACTAGTCAGAGTGTGGTTGAGATTCAATCTCATGCCACTGCAAAAGAACTGCACACATGGGAGGAACATCTGGCAGAGAAAGAGATAGAGGGAGGTTGGGTGCGTATATCCGAAGGGAGGCAATGGATGTTACTAGACAGTCATGTCCCCCCGGTTGTCACTATGGCCCATGGCCCTGCCCATATCAGTGCGAAGGGAATATGCAAGTTACTAGAGCCAACATGGTATAATGAAAAAATACCCCTATATGCTGACTGAGTGGTTAAGTCATGTATGATCTGCCTTATGCACAATCCAGGAAAAGGGACAGTTACCCCCGCTGGTGCCTTCTCCCCTCCTACGTTTCCTTTTGAGGCCATCCAGATGGATTATATCCACATGGACAGGTGTGCGAATTTGAAATATGTCCTTGTAGTGGTCTGTGCCTTCAGCAGATGGGAGGAGGCCTACCCCACTAAGGGTTGCACAGCTATTACAACGGCTAAAGTTTTGTTGAAAGAATACTTTCCCCGATTTGGGTTGCCCCGTTTGATTTGGAGTGACAATGGCCAACATTTTACAGCCAATGTGGTCCAGTTTGTGTTTTCCGGGCTTGGTGTCAGACAAAAGTTTCATGCTGCTAATCACCCCCAGTCACCCTTCCGTACGACCAATGGGTGAAAGAAGGACTGCCGGATTGCGACACAGAAGTAGTACCGACCTTTGTCCCTTTCAGTGATGCTCGACTTCATTACACCACTACGGAAGCCGAAACTGATCGAATCTTGGGGGGTCCAGTCGTCCTTCCTCTGCAGGATCAGGGTAAGGAACAAGAAGCTCTCTTTCCAGACCACTCCATACCTTCTTCCACTCGCTACAACTTTAGACCAAGAAAAGGGGCTGGCCCTTGACTTTGTTTGGTGTCTATAGGCTGTAGGGCTGTGATATCCCGACTGAGACCGGTGCTGGTATGCTGGACCAAGGGGATGTCCATAGGACTCTTGGTATCCACATCCAGTGAAGCAACCACCAATCACAGACAGCAGCTAGTGACAACAGGCGGAGCACAATGGCAGCAGTTCGAGGATCTGAAGCGCACAAGAAATAGGTCAAACTTCTGAACAATAAATGTTTCCTTTCCACGATAGTTATACATTTTGCTCTCCTCATCCTGCTGGTTGTGAGATGGCTTCTGTTACTGACCTCTCCCCCAGCTGCTCTGGTTACGACACCGACACCTGCGGAACATCTCCACGCCACCTTGTCACCCCATGAACTACCACAACGCCTGGAATTCATGAACAATACATTTGTACAATTATTGCACCAGCATCAGCTTGTGATTAATACTTCGAACTGTTGGGTATGTGGGCTCATGCCACACTCTATGACACACACTGTCCCCTATTTCGTCTATCCATTTTCTATTTTTGGGTCCTGTCTGGCTTGGAGGATGCTCGTCACCGATGCATATACAATCAATGGCACAACGAGCTCCATCATTGGCGACTTTTATGACACTTTTACCCGAAACAGAACAGGCAATGTCAGTAATCCTTTCTGCCCTACTACGACATCTGACATCTTGAACATTTCTCGTGCTGAACGCAATGAGACGGTTGTGTTCAACACCTCGAGTAGAATCATCTTTTCTCGCTTCCAGTCCAGACGCAAAGTTCGCACCAAATTGAAGGCTTTCAGTGTGATCAGCACACATGGTCAGGTGTGCCTGAAAGGATTGGGGACCCGGGAGGTAGGAGTCAGTGACTGCGCAATAGTCAGTACACTGAATATTACCTCACCACCACTCCTAATCACTTCTCCAAATACATATTTTGTTTGTGGAGAGTCTGCTTATACCTGGCTTCCCGGAAATTGGTCAGGTGTGTGTTATTTGGCCTTTCTACTCCCCCCTACCTTTACTGCTGTTGGGACGCATCACTTGACTAATCCCCACCTCCACCATCGTATGCCTATGGGAGTAATTGAAGCCGATGACTGATGCAGGACAGGAGGCGGGGGACTTCTTCAAAGGTTTCCTGCTGTTCCTAGGTCCTATGGTCAACAGCCGCAACATACAACACCTTACCCGAGTGGTGGAGGCCACCATTAATAAAACAGCAGGGGCATTGGGCAACATCACCGCAGAGCTTCAGATGGATCGCCTGATGACACTACAACATCGAATGGTACTTGACATCATCCTTGCTGACCGTGGTGGTGTATATAAACTGATCGGCTCCAGCTGCTGCATTTACATACCTGATAATGCTCCATCAGTCTATCAAGCCATCCAACGTCTGCATAAACTTTCCTCTGAGATTCATCAACAACAAGACGACTGGTCCCTCATGGGCTGGATTTGGAGCCTCCTTTCCAGATGGGGATAGGGGTTCCTCATTTTTCTTGCCTTGGGAATAGCAGTCATCATCTCATGCTGCCTGTGTATCCAGTGCTTGCCTATGCTTTGTCCTATGTGTACACAGGCCCTTAAAAGTTCCCCGGTCAGTACATGTGACACCAACGTAAGGATAAGAGATTGGCGACCTAATGCAGATAGACATTTCCTAAGAAATATGTTTTGCCACTCAATGGCAAAAGGAGGGTCTGAAGAAAATGAGTTTTTACTAGGTTCTATTAATTTCCTTACATTCCTCCATTCCTTGCCATCTTGTGACAAAACCCTGCCTACAGCCTCCATTTCTGCTGACGCTCAAAACTATCGCATACCCAAGTCCCCCTGTTCTGTGCAGTTAGCCAATTCATCAACAGAAAGCCATGAAACACCTACGCCCTGTGTAAACAAGCTTGTTTTTCATCTTCTGCTTCCTGCTTGGTAAACATCCTTGACACCTTGATCAGGTTATCTGGACAATGGTCTGACTGACTGAGCCTTGATCAAGCTGATTGAACAATGATCTGAATGCCGAGCCTTGATCAAGCTGATTGAACAATGGTCTGAATGCAGAGCCTTGATCAGGTCATCAACTACAAACATCGCCTTGATCAGGTTATCAACTACAAACACCGCCTTGATCAGGTCATCAACTACAAACATCGCCTTGATCAGGTTATTAACTGCAAACACCGCCCTGATTGAACAATGGACTGAATGCCAAAAGAGTGGAGTAAAAATATATATAAGGCTTGTTCGCTGTGGAGTAAAGCAGCAGCCTCCTGGGTTTTGTCTCTGACTAGCTTGGGACTCTGTTCCATAGCCCGGGCTATTGGAATAAAGGTGGTTCTCTCTGCAGACGAAGGTTTCGGGGTCCACTTTATTATATAAGGAGGGTAAGAGTAGACTCGGGTGATTCCTGCATCGCCAAGCCCCCAATCCTCCTTGAGGTGGGCTTTTCTTGGTTCTACAGCTTCTAACATTTGATTCCACTCCATAGAGATAGGGATCCTGCGCAGACCCCAAAATTCTTCTTGCCCGATTATTGTGCTAACTTAAAGAGGTGTTAAGCACCAAGTTCAAGCCAATACCGAATGTCGACTATGAAAGGTAAATTTTCAGTCATAAAAGGCAGAGAACTGATGAAACAATGGATGAGTTTGTAGAAAGACTTGATACGCTCATCAAGCATTGCAAGTTCAAAGAGTTCAATGAGGAAGAGGCCATGCATCACAGAGTAATAGATGGTTGTCTCTCCAATTCCTACAGACGATGAATGCTGAAAGAGACAATCAACTTGGAGCGAGAACTCATGGCTGCCAGAGCGGAAGAAAGAGCTGACTGACAAGCAGCTAACATGGAGGCCAGAATGGCCCAAAATGAATCAGCACTGAGTGTGAAGAGTAAGTCAAAATACAAGCTGGAAGGCCATAAAGTAATGTCTCCAAAAAAAAAAAAGTTGTGTTTTTGATGTGGATTTTCCTTTCCACATGAAGGTAAATGTCCCACTATTGGACAGGTATGCAAAGGCTGCGCGAAAGACAACAGTAAAGGTTTGTAAAGTGAGGGAAAGATCAAGTGCATCACACACGAGAAAACAAAATGGAGGAAAGATCAAGTGTGTCATGTCGAGAAAACAAAATGAATTCCAGAACATTCCAGACGCGACGCTCTATGCTTGCCAACAAGGCCAAGCTACTACATCAGTTGAGACAAGTATAAAAGTCCTTGTCTAAACGTTCGTCACTGCCATTGTCAAGCGACAGTGAGGAAGATGGGTGCGTGATGTCAATGTTGACTGCAGGACGACATGCACATTTAGGATTAGCTTTTTGCAAGGAATAACGCCGGTGAAAGCCATATCCAGAAATGAAAGTGCAAAATTCATTTGGACATTGTCCCAAGATCACACTGAAAATGAATTGGTGCCCCATAACTTTTTATCATAAACCATGGCACATCGATAAAAAATTATGCCAGCAGAAAAGTACAATGAACCATCTCCAGTGCCACATTCAACCCTGTCGAAAACGTGTATACGTGGGCTGCTTCAATGTCACTGTAAAGTCAAGTTCCATTCATAGTGATTGTGAAGCATAAAGAGTCGAAAGTACAAGCACCAATTCATGTCTTGCCAGGCACTTCATCGTGTGCATGTTTACTCAGTTTCATTACTGCTGCCGACATGAGGCTGATTTCTGTAAACTACAATGTCAATGCCTACTTTGAGAAAGTGAATCAGTTTTTATCCTTGTTTCATGGACTAGGAAGACTTAGGATTATGAAAGTGCACCTTCACATAAATTAGGACATTCGTTCTATTGCTCAGCGACATTCTCAAATTACATTTCATTTACAAGAGGCTGTTGAGAAAGAACTTGAGAAACTCTTAAAGCACGACATCATTGTGCGATCCACTGGTCCAGCGCCATGGGTATCACCCATAGTGGTAGTGCCAAAGAAGGATAGTGGATGAGTCGTGGGCATCTGCGTTGATATGCGTCAAGCAAGCAAGGCGATTAAACAACATTCAGGTCCGCACATTGCTGACATGATTATGCAGCTGAATGGAACTAAAGTTTTTTCCTGCCTTGATTTGAAGAAAGGGTTTCACCAGCTTGAACTGGTAGAAAATTGCAGGTACATTACTACTTTTTTGACTCATGTTGGTGTATTTAGATATAAAAGGCTACGTTTCCAAGTGTCACCAGCTGCAGAAATGTTTCAGGATTGAATTTGTCGCATAATACAGCCAGTCACAAATGTTTTCAATTACAGTGATGACATACAATTTTTTTGAGCCACACAAAAGGAACATGATAAAGCTCTTACACAAATGTGTCATATACTTGTCGCTACAGGTCTCACTTTAAATGCGGCCACGTGTGAGTTTCATCAAACCAAACTCAAGTTCTTTGGTCATATCTTTTCTGATGGGGAAGTGACTCTGGATCCAATTAAAGTACAAACCTTGTCATCCACTTCTCCCCACAAGATGTAACTATGCTGCAATCCTTCCTTGTTATGGCTAGTTACTGTTCAGGGTATATATAGGACTTTACCACTGTGAGTGCCCCATTGAGAGACTTGACAGAACAAAATGTCCCATTTCAATGGTCAAGGGAATGGGAACAAAAATTCAAGAAAATCAAGCATGTAATTGTGAACACCACTGAAATGGCATACTTTTAGTCTAAAATACAGAAGAAGGCTGTTGTTGATGCATGCCCAGTGGGGTTGGGTGCCATTCTTGCCCAGCACACTGGACATCCCAATGCCCCCAAGACACATTGTGACTTAAGCTAGGTGAAGTTTGTCATCAACAGAACATGCCTATTCACAATGTGAAAAAAGAAAGCATTTCCATGTGTTCCTGTATGAAAAGCAATTCACAATCATCACTGACCACCAATCACTGTTCAATATTTTCGGTAGTCCTAAAGCCAAGATGCCCCCTCACATTTAGAGGTGGGGGTTGCGATTGCAGGAACATGATTACGCTATTATGCATCGTCCATGAAAAGATCAAAACCCTGCTGACTACTTCTCATGAGTGCCAATACAGTGCCATGGCACTACTTCTAAAGCGGCTGATCCTTATGTTAACTTCAGTGGGAAATCCAATAGCTGCCATGTTGACGGAACAAATCATTGCTGCCACAAGCACAGACAGAGATTTGCAGATACCTCAAAGACATTATTACACATCAATGGTGGCGCAAACATACCCGACCCCTTCATGATGACCTTGAATACGAGAAATTCAAAAATGTACAAAAATAATTTTCAGTTACCCCAGTACGCATCATCTTATGACGGTCGAGAATTGTCATACCTGAGAGTCTGAGACAACAAGTTATTTAACTCGCTCAAGAGGAACATTGTGGAGTTATTGCTACTAAATTAGCTCTATGGGACCGAGTGTGGTTTCCTCATCTTAATGAAAGAGTTGAAAAAAGTTAAAGGCATGTCATTTGTGCAGCTGCTTGTCATCCAAGAAAACCCTGCATCTGTTAAACAAGTCTGATCTTCCAAAGCATGCATGTTAGAAGAATGCAATTGATTTAGTTAGACCCCTAGACAATGGACATCATCTACTAGTAATTGTTGATGAATAGTCCCGTTTTCCCCGTGTGGAAGATTTGTCGTCAAGTACTCATGACAGAGTCATTGAGAGATTAGAAAGTATTTTTGCCAAATGGGATGTTCCTTCGATTTTCAAATCTGACCATGGCCTGCCTTTCAATAGTTGAGAATTTAAAGATTTTCTCACTCAAAATACCAAGCATCAGAAAAACACATATCTCTGGCCACAGGCGAATGGTGTGATCGAGAGATTTATGAGCACCCTCAAGAAGTCCATTCAGCGCGCTGCGCTGGAAAAGCCTAAACTCAAATCAGGTCTTCAGTCTTGGCTTTATGCATACTGGTCAACTGGACCAATGAGAGATCTATTGACATTGATAAACTTCGCACTACTGACTCGTCTCACAAACGCAAAATGTAGACCTATGCTGAAAAATGCTGCTGTGTTCAGAGAACTGTGTTCAGAAGAAGAGACCAAGTTATTGTTAGGCAGAAATGGATACACAGGTCTGATGCTTCGTTTGATGCTGACCCACTGTGGGTTGTGACTAGTAAAGGAAACACCTTGACTGCTCACCTTCCTATAAAGTCCATTATGTGAGATTCTTCACATTTCAAGCACCTGCCTCGACCTTTGCCAGCTCCAGATGTCAGAAGTGAGACTTATGCACCTCAGAATCCAGAAAGTCTAATGACTGTACCAGTGTCTCTGTCACCAGTGCCAGTCATGGACACTTCTCCTATATCTCGGCAACCTCACATGACCAGATCTGAGCGATTGATTCGAGCACCGAAACAACTTATTGAAGAGTTGCAATGTATATATGTATTATTTGTGCTTTTTTTTATGTAGCAAAGGGAAGATGTAGTGTCTTGTGAGTTAGAGATGAAGGTACCCTTTTGGTTCCTTACGGACTCCGTAGAACAGTGACATAAATGTGTGGGTGTGTTTGTGATAGAATAGATGACGTAGAATAGTCAGTTAACAGTTACACTCTGAGGAATAAAGACGTGTAATAACAAGCTCTGTGTGTGGTGTGATCATTTGCATGTAGCTAGGCTGGGGAGGATGCTACAGAAGGTTCCCTACTGCTCTCCAGAGAAGACAAAAGACTCCACACATCAAATCTCCATCTCTCATATGATACAGAGTACTTCATCCCATCATCAAATGCAGGAAAAAAGCTACATATGCTCCGGCAATCTACAAATGTGGAGGATGACAGCAGAAAATGACTGCAGTAGGAAAGGGCAGTTATATAGATATATGCATTATTTTTTACAAACAATGTCCCTGTTGACAAGGAGCTGAAATGTGAATTTAAAGGTGTTCTTGCTTACTTTGTCCGCCACAATCATAATATGTTTTCAGGAAGCTTAAGGTGTTGAGACGACTGCAGATGATCCAGAAAGTCTCAATTATAATACTGGAAATATAGCTTGGGGGATTAATGCTGTTGTTGCAGAGGTCTACATGCAACTAACTGGTCACAGATTTGAATCATTATGAAATAGCTTACATGGTTAATGCTCCAACTAATGAGCACTCATGTTACCTTCAAGTCTCATATATGTATGGTAGTAAGACACTAAGATCTGATAATACGTTTGATGCTGAGATCTCTGTGCAACCGGCAGGTGACAGGTTCCAGTCTGGGAAAAAATAGTTCTACGAGTTATATGCAAGAACTATTTAACCTGCAGCGGTGTACATTTAAACGCTTGCAGGTTTTAACTCAATCTTTCTTTCATCTAATCTGCTATTAAGTTTCAAGGAGCAAGCCAGTTTGTGTTTTTTTGCTCTAAAGGCTGCTGAGTCTGGAAATAGTGAGTGGAAATATCTTTCTGTGCAGGGTTTGACTTCTGACACCTGCTTGCAGCCAGAAACCAATTTAAATAAGTGGACCTTGAAGTGAAGCATTTATAGATGGGAGAGCTGACGAAGGAAGCTGCCATTCCTCAGTCGGCCTTTCGAGGCTGCTCTTCAGGAGCACAGCACTCTGATTCTGTGCTAACGCTGCTGCAGCATGTGGGGTTCTTAGAAGCTCTGTCTAGCATCTCGGTCAGCAGCAGGTTCTGGAATGTTAGGTGTCCAGAATGAAAGCTGCCTTTCATGTCTACGACGTCTTCTTGGAGAGGACACACTTCCACATTTTGGCGACGATTAACCTGCGCGTTAAAAGGCATTGCGAGACCTCAACAGCAAACTATTTAAAGAAGAAATTGTTCTTCGCTCACCGGTTTCTTTTCAAACCGAATGCTTCAATATGCTTTAAAGAAGATTTCTGCGCATGCTCGAAATTGACGTTTTCTTTCCTTTCGTTGCTGAAACGTGCAACTGGAACGCAGCGGACATTTCATACAATCTCTTTGGCAGGCATCTTGAGGAAACACATTCCAAATGCGCATGCTCACAGACAACGCTGAGATAAAATACAGTACTTACTCATGAAATCTTGGGAAGGTGTCTACATTTTCATTACAGTCATTCGCACGCGGCTTGTTCATAACGTGCACACCGTCATTTTTTTTTTTTATTGTAAAAAAAATTACAGCTTGATGCCTAACGCTGATGTGCACAGCTAAAATATTTACCATCTACATGCTGATCATCACAGCGCTGATGCGCACAGCTTCTTCAGAACTCCAGTAAAGCTCACAGTTTACAGCACTTTGATTTGTGATATGCATTCACGGTCATTATAACATCCTCCTTGGCAAGTTTTTAAATTGGATGAAGGAACGCTGATGCTCCCAGCTTGTCAAGAATCACAATAAACCATCTATAAAAATTACAGTGATTATTTGACGCTGATGCGCACAGCAGATGTGCACAGCCTTCTGTTTTACCACTCACTGATGCACACAGTTTTCTGTATTGGAAAATTTCTCCAACTCATTTCAGTTTCATTTATTTAACGTGCATATATTATAATTGCTGTTCGTTTCCGAGCATCATTTTTTTTTTAGGTTGTTCTCCTCTTCTACACTTGTTTTCCTTTCAGGATGCAGAATGTCACGGCACCCCCGTTTTTCCTCACTGCTCCAGGTGATCCTCCTCTTTCTTGGCAGAAATGGAAAAAAGTATTTGCACATTATGCACGAGTGTGCGGCACGTCCTTGAGTGCGGAAAGATAAACATCTCTCCTCACGCACTGTTTAGGCACTGAAGGGCAAGAAGTATTCGAACATCTTCCAGATCTATCTGATAGTGACGGAGCTTCACTTAATGAGTATGAGATATGTATAAAACAGCTTGATCTACATTTTCTTCTTAAAATAAGTACTGTTCTTGAACGTTACCACTTTGGAAGGAGAATGCAGAGCGAAGATGAATCCATGCAACAATACATAACAATCCTACAGAAATTAGCATCAACTTGTAATTTTGATGCTAACTTGGAGAAACGGTTGAGGGATCAGTTTATGTTGGGTTGTGTCCAAGACAAGACTAGGGATGCCCTATGGCAAAAAGACAATCCTACACTGCTACAGTTATAACAATAGCTAAGAGCCATGAGCACTCAAAAGCTTGTGTTGATGTCATAAAGAAGGACTCTTCAGTTGAAAAGAAAGAGGGTTCTGAAGTAAAGTTGGTTGTAGATAAGTCAGAGGACAAAGCTGTGAAACACAAACCCAAAAACAGTATTCCCCAGAAAACAATATCTCAGAAAGGTTTACAGGGAAGGTGTTTTAGGTGTGGAGACTCTGGTCATTTGGCTAATTTCAAAGACTGCCCTGGATCGAAGACTATTTGTAAGATTTGTAATAAGAGGGGTCATGCTTCTAAATGCTGCAGATCAGGCAAAAGCCAAAAGAAAGTCAGTGAAGTTGATCTCTTTGTAAAAGATGATGATGAAGAAGAGATTGTGGTTTCTCAAATCTTAGGGGGAGTCCTCTGATGGTCCTTACGAAGTTGTACTAATCAATGACGCCCCTGTTAATATGCTTTTTGACTCTGGCGCCAACATAACATTAATACCGAAAACCTTTTATGACAAAAGTTTGTTGGGCAAGGTGTCCCTTACGAAACCTGACATTAGGCCTAAAGGATCTGGTGGGGTTACAATAGATTTTTTAGGATATTTCTGGGGAACCATTGATTTAAAAGGAAGAATCATTCCTGGGAAAATGTATGTTTCCATGAAGGGTGATTCACTTATTAGCTGGTTTCACCAGAGAGATCTTCATATCTATCTTGATCCCAATGAAAAACCCTCTGTTTGTTTGTTTGTTTGTTTGAAAGACCTCCTGTGAGTGTGGTTGATGATTTTACTCAAGATTGGATCAAAGCCTTTCCTGCTGTTTTTAGAAGTGAGTTAGGATGTTTAAAAAAATATGTACATCGTATTTTACTGAAGAAAAATGTTCTACCGAAAGTTGCAAAAGTAAGAAATGTGCCTCTTCTAGTGAGGGATAGTATGAAATGTGAGTTAGACAAGCTTTTAAAGAAGGGAATTATTCAAGAAGTTGAGGCAAGTGAGTGGGTTTCTCCTGTGGTCATGGCTCGAAAGGCCAATGGAGAGGCCCGGCTTTGTGTTGACTTGAGGGAGCTCAATAGGGCAGTGATTGTAGATCACTACCCTTTACCAAACATCACTGAAATGTTGTGCTCTCTTGAAGAAGCGAGATATTTCTCTTCGTTGGACCTAACCTCGGCTTACCACCAGGTTAAACTCCACTCTTCTTCCCAGGCCTCACTACCTTCGTAACTCCCTTTGGGACTTTCAAATACTTAAGGATGCCTTTTGGACTCGTTTTGGCAGCCTCTGTCTTTCAGAGAGTCATGAAGGGCATACTAGGAGGCCTCAAAGGGGTTAAGGTGTATCAAGATGACGTACTAATTTTTGGGGCAGATCTTAATCAACATGATATGAGGTTGAGGTGTGTACTAAGTCTTCTACAGGATGCCGGACTTACACTTCGTGCTGAAAAGTGTAAATTTAATGTTGCAGAAATAGAATACCTCGGTCATGTTGTCTCGGCGGCAGGTATTAGACCAAAAAGTACCTTAGTCAATTCCATTCTTTATTTACGTTTACCATCAAACAAAGAGGAATTGGTAACATTTTTGGGGATAGCAGAATTTTACCACAAATTTATTCGGAATTTTGCTGCAAAAACAGAATCTTTGAGGTGTCTTTTGAAGAAGGGTTGTGAGTTTGTCTGGTCACAAAGTTGTGAGGAGGAATTTGTTGGCATAAAAAGGGATCTCAGTAATGCCCCGTCCCTCAGTAGCTTTGATCCTACAAAAATTTCCTATCTCATGACTGATGCGAGTTCAGCTGGGCTAGGAGCTGTTTTATTACAGAGGGTCGATGGGGAAGAAAGAACAATCTTGTTTATCTCCAGGCCTTTAAGGGGTGCTGAATGTCATTATTCTGTTGTGGAGAAAGAGGCTCTTGGTGTATTTTAGGCTATTCGAAAATTAAGAAAGTTTTTGTGGGGCAAGGAGTTCAAGGTTTTGTCAGATCACAAACCTCTGAAAGAGGTTTTTACTAAGAAAGGCATTGACTTTGTTTCTCATCAGATTCGCAAGTGGGTAGTAGCTCTTCAGAAATTTGAGTTTGATGTGTCCTACTTACCTGGTGCAAATAATGTTATCGCTGATTGTCTTTCAAGACTTGGTTCTGTTAGCGATAATGATGTTGATGATGTAGAATGGTTTGGTGGTGAGTGTTTTGAAGAAGTTAATGTATGTTTGATTACTGAAGGGATAATTTCTGAGAGCGAGTGGAGGCAATGTCTTGTGGGTGATGATACTTTGCAGATGGTTATCACTATGGTGAAAGATGGTTGGTGTGAAAAAAAAGATTGTAGTGAGGATCTCAAAGGTTTTTGGAACGTGAAAGAAGAATTGGCTCTAGAAGATGAAATTCTTTTACGTGAAAGTAAGCTTGTTCCTCCTTCTTTACTGAGAAGTAAACTGGTCAATAATGCTCATGCATCTCATATGGGCATTGCTAAAACCAAAGAAAGAATTAGGGAAGCATACTGGTGGCCTGCCATGGATGTTTTTGTGGAAAGGATTGTTCGGGATTGTGTGAAATGTGCAGATTGCAACAAATTACTTAAATGCAGAACTCAACCCATGATCGTTAGGGAGCAAGCGGTCAGTCCTTGGTCAGAAATCTCGATAGATATCTTAGGGCCTGTGAAGTTTAGTTCTCAAGATAGGTATGTCATTGTCTGCATGGATCTGTTTTCTCGGTGGCCTGTAATAAAAGTGTTAAACTCAGTTGAGGCGGTTGTTGTAATTGAATTTTTAGATGAGATTTTTGAAAGTGAGGGATTTCCCCAAACACTTTTGTCAGACAACGGCTTACAATTTACTTCAAAATTGATGCAAGAATTTCTGTCTTTGAGAGGAATTAAGCACAAAAGGTCTTCTTTGTACCACCCGCAATGCAATGGTGTTGTAGAAACATTTATCAAGGTCCTGAAGGAGTCTATGCAACAAGCAAGATCTTGTGGTGAACATTGGGAGGTCACGTTAAAGAAAATGGTCAGAGAGTATAGGTTCACTCCCCATTCATCCCCTGGTGTAGCTCCTTTTCACTTGTTTAAAGGTAGGATTGCGAGTACTGAAGCTGTCCTGTTGTGGGTGTGTGACAAAAGGTCCTTGGTGTGTGATAATGTGGGGAGCACGGATGGTTGGAGAGAAAAGGAGAAAAGATGAATGGATGAACGGAAGGTTCGGTATGATGAGAGGAAAGCTGTGAAGAGTACACTTGTTGGTCTTGGAGATTGGATCAAAATCAGGTCTCCTAGGAAAACAGGAGGTATTTCCAAGTTTAGTACCTTTTCAGGTTATCAAGGTGTTTAAAAATGCTATAAAGACAAGTGATCACAAGATTTGGAACCTGAGCAGGGTTGCGAAATTTCACCCTGTCACATCCTTCGATGGAACTATTGTGCCTCCTACACGTGAAGTGATCCCAGAGTCTGGTACTGGTGAAAGAAGATCCAGACCTATTCGTGTGAAGCGTGTTCCTCTGAGATTACAAGATTGTCTTTCTTGATTGTTCTATTCTTTTGCTGTTACTTCATGTGTTTCGATATACAATGTTTATTTTTTTATTTTATTTTTTTGTTTTGTTTCAAGTTATTGTTTTGTGAAAGGGGGAGGTGATGTGGTGTTCTTAGCATCTCTGTCTAGCATCGCGGTCAGCAGCAGGTTCTGGAATGTTAGGTGTCCAGAATGATAGCTGCCTTGCAATGTTTGAGTGTTCGTCAGTTGTCTTGAGCTTGCTGCTGGATGGGGTCTTGATATATGCCTGATCCTGAATAAACCACAACTGAACTGCCTTTCATGTCTACGACGTCTTCTTGGAGAGGACACACTTCCACACAGCACTTCTGTCCCAGTGTTGGCAGACTACTAGGGGACACAGTTTTTGAGGATTCCCTGGAACTGGGCTGAAACCAAGTCCAAGCATAACAATAGGTGCCTGGACCAGAAACTAGCAGTTCTCCCTCTATGCCAACTGTCCTCAAAATAAACAAAGCCCACTGAACCAAATCCCGCAAAAGATAAGGGATCCTGATCACAGTCTGCATTTATACCATAAAAATATCAGTCAGCCTGGCAACTCGGAAGCCCACAAACTCATCCGTGGAGTGCCTCAAGGTTCATCGCTCAGCCCCACTCTCTAAGACGCACACATGATCCCTCTGGCCAATGTCATCCGTGCACACAGCAGCATTCTCTCATATGCCAAGAACATGCAAATCATGCTATACGTCTCAGATAAGTCCCCTAACACAATAAACAAGTTCACTGCCTGCATGGCCAAAGAATCTAACTGAATGAAAGCCCACTGTCTCACTCAAGCTTAACCTCAACAAGACAGAAGTAGTGATCTTCGGAAAGAACACCTCACCATTGGACTTCAACTAGTGGCCGACAGAACTCGGACCACACCCAGCACCCAACCTGGCAACCTTTGGAATAATAATCAACAGCAAACTTGACATGAATTCACATTTCAACACCGTCACTGCATCCTGCTTGCACACCATAAAGATGCTGAATAAGATTTTCAAATGTCCCCCAAGCAACACTAGAAAAACTGTCACTCACACCCTAGTCACCAGCAAGTTGGGCTACTGGAACACATTCTACTCCAGGATCACTCTGGGGAGACTTAATGCACTTACTGAAATGAACTGGCCAAAAATGACATTACAATGGTTATCTCTGTAATCCTTTTCCTCTGGTGCTCAAATCAGGGGTGGCAGTGCTTTGTGCTAGGAGCTTTCGGGACAAGTTACAGAAGGTACTGGGTGACATTGCAGACAGATTCCTCATTATAGTAGTGTTCTTAGACTCTACATTACTGTATGCCCTGAATGAATGTCAGACATTGTTGTCTCAGCAGAGGGATGGATGATCCTTGGAGAGACTTTAACACCATCATGGATGGCAATAAAGAACATTCAAATCAAAGATTTGGGGGCAGTGGCCTGAAAGCCCAACTAAGAAATGGCTCAGCATGATGGCCCTTGTTAACATATGGAGAGTACAGCTTAAAATTGAGACAGACTTCACTTTTCACTTGGCTGCCCACAACACATGAATTATTATGTAATTGAATCTAGCCACTAAAGAGTGCTTGGGACACAACAACTGGCCATTTATCCCTCTTAGATCATGCCCCATCATTCCAACCTTAATGCAGGGCAAGACACACAGTGGGAGGGGAATATGGAAACTGAACGGCCATATTGCACTGCATGCCTCTCAGAGCAAAGACTGAAGAATCCATACCTAACTTCCTCCTAGAGATTAACACAGACAGCATCGCAACTCACCTATTGTGGCGGTGTTAAGGAGAGTGTTTATATCAGCTGCAGAGCATTTGAAAGCAAAGAGGGCCAAGACCAGGGCACACCTACAAAATAACTAACACTCCTGGAAGCAGAACATAGGTTGACTCTGTCTATAAATCCCAGTAAAATCACAGTAATAGGAGCCTGAATCAAAGCCATAGATTTACAAAGCACACTATGCCCTATTTAGAACAAAGGAGAAATACTATGCAACAAGGAACGGATTGGTTAGGCTCCTAGTCATGCACCTGAGAGCTACAGTGTACTAGAGTGAATAGAAATGATGGAACTGGTAGGGAGACCCAGGATGTCAATCCCCAGGTACACCTGGGTCAGGATCTATGGCACTGATGGATGCACATGCCATGATGCTAGTGACGGGTGAGTCAGTGTCAGGTTTACTATTGGTACAATGGAATTTAAAGGGAGCCGACTTGGGCCAGACTGGTGTCGGTACCAGGTAAAGGCAGTTGGGTCCATTGCAGGGCCAGAATCTCACATATAGCAGGTCGGGCCAGAATCTCACAGGTAGCAGGTCGGGGCCAGTCGCCATTACGGGAGCATATGGATGGACGGACACGGGGCGAACTTTAAAAGTAGTGGCACTTTCATAGATGAGGAACAATGTGAAACCAACTGAGAGTCCGCAGAAATGGAAGGGGGAGTGGTCTTCTTTCCAGCTGCTTGTGGTGATGCAGTACAGCCCCTTAAGTGGTGGAGTTATTTTTCCGAAGACCAATATCAAGTCTCAGTCACAGGGCTGTGAGGCTAAAGCTTCCCTCAACTGCTGATGTTCTTCAGGACTGGCACTGAGAGGAGGAGATTATGCCATGTAGGTCATGCAGCTTGATGCCCTGATTGTATGGGGGCCTCTGGAGTTAAGGAGATGGTGGGTGCAGGCCCAGGTGGTAGTGGGGCTTGCTCTTTGGACACTGCTGGATGTTCTTATTTCAGGCCAGAAGGAGCCCCAAGATCTGCCTCCTCTAGGCTAGTGGTGTTTGCATTCTTCACATGCCCAGTTGGCTATTCCGCATTCAGCTGGAGTCTTTTGGTGACAGATCTGAGTTGTCTCCAGGTGGACATACTTCCTGCTTGTGATGGCTTCTCCTCCTAGCTGGTAGTGTTGAGCGGTCATGCCCTTGCCACGGTTCCTGCTTGGATGAACTTTGGCCAGCCAGCCGCTGAAAAGGAATGTGAAAAAAGAGAGACATTTTGAATTTATATGTTCAATACTGCATATCAGTAATACTTTATTTAAAAGGGATATTCCATCCCTAAATATAAGAACTAACATTACCAAACCTGTTGCAATTTAATGGTTTTTTGGAACATTTTTTGTTCAAAACTTTTTGGAATCAGACTTTCAAAGGAGGAGAAAGACTTGTGCAAAGAGGGTTTTTCTTGGCCTAATCCAGTGAGATACAGTACAAAAAGTTGCTTTGCAACTTCTTCTACATATTTGACATTAAAGTGAATTTCTATACTGAAAAAAACCATTCTAAAGAATTATGTCTTGTTCTTTTTTGTTGAAAAGAATTTTCCAAATTAGTTTCTAATTGTGTGAATTTTGATTTTTCTTTCCGTAAAAAATATGGTGTCAAAGTAAGCTAAAGGTACACAATGTCAACATCCCATAAAATAACTAACTGTAGGAGGCTGGCTTAGTATATGGTGCACACGTATTTAAGTGAAGCACCATGCACTAATCAAGACAACACTTATGGTGGTTTTAGTGGTCTTAGGCAACCTTAGAAAGCTCTCTCAGTGGTAGCTGTGGAGAGCAGCCTTCAAGCTTAGTCCAGAAGGAGTGTTAAGCATCTTGTTACACCAGATCTAATCATGTAGGGGCCGATTCACAGAACTAATCCTAACTTTACTACTACTAAATGCCTTTTGTGAATACCAAAAGTCATAAAGTTAGGATTTTGTCTCAGTTTAGTGGTAGAAAAGTTAGGAATCTTAACTTTACTACCACTAATGCCTTTTGTGAATACCAAAAGTAGTAAGTTTAGGATTTTATCTCAGGTTAGTTCTATGAATCGGCCCCGTAGTGTATATTAAACGAAAAAGAACCACACAGTGTGGTTATAAAAATATGTCTATTTATTACACAACACACACTAACACATTGGTATATCTCCTACCTGGAAAGATCAACACAAATACACAAGAATACGTCAACTGCAAGAGGTAAGTAAGCACAATACACAGTGGTCTACAGGGGAAGACCAAACCATATACTAAGAAAGTGGAATGCAAACTGCGACCGAAGTCAGGACTTGGACAAGGAGACTCAGAAGAGCTGGGGACCCAAGGAACCACTCAAGGTAAGTACCCACGAACCTCACGGATGCTGTGTGCAGAGTCAAAGAACAGCTGTGTACTCAATAGAAGTCAACGGGAAAGTTGCGGTTGCAGTTTTCAGGAAGAAGGAGCCTTCCCAGTGGACCCTGAAGAAACCCTGTGAAAGACAGAAGGTTGGAGAGTCTCCCCACGCGTGGATACACCAAGAACCAGGATGCCTACACCAGGGAAGCCGGGTGTATAGGTGCGAAATGACGTTGAAAACCACCACTGACCAAAGTGGAGGACTTCAGTAAAGATACCGCTGGCGAAGACTTTGCAAGAGTTCGTGGAATCCAACAGTGGATCCTTGAAGAGAAAAACCTGCAAGCAGAGGGGACAAAGTCTATGCCACTCGGAGGTGACCAGGAGGCATGGAAGAGCAATGTCCATCGAAGTCTGAAGATGCAGGAGTGATGACGGTGACCTTGTCGCTGCAGCAAATAGGACCAGGTGACACTGAGGAAGACCAGGAGCCATTCACGAGTTGTCCCAGCCGCAACAGACGTGGAAAACGATAAAGGAACAACGTCAGGACCAGCAAATTCCAAGGGACTCACCAAGTGCAGGAGAATCAGAGCAGGCCCTGAGCAAGCAGGGGAGCCCACTGCAGCAGGAGAAGACCCTCAAGAGGACCCACAGGCCGAGGGCACAGGAGTTGCAAGAGGACTTTGAGCAGCTCACCAAAGATGAAGGCTCACGGTGCAGAGGATGTGGTGAGGATGCTGTTCTTGGCAGGAAGAGATGCTGGAAGCTGGAGTTTCTTGTAGCCCGAAGTTCTCTGGAATGCAAGCCTTGGCAAGGGCAAGTCGACGCAGAGCACAGGGGTTTAGTCCTAGCGGTTCCGACGAGGGATATGGGCCTCAAAATTGCAGAGATGACAGGTCATGCCTTGAGGGAGTTGCAGAACCACCACCTGTGTTGCTGGGCCTTTCGAAATGCATGGGACATCAGGAGCAGCAGGCCGGTCAGCTTCATTGCGGTGCCTGCAGATGTAGGGGAGTGACTCCTTCACTGCAAGGGAGATTACTTTGGGTGTCCTTGATGCCCACAGATCTGTTGAAGGTGTTGAAGATGCTGCACAAACTCTCCCAGCTGAGTATATGCAGGCTTGCTTGAATCCAGTGGCAAAGTGAGCAAGGGACTGAAGACGGCTGAAATGTCAGAAACCGGTCCTAGGAAGCTTGTTTCCGGTCCAGGGAAGGCATGGCTTGGCAGTTCGGGCTGGACTGTTCCCATGAGGCACAGGGTCAGACTGATTTGCATATGGCTATGTCTGAACTGGGGTGGCAGAGTGGGCTAAAGAACGGTGATGGATCAAACCCAGATCTGTTGACTGGGTGTGAGTGTTTGATTGGTTCTGATGCTCCGTCCATCACCACCCCCTTTTGTACCGCTTTGTTCGCCATAAGTTGGCGGGGTATGCTCAGACGTGAGTCCCTTGCTCACTTTGACACTTGATTCAAGCAAGCCTGGCTGAAGACGGCTGAAATGCCAGAAACCGGTCCTAGGAAGCTTGTTTCCGGTCCAAGGAAGGCATGGCTTGGCAGTTCGGGCAGGACTGTTCCCATGAGGCACAGGGTCAGACGGATTTGCATATGGCTATGTCTGAACTGGGGTGGCAGAGTGGGCTAAAGAACGGTGATGGATCAAACCCAGATCTGTTGACTGGGTGTGAGTGTTTGATTGGTTCTGATGCTCCGTCCATCACCACCCCCTTTTGTACCGCTTTGTTCGCCATAAGTTGGCGGGGTATGCTCAGACGTGAGTCCCTTGCTCACTTTGCCACTGGATTCAAGCAAGCCTGGCTGAAGACGGCTGAAATGCCAGAAACCGGTCCGAGGAAGCTTGTTTCCGGTCCAGCGAAGGCATGGCTTGGCAGTTTGGGCTGGACTGTTCCCATGAGGCACAGGGTCAGACTGGTTTGCATATGGCTATGTCTGAACTGGGGTGGCAGAGTGGGCTAAAGAACGGTGATGGATCAAACCCAGATCTGTTGACTGGGTGTGAGTGTTTGATTGGTTCTGATGCTCCGTCCATCACCACCCCCTTTTGTATCGCTTTGTTCGCCATAAGTTGGCGGGGTATGCTCAGACGTGAGTCCCTTGCTCACTTTGCCACTGGATTCAAGCAAGCCTGGCTGAAGACGGCTGAAATGCCAGAAACCGGTCCTAGGAAGCTTGTTTCCGGTCCAGGGAAGGCATGGCTTGGCAGTTTAGGCTGGACTGTTCCCATGAGGCACAGGGTCAGACTGATTTGCATATGGCTATGTCTGAACTGGGGTGGCAGAGTGGGCTAAAGAACGGTGATGGATCAAACCCAGATCTGTTGACTTGGCATGAGTGTTTGATTGGTTCTGATGCTCCGACCATCACCACCCCCTTTTGTACCGCTTTGTTCGCCATAAGTTGGCGGGGTGTGCTCAGACGTGAGTCCCTTGCTCACTTTGCCACTGGATTCAAGCAAGCCTGGCTGAAGACGGCTGAAATGCCAGAAACCGGACATAGGAAGCTTGTTTCCGGTCCAGGGAAGGCATGGCTTGGCAGTTCGGGCTGGACTGTTCCCATGAGGCACAGGGTCAGACTGATTTGCATATGGCTATGTCTGAACTGGGGTGGCAGAGTGGGCTAAAGAACGGTGATGGATCAAACCCAGATCTGTTGTCTGGGTGTGAGTGTTTGATTGGTTCTGATGCTCCGTCCATCACCACCCCCCTTTTGTACCGCTTTGTTCTCCATAAGTTGGCGGGGTATGCTCAGACGTGAGTCCCTTGCTCACTTTGCCACTGGATTCAAGCAAGCCTGGCTGAAGACGGCTGAAATGCCAGAAACCGGTCCTAGGAAGCTTGTTTCCGGTCCAGGGAAGGCATGGCTTGGCAGTTCGGGCTGGACTGTTCCCATGAGGCACAGGGTCAGACTGATTTGCATATGGCTATGTCTGAACTGGGGTGGCAGAGTGGGCTAAAGAACGGTGATGGATCAAACCCAGATCTGTTGACTGGGTGTGAGTGTTTGATTGGTTCTGATGCTCCGTCCATCACCACCCCCTTTTGTACCGCTTTGTTCGCCATTAGTTGGCGGGGTATGCTCAGACGTGAGTCCCTTGCTCACTTTGCCACTGGATTCAAGCAAGCCTGGCTGAAGACTGCTGAAATGCCAGGAACCGGTCCTAGGAAGCTTGTTTCCGGTCCAGGGAAGGCATGGCTTGGCAGTTCGGGCTGGACTGTTTCCATGAGGCACAGGGTCAGACTGATTTGCATATGGCTATGTCTGAACTGGGGTGGCAGAGTGGGCTAAAGAACGGTGATGGATCAAACCCAGATCTGTTGACTGGGTGTGAGTGTTTGATTGGTTCTGATGCTCCGTCCATCACCACCCCCTTTTGTACCGCTTTGTTCGCCATAAGTTGGCGGGGTATGCTCAGACGTGAGTCCCTTGCTCACTTTGCCACTGGATTCCAGCAAGCCTGGCTGAAGACGGCTGAAATGCCAGAAACCGGTCCTAGGAAGCTTGTTTCCGGTCCAGGGAAGGCATGGCTTGGCAGTTCGGGCTGGACTGTTCCCATGAGGCACAGGGTCAGACTGATTTGCATATGGCTATGTCTGAACTGGGGTGGCAGAGTGGGATAAAGAACGGTGATGGATCAAACCCAGATCTGTTGACTGGGTGTGAGTGTTTGATTGGTGCTGATGCTCCGTCCATCACCACCCCCTTTTGTACCGCTGAAGAAGAGGAAGACAAAGGTCAGTCCACAGTCACATAGGATCATAGTCACGGAGATGATGGAATAACTGTTCATCACCTCCAACGTGTCATTGGGCATCAAAACTGGAATATGGCGGGACCTCGTGGACAAGGTGAATGCCATCGGAGAGCACAAGAGGAGAATGGACGAGGTCAAGAGGCGATGGAATGACATCAAGCGGAAAACCAAGGAGAAACTCGCAGCCAACCAGAAAGCAGCAATGCAGACTGGTGGTGGGGGCCCAGCACCACAGCTCGTGCTGAATGACATAGAGGAGCTGGTGTCGACAGTCATCAGGGTGGATACTGTGGCCGGAGTCGGGGGACCGGACACTGCTCGACAGGACACAACACAACTGCAACAGGGTGAGTGACCACCAGGTACGGGGGGGACAGGTGGAGATGGTCACGATGGCACACATGCACAATCAAGCAGAGCACAGTGCACCCCCTCAATGACTCTGGGTCATCGCCCGGAGCTACAGACTGTCACAATGTACAATGCCATGCTGTCTGAATGTCAACATGTACCATGCGGCTGCATACATGTGGACACATTGCAATACACCATCTCCCCTTCACATTGCAGGGACACCATCAACACTCCCTGCAGAGATGTCCCAGCCACTCTTCACTGATGACAGGGAGGACAACCCCAGCATCAACGCACAAGCCCTCCTAGACATCATTGAAACCATCTCCGACTCACCTCCAGGGGTGAGCAGTCAAAATATCGAAAATTAAATATCGACCTACACTAATATCGAGTTGACAATATCGAAGGGACAGAATATCGATGTTAAGAATATCTATGGACAGAATATCGACCCTAAGGTAAGTAATATCGATTTTTTTTATATTGATGTTAGTAATATCGAAGTTAGTAATATCGAAATCAAATATATCGATATTACTAATATTGATGTTACTAATATCGATATTTATATTATTGTTATGTATTGCAATATGTATTTAATATGTATGTTTTATATGTTTTTTGTTAAGTGTTCTACTGGTTTTAAAATAAATGTATACAATTTTTATATGTTAATAATGTTTTTTTAAGTCAATTTTGTGTTTTAGTACCTTATCGAGTTGTTGGTTTCTAGGGGAATAGGGTGGGAAGTAATTTAATTATATGAAATTAATTATAAATTTTTAGGAATTATTAATTAATTTTAATTATTTTTTGCGTTTAAGTTCTGTAGCGGGTTGTGGGTTTATAGGGGAGTGGGGTGGGAAGTAATTTATTTGTAATTAAGTAATAATTTATTTTCATTTATTGGTATTGATAATTATATTATTGTTAATTAAGTATTAATTGGTAATTAATTTGTATTAATTGGTAATTCGTTTTTATTAATTGATTAATTAATAATTATGTTAAGTGTATTATTTTATTATTGGAGTGTGTTGTGCGTTTATAGGGGAATAGTGTTGGAAGTAATTGAAATCTAATTAAGTAATTATTAAATTTGTTGTTGGGTATTGATAATTAATTTATTGGACATTAATTATTAATTGGCAAATATTTTAAATTATAATATGTTGTTTATGAACAATAATTTATTGCTTATTAATCATTTATTGCTAATTAAATATGATTACATATTATTTATTGAAATTTCTAATTAATATATTAATAAGTAATTATTAATTGGTAATTCATGTTTAATAATTCATATATTTTGGTATACAAAATATTTATTTGTTCAATATTTTTTAATTGATAATGTTTAATAATTATTATTTTTGGGTATAACAAATATTTAATTGTTCGTTATATTTTAATTGGTAATTACTTTTTAATAATTAATATGTTTTTTGTTATGAAAAATATTTTATTGTTCAAATTTATTATGTTGTAATTAATTGTTATTAATTATTATTTATTCGTATTTATTATTAATTTATTGCTAATTAATTATTCATTGGTAGTTGTGTTTGTAATAATTATTTATTGGTATTCGTAAATAATTTAGAGTTATTTAATTATTAAATCAATAATTATTTTAAAAAATTATTTTATTTATAAGTATGTTATTTTTAATTTCTACGCTATCCAACACTTTCGCTACTTTTGCACTCTCTGGAGTTGGAATAGTAATTTTTACCCCTACGCTATCCAACACTTTCCCTACTGTTGCACTCTCTGGAGTTGGAATAGTAATTTTTCCCCTTACGCTATCCAACACTTTCCCTACTGTTGCACTCTCTGGAGTTGGAATAGTAATTTTTACCCCTACGCTATCCAACACTTTCCCTACTGTTGCACTCTCTGGAGTGTGAATAGTAATTTTCATCCCTACGCTATCCAACACTTTCCCTACTGTTGCACTCTCTGGAGTGGGAATAGTAATTTTTACCCCTACGCTATCCAACACTTTCTCTACTGTTGCACTCTCTGGAGTTGGAATAGTAATTTTTACCCCTACGCTATCCAACACTTTCTCTACTGTTGCACTCTCTGGAGTTGGAATAGTAATTTTTACCCCTACGCTATCCAACACTTTCCTTACTGTTTCACTGTCTGGAGTGGGAATAGTAATTTTTACCCCTACGCTATCCAACACTTTCCCTACTGTTGCACTCTCTGGAGTGGGAATAGTAATTTTTACCCTTACGCTATCTAACACTTTCCCTACTGTTGCACTCTCTGGAGTTGAAATAGTAATTTTTACCCCTACGCTATCCAACTCTTTCCCTACTGTTGCACTCTTTGGAGTTGGAATGGTAATTTTTACCCTTACGCTATCCAACACTTTCCCTACTGTTGCACTCTCTGGAGTTGGAATAGTATTTTACCCCTACGCTATCCAACACTTTCCCTACTGTTGCACTCTCTGGAGTGGGAATAGTAATTTTTACCCCTACGCTATTCAACACTTTCTCTACTGTTGCACTCTCGGGAGTTGGAATAGTAATTTTTACCCCTACGCTATCCAACACTTTCCTTACTGTTGCACTGTCTGGAGTGGGAATAGTAATTTTTACCCCTACGCTATCCAACACTTTCCCTACTGTTGCACTCTCTGGAGTGGGAATAGTAATTTTTACCCTTACGCTATCCAACACTTTCCCTACTGTTGCACTCTCTGGAGTTGGAATAGTAATTTTTACCCTTACGCTATCCAACTCTTTCCCTACTGTTGCACTCTTTGGAGTTGGAATAGTAATTTTTACCCCTACGCTATCCAACACTTTCCCTACTGTTGCACTCTCTGGAGTTGGAATAGTCATTTTTACCCCTACGCTATCCAACACTTTCCCTACTGTTGCACTCTTTGGAGTTGGAATAGTCATTTTTACCCCTACGCTATCCAACAGTTTCCCTAATGTTACACACCCTGGAGTGGAAATAGTAATTTTTACCCCTACGCTATCCAACACTTTCCCTACTGTTGCACTCTCTGGAGTGGGAATAGTAATTTTTACCCTTACGCTATCCAACACTTTCCCTACTGTTGCACTCTCTGGAGTTGAAATAGTAATTTTTACCCCTACGCTATCCAACTCTTTCCCTACTGTTGCACTCTTTGGAGTTGGAATAGTAATTTTTACCCTTACGCTATCCAACACTTTCCCTACTGTTGCACTCTCTGGAGTTGGAATAGTAATTTTTACCCCTACGCTATCCAACACTTTCCCTACTGTTGCACTCTCTGGAGTGGGAATAGTAATTTTTACCCCTACGCTATTCAACACTTTCTCTACTGTTGCACTCTCGGGAGTTGGAATAGTAATTTTTACCCCTACGCTATCCAACACTTTCCTTACTGTTGCACTGTCTGGAGTGGGAATAGTAATTTTTACCCCTACGCTATCCAACACTTTCCCTACTGTTGCACTCTCTGGAGTGGGAATAGTAATTTTTACCCTTACGCTATCCAACACTTTCCCTACTGTTGCACTCTCTGGAGTTGGAATAGTAATTTTTACCCTTACGCTATCCAACTCTTTCCCTACTGTTGCACTCTTTGGAGTTGGAATAGTAATTTTTACCCCTACGCTATCCAACACTTTCCCTACTGTTGCACTCTCTGGAGTTGGAATAGTCATTTTTACCCCTACGCTATCCAACACTTTCCCTACTGTTGCACTCTTTGGAGTTGGAATAGTCATTTTTACCCCTACGCTATCCAACAGTTTCCCTAATGTTACACACCCTGGAGTGGAAATAGTAATTTTTAGCCCTACGCTATCCAACATTTTCCTTACTGTCGTTTTTGTTGGAGTTGGAGTAGTAGTTTTATTCTCTCTGATATTTAATATTTTTTGTATTATTTTAGCTAATGTAATATATAATTAATAATTAAAAATATTCAAATTAAGGGGTCGATTCCGATCCTATATATTTTTTTCCCGTACAACTCGTATCCGTATTTTTTTCCATACGAATCGTACAAGTCACATCCGACCCGTGAAGTACGATCCGTACGGGAAAAAGTACATACGGATCGGCCCGATCCGTACGAATCGTAGCGGGAAAATTAGTACGAGACGGATCCGGACACTTCTCCGTACAAATCGTAAAAATGAAGTCCGACCGTACCAGTACGATCCGGACCGGCGTTACAATTTACGATTCGTATGGAAAACGTCCCGTACACGGGGAAGGACTTTAACCGCCATAAAGCGAAGTTTGTACGCACCGTGCCCCCAGCGCTTAGGTACGCACCGTACCCCCAGTGCGAATGTACGGTGCGTACCCCAGCGCGTAGGTACGCACCGTACCCCCAGCACGTAGGTACGCACCATACCCCCCCGTGCGAATGTACGGTGCGTTTCCCCCCCACGTAGGTACGCACCATACCCCCAGCGCGTAGGTACGCACCGTACCCTCAGTGCGAATGTACGGTGCGTACCCCCAGCGCGTATGTACGCACCGTACCCCCATTGCGAATGTACGGTGCATACCCCCAACATTGCGTATGTACGGCGGATGTTGCGGGTACGCGATGTTGCGGGTACGGACCGTACATACGCGATGGCGGTCTACGCACCCGCACCGTATAGAAGCAATGGGTGTACGCACCGTACATAGCAATGTCCGTGTACGCGCCGTACATACACAACGCATGCGGGTGTGTGGCTGTATGACTCGTACCCCTGTACCGTACTGAACCACGGACACTGTAAAACAGCACAAGGAGGGCCTATTCGACTCGCACAACACCACAAAACACGTCTACACTGCACAAAAAATTAAAAGGACTGACCTGGACACATCCAAACAGGTAAACAGAGGGGCAACCTCACAACCACCCCTTATAACACACCCACCAAAAATTCAAACTGAGCCCCACCCACAAATGGACCAATAAAAAGGGACCACACACACAAACCATGAGCCTTTGCAACAGACTCACCACTGCGACAGAGCACACACAAACCACTGCACCCATCCACCTAAACATATACACCTACACACACACCCCTTCACACATACCCCCTCTCCACATTCACACACACACCGTCACATTCAGACCCACACACCCACAACCATCCACACCCTCATCCCACACCATGCCCACCGACAAGAATCCAAAGTTTACAAGGGAGGAGCTGGACATCCTTGTCAACGAAGTCATCAGAGTCGAGCAACAGCTGTTTGGAACATTGGTCAGACAGACCAGCATAGCTGAAAAATCACGCCTGTGGCAGAGGATTGTCGAGAGGGTGAATGCTGTTGCACCAATCAGAAGGACCAGGATTGAATGCCAAGCCAGGTGGTACGATCTGCGGAGGGCGGTCAAGAGAAAAATGAATGAAGATTACGCCCAGACCAACATCACTGGAGGTGGTGCGCCCCGCAGACCAGTACATTACAATCCCTGGAAGGAGAAGGTGATGGCCATGCTTCCGCTGGTGGGAGTACATGGACTCCAAGGACCTCCAGAGCCTGGTGAGTATACAAACAACTTATTTAACATGGGGGTAATGGCATCCACACCCCAACTACACCAAATGCACGTAACTACCCCCAAGCCCTCACCCGCCAGAACCACAGTCACAAACAACGCGAATGCCAATAACATGTGTATGCCCCATTGAGAAAGCAAGGCCATGCTATGTCCCATGCTACACGAAGCACCAATCCAAGAATGGATTTCTGGTATGCTGGGAGGGTGGGTGCACCAAAACGCATGTTTGAATTCCAAATCAGACACAATTGCCCTCATCCCATATGGCCCAGCTACATACCCATGCACCATGCGCAATGCCCAGGGATTAGGAAAGTACTGACAAGATAGCTCACACTTGGCCCTTGTGTAGGCAGCACAAGGCCCTCCTGTGACCAGTGCAAACACAAACGCCAACACAACAAGGTCAGATATCTAGGACAGGAACTCACACTCACTGTCATGGCAGCATGCTCCATGGGGGGACAGCTACATCACCTGGGAGTCCCAGTGCCAAATCACACTACACCCACCAGCAGGCCCTGTCACACACACCCCTTACACAAGCAGACACCACCAGGACAGGCAATGGATTTACCCACTGCCACAATGGACATGTAACACAACAACACCAATACATAGCCGAAGAATCACCCAAGCCACAAATGGACATGTCAAAGACTCAGTAGAACATATGAATCTGTCCCCCGCAACATACCCATACACAAGTGAACATTGAGGTGAATTCTAGGCACATACAACTACCTGGAGGAACTGTGCCAACTTGAATGTGTATGAAACATGCATGTTGCATTAAACAGCTTTAACATTGTCTCTCTCTCACACACAGGGCAACGTGATGAACATCCCCTCAACAATGGGGGGAAGAATCACAGTCACAGGCTCGGGAGGAACCGGATCCCACCAGCAGCGATGCCTCTCAACACTCCGCGGATGACCCAATCCTGCCACATCACAGGAGACACCCAGGAGCCCTGCCCGCAGTAAACAGAGCCAGTCTGACCAGGAGGGACAAGGTGCAGCGGGTACCCAGGAGGAGGCAGACAACACCGCCACTGCCATCCCTCAGGGGTCCCATCGACCCGATGTGCCCACAACGGCAGGCCCGGCTCGTGTGGGCAGGGGTGGCGGGAGTGGAGGCAGGCGGAGGCAAGAACCTGACCAGCCAGCTGAAGGGACCGGTATATCACACATCCGCAACATCATGGAGGCATAACGGCGTGACACCAGGGAGATCAGCCAGGTAGTGGTGACCCTCACAGAGATCAAAAACCAGCAGGCCGAGCAACACGCCAGTCAACAACAACACCAAGGACGGATGGAGGCAAGACTGGCTGAGCTCCTGGCGGTGCAAAGGGACATAAGCCATTCACTCAGTCGGATCGCCGACAACATGGGCAACCCTCCCTGTGACACCAGACGCAGACCAGCACCAGCCACAGGGAGGGAGGAGGAGGAGGATTCGTCCGACGGAGCGTCCCAAACATCGTCAAGGCATGCATCTGAGGGTCCCCGGAGGAAGGTTCGTCGTCCACGGAAAAGACCGTGAGAGGCAGCGGGCCATCCACATCTCCCAGGTCACCTGGCCAGGCACCTGGCCTTCATGTGCGACAGCATCACCCCATTGACTGACATCATCTGCCACATGAACTTGCTGGTCACAGTCTGACCAATGATGCCAAACACTGTGGGCTGGACTCTGATAACTTCAAATTCCAAGGATCCCATCTCCCCCTGTGAACTTTGGATTCTATGGTCCCTGCATTTCCCCATTTTCTGTGCACAAATCACGCCCCAGAGCTCGAAATTAAAAAATTAATAATTGAAATTTCATGTTGCACTCATTTAGCATGAGTCCACAACCTACGTGTGGGGATATGTTAAAGTATGCCTGAGTGTGGAACTAACTCCAGCCATCCATACACTTGGATCTGAGTCCGGTCGAGGACACACATGGCTCACAATGTATCACAAAATACTGACATGGAGCCTAACACTCACCCGTGATGGCCTCAAGCTGCTGAGTGGGGGCTTGCAATATTGCTCTGACAGACCAATTTGGAAGAGTTACATGAAGGTGTAGAGGTCATGGGTCATGTTGATGTGCCCGGGGAGGGAGTACCAGGTCTGTTTTGCGAGGTGGGAGAACTATCTCCTGCATGCAGAGGTTATGTGGATGTGATGAATGGTGGCCAGGGCAAGGTGGGCTGCATGGAGTAGGGCCAACGGGGTGTTGGATGACACACGCCCAAGGTCGGTTTGGGTCTGGGGTTGTGGACTGCCTCCTGAGTGTGGTTGAGGAGTCTGAAGGTGATCCTGCAGCACACAGTGAGCCATTGTACCTCTCTCAGGTGGACGGTTATGTGGCTGGGGCGGGGGATGTTGCAGATGAGGTGTGCGGATGCACCCTGGATGTGGATAAGTTCTCCTACATGTTTGCTGTTGTCCTCTGTAGAGGCTGTTGCTGTATTTGAGCCGGCTGGTGTCCTGGACCAGGGGGACGGTCTGTCTTGCCTTGGAGTGGATCTATCTGGGGGTCGTCAGCAGCATGTGGAGGGTGTTACAGCATGAGGTACAGATGTTGGTGAGTTGCATGTTAATTGTGAGCGATGGGTCCATGATGAACACCAGCTTGCCTGCGTGGCCACTGGGTGCTGGTGCGGTGCACAGACCAGTGGGACGCAAGGAGTTGACCCAGCCGTAAGGGGATAATCCTCAGATGATGACCTCTGTCCTGTCCAAGTCCTGCCTCAGATGGCTGATGTTCAGCCATTCATCAACGGATCTCATGCCTTCTTGAAATTTGGATCTGGCAATGGCTGGCTTTTTGGTGAGTTTGAGGAGCAGCTGGGTGTCAATGGCATACCAGATGATGACGAGGTTGTGTGCGCATGTGATGGTGGAGAGGGGGGTCATGGAGACATTGAAGATCGTCACGCTGAGGGAAGAGCCCTGTGGCATGGGACAGATGACCCCAGTGTACTACATGTTGCAGGGTGGAGGCAGCTGGTGAGCTACTTCCTGATTGAATCCTGGGCCCTCCTCTGGATACCAGTGTTGGAGATGTGTGAGCTGACAGTGTGTTAGCACATGGTGTAGAATGGCGTTGAGAGGTCAAGGGTGGTGGCCTCACCATTGTTGAGCAGGGCAAAGTAGTCGTTGGTGTTGGCAATGATGACGGTTGCAGTGGTGTGATTACTGTGTAAAACGGTCTGGTGCCAGTTGGCTGGAGCTGGTTGCATGTAGGAAATTGGTCAGTTGCTTGTTGAGTGTCTTCCTGATGACATTTGCTGGGTAGGGAAGTAGGGTGATGTACCAGGAGATCCTGTGGTACTGCCGTCCGTTGTTTAAGAAGGGCCTGGGGCTCTGCATGCCTCCTGCAGCCATGGAATGTGGCTAACTCAAAGGAGACATTCATGACGCGCAGGACGTGGGCTTCAAGGATGGCGAATGATGTGGTTGAGATGTTGTGTGGGAAGGAGCCTGATGGAGAGCCAGAGTGGATGGTGCACATGATCCCGGTTGTGTACTTGCTGCTGACGGAAGGGGGGTTTGTCCAGCGGATAATAGTGCTGTCTGCCTCTGTGTGCCAAGGCTGTTGTGTATGGCCATGAGCTTGCAGTGGTACAAAGTAGCAAGGGATGGGATCATCCTTGCAAAGGTGGGGTGTCTTGGATGGAGCTCTGCTGTCAGTTCACTCACAATGCTGATGAGCTCCTTGATGTCGTGTGTTTGGGTGTCTCGGCACTATCTGAAGGATCTCCACTTGGCCTTGCTGATGATATGGTGATGGCTGTGTGTGGTGTTTTCCAGGGCTGTAAGGAAAATTATGTCTCTTTGTGTTGCAAGGTTTGCACAAGAGTCCGGCTAGGTCTGTAGGAGTCCAGTAGGTCTGCCTTGTCCCAGGTGCCTTAACTGTTGTTGTGCTTCACAGGAAAGTCCGTCAATGTGGCAAGATTGATGGATCAGTTGCTGATCCAGTGTGTGAGTTTGCAGGGTGTGGCGGTGGTGTTGTTTTGAGTGTCCCACACAGCTTGTCTGTGGCGACTTACATCAGGCATCTTTGAGGGATCGGTAGCGGGGTGAGTGGCACTGTGTTGCTTGTTGGAGACGTGGATTCAAATGTTGATGGACCAATGATGGATGGTGGTGTGTGTGTCCTCCAGCAAGAAGTTACTGGCCCCCAGCCACATGTAGCCTGTGGAGGTGAGGGCCTGCGTGCAGATGTACGTGTTGATGGCTTAGTGGAATTGTGGATGTAGGCCTGCAGATCTGTAGATGAGTGTTACTCCGAGGGTTGCTAGGGAGTTGCTGCGAACCCGGACTTGTGACTCTGAGGGTATACTTGTGAATAATTAGAAATTCAGCCCCCGGGATTGGTGTTGGCGTCCCTGCAGGTGATCTTGGATCCGTCTGAGATGGCAATGAAGACGTCATGTGCTGAGGATGCTTTTGTCCAAGTTACTGTCATGAAGGTGATGTAAGGGGCTGTAGTGTTGAGGAGGTAACAGAGTCCAATGGAGTGCTGGTGGATGGAGAGGGTGTGGAGTAGGAGGCACATAACCTGGTTGTAATGACAGGGGCTGGTAGGCTGGGCAGCGCTGTGTAGGCAGTTGGAGTAGCACACTCAGCATGCAAAGGTGTCGTGTGTGTGATTAGGGGTTGCCTACTGGCAGGAGGATGATTGTCACGAGGACATTGCTTGGAGAGTGGCTGCAGCATGAGCCTGTTGTGTGACGTAGGTCATGCAAAGACTAGAGGGTCATGCACTGTGCATGTTGCAGGCGCAGACGGTCCGGCCTTTGGCACGGCGCTGGGGCTACAGTGGCACAGAAAGCTGCTGGCTGCATTACAAATGGGTGTAGGGGGAAGGGCTGAGCATTTCTGAGGCGTGGGGGTTGCAGAATCAGGGCACTCGGAGTGGCGGGGCAGCAGGTGAGGCAGCAGCAGGTGGAAGGGGTTAGAAATCATGCAAAAATCAACACACAAAGACAAGGAGGTCTGCAAGGCACAGTGCAACAGGTGTATGTCAAGGAAGGAGTGTCAGCTCACTCATGGGTCACTCCCAGAAAGTGTATGATCAATCACCATAAATGACAGCCACTGTCTCAGGCAACAAAATGCGGAGATGCGCAAAGGAGACACACCATCAGCAGGCATTCACGTCCCGTTGTGGGCAGCAACCTGCACAAATACATACACAACCAGGTACGTCATGCACAATAGAGATCATTAGCCATGAAGCACTGCATGCATGTTGCCAAATTACACATACACTCATATGCTCAATCTTTGTCAATTCTGCCATAGATGACGCATGCAAACTGGTAAGAGATCTGCAGTGACCGAGATGGGGCACTTTGGATTGTGCTGAACACCTTTATTCCACATACACACACAAAGGGATATGCCTCCATATTAACAGACTCACAGGTCAGTTGACAGAACATGTGGGACATACGCTGGACCCCCCCTTCACAACACGGATGATGTCAATCCCAATGAACTGGCACACAAGGTAAGGGGATGAGCAAAACGCATCCTGCTGCACACGGAGAGGCTGCAATTCCCCATGGAGCATGTTGTTGTGATGTCCCCCACTATGTCCACCCGTAGCATCTGCAATGTTTCAGAGCCAAGGTACACACACATTGATGCCTTCATCAGACGCCATATTCCACTACAGATGACTGTCAAGAAGGCTGACTATCATGGGAGTGATGCTACATGTCATATGCTCCATGGTGAGAAGACATGTATGCACAACATGCACAGAAGCAGTCACCACACATTCACAACCTGTACCACCACCAAAAAGCCTTGCTGCAATACTTACCCAAACTGACATTTCCACATGTCCGTGCATGGAAAGCTGATTCAGCACACATTGCAATCCACACGAGGAATAGCAGGAGGACAACGATGACACGACCAGACAACAGGTGCCAAATACCTGGGAATGACAGACACACGAGAAGTCACCAAAAATAGATTCTCAACGCACACATGGAAGTGTACAAAACAGGAACAATGTTGGACACATGTAATTGCCAATCAAGTCTCTCGGCAAAACTGTGTTGCATGACATCAGCACTCGAGTGACACATCAGAACACACATCCAAGTCACCTTGCATTCAGTCAGCTGGACCCACACATTGCAACACATGCCACTCAACCCTACAAGCTTGCACACTCATAGCCAGTGACTCACCATTATGAGAAGACGTTGCGTATGAGCTGACTCCGGATATCATCCCCCTCCTCCTCATCATCACTAGCCTCGTGACCAAGCCCTTGATCTTCCACGGGTGGATGCTCCTGCTCATCCAGGATGAGTGGCACTGCCTTCTCAACTGCCATGTTGTGCAGCATGCAGCACACAATGAAGATTTTGCAGACCTTCTCCGGGGCATAAGGGAGGGACCCGCCTGTCTTGTCCAGGCACCGGAATCGGCTCTTCAGGAATCCAAACGTCCTCTCAATCACTCGCCTGGTCTGGCCGTGTGTATCGTTGTACCGGTGGTCTGCAGCTGTTCTTGAGTTGCGGAGAGGTGTCAGCAGCCATGGCATGTTGGGATAGCCCGAGTCCCCTACATGGAAACATCATGTAAAGAAGTGGGTCAGGAGATGCCGTCACATACTAAGATACTGCTGAATACTGGACAAACAGAGTCTACCCATCAACAAGACATGCTCGTTCGTTGTGCAGCCGCAGCATCATTTGTGGCACCCTGCTACGCCTCATGATGTAGGCATCGTGTGCTGATCCTGGAAAACGTGCACAGACATGGGAAATCAGCATGTTAGCAAGACACACCACAAGGGCATTTATCGAGTGGTAATGTTTGCGGTTGCGATAGGCTTGTTCCTGTGCCTGTGGTGGTACAAAAGCCACATGTGTACCATCAATGGACCCAATTACATGGGGCATCCCACCCAGGGCATAGAAATCCCCCTTGACATCCCTCAACCCCTCTGGACTCGGAAATTTGATGAATTCATCAAGGTGCTCCAACATGGCTGCTAAAACATCACGCAGGACACGGCTGAACATAGTCTGGGACATCCCACCCACATCAGCTATGGTCAATTGAAACGTACCTGTGGCAAAAAAATGTAAGGCTGCCATCACCTTCATCTTGGGGGTCAGCGCAGTAGGATACCTGTGTTGCTGTTGGAGGTGTGGTGCCAGCCTGTTTGTCAGGTCCTCAATCAACTGTTGAGTGAATCTGTAACGGCGGATGCAGGCACGTTCCCTCATGGCACCCAAGTCTGGCATTAGTCTTGGGACATGGGGTGCCCTGCAAAACATAGTTTTGAAGAATGAAGCTTGAGAGTCGGCAAACATCAATGTCAATGAACATAGCACATGCTACACTGCTAATACACATCAGGTAACTATGGAGTGTGCAATACATCCAGGACACAGATGGTAGCTTGCTGGCACTCCTACAAAATGCCTGATACACCTGTTGATTGTCAAGTCAACATGACATGCCCTGAAAAGATTTGGGGGCCAGTCTGAGTGAAGAGCCACAGATATCACCGGAATGACACACAACCACATAGCTGCATTTGTGTACGCACTAGTTGTACACATACGTGTACTACCAGTGCCTACACGTACGTGTACAGGTACGTGTAGGCACTGGTAGTACACGTATGTGTAGGCACTGGTAGTACACGTACGTGTACAACTAGTGCGTACACGTACGTGTACAGGTACGTGTATGCACTGGTAGTACACGTACGTGTAGGCACTGGTAGTACACGTACGTGTAGGCACTGGTAGTACACGTACGTGTACAACTAGTGCGTACACGTACGTGTACAGGTACGTGTACACACTGGTAGTACACTTACGTGTACTACCAGTGCCTACACGTACGAGTACAAGTACGTGTACGCACAAGTTGTACACGTACGTGTAGGCACTGGTAGTACATGTACGTGTACTACCAGTGCGTACGCGTACCTGTACAAGTACGTGTATGCCCTGGTAGTACACGTACATGTACTACCAGTGCCTCCACGTACGTGTACTACCAGGGCGTACACGGACGTGTACGCACTAGTTGTACTCGTACGTGTAGGCACTGGTAGTACACGTACGTGTACTGCCAGTGCGTACACGTACCTGTACAAGTACGTGTATGCCCACTACCAGTACCTACACGTACGTGTACTACCAGGGCATACACGTACTTGTACACGTATGTTTACGCACTAGTTGTACTCGTATGTGTAGGCACTGGTAGTACACGTACGTGTACTACCAGTGCCTACACGTACGTGTGAAACGCACTGTGCAACTGGTGCCGTAGGGGTACGTGTGAAACGCACCGTACCTGTGTGTGGCTTTCAAATTTACATAGGGGACACATAAGGGACAAGTATTAGGCCCTAAATGCATGCAGGTTGTCATGGATACCGAGTTTTCTCTTCAAATTTATCCATCAGGTGTCCTGGAAAAGTCAGTTGGCCACAAAATACAATGTTGCAAAGTGGTTGTTGACTTTACATGATGCTCTAAATTTGAACGATGCAAATGCTGTCACTGGTGTATGTTCAAAGGGATTGGAGTAAACGTAAGATGCGAATGATCCCGACCAATCACTATGTACTCCTCAAAATGAATGGCCCTCAGCAAGACAGATAGAAGGCAGCCAGAAGCCATGAGAGGGCACTTGCCTGCACAACTTTCCTGTCGACAACATTGCTGCTGTCTCTGCTTCCCTGGACCATGTCTCGTGCTGTGGAGAGGGCCCAGCCATTCACCTTGGAGGAGAATCAGGCCTTGCTGGACGTCCTCCTCCAGCAGTACACCAGCCTGTATGGGAGACCAGGGGAGCAGGTGAGTGCTGAGTCCACCACCTTTGCCTATGCACCTGTTGTGTGACTGTCAATATTGTGTCCAGGTGGGACTGACATGCAATGTTGTTCAGAGTGTGTCCCGGGGGGGGGGGGGGGGTATGCTTATGTCACTCATGCAGTGCATCATGTAGTTCCTGTGTGCACTCCTCATGTGCATGGTGCTTACAGTGACTTTCACTGCATAGTGCATGAGACATTCAGCCTGACTAATCCTTGGGGGCTTTTATTCATGTTGTCCTGAGGTGATTCAGTGGCCCCCCGGTGTGACAGGTGACTGTACCCACAGATGTGTATGAGCTGGGTGGACCTGTGGTGAGAGTGTCCAAATGACGTGTACGACCTCATGGACATTGACAAGTGTGAATGTTCCTTGTCATGTGGGTGAGTGTCTATGTGAAGTGTTGCACCACAGCTGCATGTTGAAGGCTACTGATCTAACCATCTGATGTGACAAGTGAGCCGTGCTTTGTGTCTGACTTACAGAGCTGGCACGACACCTGTGACTCCCCCCTGGCAAATGGCACATGTGCAGAATGAGGGTTGTATCCGCTGTAGTCAATGACAGGCCAGTGATCAGTGGCTGGGTGTGTCTGTCTAGTCTGCTGAGGGTGCGTCAGTGGAGTGGGACATGTGACTGCATGGCACGTGCTGCCCATCAGCCTGCTGTTGCATGTGCTGCACAGGGTGTGGCATGTTCATTGAGTGTTTTGCACCCCTCATGCAACCTGTAGACTTTCAATGCCATGTACTGCATTGGCGCTTGCACACAGGCCAATTGCATGTTGTGAATGAGGCTATTCCTGTCAGCATCCTATGCCCTGTTCAACATTTCAAAGATGTTCTAATGTGTGTCTCTGGGACATGGAGCAGGTGTATTGATGTTGTGTCACTTTGCCATCCTGACAGGTAACTGCCTACGAGAAGGGGGTCATCTGGACCAACATCATCTGGGCCGTGAGGACTGCAGGGGACGTGATCGGCAGCTGGCTCAGGTCCGCAAGTGGTGGCAGGACATCCGGTGCTGGACCCGGCGGATCGCCCGGGTCCAGCTCAAGGTCTCTCCACCTCGCCACCACGGCGGGCGCTGACACCTGACCCACCACATGAAACGTGTCGTGGCGGTGGTCTTCCCTGACCTCTATAGGCAGTTAGAGGAGAGACTGCAGCAAGGAGGGGGTAGGTACATGGCTTTTTGTTGTGTTATGTGTCGCCAGCTTTAGGAAGTGCTATTTTGCATGAATACACTCCCAGAGTTCATATGTGCAGTGCATTTTCTGTTCACAAATGTCACCTGGGTATCTTTTTCATCCCTTCCTCTCCTTGACATGTGTCCCCTGGTGTGTGTAATCACATTTGCACATGGTCATCTAGGGTGCCAGTACATCTAAGTGCACATTGCTTTCTGCAACATGTGGGAGGGTGGTCTGTGACTTGTGTTGGTACCTTGCCTGTGCCATGACCTGTTCACTATGTAGGGGGTCCATAGTTGTTGTCACTGATGCTGATTCTCAACATAGGAGTGTGAGCTTTCAACTGGACACCCTTGCAGCATGCATGAGCAATTTTGTGGCCTCAGACATGATGTGCATGAGTGTGAGATATGCATAGTGCCATGACGGTTGTACATGGTAGAGTCAGCTCATTCCAGGACCATGGAGCAGTGTGCCCACTACAGTCCCCTGAGACACCCTGGCCTCCTAATCATGTATGTCATCCAACACTGTGCACATTCTCTGTGTGTGCTGCATAGGTCTGCCTCTGTGGCATTGTTCCCTGGCCTAGTTTTATTTGGTTAATGTATGCTACATGTGTCCACTGGACAGGGATACAACATTTTGCTTGTGCATACTCACACTGGACAGTGCCTGTGTGGGTATTCACAACAAACTGTTGATGGTTGTTTGTCACAAATATGTGTTGTCAGCCCCACGAGGTGATGTGGTGTCAATGAAGCAATTTTGCAAGCACAGTTGTTGTAACCCTGAATAAGAGGTGTCACTTCTTGATCTGTATAAATCACATTGACTCAGGTATTGGGGGAGGTGGGTGCGGGAGATGCATACATGTGCAACTCTGATTTTTCAGTGCCAGGTCTGACTTGTGTGTGAGAATTGCCTGGACTAAAATACACTGGGCAGTGCCCCTGTGATGCTGGCCAGTGCTTAATGTACGTGCTTTGCAGCCTGTGTCATATTTTTAGCAACAATAATCCTGCTCATACATTTTTGGCACGTGTGTGGTTCAGATGCAATGCAGTTTGGACTGTGTGTGCTGACATCTGTGTGTACATTCAGGCTTGCCATGAGGGTGTCCCCACAGTACAGCTGGTCTTTTTTACCACCCAATTGCAGGCCCATTAGCTTATGCATTGTCCTGGGTGTGGACATGTGTGCCACTCCAGATGACAGACAGTAGGTCCTATGTGTAGCCAACTGTGTAATCAGGTGACGGATGGCCTGGTGACAACTGACATGATTCAAGTTGTTACTCGTCATGATTTGTACCTTGGCACTCACAGCACTTGTCAACAGTTGTTCATGTTTCACATTAGGAAATTTGTTGATTTGGGTTAAGAACACTAATGTGCCTGCATGCAATATGTCGCACAAGGCAGTGCACACAAAAGTACATTGACACTGTCATGGAATAAGCTGGCACCTTTTCAATGAAGCCACCGTTATAAATAAATGTTGTTGCAGATTCTCCATATACATGTTCCCACGGTGGTCTTGATTTTGTGAGACTCATTAGTTGTCGGTGATACAAACTAACAAGTGTCAAGACGTCCAGACCTCTGTGGGCCCATGTATATGTACTTTCTGAAACACCATCTATTTCTAACAGTGGCTCCTCCTGCCAGCTTCTTCAATGACAGTGTCAATGTACTTTTGTGTGCACTGCCTTGTGCAACATCTTGCATGCAGGCACATCAGTGTTCTTTTCGCAAAATGGCCAATTGGCACATCCCAAACATGTAGATTGGTTAAAGTTTTGTGAGTCCCAAGGTACCAACATTTGTTCGTTTTGTGTTCCAAGGGACTTACAGGTCTCTGAGTGTGGTGACACCTTGAGTATTGAGGTGTGTTAGTTAACCTTGAGTGCACCACTCCTGTTTCTTTCAGTGTAAACAAGAGGTGTCATGACTTCATTGTATTACTGTGCTCACCGGTTCATAGACACTAGCTTCTCAGTGTATTGCTCATTCAAGTTGTGGCCTTTTGTGTACTGAGTTTCCTGGTGTCAAAGTGGCATGGTGGGTCTACCAACTGGGCAGTACAGGGCTTACATATGTGCGGAGTAATCCAGCTGTTACTCATGATGCATTGCCTGATATGCACTGTGACCAATTGTTCTTGTGCTCATGTGTCAGATGTATACAGGTGACTGATGCTTTCTGGTTTCTTCTCCTTGCCCACAGCATCATCATCCACACGCTAGGGAGACACCGGCATGGACCTTGAGGAGGGACCCAGCGACAGTGCCACCAGTGCTGTGGAGTCAGCAGGAGACAGTGGCACGGAGGGCGAGGGGAGTGAGTCGGAGGACCTGTCCGGAGGCGAGAGCATGTAAGACACCGACGGGTCCCAGGCTGACATCCTTGAGGAGGCGGAGGATGCAACAACATCTGGCAGCATCCCACCATCTGTACCCGCCTCCTCCATTGCCATATCCACCCTCCAAGTTGCTCCCATCCCTTCTGTCCGTGCACGGTCCCACCGTGTCTCCTTCAGACCAGGCACCGCAGCCCCTGCCCCTGTCACCCCTGCTGCCCTCAGTGAAGAGTCTGTGGACACACTGCACCAGTTGCAGGTTGGTCAGGTATCAATGCTGCATGTCCTCCATGAACACACTAGACTGCTCACACAGTTGGTGTCGTTCGTGGAAGGCATGTCATCAACGATGAATGAGCAACGCAGGTTTCTGCGGTCCATGGACTCTTCACTGACGGAAGCAGTGTCTCTCCTGTGGTGCTCCATCCCCCCCCTACTCCGACCCATCCACACTGCCCTCTCCCATGCCTGTCCAAAGCACACACAGACAGTCACAGGCACACACCACAACAGACACACATCCAGCACACCCCCAACTAAGGCACAGCGCACACCTCCTGGCACGCACACTCAGGGGGGATGTAGTCACACCCACAGGGTCTTGGGGCAAGTGGCAGCCACGCAGCCACAGTCAGAGTCCGCAGTCCTCACGACCCACTTCCTCCAAATCCACTCCCCTTAGCTCCCCTGCCAAGATGTCACCCAAAGTGACCTACATGGTTAGTCTGTCCCTCAACCCCACTGTGACACCACCCCGCAAGCAGTTGAGGAAGTCACCGGCCAGGGGAGTTGAGTCCCCCCCATGTCCACCACCTCCCCTGAGAGCGCTGCACCCCATCCCTCGGACACCCCCCCCCCTCCGTTGGCCCTGGTGTTCCTTCCGGTGCAGGGGTTCCTCTGGACGCCCTGGCAGCAGTGTGCAGCGAGCTGCTCACCACCCCCTGTGGTGGATACGGCCAGCCCTGCGCCCACCACACCTACCCAACCCACTCCTGTCCCTGCGGTGCCTGGTACTCCCACTGATGATGCCCCCCCCCCCTGGTCGACAGACCTTGAGGTGACTTTGTGCAGGCAAGGTAGGGGTGGACACAGTCGCATACGTCCACCCTTGGACTCGAACTATGGACTGGCCATTGGCCTTTGTAAATAGTTTATTATAACAATTTTGTTTTTTGTGTGCTGAATAAAGCCTTTTCTTTTAGTTTCCACACTATTGCATTTCAGGTACTTGATGTTGGTGATGAGGCCCATGAAGTTGGTGTTCTGGTAATGTGTTAGGGTTCTGAGAAATGTTTTAGTATGATGGTCATGAGGTGGACCATGGTATCTGTGTGCCATCACAATGTCTCTGAAAATATTAATTGGTAGTGTGTGTTCCTTTGGATTGTGAGACATTGTCCCAAGGAGTGTTCCTTCCTCTGTGGCACCTGACATGTTCCCTGCAAACAGTTGCACAATTGTTGTGCTGACCTGTGTCAACATATCCTTTGTTGGTGACGGATCCCTTCAACAATGGCCATGCATGCTCACCGATGTCTCCTGCTGAATCGTCTGTGCCATCCTTGCCAGTCACTGTACTTGTGTTTTGTGTATGTAGGAATGGCATCAGGGACCAATTGCCCCTTTTCAGCACTATGCATGTGTGTAATCACGGCCTAACACACAAATGGCACGTGTAATGCAGGGTATTTGGGCACCTGACTCATAATTGTGGGCATTGTATCTAGTTGCAGTGAACCCTATTCCGTACATGAGAGACAACATCTGGGTGGTTGGAACAGCACCTGGACATTCCTATCACTCCTGTGATGTGCGTGACAGTGTGTGTTCCCCATGGCTAACTTATTTTAGTATGCATTTCCATGACTATACAGTCTGTTGGCATTAAATCAGGGTGTGTATTGTGGGGCATCCGCCATGGGTGGGTATGCATGTGTTGTATGTCCTCACACCCACATGTGGTGTGTCATGCAGTGTGTGAATGACATCCATCCTCCTGGGAGTGGGACACTGCTGGGAGTCCTCTGCACCCACCCGTCATATGTCTGGGCACTGCTGGGAGTCCTCTGCACCCACCCCTCATATCTCTGTCCACTGCTGGTAGTGATATGCACCCACCCCTCATATGTCTGGGCACTTCTGGGAGTCCTCTGCAACCACCCCTCATATGTCTTGGCACTGCTGGGAGTCCTCTGCACCCAACCCTCATATGTCTGGACACTGCTGGTAGTGATATACACCCACCCCTCATATGTCTGTCCACTGCTGGTAGTGATATGCACCCACCCCTCATATGTCTGGGCACTGCTGGGAGTCCTCTGCACCCACCCCTCATATGTCTGGACACTGCTGGTAGTGATATACACCCACCCCTCATATGTCTGTCCACTGCTGGTAGTGATATGCACCCACCCCTCATATGTCTGGGCACTGCTGGGAGTCCTCTGCACCCACCCCTCATATGTCTGGGCACTGCTGGGAGTCCTCTGCACCTACCCCTCATATCTCTGTCCACTGCTGGTAGTGATATACACCCACCCCTCATATGTCTGTCCACTGCTGGTAGTGATATGCACACACCCCTCATATGTCTGGGCAGTGCTGTGAGTCCTCTGCACCCACCCCCATATCTGTGTCCACTGCTGGTAGTGATATACACCCACCCCTCATATGTCTGGACACTGCTTGTAGTGATATGCACCCACCCCTCATATGTCTGGGCACTGCTGGGAGTCCTCTGCACCCACCCCTCATATCTCTGTCCACTGCTGGTAGTGATATGCACCCACCCCTCATATGTCTGGACACTGCTGGGAGTCCTCTGCACCCACCCCTCATGTGTCTGGACACTGCTGGTAGTCCTCTGCACCCACCCCTCATATGTCTGTCCATTGCTGGGAGTCCTCTGCACCCACCCCTCATATGTCTGGACACTGGTGGTAGTGATATACACCCACCCCTCATATGTCTGGACACTGGTGGTAGTGATATACACCCACCCCTAATATGTCTGTCCACTGCTGGTAGTGATATGCACCCACCCCTCATATGTCTGAGCACTGCTGGGAGTCCTCTGCACCCACCCCTCATATGTCTGGACACTGCTGGTAGTGATATGCACCCACCCCTCATATGTCTGGACACTGCTGGGAGTCCTCTGCACCCACCCCCATATCTCTGTCCACTGCAGGTAGTGATATACACCCACCCCTCATATGTCTGTCCACTGCTGGTAGTGAAATGCACCCACCCCTCATATGTCTGGACACTGCTGGGAGGTCTCTGCACCCATCCACGCACCCCCTTGGAGCTGTACACTGCTGGCCAGGACCTGCACACACAACAATTTGGAGGTAACATGCTGGGCCAGTCCTCTATGCCCACATTCCTGGCGTGTGTACGCCTCGTATCCAAATTTTCCTGCTGCCGTAACGGGGTACGTGTGGTACGGACCGTACCCACACATGTATGCGTGGGTACGGTCCGTACCTGAGTACTCATGGGGCCGTAGGGGTATGCACTGTACCCACGCATGTATGCGTGGGTACGGTCCGTACCTGAGTACTCATGGGGCCGTAGGGGTACGCACCGTACCCATGTATTCATGCGTGGGTACGGTCCGTACCACTGTTGTCATGGTGCCATAGGGGTACGTATGGTACGCACCGTACCCACGCAAGTATGCATGGGTACGGTCCGTACCTGGGTACTCATGGGGCCGTGGGGGTACGCACCGTACCCACGTATTCATGCGTGGGTATGGTCCGTACGACTGTTGTCATGGTGCCGTAGGGGTACGTATGGTACGCACCGTACCCACGCATGTATGCGTGTGTACGGTCCGTACCTGAGTACTCATGGGGCCGTAGGGGTACGCACCGTACCCACGTATTAATGCGTGGGTACGGTCCGTACCACTGTTGTCATGGCGCTGTAGGGGTACGTGTGGTACGCACCGTACCCACGCATGTTGTTCTCACCTTCTGCGGCATGTGCGTCGGGTGCAGTGCACCAGGTCGTAGGCCAAGAGGACCGGGATGACACGTACGATGGGGTTCATGGCTGTACGTCGCGTACCGGGGCTCCGTGGCATAGCGGTTCACGTCGGACTATGCTTTTCCAGCTGTCTTTGGCTCCCGTAAACTAAGAGCCGTACGGATCGTACTTGCTGGGCCGGAAAACGCTGGTGAAATACGTACGGACGTCGCGTACAAGCATTTCCGGATCGGAATCGTGGGTATTTTTTTGCTGTACGGTCTTTTGTACGATTCGTACAGAAAAAGGCTTTCTGTACGAATCGTTCTTCCTAGGATGTGAAATGAGTTTACCTGGTACGAGTCCTACGGAGAAAACGCTCCGTACGACTATTCGTAGGGCCTTTTTACTGGATCGAAATCGAATTTTTTTTAATTTGTTATACGTAATTATTTAATTTGTATTCATGTTATTGTTTTATGTGTATAGATGTATTGGTAATTTATAATATTTTTTAATAATTTATAAGTTATTAAAATAATTATTAAAACTAAATATTAAGTAAGTATATATATTATATATTATATGTATATGTTTAATTAATGTTTTATTAAATTATATGTATTAATTATTAATTTTAAACATTATAAAATATATTTAATTATGTTTATTTTATTTATAAGTATTAATTGGTTTATTTTACATATTTTTTTAACTAAAGAAAAAACGATATTTTGTAATAACGATGCTGGTAGTGATATGCACCCACCCCTCATATGTCTGGACACTGCTGGGAGTCCTCTGCACCCACCCCTCATGTGTCTGGACACTGCTGGTAGTCCTCTGCACCCACCCCTCATATGTCTGTCCATTGCTGGGAGTCCTCTGCACCCACCCCTCATATGTCTGGACACTGGTGGTAGTGATATACACCCACCCCTCATATGTCTGGACACTGGTGGTAGTGATATACACCCACCCCTAATATGTCTGTCCACTGCTGGTAGTGATATGCACCCACCCCTCATATGTCTGAGCACTGCTGGGAGTCCTCTGCACCCACCCCTCATATGTCTGGACACTGCTGGTAGTGATATGCACCCACCCCTCATATGTCTGGACACTGCTGGGAGTCCTCTGCACCCACCCCCATATCTCTGTCCACTGCAGGTAGTGATATACACCCACCCCTCATATGTCTGTCCACTGCTGGTGGTGAAATGCACCCACCCCTCATATGTCTGGACACTGCTGGGAGGTCTCTGCACCCATCCACGCACCCCCTTGGAGCTGTACACTGCTGGCCAGGACCTGCACACACAACAATTTGGAGGTAACATGCTGGGCCAGTCCTCTATGCCCACATTCCTGGCGTGTGTACGCCTCGTATTCAAATTTTCCTGCTGCCGTAACGGGGTACGTGTGGTACGGACCGTACCCACACATGTATGCGTGGGTACGGTCCGTACCTGAGTACTCATGGGGCCGTAGGGGTATGCACTGTACCCACGCATGTATGCGTGGGTACGGTCCGTACCTGAGTACTCATGGGGCCGTAGGGGTACGCACCGTACCCATGTATTCATGCGTGGGTACGGTCCGTACCACTGTTGTCATGGTGCCATAGGGGTACGTATGGTACGCACCGTACCCACGCAAGTATGCATGGGTACGGTCCGTACCTGGGTACTCATGGGGCCGTGGGGGTACGCACCGTACCCACGTATTCATGCGTGGGTATGGTCCGTACGACTGTTGTCATGGTGCCGTAGGGGTACGTATGGTACGCACCGTACCCACGCATGTATGCGTGTGTACGGTCCGTACCTGAGTACTCATGGGGCCGTAGGGGTACGCACCGTACCCACGTATTAATGCGTGGGTACGGTCCGTACCACTGTTGTCATGGCGCTGTAGGGGTACGTGTGGTACGCACCGTACCCACGCATGTTGTTCTCACCTTCTGCGGCATGTGCGTCGGGTGCAGTGCACCAGGTCGTAGGCCAAGAGGACCGGGATGACACGTACGATGGGGTTCATGGCTGTACGTCGCGTACCGGGGCTCCGTGGCATAGCGGTTCACGTCGGACTATGCTTTTCCAGCTGTCTTTGGCTCCCGTAAACTAAGAGCCGTACGGATCGTACTTGCTGGGCCGGAAAACGCTGGTGAAATACGTACGGACGTCGCGTACAAGCATTTCCGGATCGGAATCGTGGGTATTTTTTTGCTGTACGGTCTTTTGTACGATTCGTACAGAAAAAGGCTTTCTGTACGAATCGTTCTTCCTAGGATGTGAAATGAGTTTACCTGGTACGAGTCCTACGGAGAAAACGCTCCGTACGACTATTCGTAGGGCCTTTTTACTGGATCGAAATCGAATTTTTTTTAATTTGTTATACGTAATTATTTAATTTGTATTCATGTTATTGTTTTATGTGTATAGATGTATTGGTAATTTATAATATTTTTTAATAATTTATAAGTTATTAAAATAATTATTAAAACTAAATATTAAGTAAGTATATATATTATATATTATATGTATATGTTTAATTAATGTTTTATTAAATTATATGTATTAATTATTAATTTTAAACATTATAAAATATATTTAATTATGTTTATTTTATTTATAAGTATTAATTGGTTTATTTTACATATTTTTTTAACTAAAGAAAAAACGATATTTTGTAATAACGATATTTTTGACATCGATATTTTATTTTCGATATTTTTGTAGGTAGATTTTTTCACCTTCGATATTTTGTCAGTGATTCACCTCCAGGAACAGGGCTGACCAGCTGCATCGAGGAGACCCCACCCACCACCCAAACCACCCAGCAGGAGGCACCCACAGGCCCTACAGTCTCCCAAGACCCCCAGGAACAACACACCACCTTCCAACGCTGTGTGCTGGAAACCCAGAGGGAGACGGCTGAGTAGCTGTGGGCGGGGTTTGACCTCAAGGCCACCAAACTGGACACCATCCATGGGTGTCTGGGCCCGCTCCATGATCTCCAACGAGCCCTGACTGACATCGCTGGAGTCCTGACGCGGAGAGAACACCTGTCCGCTCAGAGGAGCACCAGCGATACGAGCCGTGAGCTGGCACACATCCGGAGGCTCATGGAGGACATGGTGCGGATGGAGGCGGAAAGGATGGCAGCCACCGCTGCACATCAGCGAAATGTAGCTGGGATCTACCATGCCCTGCAGATCATCATCATGGCATTGCTGCCACAAGGTGTGGCGCAGATGAATGCTGCTGCCCCCACACCATCCACATCTCCTCCCCCTGATGTGCCATAGCCTCACAGTGCGGCAGAAGTGTCCACTCAGGCACCTGATGTGTCAGTGGCACACAGTGCCTCAGCCGGTACTGCAACACCCACAGGTGGGGCAGAGCACACATCCAGGGAGGAGGACGTGGATGGGTTTGTGATCAGGAGGCACAAGCATTCATTTCCGCCACCTGGCCTGTTTCTGCTTGGTGCCGCACATGGCCTCATGACCTTCCACTGACCCCTGATACACTCCGATGCACTCACCTTGGACAGCGACATGGACTGCCATATCTTGTTTGATGACCAATGACACGGCGACCAGACTGCGGACTGAACCCTTCCTCTTCTGCACTACTTGCCATCCCCGGATGGACTCTGGCTGGCCCTCCATGGGCCCATATTGTGTAGTGTGGTTGGCATTGCCCTGTACCGCTCCAGCTGCAGAACTGCACTGGATGTGCAATAAATATCCAGTGACGCACTGCTGTGTCATGTCTTTCATCATTCATGTATTAATGTGTGGATGAATGTAGGGACAGTGATTTCCCTTGCGTCAATGATGCTCATCCTGTGGGATACCAGTCAGAGGGTGCAACATTGCATATTGTGTACCGGGTCCCGTGAACACTACAACAGGGACACACGCATCAGTCACTTCCATGTCCGGACATGGACTGAACCACGCCCAGAGCCCACGAGTCATTGTTGCAAGCCCTGCGCTGGTCCGGCATACGGCAGGCCAGACGGCTCCACTTACGCTCCGAGGGAGGGGCCCTCATTGCTACCCGTCTCAGGCGTACTCGCTGGTGGTGTGCAGGTCACTGGTCTAGTTGTCAGCATGTCACAGCCACTCCCTGAGCGCAGGTTTACACACACACCACACCCATCCGGCACAGGCGTCACAGGCATTGTGACTCCGCCAACATAATCGGCCGATGACGTCACATTCCCCTCTGCCAGTGGTGACTGGGTGACGGACACTCCACGGTTCTCAATCATAAAGGGCCCATGAGTTGTTGCGCAGAGGGTTAGTGGCACCCGAGGCCATGCGGCCATCACAGGCCTACCACCACTTGGCGCTGGCTGGGGTTGCACAGGGGTAGTGGCAGCCGGAGCATTGTGGCCGGCACAGGCACCCTGCCACGGGACGGTGACTTTGGGCGCACTGAGTTAGTGGCACCTTAAGCTGCTGAGCGGGTGTGCAGCCTGCGATGATGCCCCGTCCCGGCGGCCTGGACAGCTCAGGTTTTGTGTGCCCTGCTGGACCGCAGTGTAGGCCAGAGCCAGCGGGCAGCTCGGGCCTATCGCCATGTAGCGTCGCTTACGGGATCCCAGAGTTGGTGGCCCCCATTGGGTATGCAGCCTGCGATGCTGCCGGGTGCACTGGTATGTCCTATGCCATGGAGTAATCAAGACCCAGCACCAAACGTGAGACCTGGTGGCCTGCGGAGCGGGGCTGCATGGTGTGGAGGGTGCCATGTCAGCGGGCCCCAGGCTTGTGGCTTACAGTTGCACGTGGTGGGACCTCCTGTCTGCACGCTGGTGGCGGAAGGTGAGCAGTGAGGCCTGGGTGTGCATGGGCGGACAGGCAAAATTGTCTTGTGCAATTGTGTTTACTGTGCCAATCATGTATCTGGACTCTGTTTCAGATGATGGCTCTGTCTCAGATGTGTGACCTGGTGTACTGCTATACATACCGGCAAGTGGTTGGAGGCACACCCGTGGCAGCAGGTGAGCAGTGTGGTCTGGGTGCGCAGGGGCGGCACTCTCTCTCCCCCTCTCTTCTTCTCTCTCTCTCTACCCCTCTCTGCTTCTCTCTCTCTCTCTCTCTCCTCTCTTCTCTCTCTCTCTCTCTCCCCCCTCACTACTTCTCTCTCTCTCTCTCTCCCTCTCTTCTTCTCTCTCTCTCTCCCCCTCTCTTCTTCTATCTCTCTCTCTCTCCCTCTCTCTTCTCTCTCTATCTCTCTCTCTCTCTCTCCCCTCTCTTCTTCTCTCCTTCTCTCCCCCCTCTCTTCTTCTCTCTCTCTCTCCCTCTCTTCCTCTCTCTCTCCTTCGCTCTCTCTCTGTCCTTTGATGTGCGCAGGACACACTTCTCATCATGATTTTTGTCTTGCAGGCTGTGACCTACGGATTGCCCCGAGGGGAGCCGCCATGTGTCTTCATTTCATATCAGTGTTCATTTTAATAAAGTTTCATTTGTTGCTTCGAAAGTGAATGTGTGATGCTCATTTTTGTGACGACACATGCATGTCACCAGTTGTGATTGTGTGACATCAAGCGGATTATTTTGTACATGTTTGGGTGTAGCTGATGTGGCATGTCTTTGGTTGGGGGGGTGCCAGGGAGTGGTGGTCCTGGGGGTGGTAGCAGCGGGTGTTGTTGCCCTTTCGGCCCTCCGGCTGCATGTTCAGTTGCCCGGTTGCATCTGTTGTTTTCCAGGTGTGGCTGTGGGCTGTGCTCCCTTTTGTGGTGAAGGCTGTGGTCCGATTTTGCACCAGGTCAGAGCAGGTGTTATTTTCCTGCTGCTAACGCCCCTTATCACCTGTTTTGTGTTCTTATCGCAGTTCTTGCTGGTTGTTGTGAATGTTGCGGAGTGGTGTTTTGGCGGCTTTTGGAACGGGAACTCCTATTCTGCATCTCATTAGCGATAGTTGCGGGGGTCATCTGTGGCGATGTTTTTTGCGGCTGCTATCGCGGGTAAACTGGTGCTGTGGGCTGTTAACACCAGCTTTGATTGGGGCAATAAGTTTATCACAACTTTGGCTGCGATAAAGTGCCATTAATTCGGCGATAGATCCTTGTGAATATCCCCCCTGGTGTGTTAAATACCTTACCCTTTATTAATTTTCAACATCTCATACTTGCCAGAGTTTAAATGGGAAAATAATACGAAAATAATACGATATTTACTCTGACATGCAGATTTTGGTGCGTTATTCTCCCAAAACTCAGAATAGGTCTACTCATTGCACATGATAAATATCAAACTCCAGGAGATCAAATTTAATCGGGTGTGATAAATGTTCATAATCAGGGCCTATGAAAGTGGTGTCCCTACCCTAGAAACACACGTAGGACTACTACAGTTAAAGGCAAGAGTAAGTGTGCTTCAAGAGTGGTAAATGGAATGGAACCCCTCTCCCAATATATTTGTAGGGTGGAGGGGAAAGAGAGTTTTTCCCATGGCGAAACAAGAAAAGTCGGGATGTGCAAATGCACATATCCACACATTATTTGCTCATGCCAATTTTCAACCATGTGGAAGATTAGTATGGGTAAAATATTTTCCGGGAGGCCCACTGGGAGTACTCCTTAGATTCTTTGTGATTTACAAAAATCAGATATTAATAGGTAGCATGAAACCTTCAGGAGCAAACATCTGACTTTTTTTTAAATTCTGTTTATAAAACAGTTGCTCAATACACCAACATATACAGTATAAATACAGAGTATAATAGGGCAATGCAGTTGTAAGCAAAGTAAGAAATGTTGTTTCTGGGCCCACCAACAAGGGCCTCTGACATCACCTGTTTTAACACTCCCCCTGCCCCATACAATTAACTTCTGTATTTTTCCCAAGGGATCCAGATCTTTTCCCATTTTTTCTGGCACCCTCTGCTTTGGTAAACCAATTTCTCTGCCCGCTGACACAAATCTAAGTCTTGCTTTCAGAACCCAACCCTTGGGGGATCACCAACCCACCATGACTTTTCAAGGTTCCTTTTTGCCACTCCCGAGGCCAACATGAGCCATGCTTTGGTGTGCTTGGGCCAGGTTGACTCCCTTGTCACTCCCAATAGGTGCCACAGTGCCTCCACTGGTACATGCATACCCACTACAGTAGTCAACACCCGGGCCACCCCAGCCCGGTATCATTGAATTTTAGGACATGTCCAGAGAATGTGGAAAAAGGTGCCCACCTCCCCTAATACATTGGCTGGAATCACACCGGCCCAACCGCTGTTGGTGTATTCAGGGAATATATAACTTGTGCACGATCAGAAGCTGGATCAATCTGAATCTTGCTTGTAGAGCAATTTCCCTAGGGCTCTGGATGTCCTCAAAGCAATCGTCATCTTCCAGTAATCCAGGTCCGTCTCCCATGCCTCCCTCAGTGGACCTAGCAGATCCAGAAAATTATTCATATGCCTTCCATATGTGAGAGAGACAGCCTTGTCCACCAGTTGTTCTAGCAGCAACCTATCTTCTAATGGAGAGTAGTCGGGTAGTAGCTCTCCCTCCGGTATGTGGCACCGTAGGGCATGTTTCAACTGCAGATACTAGAACCGCTCCCAATTAGCCAACTGATACTCGGTCAGAAGGTCTTCAAATTTAATCATGGCCCGTTCCACCAGACATCTCCGAGGTGGTCGATCTCGATAAGGCCCCACTTGCAGAAGCCCCGCAGGCGTCCTACTTCACCCAGCAGATCACACTCCCTGAGCAGAGTTAGTTCCCTCAATTTGGACTCCCACCCCAATAATTTTGTGGCCATTCGCCATGCCTATATCACAGTTCACGTGTGCGCGGGCAAAAGTGTCTTGCGTCCCCTACGATGGATAACCTCCAGGTCCCATGATATGGCAGTCCACCTGGTACGCTGGTTCGGTATATGGGACGAAGACCCAGCCATTTACATTAATAAGCTGGGATGCCAAGTAGTAAATCCTGACGTCTGGTATTGCTGCGCTCCTCCGATAACAGGGTGTGCTATTTCCCTTCAATTGTTCAAAAAAATGTGTTTGGGACCTGGTATGGGGTATTTTGAAGCACATATAGCAGGTGAGGGAGGGCCATCATCTTGAATTGGACAGCCTGACCCATATGGAAGACCAGGAGCCACCTCCAATGAGTCACATCCCCTCGCAACCTCTCCAATTGAGAGTGTAAATTCAAATCTAGAAAGAGCTCCTTTGCCTTAGTTACCCAGATACCCAAGTACTTGAATTCATCCTGCTGCACCAGGGCTACACAGGCTGAAGTAAGGGGCAGGATCTCAACCTGCCAAGGGTAAAACCAACGATTTATCCTAGTTTATTTGGTAGCCGGAATAGCTACCCAAAGTTCTGAAGATGTGTATGAGTCTATGGAATGTCTGACGAGGCTTCTTCGCGTAGAGTAGGACATCATCAGCATACAGGAAGATACTTTCCTCCCAGCCACCCCCAACCTCAATGTCATAAACTAGAGGGTCCCTATGCACCCACACAGCGAGTGGTTTAAGTGCCATCGCAAAGATCATAGGTGAGAGCGCGCACCCCTGTCATGTGCCCCTATGGAGTGTGAACGGTCTGGATATACGCAGACTCTTGCCAGTGGGTCAGAGTATAGGAGACAGACCCAGGCACAGAACTTTGTTCCAAAGCCCAGCCTAGATAGGCCCACAAACAGGTATGGCCACTCAATGCTGTCAAATGAGATACGGGTATCGACAGAAAGCTCCGCCGTGGCCTCAGTCGGTGGGCTGCCGTCACATGCATTACCCCGTAAAGGCGTCTTAGGTTCAACCTGGCACTCTTCTGCGGTATAAACCCCGATTGATCCGGGTGGATTACTATGGAAATAATGGGGCGTAATCAATTAGCCAATACCCTTGCCAACACTTTGGCTTCAAAATTAAGGAGGGAGATGGGTCTGGAAGAGCTGCATAGCTCTGGAGGTTTACACGTTTTCAGAAGGACCACTATAGTGGTCAATCTTAAGTCCTCTGGCAGTCGTTCTTCTGTCCACGCCATTTGAAACATAACAAGCATGGGTTGGGCCACTGTGTCCACAACACATTTGCACATTTCTGCTGGGAGCCCGTTGGAGCCCGCCGCCTTTCCAGATTGTAACTCGCATATGACCCCCGAGACCTCCTCTACTGTCAGATCTTGATCAATGGTATCCCTATCCTCTGCCGAGAGCTTCAGCAGGGAAATATCTCTAAGTAACTCAGCACTGTCCTCTCCCGTCTTGTCCGAGACTGACTGGTATAATGGTTCATAATACATTGCAACAGCCTCGGCTATTGCCGCTCCGGTCTAGAACAGTGAACCATCAGATTCCCAGAGCTCCAGGACCCAATTATGGTCTCTGTCCTTTTTCTCTAGCCATGCTATAAGTTTATTGGCCTTATCGCCCACATCATATAAGCGCCTCTGCGTGGCCACTGTGTAAGAGCGGGCCACACCCTCTTCTAGGTCTCTAAGCTCCCTTTGTTTGAGGCGCAATCTAGTCCCAGGGTAGGGTCAGTCACCCCCTTTTGTCCCAGTCGTATCTCAATTTCATCAATTTCTCATTCCAGTTCAGTGCACCGAGAGCAGCACTCTTTCCTCTCGCCCCCCCACCTCTCCCTGGACATAGCCCCTTGCTACCCTTGGGAAAACAGCAAAAAAAGGGTGGGGAGGAGACTCGGTCTCACAGGTGATACTATACTTCCCCTAATCCCAAGGCCGAGATCAGGAGCTCAGGGTCTAGGTGTACCTCCACCGCCCCCTCAACACCGGGTGCTCTCACCTCACTACTGGCCCGTGAAATGCAGCTGTGACCCACTTCTTGTCATTCTTCTCCAGCTGGTACGTGGTGTGACTCCCCTTTGGCCAATATACTGGGTCAGTAGGCCCCCCCGGGGCTCGCTCCCGGCGCTGCTGCTGCCCCTTTCCATCGCCCTTAGTCGCAAGGGGGGCAGGCGGAGGGCACCATCACACACCGCTTGTCTGCCCCATTGGTGTCGCCCCAGCTCGGGCGAGGCAAAAAAAAGAGGCCTCCACTCTCAGGTCATGGCAGCGCCCAGCCGCAACAGGGTCCATTTCATCCGGAGCCCGGCCCGTGTCCACCAGCAACTCCTCACGGCTCCTGGGACTCAGCTCCCAGACACGCTCAACGCAGGCCTCTCCCGTCCGGTGTAGGCCCCAGAGCCGTCAGGTGCTCAGGAGTGTAGTCTTCAGGTCAGCTGTCATCCCGGTGGCAGTCCCCAGCGGGAGAGTACACCCCAGTTTGCCCCGCACTGCAGGGTCGGGAAGATTATGGAAGGATTGAGGGGAGGAAGAATGGCCGCCTCGGAGCTTCCGAACTATGCGGCCTTCTTGGCTGATGCCAAGCCACGCCCCCAACTTCTAACTTTTTAATTCATACTTTGTGAATCTATATATTGACAGTAGACAAGGATGCCCCCGGCCGCCAAACAATTAAGTGGAATAAGTAATAGCATGGGCGAGTGAGGAAATACACTACTTTTCAAAATGGCTGAAGCCGGGGTTTTAATGTGGTTTTCTCCCAAAAATAACAGTGAGGGAGAGAATAATGGAGTAGGAGCCTTTGGGGGGGGTTGCAGTGGAAAGAGGGAATGTGAGTTCAGTAAGTAAATTCTAGGGAACAGCATCTTGTTTTTTAAAATAAAATTAAACATCTCCCATTGTCAAGACATGGAAAGGCAAGGGGGGGGGGGGGGGGAAAGGAAATAGATTTATTAAAACCTTGCATGAAAACCAACATAGAAACCCATTTACCATATATCAATCATGTTATGAATTTGTTTCTAACAAATGGCAAATGCCATTCATCTTGAGAAAACCTTTTGGTTCAACAGTCAGCCCAGCAACAAGGTAACTGTCTTCGCACAGAGCTACTCGCCTTGCGGATGCTCAGAAGTGTTTTTTAGGTGTCCAAAACTCCCCCCTCCATATCCAGTATGTCATTTGGGTGGATAAAAGAAATACCCTACAGAGACAATTTAGACAATTCCAGGCTGAGCAGCACAGAAAAAACCCGATTGCTGCTGCAGCTTCTCTTAACCATCATACTGTCATGCTGCCAAGACAGTGACCAGAACTGCTGTCTAAGCTGAAGATCATGAAGTTGAACTGTCAAGAAGGTCTGGTACCCAAATGCAGTCTACACATTACAATGACACTGATGCACACAAGGCTTTAAAGAGTCAGCATTCTGTTGGAAAGGGGCAGCTGAAATTGTATCTTCAACACATCCAACTTTCAAATGAGACTGCATCTCTCATCTTGAGGGTAGAAGATGGTAGCAATCTAATCAGTTCTGGGCAAGACATTTAGAAGCACCTTACACATCCAAGAGTTCACAAAAAGAGCCACACAGGAAGTCTCTCCTAACCTCCAACAGAGAGAGCTGAAGTCACTCATTAACAACTAGCCTCATCTCGACTGAAGTTTAGCCCTGAGTCTACACACGAATCCTTGTGGACCAAGTAAGTGCCTTCGTCTTTGTTTGACTTTGTATGCTGGTCTTCTGTGAGTACAAATGCTTCCTCAGTCTGCAGCAATTTGTACCATTTGGTCAAGTCATCCAAGATATAAATGGTTCAATGCACACTTAATGCCTTTCTGAGGAACGGTCCCTTTCAGCCCAACGTTAAAGAACAATTCACCTGGCTCCTCCAACACTTTTTGAGGTTCCCTACAGGGGAAAAGCAAGGAGACTACTGCAAAGTCTTGAGTCCATATAGAAGTCTAGACCAAAGGCATTAAACTAAGCACGACATTTTAAAGCCATTGCAGACTACAAACATCTTAAATCCGTAACATACACTACAACAAACCAATAGTGGATTGCACAAAAACTCTACTAAAACTACATTAGGTCTGTGCATAATCGGATTATCTACCCTTCAGCTGTACCATCTAAGCTGCCCCTTGATGCTACAAATACAAGCAACTTCGGGTAACTATACTTGAACATATTGACTGAAGATCTCTGCATCCATCTAGTCAACCTATTCAAGATCTATGTGCAAAGAATGAAACAACGTTTTCTCCTTCCTAACCAGCCTGCTACCAAGTCTACTAGATATCTCTACGTGCAAGATATTGAATATTCAACATGTGCATAATCTTGGTCCCTAAACTCAAACCTCAAATAGAAACAACCCAAGAGGAATCATCATGGGCCCGATTCACAGAACTAACTTAAGACAAAATCCTAAACGTACTACCATTTTGGAATTCACAGAAGGTATTTACTCATTTTGGTATTCACATAAGGCACTTATTCATCAATGAGTAAGTGTCTTCTGTGAATACCAAAATGAGTAACTTACTCATTTTATATAACTTACTCATTTTGGTATTCACAGAAGGCACTTACTCATTGATGAGTCAGTGCCTTCTGTGAATACCAAAATGAGTAAGTGCCTTCTGTGAATACAAAAATGATAAGGGCCTTCTGTAAATACCAAAATGGTAGTAAGTTTAGGATTTTGTCTTAAGTTAGTTCTGTGAATCTGGCCTTATGTATTTTCTCAAAAAACACCCAGGTCACACTAATTCTAGAAGCAGCAAGAAGAGAAAAAAATAACATGGTGCAGCTAACAAATATTCATCTTGCAAGACCTAGATAAAGCCATAGCAGCAAGGAAAAAAAATATTCTAGACACAAGACCGCTAATGAAAATACATGGCATTAGATATAAAATAATATGCCCTCGCCAAATCATTTATAATGGTAAAACAAAAATATATTAGAACCATAAAACCTGCTTGGCAATCTGAGTTATGAAGAAATGAAAACAAACCTGAATCCTTCCTCCTGGACTGTGCCTCCAACTAAAAGTCCCCCAAAACATCCTGAAAGAAATTGGCAACATACCCTCCCCACTCTCCTATTATAACCTCTACATTGACTTAACCAGATTATTGACATAGCACATGAGCAACTGTTCTATTAATATCAGCCTATCGCTTGTTTAGTAGCACTTTCCTACCGCTCGTTTGTAGCAACCAACTTTTGTTCAAGGGGATGTTAGCTCAATCCACTTTTCTTCACCTCACCTCATTGCTCCTTAAAAAGGTAATATTCATTAAATGCATTTTGTGAAATGTAAAACAACCCAATCAAGAGGCAGAAAATGTGTACTCACCTTTAAACGGTAAGCTTCAGCATTGCCTTTATGCAAGAAACCCACCTGGAGATTCAGAAAGCCTCAAGATAAAAGGAAACTGTCGGGGAGATATAGTCTTCTTGCAAACCGCTAACAAAAAGAATGGCATTGCAATTCTTCCACACAAAAATTTGAATGGAACAATAACTGCAATTAAATCTGACAATAAAGGAAGATTCATTCATGCCGCCACATGGATCCGTGACGTCAATCAATCAATAAGTATTTGTAAATCACATCTTATCACTCCGGGGGGTATCCAGGAGCTGAGGTAAGTGGAGCCTTTGTTGAAGAGTCAGGTCTTGAGTTCCTTTCTGAAGTCGACGAGTGAAGGGGAGGTTCAGAGGTGAGGTGGGAGGTCATTCCAGAACTTGGCAGCTAGGTAGAAGGATCGACCTCCCCTGCAGCTCCGCCGGATTCGGGCAACATGTGCAAGGGTGAGGGAGGAGGATCTGACTTGCCTAGTCGGCTGGTGGAAGGTCAGGCGGTGGTTGAGGCAGGAGGGTCTAGTGTTGTGAAGGGCCTTGTAGGCTAGGGTCAGCAGCTTGAACTGGCATCTCTTCTGGACGGGGAGCCAGTGGAGGTTTCTGAGGTGGGGGGTGATGCTGGTTGAGAATGAGTTTGGCTGTGGCGTTCTGTATGGCCTGTATTTGTTTTAGGAGATGGGTGGTGGTTCTAGCGCAGAGTGCATTTCCGTAGTCTATCCGGCTGGTGATGGGGGCTTGAGTCACTGTTTTCCTAGCGCTGATGTGGATCCACCTGAAAATCTTCCAAATCATGTGAAGAGTGTGGAAGCAGTAGGAGGCTGCTGCACTCACCTGGCGCTTCATGGAGAGATCACTGTCCAGGATGATGCCGAAGTTGCAGGCGTGGTTGGTGGGGGTGGGGGTGGGAGAGGGCCCGAGTGCAGTGGGCCACCATGTGTCATCCAAAGGGGAGGTGTTTCTTCCGAAGATGAGCTCTTCCATCTTGTCTGTGCTCAGCTTCAGGCAATTGGATCTGATCCATTCAGTGATGTTGGTCATGGTGTTCTGGAAGTTGACTCTGTTGGTGCCAGTGCCTTCCATGAGAGAGAAGATGTGTTGGTTGCTTCAGAGTGAATGGAGGTCATGATCGCTGTGGTGATTGGCGTGATAAGTGGTGTCCGATCGGAAAGGTAGATGTGAGAGTTGTCAGTGTATGTCAGGAGGAGGCTGAGGCCGTTTGGCTTTGGGTTGAAGTTGTTGTAGATGTGTGCTATCTTGTGGTGGAAGTATTCCACCAGGGAGTCGTAGAGGTCTTGGGAGAGACGGATTGTGGTCTCGGCGGAAGATGGGCAGGAGAATTCTCTGACGATGCTGAAGAGTTCTGTTGTGTGATTGGTGCTTGCTTCCATGCGGATGGGAAGGGCATCATTCTTGGCTTCTTTAAGGCAGTGGTGGTATTTTCTGAGGGCAGATTTGAAGGTGGCGAGGGGTTCCTGCTGGGTCACCAGTGTTGTTCCAATTGCTTACACTCACGTTTCGAGGTCTGGAGTTCAGGGGTGAACCAGCTAGCTTGTTTGCTGGTTCTGCTGGTGCTGGCTGTTTTCATGGGGGCGATGGTGTCAGCACAGTTGGCGATTCTGCCGGAGAGGGTTTTGACGGCAAGCTCAAGGTTGCTGCTGTCCTTGGGTCTGGTGGTGTTGAGGGCGGTCATCCATTGGGTCTCTGTAATTTTCTTCCATCTGTTTTGCAGGGGTTGGGGGCAAGGGGGTGGGTTGTGGTGAGCCTGCGATGGCGAATTGGATGATGCTGTTGTCAGTTCAGGTGAGTTCAGTGTGACGCGAAAACCAATAGGGAAACGAGTGGTTGCTGAGGCAACCTACTGAACAAATCGCTGATTGGCAGGGCGGGAGCAGCAAGGCTGGGAGGATGGCAACAGCACGATGCGCTGCCACAGGGAACGAGTGGTTGCTAGGCAACCAAAAACCAAGGAGTGAAGCGAGTCAAGTGCAGGCAAAAGCAAGGCGTGGAATGTGGCAGGGGGAGTGTGACCTGGACTCCAAGGTCAGGAACCACTTATAGGGGACACGGAGAGGCCTCCATTAATGGTCCTGGGAGGTTGGGGGGCGGCAGGGAGGTGGGAGTAGCAAAGGCAGGGAAGATGCCTTCAGTGCAACACAAAAACCAATAAGGAAATGAGTGGTTGTTGAGGCAACCTCCTCAGCAGAGTGCTGATTGGCAGGATGGAACCAGCAGGGCAGGTAGGATGGCATCAGCATGACGCCAAAGGGAACGAGTGGTGGCTAGGCAACCAAAAACAACGGAGTGAATCTATTCAAATGCGGGCAAAAGCATGGCGTGGAATGCAGCAGGGGGAGCATAACCTGGACTCCGAGGTCAGGAACTGCTCATAGGGACCACAGAGAGGCCTCCATAAATGTTCCTGGGAGGTGAGGGGGGCCGGCAGCAAAGGCGGGGAAGATGGAGTCAGTGCGATGCAAAAACCAGTAAGGAAACTAGTGGTTGCTGAGGCAACCTACTCAACAGAGTACTAATTGGCAGGGTGAGAGTGGCAAGGTGGGGCGGATGTCACATATAAGTCACATATATCCTACTCAATATTCCCCCTTGAAATATTCACTCTGTAAAGAAATACAACAGGTTATCGGAGCTATCCCTCCACATCAAAATATGATACTAGGGTCGTTTTCAATTCTGTCATTGACATCATTCCTAACAAATCTCAAAGGCCTTCCAAAAAATCATATAAAGTGAACATCTTGCACATGATTCTGGTGTTTGGCTAATCCCTACAAGAAGGAACATACTTTCTTCTCTACCCACATCATTCCTTGATGTGGATTGACTCTCTTTTCACTCCCCAGCATCTCCTCAACACTGTCACAAACTGGCATGGTTTCAATCACCTTATTGAACTATGCTCCCATTTTTATTACAATTGAGAATAAGAATGCTCCACCCAAATGGCAGCTCAACACAAAAATCTTGAATGACCCAAATATTATGTACCATACTAAAACATTTTACAAAACGTTCTTCACCAATAATGCTTCTTAGACAATCTAAGAATGAGAGAAATGATTTTTCTCATTACCAAGAGAAAAAGCAGCTGCCAGAGTCTGAAGCACTACTAGAGATGATCAAAACCTTTACAAATCAATTCATTTAACACAACTTAAAGAGTACTCACTACTTACATAGAGTTTCTAAAGTTCAAAGCCAAATTTAATAAAAAAAGTACTTATGTGGCTTCCTAAATCCTTCTCAGTGTAAAATCGAAATATCATGCTGGCAGAAACAAAGGATGCTTATCCAACTATCTTAAAGCGAAGAAATAGAAATGGGGAATAATCGCCATAAAAAAAAACAAGGCCTACAAAGATTCAGAAACAATGAAATAGCAGAAGTCTTTAAAGGTTTCTATTAAGCCCTTTATACTATTGACAGCAATTGCAAAGCAGAGAAGCAGAGAAGATAACTCTGTCCCACTCAACTATACCAAAGCTTTAACACAAACAGAGAAATCAACTGGATCTATCATCCCTAAACGAAAAGACCTCTAATGCTGAAATCAAAACCAGTTTCCAAAGTCTCAAGAGAAACAAAGCACCCAGTGGCTTCCTAACATAACTCTGTCAAGCGCTTATTAAAATCCTACCAGCACAGCTCCAACTACTGTTTGAGTACTTCCATAAAATGTACCCATCTTTCAGCATTAATCCTACTAATTCATAAAAAAGGAAAAGATACCAAGATACAAAAAACTAACTGTTGTGTAAACGACGACTATGGCTTAGTTCTACAAGGTTTGCTTTCCCACCCACGTGTGATACAAGTGAACTTAGTTCAATGCACCAGTGTTAAATGTGAAAGGCAGGTTATTTTAGCCCTACACAACCATATCAAATACTTTGTTGAAATAAAGTTATTGCTTTTCGGTTTCTAACAACCCCTATGAAGGGATCAGGGACACCGTGATAACAGAAACAAACCTATTTTGTTATCTACAATATCACACATATACTGTGCTAAGAAGAATAAAAGCATTTAATGTGACAGGAATAACCTGTTTCTCAGTACATCTAAAACAACTACACTGGATATTATTGAAACTGAATAAAATCTAATCTAAAACTTAACTTCCTAACTCCAAAATGCCTACTTCTATGCGCTAGACTTAAAGAGCATAGAAAGTAGAGTAACTTGCTGTCTAGAGTTTCATAGGGATAAGATGCACTGGATACCTTGTTGACAACAAGGGTGTCGTTATCAGTGGAGGTGTGAAGGCAGTGTTCCCTGTAAAGGGCAAACACATGCTGCAGTGGCAGCCTTTCCCCAGGAGTCAGCTTTATCAGCACTGAGCAGGATGTAGCATCTTTGAAATGTGCCAGCAGTAGGTGAGACAGTCTACTCACAAAATCTAATTCGATAATCTCGGCGAAGGATCTCTCTTCCTAAGTGGTCAAATGGCAATCCTTATGTACTAAGGGCCTTATTCCGACTTTGGCCGTCCTCCAGCAGCACCACCACTGCACCGTCTGCTCGAGGACCACCAAAGCCCGTTGTTCACCTGTCGCCGGATTACAAGTTAAATCCTGGTTGGGCAGGCGATGCTGCGGCGATCTCAAGGCTGTGGGCAGTTATACATATAGGAGAGTCTTACATGCAACCGCACGTTCCTGCACAGTGCGGCATTCAAGCCACAACATGCAGGGACTGAGATGCAAATCCAGGGGGGCACAACATGTGCCCCCCGCATGTACCCTCAGGCCCAGAAGCAGCATGGGGCTCACTGCTATGAAAGGAGCGGCAGACGAGTAACTCGTAATATGTTCAGCGGTGCCGCAGTAGCACCACAAGCATATTGCAGCCCCCTGACCGCTATGCAACTGCCGCGGGATTCTGGATCCCCGGCAGACGCAGCGGTCCTTTGGAGGTCTGCCGCCAAACCTGTAATACTTCAGGCAGACCCGCAGTTTGGCGGTGGTCGGACTGCTACCGCGAGCACGTCTGTCGTATGGACCACCGTACTCGTAATAAGGCCCTAAAACATATCAGAAATTGGAATTTCTTACATAAGAGGATATCAATACAGACTACACTATGTTTACTATATGTCTGTACTTGTTCTTATTTGACCTTAACATAGTGATAAATAGACACTTGACCCAGACTGATGTCACATGTGGTGTTATATCTATGTCATCAGTCGACCGACCTGACACTTACACAGTTTTTGGAAGATAAGGGCAGGCGACATCTGCATCAAATGGCAGACATGACAATGATTCTGCTTACATTGAGAAAAATGGAGACCTTCTGGTCCAAAATGCCGATGTCCATTGTCTGAAATGGCGATGGCATCTACCTAAAATGGAGTCAGATGAGCCAGAATGTCGGGGCTTTACGTCATCCCCGGCTTGTACGTTTGAACGTGACATCATAGAGGCATGTCTAACATGGGGGGACTTAGCTAATGTGTTGAGACATCCATGTTCTCGAATTGAAAGAATCTAAAATGCCTAAGACATGGTAAATATCTAAACACAACATATATATGTGTGTGCGTATGTATGTGTGTATATATATATATATTTATATTTATGTATTTTTCATGAACTTCTTGAAACAAAGCTTGCTTCATATGTTTAGGATATGTCAATTGCCATATGTCTGTCTGTCTGTCTGTCTGTCTGTCTGTCTGTCTGTCTGTCTGTCTGTCTGTCTGTCTGTCTTTCTGTCTGTCTGTCTGCCTGCCTGTCTGTCTGTCTGTCTGCCTGCCTGTCTGTCTGTCTGTCTGTCTGTCTGTCTGTCTGTCTGTCTGTCTGTCTGTCTGTTAGATAGATAGATAGATAGATAGATAGATAGATAGATAGATAGATAGATAGATAGATAGATAGATAGATAGATAGATAGATAGATAGATAGATAGATAGATAGATAGATAGATAGATAGATAGATAGATAGATAGATAGACAGACAAACAGACAGACAGACAGACAGACAGACAGACAGACAGACAGACAGACAGACAGACAGACAGACAGACAGACAGATAGATAGATAGATAGATAGATAGATAGATAGATAGATAGATAGATAGATAGATAGATAGATAGATAGATAGATAGATAGATAGATAGATAGATAGATAGATAGATAGATAGATAGATAGATAGCAATTAATATATCCTAAACCTACCCAATTCTCTCATCTTTTCCCCAACTTTGCTGTAATATGGTCTGGGAAGCGGCAAAAATATTTAAGTCTGGTTCTCCTCTTAATTGGGTGCCTATAGACATCATGATGAAAGTAAAAGACACTTTACTCTCACTAGCGTGTACAATGTATCGCTGGATTATGGACAAATTCCTGGAAACATGCGATTATTAGCCATTGTTAAAAAAAAAATCCCTGGACTCTGTGAAGGCAGAAAATTGCAGACCAATATCTCTCCGCCCTGGCATTAGTAAGATCTTAGAGAAAGTGGTCAACAGATATCTGATCGATTTTCTGGAGATACCATAATCTTCTACATCAGACTCAGACAGGCTTCAGAACTGGGTACAGTATTGAGACAGCTCTGTTGCTGACTACGGTAGACCTGAAGAAAATTCTTGACAAAGGAGGATCCGCTGCGCTCATCCTTTTGGATTTGAGTGCAGCTTTCAACACTGTGTTCCACTCCATCCTTCAACAGAAGCTGCAGATGTTAGGGATAACAGGGAAAGCTTTAAAATGGTTGACCTCTTTCCTCGATAGCAGAAGCTTTCAGGTCAGAGAAGGCTCTTGTCTCTCAGCAGTGCACCAGCTTAAGTGTGGTGTGCCTCAGGGATCTTACCTGAGTCCCTCTATTTTTAAAATATATGTGCGGCCTTTAGATGATTGTATTTGCTCATTTGGTCTGACTATGGTGTCTTACGCCGATAACACTCAAATTGACGTCTCCTTGGCACCTAATTTGAGTCAACTGAAGTGAAATTGTCTAGCTGTCTTGTTCAAGTCAACAACTGGAAGGCCCCTAGTTGCCTCAAATTAAATGGCAACAAGACACAGGTTATGTTAGTCGGGAATAATCACTCTCTCTGGGACCACTTCAGCTGGCCCTCATGTTTGGGGGCCCACCTGTCTCCGACACTGGAAGTTAAAAGCTTAGGATTTATTCTAGACAAGGATCTCACTATGGCCTCCCAGGCCCAAACGTTGCAGGAACTTGTTTTGGAATGTTAAGAGCCTTGAGGAAGATGCTTAAATGGCTTCCTGTGGCAACTCGAAGAATAGTTGTGCAAGGTCTCATTCTTTCACTTTACCTAGGCAGTCCTTCTTATGTCCAAAAGAGATTGTAGACTGTTCAAAATGCTGCAGCACATATTTTGCTGAACTTCTCTAAATGTCAGTCTGCATGCCCTGCGTTGGCCAACCTCAATTGGCTGCCAGTAAAGAAAATAATTTAGTTTAAAGCTCTCTGCATTGTCCACAAGGTAAAGCATGCTCAGGGTTCTTATATCCTAAGCCATTTTATAGTCCCATACAGCAGTGCACTTGAGCTGAGATCAACAAACTGTTTAAACAAACCGTTTTCTTGTGGCAGTTCCCAGAATTAAAAGGACCAGAAGTGGAGGGCGTTCTTTTGCTTATTGTGTTTCCAAGGTCTGGAATTCCCTGCCAATCCATCTCAGGGCCAATGGCAACCTGCTCAGTTTTAGAAAACAATTAAAAACATTGGGGCATATTATCAAGCAGGGCGTTAAACTTATCGCCGCTTTAGCGGCAGAAAACTGCCGCTACAGCAGCGATAATGGGCTTGATAATATGCCGTAGAGAATTCCAATAGAAACCCATGTTGACACCAGAACATGGTCTTCTATGGGAATTCTCAAGGGCATATTATCAAGCCCCTTATCGCCGCTTTAGCGGCAGTTTTCTGCCGCCAAAGCGGCGATAATTTTAACGCCGTTTCTTTATAATATGCCCCTAACTTGTTTACATAACTTACTACCTTCTGTACTGCTTGTGATCTCTGTCAACATTGGGAAGCCCGTATCTGGGAAACCACGTGCTTTACAACAAACAGTATATTAATAATAATAATAAACATATGCAGCAAGCGAAGCAAAGAACTTTGCTACATATGTTTAGGATATGTTAATTACTATATACTATATATATATGTATATTCACTGAAAAAACCACAGGTTTCACACATGTTATAGTTAGCTGGACATTTTACTGATAAAAAAACAATGAAATTCCTTATACACAAAGTGAGAGACTGATACAGATATTTACATATTTAAACATTACTCACTAAGCCATGTATTCACTATGATACACTTAATCAGTCAGTTACACAATCAATTTTTCAAAAACAAATCATCCATTTAGACACTTATATACCCATTTATTCTTCCATCGACCTTGAGATATACATATATAAAACAGATTTAATTTTCAGAAAAACAGACATTCACTGGATGATGTCATCAGTGATGTCATTTGAGATGTCATCAGTGATGTCATGAGTGATGTCACTGACCATGTCATGAGTGATGTAATATGTGACGTCATCAGCAGTGCATTGCGGGCGCGCAAGTTATAGTTAGCTGAACTAACTATAACGGGGGAATTTCAATGGTTTTGTACAAGTGAAAAGTCCAGCTAACTATAACACCCCTGAAACCTATGGTTTTTTCAGTGAATATATATATATATATATATACATATATACAGTGTTAAAACTCCCACAACCTCCGAACGGCGAAGAAGGAGAGACGGACCACAGGAATCTTCAGGCAAGATATTTATTCGACCAATTCTCTCAGCATAACATGACGCGTTTCGGGCTCGAGAGCCCTTGTTCACATGCCATATGTATATATATAAAGCTTACCTGACACTGCAGCGCCTGAACAGGGTCTACCCGAAGAGACTTGTGGGATGTATTCGCTGTAATGTAATCCCGGCTGATTTCAGGCATGTCACTTGGAAATGTCAACTGCTCTGCCCTTTTTGGGATGCAGTGCTATGTGAGGTGCGCAGAGTAACATATGTGAATGCAGACTTGACAATCCGTCATTGTCTGTTGGGGTTGTTACCTCTCCCCAAGAAGGGGACAAAATGCAGTACAAATTTGCCCAGTTGGGGTTGGTATTAGCCCGTAGGTACATAGCTATACATTGGGTTAGCCTGACTCCTCTGATGTGGAGTAAATGAGTATCTGATCTCCTGGAGTGGACAGTGGCTGAAGAATGCAGACTCCGGAGAGTTCGTACAGATAACAATGCAGAGCAAGACCTTGAGATCTGGGGCAGTATGATTTCTAAATTACGCAATCATGAAACTGAAAGGGAGACTGACTCTGATGACAGATTGTCGGAGGGAGATCCTGCCCATGCTGGCTGCTACCTAGATGACCCCTGCCGAGATCACAGAGCCAACTGGTACACCCTCGCCCTGTGGATGTATATGACCAGAAGGACTGTTGGACTTGGCCCTTTTTGCAGGGTCATCTCTAAACTTTTTGCCTTCCTCCTGTATTTTTTCTGACCTGGTGTTGGCTGTTTTATGACTCTGGGCACCTTACCACTGCCTATCAGTGCTAAGGTGCATATGCTCTCCCTTTGAAAAGTGTATACATTGATTGGTGTCCATGTTTGGCTTATTTGGTTTACTGTCAGCCCCTAGTAAAGTGCACCAGGAGTGCCAGGGCTTGTAAATACAAATGCTGCTGGTGGGCTTGCAGCACTGGTTGTGCCACCCACAGAAGCAGCCTAGTAAAATGTGTCTAGGGTCTGCCACTGCAGAACCTGCGTGCAGTCTGGTACTGTTGCTCTGATTACGCAAGTGCACCTACTTGCCAGTCCCCAAACCTTCACTTAACTACATATTAGTCACCCCTCTGGTAGGCCCAAGGGCAGGGTGCATTGTAGGTATAAGGTAGGACATGCCCTGATGTGTGTGGCATGTCCTAATAGTGAATTACAGCCATTTTCGTTTTTCACTATTGAAGGCTACCTGCTCTCCATAGGCCAGAATGGCTGCTGGAATTACTACACGCTGTAATCCCAGTGGACTCGGAGAGCATGGTAGAAAGTCAAGTTTAGTATGCCTGAACTCAGAATAATAAAATACTTCTTTTAGTAAAGTTTATTTTAATATCCTGTGTTTGTAAATACTACTTTTAGAAAGTTAGTATTTACTGACCTGGCCATTTCAGTCCGCCTCTGCTGTGTGTGTGTGTTCTGCCTAGCAACATGAAGAGCAGGGCTGGGGAATTCCAGGAGACAGGCTGGCTGCCAGGTGGTGGGTAGAGAGATTACACCAGGGTGGGAGGAGTACACCTTTGACTCTGAATAGACCTGTGCTCTGCTACCACAAAGCCGGCTCCGCCCCCTGTGCAGCGGCTGATGTCTCTGTCCTGCTGCTGAAAGGAAAGAGCAGAGTCACCACAACAAAGTGCTCCAAAACTGGACTGAGCCAGGCCCAGGCCCCCTGGCGACAAAGAACAAAAGAATTGCTGTATAAAAGAAGGAGCCCTGCTCCTAAGAAATCAGATCCTGTTTGCGCCAAGACAAACCTCTGCCTGAAGGAGAAGGACCTGGAGAAGCTGAAGGAGGAATACTGTCTCTCTGCCTGAGAGACTGGCCTGCAGTGGGTGCCTGTCTGCTGGAAGGAGAGGAAAAGACTAAAGGAAAAGACTTTGCATCAACTTGTGCTTTCAAACAATCTCCAAGGGCTTGCTTGTGAACTTGCCCCCTGATCTGCGCCCCAGGAACAGTGGGCGCTACCTTTCCCCCAAAAGAGGAGAAGTGGCTGGAAGCGATTTCGTGAAGCTGACCCCCAGAGAACCTGTGTGCACCCCTTTTCCAAGCACCGCGACATCTGCCACCTGGGGCTACCATGAGCACCGCAAGGACCTGTCCACCTGGTCCCAGCACCGCAAGTGACTGCCCCTCCGAGCCTGAGGAGGGAAGTTATCCCGAAACCCGAGCCATGTCTCGGGCGATATTTTAAAACCCGGGACATGTATCGGGTCTAGAGATCATCAGTTCAACAAGTACTTACTTGCACCCACTGGGGTGAACCACTCAAGAACTCCATCAGAGATCATCAGTTCAACAAGTACTTACTTGCACCCACTGGGGTGAACCACTCAAGAACTTCATGTACAAGCTTCCCTTGGGGCGACCCGGAGGAGGAGCTAGCGGAGTGCGGTCCATTGCGGTTGTTTATAAAAATGGCTCCCTCGAGCTTTGGGCTGACGAGCTCCTGGACGACGCACCTGCGTGCCTGTGCGGGCACTGAGGCCCTTGACAGTTGCTTGGCGGCCCTCTCTTCCACCCCTAACTATTTTCTCTACTGAGGAGGGAAGTTATCCCGAAACCCGAGCCATGTCTCGGGCGATATTTTAAACCCGGGACATGTATCGGGTCTAGAGATCATCAGTTCAACAAGTACTTACTTGCACCCACTGGGGTGAACCACTCAAGAACTCCCTCAGAGATCATCAGTTCAACAAGTACTTACTTGCACCCACTGGGGTGAACCACTCAAGAACTTCATGTACCAGCTTCCCTTGGGGCGACCCGGAGGACGAGCTAGCGGAGTGCGGTCCATTGCGGTTGTTTATAAAAATGGCTCCCTCGAGCTTTGGGCTGACGAGCTCCTGGACGACGCACCTGCGTGCCTGTGCGGGCACTGAGGCCCTTGACGGTTGCTTGGCGGCCCTCTCTTCCACCCCTAACTATTTTCTCTACTGAGGAGGGAAGTTATCCCGAAACCCGAGCCATGTCTCGGGCGATATTTTAAAACCCGGGACATGTATCGGGTCTAGAGATCATCAGTTCAACAAGTACTTACTTGCACCCACTGGGGTGAACCACTCAAGAACTCCATCAGAGATCATCAGTTCAACAAGTACTTACTTGCACCCACTGGGGTGAACCACTCAAGAACTTCATGTACCAGCTTCCCTTGGGGCGACCCGGAGGAGGAGCTAGCGGAGTGCGGTCCATTGCGGTTGTTTATAAAAATGGCTCCCTCGAGCTTTGGGCTGACGAGCTCCTGGACGACGCACCTGCGTGCCTGTGCGGGCACTGAGGCCCTTGACGGTTGCTTGGTGGCCCTCTCTTCCACCCCTAACTATTTTCTCTACTGAGGAGGGAAGTTATCCCGAAACCCGAGCCATGTCTCGGGCGATATTTTAAAACCCGGGACATGTATCGGGTCTAGAGATCATCAGTTCAACAAGTACTTACTTGCACCCACTGGGGTGAACCACTCAAGAACTCCATCAGAGATCATCAGTTCAACAAGTACTTACTTACACCCACTGGGGTGAACCACTCAAGAACTTCATGTACCAGCTTCCCTTGGGGCGACCCGGAGGAGGAGCTAGCGGAGTGCGGTCCACTGCGGTTGTTTATAAAAAAGGCTCCCTCGAGCTTTGGGCTGACGAGCTCCTGGACGACGCACCTGCGTGCCTGTGCGGGTACTGAGGCCCTTGACGGTTGCTTGGCGGCCCTCTCTTCCACCCCTAACTATTTTCTCTACTGAGGAGGGAAGTTATCCCGAAACCCGAGCCATGTCTCGGGCGATATTTTAAAACCCGGGACATGTATCGGGTCTAGAGATCATCAGTTCAACAAGTACTTACTTGCACCCACTGGGGTGAACCACTCAAGAACTACATCAGAGATCATCAGTTCAACAAGTACTTACTTGCACCCACTGGGGTGAACCACTCAAGAACTTCATGTACCAGCTTCCCTTGGGGCGACCCGGAGGAGGAGCTAGCGGAGTGCGGTCCATTGCGGTTGTTTATAAAAATGGCTCCCTCGAGCTTTGGGCTGACGAGCTCCTGGACGACGCACCTGCGTGCCTGTGCGGGCACTGAGGCCCTTGACGGTTGCTTGGCGGCCCTCTCTTCCACCCCTAACTATTTTCTCTACTGAGGAGGGAAGTTATCCCGAAACCCGAGCCATGTCTCGGTGCGATATTTTAAAACCCGGGACATGTATCGGGTCTAGAGATCATCAGTTCAACAAGTACTTACTTGCACCCACTGGGGTGAACCACTCAAGAACTCCATCAGAGATCATCAGTTCAACAAGTACTTACTTGCACCCACTGGGGTGAACCACTCAAGAACTTCATGTACCAGCTTCCCTTGGGGCGACCCGAAGGAGGAGCTAGCGGAGTGCGGTCCATTGCGGTTGTTTACTAGTGACCCTTGTTTGGGCTGGTAGAGTCTGCATTGAGATTCTTAAATTAGACCCCACCCAGGGAGGATTTATTCTTCTGGACCTTAAACTACATCATCTGGCTGGACTGTAGCAATACGTCGCTATGTTGTGCGAGGAAGGGCCCAACTGGGAAAAGAAACTCCTTTCAGGATCTGTTGAGTTAGGCGATCTCCCTAGGCTACTTATGTGTGGTCGTAAGCTTCCGGCGGCTATCCCATTTGTGGTCACAGAGGTGGCATCGGCATGGGAGAGGGATGTCAGGCAGGTGATACGTCGGGCACCCTGTGCCAAGCTCCTTCCATCCTGGTGGTTACGCCCTTTGGTAAATATACGGGACTCTGTTGATGTCTCTGGCCGGGGGTTGTTAGAGAGCAGCAGACCTCTTTTCAAACAAAGTCTTTATGTACTGGGAGGAAATAGGTACACACTTTGGAAAGGTGTGGGGTCGTTTTTACAGTATGCCAGTATCTTGCCAACAACTCGAGACATCTGGACGACGTTCCCGGAGGAGCAGGAAGAATGCCAGATGTTACAAGTGATACTGGACCCTGGGTCCATGAAAGGCATTCTATCTCGACTGAATGCATCTCTGAAGTCTGATAGACCGATTAACATAGCTTTGAAGTGCGCCGCTTGGGACGAGGATCTAGAATCACCACTCACAGATATTGAATGGAAAAGGACCCTGACACAGGTGTGTGAGGTGGCTAGTAATGCCAGGTTTAAGCCGACCCAATTTCATTATATATATATATATATATATATATATATATATATATATATATATATATATATATATTCACTTAAAAAACCATAGGTTTCACACATGTTATAGTTAGCTGTACATTTCACTCGTAAAAAACCAATGAAATTCCACATTATAGTTAGATCAGGTAACTATAACTTGCGCGACCGCAATCCACAATGTGTAATTTCAGATGTCATCATTGATGTCATGAGTGATGTCACTGACCATGTCATGAGTGATGTAATATGTGACGTCATCAGCAGTTTATTGTGGTCGCGCAAGTTATAGTTACCTGATCTAACTATAACGTGGAATTTCATTGGTTTTTTACGAGTGAAATGTACAGCTAACTATAACATGTGTGAAACCTATGGTTTTTTAAGTGAATTTGCAAGGTTTTGTAAATGATAATTCCTAACTATAACGTGTGTGAAACCTATGGTTTTTTCAGTGAATATATATATAACACCCCTGAAACCTATGGTTTTTTCAGTGAATATATATATATATATATATATATATATATATATATATATATATATATATATATATATATATTCACTGAAAAAACCATAGGTTTCAGGGGTGTTATAGTTAGCTGGACTTTTCACTTGTACAAAACCATTGAAATTCCCCCGTTATAGTTAGTTCAGCTAACTATAACTCGCGCGCCCGCAATGCACTGCTGATGACTTTACATATTACATCACTCATGACATGGTCAGTGACATCACTCATGACATCACTGATGACATCTCAAATGACATCACTGATGACATCACTGATGACATCATCCAGTGAATGTGTGTTTTTCTGAAAATTAAATATGTTTTATATATGTATATCTCAAGGTCGATGGAAGAATAAATGGGTATATAAGTGTCTAAATGGATGATTTGTTTTTTAAAAATTGATTGTGTAACTGACTGATTAAGTGTATCATAGTGAATACATGGCTTAGTGAGTAATGTTTAAATATGTAAATATCTGTATCAGTCTCTCACTTTGTGTTTAAGTGGCTGCATGGGTTGGTGAGTAGCTACATGGGTGTCTATATAGGTTATTAGTTGTTTTTTTGAGTATCAGTCTGAGTGTCTGCATGGTTCGGTGGGGGGTATTACGTAGTGCATAGGTGCATGAATGAGTGACTCACTGTTTGTATGTGTTGAACACAGCATGTGTGCAGGACTGTATGGGTGGATGAGTGTGTGTATGGGTGTGTTAGTGAGTGAATGACTGTCTCAATAGTGTCTTTATGAGTAACTACATATGTTTTAAACTAGTATATGTGACTATTGGTGTATATATGTGAGTATATGTGAGAGTGAGAGATTGAAAGAGTTCCTGTATGAATAAGTATGTGTTTCTATAAGTGATTGTTTAAAAGACTAAGTATGTGTAAGTTTCCGTAGAAGTAAGTATGGTGGTGTGTGTATAACTGTATATGCAAGTAAATGTATGTTTGATTCTGTATTAGCATGAGTGACTATGTGTGTGAGTAACTCTATGGATGAGTGGCATTGTGTAACAGGATGTATAGGTGTATGAGTACATATGATGAGTGAGTACATGTATGAGTGACTGTATAGGAAGGACTGTTGGTGAATGAGTGGATGTGTATGTGGATCTTAGAATTACTGAAGAGGTTGTTGTAACTGGTATTGGTATGTCCATTGTTTTGAAAATTTTAGTCTCTATTTTTGAATGTGTGTATCAAAGGTTATATTAGGGTGAGAGGAGGTCTGCCACTCTATCACAAGGATGATGTCATCAGTGATGTCATCAGTGATGTCATTTGAGATGTCATCAGTGATGTCATGAGTGATGTCACTGACCATGTCATGAGTGATGTAATATGTGACGTCATCAGCAGTGCATTGCGGGCGCGCGAGTTATAGTTAGCTGAACTAACTATAACGGGGGAATTTCAATGGTTTTGTACAAGTGAAAAGTCCAGCTAACTATAACACCCCTGAAACCTATGGTTTTTTCAGTGAATTTCTGAGGTTTTTTAAATGCTAATTCCTAACTATAACGTGCCTGAAACCTATGGTTTTTTCTGTGAATTTCAAAGGTTTTTTAAATGCTAATTTCTAACTATGCCTACAGAGATAGGACATGTGAAGAAAGAAGAAAAAATGCACAGAAAGAAACAAAAGAAGTGCAGAAAGAAGCAACAGAAGTCCTCAAATACGAAGATAAGTGCAGGAAGAAGGATAACGTGCAGAAAGAACAAAAAGAAGAGCAGAAAGAAGCCTTGTTGCAAAATCATCCTGTACCCTCAACTTTTTCAGACGGATACTGGTGGTAACTGAGTCTGACTAACCAGTCCTAGAGCCAGTGCTATGTTAAAAGACACTTAGAATACAGTGAAAACACCTACATACACTAGGGAACATTATGCGTTGGGGTCCCCCTGTGATTAGCATGACCTCCTCTGTAAGCCCCTAGTATATAATAGGGCATGGGGATTAAAACTACCTCTTAAAACAGGCCACAGGGCGTTTTTGCACACGTTAACTCAGGCCCCGTCCCCTCCATTCACCACTGTGTAAACACGCCCTGTGTCCATTTTTAGTTGGGAGATTAAGTTCATTTGAATCCTGAGGGTCCCTAGGGTCCAACTAGCCCACTAGGTACCTCCAGTAAGTGCCACAGAGCTGCGTTGCAGAGAGGTGTAAAAAGTGGCACGGCCTGGACCACCTCTCTGCAATGCAGCTCAGTGGCGCTTACTGGAAGCACTTGGTGGGCTAGTTAGCCCCCAGGGGCCCTCAGTATTGAAGGGAAATTATATCCCCAATTTAAAACGTGCCATAATGCGTGTTTGCACACGTCACCTCAGGCCCCGTCCCCTCCATTCACCCCTGTGTAAACGCGCCCTGTGGCTGGTCTAAGTTGAGAGATTAAGTCCCCTTGAATCCTAAGGGTCCCTAGGGTCAAACTAGACCACTAGGTACCTCCAGTAAGCGCCACAGAGGTGCGCTGCAGAGAGGTGTAAAAAGGGGCTTGGCCTCAGAACACCTGGCTGCAGCGCAGCTCCCTGGCGCATACTGGAGATGCCTGTTGGGGGCGCGTTTGCAGAGTGCTGCACGGAGGGGGCATGGCCTCCGGCACGATGCCAGTCTTTTATTTATTTTAGTTTTTTAAGAAGGGGGGCTGTTTGGTTCCCCTTCTTATTCTAATTTATTGGCCCTGATGACCCCATCCCCCAGGGCCAGTCTCCTAATTATATTTTTTTGACCCCAATCCCCAGGGCCGGCCACTGTTTTTTATTATTTTTAAAAAATATATATTTATAGACACACCTAGGACATGCTGGACAAACCGTACGTACCTATCACCATGACGATTTGCGTGATATTCATTAAAAGGCGACTATGCATGCAATGAATCCACGTGGAATGTATTTACACCACTAGTGAAGCTCTGACATGTCTGATGCCCTACCGTGCCTAATCCTGGTAGACACCCTTGTCGTTTATTTATACAAACATGGGTAGCTATTGACGGGCACATTTAATACACATGCACACCAAGCCATTCAAAGGGGATTCGACAAAAATTCGACCAAAACTATGCAAGAAACCCCCCTCACGGTTAATAAAACACACATCCACTGCCGGATGTGTAATACTTTTTATTTTACTCTCTGGAAAGGGGACGAACATCACTTGAGAGTCACAGCGTGCTCCTGACAGAGCCCAATGCTGTGTTAAACCCACCATTGCCTGCCGAGTGCCACACACCTCTGTGTTGTATTCCACTAGCTAGTGCATATGCTATGACACTCTCTAGCCCATGTGCACTGTAACACCACCCCGTGAATATGTCATGCCACACTTGTCTTCGCACGGGTTATATTGCCCCATCTAACGTGCCTTTCTCGATGCCTATGTTATAACGCACAGTGCTATGCCATACATATTACAACCTGGGATCCATATCTTTGTCACAGTGCATATGCAACGTTACACTCCCCAGCACATATTTTATATTACAACTTTAGAGACTAGTTAGGTTACACAACACTGCCCTGTGCATATTACACTCCAAGGCGCATATCGCATAGCACGCGCTAGTGCCTGTGCTATCTCGCGCTCTCCAATGAATCTGTCATTGCGCACAATGTATTGCATATTATATTTCACGCCCAGTTCATCTTATATCACACTTTTTGGTGCATAGTTTATACCATACACTATATCTAGTTTTCATTTTCAATCGTGCTCTCAGGACTATGTTCTATATAACACTGTGTTCACCTACCCTTTTCACGGGCATTACATTTTGCGATAGGGGGTGGAGGGTCAGGGGGTGTTTCTGCCAAGTGAGCCCGGAGTCACAGTCACAAACGTCCTCTTCTTCCTGAATAAAAGTGAGATTATGCTGCATACTTGTTCATATTTTAAGTAGTTCGCACAGACACAATGTTTTAAAAACAATAAAGTTCCTAATACCCGCCTTCTCTGAACAGTTAGCTTGCTGCCCCATCCCCTTCCTCCCTATCCTCTGTTGTGTGAATCCATGGACTAGCCTCCTCCCTCCTGCCATGCATGGTCTGATGTGCTGCCACTGCCCTCAATTTAGTATGATGTACCAGTCCACTCCTCCTGCCCTCCATTGCCCAATTCTATGCCCCATCATTGACCTCCTGCTTAAACTCTGTGCTTAGCTTGCTGCCCCTATTCTCCTTCCCCCTGCCCTTTGATGTCTTTGTGCATGCCCCTGCTCCATCCTTTTTGCCCACCATGTCCCATGGACCTGCCACTCCTATCTACTCTGAGTGTTCTGTTGAGCTGCCACTCCCCTCCCACCTGCCTAGCATTGTCAGATGACTGTAACCTGTCCCTGCCACCTCCACCCTGCCTGTCCACATGCCATGCCCCTATCCTCTTCCTCCTGTCCTACATGTCCATTGTACTGCCACACCCTTCTGCCCTCCCTGGTTTGTTGTGCTGCAACTGCTCCTCCTGCCTGCCCCGTGTGGTCTGTTGTGAGGTCCCTTCCCCTGAACTTTCTTGTCTGTGCACAGGTCCTGACCCTCCCTTCTATCCTCCATCGTCCTTTGTGCATGCCCCTCCACCCTCCTTCTTGCCCATCATAGCCATTGTGCTGCCACTAACCCTCCCACTTGCCATGCATGGTCTTCTGTGCTGCCATGGCCCCTCCCACCTTCCCTGTGTGGTCAGTTAGCTGCCCCTGACCCCCTCCCACCTTCCCTCCATGGTCTGTGTGTATGCCATCACAGTCTCACTGTTGCTCTTCATGGTGTGTCTTGCTTCTAGTGCCCATCCTGCCTGACCTCCATGGCTATCTTGCTGCTCCTGCCCTGCCCCCTTGCCCCCAGCCCTACTCCCTCCCTCCTGGCTTGTCTGTTCCATTGTAATGCCCCTGATCCGTCCCTCCTGCCCTTTATGGTCTGTTATGCTGCAGCTTTCTCTCCTGTCTGTCCATTATGGTCAGCTAGCTACCATTGCCTCTTGCCCCTCTGTTCTCTGTTGTCCATGTGCATGGTCCTGTCCCCTCCCTCTTGCTTTCTATGGATTGTTGTGCTGCACTCCCGTCCTGCATGCCCTGTGTGGTGTATTGTGCTGCTGCAAACCCTGATGCCTGCCCTGCAGGGTCAGTTTGGTGCACCTCTCCATGTCCCTCCTGTCCTCTGTTATCCAAGTCCATGTCCCTATCCCATTTCCTTCCATGATCCAATGTACCATACTTGCAAACATTTTGAACTTGGTAAGAGGGAGATTTTGAAAAAAAACTGGGGTATTGAGTTTCCCCTTTGAGTTACATTGAAAAAGAGGATATTGTAGACAGGAGACAGATCAAATAAAGCCCATTTGAGCTTAAAAACATTGGACGTTTCCTGGCTGAATCGGGTCTGTTGGCATGTATGGTTGTACTACCATTGCCTCTTCCTTCTGCCCACAATGGTCTATTACATTGCCACAGCCTTGAAGGAGGGTAGATTTTGTATCACAGGGGGCCCCTGGCCCGTTCTGTCCACACCTGAAGTATGAGACCCTTGTCCTTGCCCTGCCAGCTGCATTTGTAGGCCGTATTAAATTGACCAGCGGGTCCTGTGTTGCTATATAATTATCCTGAGACATCCTTACCACTCAGCCAGCATAAAACCCCTGTGTAGGCCTTTCTGTTCAATATGTAGGCCTCTTTGTTAAATTGACCATAGCTCTGCAATTTTAGTGTATAGCAGTCTGAAGGCAGGTCTGCGAGGCCTTCTGATCCAAACTAGTAGCCCCCACCCTACCCGAGTGCTCCGTGCTCGGTATCAAAGTTCAACATCCCCCTGAAGCTGTCGACATACAGTAGGCTGCATCCTGGACTGGTACTTGCTTCCTGGGCAGGTTTCCCGCTTTTGAGGAAGTGGCAACCGCAGAGCGTCAAGTTAGGAGAACTGAGGAGATTTTATACATGAATATATTGAATTCCCGTACAATACCCATTATTTTCTGCTTGCTCTATGGAACTTACGATAAGCGATTGGCCTGAGAGACTGACCTTTTCACCCAGTCCATTGTCAGCATTAAGTGGGTAAATGACGAAATGTCTGGTAAAATCTGCAGACGAAGCTTTTGGGTAGCATACGTAGGTAGATGTAGCGTGCAAAGGAGCCCACAAAATGATATAAAAAGGGAGCACCCACAGATATCGACGGACTACCTCGCCGTCTGTATGTAGGTTAACAGGCAGTGCAGGTTTTCCCCAAGAGCTGGGAGCTCTTGTCTTCCTTTGCTTAAAATGTCTTGCTCTGCTTTGCTTGAAGTATCTTATTCTATTTTACCTATATGAAATGTTATGTTATGTTTAACCATTGTTCTCTTTACTTTTGCATTTAAAAGATTTTGTATTGTAATTGCAGGAATGCTTGCTCTAAGAGTAAACGTGAGTGTTCCTAGGTAACATTTTCCTTGGTGTAACTTGTTTCTCATGATGCATTTATAGATGTGTTTTCTCTCTCTCTCTGTCAGTACATTAATTGAGATACAGAGAATATTATGACAGCTGTATGATTATCTGGATTCTGTATTTTGTACTTTATGTCTCTATTCTGCGGTTTCTTTGAAGTTGCATCTTCTCATTAAACTGCCATTGTATTCTGCCTCCAATTCCATGTCTCATATGTCTGTTTTCTTCATTTTTGGAGCAAGCGTTCCTAGGCACCCCGGCTCAAATTAAGGTGCCCCTTTTGTCCCTGACTCACTCTCCTGCTCAGTTCTGTGGTGACTCCCGGGGATCTGGGGACCGCCCCTAGCTTCCTTGACCCGTAATAGATCTTCCCTCCAACAGCCTCTCTTGCAAGTCCTGTATTGTTGGTTTGTTGCCCCTGCCCCCCTTTCCACTGCCCTCCATAGTCTGTTGTGCTTCCACGGCCCTTCCTGCCTGCTCAGTGTGGTTAAATTGTTGCCTTTGCACCCTCCTACCTGCCTTCAATTTTCAGAGTCCGTGCCCCTGGCCTCTGCCTCTCAACAGTATCCTAATGAACAACTAGATTGCTAACATTCTATATTTATTACAAAAGTGTGGAACGCCTGACATCATCTTGATGTAATCAAAACTGTAATACCTAGAGCATTTCCTTTAGAAATTACATATATGAGAGGGTCTTATTGGCATCAAAATTATGGTTAGTGCTCTAAAAGACTAAAATAAGGACATATTTTCTGAGTTTTCAAATAGCGACAAAGCACTTTTAAATTATTTGTTATCTTTATGTTTTTTTATCCAGTTGACCGCTTGATTAAATGTTGCACTTAGGGAAGAGGATGTGGTGTTACTTCCAGAACTGCAGACTTTGCAACTGGGGAACCAGGTTGAAGTTTCTGCTTCAGCTCGACATTCTGTGATTCTGGTCAAATCACTTAGTCTCCCCATGTCTAAAACCAAAATGAATTTGTTCTTGTGTGATGTAACCAATGCTCATCTAAAGCACTCCAATACCTGACAAGTCTGCACTATATAACACTGCAAAAACACAAAATAATAAGTGTTTTGCACACTTCTGTCATTGGGCTATATTTGGGCTACATCTGGGTGATTTTGGGCTACATTTGGGCTCTTTTGTCTCCGGTGGCCATCTTGGGAGATTTATTTGTTATGAAGTTTCCTAATTTCCTCATGTACTGCAGTCTCCTCAGTAGGAAATGCTTTCAGTTTTTTTACTTTGATTCCATCATGAAGGTATTCAGATATGTCACACATTTGCCATAAATTCTGAATGTTAGCACTCTAGTTGCTCATTAGATCACTGTAGTAAAACTACTGCACCATGGAAGTCTGCTCCTGGTATTAAAAGTGCATGTTTCAGTCTGCATGTCAGAATTTTTTAATGAAATAGAAGAGGATTTGAGAAGTCACTCAAAATGTGCCCTCATTTTCTTTCTTCAGCATTAATCATAATTTCTATGGCAAAATGAACCTCCTCATTGTGTTCCTTTTTAAATTAAATGTTTTAAGTGTTACCAGTTTATTCCAATCAAGATGGCTTCAGGTGTGCCATACTTTTGTCATAATGAAGACAGTAAGCGCTCTAGTTGTTTTTAAGAACATTCTGGGACATTCTGTCATTGGGCTATACTTGGGCTACATCTGGGTGATATTTGGGCTACATTTGGGCTCTTTTGTCTCTGGTGGCCATCTTGGGAGACTTATTTGTTATGAAGTTTCCTAATTTCCTCATTTACTGCAGTCTCCTCAGTAGGAAATACTTTCAGTTTTTTACTTTGATTCCATCAAGAAGGCATTCAGATGTGTCACACATTTGCCATAAATTCAGAATGTTAGCACTCTTTTTGCTCATTAGATCACTGTAGTAAAGCTACTGCTCACCAGGGAAAACTGCTGCTGGTATTGAAAGTGCATGTTTCAGTCTGCATGTCAGAATTTTTTAATGAAATAGAAGAGGATTTGAGAAGTCACTCAAAATGTGCCCTAATTTTTCATTCTGCAGCACTAATCATACTTTTTATGGAAAAATGAACCCCCTCATTTTGTTCCTTTTTAAATTAAATGTTTTAAGAGTTACCACTTTAATCCAAGCAAGATGGCTTCAGGTGTGCCATACGTTTATCATAAGTAGGACTGTTAGCGCTCTAGTAGTTCTTTGGAACACTCTGGGAAGCTGCAGTAGAACACAAAGGAATCAACTGACAGTCTCTGCCCTTGTTGGATGTACATGTTTTACTGAGAATGTCAGACTTCATTCTCACATGACTGAGAAAGATAATGTGAATTTACAGAAAATAAGCTCTCAGTTTAGCCTATAGATCACCTTCCAAACCTCTGTGGTAAAAGCATGAGAAAATATTTTTCTCTCAATCATGATATCCCAGCAGAAGGCTTTTTCACATGGTGAAATCACCTTAGAACATACCACAATTCCTAAAATGAGTATGGTACCATCAACAAATGATTTATAATGTAACTAAAGTCTTAAAACCTTCTATTAACTGCAATGCTTTTTAATGAGGTGCTATCATGTATATTGGTCCCAAGATGGCTGCCAACACTTCTTGGATGAAGTGCTGACAGCCAATCAGATCTCAGGATGAGATGTGTGGTTAGGCTCCGCCCACATATATATATGCTTTTAAATGCTATTTTCTCAGGAAATACTGAACAGATTTACACCAGACATGCAAAAGGCACTTCCTTGACCTTATGGCTACCTCTCTGCCAAATTTCAAGTAATTCTGTTCAGCCGTTCGGGCTGTAGCTGTGTCTAAAGGTCCTATGGAAAAATGCATGGGGAAAACGCGTTTTGGGACCCCCCTTTTTTCTCGGCCCCTGCTTGACGAATCCCCCCGAGACTTTCAGGGTAGGAGCGGAGCGTAGCGCCCCACCTATTTTGAAAATTTTGCGAGGATTCGTCAACCGGCGCCAAAGTTATTCCAAATAGAATGTTGCGGATTTCCTATGGAAACAGGGTCCTAACTATATCTACCTACTGGCGACCG